>NC_071334.1:8622436-9858686 GCF_027744825.2 Synchiropus splendidus | reverse complement strand
CAAATTATTTTCCACTCATGCGTGTTTATTTCTCAACCACACTGAGCGAAACAAGCTCCAGACACGTCGCTGCTGGCGGTTATTCTACACCAGGTTGGTCCGCACGTTTCGAAAGTCAAAGAATCTCATCACGAGACGCAGCCGTTCCATTGTGCACACACCTGTCTGGACCGCCATGACCTAGAGCGAGGATTTAAAAAACCTCCTCAGGTCAACATTCAGGGAGCTGTCAGCGTCGATCTCGCCTTTTAATGAGCAAAAGACGTTGACGGGTGTCAGGTAAATTAGTTGCTTTACATTTTTGTGCAAAGGCATCATGCTGATCCAGACTGACACATGGCAGGATAAAATGAGATCATGCACCAATCCCAGGTAATCCCTCATTTAAGGCTGCGCGGGCGACGTGGTAAACAACAGGTGTCTACGTGAAACTTTGTAGCTTCAAAGCTGAACTCATACTGGTGACTTTTTTTTTTTACGTACTCGTAGTTTTTCCTTACTAAAGGTGCCTGTACATACTTTCAGTAAGGAAAAAAACAGCCGATTATTAGATCTTTTTGTTTTCTGCTTAGAAAGTTCTGACAGGTTTATATTTCTTCCCACACGTGGTTATGCTATTAGTCACTGACAGCATCAGCTTTTGTATTTTAATACACCACACTGTTTAGCCTTGTTTAAGTTGGCACTCAACCCATATTTTTTTTCTTCTTTTCAGAACAGAATGACACTCCTCAACAAGTGTCAGTTTTTCGCTCCGCCGGAAAGTTCTCGACCCTGCTGTCTTCTGTTACTCAGTTGTGATGGGGAGGATGCGTGGCTGTGCAGGTTATGTTTCGTGGTACAAGATTTATATCTCAAATAGCAGCAAACACTTCTGTGTGTGAAAGGAGGCACAAATCTCCCCCTTAGCCACAACGAAGTAAACACTTGAGTTAGGTCATGTTACCACATTCAGCAGTAATTGGAAGGTGAAGTAAAACTTATTTGTCTTCAAAAAACTTAAAAATAGCAACAGAATACTACATACCACACACACTATACACATACTTGGTGAAATTCAAAACATTTCTTGAGAGCAGTGCCATCTACTGGGCTCTGATGACAGTGTCGTGAAGCCTCAAAAGCCCGTCACTTGACAGCCACTGATGACGCTTCATGAAACAGTGTCCTAATTTTCAGGGTCCATGACACTGTTTCACGAAGCCCGACGAAACTAGATGTCACTACTGACTTTTGTCAACTGGGAGCGGGTCGCTGCTGTTTGAGAGAGACTATAGCTACCACCAAGAAGATGCTGTCTCAGCAGTCACCGATGACAACTGACTCAACTGTTTTTTGGTGAAAATATTTTCCCTCAAACGCTATGCTGCGACTGAAAACCTATTCACACCAACACAGCTCCAGTTTCTGAATTATTTCTTTGAGCCGGCGTGTTCAGACACGCAGGGAAGGAAATGTGACATCATCGGCGGGGTCGTCGTATTCTCTGTTGTGCTTTGTTTGCTCTTATGTGCAAGACTTATGCGTAGACATCACCTAGGTTCAGAGAGTCCCGAATGAGAACCAGAACCGTGTCGGTTTAAAAGGCTTCAGTGTTGTACTTGAGTTGAGTCGTGGTGATTGCCGATTGGACATCTTGCTTTATTGCTTTCCCGCTGGTCACATAATTTCTTGTGAGTCGAGTTTCCATGGAAGAAATCTGTGTATGCTTGAGAAGTCTGTGATGAAACCCATGATGGCTTTCACACTTCAGACTCTGACTCTTCTCTGAAGTCTTTTTGGCTCAGAAATGAGAAATACCAACCCAAACAAACCAGGCTTTGGCCGCAGACCTGAGAATCCACCTGGAGAGGTGGATTTCGCCCTGCAACTGTCCAGCAAGCATTGCCTGAGGTATCCTGTCTCGAAATGCAGGAAATGACGTGACCAGTGGAAACAGTGGGCAGCAAGTAAATATGTCGTCTAATCGGCATTTGAGAAGAACTCATCGAAAGAGCTGCGGTTTAGCAAAGAGATGTTTTCATCTACAGTAACAACATGAATGGTCAGCGGAGCAAAACAAAAACAAAACAAAAAAACAAACCACCGGCAGCTGCTCTGACTCTTAAACAGGTCTAAAGCTCTGAAGTGGGACGTGCAAAGTTGTGCAGCCAGGAAAGGTAGGGAAAGGTCAATCGGACTGAGGCACCGTAAGCCTCCTCCAGGCGGACTGAAGATCTGGGCCAAAGCCCGTTTGTTTGTGTCAAACAGAATCAGAATCAAAGCCCCAAACGTAGCAATGTCTGCCTCTACTCTCTGACTTACTTAATACTTCAACTGCGTCTAACAAATCCCAGAAATGAGGCAGATTGGTCTGGAATAATCTAGTCAAAATGGGACGTGGGAAAAGAAGATCATTTTGTTTATTCTTGTCATTTTTTTCAGTTAGTTTTGTCCTTTTAATGCTGTCTGAAAGTGATATGGACTAAAATGTAGGAGGATGTTGTTATACAATTTTCCCACTTTATTCATTGTGCAAAGTTAAGCCCACTCTGCTCCAGGCTTTGATGCATTATGTGTTGACTAACGCCAACATATGTCGACTGATGACATGACCAGTGATCCTGGAGATCAGTAATCCACTGCTTAGAGGCTTTACAGACGCGTTTTTTTTTCCCAAATAGTGAGACACAATGACTCTTTTTTTTGGAGCTTTGCATTCAGATCAGGATCTGCCGGAGCCAAACCACACAATTGGCAAGACAACAAATCCTGCTTGGTTCTTCTCTAATCTTTAGCCATGCTCAAACAGTTTACGCGTCCATGCTTGTGCTTGTTTTCACCCCCTTTCATGGAGGGTTTGATCGGTTTGGCTTTAATGAATCCTCTCCAGAGGAACATTTAAGTTGCACAAATAAGACAGTATTACAATTTCAAAATAGCACTCCACTGGAGCCGAGAGAAACAAAGCTCGGTGAAGCAAGAACAGATCAAGCTTTTTTTCTTCTCAGTGTTTCGTACCACGTGACGCAGTTCGATCCACTGATGAAATCTAAATGCCTGCTAGTGTAAATATATTTTCTGAAAGAGCTGACCTCACACACTGGGTTAACTCAAGCTCCAGGCAGTTTGGATTTTTATTATGATGCATTTTCGAACAGAACAACATCTGAGTGACAGTCTGGTTTTGCCATTACATCACACTGGGAACTATTGTCAGTTCAAATCTGCATAATGTTGTTGCTTCCTTGACAAAGGAAGTTGAATCCAGCCAAGACTTCTGATTATCTCCATCTTGCCAGACTTCCGAAGAGAAAATTCATGCCTGTTTTTCTGTCCTCCCTCTGTTTTCTTCAACCTCATTTTTGTCTGTTGAGTTGCAGAGAACATAGAGGATTAGCGCATGTCGGCAGACCATGGTTTTCAGGTGCATTATTTAAAGCCACAAGAGAACTGTTATTTATCCCTCCTTCCGTGTTTGTCTCCATTTCAAATTCATCCTGACATTAAACTCCCATCACCGTAATGAATGTCTTCATGTTCGTGCGGCACCAAAACAACTCTAACATTCCCCCACAAACAGAACCACGTCGCTTCAATTAGTCCCAATATAAGGCAGGACAGAGCGGCGAGATAAACAGCTCCATCATCATCACTTGTTAATTGTCAACAACTTTGTAGCGTGTAACGTTTGTGTACAAATGGAAATCAGCATGCGGCTCTGGATGGTGTTAATTGTTTGTTGTTGACAAAACATTCCCAATCGATCTCATGTCATCCCAGACTGAAAATTGATTAAAATATTCATCTAAACTTTAATTTTGGTTTCAATGGCACAAAACAATGATGATGGACTATAGCGTAGTAGATGGTGAGAGCTAGTGGGAGAACATGATGAAGAGTGGTTACAATGATGCAGCTGTCCAGGAATCATTCCACCTCAAACATTCAGCAGCAATGCCAGACTCAGGTGGTGTAAACGCTGAGCGGACAGACCGTGGACATGTTGGCTGGAGAATAGTGGAGATCCCAGATGAAAGGAGCGTGGGAGGACAACCAGTGAGGTTTATAGATGTAGCGACAGAGGACATGAAGAGGGTGGTGCGACTCGAGGGGATGAGGTGGATCGGTTCATGTGGCTTGGCAATGGCTTCACGGCTGCAAAAAGAATCCTTGGACATTGTTAAGATCGCAACAATGACAGCAAAGGACAATTTTGAGACTGAAACAAGAAAGGAAAAAAAAAGTCACAGCCGCTAAATTTAAGAAGGAAAATAGATCTTGTTCATAAATAAACCACAGCACTCTGTAAGATGTCGGTGCAATGGTGCTGTATGTGCCGTAGAAACATCCCCGCGGCTTCATGAAACAAACTCAGCAATGTTCTGGGCTTGAATCATGAACTTGTCACATGATGAACCTTTATTTACATTAAAGTGCTCAAAATGCATTGTTTTCAGCCAGCTGTCACTACCCTCGGTCTCCTCCCAGTTGGCCATTCATGAAACACCTCCAAACGGCAACGCCTAGGGAGCATCCTCAAAAAACACCCAAACCACCTCATTTGGCTCCGGTCGATGCAGGGAAGCAGCAGCTCTACTGCGAGTCACTCCCAAGTGACAGATTCCTCACCCTACCTCTAAGTGAGACGGCTACCACCCGTAGATGGAAACACATTTCAGCTGCTTATATCCAAGACCTCAGTCTTCCCGTCATGACACCAAAGCTCATGACCATAGGAGCGGTTCGTGACAAAGACGGATGGTTAAATGAGAGCATGGAGGAATGGAGGGCTCAGCTCTCTTTGACACTCAACAGAGCAGTGGAGCGATTGCATTTACCGCCCCTCTTACACCAATTCGTTCACCCATCTCGAACTCCCTTACCCCCTGTTGCGAGAAGACCCCAACATACTTAAACTTCTCCACTTGAGGCAAGGACAATCCATCTTTCTCCGGTGGAGAACCATAGCTTCAGATTTAGAGAGGCTCCACATGTGATGTCATCAGCCGTCTCACTTCTTTCGCAGTGTAAAACAAACTGATAGAGCCAGTCTGGTGAAGTGCAGCTTTTTTTCAGGCCCTAGAAATGTTTGAAATATATGATTAAGAGACCAACCTTGGTGAAGCTTGAAGCTGCATTAAAGTAGAAAAAAAGGTAATTTGGCATCAAGTGAAATTGAATTAGCTGCTGATCCAGTGAAAACTGGCTTGATATGACTCACGATTCAAATGTTCATCTGATTTTCTTTTTATATAATATAGTTTAAATCAAAAAATAAAAAAATATAAAGTGTGTTTAAACCCCATGAGATGCCTCTCTTTGCCGTAATAATTGGTTTCTTCCGTTCATATATATTTTTTGATCATTTTGCCGGTGTTTCATCATCAAAATAGCTCTTCTCTTTGTGTCATTCCTCTGAACTGCATGATAATTGTATCTAAGGCTCTAAATGGCAGCAGCTCGCTGAAACATTGTTTGAATCCTGCCACTGAAGTTTGGATGCCAGCTTTGAGTCTGTCAGGCCTTTGGGCACTGGGATTGCGTTTCTCCAGACCCCATGTCAAAGGATTAACTTCCTCTCTGATCAGCGCTGGCTGTTTTCTTGGTTAGCGCTGTCTGTTTTGTCGTCATGAACGATATTCCGTTAACTTATTAGCCGCGGTGTTTCAGCATCCCTCCTCTTCAACAGCCCGCCTTTACCTCAGCCATCACAGCTTCTCCCCCACGCGTCTCCATCGCTCCTTTCTCTCTTCCACAACCGCGTGTTGATGAGCCTGAGCACTCTCTCTTTTTTTTTCTTCTCTCCTTCTGAGGAAGGAAGAGGGATTACGCTAAGCCCTAACTCAGGGAGTCCATCCTTATCTTGCCTGTAGCAGCTCCATGCACCGGAGGAAAAACAGGCTGGAAAAGAGCAGAGCTACGAACTGGGGGGAAAGACAGTGAAGGCAAACAAGGCTGGGCCCAGCTAGAAATAAGTACATCAATGTTTGTGAGCATCTTCGGCTGTGTTTCAGCATACGTTGGCACAATGACAGGTCATTATGTTTAGCTTAAAAGTACGACAACCATCAGAAATGTGTGTATTTTTGGCCTGCATACTATTGAAAACTCATGTATTATTCATCCATATGATGTATCTTGTCATGTAAATATACTTAAGCCCCAGTCTTATGGAAAGATTTGAAATCCTGTCTGAGTTGTTGGTTTCAATATCATGAATATATAACAATGTGCCATACGGTACATCAGAACTATAGCATGAGCATTACATTTTTAATCTAGTTTTATTGTGTTAAATGCACTTTCACATTGGATTCATATTTGCCTTTTTCATGCCATCATTTACTTGTTCTTTTCTAAGAATTCAATTTGTAGAAGAGTTATATAGTTGATTCTGAATTCACAACCTGAAACAATCGCGTTTACACGTGAAAATAAGTCGAATTTCTTTAAAGATGTCTGTCACTACGCTGACATTTATACACCCCATCCCTTCCAAACGGACCCCTCCCGTCGACCTAATGGTGCCGGACCCGGCTCCAATCCCTTCTCTTTAGTGAATCTTCAATTACCATTGCATTATAGTCAATTATGCTGACTCTAATAAAGTCCCAGCCCCTCATCCATTTCCTGAATGAAACCTTCCCCCTCTACCTTAGTCTGTAGACAATGGGCTGCGCTACAACAGGGAACAAGGCTCCAGTGTAAGCCCATTCACCTGGCCTAATTACCCTTACCCTATGGGAGGCTGCGCTCCTGGGAAAGGCTGTGGCTCAAGGGAGTTCACGTTCAACTTGGATTTCATTGTTGGCAGAGAGACCTGAGGACTAGGAGCTCTGACAGTGGATGCCAGCGACGTCACCATGCAAAAGTAGACGCTGAATTGTACAACATCATGCTAAATTTTAAAGACTTATAAGACTCATCAGCTCATATACTGACAATATTAATAGTTTTTATACTTCATTTGGCAAACAAAATGTAAACTTGCCCATTCTCATTGGCAAGGCGTCAAATGGCGTCCATTTTCAAGTGGACTTTTGTGTCTTACAGTGGTTCCAAAGTTAGCCTTCTGCAGCACAATATAGTTATTTTTCTCTCCATCTTATTCAGTATTTATCCGTCTATTCGTCATTCGAATATTTAATATCATAGTGGCACCAATTTCTATTATCTTTGTGAGCCTAAAACTCCACATACATTTATAATATAATGCTATGCTATCATATAATGCTGCTGTTTTATGGCATTTCGAAGGCTTACTTCTTACGTCACACTTTGGTCTGAAGAAAATGTGTTCCCTGACTGGTTCTACGTGCTCTGCTCTTTCCTCAGCTGTCACTCCATCATCCCCGTTCTCTGGGAACGGCCCCAGTGTGGGATCTCTATTCTGGTGACGGACGAAAAGGCCAAGTCAAGTCTCCCACCGCTCCTGAAGGACAAAAGCAGTCATAATAAGTTGAGGCTGATCCCCGGCCCCCCGGCCCCAGCCATCAGAAAGACAAAGCGTTGAGTATTTTGCACAAAGGCGACTTATTACAGTAGAGAACCTCACGTTGCTACATTGTCAATCAAGCGTCTTCAACAGAAAACCAGACCTCTGCTGGTTCCTTTACTTAATTTGAGGAACTCAAAGGCATTTTCTCTTTGGCTCTGCCCAGCCTACTTGCTCAAATACTCCAGCATTCCCCCTTTTTTACTTTCTCATTACTTCCACTTGCTCGCTCCTCTCTTGTTACACTCTAGTCTTTCATCTCCACGCCCAAGGAATGGAGTGATAGGATCAGGACGAGGAGTGAAGAAAGGGGCTTTGTTGCCCTTTTCCTCCCCCCTATGATACCCCGCCCTGGCCTTCTTGTAACCCCGGGGCCACTCAGGCCATTTCAAGATTACAGCCAACACTGGAGCGGCTCTGCTGTACCAAATAAAGATTTCATATTTGATTTCACAGCCACTTACACAATATCCTGTCCCTGCATGACACCAAAATAAGATTTCAACATGATTTTTCTTAATGAGAAAACAATATATACAGCAGTCAAAAAAGCTTTGATGTGGCTTAAAAAAAGAAGAAAGTGATACCTACAGCAATAAAAATGTCAATTGAAAAGATCATGATGCGATCATGTATCATCAGTGACAGAATGAATAATCGAAGGAAACATCTTCAAAGCATGCAGCATCTTTTTAACATAAATTTACAATGATTTGTTGGTGAATTTAGGTTGTGTGAGCTGTGGTTGCATCAATAAATGAGACAATGAAATATAGCAACAGCTTAAAAAAAGAAAAAAAAATGAGAAAAGGAGGTAAAAGATAAGTAGAAAAAAAAACTTTTTCGGATAAGCCTTTGTCTGTTTTTGTGTTATGACAGGATATCAAAAGAAATACCTACATATTGATTTTCATTTTTCCCCTACAGAAGATGAATTATCTTTAGAAACACCTAATACTTATTTATTTAATTTATTTAATACAAACAGTAGATGATAACACCCCAATCATCACAACTTAATGGTTTCTTGAGTTTGAACGGAAAAAAATCAAGTAGCTTTTCAGTCGTAAAAATGTTATGATCAAAGTTGGCCCACTCACCATGTGGCAGAAGCTCGACACTGTCAACAGTTATAAACCGAAGATATATCTGCCTTCTCTACTTTCACCTCAGCATTCCACTTGACAGTCTCTTGTATTCACCTGCCCAGTCAACAAACCCTCACAAGCAAGGTGAAAGTTAATGGCACCATGGAAATGATATGTCTGTAACACAATTTCTTATACTGTGATGTTAACAGAAGAAAAAAGTATGTTTGATGAGACTTTAAATCCAAATAATCCATGGCTTTGTTTGCATTCCAAAACATGTATTGTCTTCCACTGAAGGGATAAGATAAGTGCATTGGACAACATTTGATTTATTTACACTAAAACAGCAGATTATTTTAGTCTTGAAGATTTATTTGTCTACATTCTGAGGGATTTAAAGTCTTTAATGGGGAAAATACATTCCTTTATCAAGTTGGGATTTTTAGGGAGGGGGCAAGAAGCTTACCTCAGGCTTCAATCCTCAAGGCCAAACTCTCTTTCCTTCACTCTTCGTCATAAACTCAGGCAGTAAAAGAGGCGTTTAAACCTGCCTTCTACACCTGGTTTTCACTTGCTTCCTAAATACACCAAACAATTTCCTTTTCTGGTTGTTAAATAATTTAGTTACAGTCACTAAAAACCGCTAGGTATTGACTGTGACTAGGAGTCCCAACTGGACACCCTGTGACTTCTTTCTTTGGGAGCAGTTAAAGGAGCAAGTCCATTGCACCAAAACTTTGTGAGGATCTTGAGGGGCGATGATTGAACTCTTGCTTTCCACTCCATGGGGGAAATCACTTGGCACACAATGTGCTAAAAAGGCCCAGTAGCAAATGTTCCATGATGAAATAAAACACATTCTTACTACATTTATTTTCACAAAGAACTGGACAGTAAGGAAGACATCAACAATGGTTTTGCAGGTCGTCGTTCAGAGAGCAAGTTCAAAGTTCATGGTTGTAGACAGACATGGAAGCAATGCTGGGGGTGATGGTAAAAGAAGCTGGTGAGTGAAGAACACACATGGATGATTCTTTGATTTAATATGTTTTACTGATACAGGAATGTTCTCCAGATCAAACTGAACTACGGCCATACCATACCATAAATACCATATTCTGTTTTCTTCCCCAGGTAAAGTAGTTAAAGTATCTAGGGGTCTTGTTCAGGAGTGAGGCACCATCTTCAGCCAGGTCTGTCTGAGGTAGTGAAGAGAGAGCTGAGCTAAGAGACAAAGCTTGCAAGTTTTTCCACAGAGTGACTGTATCCACACTTAAAGAAAAGATGAGGCACTCAGACATCTAGAAGATAGTCAAAGTAGAACCGCTGCTCTTCTTCTGGGAACTATGCAGGTAAAGTCCTCCAGGACATGTTGGAGAGACTGTCTCACCACTAGAAGTCTTGGGATGAGTGGCGGAAGACGGCAACTTCTATTTAATGGGGCATAGTAGTGAACACAAACAGCTCCAAATAACAAATTCCATCCCCACTTAGTCAAAGTTTCGTGTTAAAGGCGTGTTGAAAACATTAGTGGAAGCAGCCCAGTTCATTTTGCATGCTTCAGGGATTGACAGCAAATTAAAAATACAGTCGCATGGGTTGATTTGAAGCGCCGGAGCACTAAACGCGGATAGATATGAGTGATGGAGAGCAGGTAAGTAGGACAAAAGGGCAGGAATTTTTGGAGTTACAAGCCATGAAGGGGAAACGTGGCTGAAGCAAAGGTCAAAGAGGCAGTGAGGGGAGCGAAAGTTAGGGAGGCATGGAAAAGAAGTTGAAGAGAAATTTATGGTGAAAGCTTCATAGCTGTATTAAATGGAAATCCCATTTGGCCGGCGAGGTCTGGGATGACATTCAGCTCAAACACAAACAAATATAACATGCACACGCTCGGGTATGGCGGTGCAAAAGGCCATTCAGTCACAGGTGAGCCCCCTTGACTTTGAAACAAATAAACGCCTCACGACCTACAAAAGAAATTGGCTTTTTTTTTTTTTTTCCATCTGGCCACCGCTTCTCATTTCCATTCAACCATCTTCACTTCCTATCAAACTAAAGATGTAATTACCTCCTAACCGCCAGAATTATCAAGGGGTCGCCGTTGTAGAGATCCACAGCAGAAATAGAAAAGTGGCTAAGAATCACGACAGGTGTTTCCTCCTGGGTCCGAGCGAGATGAACATAGAAATGAATGCTTGAAATGCATTGGATGAGGAGAAGGCATAGAAAAGGGAAAGCGCAGGGAGGGAGCACCGGCATCCGTGCAGCTGAGGTAATTATTCTGCTACTCCTTCACCTGTGACAAGAGGTTTGGAAGCACGAGGGCGTTTCACCGGAGGCCACTGAGGGATACTGGAGGTAAAAGGTGCTGTTTGCCGCAAGGCAGAAAACAACTAATCCAAGAGGTTTTCTGTCACGCTCGGTGCTCATCACCTTTAAATTCAGCTTTTTGTTTGAATGTCAACTTGAGACCATTCGCGACGTCTGTATTCCAAACTACTCAGTAAAACTTTTCATTTTTTATTCATCATGAGACAGTTTAAATATTACTGAGCATTACTGGTAATTCAATTCACATGATAATCTACAGCTCAAGGAATCTAAAATATGCTTAAGGAAAAGTGAAGTCAGTGGACTCATGCAAATGAGAAATGCAAACAGAAAATAGATTGAATAATTCTACCAACACACCTGGTTTAATTTTAGAACTCCGTTCACAGTTGCATGACTCAGACCAAGCACACTCTCGCACCGAAGGATGACCACTACATTCCTCTCAGGCCACGATACAATTAACCTGCTGTGGGATTAAAACTAAAGGTCATTTGCACAGCAGATTTTCCCCAGCATAAAGGTCTACTGTTTTAATGGTGTCAGGCATATTTTAATGCATCTATTACTGTCGTCTCTACCCACCAGATGAAATACACTAGGTTCTGTAGAGCAAATATTGATGCATGAAAATAATTTCACTGTCCTGTGCGCGACTGTGCCATGGCCAGAATTATTTTCATTCATTATCTGAATTCAAAATTCAGACGATGAGATGAAATATTATTCATTGTTGGTCAAATCTAGATGTTTTCCATTTGTTTGGAAATGAATACAGTTCATTTGTTGAGTTCATTCCATTCCATTTTGGTTTTTTTTTTTTTTTACAGCTGAAATAGTCCTCAACTTGTCACAATGATCCCACTTGTCATGGTTCGTGCTTTTACTTTGTCACTTCCTGTGTTCCGATTCTTTGTTTTCCTGTTTGCTCTCTCACGCCCTCCATCTTCATGGCAGCGCAGCTGGTTCTCATTCCACTGATTGCCTCTGCAGAGATGTATACACCTGGAGAACCAGCTTGTCCGAGTCCTCGGAGTTCAGAATCATCTGCTCTTAGATTAGCAGTCATGACACCACTTATGAACCGATTCTGACATGTCTACGTAAAAAGCAGCAAAACAAACGCCTCTCTTTTTTACATTTAAAAGATTGTTCTTATGACTTTTTGAACTGGCCTGACAAGGACACAAGCGGACATCTAAGTACGCGCAGGAGGAAACACGGAACTACACACAATGTATCCGTGCAACATCCTTTCATGTGTCCCTCACTTAGCATAACTGCCTATCCGCTTCTTTTTCCCAAGGTTTTCCTCACTGAAATGGATGGCCGAAAGACATTCAGTGTGAATCTCTGTGTTAATTAAATAAACTGAATGAGGAGGGAAAAAAAAAAATGTAAAATCCAATTAGCAGCCAGAAATTTACCCAAACCCTGAAAATTGCCTTGAACGTCACAATGCCTGGAACACAGTTCCTCACAGTTGAAAAGTTGAACTGAGAGTTATTGGAAGGAGCTGTTAGTGCTGGTTAATATGGTCGGAGGGGGGGGAAGAGAGGTGCACATTAGAGTCTCACAATTGAGGAATGAATGGCGACAAGAATAACTGAGGCATGTGGCATATAGCTAACACGATTTCAAAGAAAGAACAACGTTCATATATTTTGAAGATGAGGGTAACAAGTCCTGATGAGAAGAAACTAGGAACTCACGCTTCCCTTAGTGAGTTTGACACTTTGGCAAGCTGTTCATTCACACCCAAATATTTCGTGCATTATTCTCAGTCATTTAAGTTTTGGAAAGATACAAAACCTAGTAACCAAGTCGCCAAGTTGGCAACACCCCTGTTGGCAGAAAAAACTAACATGGTGAACATATCTTAGGAGCAGCATGCAAACTATAGTCGGCATTTGTTTGTTTGTATTAAGTGTGTATGGCTAAGCGGAGAAGGAGCCTGATGTACAAGCGCAGGCTGAGGAACACACTCACCAGCCAGATGTGTCAATTCAAAGCCATCCCATTGCATTAGCTTGATCAGTTTGACAGAGCTGACTAGCTCTTATTGGGAATCACAACGTTGGCAGTGGGGAGGAACAACTGCATCCCGTGGGCACAGAATGCCACCAACCATTCAATCGCAATTATATCCACCATATTAGCAGATTAGCAGACACGTTGACCCCGTCGTGGAGCCGAGCCAAGACTGAGCCCGAGCGAATTACAAGGCAGGTGTTAAAGCTCCTTGCATGTGCGCGCGCCGCCTCTCCTGCTGCCTTACAGCTGCAGCAGTCCATGCGTTCACTCATTAATGCGCCACGGCAGTCGCGCAGAGAAAACTCTCTAATGGGGATGTGGTGTCAAAAGCACTATTTATTTTTTAAAGTCCATCAGAGTTTTATGGTGTGGTTTTGTATTTATATGTGATCGTAAAGTGCCCATCCTCATAAAGGCGTTTAAAGCGCCTTCCTCATAAAGGCTGTTTAGCTGGTCTATGAGCACTGCACAAGTACTACAGCGTCAAAAATGCAAAATAGGTAAAGTCTGATCAATTAATTTGCTTTTTATGCTGGACCCTGCACTCAAGTCGCACTGTAGCGTGATCAACGGTCCAGATGCTCTTTCTGTTGGCCACAGATTTGATCCACTAAGCGCCTTTTTTACGGTTATTTTTGTTCATTATTTAGCCGCTCTTTCGTACAACTATCCGTTGTATAACACACCTTTATCTTATTGGCTATATTGATATTTAAAAATGTCATTCAAAGTGGCAGCCAGTTCAATAATTTCACCTGAGTAGTTTAGGCTCAACTGTCCAGGGCGATGGAGAGTGTGAGAAAGAGGTGAAGAAGCGGGCGAAGGCAGGATGGAATCATTGGAGAAAAGTGTCAGGTGTGATGTGTGACAAAAGGGTGTCGGCAAGGATGAAAGGGAAAGTGTCCAAAAGGGTGGTCAGCAATGTTGTATGGTCTGGAAACAGTGGCACTGAGGAAAAGACAGGAGGCAGAGATGGAGGTAGCAGAGATGAAGATGCTGAGGTTCTCTCTGGTAGTGAGCAGGATGATGATAGGATCAGGAAGCAGTAGATCAGAGGGACAGCACATGTCAGGTGTGAAGGAGACAAAGTCAGAGAGGTTGGAAAAGTCAGATGTTGAGGTTGGAACTGCCAGGCAGAAGGTGGAGAGGAAGGCCAGAGAGGAGGTTTATGGAGGTGGTGAAGGAGGACATGAGGTTTGTAGGTTTGAGAGAAGAGGACTTTTTTAACTTCCGCTTCCATGACTTGACCACAGATCAATGGAGGAAATGGGTGAATGGATCTTTTTAAAATGTACTCTGTTATCTAACTGGGCATTGACAAGGAACTTGCTGACTTAGGCCAAACAGTGAAGGATCTTGTTTAAAAGTCTTGCTTAATCATGTGAACCACATCAGAAGCCAATGTCCCAGCTGTTTTTTTTTTCACATTGAAGGAATTTCACATCTCCTCAGATAAGGCGTCCTTCTCAGTAATCTTCACTCTCGTCTCTCAACACCTTTCACCCTGAAGTATGCATCTTATCGCTGCTACTGTAGGGTGCAACTCAGAATGTAACACACCAGGCAGGCAGACACCCAGACTAAGTGGGTGTATGAGCTCTCTTTGTCCCAACATGTAGTGCGTGGGAGAACTGGGTCTTACATGGTCGGCCACTGAACAAAAAGTACATGCTACGTACGAACAAACACAGGACATTTTGTGTACATTATTGATGCAAAGTCAAAGTTAAAGTTCCCTACTGTGCTTTTCCATGTTCTTAGGGTGATCTAAATTGTTAGCAAGATAAAACCCCATCCTAGCATATACTGAAGTGTGTAAGTAAGTATCGATTTCAGAGAAGTTTACTTATTATGGCGCCTTCACAAAATGCTAAGTTTGGTGGATTCCATCTGCCGACAGCTCTCATTGAAATATTGGAAGTACTGTCACAAAAGCTCATTTAATGGACGTTGGGATCGCTGACAGACAGCGTCTTTTTAACCGTGGATCACTATTGTCATGAAAGAGCTTCATCTTTCATCCAAAAAAAAAAAACTCAATTAAGCGTGTTTTTTGGCTTTGTGCAGAATCTGTGACTCCATGGTTCTTGGATGAGGTGTCGCCCGTCAATCTGATGCTTTTTCCACATGGTAAAACTGCTATACACTCTGCTCATTGAGTTACGTTGTGCACAACACGAATGAGGAAATAGATTTCATCAGTGGGGACTTTGTGAGATGTCACATGGTTTTGACGTCACAGTAACATACGTGTTGAAATGCAATGACCAAGATGAGCCTGTTTATTTTTCAGGTGCAAACAAGTTCATTTGAGCTTTGGTGATCTGTGGTCAGTTGACCCTGAAATGAGTTGTGGGACACGGCCATTTTTGTAGTCTTTACCGTGCTATCATTGTAAAACACTATCAAGTGTTTCTTTGATGAATATCGTTGATGTAAATTCATCTTCAGTACACTTACTGCACTCATCCAGAGTTGCTGTTTGTGTGAACACCTTTTAGAAATGTGTACCTTTTCACAAATTGTGTGATTAATACATTGAATAAATGACATTCTTAATAAATACACGTTATTTTTGAGTATAATCTAACGTAATTTTCAACAGCAGAAAAACAGAAAAAAAAAGAAAAAAAATGAGGGCGCCTATTCGGTAGTTGGGTCCTCTTGCAGATTTGTAGTCGGGGGATGATCCGGGCATATTTTAGAAATTCATTGGCATACCAGTACATAAAAATGAATTACCTTTGAATAAACTGGTATATCGCACGGGCAAAGTGAAAATAAAAACATGAGTAGTAATGAACTGCTTGGTGGCAGTTGGCATTCTTGCTTCAAGCCATTACCAACCACCTCTGCATGGCCTGAATCAGAACCTGAGCTGAGGCTTAAGGCCACTCACCCAGAGGGTCCTCGAGGTCTCCATCACTTATGCGGACAAAATCCACCTGGCTGCCATCAGTCAAAGGTGTCCAGGTGTTAAATGAATGTGCATATATTTACTGAAGCTGCCTTACTTTTTGTCAATACATTACCAAGTATACGTTGAAATACAGCATAGATGGTCATACACAAAAGTATGCATGTTAATCGTGAAGCATTACATTCCCAAGGATGTGTGGCGGCCTCTTTTTTGTCATATCAATCCAATCTGCTCCATGAAATCAATGTCTCAGCTCTAAATAAAGGCCACTTTTATTATGCCTCTCACCCCCTCCCTCTACATTCCTTGCCTCGCTCCTCTTTTATGACTAGCTTTGATGACACCTTGTGGGGTATCTATTATGTGCACCAGGATTTCTGGAATCCAATTTTACTCATTTGATGAAACTGTAAGAAACCTTCCACTCAATTTTCTCTATCTGACCTTTTGGTAGAAGAGTCCATCTGCGGTGGCTCGCAGTGACTTCTCGATGTGTGGACCCGTCCTCGCCAGTTTCATGGATCACAGGGCTTTGACAGACATAAGAAATAACACTTTGAGATGAAGTGTGCTGCCCGTGGAATATCAATGAAATGATGTCAACCCAAGCGCTAAGACACTGCAGCTTGGTTTCGGGTGGCATCTAGTTTTCAGGACATGGACCACTCACACGATGAAAAAAAAAAAAATGCTATAAAAATTCAATAACTCATATCCAAGACTAGATGATTACCTACTGGACACACACACACACACCTACACACACACACACATGTTCATGGATGTTTTTCGCTACACAATGTCCATGTACTTCAAACTCTTATAAAATTGAAATTCTTATACAAATATTTTCAAGACATTATACATACATATATATACCTTCTTCTTCTTCTGCCGCTTATCCGGGGTCGGGTCGCGGAGGCAGCATTCGGAGCAAGGAAGCCCAAACTTCCCGGTCCACACAAACCTCCTCCAGCTCCTCCAGGGGGATCCCGAGGCGTTCCCAGGCCAGACCGGAGACATAATCTCTCCAGCGAGTCCTGGGTCTTCCCCGGGGTCTCCTCCCAGTAGGACATGCCCGGAACACCTCCCCAGGGAGGCGTCCAGGGGGCATCCGGATCAGATGCCCGAGCCACCTCAGCTGGTTCCTCTCGATGTGGAGGAGCAGCGGCTCCACCCCGAGCTCCTCCCGGATGACCGAACTCCTCACCCTATCTCTAAGGGTGCGCCCAGCCACCCTGCGGAGGAAACTCATCTCAGCCGCTTGTATCTCATCTCATCCTTTCGGTCACTTCCCAAAGCTCGTGACCATAGGTGAGGGTGGGAACGTAGATCGATCGGTAAATCGAGAGCTTCGTCTTGTGACTCAGCTCCCTCTTCACCACATACATCCACTACATATATATATATATATATATATATATATATAAATATATATATATATATATATATATATATATATATATATATATATATATATATATATATATTTGTAGAACTGGCATCATCACAAGCTATATGTATAATACATCCAGTATATATATATATATTGCCCACTTGAACTGGAAATCATAGTGAGATCAGCAGAGCATTTGAGAGGGAAGCAAAGTCATTGGCCGGATCCTCTTTAACATATTGGCCGAGAAAGGAGCCTTTATGGATGCCCACACTGAGCTGATGGGTTCTGGCACGTCTTGGCAGCTGACCACCACTGAAGTCACTCTGCTGCTCATGTTGGCCATGGAAAGCTCACTTCGGTAGAGGGCCCCCGAACATGAGCCAAACATGGGTGATGTGTGAAAGCAGCCAGATGCCTGCGCGGGGAGAGCCATGGCATTTCAGAACGCTCATTCAGACAGTGGAGGATCAGCAGGAGGGGAGCGCTGGGGCAGCCAAGATCCCAGGTGACGGGCGGATGGGACAATATCCCAGTGGTGAGTTCATAAAGAACGGCAAGCAATTTTGAGGTCGCTGCCAACGCCAGGACATGAATGTAATTAGAGCACAGTCGAAAGGTCATGACTGTACTTTTAAGTGTCAGTGAACTCTGCAAGGGCCTTTTGTGCCACTGAGGGACAGTTTGACTTCTGCCCCGTCCGCCCCCTTCTGCCTCAATCAACTGCTATTGTACTTGTGCTCCGTCAGGGCGTATGGATATGAATAATAGGAAAGCACTGCATGCCAGCGTCCTATTATCCGCTCCTGTAAATAAAAACAATTGGGAAAGCAAATATTATGATACACTGGTCACTCTCTGGCACAACCGCTTTGAGTATTCTACCAGGAAAAAAATGTGAATATGTATTTTAATATACTGTTTAGAAAGGAATAAGGGGTGCTTAAAAAAGTGTGGGCATTTGGAGTGAACTGTTTTACTTTGCTTTTTTGTTTTGCTTGCTCCGAGTTCATTTTTCATCTTTATCACACAGCCAGGCCTTTGTCATTTATCACTGAGCCCTCTGTTTTTTATTGAATGGCCTCATGTTTCACTGAATTTAATTGTAGTTTTGATGATTTTTCTTCTATTAATGGCGATGGAATGGAAAAAAGAAAATTCCCCGTGTCATGTACATATATCTTAAATGCATGCAGCTGCTTAAATTACATCAAATAAGGGGGGAATCTGGATTGTCTGTTTGTGCCGTTCAAAAAAGTCCAGTGTCTTTTGTGTTATGAGGCAGCCGATGCAAAAGAAGCCTTCCATATCCTGACGTTGTCGAGCAGGGCGACACTTGAAATGAAGAAAGTGGTGCCACCGTCAGTAAGGAGAACAGCCACAGTCGTTTCAAGTGAACTTTGGTGTCCAAGAGCGATGCAGAAAAATGCATGATGTAAAACAGAATCTAGCCTTTGACTGTTGAACAATTGGCCACATCCAGTACGTGTCAGTTTGCCAGATGAGAGCCAGATATGGCCTTGAGTTGCAGGATCAAGTTAATAATATAAGTCCCAGATCCAGGCAGAATATTCCAGATAGTAGTCGACCTCAGGTCCAGATCCTGCTCTGAATCTTACGCCCTTCACTCACGGTGCCAACAATTGACAAACACAAGGCCAGATGTGATGTATACATCAACTGGTGATCAGAACTCATGCCCGTCCCACACCCCAACCCTTCTCTTTGAGTGGGGAACATTTGACTATGTTGAAACAGATTTGCATGACACAGGGAAGGCCGGCTTCTGAGTCGATATTGGGTGCAGGAATCTACCTGAAAATAGTCGATCTGTCACGCCTTAAGAGTGTGCACCCTCAGTTTTTCAGTCACCATGCATCTAATAAAATAAAACCTTACATATTTGACTTTATGTCATATGTGACAGGTAGTCAAAAGACATATAACATGGAACAGAAATGTACAGTTTTTGCTTTTTTTTTTCCCAAAGTGGAGACGTGAAAACATAGATCACTCACTTTGCACATGTTCTCTTCACACACTGCCAGGCCTGAGCAAAGCCCTGTGTGCCCAGTTGACCTGTTCTTCTAAGTCCTTACACAGCTAAAACAACTTCATCATTTACTTTCCAGCCGACTTGATGTATATTTAGTAAGAGATTAAGCACAGTTCCACATTAGCCTGCTAAGGCAACACATATAAAAAAGTCTCTTTGTGAGAGTGCCCATTTTGGCTTTCACTGCTGAGGTAACCTTAGAGGAGTCTGTGAAAACCATCAGTCATGTTCTTTTGACAGCGAGCTTATTGTCACTGCGGGAAGAGAAGTGTTGCACGGCCCGACAGTTTTTCTTTCATAGCAACAATTTGGACCTCGTGGTGTTCAGCTTGACCCCCGATAATCAATCGCAAATACTCGTAAGTCTTCCTTCTCCGTGTGATCCCCAGTGTGTTGATGCTTTAAACGTGTCTGTGTTTGACTGTATTTTTTCACCTTCTGTCTTTTCCTCAGGCTATATTGAATTATGTCTCTGTCAGGTCCCTAAGCCCCCCATATTTCCTCCACTGAGCAGCAGCCCAAGATTCAGTATCAAATTCTCCTCATGCTGGCACTTTGTGTATCCCACTGGCCCTTCAGATCTTTATCCTTCTATCCCCTTCACTGGACGATAGTGAATTCATGCTTTTTTTAAGGATCTCACCCCTGATAAGAACTGCAGGAATATTCATGGACACTGTAAAAAAACAGCATGACTTGAACTGTTGCCCTCTTTTCCATGAATATTACTGAGATGCATCATCCTGCAACCGATAACAAAATGTGAACAAAAGGGAGTCCATCTTCCTAAATGTGCTACACTCAATTCTTAGTCGCATTTTCTTAAATAAAAGGTGTGCCTTTGCATGTTGCCCTTAAGTAGATTAACTTGGGCGAGAGCAGTTATTATGTGCCAGTTGTGAAGCATAACGCTTGCTTCAGAGCTTATTTGTCTTTGCTGGTTGAAAATGCAGTGAACACAACGACACTTGGCAAGTGATGGCATCAAATGTGATGCTTGGGCGACTTATGGCTGCTCTCCAGGCTATTTGGTGCAACTTCATTTATTCAGAGACCAGGACTCCTCGTCTTTTGTTCCACTTCAGAAACAAGAAATATCATCTTTTTTCTCCCAAATGGGGGCATTTTTCCACTCAGTGTTGTTACCCTTCTGAGCCATAATATTTCATGTGAAAGAACACCCTTTGTCAGTAAAATTTCGGACCAAATAATTTCTGCTATTGAGAACCTGTATCAAATAGAGACCTTTGCTCAGATTCAGCAGAACAAAACAGAGCAGGGTCTGCATTACATTACCAACATCCAACTAGACCCACCGCAGTTCTTTACCACAGGATGATTGAATCTGTTAATCCAGCGTCTACAACCTTAAATAAGAGATCCGCAATGAGCATGAGCTCTGTGGGCAGGAGGGAAACCGGAATACCTGGCACCTCAGTTACAGAGCTGGCTCTATATGTCGATTTTGGAATTATTATTATTATTATTTCTTATTTTATCCATGTATTTATTTATTTATTTTGGTTACTCGCCAGGCATCTTTACGTAGTGAAGACAAGTAGCAGCAGTTTGAACCGTGCATTGGAGTGGGTAACAGGTAAGAAATGGGACATTGAACATGCTGGTGCCACTTCAACTTCACATAAATAATAAATGTATTAATAAATAAATACAAATAAATACAGTCAATAAACTCAAGCTGTTTTTTTTTTCTGTTCGAATATTTCGTATACACATATATATAGTAAAAAGTATAAAAAAGCAAGCATGTATATATATATATATATAATAAAAAGTGTCAAAAAGCCTTCTCAATGCCCTGTTTGCTTTGTCCTTCTTTAAACAGGAGCAGGTGATTCCAAACTACAACATCACCGCCATAAGAGCAAATAAACCAGCTTGAGTGCAGGTTTCATTGTGATGGAATTGGACTGAAGTCACATGGTGAGTCAGATAGAACACAGCCACAACAATAGGAGCAGAGCCAACCACAATGAAGCCATGCGTTGCTCAATGCACCTCTGTCTGATCCATCAAGGGCAAGCGCAGACAAGACAAGGCCGAGCTGCTCAATTGGCTCAAATGAAGCAGTTAGAACGGAGGGCTTGAATGAAGCAAAGCACGACCGTGCTTGGTGAAAGTGAGAGGAAGAAGCATTTGCGAGTGGCTGAGGAATCTTTGCACCACAATTGATTTCCTTCAGTGCAGCCGCATCAAGTGCTTCTGTGAAAATTGATTAGAGCGCACAGACACCTTTGATATTGATGAAGATAAACTGGAAGGCTCCCCAAAACCAAGGCGCATTGAAAGACTGGACACCAAAGGAAAGAGAGGCTGGCGCTGCGAAGACAATCTGGCTGCCTGCGCAGACTGCGACTCCAAAGTAGAACAGTAGTGAAGGCTTTAGACCAGACACTGTCCTTTGGGGAGTTCGCGTTTTCCTGCAAGGTCAGCGTCTCGAGTGTTTGATAAAGCTGAAAGAAAAAAAAAAAAATCAAAGCTGTACATCTGAGAAATATCTCAAAGAAAAAAAGGGTTTCTGTAGCTTAAACTGACAAGATGAATGATCTGATTTGTAGGAGCTGCAGTAAATGGTGCTAATTAACAGAGAACATATTTCAACTACAAACGAACATACGCGTGTCTGGAATCCCAAAATGTATGGTGCTCACTGAGCAGAGCGGAATTCTGTCAAGGGAACTGAGATATATGAGACGCACAGAGCTCTTTCATGACATTAATGAGATCACGGATTAAACAGCATTTTTATTTCTTTTTGGGTGAGCTGAAAACTTTTCATTGATATTGTCTTCAGATCAAACATCAAGCCTTTTGGGAGGATTCATACTCCATGACTGGATGACATGAACACCGTTGATGCTGTATAATTTATCCTAAAAGTGTATGAAAAGTTGAGTTTCCTCCGCAGGGTGGCTGGGCGCACCCTTAGAGATAGGGTGAGGAGTTCGGTCATCCGGGAGGAGCTCGGGGTGGAGCCGCTGCTCCTCCACATCGAGAGGAACCAGCTGAGGTGGCTCGGGCATCTGATCCGGATGCCCCCTGGACGCCTCGCTGGGGAGGTGATCCGGGCATGTCCTACTGGGAGGAGACCCCGGGGAAGACCCAGGACTGGCTGGAGAGATTATGTCTCGGGTCTGGCCTGGGAACTCCTCAGGATCCCCCGGGAGGAGCTGGAGGAGGTTTGTGCGGACCGGGAAGTTTGGGCTTCCTTGCTCCGAATGGACCCTGGATAAGCGGCAGAAGAAGAGGAAGAGAGAGAGGTTTATGAAAAGAACATCTTGAGACTTTCACAATAAATAAATAAATAGACAAAAACATGCCATACTACTTTAAGAAGTGTTGCCTATAAAGTTAAATGACTGATACGCCAGTCATATCACTTCACTTTTGCGACAAAAGAACACGTCTCTGGTCTGTTTTGTAAGATAATTTGAAACTATTTTTCTGTTTCATTTCGTCTTAATTTAAATAGGCACTGTCTTTTACTTATTCAGACTAAACATTTTTTTTCCTATAGTTTTAGAAATTGCCTTGTTTTTGTTTCATTTTCTAAATAAGTCAGTGGATTTTATAAATATACATTTCTGCCATAACATAAATGGCATTCCTGCCAGCGTCTGGAAGCCAAGCTGAGGTGTTGCGGCACCTGAATTGTGTTCACCACTCGATGGCCAGGATAGTGTGGCGGTTGTTGGCAGGGCCAATCTTCCTCTGTTCCTTCTCATTGGTTGCCCCCTTTTCATGGTGTCTCCATCTTTTTCTGCCCTCTAACTTTCTCACTAAACTTCCCTACAGGCCACTCGCACATGTAGCTCATGCCATAGTTACACTCACCACATACCACTGTTTACTTATATGTGATGCTGGGCGATACATATTGTGGAGTTTAGTTTGACCGATGATTTGCTCATCTCTGAGACGGAAAATGGAAAGATTGTCTACAATAAAAGTACCTTAAAGAGAGATAGAAAAAGAGGACGTCTGTTTTATGGAAATGGTTTAGTTACAGGAAGAAAGACAGCACAACTATAGTGTGTAAAATGTACATGAAGTATGCTGCCATGAAGAAATGCCGCACTACAAACCATCTACGTCTGTACTGTTTTGTCAGTATTTCGCATTGTTAATGGTTTTATTTTGATCGATAACTGGGTGAAGTTAGGAGTTCAGAAGTGAGGACATTATGTCATTGTGCTCCCAAGTGTAATTCCGCCGTACAGTTTATTGCCAGATTTTATTTTGTCCCAACATACTTGGGCAATGTAACAACTCACGTAACCTTATTTAAAAAGAGGTATGCTTGGTCACTTCTAACTTCACCCAGTTTTGGATCCTAATAGAAAGCATGAGCAATGCTAAATGCTAACAAAATGGCGTCGTATGCAGAAGATAGAGTGCATGCCAAAGATTTATGTATCATCTTGTCTGAGATCAGGGAAGAACATATTTTATTATGGAATGACGGTGGCGTGTTCCTTTCATCACATGAAGATGAAGCACGTCATCGAGAATGATGAATGTATGACACACAAGAGAAGTGCGAATCAGGCACATTACCCATAATGTTGTATTTGTTTTCAATACTTTTTGTGCTAAAATGTTTGTTATTTATTTTATTTTAACTTGGATTACTTCAATATTTGCGATTTTTCTTAATGTTGTATTGAATATCGACGAGTCAAAAAAAAAAAAAAATGTAAACCATTATACCCGTAAAGAACATATACATATATAAATCACATGGAACTTTAAAATTTTTCAAATAATTCCAGATAACTTTTGGGTTTTATTCACTTCATTTATAATCACACCGCCCCCCAACATGTCGGGAAAGTTTTGTCCGGATAAGAGCTATTTGTCATGTGAAGATTCTGGATACTGCTGTGTTAGCACTTCCTTCATCAGACACTACAGACTGATTTATTATTCATAAAACCATGAATGAATCAAAACCTCCTCTGCAGTAAAGTTTCAAGCATTTTGTTGACATGGTTTGTGTGTTGCAATTGGGAACTAAGACAATTACATCATCATTCAAAACGTGGTTATCTATAGTCATTAGAAGATGCTACAAGGCGATAACTTCAACAGTTATGAGATATAGGTTGAACGGGGTTTGGAGATCAGGTGTTAATATAGACAATGAAAGTAACTCAATCTGACTCCATAATAGTATCCAATTTGAGAGTATCTGCTGGAAAAAGAAGCTGGCGGAAATTAAAGCGTCCCATGTGCCAAACCTTCTTAAGACTGCAGACAGACTCACTCAAACAAAGAAACATTATTGCAGGAGTTTCTGCCGGTTTCTACTAAAGAAGATCCATCAAAGAGAAGAAGAATCCAAAGAAATGCCAGACGCTCAAAGACAGACACATTTGCAGACTGGACTTGAAGGACAAAAGTGCACTCATCTATAACCACAAGGTAGACATTCCACTCTGTGTTAAGTAAAATAAAGCATGGAAATATCCCTTTCACACTGTATTTTTATGGGAAAGTGTTGAAGTTTGAATGGCAGGAATTTTTGACGGCACTTCAACATGTCTGGGCCATAATGACCCGTGAAAAGAGCTTGGATATTCGCTGTATCTGGATTTTCATGAGGCGCTTTCTCTTCAGGAGGGAAGACTACAAGAGAATCATTTCTCTCTCTTGGCAGATCATTTTTCTTTGAGTATTTTCTTACTTTCTTACCTGCTCAAACAGCCTGTGATGTTTCGTCTTTTTTTTATTATTTGGTATAGCGTGGTTTCCTTCTTTGCGTGTGTGGAATGAAATGAAGTGTTTTAGCGGTTCATAAATCTTTCTCTGTGTTGTGTCATTTGTTATCCTTTTGATTTTATGGTGTTCCCTTTGTATGTGGGCAGACTAAGACCTTGTCCCAGGAGGGATCTTGAGGTAGCTTCTGCTGTGATTCCTTTAACGGTTGCAGCATGTGTGGCAGGCAGCCATGAAAGACTGCTTCGCCAGATCGCCACATATGAGACCGTGACAAGCAGAACTATATGTGACCCATATCTTCTCTGACCTCCTACCTATTCATTCAGAATATGCCCATTATGCAGCACTCTCTATTTTATGATTGGGATCTTGCCTTAACCTGGATCACATCAATAACACTCCTCGTGATTCAATTCATGCAACTATCACATAATATTGGACATCGAAAGCATTAGAACACATCAATTAATATTGCTGTGATTCACCTTGGATGATGTGACATATTTTGACATTGGGTTTTCCTTCATTTTCCTCCAATAAGAATTTCGCTTGTAGTTTTTTTTGTTGAAGGAACCCCGTGCTTTTTTTCACAAATAGAATACTTCATCCTGTTTTAGTAGCGCTGCATCCAAATACATTTTCATATGTTTGTATTTTGTAAGTCATATATGCTTGAAATGTACAAAATGGCCAACTCGCTCCGAAAGCGCTGTATTTCATGGCAGGGAGACAAGATGCTCTCCGTAACCCGGCCATTCTGCTCTCTGTCAGGGAGACTACTCTCTCAGCAGTTCTTGAACGTGCCTGGGAGTATGACCTACCACTTGGACTTGGAGAAGGTGTATGACCAGGTGCCCAGGGACAAGTTGTGGGAGGTGCTTTGGGAGTATGGGGTGGAGGCTCTCTATTTTGGCCCATTCAATCTTTGTATTCCAGGAGCGGGAGTTGTGTCCGGATCTTTGGGTGCAAGTCTGATGTGTTTCCAGGGGGTTGTGCTTTGTTTCCAATCCTGTTTTTGGCTTACACGGATGGGATTTCGAGCTCTGGTGGGGAGGGTTTGCGCTTTGGCGGACTGAGGATCGGATAGGATCAGTCACTGATATTTGCAGATGATTGGGTTCTGATGGCTTCCTCACAGTGCGACCTTCAACTCTCGCTGGTTCAGTTTGGATCTGAGCGTGAAAGGGCTGAGATGAAGATCAGCACCTCTAAGTCCGAGGCCATGGTGCTCCACCGGAAAAGGATGCATTGCGGTTTTCAGGTGGGGAATGAGTTCCTGCCTCAAGTGGAGAAGTTTAAGCATCTTGGGGTCTTCTCAAGTGGGGCGCATTGCTGCTCTACCCCACGGTTGTGTGTAAAAGAGAGCTGAGCCAAAAGGAAAACTCTATTTACCGATCATTCTTCATCCCAACCCTTACCTTTAGATATATATATATATATAGGGTGAGAAGTTCTGTCACTCAGGAGAGACTCGGAGTAGAGCCGCTGCTTCTCCACGTTGAGAGGAGTCACTTGAGGTGGTCCGGGCATCTCATGTGGATGCCTCCCTTTGGAGGTGTTTCAGGCGCAGCTAGCTGGGAGGCGACTGAGGGGTCGACCCAGGACCAGGTAGAGGGATTAAAGGGGGTTGAGGCTGGATGGATGGATGGATGGATGGATGGATGGATGGAGGCAAGGTGTACAAAATTTGCCAAGATGCCTTGACTCGCCTAGACTCGACTTGTCACTCCCGACTGAGACGCAGATTTATGGACCTCAAACGGTGTTTACATTTGATTCACTCGAGTTGACGAAAAATTTGCAGATGTGACGGACAAAAATATTCAGATCCAGGCGGGACAGATAGATGGGAAAACCCACATAATTCAGCCTGAGTGGTTTTCTGCGAAACCTGCAAAGTAGCGGCTCATGTCTGTGAAACTCCCCGCAGTAAACTGAGGGCTGCATAGACGGAACTCTGTCCAACCTGGCTGCAACATGAAGACCGAACGTTGTCAATCACTAAGCCTTTGTAGTGGGGCCTTCAAGAAAGACTAATATGTCCATCTCCCTCTCAGCCAAAAACACACACATCCTCCCACTGGAAAATATATCACCGTAGTAAAGAGCGGTGGAGATAATCACCCTGACCATGCTCGATGGAAGAACGAAAATCAGCCAAAATATAATGTATTGCGTAGGTGCCCTGTCTTTATTTATTTATTTCAAGACTTCAGTTTATGCTAAAATGATATTTCATCTTGCTAACACTGTAGTTAACTGCAAAAACATGTATAAGCGTAATAGGGCCCCTTTAAGTGACAAGGTAGATCATGTTAGAAAAGAAATATTGAGATGTAGCTGATATCTTCATCTCAAAAAGATATGGGGAAGCAAACCTATGAAAGTTAATGGGTATGTTAAGGATGACCTGAATGAGAACAAAGCGATTCATTAAATTAACCCAACCACATGCATACAACTGTTCCAGTACAATGGCATGTCAGCACTGAAATGAAGCAGAGAGGGGACAGTATCTGCCCCTTTAGTGATATATTTTCTTTATCTAGGCTGAAAACTTCACCTCATTCTCCTTCAGGTGCACGTCAATTCCTTTGCCAAGAGTCATGTAAGTTGACTTACAGCAAATAACTTCTGGGTTGTGCCGGTCTTGCATGAGGACAGTGAGACAGTGGTGAGGTACGTTGTTGGCATCACAAAAGGATTCGAGAGAGGATAACATCAGGCTTCAGCTCCGCATTTGCTATTGTTATGGACAGACTGACAGATGAGGTCAGGTAGGAGTCTCCTTGGTCCATGATGTTTGACAACACTATAGAGATCTGTCAGACATTGTGGTTTATGGATATGATAAAAGAGGACAAGAAAAGGACTGGTCAGACTTGGGAGGATGAAGAAGCCCTATTTTTTTTTTTTCATTTGTCATGTAAACCACAAACATGACAAAGCAGAGATCTTCCAATAGTTAAATTCACCTAGCAGACTACAAGCAGTATCAGAGCTGATGGAACAAATACCATCGTTTCAGATACTGATTCTTCATACTTGGAAGTCAGACACTATTCAGCTTGGCATTTCAAGTGAAAAACCAAATATTCTTCTATTCCATTTCTCATTTCCAGTGACGGCAACTAGAACGTTCCAAAAACCAAGGGTCCCAAAGAGACGCCTTAGCAAAGACAAATGTCACCCACAGGAAAATGCGAATTGTCCGCCATGTCAGCTATGTCTTTGATGTTTTTTTTTTTTTTTTTTTTTTTTCTTGCAGCACTGTGCGGCTTCCATACCGTGATGATGAAATATTGTGACATGACATAGTGTTAGAGGCTGACATCTTTAGCCCTTTTGAGCAGACACAGCAGACACCTTTCTTCAGACGATTGCTGATTGATAATGAGAACAAAGGGTTTGTTTTAGCATTTATTTGACATCAAGACAAGTGTTTTTTTTTGTTTTTTTTCTTGCAGGACGCGCTACAGAACAGACTCATTACAGATTTTTTTTTTAACCTCTCCTGTTGCTCCCCTCAAGAAAGTTTCATGAAGCACAATAGTAAATCTTTTTCATGCAAAAACTGGAAGGATGCTGTGGTTTCTGGCTCAACAGTGACCTACTCAGTCAAGGCTGAAGGTCGCAGCCAGATAAGGCTCTCGATCAAAGGCCGATAATTACCCTGCAGTCAGGACTGCCGCGAGAACCAGGTGACCAATTCAACCACAGACCCAACGTGAACATATAAAAATGGAAGGGAGGCTTCTTTTGACTGAAGTGGACCAGCAACACAAAACCAAATGCAGTGAAAACAGCTGAAAAATCAAACTCTACAAGAGTAGAGAGACACCAGCAGAATTGCGTTGATGCCTCTCGGTCATGAGGTTTGAAAACAGTGACATGGAAATCCACTTTAAAGAATGTATTGTGTTCTGCTCAATTGTTATATTTTAAGGCTTGAATAAAAGACATTTTGGAAAAAAAAAAGTATATTATATATTTAGAGAGAATTTGAAATGGTTGCATATCCAAACAGAGGGATAATAAGGATCCTCATTTCCATACTGTGAAACATTTGGAAATGCCTTTTTGAGCAGAACCACTAATCTATTTCTTTTAACGTCCACTTCTATTGGAACCATAAAAAGCAATATTCCTCAAAGGTCAGAAGTTCAGAGAATCTAGTGAGTCCTTTTTTTCCCCCTGCAAAATCGGCAGGATCTTTAATTTCTCAATTTTTAAGGCGAAGAATCGACTTATCTGTATGTGCGCTGCTGTGCGCTTCATCCTCTTGTGGAAGTCAGTGTTGACACATTTGGTGAAAGGAGGGAAATAATAGAAGTTAGAGGGGCGGCGGGGAGGAGGGTTCAATGGATAATGAGGCCAGAAGAAAGGAAAAGCAAGGACAGAGCTTCGCCACATCCAACGTCTCATTCATATTCACAGTTGTCTGGCGGGCGGGGGGCTCGGGCAACAAATTTAATCAAGGCTCAGGCAAAGAGAGAGAATGCGCAGATCTGTGTCGGCACCATGCAGCGTGTGGTCGAGCAAAAGCATCCAGTCTGAAAAGACACCGCTATTTTTTTGTAAACTTCACCAAAATTACTGCTGCGACGTGACAGCATAAACTAACACTAGCTGCAATAGGAGAAACGTAAGCGAGGGTTGTCGAAATAAAACACATGCTGGTCCTCAAACCCACTGCAGGTCCACCTGACGCCACTGTGACACCTTCTCTCTGCCACTCTGGATGTTGTTCCAACTGAAGCTTACCTGTCTAATGGTCAAGAATTGCTTCCCATTAGGGATATTACTGTGCTCAGTCAAAGAATTATATTAAATGAATCTGAGGATAAATAGGAGCTGTGGAACATCTTATTTATGTATTTATTTATTTATTTCCACCCAATATTATTGCATTACGTGAAGCAGTGGGCTGCTACTTTAGGTAGTTGCTTTGCCCATGTCAGTGTATTTTATTTATTTATGTATTTACACGTAGTCCAGATGGCATTTCCAGAATACCACCAACACTAAAAATAACATTTTGCTTGTCTGATGATCGACATTTTCCAGAATATTCAATTGAAATCTGTTTACAGTTTATTACTTAACTTACTTTACCGTCAGACACACAGGCAAACAGTGGAAAAAACACCTCCCTGATGGCACAAAATATGAGAAAAGGCTGGTATATCCAGAGCAAGAATATGAGTAAATAAAGGATTATTGATATAATAAACTCATGCATATGTTTTCAGTATTTTGGTTGAAAAGATGTACCATGATTCATCTGATAATAAAGTGTTTCTCAACTCCACATATGTCTTATGAACTGCACCATGAGGTTCTTGCATTTGGTTTCTATGGTAACCTTAATATACTTATATAATGCTAGGGTCCTAAATATTAATGTAATGGAAGGCGTTTGTATAATCTTGAGGAGTACTAGTTCCTCTAACCATTTGTCGTTGGGAAATCAGCAACACACATCTAATTGTCCCGACTGTGTTCCGAGATGTTATCGGCTCTCTGAAATGGAACTCTGTTGAGTAAAGAGAATGTTTTGCCTTGTTGCGAGCGCTGCCATCAAGGGTTTGATCTTGAACCCTGATACCTGACATTCCACAGCGCTCCAATATCGCAACGCCTTGAAAAGAGTTGTGGCTTGTTTCACACCGTGCAAGCATTCAAATGAAGCTGCAGACATCACATGGTGGAGAAGGGAAGGAATTGTGCCTCAAATTCAGATCGGCCACTTGAGTTTTAATCGCATGTTAAAGTAGATCTGGTGGTGATTTAAGCAGTTTTCCATTGCTCTGTAATCTACAGGCATTCCATTACTATCAAATCAGAGAGCGGTAATGACACTCTGACAGCAGATTTTGACTGATTTTCCTGCCAAAAAGCACAGTGAACCTACCCGCGGCACTTGGCAGGTGCTCCTATTGGACAGATATAACAGGATGTGGACAGTAGCCAGGTCGCATAGTGTGGGTCAAAGTAGTGCCGGGAATCTTCTTGAAAACCATCACATTTTTTCCTCCCTCGGTGATTGACATGGAAAAAAAAGTTATTATTATGCATTGAATTTGGAGTCTTTTATCTTCATCTCGGGGGTTTCGGTGCCGCCACCGCAGCAGGGACCAGTACGTTCTTCCTGTCCATCTGAAAGTTGCTATCATCCCATCGGTTGCACAGTCCAGATGGCATCCAGCCCTCACATTTACTCACTTACTGACCATTCCAGGGTTCTGGCTCTCCCTCGTCCACAAGCAGGGGCCCGACCCACTATGCCAGCTACCAGTCAGGTCTGAGAATAACACCAACAATCCACTTCCAAACTCCCTGCCTAGCCCTCTCTACCATCATCCATCTACAAAATGAAACCCACCCAGTGGCTTCTCAGGGGGGGATTTATTGCAGGAGAGTGAATCATGTTTTCCCTTAACCCGGAATGTTAGAGAAACCTGATCGGGCTGTCAGGATGGGAAGAAATAGATCATGAAACCGTGTAGCGACTAATATAAACTGGCAGCTGCGCCTCCTATTGCGCTTTAATTAATCAAATATTGGGTGAAGTTGTTCCCCTCTAAATGTTTAGACCACTGATGTGATGGAAGAATAGCAGTGGAGCCACAGACGGCTTCTAACCAGCAACAAGGTTAATTTGTTTAATGACATTATGCCTTCTTCTTAATGACTGCGTTCAGAGATGAGTGCGCAGACAGTTTCCGCTGCACAATTAGATGCAGCACTAGAGGGGCCTGTCAAGTCATCCTCGATATTTAAACAGTGAGGGTCGGGATGTAGCTGTGGAGCACCACCACATCTGAGTAGCTTTGAAAAAGAACTCTGAAACCTCTAAGGGTCGAATTTAAACGAAACATTTCTGATCTCCTTTTTTGGGTCCCATCGAGCATTACATTAATCTGCTGAAATGAGGTGTATTTCACAGTTTTTGTAAACGCCTCCTCTTTATTCGTGGAGTACGAAAGGAGCTTTTGACAGGTTGAATATGTTTGACTTGATGAGGAATGTCAGTGGGTGTTTCTGTCAGGAAAGTTCACCTCTGACTGGTCTGCGGTTCGATTCTTTAGGTTGCAATTGAATACAGCAAAGATTCACTGTGATTCTAATTCAAAGGTTTTGATGTAAATCCAGTGGGAAGTAAGTAAAATAAACATAATGAAATTACATTTCAAAATTGAGAAATATTTGTGTCATGTCACCTCTCATGTTGAGCTTTTTAAATCTGGCATGGAAATGACCACAATAACGTATTTGTGCATGTGCAGTAGTAAAAACAGTTATGTATAAACACATGAATGAAATTCTGTGAACCTCAGCGAACATTTCTTTTCACAAAATCTGAGCTGTACCTGGTCCTACATTAAAGCTAATGCCTTCATTGGCATTAGCTTTAATTCTGTGGTAGGTGTCTCTGTTGTCATTGGCTGCTGTGACACGCTGAATTTCCCCGCTGTGGGACAAATGAAGGCCATCTAATCTAATTTAATATGAAGAGTTTTGTGGAGGAAAAGCATCTGATCTCCGTGTTCACGCACTGGAGCAGGGCTGTCATGGCTTCCGCACACCTCATTGCAAGACACAACTAATGTAAAGTGCACATGAGCGGCGCAGGGTTTTTGTCTCCCATCGTAAAGAATCATTTCGTGTTTAGTAATGGTTACATAAAGTCAGAGACCACAGCAAGTATCCAAGTCAGCATTAAAAGTCAGGCGATTTCAACTGAAATGTATAGCACGGCTCGATCTCACAAGGCAACTCAGCAGCCACCAATGTTATTGAGGGTTCGAAACGTTTCACACTCTGATCATGTCCTCCAGATACTTTCCAGGTCTTTTGCTTTGGCGTTTTTTGGTTGTTGGCGGCTTCCCTCCAATACTGAATTGACAGCAGGAGCAATCGCAATATATTGATATAGATATTATTTTAGACTTTTTACCCATGATACCTAGGAACCAACTCTCCTTGACTGACAACAACTGAAACTACTGCACAAGACACTGAGATTAAATCCCCTTCCAGATCTCCAGACTGGATAGGTGCACTTCCTCTCTGGTTGGTTTGGCAACATCCCTATTATATTTTGGGCTTCTCTTATGCCAGAAATTCACCAGCAGCTCCAATGTCCTCCAGTTGCAAAAGGAGGCTAACTGTAGAGAGCAAGTAATCTTTGTGTAGCCCGCCCCAAACTTGACGGTCCTACAGTATTACCAAAGGTAGAGTTCATGTTTCCAGTATGAACGTCTGCAGCTTGGCTACGGATAAGGGCGAGTGGAATATGTGGATATCTCCAAGGATCGATGGACCAATCCATTAGGGAAATTTGAGCCAAGCCAAAATAAAAAAAATAATAATAATAATAATAATAAGAGAGTAACTACGTTTTTTAGAATGCCTTCAAAAAGTTGGGAGATTTGTCAGGGGCAGTAGTTTTAGGTCACTGGAGTACAATGTAATTGGCAAGCCTGACATTTAAGGCCACCGCTCCTTGTGAAAGCGAGATGCTGTGCCATTGCAAACGTGTGTATGTGTGTGTGTCACAGGGGCAAGTCATGACAAACGATAGCAAATTGGATTGAAGGCTTCCCGCTGCTCACTCACCAAGCCAAACAAAGAATCACGGACAAGGAAGCGGCTGAGAGAATGACTGTCAAAAACCCGCAAACACAGGCACACAAACTGGCAACCGTACAGGCCAACTTTTACTGAGGCCAGTGTGCTGCATGGCAGATCTGCTCCAAAGATTTGTGGGACTGAAATCTGTTCGCTCTCCAACTCCTTCACACAGCCACTTTTGAAAATATGTGTTTGAGGACGCCCGAGATACGGTATCAATCAAAACGCAAAATATCCGTTACATTGTCAGCGCCGCAGAAAATCCCAAATACCTTCCTCAATGAGCTCAGGAATAAAAGCACAGGAGGTTTCCAACTGCCCAAATCACTCAGTGTGACCTAAATCCATTTCTATGCATTCTGAAAGCCTCCAACATCAAAGATGAAAGTACTCATCATGATGGATGTGTCAAAGCACAATGGTTTGGCTGCTCTTCCTCTTTTGCTCATGAGCACTTTATCTCTAACCGGATTAATGTCTGACGGCCTCCTCCCCCTCTGAGAAATGTATGTCACGTCAGCGGGCTCGGGGTCTCTAACTAAGACTCTCACCCCTCAAAAGGGGAACTTAATGTGAGGCCCATTCCAAGACATTCAACCTCTGATATCTAACCCTTCAACCATATTGTCACCTCCGTCAAGGAGGTTATGTTTTTGACAGCGTTGATGTGTTTGTCTGTGCTCAACAGAACTCAAAAAGTTATGGGACAAGGACAATGGAACAAGTTATTTCGTTGTTTAGTAGTTTTGGGAGATGTGATCATTTAAGGCATTTGAGCCTGATAATATTATTGTTATTATTAGTTTAATTTTTTTTACGATACATTGTCATGCATAGCATTTTTTAAATGTCTTATTCATTTTTTTTTTATTAAAAATGGAAATCAACACAGAATTTAATATACAGGCAAAATATTGAAGTTATGTCTCAGATTTTAGGTTAAATAAGGAATGAATACGTCACAAACCCAGAAATAACTGGCCCCAAGCATGTGAAGTGACAGAACACCGAGAGACTTGACAATCTGGATTAGCAGTTTATTACACAAACATTAAGTACGTAAAACAAGCAAACAAAATAAAATGTAACTAACACAAGCCAGAAATCAGACAGCACACAAAGACTCGCGGAACAGCACACCCATGCAGAATGGACAAGAATAACAATCAGAAAATACTTGAATGTGGTGGTCAAAACTCACTCACGACACACACAGACAACAAAAAATGCATGCAGTGAAATAGTTTGGACAAATTGCAGGAATCAGAGCTGAAACAAGTGGGAGTTGCAGAAACACTGTGGAGAAAAATAACAATAAGATCAGAGTAATACACTCCAGAGAGGTCAACTTTACCAGCATGGACCATCTGACTCTGCAGACTGAAGCCAGGAGGTTATAGTAGAGCAGGCAGATGCACGGACTGGTTCCACCCCGGGTGTCATCCTTCCAGGAAAAAAGGACAGCTACATCACAAGGAATTAACACAACAAAGTAAAAACATAAACAAAACAAACTTTAACAACAAATAAAAAAGCCATTATTCAGATGAAGAAAATGATCCCATCCATAAACAGCAGAACCAGTATTGATGTTAACGCTAAAGTAATAGTTTAAGTCATGCTGACAATCATCTATCAATATTAGTATAAAGAATCTTGAATGCGGATCAAACGCAAGCTTGTCGTTGGACTGGAATATGTTTGCATCCCAGCCGAACTTAACAATGTGACAACGGCCAAATAGATGTTGATGTTAAAGTGTGTGCTCTCAAATACCTCCTGACTGAAACATTAATAAATCATCACCCACGAAATCCATTTATTTATAGACGTGAATCAATATGCGCTGCTCTATCTGTTGATGCGGCAACACGTTCCCTCAGAGATCAAGAGCTCAATACGCTCTTTATGAGAAATGCCGCCTCCTTCATTGCCATCAAGTCCCTCATGCAATTTTGTAGCACCTTTCGCGTATCTTTGAGATTTGACCGTCATTTTTTTGCATACTACAGCGAATTGTGCCCAGCTTAAGGCTAATGCAGGAACTCTGACTGCGGGAATTAAAGATGTTATTTTGCCCTTTGAACTTCCCTCATTTACTGTAAATATTTTCTGAAGGGCTACAACTCTCTGGTAACAAGATTTAGCCGCTTATCTGATGAGAATTGCCTCAAGATTTCAAGGTAGGTTCAAGGCTATTTCAAAGAGTTGACCTCGGCTGGACATTCTTGCTCACTTAAATGGCCGCGAGGGAACAGTGAATCTATCTTCACCTAATGGATATAAGAATCTCACTTCCCGCCTCTGTGATGAATGACTTTGAATGGATGACTAAAGTGACACTCTCTCTGAGATCTGATGCTTCATTCATTCTGATAAGAATCATAAAGCCACGCAGGCATGCTTTGCTTGGGTCAATATCCTGCTCAACTAGCCATTACGCCACGTGCTACAATGGGCGCTAATATCATCAAGGTGGACCGCTCTACCTCTGTCATTGCATCCACCTCAAGGTGAATTATAAATGGCCCTCAAGAACCCAATTTCTCCACATTCTATCCAGCGAGACGAATAGTGTTCCCGAGCTAAATCGCGCCATCCATCAATGTTCCGAGTGAACATGCATGATGATCTTATACAGTAAAAGTGTAACATTAACCATTCTTCACGTGGACACCAGAACAACCCTTTTAAGTTGCCTCTTCCCACTATTATAACCGCATCTCTGCATGCGTCCAAGGAAGCTGCTACGGTGATGGAACGTCGCCTGCCATGGAAATTGCAATATGGATTTCACTGATAGAGTCTGTTGTTGTCCTTTGATGCTAAACTGCTTCGAACGAGCCAGTGAAAGTGACTCACAGCTGCTATCTGTCCCATAGATAATAGCTTTTGAGCATTTCTGGAGGTTTCGACAGATATTCTTTGACAGTGAGATGTGCCCGCCATCATCATTCATCGTCATCGTGCCATAATGCAAAGCCTTGAACACTAACTTTTATGTCAAGATTTATGTAGGAAAGAACGGCTGAAAGCGCCGTGTGATTTGGTGCAGGTCTCTGCTGAAATGAATAGATTATTAAAAGTTGAGTTTAACCCTTGGTGATTTGATGTGGCTTGCTTCACGGCAATGCTTCTTTTCAAGTTTAAAGTTTTAAAGTTTTTTTAGCACTGGAGGCCATCGCAGTGATTGACCATAATATGATATTATAGTATTTTGTTAAGTATTCTTTCGGCCCTGTGTGAACATATATCTCATCTTTTGTTGTGTACCTTATTAAACACATGGCAGTACCAACAGTGCAGTGGTTACCACTTCTAGAGCACAGCTTAAACTAAAATATATTTTTTCTTATTATTATTATTGTGTCCCATATTTATAATTTACCACTTGACAATTCAGTAGTTTCCACTTGTAGTATGAGGCAGAATAATTGTGGTTTTGTACAGTGAGCGGCGAATTTACCCAATGGTTTGAACCTAGCGCGGTGAGGGCAAAGCTGTTTTCTCATGCCTCAAAATGTGAAAGTCAGTTATCAAGACAGCCAGCAAGCGTGTGGTCGCTATAACAATCGACAAAATGGAGATGAACAACAGTTCATTTACTTATTAGCCAGCAACTCTCTGATTTAAACAAAAAATTCAAACATTTTCAAGTGGAATTTTTTTCTCGGTTTAGCACATTCTGAGAGTATATCTGAAAGCTGTTTGTAAGCGTTGTGGTTCACAATGAAAACCATATCTGTCCTGTATTTCATCAACAATTGCCACAGTACTGTAGAAATGTAATCTTTCCATCTGCCTCATGGTCTGCTGTGAGGCAGGTCTCCTGAAGTGAAGTTTACGGCTTGATCTATATAAGATTCTATAAGGTACCGTGAGGTGAATGAATGAGTTATTTGTGTTTCCAATGAATGGCTTTCATAACAAATAGTCGTTCAAGGATGAGTTTACTTTCTTTCATTCTGCTCCATCCGCTTCTTTCATCCATCTCATAACCTTCCCTTTCTGACTACAAGGTGTCACAACATCGCCAATTGGAATGTGTTTCCTGAAATAGTTATAGAAAGCTACAAACTGTGTTTGAAGTTTTTTCAAGGTGAATAAACATGTTAGTTGTTTTAGAAAGGCCTTTTCACGCTCAAACGTATCGGGTGAAACACTATATTGTCTTCAAGACAGCCTGAGAGATACAGCTGTGACTCTTCCCAGGAGTATAACAAGAGTCACACCAACACTCGGATTTCACGATAACCAGTTTCACTCACTGTGAGTTGTGTAAACTATTTGAATGGTGATATTATGTATTAATGACAAAATGAAATTTGAATTCCATCAAACTTGAAAAGGTGGAGTTAATTAAAAGCATAAATTCAACCAAGACATACATAGAAAGAGGAAATACTGTTTTCATTGAGTGGCAATTCTCATGAATATTTTGTTTCCATATAGAACTATAAAGGACATGATGATACAGAAGAATGTGATGCTCAGTTTTCATAACACAGGGCCCCATATTATGACGTAGCCAGAGACAGACAGACATCATGGGAGCAGAGCAAGTTGTGAGCAGTATCGCCAAATATTTGAGCAAGTTGTCGCTAGTTTTGGAGGCAGATGAGTTTCATGTGAAGGACGGAAGAAGTCTTATTTATTTGGAAGCCAGCAGTGGCTTCGGGATGGACATCGGTCAGGTCCACAACATGGAATCGAGATGTTGATGTAAATATGTGGTGATATGGATAGAAATCATAGTTGACACATGTTGACAAAAGTGTGAAAAAAATCCTTGAAGTGTTTCAAGATTTGCCCCTGTTATGTATCACAGTTGTTATGCCAAGACCACTGCTTAAAGCATAAGCAAAGGAACTTACTCTTTTACAGGTGAGTTTTGATGCGTTTGCTTCTTTCCACCATTTTCATATGTAGATATCATTTTCATCTGTTTGTGGCTACTGGATAAATTTGTGACAAGACTTCTATCTACCATCCTGAGGTCTGATTATCTACCAATTGGATTTTCTGGTTTCTGCCAATTCTGGTCCATGACTCTTCACTTGTTTCATCGCGGGTAAGAGCCTTCTCATCTTTGTACTTTATTTTTCATCCAAACATCATGGACTCACGACACTCTGGCCATGTGTATCAGGCCACTCCTCAAAACTGTCAGTAGTACAATGATCTTTCTGAAGACAAAGTTAGTAACCACTTGTCCTTTGTTCTCTGAACATCTCTTTTTTATTTTCATTGTCTAAAGATTTGTATCATTTAGGAGGTAGAAATGCTGAAACTCTGACCAGGGTACTGAGAACATCAGTATTGTTTAGGGAATTCTTTGCTGATATTGAAGCTGAGGAGCAATGACACTGCAACCAACCAGTAGGATGCTCCTCTTGTGTCGTAACCAAGGCGCATCTCAGGATCTGCTGAATTTGCAATTTGCCTTGTTTTACAGTTATTTACCATTGAAATTCAACAGAATCGACTTTATTGACGATTAAATCATTTCATACTGCATATTTGTGTTTAGTTCCTTAACCTGTGAAACGCTTGAACAGTCCTCGATTCATGCCGCGCCTCCTCCCGGATGAATGGTTCTGTTCAGGGCAGGTGACCTCCGTCCTGATGTGAATTCTGAATTGGCACCTAGTGACTGATGTTTTGACATGTCATAGATTAACTATAACATGTTAGGCAGCACTGCAGGACAGCTGCACCTGGAGGTCGGGTGAGAGCACCTGTGTCGAAGCAGAACAAAGCCACTAGCAGTTTCGTGAAATGAACATGTTTATCCAAAGAGGCCATTAATTTTCAGGATAATGTACCAGGAGTGTTGGGTTTATTTTACTGCTTCACAGTAGTGCCTCAAATTTGCGCTCAGTTGAGGCGAGTGGCTCTTTTTCTCCTAAAAACGGGTGTGTTAATGCACTCATCAATGCATATTAGTTGTAGCCACTAACCTGAGTCTGACACTCTTCTCTAACACGGAATGATGTTCTTGACCTTACCTGCTTCAAATTTCTGTTTCTGGAAAATGCAGAAGCAGCACAAAGGCTCCCTTATTGATGTCTCCCCTCACCCATCAGAGGGCTGGTGAAGGAAAAAGAAGAAAGGAAAAACTACACCCACAGGCCGTCTGAAGGAGACAGTGGCGGCAGCGTTGGGATTTCACTCACGTGATGTCAAGGATTAAACTCTTTGGGATCAGCTTGGAGGAGACAGACACCCTCAAAGGGCTTGCTCCACATTTGCGCTTCTTTACCATCACCACTTCCATCACAAAGTCCCCCGCCCTCTACCCCCTTAATACTCACCCTACCCCCAATTTACTGGAAATTCAACATCCACAGATTTATTCATCCTTGGAGTCCTTTCAATCTTGAAATGTCTTGCTCGGCTTCTGCTTTAGTAGTGGCTACCTGGGTAGAGTTGGGCCTCAGGATGAGTGGGGTGTCAAGACTGCAGTGGTTTAGAAGAAATATAGCCATCTCTGCGATCAGAGTTGATCTCCATCTCCCCTCCTGCTGGTACTTCTCTACATGACCAGCTTTAGAGTAGAGGATTTTTGTATCTATAGAAATAAAAAGAACACCATTCAGCCAAATCGTGTCTCAAATATTGTCTTAAAATGAATACATCTAAAAAATTACCCTGGTGTGCAGTGTAATTGCCTGGCTGCTTGGTGACCCTGTAACAGTACCGGGTCCCCAGTATCTGTTTGCCTATAGAAATAAAATGAAAACAGACAAGAAACCTGGCCCAAAAGACTACAAGCTGCCAGAGGCCGCAATGGTTGAACATGAAGGGAATGTAGGGAAAATGACATCCATAACAGGAACCACAAGAGAGCACTGTCGAAAGTTAAGGATCCTCCTTCTCTGTGTTTTGTTGGAACTATTTTTTTCAGACATTTATACCCATCTTTCCGTTCAGTGACGTTTATACAGGCAGCACTTTTGAAAGATGAAAACCGACAACCTGTATATGAGACAGAATATTCACACCATTTTCAGACCTTTTTTTTTCTCTCTTCATGCAATAGAAACTCCACAATAGTCAGAGAATATGCATGGGTCAAGGTGGTTAAGTAATTGAACGCTACAAAGCTTCAATCAATGAATCATCGGTTTCATCTAAATGTTCTCAGAACTCATACATTTTTGTGCAAACGGTGAGTGAAAGGTTACGGATTTGATCCCAGCTTTAAACCTCGTTCCGACTGATGGTTCAGCTTGTGTGGCACGTTGCAGCTTCCTTTTGCCTTTCGTATCGCAGAGCTGTTTACTCTATTGATGTTGAAAGAAACGTACAGAGAAGTGTCAGAAGGGGTTGCACTGTGTCTTTGAGAAAGCCTCCGACTGAGTTCCTAGACAGGAAATGTGGTATTGCATGCGGAGGTCAAGGCCATCTGAGGATTATGTGAGGGTTGTACAGGACATGTATGAGGACAGCCATGAGATGTGCTGCAGGAATGAGCCCATTCTTGTTTGCTCTTGCTATGGACCGACTGACAGATGAGGTTAGGGCGGAGTCTGCATGCACCATGTTTGCTGACGATATAGCGATCTGATGAGAAAGTAAAGATGAGTTGGAGGAGAAGTGGAGGCACAGGCAGGAGAGAAGTGGAATGACGCTCAGTAGGAGAAAGACAGAATGTGTGTGTGGATTAGTTCAAGTACCTGGGACCAGTCATACAGTGATGGTCAGAGAGTAAAAGAGGAGAAGTACAGGCAGGTCGAAACAGAGAGAGGCGACTTCCAGGTGTGATCTGTGTCAGAAGAATAGCAGCTTCTATGAAAGAGAAGCTCTGTAAGACAGACTTGAACTAAAATGGACAAGAAACCAGTATATGAGCGGGACAGGTCATGTAGGAACACGAAGAATGTTTATGGGTGTGATGAAGAAGGATATGAAGAGGATAGCTGTGACTAAAGAGGATGGGCCAGATCGGCCAAGGTGGAAGAAGCTGGCTTGCGGTGGAGAAAGCAAATCCTAACAGTCCGATGCCATGATGCTGGGCTGCACTTTTCAAGGTACATCGCTGCCATATCAGCTTTTGAGGAAACTGCACAATCCAGCGTAGCAACGTGAAACAAACCAGCAAAAATTACAGCAAAGTAGAGTTACCTTTCACTAACCAGAATATTTTTGTCCACCTCTGGGTGTGACTCATTGTTAAGTGTTTAATTGTTTGTGGATATTTGTTTTGAGTCTAATAGTGTTTGTACAAGATAATAGGGAAAATAAAGAAGGTTAATCCACCACAAACAACAGACCAATTAGCCCTTTCCTCAAAACCCCACAAGCCTAAAAGACAAAGCGCTTCTTGCCTCAGGTGTAGTTGTTAAGTGTCATTTACTGTTGAATGGTACATGCTTGCTTCCCCTCGTGAATGACCATATATTCAAAGCAACAGAGTCTGAATTCTCTAGGCTTTTTTTTAGGTGAAATAAATCCATAGCAGGGGTTCGGTGTTCTTTAGGGGTTTGCATTGCAACAATAAAAAAGCTTTCAAGCTGAAGTGAGCAGTAAATCTTTACCCAAATCCTCATGAATCTGGCTAATAAAAGCAACAGAAGCGAATCGCCCGTCTACCGGGGTCTCGCTGGGCAACAGAAGAGTCTCTCCCTTATTGGGTCCCAGACCAAATGAAGTGCATAGGGAACAGTGATAGTGATCACTGTTAACAGGTACATGAGCTCTGAAGCTGCCCCATTAGGACCACATGTTGAATCTCCTTCTATATTCCTGTTCGGCTGGAATTAATAGAGTTTTTATTAAAGCAGCAAATCTTGTTGAAATATGAGCCCTAGCATGTCGCTATTAATCAATTCCCCTTCTTTTCTTTGTTCTTTTAATTTCCTGTCTGTGTTAGCAAAGTCCTTTGGTAACCCAATACTTTGATTTTATTGGCAACAAGGCTCTCAAGGACTTTTTAAGGCGATGAAGTTCTGGTTATCATTGTAGCAGGACAGTCTCTCAAATGATTGATGCTGTCAGATGATGACAATGATAGGCTCCCAGTCATTTGACCGTATATCACTCAGATAATAGATGCATTTGCTTTTTTTTTTTGGCTTAAAGTATGAGCCACCTTCCCGCATCATATCCATGTTTATTTTATTTTTTTTTAAGTCAACTGTCATTGGCGGCTTGGGCACTGTTCCACATCTCAATGACTCTTGTTAAAACCATGAAACATTTTGTCCCATTTTTTTAAGTACTAATATGTAACAGATTTGAGCATCCACTGCGCACAGCAACGTATCTGTATATATCTCAGAGGGAACAGCCCCCTGTTATGGGGTCCTGAAAATAGTGTCCCGTCAGTACAGCATTTTTTAAGATATTTTAATGTGAAATTATTATTATTGTTATTTTTTTATTATGTATTGTTTTTTATTAATGTTATTGTAATTGTCCAAGTCATTCTTATCCTTATTATCACTGCTACTACGAATAATAATTTTATCAGTCAATATTACAGTTCCAAACACACATTAAGAACAATGAATGCAGCAACATGAAACTGTGGAAGAATCTATTCAAATTACATGTCTTGAGATATTTGAATGTATAACTGGAACGGCCCCAGTATTTACGGAAGAGGATTGAACATAGAACATAGCATTAGAAAATCTGAGAAAAAATTCAGAATTCTCAGTCTCACTTTAAAGCCAGAATTCTCACTTTAAAGTCAGAATTTTTTTTTTCTTCACTGGTCTTAATCCTCTTCCGTAAGTATTTCACCTCTGGGAAAATTCTTGGTTCGACATGCATTCATCTTTGTAGTTATTATTAATGTATTTTCAACTTTTGAAAATTGTTATAACATGAAGCAACTCACATGTTCTCAGACAGTTCCACTGTAACCAGCAGACTGATCATGTTATTGCTTCCTGAACCATGAAACTTTCAGACAAAAGCTCTGCTTCTCACTGGCCAGCAGACCGAACTGCTGAAGGAGGCTTTTGTCCTGCGAGCTCAGACAAGTTCATAGGAAACAGTGGGGGTGAGGAGGGACAGACAGTGGTCACCCTCTGTCATTGCATACACAAGCACGCGCACACACACAGCATGTCTCACTAACTGTGGTGTTATATGTCACAACACTTTCTTTTTAAACAGCCATATTTCATCCTGTCACTGCTTTAACCAAGTGTCTCTCCCACTCCCTCCTCATGAGGAACACACCCACTCCCCAGCTGAACCGTCTCAATCTCCATATTGCAATGAATACCTGCTTATTTAATCCACTTGTTCTGTGCAGTGGCACATTCATGGGTTCTTCACTGGCAGAAAAGAAACATGTTCACGTCCCCACTTGTCGTACTGGAAATATCATTGATACTGTATTGACATAGGTTCAGTAGATTAATACATTACATAAACGGGAATATCTCAAGTATGGTACACTTTCATAACTTCTAACTTTGCATATGGTGACAATATTGTTACCACATGGCTGTCTTTTAAATCTTTGGTGACTCTACTCTTTTGGCAACTATGAACCATGCATAGTGTGACATAGTGATAAGCTGAAGAGGCTTCATGATGCAGTGCCGGAGCAGTTTTCGGAGCTCACTAAGTGCCACTTTCGGCTCAAATTGACGTGAGTTTTCATTGAAATGTTTCAACCCGTAAACCTTAGAGCAGAGAGTGCCATCGAGTGGGCACTGAAAACAAGGACACTGTTTCATGAAGCCTCATAGGCCCAGCAAACGCCTCCTGTGTAGAAACAAAAATCACTTTTTTATTGTGCCATTCATTAATGACATCCACATTTTATGATGCACAATTAATAAGTCAGCCATCAAATTTACCGTCTGCTTCTGGTCGTCTAGTCAAGAGTTGTAATTTTGACACCGTCTGGAAAAAGTGTCCACGTGAAGGAAGGTCTCTAGACTGTGACCTCTATAACATTTTCTATCATGTGAAAACCAAATACTTTTTTTCTGCTTTTATGTCACCCTGTATTTCATTCGTTAAACGGTGTGTGAATCAGATTTACTTCCCTGCTCCCCGTTACATCCTGTTAGCGGATGAAATCCCCGGAGGGCCGCCCTCTCCTAGCTGCTGCTGCTGCCCTTCGTACTGTAGCATGTGAGGAATGTTAATCTCCCATTTTCCTTGGAAATGCAGCGTCCAGCCACCTCGCCTCTCCGGACAACCGGAAGATATACGAGTCTGAGTGTTTGGGGATCGGTTTACTGTTCCGCCTGCTGCAGATTTGCTCTCGCTTTTTTTTTAAAGCACGCACATTGTCTTGTCTCCTTAGTGCCTCCTCGACCCGACGTTTGCCTTCCACTTCCACAGTGATCGGGTTACCTAAAGCTCGACTGCTTCTCCCAGACAAACATGCAGGAATGCATCATGTTCATTCACACGGAGGCATATTTAGCAGGCATTGACACATCACCCCCCTCTGATTGATGACGTGTTTCATTTGGAGTGTCTCCGAGGAGTTTTTCGTCTGAGCTTTGATTGAAGAGCAAAGCCAGGCTACAACTCACAATGTGTTTCAACAGGTTGTATTTTCGCTGTTGGAGTCAACTGCATGTGGGTGACAAGAAAATACACCAAAAGCTTGAAAATCCGGATCACATTCATGACCAAAATCAGTGTTCTTTTTTCCCCGCCAAGGATGTTGGTTACATTTATTATTATTTTTATTTTTATTTCAAGTATACATAATATGAATAGGTGTTAAACATCCCTCGATACACAACTGTAGAGAGGGGGAAAGTACTCGCAGGTCTTCATCAGAATCGGAAAACTTTATTAATTCCAAGGGAAATTGTGTTTGTAACATGCTCTGTACACGACATATCACAATAAGTTCAAGAAGCATCCTTCATTGTAATTTTTTCAGAGATGAATTGTACGTTTTTATTGCCAGAGTAAGAAAGGACCCCCTGTGGCGCTTGGTCTTTGAGATGGGTAGTCTCAGTCTGTTGGTCCATCTGCTTCTGTATTGGACCAGGAGCTCACATAGGGGGTGGGTGATGTTGTCCAGGACGCTCCTTAGTTTCAGGAGCATCCTTCTCTCCATAACTGTCTCCAAGGAGTCCAGTTTCATCCCCACCACATCACCAGCTTTGCAGATGAGTTTGTTGAGTCTTTTAGTGTTTGCCACCGTTAATCTGCTGCTCCAGCAAACCACAGCAAACAGAATTGCGCTGGACACCACTGACTCATAAAACATCCTCAGCATTGTCCCGCAGACGTTGAAGAACCTGAACCTCCTCAAGAAGTAGAGACGACTCTGACCTATTTTCTAAAGGGCCTCAGTGTTCCGAGCAAGAACACTTCTTTACATGTACTCAGGGCCACTGGGTGTTGTTTGGGCCCGGGTGCCACAGGCGGATCGGTCCTGGCGTGTGTCGTTCAGGCTGCTCCGGTGGCTCCGTGAAGAGCCCATGTATTGCCCATGTCCTTCTGTGTCAGCCACAGCCACTGACTGCTTGTCGCTGCCCTATCTGCATGTTTCATGATGAGCTTTGGCAGGGCAAGACCTCGGGTATCTAGTTCCGTTTCGTAGAGCTTTCTATGAAGCTTTTACCGCCTTCCTCAACTGGACACATAAAAGCAGCTCTTCAGAACATGTTCCCCTAATTCTGTGCTTAGTGGGCTTAAACCTGGAGCTGCTTATTTGGGCATCTTTAACTTCATTTCTGACACTTGACTTTCCCCACCTTTACTTCTCAGACTCTGCTCAGCCAGTCTGTCAGTCTCCGAAAACTACTCATGGAACATCATAATATCTTTTTTTTTTTTTTATTGAGCATTTATTTATTTTGTGTGTGTGATATTTGCATTGAACTATTCATTGTCTTTTGCAAATAAGGCATATTTTCTGAAAGTCATTCCAGCCTGGAGCTTTTTAGGCTACTGACACTAGTATTTCATTGGCTGATTTGCAAAGGTCCTGTCATGTTGTTCCAGAACTAGCAATGATTTATCTTTTTTTAATCTCCCAAAAATGTCTGACTTTTGGTTACATTCCAAAAAAAGGCCACAAAATCCTAGATGGACTGACTAAGAGCAGCACAAAACACACATAAAAACAGGGCAGACACAGTGAAGTTTGGCAGACTAGACAGAATAAAAAAGCAGCACGGCAGATAAAAGAGGACACAAAATTCCGATCAACAAATCTAATAAGAATACAGCATCGTATAAAAGCCAGTCTGTAAAAATGTGTTTTTAAAAGAGATTTAGAAGAAGGTGCATCGAGTCATATCTGCTCGCAGAGACTGTTACAAAGTCAAGGTTCTCTGGCGGAAATGGCTCGGCCTACCCTTGATTTTTGGAACTACTAATAGGAACCGCACTCTTGTCCTCCAATGCTGCTGCCAAGCATTTGAGCAAGTTGTATCTGCCTGGGATGGTGTGGTATCCCAGCACCATGTGTTTGAGGGACCGGCTGGATCTTATCCCAGAGATATTGAAACTCAGCCTTAGTTTATAAGAAGGTATATGATTGATATTGCTTGATAAAAACAAGCATATAATTCCAGCTTGTTTTTTTTTACTGTGTTTAATGCAGTTACAAGTTAAATGTACAGGTGGGCTAATATGGCGAAAGGATACTCACAGTCCCAAACTAACTTTGTTTAATTTATTATTAGTCGTAGTTTTACATTTTTTTAAACTATGAAAGGCCTTGTTATCATAACTATCATGATAACTTTGATCAATAAAGATTCAGGTCATGTGCAGTTTGGATGCCCTTTCAGTCTGTATAATTACACTGTTATTTATTATTCAATATTATTACTTAATGATAATAAATAAGCACTACTGTGTTTGTGAAAAAGTACAAACAAAGTTCTAATCATCTAACAAAGATGACAGGATCCCCATCAGAATTTCCACTGCGGGTCACGAGGGCATGAACAAACGTGTTTTAAAATCTTGAAGTTACTAGAGGACAGTAGCAAGTGACTGGAAAAGTCAACAACATTGGCGCAAAGCTGTCAGTGCACATGTAAACACGCAGACACACCGATAAAGTGAAATCACATGCTCGCCCCGCGGCTGACCCTGTTTCACGGAGTCATGCACTCCACCGCTGCATGTTGTCTCGGCGTTGGTGCACTCACCCAGATGCACAGACAAACACGGCTAGGTTTCCCTCAAGGCACAGTTAGGTGGTCAATCGCACATACGTTGACTCTTCATTTGAGTGTCAACATTTCATTTTGCACTGAGAACATCTGTGTAGTTGCCATCTGAGCGTCTGGCTTCAAAGAAAGAGGGACACAGCAACAACTTGATGTTGTATTTTACCCCCTAACCACAGAAATATAGATTCTACAACAGTACATTTTCATTGGAAAAATCATACTTCTACATAACACAATAAAAACAACTATAAATGTATTAATGGCAACGTATGTTGTTATTCTGGTCATCTAGATTTGTGTTGTGAAACGTTGCTGCAGTTTGTGTGTGGTTTATTTAAATCCTTTAAATTGTAAATAGAGCTTATTCTATAACCGGCCTTTGATTTATGTACCACGATCAACCACCAGTGTTGTGAGAGTCCAAAGACAACATGGTAAGTGGTAACACATTTTCGAGGGGAAATTAAACCAACCGTGACAGCCAGTGTATTTCAGCCAACAGCAGTCAGAAAACATTAGTTTGATTTGAGCTGTTATGAATCTGTTCACATGATTTAAGTAGTGGAGTGGTGATTATGTTCATGAATTTTTAAAGCATACTTGAGGAAAGGAAAGTCTGGTGAAGTGGCTGTTGCAATTCAACTCGATTTTTCATCATGTTTTCTTGGTTAGTGCTAGGATTTTGTCCTGCATGGATTATGATCTCTCTTTTGGTGTCTTGGATTTTTCTTCAGCGTCACTGAAATGTCCTTACAAAGGACATAAACATCTCAATCCAAACACTTTTTTTTTTAGCAAAGTCTGGAATATCTATCAGAGAGAGATCCTTCTGCAGGGAGAGGAGGAAAATATTTGGGTTTTGTTCATGAGAGAGGCAAAGTTGAGAATCGACAGACAGATCTGTGCAGTTTTGAAGACTCTGTCATGAGGACAGAGCTGAGCCAAAAGGCAAAATTCGCAATTTTCCAACTGAGCTGCATTCACACTCTGTTGTAGAGTTACATGCTTCGGGAAGCAACGAACAAGAACCTACACATGTGGATGATATGGGTTTTCTCTACAGGGTGGGACTCTCCCCAAGGCAGAGGTGTAAAACTCATCCTCACTGTGTGCAGCACCAGACACTCAATGAATTGATTTACGGTCTCCAGATATCGAACTGATAAAAATCAAAAATTGTGCTCTTGATTCGCTGGAACAAAAACCTGGACCCACACCAGCCCTTAGGTGGGTCAGTCAGACCCATTCCCTCAGGAGAGTTTTCACCGTGACGGCAACACTGAAGATGACTGGACTAGCAGCGATGCCTGGTGGTTGAGTGGCTTCATATTTTTAGTGAGTGAAGTGAGTGAAAAAACAACAGCACTGTGATCAGAATAAAAGTAAATGGTGGTGGAAGGATGGAAGGGCACGATATAAGCCAGTATGTTTGGATCGATGAGGAACTAAGGCGTTTGCTGAGAGTGTAAAAAAAATAGAAGGCAATGTTCTCTCTTGTTATTCAGCTGACAGTCGTGGCATTAAATAGATACGTTTAATAAAAACTGAGGATGGATGTAAAGGTGCCTCTTCTTGCTGAGGAGGAGTAACAACACTCTGCTTTACAATCAATACACCAACATAGTCATATCGCTGAATGCTCTGCACCAACAGGTCAATCTGTGCCTTGTGCCAAAGGTTCCCACTCTATTTCAAAAGATGCCGGATTGACATTGCGATGGCACCGCGGTTGTTTACAACCAACAGTGCAGGAGATTCAGTCGTCTCCAGCTCCAAGTAAACAGTACCTTCTCACTTGGCCTGAGAATGAGGAGATTTCTGGCGCGAAGGATGTCTGGGCCTCTTCACTCCGACTGCTTCCCTTGTGCGGATGGATGTAAAATGTCCTCCGAAAAGCATCACAGGGGCTGACAAAGGGGAAAACTCTGGTCCCCCAGCACACACTGTACAGGCAGCCTTAAGTGTCTTCATTCCAAGACAAGTTTGTTCTCCAGTTATATACTGTGGCAAGAAGATGTACTCAGGTGTCAAAACAATTATATAAATAAAGAAGGGGTCGCATACCACTGGGACCAGATCGACACATTTCTATTCTGACTTGAAAATTCTGAGGGTTGATAATGAATCTGCTTTCCAGATAATTCACCGAGGTCACTATCCATATACACTCTATATATAAGTATATATATACAGTGTATACATATAATTTCTAGTCATAAAGAACTGCTTTAATAGGCGACTGAATAGTTTTAGAATGGAGGTCTTTCATTCTACATTTTTCATAAATACGCTGCTGGAATGAAAGTGAACCCTTGGTTGACCTTTCTGTGGTGCTGGTGACATTGGGACCTTCAATGGGAAAAAGTCCCAGATAAGACCCAGCCACGGCAGATCTGCGCCTCGAGGAGGTGAGCAACTGGGGAATAGAAAACCTCAAGGTTCAGAGGCCTCTGTCTGAGCGATTGCTGCTTAATCCATCTCAGACACCGAGGAATGGTTCCCTTTAGATAAACTAAATGCTCTCTTTTAAAGTTTTAAGAACGCATTGTTACATTTGTATTGTTGATAGATGAAAGTTAGACTTGTTGAGGCCAAAAAAATAGACTGCTTTGGTTTGAGTAAGTGTGGGAAGACTCCAGATTGTCTCACACAGAGATATAAGAAGAGACTCCCGCGGTAATCTTATCTCAACGACTGGATAGAAATAGCAAAACACTACAATTCTTTGTGTATCTTCTCCGCGCCACGACACGTCAACACTCGAGCAACGCTGGTGTTTTATTACCACTAAGCCATTTTCTGTTGTCTCCTTCGCATATAGCCATGATCTGTAGTTGTTAGTCATGTTTTTCTTATCACTCTCTATGTGCAATAGCTGGTTTGGGACCTTTTCATATTCATTCATCAAGACCATTTCATTAATGCTGTTTCCCATGAGACATAAATCAAAATAGCTATTCATGTCAGTTAATAAAAACACCCCTTTCTGTCTGACAGTCAGTGGTTCTGGTCGAGAAACTTTATCTTTGATCTATGTTGCAGCTTCAGTCATTCATTTCACAGTCAGTATTTAGAAACTGAGGAGAGGGTTTGTTGGCTTCGAGATCTTTAATTTGCTTTTTGCAGATGATGTGGTGCTGTTACCAGAACAGACTATATCCAAGTGTGAAGAGTGTTAACATGCACATGGGAACGATAGAATACACCACTGATGGACACGATGTTTGCTCGTATCATCCAGCCCATTCTCTCTCCTTCTGCGTCATGAACTGGCTTTCGCTAAGTATTTTTTTTCAATGAATGTTGACTTTCCTCCTTACTGATGGTGCGGAAGAAGTCAACAGGAGTGACATTGCAATTTAGTGAAAGAAAGGAGCACCATCCCATTGTTAAGCCAAACCCCATTCTCCAACCTTCTTTTGTATGACTTGGTGCCACGCAGTGTCAGGATATGCTGCGGAGGACGAAACACGTGCTTCAAATGAAAGCCGAATGAGTCGACATGCAACACCGACTTCTGCCTCAACATGCGACGCAAAGGTCACGAGAAGATAGTTGCTATTTGACGCCTTAGGAGAAAGCATGTGTTGCTATCTTTTCCATGAAGCTGCTGCAGGAAACACATCGGAAGGTGATAAATATGCTTCAACTGAATGCTGAACTCACACACTCACACAGAAATGAAGAAGTCAGTTCTTGAGAAACATGTTAGGGTTAGGGTTAGAACCACTTCTCCAGTGATCTCGAGCAGTTTCGGTGGGTGAAAAAAGATTTCTCACACGACTCAAATTTGTCACAATCTCACATATGATCAATAAAAATCTTGGAATAATGGTATTTGTGTGTTAAAAATCACAAACCGACAAAATTGTGTTTTTTATTGTTTATCAATCACAAGAAAATACTAAACACACTACTAAACTAAACAGACAGTTTTAACATTTTTAGTATCAAGTTCATCCAATAGAGAATGGGTAAAAAAAAATGGAAGAAATAAAATAAATGAACCATGACAAATACATTTTGTCACCCTGCCATTAGCAAACAATGAAAGGCAGGGTGTGTCCGAACAAGCAAAATGTGTATTTCCTGATGGGTGTCTGGACTCTGCTTTACAGAAAAATTCATTCATCGAGGAGAAGCTAAAAGACAAGAGATACTATAAATCGACTTCCAGAAAGCTCTCTAGTGTGTTGACCTTTGTATGTCCAATTGGGCAGAAGCTCTGGGAGAGGACGTCCTGAAGCACCTCACCTAGGTATTCTACCTGAAAAATACTGAAAGAGAAGCCTGTGCTCTGCGTGCCGCCCCTGTGACCTGACCTGGGATAAATAAGAGTCAGTAGACAAATGAAGAATAGCCTTGAACGCTGACATCAAAAATGTGATGAGTGGTGCCAGAGCAGTAGAATGAAACCCCTGTCTGTTATATAAAAACAAGATTTCATATAGCTGGCAAAACAGACTTTATGGGGGTCCAAACCCACATCATGAACCATAAGGCGAGTAGGATGCGTGAAGAGAATACAAGAAAAAACTTTTTTTTTAGTTTCTTTTACAACAAAATATCAGATACTTTTGTCCAACTGATGTCAATAGGGAGCTCATGCTGCCATCTGGCAGCCTGCATTGCAAAGCTTACACATAAGCCAAAACCAAGTGGCTTTGCCCAAATCTCAGTCGCACATTCATCTAGCCAGGTCGGTGTTTAACTCTAAAGATTTGCCCACATTCCGAGCTGAAGGTTGCAGAGCAGCGCATTGTAATAAAAGGATCTAATCTGCTGTTTCAACATGTAAACAAGGCTTTAAAAGCAGGCTTGCGCCCTCTCATCAATGTGTCGGCCCTCGCACGTTTAAACAACAGAATTATCGCTACGTCCAAAAACCTACTCTCCTGATTAAAACTTGTAAACGTCCAATCACTGGAGTACACTATCTGGTCCAACCGTGCCTCTTTCCACGGTTAATGGAGAAATCATTACAAACATAAATAAGTCATTGTGATTTACTTACAGCCGCTGTCTGTCTTTTGACTGCCAAATAAACGCCATTTGTCAAAGAGCCTGAGTCATCAGTGTGTATGCATTTATAATTCTCCCTTCACACACAAAGGCAAATGGGAGGGTTTTCAACAGGGTGTAGCGTCTGCAAGAAATGGCATCTATCCCCTGTCAGTTTATTCATTGAAATAGAAAAAAGAAAATATATTTGAAAACCCATTGTCTTGGGGAAAAAAAACTATCCACACAAAACCTCTGAAAACAACTGGTAGACATGCCAGGCCTGTATGTGGCAATGCAATAGTCATGGGCTGGTGAAGCTTCATGAAGCCTTGTCCTCATTTCCAGGCCTCAGTAGGAGGCGCTGCTGGTTGAAAATTGAGGTGAGGTGTCATTGAAATGGTGGGTCAAATTCAAAATTTTAGAGCAGAGAGTGTCATCTCATGGGCTGTGAAAAAAATGAAAACTGGGATGTCAGTCGCTGGTGGTCACGTTTGACTGCAAACCAACTATGACATTACCACGGTCAAAGAGGCGCAAAACCAAGATTTTCAAATCGACTCACCGAAAAAGTTGCAACTGCTTCATGTGATTTAATGTGAATGAAAGACATGTCCCACTGTAGCCTTTGGTTTCCACCTAGCAGTCAGGTGAAAGGCAGTGTCACTCCATACTGGACAATGGCAAAAAGAATCAGAATCAGAATTTATTGCCATGGTCAGTGGGGAGCCCACCAACTGGGAAAGTGTTTTGGAATAAAGTGCTGACAAAAAAATGAAATAAATAAAATAAATAAATAAATATTATCATTATTACAAATCACAATTAGTTATTATTATTATTATTATTATTATTATTATTATTATTATTATTATTATTATTATTATTATTATTATTATTATTATTATTATTATTAATAATAATAATAATGATAATAACAACAAGGCTGATCACGAATTCAACAGTCTGACGGCCGAGGGGAAGAAGCTGTTCCTGTGACGGGAGGTTCTGGTCTGGATGGACCGTAGCCTCCTGCCAGAGGGAAGAGGAACAAACAGTCCATGTCCAGGATGAGAGGGGTCGACTCTGATCCGACCTGCACGTCTGGAGACATACAGGTCCTGAAGAGGTGGCATGCTGCAACTGATCACCTTCTCATCAGAACGTATGATGCGCTGCAGTCTGCTCTTGTCCCTGGAGGTGGCGCTGTTGTGCCAGACAGTGATAGAGGAGGTGTGGATGGACTGGATGATGGCTATGTAGAACTCCACCAGCAACTTCGTCGGCAGTCGTAGTTTTCGTAGCTGTCTCAGGAAGAACATTCTCTGCTGGTCCTGCCTGATGAGGGACCTGATGGTTGGCTCCCATTTGAGGTCCTCAGTGATGGTGGTTCCTAGGAAGCAGAAGGAGTCCACAATAGGAATGGGTAAACCAGCCTACATGAGAAGGGAAACTGTGACTCTCCTGACGTCTATGACCATCTCCACTGTCTTCTGGGCGTTGAGCTCCAGGTTGTTGTGGCCGCACAAAAGAAAAGTGGTCATTTAAAGAGTAAGCGCTTGGAAATTGACCTGTCAGCAGGTTTATTTCTCCCCCCCATGTTGTAATTCCCCCCTGATAGAGGGAACTGGAGAATGCAGCCGGAACACAGACCCTCACACTGAAAATGTGACCAGCAGGCAGGCAGGAAACCGCCAGTGGAAAACAGCAGCTTCGCGAATTTTAACAATAAAAACGGCATTTGGAGCCATGTTTCCTGAGTTCAGTGAGTTTAAGAAAAATGATCATGAGTTTCTACAACAAGAAAAACAAAAAGAGAAAACAAATAGTAGTCATTATACAAAAAAAAATAAACAAGAAATATGGCAAATGTCATACTTACAAGATGATTGCAATCAAGAAAGCCAATCAGCACTCCAGACCGTCTCACCGACTTGGTTGGTTTGATCAGCCGGCACCGGCTCCTGTTTACATTCCAGACACTGAGACGCTCTAATAGCAGTCGCACTTTGAGATGTAGATGAAGCAGCACGCTCTGCCCAACATCTCCTACCCCCTGCAGTGGTGCCCTGCGCAGACGGGCCCCCGGGGGCCGCCGAATGAATATAAATGCAAAATAAATATGAGGCCGCCAGGGTGGCATCCTCCAGATCTATGGAGAATCAGCGAAGTTGCTCTTTAAAATGCAGCGCAGCAGGTCGCCCCCGAGCTGTTTGTTGTTGGTTCAATTTATCAATTCGAAGTTAGGGTTACTTAATATAAAACCATGGAATGTCTGAGTAAATATTTTAGAATGAATCGGTGCAGTATCTTTTACTTACTTAAAGGTGAGTTAGAGATCTGTTAAACTTTTTTTTTTTTTTTTTGTCAACGAATGGTCATTACTGGAATTGTTGGACTATTACAATGACAAAGACAATTTTATTTTATTTTTTTATACATAAAGGTCATTTGGCAAAACATCCAAAGCTGAGAGTCCACTTTGAGAAGGAATGAAGAGGGTCGTAACTCATTTAGTAGCACATTTCTATGGGCTTCACTGGTTTAAAAACACATCTCCGTCATGTTTAAAAGGCTTTTGTTTCTTTTATTACATCGAGTGATATTGCGTGCAGTCGGTCCGGGCCTAAGTTGGGCAATGTCAGTTTCTTTTGCAATTCAAAGTCTGTGACAGGATTGCACGCAGAGTTTTCAAGCCAGCTTTTTTTTTTTTTTTTCATTGCTGCAGCTCTATGTGTCGAGAAAGAAAAACGAATACCAGAAGACTCCTGGATCCAGGTGATAATAAAGAACACAACTCAAAATGAATCAGCTGTTTTATCCCATCGTCAATATTTTCTGAAGATCTCATCGAAATATGTTCAAAACTGTTATTTTGACTGTGGTCTGAAAAATGTCCTTCATTTTGCTTATTTCTCCTGTTGAGTTTTAAGGCATTTTTATTTATATGTCGCTTATTCTTCTCTCATCCTTAGAACATTTCCTTTTGTCTTGGTTCTTATTTATTTATTTATTTTTTTCATACATTTAATCCCCACAGAAGTATCACCCACCAACCTTATCAATATTACAATTTACAGTACGCCTTAACTAGTTTTTTTTTTTTTTTTTATTGAAACTGTCGGTCAAATCCAAAATATTTCAGAGCAGACTGTGACATTAAGTGGGCTCTGAAACTGAGGACCCTGTTTCATGATGCTTCATAAGACTTTTCACGTATTATTATTATTATTATTATTATTATTATTGATTGTGCATTGAATTAAATTAGATTATTATCTTTCTTCCACACTGATGGATAGATGTGCTCAATGAATCCAGCAGCATACATGCATGTTATGTGCCTCAGGAATGGACTATGAGACACACAGAGAAGTGAACCGACTTTGAAAAACACCTGACCGAGCAGTTTAGTGTGGGAAGAGCAGCTTGAGCACTTTATCCAACTTTTCACATTAACTGAGCCGATGTGACTTTTTTCCATTTAACGCCAAAGCATCAAAATTCATAGAAGTTTAATAAAGTCAAACACAATCCCTCGCACAGTCCACACACAGCTTAACCACTTTCCTAATGCATATAACGGATTATTTATCTTCCACTCTGCATGTTTTTGACGTTCTTCACTTCGTCAATCATTGAAGGTGAATGTTTTTTTGGACGCTCAGATTACGAAAATGAATTGATGAAACTCCGAAATGAGTTTATACCCCAGCTATAGCTGGTCTGGTGTCATGTGTTACAACACATGTTCATGTCTTTTCATGTTTTTTCTGAAATATTTTACTCAATCATAGAGCTATAGCTGCATCATTTAAAAGAAAGAAACCTTAACACTGATCCCAGGAACATTGGACGATTGAATTTAGAGCTGCACCACCTGAAGTTGTACTTTTGCCGTTGACTTGAATCAGTTCAACTCAGTCTTTATTTATTTTATCCCCTGTCAATTTGACGTCGGATAGCGTGAGACAAAACAAGCACACCTTTCAGTGTCAATGTCAGTTTCATTTTTTCGGAACACTTTACAGTCCACCATATTTATAGTTTGTCAAGCAATTCATTTGTTTACGTGAGTGGCTGTTTCTGTCGCGTGTCCGCAGAGCAGGCTACAGACCTGTCCCTGGTATGTGGGAAGAAACATCATCGGTCATGTGAAAGTAACGTCTCTAACTGAAAAATGAATCTCTAATCTCTGAGGCGAGCAGCCAAAGTGTCAGCCTGGATTTTCTGGTGTGTCTCACTGACTTGCGTTAGTGAGCAGCTGACATTAATAGCAAGCTGGGCATCCAGGTGTAGAATACAGCGCTAAGTAGCTAAATTGTGATGAATGACTCATAGGGTTTTTTTTTTGCAATGAGTCTTTTTTTATGATGAAATATGGCTGGTCTGGTGTGTCGGCTTAAATGTGGAGGGGGAAAAAACAACAGAAATATATATATAGCCACTGGTGTTATGGAGCAAGTCTTGGAGTTCAGATAAAAGGTGCTCTGTGACGACAGAGGACAAGGCGACTACAGACTCTTGACACCATCTGGTTGTCCTCTCTCTGTCCTGCCACGACTCCCTCAAAGTTAAAGCCATAAAAACGTCACTCCATTACAAGGCCGCTCAGTACTTCATCATGTTTGTCAGCCGCTATTGTGTTCCTGCGACGCAGCAACCAACTTCAAAACAGTATTGAACTGTCTTCAAGAATGGAGAAAACGTCAAATATCATTAAAGCGAAGTCTGCACAGCTCATCAGAGAGCAGCACTTTCAACTGGAACAATAAAATTGTTCAAACTCCCACTTGAACAGGTCTTTCCTGTCTCAGGAGTGAGTCCTGCTCTGAGGGGAGGCGGATTAGCCTGCATACCATCCCACCCGTCTGGACTCCACATCAGGACCGGACCCTGGGGTACAAAGATCCCCCCAATTAACTTGTCACTCACTCTGCTCTTTTTTTCCCCCCACCCCCCTCTTCCTATAGCAAAGACTCTATGGCTTTCATTGGTGACTTAAGTCACCACTCCCCACCCTCTAAAGTCCTCTGGTATGTCATTAGCTGCTCCCCCTATTCCCATCGGAAGACACACAGACCATGGGACAATGAGCCATTAGCCAAAAGTAAATATATACCGGTACCTGTACCTGAATCATGCCATAGGATTGACCCCTGATACGTGTTTGCAATTGGATATGAAAGCAAAAGTGTCCATTTCAGGCAGAAAGCATTGTAGTCTTTTGGATATTGTCCATGGGCAGCGATATTGTTAGTTTTTCAATGAAAAGAGACAAGGTCTGCAGTCCTGACCCCACCACCAGTCCACCAGTACCTCTTTCAGCAACCCATCCTCAATCCAATGGCATAACACTGTACAAGTAACATCTGACTTACGACTGGGATCGGTTCCGACCGAGGGTTAAAGGTACTACTGTAGTGGTAGCTGGCTGTGTGAGAGTGAGATGCAGGGATACTGTGCTGCCGTAACTGTCGTGCGCGATGCCGGGCTGCTACGTGCTGCGGTGCCAGACATTGAATTATACCGTCAGTGTTGCATGTTGATACATTAAGCTTGCAATTGAGGCACATGCTCTGCCTTCTGTGGCACATGTTGACAACGTGCGCATCGGAATGAGTAAAAGAAAGGAGGGAGAGAAAAGAGACAAGGTCTGCGGTCCTGACCCCACCACTAGTCTTAGATGACACAACACCCCAAAACAAAGAGTGTGTTCCCCCTCCTTTTGGAATATGGTATCCCTTGTGTAGCCTTTAAACCATGGTGTCTCAGAGATTAGCGTTGAAGAGACTGTGCCAAGACCAGAGCATACAAAGACCAAGACCGATGAGGAGGGCCAGAACAAGCCCACAACTGTTGCCAAACTGTGTACAGTGCAGAAAACAATAGTTTTGTTTCCCGACAATAGTAGTTCAGTTCATGATATTTATTTTTAAATAATGACCACTGTTTCTTTTGCAGTGAGAAATATTCATTCGGTATTCACTTGCTCTTGGTCTTGGCCTCTCTTATTGGTCTTGGTCTCTGAAGGCTCTGGTCTTGACTACCTCAGTAGAAGGTGCTAAACTTGAGCAAACAAACTATACAAATGTGAAAAGGGCCCAATGGGGAAGTACGCCTTCACTTTGACAAGCCAGCTTTAAACTATTTGTTATTTTATTTTATCTTTTTATCCTGCCTTACACACTGACCGACCGAACACAATTGAATTAACTAAGTAATATACTGTGTACAGCACAGTCCCGTTTACCATTTTACCATTTAGCATCAAGCCAGTCATCTGTAGGCCTGTCCTTTAACCATGTTTCAGTCACAGACAAAAAGTACCTGCAGGAGAAATCCCCCTGCAGGTTTATAAGCGAGCCGGCAGTGGAGCGTGGAGCTGGCCCTACCCCAGTAAGTCGAAGCTGTAATATAATTTCATATCGATTCCTTGTTGACCTCCCATGAAGCAGTCATCATTCTGTAATGTGCACCACACGTCTTCTTAATGAAATCAATAGCCCTCCTGCCAAACAGAAGTCCAATACGACTCGCCAGGAACTCAATACTATTACAGAGTGAGTATCGAGAACATTTCTGGGCTAAAGATGGCATTGTCACTGAAGCGGACAAAAATGAACGTCCGAGGATGTCGTGAATTTTTTATTTTATTTTATTGTTAGATTTACTCATATTTCTGATCATGTATTCATATACTATATTTTGACACAGTAAACGTATTAAATAAAGAGTCAAATGTCCAGTTTATTACATCCCTGATACGATACTGACATTACGGTGTTTGAATAATGAATCACCACATCTCCGGCCAAAAACAAGTGAAGCATCACTCCCTGACACCAGTCATGCAATTACGTCTTCATATCACTGCAGTGTTATTCACATTAATACACTGTCGATACCATTGGCAAGTCATGGCACCGTTCAGTGCCAGAAGGTTCATTTCTCATTGCATTCGTTTTTTATGTCGCAGCATTAAATTAATAATGTCAAGGCGCTGTGCATCGAGGGTCGGCTTTTTTTATCCTCTCCCCGTGCACCAATGTCTGGTGGAAGGATGAGATCAGAGCCTGCATAAACTTTGATGTTTGTTTCATAGCTCAGAGAGTTTGAGGTCAGACTAGAAGAATAACACTCGCTACTACATTGGCTTGAACTGTGCGAGGCATTTGGCTCCACTGCAAAACAGAGGAATTAACAAATGTGCTGAGAAATGGTGCTCACTACTGATGTGTAAGAGTAAAGACCAGTGATGTCTGAGTGCAACCTGTATCGACCCTAGAGCAAGTTCCGAGGCGACGTACCTGTGTAAAACCGTGAACACCATCTCACACTGTAATCTCTCAGTTGCTAATTGACTTAGGGCAACATGGTTGACTTCTAATGATCAAAACTATCAAGGTGACTTTTGAACATCCGGCTCCAGTCGCCGGTAGCTCAGGCTAAGTCAATGTTGACTGTGGGGCTTTTCCACAGTTTAATTTAGAAGAGCTGCTTTGGCTCCCCTCCAACACTGAACAACAACAGGCACACACACAACACTTTACCAAAAAAAAAAAAAAAAAGGTTCTGTGACAGAGAATAAATGACAATTGGGACAGAAGCCTGTTACGGTCTCATTTTATTTGTTCTCCAGGTGGATTTACTGAAACATGAATATTCAATAGAATCACCGTTCAGACTCACCACAAAAACCATGAAAGCGTTCAACATTCAAACACATCAAAACTCTTTTTTAAATTATTTTATTTATGTAGTTATTTTTGATTTTACTATTCCATTTTTTATTTTTTGGCAAAACAGAGAAAAGAAAAATAAATAATAACCAAATAAATTAATGGTGCTTTTGTCATCATGTTGGCAATGATCATGCTATTTAAATTTTGATAAAAGCTTATCAGAAATCCAACACTAGCTTTTTAAAAAAAAACATATTTTCTCTCTGTCAATCTTTACACTGGCATCTAATCCCTGATGGAAAGCTTCTGGGACAATTTTGACTGAAGAAAAATGGTACTTAAAGTTTCTTCTTCCATTTTTTTTTTTAACAATATGTGCAAAGCATTTAACAATTAAGTATTAAGCAACTATGTCTGGAGTTTAATCTGCCAGACATTGATAAAGCAGTTCAAAGACTTTCAATAAGCACTCAAAATAAAATTATTCTGGAAGCTACTGCGTCTCCAGGGAAGGAAACATGAAATGATCTCAGTGGTTTCCTCAAAGGGATCGAGGGCTGTGAGCAAGTGCACTGAAGGAGCGGAGGGGTTTCATCCAATGGGGCTTATTATCCGATAAAGACAGACTTTTAACTCCTCCAGGATTTATTGATATTAAAAAGACGAAATGGTACTATCTGCACTCGATTTCCAGTTCCGCTTTTGTGAAACCCCCAACTGGCGTAGTGTGCTTCCAGAGAGATCCACGCACGTGATCTAACGTCACATCGTCACAACTGCCATGAGAGTCTGAGGTTCAATACCTTAAGTCACTGACAACCCCCTGTGTAGCTCAGATTTTCGAGTCACTCAGCATGAGAGCATCGCCTAAATATTCATGGGCTCTCGTGTCAACACCTTCAAAATGAGAGTCGTGTAGGAAAGAGCTGCAAGACTCGCAGGTCTGAGACATTCAATAGCTTCCAAATGAACAATAGACGAGCGCTGGCAAGTCTGACTGTGCCTGATAACGTTATAAACATGTCTGTCACAGTCACGGACGCTTGAAATGTAAACGTATCTGTGACTTGGCTTCAGGAATATCAACCCGCACGGCGGAATGTTCCTGATTTGCACTGGGACTAGGGGATAGAGAACAGGCGGGCGCTGTGAGCGGCGAGGAGCCGGTTGGGGTTGACTGTAGTAAATGGTGTAAAAGGGAGGGGGTGAGAAAGAGGGAGCGTGAAAAATGAAAAGCACAAATGGTGTTGACGGAGGAACCAGTAAAAAGGATAGGGCCAATGTCTGCACACCTAATGAGTTCCCTCCAAAGACAAAGAAACTGTCCTTCACCGAAGGATCCGGCTGCCAATTCTCAGACATGCAAATGTAGACGTTGCTCGCAGACACCAAGAGGGAACAATGCCGGCGGATTTTAGGCTGAAGAAATGTGTCAAACCTTACATGAACATACAGTGTCGTGTGACCTATATTCATGAATGCACCAATAAATGAACCATGATGTAAACTGTAATAAGGAGCAAGACTATCAGGGAGACTGTGCAGGAATGAGAGAGGGATGACAACAGCTGATATGACATGCTGCTTTAAGAAAATTGCGTTAATGTTTGCTTCAGCAAGGAAACATTGTATATACCATTAGATCTTTCAGGGAACTAGAAATACCCATTATGCTTAGGCCCATTTTAGCAACAAATATTGATCTATTGTCTATCAATATGACTTGAAATTGATTTTATTTAATAATGTTTTTCAACTTAAGTTATCATTGCGATTAATCTGAACATTTTCTTTTTTTTTTTTTTTTTTTACCTCTTTCAGCAACCCATCCTCAATCCACTGGCATAATACTGTACAAGTATCATCCGACTTACGACCGGGATCGGTTCCGACCAACCTGTAGTAAGTCAGATTGGATTTAAGTCGAATGCCATTCAAAAGATGCAAGGATTATAGGTACTACTGTAGTGGTAGATCGCTGTGTGAGAGTGAGACGCTGGGATACTGTGCTGCCGTAACTGTCGTGCGTGATGCTGGGCTGCTACGTGCTGCGGTGCCATTGAATTAAAAAAAAACAAAAAAGCATCTGCTGGCCGTGGTCGTGAGTACGGGTGGACGTAAGTCGAGCAGGTCGTAAGTCGGATGTTACTTGTATATTGATGTTCGGAAAGTGGACTTATGCATCCTATACTGACGACAAACGCAAACTTCAGAGTTGCATGTTGATGCATTAAGTTTGCAATTGAGGCACATGTTCCGCCTTCTGTGGCACATGCTGACAACGTGCGCAGCGCAATGTGTAAAAGAAAGGAGGCGGTTGGGTTTAGGTAAGCCATACGATGAGGCTTCTCTTGTACGTACTGCACTAACTTGTAATTTCTCTTTAATGCCCCTCAAATGCTCAGGCGTTTCAGTCACGGTCACGGTTCCTGATGACACGTACAAGTACATGGATGAAAAACATAATGTACTCCATTAAAGCACCTGTGCATAAACTGCCTTTGTCATCAGGGTTGGATGCAGAAGTCCATTTTGGGTATGAGGATGGGTTGGTTTGACCACAACAAACATGAATAACGCAATGAAAAAAGTCAAAAGAATATTTAAAGGCAATTGATTTCAAAGCAACGACGGAAAAAACAGCGCATTGAGCACGCGATTTCATTGGTCTGATGTGATGAGTCTAATAATGTTGGAGGCATCATGAGGCATGTTCAGAACCCCACCAAGTTTGTTTACATTTAGAAGTATCCACAAGCTTTTTTGTGTCGGTACATGAAAATCATGGACCTTTAGACCATGACAGTGTTTCTTTTTTTCTTCTTAAATTCCCTTTATATTCAGGTGCACTCAATAGCGCAGAAAATACGTTTCGTCGCATTTTCTCCTTTGACTTTCTTCCCCACAACTGTGATCCTCACCAGTGACAGAACTATGCCGATCGAAATCTAACTTGCTACAGGATGCTCAAACAATAGCATCTTTTCAATTTTGACTTTTAAATAAATAAACAAGTCCAGAAAAGCATGGATTTAACATCGACATTTTGACGTACTGACTCTTTCAAATATTGCAAGCGCTCAGAATCTTTTTTTTTTTTTTTTTTGGAAGGCCCAACACATTGTCTTCCGTTCCTTAATTATCTGAACCAACAAAAGAGAAAAGCCAAGTCAGACAATGAGCGTGCAGCAGGCTGGGAGGGTAAAGGAAGAGCGAGCGTGTACCGAGAGATTACGCTCTTTGCTGCCTACAAGGCGAAGTGTGGAACCCCATTTAAAAATAGGCTAGCAGTTAAAATGGGCCAGATAGAAGATAAAGCAGCTCCTCTCTTCCAGGGTAATGAGCTAGGACTCGGTCGCTCTGTTGGCGGAGGGAGAGAGATAGACGCACACACCCAGCTGTGGCAATTAGACCTTGGCAATCATCAGATAATTATTTTCACACAATAAGCCGGGACAAAATCGTCAATATTTGCCAGGTCACATAAATGTGCTCCGATACGATATGCTAATGAGAATCCCACATGAGTATACGCCTGTGTGTGACACCGGTACTGTTCGCTAACACACCTTGAAAATGTGACACACACTACAGTAGAATTTACTGACTCAGTTTTAGCGACAGTTTGACACGTGACTGGAGGGTTTCATGAGAAGTGAAGTGCCGGTTAATGTCTTGGAGTTGACCTGCAATGATGATATCAAGGCTTTTATTGGCAGGTTTACGATCATTTGAGGTTCACCATTAATAGCACTGTACTGATAGTGTTGTTGTCAAGACCACTGAGGGGCGTGTGGGTCAAGACCGAGACTGGAAACGGAAGACATTTATTTGTCCATCTGCTGTGTTCACTCCAAACAAAGCTCCTATGATCCTCAATTCCAACCAACTTTGAACGATTCATTGAAATATATATTCATTTCAGTGCTGTTCTGTTTACAAATGCTGTCACCCAGTGACTGCTGGGATAGGCCCCAACACTCCACGAAACCCTGCCTAGCACGAAGACTAACATGTATGTTTGTATATTTACAAATGGATGCACTACTAAGGTAGCATTTAGGTATTGTTCTTTTTATGTATTGTGTGGTTTTTGGGTTTTTTTCAAGAACAAGGAACATGATTGTTCAGGAATTGAACATGTTTATTCATTTATTTTTAGTCACAGTAGCTGTGGTCTTCACTGATCTCGACAAAATATTCGAGCATGGCCAAGACCGAGTCTATAAACAGTCGATTCCGAGACAAGGCCAAGTCTTGAGACCAGGTCTGGTTTTGAGTCCACTAGTTAACCTGGGCGCAACTCAACATTCACTGGAACAAATATGTACCGACACACTGAAAGAAAAGAGAGAACAAACACTCTCCTCACTAATCCATTTTCCCTCCTTTGTTCTGTTCAATTCACTGAGTATTGACTCCGAAAAATTAATTAGAAGAGTCTGGGACAGCAAAAGCTTTAAAGCTTGAGTCATTTTCCATTTTCATTTTAATTAAAGACATTAAATGGCTTCATCATCTATCCAACAGTGTGGGTTTGATAATGGCCCATTAACTTACATGCTTGCATTTTAGTGGTTATAGATTAAAAAAAAAACCCAACAGGGCGAACAACATTACCAAGTCATGCGGATTACAAGTCCAGATGTCCCGTTACGAAATCACGGTCCGGCCTTGGGTAATGGGTTGTCAGAGGTTTGCATCTACTTGTTGCCCCGAGACCCAGCATACGATTCACTCACGCCCCAACCTGCTGACATCATGCTTGGATGCAACATATCACAGAGCATGAAGCCCCACACGCTCACATCCGTGCACAATCTGCAGGTCAGAGCCAAACCTTTGCAGTCTTGGTCTTTTTCCATACACAGATTGTGTATTACTGTTGTAATCCTCCTATCTCTAGGTAACATGTGCATGCAAAATGGCCTTTTTTTTTTGCTCATACAGTAGATAACAGTATTTATTGTTGGGCACAAAGGTGATTCAGACCTAACACACAGTCTGCAGTAATACAGAGCTGAATGGCAAAGACTGACTTTTTTATACATTAAGGATAAATCACTTTCTTAAAGGAAGTGGATCGGAATTTTTAGGGGACCCAAACTGAGCCGCAGAAGCGCTGCTGCGGGTGCCCTGGAGCATACCTGAAGCACTCCTGATCTCAATCCGGCCGACGTAAATAGACTACACTGAACTGACTGTTTTTTTTTTTTTTTATGGGCAAAATATCGTGCTGCCTTGTGAGGTACTTTTGCTGCAATGAAATTGAATTCACTGTTTTCAGGAAGGACACGATGCAAAAACATGAAGTAGTCACGAGGCATTTCTTTATCAAGCTTTGTACAAAGAAATGGTGTCAACGTCTGTCTCTATATGGCACATTTGACACAGTCATTTTTTTGTATTTTTTTTTAATCAAAGGTACACGCAGATGAAGGTGAACCATTGGGCAGTTGCGTGATAAATGACTTTTTTTGGTGTTCATGGTGTCGTAAACCTTTTTATCATGGGTAGAAATGTTACAGTGAGGATGGACGGCCTATTTTATATTGCAATGATGAGGATGACCTCACATCCCAAAATATCCAAGACAACAACAAGCCAGCTGTTGAGGACTTTGGAGTGCAAACATTGCTAAAAACATCTCACATAACATTTCTATGACTTTCATGACATAAGCATCTTTAATTTAAACTCCTTTTATGCTTTAAGCAAAAACTCTGGCAAAATATTGCATTATTTTTTTATACAATATTTGTTTTCGAAGCTAACACAGTATAACTAACCAGTTAGCGACAAGTAAATGGAAGTCTGGGTCGACTCACTTGTTCTGGAGGTCCGGACGAATGATATAAGCAGTGTTGGAAACACCCATCATATCAGACATGAGACAAAGAGACCAAAACTCTTTATTCAACGCAAACACGCCAGTCACTCTTTCAAACTGAGAGCATGAAGATGACATGGAAACTCCAACAAAAATAGAATACATGTCAAGGTATTATATTCCAATGTTTAAAAGCTTATAAATGAATAATCTACTAAGCAACAAAAATTATTCAATGACTTTCTCGCACAGTTTTTGTGGATGTTTTTGGGCAGATGGCTTATAAACTCTAAATGGAACTGTGCCTCCACTACTTATCTGTTTAGAGTGGTTTTCAGTCCAAAATTGGTTTGCTCAGTCCTTATATCAAAACTTTACCTTGAGGGGACATGCAAAAATATCACCTCAGGGTAGGTGCGCTTCCAGGAATTGGTCCTCACAAGTTTAGCTGAAGCAGGTACACACTCGTACACCCACAGGTTTGACAGACCGTCTTTGTGGGGACTGCTCACCAACCAAAACAAGTGCAGAACCTTAACCAGGACCTTAACAAAACTTATATTCAATTATAGTGACCCAGTTATTTGGAAGTTTAAGCCTCAAATTGAGGCTTAAACTTGTGGAGACAGGCAAAAGGTCCCCACAAATGCATAAGGTCCACACAAGTTGGTGTGTTTCCAAGAATTGGTCCCCACAAATACGGAGACGTTTGACATCTTTTATCTTTTTGCGAGGACCTTTCCTACTCACAACATAACCATCAAAAGCAAATGGCTAAACTCAAGCGTGATGCTGAAGTTATTTTTACGTTTCCACCCTGACAACCTGGCAAAAATGTCTGTGTCAAATGTCTTGGCAAAAATTATGATGTTTTTGGACTGGGGGAGTAAATCAGAGTGCCTAGATTTAACCCAGGGTTGGACTTCACACACAGAGGACCAAGGTTGCCTCAGTCCATCTTGCGTTCTTGCTTACCACCGCACTGTGCACCCCAAAACACAGCTCAATACATGTGAAGTCAAGGCAATTGCAAAATTGAGCCCCTAAATATCCGCCTGCCTACCATGGATTGAGCTACAGCAGAAAAGTGCTAATCCCTCGGGAGAAGCTGGGCAGTCTCTCCAGAGCAGTCACCGATCGCCTCTGACTGTAGGAGCCAACAAGAGCCACCAGAGAGAAACTCAAAACTGAAGTGATCGTCTTCTTCGTCCTGGTGGATTATTCGTAAGCGGAAAGTGTTATGTAATAGAATATGTCATTTACTCACAGCGACAGTCGCAGCCATGTCACCAACCGAGTGCAGCGTGTGATTTGTCAAATCGCGCGGAAATGTCTATATGGCTCTAAATGGAGTCAGAAGAAATTGCCATGCTGGATTGTTAAATCAACTGCATCACAATGAGACATGTAATAGCTAAATAATACATATCCTAGTGCAACTATGTGTGACAACACGATCTATGAAGAGATAAAAATCAATAAATTCATAGTGTTAAAAGTTAGCTGTCTCACATATGTCTGAGATACTGTGTGAACACATTGTGAAGCCCAAACCCCACATCATGCTCTCTAGTCAATAATAAAGACATCATTGGTGAATATGAAATGGCCATGCTGCATAGATATGTTGTCTCGTGTTAGTGTGTGTGATGTCTGTGGTGCCTTCACAGACTGAGGGTCACGGGTGAGTCTTAACTTGTTCCCAACACATGAGTCAAGCAGCAGAGGTTGGTTCATGAAGCCATGGCTCCCCCTATAGGGCACTACATGTACAACACAAAAAAAGAGGATGAATGCCCATGAGAGTTTCTTCTCTTTCACTGCATTTTCAAAGGCTTGTCTGTAAAGTCTCCACGGCTTTGTTCGTTCCAGACATTAACAGATACTTAATAAAACACAATCTTGTCACGCTCTGAATACGTATGAGGGCGTGCAGGAATGGATGTCATTGGCAAACACATGAGGCCAAAAGAGCTCTTGCACAATGAGACTAAATTAGAAGAGGCTAACTCTGCAGAAGCGTGTTTGATCCTCTGTCAGTGGGAATCTGACTGCTGCGAGAAGATTCTAAGGCTGTAGGGCATGTGGGAAGAAGATCAGAGTATTTTCATCCTGCTTTAGGCCTCAGATGTTGGCCTAACTCGAAATAATGATCCCACCCCCCACCTGTCTCAACTCTCTGAGATTAGTAAACTTGTAGCCATAAACACTACACAGCTGCCACACAGTGTAGGGGCCGACTCACGAGGAAAGATGTGTAATGACAATGTTTTTTGTTTTTTTTTCTGTGCAAATAAAAATATAGCTAAGAATATTCAGAAAATTATTTTCAGAATGCCTTATAGTATCATAAAAAAAATGGTGCTGTATCTCGCCCCAAAACTGTTGCTTTGGAGGGAGGTCCTGGGGGGACCGTGGACATGTTGGAAGATTGGCCCTTGATATTTTCCCAGAGGAGCAGGGAAAGGGTTGCTCTTACTACTGGGCCTCTCAACCACAGCTGCTGCCCTGCGACCTGACCTCTGATAAGCAGAAGAAAATGGATGGGAGGACACAAAGTATGTTTTTTTTTTCGTGAAAAATGGGGCCAATATAACTCATATGCATGACATACTTCATCTGTAACAATAATACATACTTTAAAATGATTCAACTATTTTGTCAAACCAGAGAAACTTTGGGGAACTCCACCATGTGTTTGTGGAGCTGTGAGAAGAGCATCTTTTTAAAGATGACAGGAATTTGACCGGCACGGCGGGCAACCTTTGGCTTTAGTCAGGCACCTCCGGCTCCTGCTGTCCGACAAAATGGGGGTCAAGATGTCAGGCAGGTTGCCATTAAGTCCCTCTTTACCTGTGACCTTGGGTCTCCACTCTCAATTCGCTACAACAGGATCGAGTCTTTGTCCTCGCTTCATCACGTCTACGTCCTTAAGACTTGCAGGTCTCAAATATCAGCCTGTGGGAAAGGTATTTTCGGGTGTGCTCATGAAAGACCGCGCAAGAGAGCTGTGAAAGCTTGGTGTTCGATTTTCAGAAAAGTGTTTCAATAAGAACTCATGAGGTGTGACACAGATTTTGTAAACGCTTCTTCCCTGTCATATTCATAAAGAATAAAGCCGCTTAAAAGTATTTTCTGCTCGAATACGAGTCAGATATTCTGCTCATAACAACCACCATTCATATTTATTTGATCATGAATATGGGAGTTGAGCAATAAGCCAACACAGTGATGCGCTACAACGCCTCTCAAAGGGCCAGACAGAGTCATGCCGAGCGCCAGACAGATCACAACCAAAGCACATAGCTTGCAAATGAGCATTTGTGGCGCGCATGGTAGCAGTAGATGTACATCTTGTAAACAGAAGCACACTCCTGCCTGATTAGGATCAGACACACCCCGAGTTGTACCCAAACCAGAAAGGAACGATTTCAGCAGTGTTACATCAATTCATGAGAGAGATAGAGGCGAGCTCTCCACGAGGGGAGTGGAATTTACGGCTCTTAGGCTTCATCAGTGTGCAGCAGTGGAGGCTGTAAATCTGCAGATTGATCAAACTGAAGAACCAAAGGGATCCCAAGTCTTATCTCGGAGCCAGGGACCAAAGACTCGCGGCTGCTATGAGTGATGGCAGCAGAGATGTGCCTTCTTCTCGGAGTCTTCAAAAAATACAATTACACACAGCATGCACACAGAGGGCAAGCTTCATATTTGTACGTGCCTTCAGTTTCGACGGGTAGGCGACACAGCAAATATGTTTGGTCAGCTACATTAGGAGTCGGACAGAACAAGACGGATCGGTGTGAATTTCAAAATCATACTACTACATGGAAGACTTTTTGGTTTTGATAGCTCTTCAAAACCATCTGTGTCATCTTCTGTAGGTTGCCAGATTGTGACAGAAGAGGTGAGTCCTACAGTCTCAATTCTATCTTTAAAAAAGTTATCATCAGAAGAAAAGGCTGAACAATAATAAAATACCTTTTTTTTTTTTTTTTTAATTGGAATCATCTTAGCAACTTACGCATACACATACGCATGCTATTTTTAAGCGCATCTTGCAAGGTAACACTAACTGTGCAGTTTGTTGTGTCAAAAACTATGAAACAAAAGCAGAAGAATTTGGTGAGACACAAGATTTGGGCCTTCATGGCACAGCCACGATGGCGAGGATCATACAGATGCAAAAGTATGTGTTTCATTAAAGATTCAGTTGAGACAATACTTCACAGACTGCCCTTCAAAGTGACGCAACAAAATCCTATAAGCTATAAAAAAAGATTTAAGAGCAACACGGGACTGTCCCGAGTACAACCCAACCCTAACTGTCTCCAAGATGAACACAGAAATCGAGTGAGAATACGGGGAATTTGTGTAGTTGTTGAAAAAGATTTCTGGAGAACATATGGGGACCAATGCCTCCCACTCAAACTGTTGCGAAACATTTGCGTAATATTTCAACACAAATATTTATTTTGAAATGACAGTTTGAAAATAGTTGTTTTTCATCCTGGAACAATGGTCAGTGTGAAACAGCAGTAACATTGTCATCTTTGTAGGTGCGTTTCCATGGAGCTCAGTAATCTGAATACATATCTGAACAAGAATGCTTTATGGAATTCGCCTCAGATTTAGACAGGTGGATAATGCCACGCATTGATCAGGTTCTTGTCCATGTATACACCCAATCGGATGACTACTACATGACAGCTAAACTGCTTCTGAATAAATAGCCTCCTGTAGTTTAAAACCAAGTGGAAGAAAATAGATGTGTTTTTTCCTCACAAACAATCACTATCATCCCTACAAGACAAGACGCCTCACAAGAAGGAAAAAAATGCAACTTAATGTATTAAAATTCAGAGGAAAGACCCTAATATAGGACTTTAATGGCGACATTTATTTATTTATGTATTTATTTCTAAACGTGCCCCCACTGATATCAGCTTTACAGCTCACTTTTGGGTCTCGACCCAGCAGTTGACAGCAGTATTAGGACCTCTTTATTGCTGACAGCTTCAGTCCTCCTCATATTTATAATCGTGCTGGATTCCACTTTTTACATTAGTTAAAATTTCTGGAACACAAGTGAGTGCAAACATACATATGCTGTTGATTAAGTAAATAATTATATAGAGACAAATTGCATTGTGTGGTACGCACATTACTTAAGACCCTTATCATGACAATGCCAGCCTGTGTATTTGTAAGCCACCTCTCACTTACATTTTTTTACAGAATTGCTTGGGAAGCCATGGGCTTTGGGAAACTATTTCAACAGTGACATCAATGTGTTCCAATCCATACCTTTGTGTCAGCCAACTGACCCTGTTTTCCAAAACCAGGGAGCTAAAATCCACAATGCTTTGTGAAAGTTTTACCTATTTTGGACTGGTGCCTAGAGGCGAACAGTACAGGAAACCTGCTGTGGCCTTCAGGCTCCAGCAGGGCACACTGGCAGACATTGCCTTCAGTAACATGCCAGAGACTGATCTCATTGATGCCGTGGAGGTGACCAGGGCACTGAAAGAGACAGCCAGCGAACCCTTTGGCTAAACATTCACAGCTCTCTTCTCCTCCCTGCTTGAGTTAAGTTTTTGAAGTGCCTGTCTGCAAACGCCTCAAAATAGCTCAAAAGCAAAGATGTTAGACACCGACAGGTTCTATTTTCGGTGGGCGTGAGAGATCTGAAGCATTGTTTGTACCAGTTTAAGGTGAACAGACAAAGAAAAAGGGCTGGTTTACATATATCCTCATCAGGTTGCTTTCAGGTTTTTGACTACTCCGGAAACTGACTTCAACAGATCCAACGCTCTCAATCTCACCGTGGCTGGATTTGATGGGGTCATTTTAACCACAAGTATAGACTTTTGAAGCCCCTTTTAATTGCCGATAAAGTCATCCAGAACTCACTGACTTGTTCTTCATGAATCTGGATGTAATTCCATTGCCACTATCTTTCAGTGCCGATCTATTGAGACAGTCTGTAAAGGTAAAAGAACTAGCTGTTGCAGATATTGCGGTGCGTATGAGTCATTTGAGTGAACAAGGAGGATTTTTTTGTGTGTCTAGCAGGGTCACGAATTCCATTACACAATGAACACCTGTCTTTTTGCAACATCTCTAGGCTTTATCAGCCCGTAATCCTCAAACGTAGCAAGCGTGCAAGTCTGGATAGCTTCTTATTAAATCGTGGTCCTCGACAAGAAATCGACACTGTGGTGTGATCGGAAAGCTACGCTCTGGTGTGGAATCTTAAGTCGCAGAAACATCCCTGCATAGAAGACGGACGTCTGGTTTCAGCTTCTCACGAGGATGTGGTATAATCTGCTGGTGTCGTGTCCCGGAGCAAGTCACTTAAGACTGGTTTGCTCCAGCTGGGTCAGATGGCGCTCTGCATTACTGTCGTCACCATGTGATATTGTGTGTGAATGAGTGACTTAGTGTAAAGGTGGTTGCTGGATAAACATGGAAAGCGCTACACAAGTAAAAGCTCCTTTAACCATTTCGGGTATTGGGTTAGGCTTGTGTCATGGTGGCGTGACGGAACACTCTATGATGAAGCTATGTCATAGAGGCTTGAAAACAAAGGGGAGGGAAGGGAGATTCACGTTGAGAATGTCTGCTCTTATAAGCAGTTGCTTTATCTGTTGTCAAAACGTCATATATTTGACTCATTTAAGTCTGGAAGCTCCAGTGACTCGCTCTCCCACATCTGCATTATGATTATTTATTCAGTCAAATAACCGACAAATCTCCATACTGTGTGAAGCTTCAAGGAAATATTAGTCCGTTGGTAAACAGTGACAACCCATCTGCATCTAAAATAGCCACACGCACACTCTCAAACACAGCGACTGTCCCGATCCTATACTCTCAGTTGAGACACTCTTCAAATGCTCACCACGTTGGAATCTCACCTGGAATGAAACAAACTCCTATCAGAGAGAAAGAGGATGCTTTTGCTTTTGTAACTGCGCTTGAGCTGACGCCCGCTCGGTGCACCCACCATCCACTGTTCAGTAAAACGAGACAACAGTGTTCAGATGTCCACTGAGAGACAACCGCCAGTTGACGTTCCGTCCTATCCACCTCATCCCTCCAGTGCTGAAGCTGCTGCGGCGAGCATTGTTGCTAATAAAGCACTCCACATCTTGTTACTAAAAATCCTTAGGAATATATGATCTGCCATTTATGTCATTTACGCCACCAGCCTCACTCAGACAGACAGCGTTTTTTTTTTTTTTTGTCAAATAACAATGCTTGAAAATATATCATATATTGTTAAGAATTTTTTCATTTTTTTTGCGTGTGTGTGTGTGTCACCAGCACTTCGAAAGAACACGTTTGGAACTTGTTCCTCTTTTAGCAACATTCACACCTAATATTTAATACATATAATATTTTATAATATCAGTTTGAAGCCAGAGTGGTAGACAATTGCATTTTCATTGACCTTATTCTTCGAAATGTCAGGTACATATCATTATCGCAGGTACAGTCAAAGACTATACAGATATTTTTAGTTCGACTTGCTCAAAAGCTTGCACAATTTGACTGCTATCAACGGGTGAGATACTCTACAATATTGGATGGTTTCTGTCCATGAATAGTGTCCTATTGATGCCCGCTGTGGTTCCTACAAGCAACATATTCCCCAAACCAGCATGTGGCCAGGCATACATACCTTTCTTACAGTGGAGAGGTGACAATAACTCCTTCCAGATGCTTCAGATAGAAATAGAGAAGCAGTTGTATAAAAGCAAGGGAGGCCACGCAAATGGAAAGAAACCAAGAGTGTGAGGATGAGCTCACTTTTCATTTGTGTTGGCTATAAATAAGGAACACATGCGGGCCAGCCGCATGATTCCCCCCATACATCCATGTTGTCATAAATCAGCTACACCAAGTGCATCTTTAGCAGACGGCAAAATTGAAGGGTGGCTAGGAATCAGGAGGAGATCTCCGAGGCCAAGGCTTCTAATGGATAAGATATTCTTCCATTTCACTGAAAGGTCACTTGCTGAGAGTCAGTTCACTGAGACTGCTGAGACTCCTTCACTTCATTTTTTTCTTTCACCTCTGTTCACCCTTAAATCCATTTCCTCTACCGTGAAGGAAGAAGGACTTCAGTATATATATATATATATATATATATATATATATATATATATATATATATATATATATATATATATATATATATATATATATATATATATATATATATATATATATATATATATATATATTCTTTTTTTTTAAGACACCGATACACTAGAATATGGTTTCTTCTGTTATTTCATTTCTTAATTTCTGTGGCCAGCCAACTCAATGCAGACTCCAAATTTTGAGATGATCACACTGGGTCACTGTTCAATATTGGTATCAATGTACTCAGAATTTCTGAGTCATCTGTCAGGGACTGGGTGTTGGGCTCCTCCACCTTATGATGTTTGGCTTTCTCATTCAATAGCAGCAATTGCAAAATACGTGAAGTTTTTTACACGCCGCCCACTGTGTCAGGATACACCACAGAACATATTCCTCAGTTGAAAGCATGAGTCATCATGAACGCTGACTTCAGGGTCACTCTGGGATGCAAAAAAAACACTTGCAAATAGCCGCTATCTGATGCATTAGGAGTTAGAATCAGGCCCTTTGGAGACAAGCTCCGCTCAGTCTCATTGGAGCTGGTGTCGAACTTTGAGTCAGGAATGTGATTTGACGTCTGACCTTTAGTGGAGACCCTCACCTGCAGAATGGCTCTTATGTTTTTCCTCCAACGTTTGGGCTGGTTGTGTCCTTATTCCAGCCTTGTCCAGGGGCTGAAAACGAGAAGAGAATAGTCTGTGCACCTGAGCGTGTAAGTGGCACTTGAACTCTGGTGACTGCCTGTGATGCGATGTTGACATCCTGGAGATGCTACTCAGAACCCCCACCTTCATGAACACACACACACACACACTGGAAGTTGTCCTGAAATCATTCATGCTTTGGCTTACCTTACAAAAAAGGAATATATGTGAGATAACAGGAGTTGCATTTGGTGATAAACCCTGTGGAGAGTGTGTCTGCATATATATCTGTATTACAAAATGTGCTTGAATATACAATTTACTTGGTGAGCATACAGCCCACACAGAAACCAAAAACATAGCATTTGTATAAAAGCTACTTTGTCCTTTGAGTGCGCAATCCACACTCCCATCGCCATTGCTGCACAGATGCCTATTTGTCTGAGGTTAATAAGTGTGAGGTTGTGGACATCTGGTCCATCTGGTGGAAGATCCTGTCATGTCTGAATACAGCGTGACAAAGTCCAGGAAACTTGGAGAAAGTAGGGAAAAGTGGTTTGTGCAACGCGTTGGTAAAGATTTAGAGACACATTTTCACGTGTCTGCTGGAGCCATTGAAGTGAACATACATCACCCTAACTCTTTTGCATTTGGAGTCATGAAGGCTATTGAAGACCATAAGTCATAGAACTGCACATGAGGTTAGATGCAGTGCAACCAATGTGAACTGTCTGGCATGAGATCTAAAATAGAATGAATAGAAAATAAGCTGTTGGATAAATATTATGACTGATGTGTGTGTGTCCGTCTTACTGTTTGGGTTTTGGAATTCTGGAACCTGCAATTTTCACACCGCATTGTTTGCATCTGCTTTTTTTATGGCCTTGACCTCTTCTTTCTCTCTTGAATTTGCAGTGCACTGTCCAAGGGTAAAGTTTAGATGTAGTTAAGTAAAGCTTTATACTGCTGTATGGCAGTGAGCTGTTTTGTGTGCAGTGAAAAGGTAATGAAGGTAATTTTACTTAAGTTTTAATTTTTTTTTTGTCTTTATTTTAACTATTACTTTCGCCACGTTTTCGATTACCATAAATTCCGGACTATAGAGTGCACCAGAATATTAGCCCCACTTACTAAATGTAAGAAGGAAAATAGAGCTTGTTCTGCAGATATGCGCGTGAAACCAGGGCATTTCGAGCGCTTTAAGGTAAATAAAACGCCTGTGATTTCATCGGTTTCATGTGATGATGCTCATTTTGGCAGCATGCCGTTCTTTGGCCTGTAAAAATCCATTAGCCATATTGTTGTACAAGCCACAGGGTTAAGACCACGAGAAAAAAGTAGCGAGCGATAGTCCAGAAATTATGGTCATCATATTTTAAGCTGGGGTGGAAAAACTAAGGTAAACTAATTCTGTAAGTAACATTTACAAGGTTCCAGAAGAACTTACCTGGCCATGGATCAAATCTCCATCTCAGAAAGAACATGCCATTGTTTCACACAGAGAACCACAGCCTTAGACTTAGCTGAGGTAATGGGTCGATGAGGCTTCATGAAGCAGTGTCCTCATTTTTCAGAACTCAGTAGGTGGCGCACTCCATTTAAAAATGATGCAGTTTCATTGCACTGGTTGTTGGAATTTACTATGGCATACAGTGCCATCTGGTGGACTCGCAAAATAAGGAGACTGTTTCACGAAGCCTCATAAGCCCTGCACCTTTCTGCTTTATTCTCAGCTGTTACAGAGTGACAGTTGGAGGTCTTGACTCGAAGGAGCCAACAGAACCTCACCGCAAAAAGCCCGTTCAAGATTCCAATGTCAACAAACTGAAACCTCTAGGGCTAAATGATGTTGATGAAAATTATAAACAGGACTGTTGACGCAGAGAATATGCTGCTATCAACCTCAAAGGCTTCTAAATGCTGTGGATGAAATTGTGGCTTGGATGTCAGGCCATGCTGGCTCAGCCACAGCTTTGTCACTGACTTCTTGGAACAGGATCAAGAGACACAGGAAAAATATTCCAAAATTATTGCTGATTTCTGAAACGTAGGAGAAGTTAATATTGATTCAAATAAAATTACAGATGCACTGAATTACAATCTCCAGTTTTTTTTTTCATTTTTTTACCCAAATGCTTCATCAGATAGATGTTTAAAGACATCCACATTTACAAATGTTCATGTGTTTTATTTGTATTTTATTTGAAATTCTAAAGGTAGATATTCAGGTGTCCATCTGTTATGCAACAATAATTCCTCAATAATGACAGTTAAACCAACAATGTAGAAAAAAATGAAGACAAGTGTTGGAGTCACATCTGAATCAGAAAGATAACACATGATTCTGAGTGAAAATGTATACAGTCATTCAGGTTAAGACAATGCAGGGTATAGCTCGGATCAAAACTGGAATTATATTGAAACATGTTGTTTGCAATGTTGTTCCCTTGAAAAGAGTCTATTTCCTCACCTCCGACAAGCCATTTGTATTTCACTGACAGCTGGCGCTTTGTTGCCAATAACAATCCATGTGAAGTAATTACAGGGAGCACAGTGTCTGTGGATGTATTTATGGTTCTAAATAGATGGCAAAAGAAATCCACTTTTCTATCGAGAAGAATAAAAAGTTTTCCGCAGACATACATGATTTTAATTTTTGCGATTTTACAGGTAAACAGTGGAGTATCAAGTGGTTAGGTGATCTATAAAAAAAAACATTTGGTTTGGGCTTTGTGGCTGCATAATAATTGTTTTAATGTTAATTTCTTGTTTTAATACATTATGGATGTCATTCCAGTGACTTTACAGAGCGGACGTCTTCATCCATCCAGGCCAGGTTCAAAAGTCTTCTTTCATCTGTCAGAACCTGCCACCAATAGTAGTTAGTGGTTGCACTATTTTGGTCAACTTTTGATCAAAATACTGCTCAAAAGTTTACACTCCTGTTGTAGTATATATATATATATATATATATATATATATATATATATATATATATATATATATATATATATATATATATATATATATATATATATATATATATATATATATATATATATATATATATATATCAGTGGTTCTCAACCTGGGTTGGTGAGTCGGTCTCAGGTGGATCCTCCGCCGCAGAGATCCACCCCTCAGTCTAGTCTGCAGTTAGTGGGCACAGTCATTGAAAGCGTCCTGCTCTGAGATTTCCTACCGGTCCGCTTTGAGGTCGTTGGTTTATGCAGCAGAGTGAGACCTCCCTATCAGACAGCATATCTGAACTGGTCTCTCAAAGGCAACAGCAGAAGTCACACTGAGGTACGTTGTTTTGAGTTCATGCACTGTGTTGGTTTTGTTATTTGAACAAGGTGATATTAATGCACAATTCATTTCGTGCACCAGTAAAAAAAAAAATCATATTTTATTTTTTACTAAAGAAGGGTTCGGTGTATGAGCATGTGAAACTGGTGGGGTTCGGTGCCTCCAACAAGGTTAAGAACCACTCATATATATATATATAATGATTTTTTTATTAGAAATGCAGCTGTTTTTAAATCAACTGCCGAAATGCAAAGCGGTTAAAGACCTTTGAAAAAGGCATCTTTGACAAACAGCACAACCTCACAGCACACACTGTATGTGACCCAAAGTTGACCTCATTCACCTTGTGTCACATGATAACAAGTCATCCCCTCAAATGTGCACCACACTCATGGTGCGAGTCTTGAATGCTATGTTGGTCAAAGTTCTGGTCTCAAGGCGTCTGCTGGGCTGAGAGACTGTGTTGTCTAAATTACAGTTTGGAATATTTTCATTGTTTTGATGTCATTGGAGAGGGATGGCTCAGTTGGAGCCACAGTGATGCCGCTGGACTCCTAGTGGCAGGCAAATGGCCCTCGGGCCATGAGTTTGAGACCCTTGCTCTACCCAGAAGCCACATCTCCAGAGCCAGGCAGCATCGACTCACCTACTTTTCTTTCACTGCCGAGTTAGACAGAGCAAGGATAGGAGAGGGGAGGGGAGGGGCAACACTATTGGCTGTTGAGTTTGATCTACATTCATTTCATTGAGTGAAACGATAGAGTTGGATGTGAGTTTTTCATGCATTTCCCATTCCACAGGAGGCATTTCCAACTTGCCTTTAGTAAGTTGCTATCAGCGTAGCAGTAGCTACAGTGTATTCATTGTTTTACCTTCACAGTTACACACTTCTGTTGTTAAGAAAAACGGGAAACTCAAACAAAACAGCCAGACCACTTGGGCTGAGTCACCATTTCCTAGGTCACGAATACTCCAATGGGGATTGAGTCATGTTCTTGGTGGGGGGGTCAAAAGTTGTCGAAAACAAAGGCCGGTGTGTAATTGCACTGAATCTGTCATTGTCGATATCAATGGTAAACATATGAGGTTATAGAAAAAGACTGATGCAAAATAAAATCTCTGCACAACTTTCGGAGACATATATTGACGTTTTGAAGATAAAAGCGCTAGTAAATAGAAACAGGACAAAGAAACATCAGTTTTAGTCTGACCTCAAAAGTACCGGGAAAGAACCTTCCCCTCATTCTCATTGGTCTGATGACATCAGTCATAGGCCTCCACTGTGCGCCTTGACAACACAATCTCTGTTCTAAGTGGATGCTATCGTCCAACGTTGACAATGAGGTCTGCCTTCCGCATTGCATGCTGATGCACATGCGTTCTGTCAAATGCTTCCCCTCCCATTGCATGACATTGCTTGTAAGCAATCCTTGCTCCATCACACGTGATGCTACTTGGTGGCCATGCACTTCACTGTGCACTCTGAGTGAATCTCACGATCATATGAGGCGCTGTATATAGAGAAGTTGATTTTAACTCACAAGTATGCAAAAAAGCGTTGCATACTTTAATACGTTGTATTGATCAAATCAATTCATCAAAAGTCTTGTGCTAACAGAAGCATACTGATGTGTTCAATAGATGTTTTATGTATATATATATATATATATATATATATATAGAGAGAGAGAGAGAGAGAGAGAGAGAATAGAATAGAATATAGATTCATTCCCCAAGTGTTTCAACATTGTATTGAGAATAAAACTAAAAACAACAAAGGTGTCCCATAAGAAATTTTAAGCTGGTTGGATATGGATAAATGAACATTTCTATGTGATCAGAGTCTAATAGTGGGTGACGGTTGAGTACTGTGGTTTGCACATTGAACTAATCCTTTTAACTGTGTCGTGGAGACCCAAGAAACAGAGAACATAAATCCTCCGCTGTATATAGAGAAGTTGATTTTAATTCACAAGTATGCAAAAAAGCTTTGCATACTTTAATACGTTGTGTTGATCAAATCAATTCATCAAAAGTCTTGTGCTAACAGAAGCATGCTGATGTGTTCAATAGATGTTTTATGTATATATATATATATATATATATATATATATATATATATATATAGAGAGAGAGAGAGAGAGAGAGAGAGAGAGAGAGAGAGACAGAGAGAGAGACAGAGAGAATAGAATAGAATATAGATTAATTCCCCAAGTGTTTCAACATTGTATTGAGAATAAAACTAAAAACAACAAAGGTGTGCCATAAGAAATTTTAAGCTGGTTGGATATGAATAAATGAACATTTCTATGTGATCAGAGTCTAATAGTGGGTGACGGTTGAGTACTGTGGTTTGCACATTGGACTAATCCTTTTAACTGTGTCGTGGAGACCCAGGAACAGAGAACATAAATCCTGCAGTCAGGTGACTCCGTTGTTTGTTTTCTGATGGTAAACTGAAACAAACTCTTTGATTAGTAAGAAAAGCACAACACTTGTGAATCATAGACTTTTCTTTCCCACAGATGCAGATAAAGAGGGCTGTTTTAGTGTCTTGACTGGAGCTTTAACGCTGTCACTCAAGATCCTGTGAAGGATGAACATGTCTCCATGCACAGGATGTAGGTGGACCTCAACACAAAAGAAGCAGCGGCAAACGGAACTGAAGGCTGAAAAGGAGCCTAAGCCTCGAAAACAAAATCAAGGGTTGGGCTGGACAGATGTAGCCAGGGATTTACGTGGCCCAACAGAGTCAACACCAAAATGGGTGTCTACTGAGGAATGTGGAAACCATTTTTGAGCAGAAAAACTGAGGATTTATGGGGAGGCGCTAGGTCCCTGCTTAGTGAGAGCAAAGCCAATGACACTAGCACCACAAGAGAAGGATAAATGTCGACTCACTGTCTAATACATCATGAAATCATTGATGTATTTTGGGTAAAAACAAGGTATTTCCTATTTATTCTGGTCACATTTCGACTAAGGAATATTGAGGTGAACTGCTACTCTCCCACTACAGTATTTCAGTGACCTCAGCATTGAAGTGCTGCACTGTGTTTACTGTGTATTTTAGCAGCGACGCACTGTTAGCAAACATTCACAAGAGGATAAATGCTAAACACACAGCAGTGTAATCTGGTAGTTGACCTGGTGAGTGCTGCCTCCACTAGATAAAGGAGATTATCCAGACTGTGTTGAGCTCAAGCCTTCGTTTAGCTTCATCTGCGGCGGGTTTGTGTGTGTGTTTTCGTGGAAGGCTCCTATTTGCCGGTGTAAAAATGCACCGCAGATGTTGCTGTTGTGCATGACGTTGTGTAACATCCAAGTCCGAGGAATATAGATAGGATTATCAGGATTTTTCATGTAGGATTTTCAGTAAGATCTCCAAGAAATCGCTGTCACCTGCTGAGCTCTGAATCCTAGGTTCTTTACAATACTCTCAGCAAGGGGATTTTCAGCAGGCGGCGTGGTATGGCTGGACATATTACAACCCTTAGTGTGGCTGTCATCCCAGAAGTGAGTGGTTTTACAGAGCTTTATTTCAAACACCAGAAGAGAGCGATAAAAGTAGATTCCATCTTACCATCCTGTCCACCATAGAATATACCTGTGGGTCATCCGTTCTTTTTTAGGCTTGTGTTGCTTCTGTCTGAAGGAGGCCTAACATGGAAGGACCTTCCAAATCGTAACCAACTTTTTTTTTTTTTATCTGTCATTGACTCGACCCGAAGCTAAAATATCTGGCGTTGATGTTTATATGGGTGATGTGCCCCATTAATCTTATCTCAGCACACCACACACGTAACAATTCTGTCCCTGTGATCGAGGAGCTCGTCCTCCAAGGCACAGTTCTCACTTGGTCACATGATGAAACAAAGTGGAAGCATCTCGAGGGAAAACTGAACATACAACATGGATGCGCGAAAGATCGTGGTGTTTATTATTAATAATATTATTATTATTATTACTATCTTACTAAGCGTTTATTTAAAGTGAAGAAGTGTGAAAGGTGAATGACAGGAACGCTGCCGCTGCTTTGCACTTCATTACTTATTGATGATTAAAAGCTGGCTTTTTTATTGTCATCAATTCTTTAAATGGATTCGAAACTCCCCCTTTTGGTTCCATGTTTCTCTGTCGGATCGCTTCTTGGTTGGTTGTGTTCCGCTCCAGGCCACAAGTCGCGAGCGATCGGTTCTCTCCACACACTTTGTCATGGCTGTCTAAGGGATCAGACCCAGTCGGGAGATCGCGGGTAGATTTAACAAGGTTTATTAATTATGCGAGAACACAAAAGACGAACAGGAACGCTGAACCAAGGGCGCCGATACCAGAACGCGGAACGGGAACAACACTTAAGGGAAGGAGAAAAACCGTGAGGACGCGAAGCAACCATCTGACAACCTAGGTGTAGAAATCAGTGGAGTCTGCTCAGCGGAATGAGATCCAGCTGCGCTGCTGTGAAGCTGGGAAGAAACAAGGAAAAGGAAACGACACACAGGAACACAGGAAATAACAAAATAAAAGCACAAGAGACAACATGGAACATGACACACTTTTTGGTCATACATATTGAGTGGCAACGACTGTCTGCCACTGACATTTTCATCGCTTATTATTGGGACAAATGACTCTAAACACACCCTAAACATTAGGATTCACTGATACAATAAACCAAATAGAAATAAAACAAGTGGCCGTTTCATCGAGAAGGAGCAAAATCGGAAAAAAAGCAACCACATTATTATGTGTGGTGGTGCCCTTTAGTCATTCCCAACATGGTGAATTGCAACAGTGAGAGTCAGACTTGATCTGTAAATAGGTGGGTAGGTGATCTTGGTTTCTTCAGACTCCACTGTGAAGCCACACAACAATGATGCGCGTTATCTCATCGCAGTGCGCAGAGAAGGTGGGGGACAAATTATTGTTGCACTTGGTTGACGTTTCACTCTCCAGTAATTTCTAAATTACATTTTTGGCGGCTGTTTAAACAGTGCTGTCCATTCCACCAGTGACAGAAATGTGGTATTTAAAGGAATATGGCAAAAACATGCTCTTGGAGAAAGAGCCCATCCTTCAATAGTCAAAGTCACTGATCATCAAAACAGTTGTTGATGGCGCCTGTGTTTTTCAGCACCTTGGAATTCAGGTGCAGCTCATGAAAGGATATAAGGTGCTTAGAAGAGCGGCCGAAATGAGTCGGGGCTTTATTAGGAAGACTGCCAGATTGATTTTCTGTCAGCAAACATCTACGTCGGCGAGATCAATGCCGACAGGATGGATGTATGGACGGTCGAAGCGGATGAAGATAGTGAAACGTCTTTCCATCGTTGCTGTTCTTGTCCAGGGGCCCAGACACGCTGCTGGGAGCCGAGCTGTCCCCGTCTTAAATAATTACAGAGAGGACTCTATCCATATTTGATGAAGACCAAAGCTACAATTAAGACGGGCTCCTCTGTGAAGGAAGAGGAGGCCTGATGGATAGTTCACACAGAGAGAAGCTGAAGGGTGACGGGTCAGTGAGCTGGCAGCTTCCTCCGCAGAATACCCTTTAACCCCCCGATAAGGTTGGCAAGTTCTCCGTCGGGAGGCGAATATGGATGGTCTACATCTGCTTGTTAATGAATTAAAAGAGCAATTTAGGTCTCCTTGGCTCCCAGAGGAGTTGGTTTCATCTCCTTAATGATTGGCCTTCATGAACCCGCCGTAGCATTGCAGCATTTTGTCATAAGTTATACTGTCAGGTGGACTTATTAACAATGAGTTGAACCGAGAGCTGTTAGCAGGAGCGAAGCGCTGAATGCCCAGAGGTTTAAATAATTGGTTCTAAAGAGCTCAGAGGAAACACGTCTGTGTTCATGCGTCACATGAATAAATGCTGCTGGTTTCCGATTTTGGTTGGATGCTTTATTGGCAGCCTGATCATAAAATCTCTCAAAATATCAAAGAGCCAACACCGAATCTAGACTGTGCAGATTTTATATTTTCCACTTAATTTTTTTTTTTTTTATTCACAATGTGTCATAACTCCTTTTTGTACTTCCTGCTTTGCACAATGGATGCTGCTTGTTGTTATGTGACTATCTCCCTGGGAGATCGCTAAAGTATCTATTTATCTATCTGTGAATGATCTGACTCCATTGAAACTACCTGGGATTCAAAAGTGCAAGGTGACCCAGCCATCCCTCTATTCTCAAGGTTGGGTGGCAAGTTCATCCAGGGAGATTCTCCAAACTCCCCCTCCATGTCCCTGGTGGAGGAGCAGGGGGAGACATCTACCATGGGAAAGCGTTGGGGGGCTTGGCTTCTACTCAGACCATCTCTATGAGTGTCATTACTCATACATGATTTTGGTCACAATCTTGTTATTTTGGTTTCCTCTCAAAGTTCACGACCAAAGGGGAGGACAGGTTGACCTTTCCACTAGAATCCTTCTTCACCAGGAAAGACGGATTCTGCCTCCAAAATACAAAAGATACAGGTTAATCCCTTCCCGTGTGGCTTCTCCAGTTGCATGAGTTGGACACTTGGGGCATGTACGACCAGTGGCTGACCATAATGGACAGACAACAGAATAACAGAACAAATAAAACCAAACAAATCCATTGCAATTTGTTTTCTCTCAATAAGTCGGCTCAAACTGCAAGGGGAATAACAAATACACAGTGTTTTATTAGTACAATAATACTGACGTGGAACTAGCAATGAGTGAACGGAAAAGCATAAATGACGATAACAAAAATAAATATTCCGCTATTAACTTTTTAAACCCTGTTACTTCTGTGATTAATGTTCGTTCCAGCCACTGTAATTTTGAAGGGAAAAAAAAGAAGTGGCAGTCTTCAAAATTCATCTTAAATGGAGCTGAATTGCGGAGCTTTGGAGCAGGTAATTGGATAGAACTTTGCTGCACAGCAAGCTTTTCAGGCCTCACTTCATTTTATGATAATGATAATTGAAAGATGGGGGTGGAAGAACTAAATTACAAAGCTGGATTAACAAAATGCCCGTACTGGGTGCTAAATTCACTCTGGTTACACTGCTGGAATAGAGCTTTGTCGCACTGGGCCTCTGGTAATGGTGCGCTGAGTCGATTACCACCGTCTTGATCACACTCATATTTCGCTGTTGCAAAACAGCGATGAGAAATGGCTTTCTCTCTTGAATCTTAAAACAATTTTCCTTGGTAGAGGAGCACTTCAATGAAGGGTAGGTTTTTGGTGAAAGAGAAGGCAAACAGGCTCAGAGAGAAAAGTCGTCGGAGATGTCAAACTCAATGATGCACATTTACAAGCCAAGGCCAACCAAACAGTGACCATTTCAAAACATTGTTGTCCAGGGATTTTTATTCTTCAAATGTTCCGGTATATATTGTAGCACAAAGATTACTCACCATGCTGTTTTGTCATGAGTCACAGTAGCCTCAGAGGTTGACAATAAACCAAGAGCAACAATGATGGGCTTGAGAGGCTTCATGAAACAGTGTACTCATTTTTGCACTAGATGGCGCTCTCTGCTCTAAAATATTTGCATTTTGTTTCAATGAAACCTTGCAATATTTTTACACCAAGTGCATAAGTAAAGTTTCATGAAGCCTCACCATCTACAGTTGCCATATTTCACCATGTTTGCTCTTGAACACTGCTACCACATGGCACTGTCATGGAACACTTTCTAAAATGTTCCTCACGTTTCATTAAATAGAAACGTTTTTTTTTCCTCAAACGTCTTGAACACAGCACAAACTCTGCTTGAATTCCTTCTGATGCGTCTTCATCTCCACTGTTCCTACCTGATGCTGTACATGCATGAACAGAAACAAAGCTGTATTATTCTGTTTTGGCAGCTGATGAAGAAGCGTCTTCCAACAATAACTTCTGCAAGTTCTGGTCATTAGTTGGAAGAAAGATTGAGAGGAAGGTGAAAGCTGCAGCGATGACATCATGCCTACATGTGTCAGTCTGATTTCAGGGTGTACAATGATGAAAACAAACACAATATACACTATTGGAGGAGCCTCCCAATGCGCATTAACTAATAGGGATTCTAAGATATGATTATTTATTTCCAAAAGGTGGTTAGTAAAGAAGTCACAAGGGCCAAATTAATTTATTCCATTATGCAATGGCAGTGTATGTGTGTGATTTGTCAATCATAATTTGTTGAGGAGGCACAGAAGATGCTTTGGAGGGCAGTGTAAACACTTCTTAAAACAAGTAAGAGTGTAATGTATTTCTTAAAAAGTCTTCGGAACAAAGCATATATGCCTGAACATGCACAAGCGAAGCTGCCATTGTCGGTTGTGATCTGCGTTTCTGCTCTGTCATCTGTATTAGAGAGCGCTGTCTTTACATCTGGTCTACATGTCTGCCATGTCAAGCGTGTGACAACGTTAAGGGGGCCCGCAGAGAGTTGCTCTTGCTAAGTGTGAGAGCTTTGTTGTGGCAGTTGTATGCTCACTGACCTGATCTTCGTCTTCGTCAAAAGAAGCACATACGACGTCACCCTGCATGTCAGATGTCTGCGGGGCCTCGCTCATGCAGGCTCACCACACAGCCCTGTTGCACAGCAGATTTCACCGAAATGACTGGAAACTTTTTTTAGCTGATGTATTCACATTAAACATGAGATACACCTACGGTGGCCCAGAAAGGCAAAAGACAACACAGAAGTACGACCACAAACCCAAAAGCACATTTACAAAAACGGAATCACAAAATCAAAATCGCAATTCCCAAAGCAGAAACACATTTACAAATACAGAATCGGAATTACATAAACGGAATCGCAATCACAAAAACAAAATCGCAACTGTTTTGTGCAATTTGTCCATTCAACCATAGGCTTTATCGCAGGTCACCCCCCTCCTACGGTTTGCGTCAATGTTATTGCGACTCTGTTTTCGTAATTGTGCTCCTGTTTTGGGGGTTGCGATTTTGTTTTTGTAATTGCAATTCCGTTTTTGTAAATGTATTTTCGTTTTGGAGGTTGGGATTCTGTTTTTGTAATTGAAATTCTATTTTTTTAATTGCGATTCTGTTTTTGTAAATGTGATTCTATTTTTGTAATTGTGATTCTGTTTTTGTAAATGTATTTTCGTTTTGGAGGTTGCGATTCTGTTTTTGTAATTGTGATTCTGTTTTTGTAAATGTATTTTTGTTTTTGTAAATGTATTTTCGTTTTGGAGGTTGCGATTCTGTTTTTGTAATTGTGATTCTGTTTTTGTAAATGTATTTTTGTTTTTGTAAATGTATTTTCGTTTTGGAGGTTGCGATTCTGTTTTTGTAACTGCGATTCTATTTTTGTAATTGCGATTCTGTTTTTGTAAATGTGATTCTATTTGTGTAAATGTATTTTTGTTTTGGAGGTTGCGATTCTGTTTTTGTAAATGTATTTTTGTTTTGGAGGTTGCAATTCTGTTTTTGTAATTGCGATTCTGTTTTTGTAAATGTATTTTTGTTTTGGAGGTTGCAATTCTGTTTTTGTAATTGCGATTCTGTTTTTGTAAATGTATTTTCGTTTTGGAGGTTGCGATTCCGTTTTTGTAATTTTGTTTTTGTGAATGTGTTTCTCTTTTGGGGGTTGCAAATTTGTTTTTGCCATTGCGCTTCAGTTTTTGTAAATGTGCTTTTTGGTTTGTAGTCATACTTTTCTTTAGTGTTTGTCGTTTGCCCTTCGGGGCCACCGTAGATACCTGAATTGTCAGTGTTCTTCCATCTGTCAGGAGACTGAAAAAATTGGATTTCATTCAAGCTTAAGCTGGCTTCAGCGCTGATCTCTCAATAGAACAAGATTTGAGCCCATATCTTTTCTTTGCCGAGGCTTGCATGAAGCAAGAGTGTGAAGAGGAAGTGGAGACAGAACAGAAGCATTGGACAGCTTGAATGTTTCGCCTGATTTAGAGGTCTTATATCAGCCATTATTGCCACTCCTATTCTTGAGTTTCCTCATTTACCCCTAATGGAATCCTCACCCATCAGCAAGCACAGTGATGGAGCGAGCGTCTCTCGACGGATCATCGTGAGACGTCCAGCTGTCAACCACCTACGTGAGACTTTCTGAACGGAACTCATCGAATACATCAAAGCTGATACCGGGCGTCCTTAAAGGACCCAAACGCCCTGAACTAAAATAAGGTCATTTGAAGTATCAGACGTGGTCTACTTTTAGAACCTGCAGTTAATTAAAAGACAAGGTGTGTTTAATGCAAATCAGCTCTAACTCATTTTCAGTGCTTCAGAACGCTGGTAGCGTCTGTCAGAAGAGGAGGAATGTACTGTTACATACTTACGTTTTAGCTCCGTGGCGGGAGGGGAATATTGAGTGACCTCTTCAACCATATGGACTCAGACACATGGTGCAACATGGAGCTGGGGAAACACATATTTCACAGCCACGGTATTTAGAATGCGTTCATAATGAGAAAGAAAAACGGTCAGCGTCATCCGCTGTTACCCATGTGGTAGGCTCACACCAAATGTGGTTTTTGAGCTGCAAAGTACACCAAACATGCTGAGATGCATAACTACTGAAAATAGGTTTGAGTTCTAAATTGCTGCAGTTTTAGTCAAGTTGTGGTTCAGATGATACAGGAAATTGGTCAAAAATGTGAAAGTACTAATGGCAAAATTTCAATATGAAACACTGTTCCCACAGACACATCATCGATAGGATTTAAACTGAGTTCTGCGTTTGACGTTTGACATAAACAATTGTTTCATATATAATTCATTGTTGATCATTGATCACAACAGGAATCCTGCATCCTGACTAACATAACAACTTGCTAAACATCTATTTGTACAAAAACAACTTCATAAATACTAACATCTGAGTCAAATAAACAATGTTAACTGAGATTAACTCAGTAGCTGTTGCCACAATAACATTTTAAGTCTCACTGTCAGATGTAGGGTAACCGTGATAATAATAATTACAATAATAATAATAAAAAAAACAACTGTTAGGGAGGAGTTCACTCATCCGGGAGGAGCTCGGGGTGGAGCCACTGCTCCTCCACATCGAGAGGAACCAGCTGAGGTGGCTCGGGCATCTGATCCGGATGCTCCCTGGACGCCTCCCTGGGGAGGTGTTCCAGGCATGTCCTACCGGGAGGAGACCCCGGGGAAGACCCAGGACTCGCTGGAGAGATTATGTCTCGGGTCTGGCCTGGGAACGCCTCGGGATCCCCCGTGAAGAGCTGGAGGAGGTTTGTGCGGACCGGGAAGTTTGGGCTTCCTTGCTCCGAATGCTGCCTCCGCGACCCGACCCCGGATAAGCGGAAGAAGAAGGTAAAGGTGAAGGTGAACTGTTATTTATTATCTGTTATTGTGCCAAGAGGTGACCAACAAGATACAAAAATGAACTCAGTGATAAAAGGCAGACAGCTGCTGTATTCTGTTAAGATTTGAATTATCGCCCTACATTCTTGGTCTTGTTGCATGAGTCGCCACACAGGCTGTATTCGGCGAGACTGAAGAAGAGGAGATGAGTAACGTGCAACCTGAAAAAGGACCAACACCATCATGCATCCAGTGATGTATTCTTTTCATAATTCAAAAATGTTAGTTTCATTTTCTGTCCTTACTGTCCACACATTCAACATGAGCAAGCAGTTAATATACACTTCGCCCATCCTCCTTATTGAATCCTGCCATCACCAGGATTATGAATCCATACTTCATGAGCATATAAAATACAGCGGGGACTATCTAAAGCGACCAAGGTCATCTATTGTGGTGTGCTAAACGTCTTGGAGGCAACTGACCAGTGCTTCTATCGTGTCTATCGTCACAATATTAAATGAGTCTGTTGCACAGTTCGCACAGAAATATCCTGCCTTTTCAGAGATATACTGAGCCGGAATGGACAAACTATTGTGGCAGAAGTGGAATCTCCGGCATTTGTCTAATTGTGCCTTTTGTAGTCGATTCTTTCACAGTCTGTCAGGTGTTTAGTTTCAGGTTAGAACAAAGGGAAGTGGCAGTTGTCATAGTAACTAAGATGAGCGATCCCTTCAAAGGATCAGTTACACTGAAAAAAGCATCTGTTGGCTAAAAATATGATTTTAGTGAAGTGCGTGAAGACCTCACTTATCGTTCCCTCCCCCCTTGCAAATGGTGTAATTTTGGCAACATTGCCGTTTTTTGTTGTCCCCTTTGAACTATATCTTTAATTCTTAATTAAGCATCCGCTTGCCAGAGTCTAATCTCCGCGGTTTGTTTACACAACAATACGCAGCTAATAAAATACTTATCTTAATCCTCTCCACCCAAACAAACAGTAGCCTTTTAGATCAGGACTGTCCAGGTATTTTGTCTATTTATTCCTGTCCATGTGAAAGGGAAGTAAACAATGTTTAATCTGGTAATTATTTGGCGACAAGGTGATTTCAAAGCTCATCGCGGTCAGAAAACATGCTTCTGTCACTTTAAAATTCTCAGAGGCTCAGATCAATGGCCGCATCGAAGGTCAAACTAGATTTTTAGACATGCGTTGAACACCTGTCTCCCTCATCCTAACAATTAACCTGGGAACTGGCTCCAAGCTTGGGTTTCCTCCAACAAGACGTGCCCATCCTTTATCCAGGCGCGTCGGTCTGTACAATCTTGTCATCAGCGTAACCTAAAACCAAGCTCCAACCCCCTGCTTTAGCCAAGTGGCACGACTGAAAAGGAGACAGTTCTTGTCTGCACTTTCCAGACAGCAGACAAACGCACTCATTTTATCCTCACCTAATATCCTTCCGTCTCACGTAGAGTTGTTTGTTGAGAGTTGTTTGAACATGAAGTCATAGTCAAAAAACACGCACATTCAAACACATACTTGACAAGGCCCATTTGTTTGGTTGGACTGAAATAAGATATTTATTGAAATGAAGAGATCATTGACAAAAAACAAATCAACATAGTCTATATTAATTTCAACACCAGTGTATAGTCTCCAACAAGGTTGCTGTCTTCCCCTCTTTAAAAAGTGATTTTCAATGTTAACATTTAATTCCCAAACATATTATAAGTGTATTGTATTGTATAAGGAAGGATGGGAAACAGGATCAGAATTATATTATTCGCACAGAAAATTCTTTGTACAGATGCATTAAAAAAAACACAGATTTTCATGTAGTCTATACAGAGGTGGTGTTAAGTGTGGCGGGGCAAATCTGTAGTATCAAACCTGTCTGAAGAAACGAAAACTTCAAGAATAAGACGAAGCTAAATGAAAGAGAAGTTAGTAGGGGAGTAGCTACAGCACTGTAGGAGCTGAAGGACCTCCTCGGTAGGACAAGCACTGCAAACCTGCCTCTGAAATCCGGCATAAAGCTAGACCCGCCTCAGAGCACAATTATTTACTTTTTTTAATGCGCCTTGAGACATGGCAAGAAGACATTTTTGTTGCTGGACGGGTGCGAGTTGTATGACTAATCTATCGTCATCGAATTTGGTGGAAACGTACCTTTAGTCCATGTAGTTGGCTGACTTGGTTTAGAAATGAGCTTCGGTTGTTCAAGTCCAAATTCAAGTGCAAAGAGCAGAGAGTGTTATCTAGAGGGCTGTGAAAATGAGGTTTCATGAAGCCTCATCAGCCCATCACTGGAGTTCAGTGCTTTAAATTTGCGTCACTATTCCTTATTAAATATTATTTCAAATAAATATTAGAAAGTATTAAGGTCAGGTGAAGACAAGGTCAGTGTCAAATCCCCTGAGGGGGTCGTTGATCCCGCACATGTCGCAGCACTGCACAGCAATGTGACAATTACTCGAAGACAAGCGATATAAATGAATGAGGAGTGAACCAGAGGAGACAGTCTTGGGGGAATGACTATTAGAAGATGCGCAGGCCGTCTTTGTTTCACAGTCCACGGCTGGTAAAGATTTATCGATCGGACTTCATATTTCCTTATTTCCTTCCATTTAGAAAGTGAGCCATGAGGGAAGGAACAATTCCCTTCCTTTGTTTGTCAAAGCCTCGGACGAATTAGAAGATTGACATTGGCAGGGTGTGACTGCGGAGGGGAACTCCAGTCTGCTCACATAAAACCTCCCGCCGATGCTTCCGGTTTTCCGACGTTATGGTCAATTAGTTTAAAAGCTAATATAAGCGCTACGGATTAGGCTTTTCAGCAGGATGCTGGTGGAAGGGTTTGGCTGCCAACAAGCCTTCCTGTCGCCTTTAACATTCACATGCCTCCAGATTTTGGGACGGCGTAAAGCGGAACGTGGCTTCTTACTCACCAGCAGCTAAAGTAGTCGCTGAAAGGAGAACACTCGTAAATGTTGAGAATCCGAGGGGAAGGTTTCTGTTTCAATGTGTGCAATATGGTGTTCTTGCAGTTATAGACCTTCCAATAATATTAAAAACAAGCCAACTGTGTCATAGCAAAGGAATGACCACATCCAGGGAGTTAGGAGTCCCGTGAGAGCCGTGGGGACTGGAAGACAGGGAAAATGATGAGAGGTGGGGAATTTTGGCAAGATTAACTTAAGGGTCGGAAGCCGGTTCTGCAGATATCATTGGATATATAAAGGGTCAGGTGTCCTTTATAAATGTTTAATCACTGTCTGGACTCCGAGTCGTTAACCTATTTGACAGGGAAGCTAAGGGGGGAGGATAAGTGACACCTCTGTCTAAACATTACCTTATCACATCCTAAATCCTGAGCTCAGGGAATTACCCCACTCCGAGAGCGTTGGTGGGTATTGAACACAGTCTGACAGCTGCTACCGTCAGTGAGACACTTGCATGTTCATCACCTCAGCATTCCGCCATTTGTGCGTCGATGTTTTTAACCCTTACCAGAGGTGATAAACTCTACGCCACAAGGAGTCACAAGCCAGAATAAGTTGGCAGCTGACAATGAGAAACAAGAACATTCATCTTCTTGCTTTACTTTTTGATTGATTCTTACCTCTGGGTTTGCTGTCAAGAATACCTGTCTTTCACAACATGCAGGACAGACTACCATTTGATGTAGTAGTTGAACACGTCAGTATGTGTCTGCACTCTCTATGATTTGAAATACTTACATTAGAAAGAGTGTTTCTCACATGTTGAAATCTCATTCTTCTCGGTCATATTGGTCAGGAGAAAGCCTTCTGCTGACAGAAACTCTCTGCTGCTGCCTGCTGTCTCACGGTCCTCTTAAACGCCACGTAAACCCCTCATGTAGAAGTTAGAATCCCTCACAGGCAAAACTTTACTTCCATTGTTAGTTAGTCCAAATGAGCTGACGTGTACTGTGCTCGGTTATTCATCTAAATAAAAATATAAGCATGAGCGAGGGAGGAGACCACAGGATTAATGCTGAAACTTTTTTTTAATTTTCACAGACACCTTTTGTTAAATTAAATACTGGTTAAGTCACTCTTTCCCGACCGCTTCTGCTCGCGACGACAGACACATCGTAGTATCAGAGATTACTTCTCTACGGGAGAGTGTGATGTTCATCTACACACACAGAATGATATTTTGATAAATATCCTAACAATGTAACGGACTGAACTAACTACCGTAAATTCTGGACTATGGAGCGCACTGAAATATTCGCTGCACCCACTAAATTTTAGGAGGAAAATAGATCTGTTCATACATAAGCCATAATAGTAGTGGTGCACCCGCCTTAAATGCAAGAGGATCGCTTCTAAACTAGTGAAAACTAGTGATCGAGACTGACTCATGAAATGAGTCTTGACTCATGAACTTGAATCAAGAACTTGTTACATCTTTTATTTATATTATAGCAAATCAAAATGTGTTGTTTCCACCCATTCCGACACCACCGCCGGTCCTGCTGCTGCCACTGTTGGTGGAGCTGCAGATACGCTGGTGAAAACAGCTTTAAGGTAAATAAAACACCTGTGATTTCATTAGTTTGATGTCATGAGGCGCAGTATTTTGGTAGCATGATGCTCTTTAGCCTGTAAAAATCCATATTTTAGCCATGTTGTTGTATAAGCCAGAGGGTTCAGACCACGGAAAAAAGTGACCACTTATAGTTCAGCTCTTGCGGTAACCTGTCTCACACAATACATGTCTGATCTAACAGTCTTTGCCACGTCTCAGTCTAAAAAGGAGGTGGGCAGGTTCAGAGCCGCGCAGAGTTCATTTTTTTGTGACTTAATATATCACCACCACGATTTTACACGAGGATAACTTTATAAAGCAATGACCTCAAAACGGACATCAGCATTACAAGGGATTCACTTCATCATGGACAGGACTTCGGACATTCGAAGCATATGTTTGAGTCAGGAAAGTTGAATTTAGACTCTTTAAAGGGTGAAGTGGCTGAAGTGGTGGTGAATGGCTGAATTGCATCTCTCAAAATCTGCACAAAACATGTATCTTTTGTCAATGAATTTGTTTCAATTTGACACACATTTGCTTTCAGCTCTGAAACATCTTTTGGGTGCTTTAATTCAGCATTGAGTTACAAATACTCATAGATAAAATGTTAAATAGAACCTGGCTTTCCGATGTTTTAAGCCTAAATAGGGCAAACTAACTGATTGAAACAATGTAGCTAAAACGTTAAAAGTATTGGCTCTCCATTTTCACTTTCCAACATGTTTCATATAGGGTTGTTTGGTAAACTCTGGTTGCAGGAACTGAGGAATAATGAAAGAAATCTTAAGCCGGATGGTGAGCGAAAGCCGATCAATAAGTGAGCTCAACCAGTTCATCCGTGGCAGATTTGTAGAGATCGGTAGGCAGTTTTACTTTGGAGGCGAAAATAAAATCAGTTTTTGGCAGTGCTGTGGCGGTTCGATTATCTGCAGAGGGATCCCACAGTGCATGAAGCATATCACATGGCAAGATGGTGGTGCAGTGAAGTGCATGGATGACATTGGATGAGTGACAGAAAGAGAACCATGTGGAGGAATGAATCTCAACTCTGCTGTTACAGATTAGCTGAACACACATAGTGTACAGTTATGGTCCATCACAAATGATATATATTAAAAAAAAACATTAATTTTAAAGCCTATGAATGAGCACTTTTTTTATAGTATATAGTGTTGACACACAACTCTGGTTTCCTCCCTCAGTCCAAGAACATGTTTTTATTTTGTTGTTGTTGTTGTTTGTTTTTTTGTTAAAGCATTTAGTTTGAACAAAGAGCACAAGAGCGAGAACAAGAATCTATATAGGGCTTCAACCTCAATTTAGCCCTTCAATTCAGGGGTATTTGAAGTCAGTCACGGTGGACCTTGTAGTTTGTTTGTCTCCTCCTGGTGTTGTCCTCGAGCTCAATCCATCATGAAGGACTCTTCTCTCAGTGGTGGCACAGCTCAGACAGTTGAATGATTGGCGTGTAGGTTGCTTTCTTGAGGTTGCTCCTATGTTCCCAGCTCCAGTCATGTTTTGGTCTGGATTGGACTGGTCAGTCACTTTTAGTGTAAAACCATCTTGTAAATGTAACAGGGTCAAAGGACAAGCCCAACCACAAGCAATAACTGAATCAAAAATACTAAAAAAAATCCCGTGTTGAACATTTTAGTGAATCCAAATCCGTTCGAGGAATTGTGGTTTCGCTTTTATGGTTGCACTTTTTCATTTGTGACTTCTTTTTGTTGTATTTGGGGAGCTACCATTCTAGGCAATGGCCACCAAAAAGTCTTCAAGGGAAGACGGACTCAGTCTGCTAAAATATTATACAACAGTATTCAACTAAAAAAGCTGTCTTCAAAACTTATCCAGGGACTAAACAACCTAACATTGATCCATTACACAATTTAAATATCAGAAAAAAGTCTGAAATGTAACTACTCTAAAAAAAAATCTCTCAATAAGGAAAAACTTCCCCTCACAGAAGATAACACAGACCCAAGTCCATTTACATTTAGACAAGCATACGGCAGTCATTTTCATGCATGTCCTCAGGTAGCAGACGCCTCGATGGAGTCTCACAGTAAGTGATAATAGTAATACACCCTGAGAGGGAGCCTGAAATTTTAAATTGAACTGAAAAGGGATTCTGCCAGTGGCATGTAATCAGCAAAGGAGGACCGACAAGTGGGCTGACAGTTTTTATTTCCCGAACACAGTAAGAGAGGAGTCTCTCTTACCACAATTGTGCTGGGAAGTGATATCACTTCACTTAACTCGAACCTAGTCTCCATGTCCAATGAACTTCTGATGACCCGAGTCGACCGCTAATGCCGAACTGCGTCGCCGTCTTCAATTATTCTGACTGAAGTATCTCCAAGACGTTCCTGTGCCAAATAAATAATCTCTTCTTCTGGTCCTGAGTCGGTGCCTGGAAAATCTCCAAAGCATGGGGATACACCGACATCACCCCAATGAGCCGATGAATGAAGAAATCCCCCAAAATAATACTGCAAAAGCACGTTAAAAAAATGTATAGTTATATATTATTACTATAGACTTTGCACTGTAGCTGACAGTCCTTCATAAAAAAAACAAATGACAGCAAAAGCCCACATGTCTGAGGTTACACATGTGCAATGTACCCTCTTTTGAGGACACTGTTCCTTCACATTGGTATATATATATATATATATATATATATATATATATATATATATATATATATATATATATATATATATATATATATGTATATACAGTATATATAATGATAGAATACAGCAAATATGTGGACATTTCTTTCGTCTGGTTGTGATATTTTGACAATAATTGACTGTTACCTTCAATATGTTATTTTATGGTAAGCTGTTCTTAACCAAGCAGTAAATTTGATGGGCATTTCAGTAATATGTGGTCCCCGGTTGGCCAGGTAGAACAGCAGAAGCTGCTTCTTGTCTTGTTTGCTCGCTCTGACATATATCAGGTCACGCTCCAACAACCTGAAAATCGGGAGCGCAGTCGTGTCAAAATCCCTGTGCAGGTGTTATCGGACAAGTGTGTATCAAAACCTTCTCCTGGATGTTCACATGGAAAGAGTCCGCACCGTTCAAGTCTGTGCCTGTTTCCAGTCTGCTCGCCTTTAATTAAACAAACAGACCCATTTTCGGAGAGATGATTCACCTCTGGGCTGCTCTGGTTGCTGACTTTTGGTCAAAGAAATGTTGGGATGTGAGACGTTTAGACGTGAAATGTTTATTTTCGTAGTGACTGCAGTCTGATAAACAACACTTTTGCTTGGATTTTGGATTGGATTTGATTTAATTTGACTCCCAGCTGGGTCTGACAGAAAACTCATGGCAAAACACTGTGGTTCTATATCAATGGAAATAGGATGCATCTTCACTTCGATCAGAGTATTGTAAATCAGGGCAGGTTCAACTTCTTAGTGTTCTTTTTTCTGTATTCTGTCTGTTCCGTCTGTGATAGTATTAACAGTCTGTCCTGGAAATGGCAATGACTCCCTCCTCGTTGAGATGATGTCATGTGCGACGCCATCATAAACGTCCATAAATATTGCTGTCAAGGGTTGCAAATTCAGATAATTTTAAAGTATACTACAAGAATATACGCACTAAAAAAGTGGAACTCAGAAATGTAGCGTGAAGCTGAACACTATCCGGGCCGGACGTATACAAACATGGCTGACCACGAGATCTCTCTTGAAACTCTGACACTCTACATCCTCAACAACTCCAGACACACACACACAAACAAACCCCACCTTTACTCTCGCAGGCCACTGATACTGAACTATCATGGGCCCTAAGACGCGAATCTTGTATCTCTGGGTAGCCACTACATATGTTTGCTTGTCGTCACAATTTGTCTGCGTTGTGTTTCCAGTCTGTGCGCCACTGTCCATCCCCACCAAATGTGTGAAAAGTGATGGGTTTATGAGGCTTCATGAAACTGCCGACTAGATGGCATTCTCTGCTCTAAAAATCATTTTAATTGAACATCCATTCCAATAAAATGTCACATTTTAAAATTAGGCGTGCCACCTACTGACCTCTGAATATATATTTATATTTATGTGTGTGTGTGTGTGTGTTATTACATATGTTATGTTTTTATTTTGTTCAGTGATGCCAATTTCATCCAGCCTATCTTGTTTTTTTTTTTCGTCAGTATTTCTGACTGGTCAACAGCCGACCCACCGCCGGTAGATCCCACTTGCTTTTAAGTTGCAACCATATGTCGGACACTATTCCCAGCAGTTCTCTTTTGTAACACAAATGAACCTTTGGTCTTTTTTTTTTCCCCTCATCCTCTTACTCCTCCTGACCAGGGTGGGATTAAATGATAATTTGTCCTTTATTCTCTATTGGAACACTTAAGGACCCAATGCCACTCTTGCATGTCTGATCCTCTTACATGAGTTCAGTCTCTGGTATGTTTTTTCCCCCCAAAATTCCCTTCATTTTCCATGCGGCTGCCGCTCCTGCTCCCAAAAGCTTCCAGAGAACCGACAAGTTGTGAACATTGTAATAAGAGGAGGAAAGTAAAGAAGAGAAGAAAAGGCATTTTGCTGGGTTTAAATATGCTGCAGAGGAACGAAAACTATTCAGCTTTCTTTTCATTCCCTATTTTCTCTGTTCCTTTTCATGTATTTTTTTGGAAAACCGTATCCAGCACACTATTCCTAGGTGACTTAAAGGTTCATGCTTCAACCTGATAAAAATAAAAGCACATGGATGGACTTTTTTTGGAGGGGGGTTTTAAATCCTCTTTCGCCGAAGAAACCAAATTTACGTATGAATCAGTTATTTAGCGCAGTTTCGTAAGAATTCTATGGATTTTTTTATGGCTTAATCCTGAGCTGTATGAAGTGTCAAAGCTGCATCCAGTGTATCCGCGTGCAGATGAAGAGAAAGTGTAGAATCAATGTTTAATCATCAAACTTTGCCAACTAATGGGACACTGTGACAAATGGAATAAATCTGCAAGTTTCCCATTTGAATGCAGTCTTGGAGATTTCATCAGGATGAGAAGCGCGATAGTTGTTTATGACTTTCTGTTCCAGTATCGTCCTCCGTCTTCCCTTCTCCTTTTAATGTCGATGGAAAGCAGGAAGCTGGTCAAAATTGATTTCTGCTGCATCATAATTTTCCTTGTCTGTGTGATTTGGCCGTTGGGTGCTATTGTTGAAGCAGCAGCCGGTTGACTGCGACGTTACAAATCATGCGAGCACGCTGGCGCAGCGATCAATAGAGGGAGATGTAGTCAATCTTGTTTATTACTCCTTTTGCAATTTCAAAATTCAGATTTGGCGGCAGGGATGGGAGATAAATGAGGGGGTGCAGCAGAGCGAACGCCACAGATTACCAGCAAAGAGTAAGAGGAGCGGGAGGAGGATGAGGCAGTTGCCATGGAGATGATCATAATCCCGGACATGCTCAGATGGTTTGTTCTCCCAAACATGGAGGCTACAGGGAGACATGGAGTCACAAACAGGACAATATGTGGTTAATCTTCCAGTGTATGCCTGGCTGACTGCAAACAAATAGACGTGGGGGCTGGAGGATCAAATGAAGGCTTGCCTCCAAAGTGTTGGGCAAAAGACTTAAAGTCTTTAGAGGGAAAGTCAACACTGCCATAGAAAGGGATGCAAATGAGTATCATCGCGACAAAGTGTCCCCAGAAAACAGTTAAAAGAGGCACAGAAGGGAGATAAGTACAAGACATCTGTGCAGAAGCAAACCGATGCTATAAAGGAAATATGAGAAAGCTGAATTTGAATGTCTGAAGGAGAGGGTGATGCGGAGGGGCTGGGAAGTTGGGGAGGGTCGGCGGGTGGCTTCTGCGTTCGTGAGAGGACACCTTTATAGAAAATACCAGGTTCCCTCCCACTTCCCCGGATGCATCAATGACTCCAAACCTTTAGGCGTTTTTGTGGGGGAAATTGTAAGATTCTTCCTCTGTGATCCTGGAGGTCTTTGTGAGAGATGAATTGTCCTTGACCCTCTGCAGGTTGTGTTATGCCTTTGATACAAGTCCCTTTGATTGAAAGCCGACTCCAACTGGAAATGTTTAATTGAAAGATGAAACTGAAAAGTTGGTGTGTTTTATTTATATGTGTGTGTGTGTGGAGGTGAGATGAGTGTGTGTGTGTGTGTGTGTGTGCACCCTGGGCCCTGTCTCTCATCAGAATGTCTCGTTCAGGTTGAGCAGAAAAAGCGACACAGGGAGAGAGAAAGCGGGAGAGAGAGAGAGAGAGAAACCCTGGTGCATCCCAATCATCCGGGCTCACTCGGGCAGAACTATGCCTAAAATACTGTGTCTCGGCCTCACTGTGCCATTTCCAATTCACCACAGCCCAATTCCGTGCAAATAATAATAAGAAATGGGCTAAAGCTGAATGGATTTGTGCAGCTTGCTGAGCCCTTTTTCTGTTTGACTCTGTCACTTGTTCCTATCGTGGAATTCCTAAAGAAATCCTGATTATTCATTTCATATTGTTTTCAAAAGGAGATGATATTGAAGTGTGAAAAAGTGTGATAATATAATGATAAAAAAGGGGCTCAGTATCCTAGTGTGTTTCATTTATATATTATAATTTTGTTTCATTTGTGAGCAAAATATTGTGCACTTGTTTTTCCCAATCTTGGGTTAAATGAAAAGAAAAGGACACATTTTACTTCAATAGTTTCCTATAACACTGTGAACCCATGAAACAAAATACTGATAGTTACAGTACAGGCGTGAGAGACACAAATCATGTTCAAAGTGGGACAGATTTCAAAGAAAATTTTAATAACGATGATTTATTTATGGCAAGAAAATGTTATTTGACACTTGTAATGTATCAGCATGTAGCCCCAAGTACCGCCTCACGTTTTGTGATGGTCTGATGAAGCGTCATAGTACTGTCCTCATATTCAGAGCTCAGTAAGTGGCGCTTTTTAAAACAGACGTGCGGTTTCGCTGCAGCGATTGTTCATATCAAGTGCCATCTAGTGGACTGAGAAACTGAGGGCACAGTTTCATGAAGCCTCATATGCCCATCACTACTGCACATTCTAAATGTACTTGTACCGCCCCAGAACGAAGGACATGACACTGATACAAGCTGCCGTCCTCACCATTTATAACCAGCTTTTAACACTTTAGAAAGTTGTCAACCCCTAAAAACAAAAGAAACACAGTGACAGCATAAGATTATTCAGTCAAAAAAAACAAAGAAAAACAAAGAGCATTGAATTTGGTTTGGTTTTCTGACTTCTCCAGAAGCACTGTGCATGTCATTGCCAGCCAAATGCCTGCTAGACCGATCAATATCGAGATGATGCTGCGCCAGACACCTAATAGACATGCCCTAATTTGATTTTAAAAGCAGGTTGATGGCGTACGCGAAATAAAACATGCTCCTTGCTTGTTATTTAAAGAATGGAATCTAATTTAGGGGCTCTGGGGGGGTGTTTTGGTTGGAGGGGTATGAATGTGGCTGTCACTGACACAACTGAGAAGTTGGAGTGAAACCAAAAACGTAGAAAACTAAATAAATATGTTTTTATTCATTCAAAGACACTCAATGAAATATAATGTTACTCTCTTCTTTACTTATATGAAAGAGTATCATACCTTTAACACAAAACTAGAGGAGGGTTGGTGAGGTAATTTGTTTGTAATGGGAGTAAACAATACGCCCATTTTAAGTTTCATAAAGGCTTTAACTTCTCCCACAGTTTTCTTCCGGTTCAGATTGACTTGACGTATAAACCACTGTTCCACGGATGTCTTTATTTTTGCCAAGTAGCCGTGAAAAACTACAACAGGACATACGCACAACCATACATCAAATCACATCTCGAACATTTCTCTTATAGAATATACAGAAAGAAAACAGCAACATACCGTTTCACCTTCAAAACCAAAACTGAGCTCCAACATGGCTCATGACTTAACAGGGGGCGCCAAACCAACACCTCAACTAGCTCCCACAGATATACACGTAAAAGACACCAAAACACTCAGACAAACCCACAATGATGACAGATACACAGGCTGTTACAAATGGTTAAAGTGTGTTAGTGAGGAGACTAATGCAATAGCAAGGAACAGAAATTGTCTGTATCTCCTGTTGTGCCACTGTAAACAATGCAAGTTACAAGTTCCTTTTGAAACTTGAGTAGTTAGCAAGCCGTGTTGCTACCAATATGCTCCTCTGGGATATTGCAATGATAAAGGCAAAGAAAAAAAGAAAAAGAAGAAACACAAATGAAAGTGAAACAGTGTACCAAGTGATCTCTGATTCTTTTTCAAAACTTCTTTCTGGTGAGTATGAAAGAGATTGGTCTTGAGTGGCTGTGAACGCTGGAAGGAATAAAAGGAATAAAATTTTCTGAAAATACCCACAACAAAGTCACTGCTGCTGCACTTGAGGGCGCTTTGTCTTCCAAAGTCAAGCTTGTGCACTGTTACAATGACATTCATAATTCAGCCTCTTTCTGTAGGTCTGACAGCCTGGAGTGTTTTGCTTTTCAGGTGAATGTGCCGGTTCTAACAGGTGCTTAATAACGGAGGGGGATACGGTGCAAATGCGGCTACAAACCTGAGCCACTGTAAGCAGGTACAAGAATCACAATAGGATTAGTGGGAAGGTTGATCCGGCCTTTGTGTGCTGCCGTTTGGCCAGATTACCACTTGCCACAGTCACATTGTGTGAAAATTGGGTCCAAATTTGTTTTCAATTTGCCAGCTGCTTAAATTGCATTTGGGCAAACCTGCTTATGTGTGTGACACGGGAGTACTGCACCTCAGACTCGAGTATTTCACAGGATTAACCAGTTTTCCTCAGATAACTGTGTCACAGGTGACAATAAATCAACAGCCATCATTCTGTCTGTATTAAGCTGCTACATTACAAGAGACACCAGGGGGAGGAAAGGCATAAAAAAAAATCTAGGATGTTTTGAATCACCCCAAAAAACTCTGATTGATGCCACAACCCTTGGTGTCAGGGGTGTTGGGTTTATGATGCTTCATGAAACAGTGTCCTCATTTTCAGAGCCCATAGATGGTACTCATTGGTGACATTTGGATTTGAACAGCCATTTCTATGGAGCCTCCCGCCATATTGAAACGCGAGAGCGCCACCTACTGAGCTCTGAAAATTAGGAGACTGTTTCATGAAGCCTCATCAGCCCATCTCCAATGTTTAGTGTTCTGAAGTGCCGCTCATCCTCTTGAAATCATAGTTCACATTTTTCATTTTTTTTTTTTGTTTGTGTTTTTTTAGGGGAGGGATTCGATAAAAAAATTTATCAAATTAATTGGAGAATTTGTGATTAATTTATCTCAATTAATTGCAGTTTTCTGGTATAAGAATATTTGCCACATTTTTCAATTTGAATGAATTTGGTATATTACTGAATGAAATGATGGACCCATAAATACATTTAAACAACAAAATATTGTTTATTTTGCATCATTTGACAATGGCAGAATAAATCACGATGGTGACTATATTCGAGTTTTTATATCACCTTATTTAAACTGAAGCTCTTTTATTGTCTTGAAAATATTTGTATAAGAATTTCACTTTTATAAGAATTTGAAATACATTCAGAGTAGTGGAAACCCTGGTCATTGTGTGATGGTGAAAACCATCCCTGAACCAAAGCAAACAGATGCTTTTGTTTGCTTTGGTTCAGGGATTCCTCCATGTTTGTTGTTGTTGTCCTCATCCTAGCTGCCACGTGTCTTGTGCATCAGTGTGAACAGTGGACCAGGAACTCCTGCACTTACAAAGGGTCCCTGTTGTCTGGAGAGCAAACTGTTCCATTAAATTAAATTAAATTAAATTAAAATGATTAGCGGTAAATGCTTAAATATTTTAATAGTTTTTTAGATTTATAAAATATGTTTCCTCTCTGTAATGCAATCACGTAAGGGGCCAACATTTTAAAACCCAAATGAAGTTGGTCTAAACAAACAATCACCTTTTTTATCAGGCTACGTGTAGCCTGCTAATCTCACTTAAACGACAACATCCGACAACATCCGCTGCATCCCAATCTTTCAGTGTGCGGATGCTTTGAACATTAGAAACCAGCCCATTGACTAACGTAGCTTGAAATTGAGCTGACCATTTTAAGATGTTATACAGGCCACCAAAAATGCCAGATTTGGGCCCCAGGCCTTGAGTTTGACACCAGTGACATGTGGGATGATTCTTATATGTGTAACATTTACCATATTTTATTCATGACTGGAATCACAGACAAAGTTAAGTCCACAATCCGTCTGAGTGAGATTTATTTCCTCCCACTTTAGTGCAAACCACACACTTTCGGAAGATTTAATGTGTGCACAACAGAGCAGCCAATCAAAAACAAGTTTAATATTTGAGGAAAACTTTTATATTTCAAACCCAAATCAAACAAGAGCCTGAGTCAAGTCAGAACCAACGACTCCGTGCGGGATACATATAGTCGCTGGATTTACAGCCTCAAGCTTGTAATTTTGGAGTTGCAATTTAACCTCAAAATTCTCCAAACAAAAGTCGTTGCACATTAACTGTTTTGTGTACTCACACAAAGTCTGAACTGGTACTTGAGACAGCACCTCAATGTGTGAGTCTATTTTTTTTTGGTTTTGCTTTGTGTAGCAAGTCTCCAGTTAAATGGATGAATATATCCCATCTGTGTATTTCCATTATATGTATTTCCATTGCTATTGTCTCCTTTTCTAAAACTTAAAAATGGAAATCAAATAAGCAAAATACTGGTCAGTGTTCGCAACAATCCTCAAGCCAGTTGGTTGAGATTGTTACTTTGTTCTTAGTCTGGGTTTGTCCAAGATCATTTTTATCCGGGTCAGAGCTGTTCACTCAACATCGAAGGCTTGATTTCTGGCCAACGCCACGCTCACATGACGCAATACATTGCATTATAATGCCATTCAGTAAATCTCAGCTGATTACTTTTAGCTAAGTTCAAGCTCTTTCACTATCCTGCTGAGATCAGATGATGATATCGGGAAGCAGGCAAAAGATGTTAAAAGCACCGCTGGAGGTCATGAGGTTGTCAGCGGTGTCCAATTGGAGGAAATATTGGTGAAGCACTTTCGCAGCCCTCCTTTGTCAGCACCGCTCAAAAAGTCCACTCATTTAAAGATGATTCCCTTGAAGCTCAACATCCTGCTGAGTAATAAGACAGCCAGAAATAAGATGTTCAGCAGTCTTGAGAATCCATTCAAGCATGGTGCATGAAAATAAAAGTGACGTGAGGCGGGAAAAGTTGCACCACAACAAAACTAAAGTGAGGAGATTTTGAGTTGGAGAAAGCTACCGTCACCTTTGACCTGTCTCATTTCCAACTGTAGACACGTACAGCATTAGTAGAGCGTAGCCCTCCTGAAGAACGTCAATGCACACTGGTGTGTGCTGCCTTCTAGCACAGAGTTCGCATTTAGAATGTCATGCGGCCAGTGTTGCACACGATTGACGTGTGTCTATGGAAGTCCTGTTAACCTTTGAACTCAAGATTGCCATTACTGCGTGTTGCTTAGCATTCATCACATTAGTATGCATCGCTACCGACAGTTTGGTGGCTTTAAAACCTGACCACTGGGGAATGGTGAGGCCACTGTGTTCGGCACACTCAAAAAGAAGCGTATTCTTTAGTAGTCCACTGGGTAGTGTCGCTGACTTGAGTCAGCCATCAACTTTATTTTTCTATCGAGAAAGTAATAGCAGCCCAACACAAAGCTCTGAAGCAAACTCGGAAATTGTGCAATACTGACTTCGAACTCTTATAACATTATTATGAAGAGTTCCAATAGTTGCAGTATGGAACTGGCAGGTGCATGTGTTTCAAGTATAGGAACTTCCAGTTTCACATGGCAGACTTAACCCTTTGGGGGCCAGAGGTCCTTCAATTCAACTATTTCAATAGCAGCCTTTAAGGCAGAGGTGGGCAATTAAATGTCCCAAGGGGCCGGGTTATATATTGTGACCGTTGAGAAGGGCCGTCAAACACAAAGAGAGGAGGACAAGAGAAAATTGAAAATAAAAATAATGTGTGATTATGAATTTACACTGTAAAAATGCATAGAAACTGTTGGTTTGTTGTGTTTTATTTAATTTAAACCACATTCCATTTAACGATTGTCAATGTGGCTCATACATTTCAAAATTTACTTTCAATTCTGATGTATTTTAAGGGACACGAAATACTCCTACTAAAATAGCCAACGGAAAAGATTTTGAAAAATAATTAAACAAGAAGGTTATGTTTCAGTTACATCATAATAAACAAAAAACAATCCATAAGACAAAATGTCAGAGACAACAACAATGTCAGTTTTATAGTTTTGCTCTGACTCCAGGAGGGCCACATAAATACAGTCAAAGGGCCGCATTTGGCCCCCGGGCCGCACTTTGCCCAGGTCTGCTTTAAGGCTTTGCTTCAGGGCCTCGAAGATGGGTGCACTGACTCTGGTCCAAAAGCACTGTATATTAAAGTTGATTTTTGCTGCAAATTAAGTCAGTATTTTGATGTAAAAGTGCAATTCTCAGATGCTTCTAGGGTGCTCTAGGATGCCAGAACATCTTGGATTCCAAGGATGGAGCAGCAAATACTAGGCAGTCTTTTATGGAAAAGACAGCTTGACAAGCAACAGTTTTTTTTTTTGTTGAGTTTGTGTGTCTCTTTTGTTTGTGAGCTCTAAAATGGTCGGTTGATTTCATTCCTACCACGACCACATTTGGTGTATCACTTGCTAATTCAAGTTCAATGTTACTTCTAGAGAGACTGGCTGATCTGATGTTGAATAAACCCTATAGTCTGCTGCATGAACCGTCAGTTAGCCACTCTAAACGTTTGGCTCCACGAGTGCTAGGGGGAATTGTGTGAGGCATTTTTCCACAGTTTCAATGGATCCCCGATCGTATTAGATAATCTTTAGTGGCACCTTTAATATGACCTCATTCACAGGTGCTGGAATGGAGCAGCAGCAGATAGGATCATTCGGAGATCAGGTACAAATGGAGCCTTTAACTATAATTGACCATGAAGTAAATGGGATGATTCACAACTATCAATCTTTAATGGCGACTTTTTTTTTTTTTTTGCTTCTTTAAATTTGATGATAATCACCAATCGATTTCACATAAGTGTATTTTCATTAGCTTAATGTCTGTTTGGGTCAGTTTTGTTTCGCCGCACACCAAAGCAAGTATTTTCATTGGACAGTGGTGGTGGAACCGTCTTACTGAAGCAGTGGTGTTAAAAGGCAGAAGCTGCATTTCTGGTCATGTTGAAGGTCTGAAATCAAAGTGTTTCAATCCATTTATCTTCACTTCAACAAAGGTATAAACATATCTATCCATTATATCCCGGGCGCATCATCAATGGAAAAGGTTGTATCTCTCCTTTGCCTCTCTGCTGCGTTCAGAATCGTCAAAATGTCCAAGGGGAGGATAGTTTTGAAGGATCTTTGGAGGACTACCACATAAGGTAGAGAGTACTTTAAGGTGTATATTTAATTTATTTAAATACACATAAATCACTATAAACTGTGTCTTTCACAGGTAACATTTTCAGTCACTGATTCCAATGATACATTATACGTGTGATGCCGCAACCAAAACATTCACGGTGAAACACAGTAAATGTGATTGTGCTGATGGACAGAAAATTCAAGTCAGGACTGAATCCAATCCACCACTTTTACGGCAATTTTGTCCAAACACGATGGCTGTCCTGCAAATCCGACCATTTCGTCTCCTGTCACCTACACCTCTCATTTTGAGATGAAGTCTCATGTGATGCCAAGTACTCACTGTTGCCCATGTTTCATATGTTCTGAATCCATTTTTAAATGTCCAAATTCCAATCATTTAAATGTATAATAGATGGAAGCAGGACTCACTAGGGCAGCGCAGCTTCAAACACAAGCCACAAAATCGGACGTATTTAGAAACAACAATTAAAAAAAATCCTGGAGGGACAGACCATTATAACAGGCAGCTTCCATGTCGCATATTGCTCTGCTCATATTGGGATGTTTCCTCTTCGTTTTAGCACCTACAGTCACTCGGCATTTCAGGCTTATAGGATGGGATTCTCGATGGTGCTGGGATAGAATCTTTATGAGATGCCATGAGATTATTGGGTTGCATTCTGACTGAATAAAAAAAAGAACAAATAAATAAAAAATGTGTATGATTCTTTAGCTTCTGTACCGATTTGTGTGATCTGATCATTCTAGTATCGATTATTAAACTGTAAACAATATTATAAATTATTGATACAATTTTGGAACTGATTCCAACCTCTAATGTTCAGGTTTAGATAGAAATCTATTCTTTTTCGAACTGAAAACTGGTGCTCTACCATCACGGATTGCCAGGAACGCCATGAACAACAACAAAAAAGGTGATTTTTTTTTTACCCAAACGCCAATGCTAGTTCAACCAATATATATCTACATCCAAAAACAAGCGCTGCAATTCAAGGAAGTGTGTCAGCTGTCTCTTCTCAGCTGTTTTGAAATTGTGTTGACCGCGACAATGTCATTTTGTCAAGGATTTAATCACCATCCAAGCTCCCGAACTGCTTCACTATCCCAAATGAAGGCAGTATAATGTGAGCAACACAAAGACAAGGGCACTACACTCCCGCTCAGCGTCAAGAGAGGGGAACAGCTCAAGGTCGTAGGCAACCGAACTAGATAGTCGATTGGATGAGACAAGCTGTCCTCATTAGACCTTTGCCGGGTAAAAAGTAATTATAATTACAAAGCTGAGGTCTTGTCTTAGTAGCGGGACAATACATTTTTGTGAGGACGAAAAGTGGATGATGTTAATTTTATCTGATTTCATCTGTTTATAAATGCAAAACTTAAATTCCGTGTTAGCAAAAGCTAGCTCCCGATACTCTCCGATGAGTTTTTGTTTTGACGGATGGAAGGTCATGAGTGAAAACAATTAATACTTAATGTCTCTGAGACATGGAGAAAGATTTTGAATATCATCATATAAGCGCCACGAGCATTCCAGCGTTATTGAGATGGTGAACGGAGCAGCTTTTCTCTTACAAATACACAACGTCACATGTCACCGCTACACACTGAGACATTTAAGTGATGCCAGTCTGCAAGAAAGACACGTAAAGGAAGATCTCAAAGGAGACACAAAATCATAAAAGTCTCACAAACCCTAATTTAATGCGGTCAATTTACAAAGCACAGGGAAACATGAATAGCAAACATCTGCGCGCAGCTTAGTTAGCCATAAAAAAAAAAGGGGAAATACAGGCAATAACCTTGCAGAAAACTTCACGAAAAAAAAGATGTTCTGCTGTGAATATCTTGGAATAAGCTCCCTTTCTTTCTCACCGTAAAATGAACCTATCGACTTAACACTCGGCCCGGATGAGATTTACAACGTGCAGCTCCGTTTAAAAACTTGTCAGGCCACTGCAGCGTTCGGTATAAATCAGAGGTTGTAGATTGAGATATACCCAGTTGATTATTAGCAGTGGTTCTGGGACCAATGATGAATGCTGCCATAATCTGCTGATGCATGAAGAGGGAAGTACATCATCACCTCTCCGTGACAACCACTCTCCGTTTTTAGTCCAGGCTCAGACTGTACCCGGGGAAGTGGGCGGCATCACTCAAGGTTAGAATGCACAGCAGCTGTAACTGAGCCATAATGTTAACATGCATGTGGTCGGCGTACGGTTAAAGCTCATATTTCTACAGAATAGGTGAGTAGGCTGCGGTCCAACTCCATCGGAGGGTGCAACAACACAACACAGTAGCATACATACACAGCAGCATAGATTCAAGTAGCCGAACCAGAACACAAATTCAATTTTCTCACTGACTAAGAACTACAAACATGTGTCCTCAGTCCTTTACCATGTTCGCTGCAGACTGCTGTATCATCCCCCCTACAACTTCCAGACTGACTGAGCCATCCTGGCAACTTTACACACAACGGGAGGAAAGGTTGTGTTCTAACATAGACAAGTGGTGCTGTACTGGCTCCACCTCATGACAAACTGTGTCTCAACTATTACAACTTTGTCCTGGTTGGTTTCGCTGTGTGCAACGTCGGACCTCAGCAGCTCCTCCAGATTGCAGCAGCTGGTTTGCTCTCTTACTCCCTAAAATGAGAGAGTGAGTTCTCAATTGTCATTTCCGTCTGAGAATACACACACACACATTTCACTTTAACTGGAAAAAGCAGAAATACTTCCGTCACTCTTGGACTGACTAGAGGGTAGCAGCGTAATTCTTCTCAGTTTGAACCTCGATGGTGGTTGATATTATTTTTAGTAGACAATATCATTGCTACTTAGCAATAATTTCTACTCTTACATCTCATCTACTGACTCTAGAACACTGAAGTGTTGTGATAGGCTGATGAGGCATCTCAAAACAGTGTTCCCTTTACCACAGCTCACTAGAGGGCGCTGTCTGCTCAAAAATATTTAGATTTAAACAACAATTTCAATAAAACCCATCATCATTTTGTGACACTGATAAGACACTGACACTGTGTCTTATCTACCCATCACTACTGAAGTATAACACTTGAGCAATTGATTTTTATTGAAAAATACTTACTCAAGTTTCCATGGAGCATATATTGGAGTAGCGTCTGAAGAGTTCACGTGAAGCTTGCAACATCACACTTCAGTTGGTGCTCTATAGGCATTTAAAAGGAACCTCTAGATGAGTTGTGTGTGAGATGGAGAGGAGTGGTACATGAGTGTTTAGTTTGCTGAAGTAAAATCTGCAAAACCTGTGAAAAAAAAAAAAAAAACATTAACTGTGTCATCATCTCCCCCAGTCAGTTTACTCCAGTCACATGAAAGGTTCAACACCTCATTCAACACCTGACTATTTGGAACGGCCCAATCTAAATCGCACATTTTCGCTCTTTATTTGATTGATATTTCTCATCCTTGCTGTCAAGAATCTAGTGAGATTCTTGTTTAAATGATGAGTTTTGGTAGAAAAAAGGTGTGATGCTTCACATATTTTACTTCTAAACATTTCTGCTCTGTTGCCTGCATGTCCTGTTAAAATCATTCATAAAGTCCACTACTTGATTTATTCACGTTTCCCATCTGGGGAACGCAGGGACGATTTTTAATAATAAACATGCATGTCCTGTAATGTTGAGTATTCAGCCGTTCCTGTTCAGTCACCGGTTTATAACCCCGCACCTCGGGATTGGACATAAAAACGTATGAGATATCTGCTGCCCCTGACAGGAGATGAGAAGCAGTCACCGACGTGCAAAAGTTTAAAGCCTGGAAATGCTAGTGGGCTGCCAAGGCTTTGAACTGGTTGGTGTTTGCTGATGTTCCCCACCATCTGTGGAGCAGAAGCGAAATCAAGATGGAGTGCCTTGCTCACCAGGAAGAGAGTGAGAAAAGGGGAGGGAACAAAGCAATTACCTGAACACAATTACTGAGTCTAACAACCTCAATCCATCACCTGCATCCTTTCTCTGAAAGGAAACCCATCCCCACATTTCGGACGGCTGATCCACCTATTTTGCCCAGACACTTAGTCATCCCGAGGAGCCCCCTGCTCTTGCTTATTGAAAACCTGAATGGCATTCTTAAACACCCCCCCAGTCCTCCCTCTTGTCTTCTTTCCTTCCACTGTGCATCTTTCCTCGCAGCCACCTCTGGCAGCAGGTAAGCCGCCCTCGACAGTCAAGCCTGAGGTGGAGTGAAGAGGCCAGACAGGCAGGTAAAGAGCCATACATATATATAGAAGTAGCTGGGAGGGTGAACACCAACACTGCTATTGAGTCAGGTCTGGATTCCTGCCAGGGCATCGGTTGGCCAATGGGACGACAGAACCGATGCCTGGGTTTAGCTGGATCCCTGCCAGCGAGAGAATACTGGAACAGTACCTGATGCCAATTGCACTGCACGTGTTTCATTACGATCATTATACAGGATGCAACAAGCGTTTCAGCCGCCCACACCCATGATGAAGCAGATCAGTCACCTCCGTGGAATTTTCCACGCGATAATTCACATTCATGATTTGATTTTAATTGAAATTGCACTCAAGCATACTGTAACTTTGCGTCAGCGACTCACTTTTCAGACATTGCCGTGCTAATCCACTTAAAAATATTGATTTATTTAAATATTGCTGATTGAAATAATAGACAGAGGGGAGATCATATGCGTTCTCTTTGTTATGCAGTAAAACAATGAAGCCCATATAACCTTGGTCTTGATGCCCAGCAGCCACTCTTGGGCAGGTAGCGTGGAATATTGTCATTGTAAAGACAATATACAAAGAGAATATACGCCCAAGTATGGGCCGTTCATCTCAGCATCTGAATAAATAGACTATTCTGCCAAGGACATCCACTTACAAGAACCAGTGAAAATGGACCTACATCACCTGATCTGTCATAAAACAATGACAATCCTCTGTGGGCCCAGAGCGAAACATGCCGCAATGCCCATTTATAGGGAGCTGGCCACCCAAGTCTTGTAGAATGGAGATTAGATTGTAGGAAAACCTTTGCTTACACAATCCCAGGGGGAAGCTGTAAACACACCTTCCTCCGTATCTCTCAAGCGCATTCAGATTCTCGCTGGCCCATAATACAGGATGCTTGGAAGGTTTGGCCGCGTGATGGGAATCGCAATGAACAAGCAGGAAGGTAGTAAAGGGGCTGCTGGGGCACAGGGACAGGATGAGGACTGCTGAAATACAAGGTTATGTCTGGATGTCTAATCTGTAGCTCCACAGCAGCAGGGTCAGGGAGGTCGAACCTAGGGGGTTGTGATTAATCATTACATCTGTGTGTGTTTTGTATTGCCGTGTAATTACTTCCAGGATTGGCCTGGCACAAATATTGACATTGTAGGGGGGAAGTTATTACTTCGTATTGAGCCATGGTGAATATTATTTGAAAGTATTGGACTCAGTGTGAACTGTACACCATGTAAAATATCTACTTTCTTAAATGTATTTAGAATATTCACCACACATTCCAGTGGCCCATTGGAAGGATTTTGTCAAAAACTTTATGTTTCATTTCACTGGCAAGGGACAAACGCGGAATGATGTGTGCTGTTTTTTTGTTTTTTTTTTTAAATCGATCAGGACCCCACACATGGAGATTGCAAGCAATTGTTGTGTGTGTGGTGTGCACACATACAGTAGTCCCATCACTACACACCAGTGTTGTTGGACCAAACCAACCCAGACCGAGACATTGCGATCGTCTTTTACTGTGCACTTCAAGATCTTTGGTCATGAATACGGAACATGTTTAACATTACGATTGTTGCCCACGACCGGTTTGAGCCGATGATCTTGACAAACTCACTCTCAACACGCCCGAGATTCTCTCATCGGATGATGTCATACGAGTCATGATCATGGTTAAGCATTCATTTTTAAGTTGTGCATTTTTCACTGCTTATTTTTGATTCGGTGCATTTTTTTCCCAGATAAAGTTACAAAAAAATAACTGCTGGCCTGAATTTATTGCAAATTAAGTATATATACCATGTAAGTAATAGTTGAAAGGTAGAAGAAAAAGACAAAAAAAAATAAATTACAGTATAAAATCGCAGCCTTATTTCTGGTATGCAGCGACAGCTATGCTCCATTCTCGTCGGTTATTGCTTCGGCAACATCTGAATTCTGAAATATCTATGACCAAGTTTGATGGGTTGGAATAAATGCTTCACAAAACTAGCCTACAGAAGCTGGTGGTGATCCCAAGCAGAACACCGTAGAGCTGGAGGATGGTCTTCAAGGTCTCCCTTTCAGGTTGACATGAAAACTTGCTCGCCACATTTGAGTATGCTGCACATGCCTATTTGGGTCAGACCAAGCCTTTAAAATATTCAAATGGAACTTGAGGGGTTTTAACCTTCCGCTTCTGTGTACCAAGCCGAACAACCACATATTGGAATTGTCATATGTCTCAATAAAGCCCTATTAGTGGACAAAAAAATCATAAACATAATAAGAAGTACGTACTTTACGTTACTTTGAATACCTGGTGGGTGACTTACATAGATGCCTGTGTAGTACCAGAATACTTTTTATATGTATAGGTGTCTGTGATGACCAGCAGCCCAGGGTTCCAGATGCAGTGTTTTCAGTTACCTTGAGTATGTGCTAAATAAAGACACAATGTCGTCATTCAAAGGTTGGACAAGTTAAAAATATTTTTTTGTGCCCCAATTGTGTCGAGAGGGCACATGCACTATTTTGCCCCTCTGAAAGAGCCAAACCATTATGTGAGGTCCTGTCAAAAAAAAAAAAAAAAATGTGTTTTTATTGGTCTGAACACACCAGTTGGCATATAACATTGCCTGGTCTGAACAACTTACCTAAATGCAACAGTCCTCTGCACAGTTTATATCCATCAAACATGCGGTGGTTCAGCTTTTCCTTTCTGTTATGAAGACAGTGCAATAGCCAAAATAGTTTTTGAGAGCCTGTCGGAATTCCTTCAAAAAATATTTTTGCACCGACTATCACAGCGAATTAAGTGTTCAAGTCCTCCTCTCAGATTCAGAATGTTTATTCCAAAGTTCAGTGCTTGGATGGTAAACTTCCCTTCAGCCTCTTTTCTAACTCATCTTTCCTCCCTGACAGGGCTGAAAATCGACCCATCAAATAAGGCTTGCTTGCTGTCCATTCTCGCTCGGCTGTCTATTAACTACACCTGTCTGACTACAAGCTGCCTTTTCACCATTCTTTACCTTTTGCTTCTTGCCCTGGAGCCCAATTACCTGCTGAGAACACACAGATCCTATCAAAAAGCAGGTCACGGTCCACTGTACGCCAATATACAGGCCCACAAAATTCCCAACATACCTGCTGCTGCCTCGGGCGCAGAGTTGACGAAACGTTGGTCAACCGCCCTTTGATGTGTTGTGAAGCCAAAATTCACCCACCGTTTCCATTTCACTCAAAAGGAATTTGGCTAATCGAGTCTCATATCCTTCTTGCTAAAAGCTGGTCTTTTTACTTGTTAGATAAATCCCACTTACCGCTGCTAGAGATAGCAGTGTGTTATCTCCGCTCTGTGGAGAAGGCGGCTCTGCCAATATTTACTCTCTTGCCTTCATTCCTATGGTTTCCACCCGAGCCCCTGGGACAGCGCTTCGCTTTTTAAATGACCTGAGGCACACATCAGAGTGACTCGCTTATGGCAGGTAAGGTCAATGATTGCTCAATTGCTCCAGCGCTTGAACACAAATGACTCAATTTGTCTCACAGCATTTGTTTCCCAAACAGCTGCACCTTGTATTGTGTTGCCGGACCGTAACAAGCGGAATTGAATTATGATTCCGTCCGAGGCTCAACATCTTCATCGGTTCCAAAGGTCAGCAATGACGACCTCTAATGGCACAAGAGCCCGGGGATTCTGTCAAACAATGTCACCGTCAACACATGGAGCGAAAACTGGACTAGTTTACTGCCTGGCTAAAAGGTCATAGCCTGAAGCAGCGGCTCACCACAGGACAGACGTCAGCCACAAAACCAATGCTGTTGTAATGAATCATTGTTTAGTGACCAAAAGGCGTTTCTGAGTTCTGCGTTTTGTTTTGTTTTTTTGTTGAAATGGCAAAGACATTAGAGGTTGACTTAATGAGCTAAAGTTCACCAGGCTGATTCTTAACTGTGGATCTTTAATGAATCTTGTCCTGTCAGGTGGACAAAAAACTAAAAAATATATATTAATGTCACTCAATAATTATGTTTCGAAGTTAGATATATCTGATTTTGAGCCCCTGAAACAGCATCATACCAACAGTTGTGTTATGTTCGGTTTCTGTGTGCTTTTATTTTGTTACTTTCAGTTTTCATGTGTCTGTTTCTGTTTCCTGTTTTCTGTCCACCTTCACAGCTGGAACCCATCTGCTAAGCAAGCTCCACTGATTTCAACACCTTGGTTCCAGTCTGTGTTGCCAGATGGTTACTTCGTGTCCACCGGTAAAGACCTCCCTCGTGTGGCTTTGTTCTCTTGCGTGTTCAATAGCTCTTTGATTGTGCGTGTCTTTACTGCCGACTTCTTGGTTTCTTCCTTGTTTTGTTTTCTCCCTTTAACTATTAGTTGCGTGCTTTGTGTGAGTGTTTCTGTAAATCACCTTTTGTTTTCTCTTGTTGCCTTTCTTCCTCGTGTAGGTGTGTTTATTCACCACTGAGTGCTTTTCGTTATTTGGGCCTTGTGAGTTTCTCCAAGTGCGTTTTTGTTGTCCCCATTATTTAGGATTGACTATTTTGTGTTACAGGTTTTTCCCCGTCCCTGCGTGTTTCCCTCGCTCCGCGATGAAGTCCTTGGTTTCCTTGTTTCCTGTTTGTGCCATTTTCTCTATCTTCTTTGTATTAAACCTTGTTAAATTTATCCTCGTCCTATCGAGTCCTCTGTACACAAACAGCGATTTTAGCGTTTGGATCTGTTCTCCTGAGCCATCATGACAAGTGGCTGGCAGAACTCAGTGAACTCGTAGTACTACAGAAAAGTTGCAGCTTGTCATATGCTGATGACGCTTCTTGAAACTTCCGAACTCAGGAGGTGTAAAATAAAGTGAGGTTTCATTGAAATGGTAGTTCAAATCCAGAGATTTTAGAGCAGAGGGTGCTATCCATTGGCTTCTGAAAATTAGGTCACTGATTCATGAAGCCTGACTAGCGGCAGCATTTGATTTGACAAAAAGAAAAAAAAAAAAAAAGAGAATGTTCTTTTTTATTATTTACCCAATTTCTTGAATGAAAATAGTGGCTGCCTCGGAGTGCATTGCGCTTCCCTTCCACTGTGAGGACTGCCACTTCAAGCTGCTCAGTCACAGCTCACTGTATATAGGTCGACTGCATCTGTTACGGGTCAGCGCATGACGGAAGTATGTTTAGCCGTGCAAGGAGTCGATGTGCGGCCACTGGTGGAGAGGTCAGCAAGTGCACATCTATTGTGTTTTTTTCTCATGACATTTTTCTGACACTATTATGGACAAATTTTATGGTTAAGTTAGAACTAACATAACCAACCCCAACGTCAAAGTGTTTCACAAATGAAATAGTTGTTGCTGTGAATACCACGTCTGGTATTCGCTCTTGAAATCATCGCAACACTTGAAGCAGCCAAGTCCTTTAAAGAGGAGGAGATCTCCAGGGAACCGCGGCCATGATTATTGTTTACAGAGGGCAACAATGACACAGATCTGTCAGCATCGCAGCTCATTATCTTAGGCTACTGTTCATTCATCACCTATTGCTTATGTCAGGGAAGGGCAATTAATTTTTTTCCCAGGAAGTCCTCATGGGAAAAAAAATAAAGAGGGTCAGCTCAACAGTCAAAATGAATCTGCGGGGGAAAAATGAAGTCGGAAACAAAGAAGGATGTATGGAATTCAGCACACTGAGCACCTTCACATCTGGCAGAATTAGTTGAATAAAATAAGACAGCAAGTGATAAGTCAGTTAACTTTGACAGTTTTTTACTTATTATATATATATATATATATATATATATAGATATATAGATATATATGTGTGTGTGTGTGTGTGTGAAACACAGTAGCTCATTTGTATACTTTGAGTTATTATATATGGGCAATGTCTTATTTTGACAACTGCTTCTCAAACGATTTTTGTTTGTAATTGTGCCACTGGATGTTGGGTCCCTAACTTTTTCGTCTGTAGTTGACATTCCATCAAGTGATGCCAACAAACTTGCAGTTTCACCGGCAGCTTGTATTCAAAGGATATATATATATATATATATATATATATATATATATATATATATATATATATGTATATATATATATATAGTTGCATGACCATTTATTGATTTTTCATTATATCCACATTTCCATGTTTCTTCTTGTGAGAATTCAATTTGGAGAGGGAGAGAAATGGTTGTATTAGTGCTGCACTTATTGTTATTACTCTTATTATTTTTGTAATGCTGTACATTCTAAGGAAATTCCTATTGAGGGTGAGTGGCAGGAACAACGTACAAAAGACAATAGTTATTGGACTAAACTTGAAATCCTTGTGGTTGACAGCTGATTCAAACAAGTAGAGCATGAGTCTGAACACCTGTGTCACCACAGTAGAACAGAATGGAATGATCGCTTGTTCACTCTGAACCTGAAACATAGTCAATAAAGGTTGGGGGACACGCTTCCAATCGTCTCTACAGTCGATTGGTATTTGCCTCGATGTTCCAAACCACTTAACCTTTACTGTCTTCAGCCATGACGGATGATTTCCCCGGCTGTGAGGAAGATTTGCTTTTAAGGCCGGAAAGAACAACACTTGGTGACGCTACAGATGAGTGAGGTGCTTATAAAATGATGAACACAAATGTGATCTGGGAGGAACTCGGCCACAGATGTGGACTCCAAACAGATTGTTGCTGGTCGTAAAGACAGTTTTCCTTCATCGGAGCACTTCCTCAATGATGGAGAATTCATCAGGGCTCATTAAAAGCCCAGATGGATCGCAATGTTGACATGAGGGAACGACTGCGCCATCAAATACATTACCAAGAGTGGATAAAATGGCAGAGGGGTCATAATGTGTTGTGCTGTTTGGATAAGAGAAGAGCGGCGTGATTCTCACTACGTGGGAACATTCAAAGCGGGCTGTTTTTTTCGGTGTAATTTCATTGCTTGGACTGAAAGCCTGTTCAACTCTCACAAGCCTCTTATATCCATATTTTCCGGCTGACTCTCATCCTCAGTTGGGCAGACAGAGGAGATCCATCATTATTACTGCACCGACAGGTCTATTACCTTCCAAGATGGAGGACGTACAAACAGAATAAACTTCCCCCAAAACAGAAAAGCCATTTAAAGTCGGTGTGGTTTTCACTGTGCTTTAATTAAAGTGATGGCTCCTTTGAGTTGCCCCTTTTTCATGCGAATTTTTAACAGGTTGTTTTTAAAAGCACCTCACTCACAATTATCAGTGCGAGTTTTCAATTCAAAACCACACAAGGACTCTGAGCATAAGCCGGTGAATGATGTATTTTCTCCAAGTGCTAATAATTGCTGTGCCCTTGAGCAAGTCATTTACCCCCAATTTGTTCTCGCGGAAAACTCTCGGGGTGGAAAAATGCCTGGTTTCCTTGTGTGTAGGACATGAGAATGTGCCTGGAATAAAACAAAGCGGAATGGTTTAGGATGCATTAGTGATTATGATGAAAGATGCGGGTTTATTTATGAGGCTGCTGAAGAAAGTCGGGTTTCTGAATTTGATGGTTCCCGATTAGAAATGTCCCATCCACATTTCAAAGGTGTTATAGCAATATGTCAACAGGAACTATGTAGGATATGTTGATCTCTCCCCCTCCCTTTTCCAATTTCCTTTTTTCTATCCTTTGTTACCCAGCGAAAGTCATCACTTTCTTATCGAGTGGAGGGGAAACAAGCATGCACACTGTGTACCACCCTGATATATTCCTTCCCATCCTTGCAGAGCTACTATCAGATGGCACAGCTGCAGCTCCCGCCGCAAAGCATTGTCTCCTGGATCATATTTACCGCTTTAAAAATAGTTTTCAGCGTTCACATTTGCGTACTTTGTGCTTGCAATGTTTTCGCATGCTCATAAAGCACAGCCATATTCTGCCACTTTTTGAAAATGTTGAAAAGCAGAGAATGAAATTTGGATTGAAGTAAGGGAAAGGAAAGGTTTTCTATCTGGCTTTGAACCCAGTGATGGATGTCAGAATTACTCCAATTGATGTTGCAATGTACTCATACAAAATCTGCCCACAATCATTGGACAATTCACCAGGGAAGCAGATCCGGACTTTCCACTCACTTCAGTTGGGAAATAACACAAGTGTGTACTGGGTTTGTTCCAGGGTCTCCTTCAGGAACAGCTCACCAAGGAACCATCCAGGAGGCAACCTTGAGTGCAACTCATCCTTACTCCTGTGGCGCAATATATTGACGTTGGAAAAGTGGACTTTTGTGTCCAATACTGGAAAGGGAGGAACTGACATAGTTACATGTCCCCCTGTCCCGAGTCTATGTGCTGACCAGTATCCCTCCCTGCCATGCTTCAAAATCTTAACAGGCTTCGGTCTTCCTTCTGTCCAGTTCCAATTTTGTCTCGTCGCTCCAGAGAACAGGATCCCAAAACCCATCTGTCTGTCTACTTTTACCCGAGTCAACTCTTCCTGTGCTAGAGAGTCAGTCAGGTATGGACATGTGGGTTCTGGGACAAAAAGCTATAGCCTTAACTCTGTACAATTTAGGGGAAGAGAACATGCGGAATTTATTAAGCTGTTGATAAAATGACTGAACAATGCTAGGAACAACCAGATCACACTTTGGGGAAAAAAAAATACAGAGCTTCGACTTCAGTCTTGTGACCATTCGCTGTTACAGAGCTGATCGATGTCCATGACTAACTCCTTGGTGTCAGACCCAATATTCTCTGACAAGCAAGAGTCATCACTTCCAGAACAATGTGGTTTGAACAAAAATAAGTCCTTGGTTTACATGAAGCTTCTCGTCTTTCACAAAAATCGTTGACCAATTGCTCAAATCTTCACTGATACAACTTGCGTGTTGCTCCACATCCGTGCACTCAGCCCAGCTTGTATACAGAGTTGGTACCTCCAGTTACATCACAGGGTGGCAGCTGTGTTTGACCTAGTCATGACAACTGAGCGTTGCACACATCTGCATCAAGATGAGTTCATCGATATATGAAAACAAGATGTAATGAACTCTTGTTGCATGCAATGAATGGAAACAATATTTCTTCTTTGTGATTTTGTCTTGCTTGATTTCATGTTAGTGACCCTTTAAGTGCACTCTAAATCTACACACACAAAATATGATAGAAATAATCATAATAATGATAAAAATAATCATAATCTGTCATATGAACTGGAAGGTGAACAACAATTTGGTGAGGGATCTGCATTAAAAAGAAATTATTTGTGTAGCGTTTTAATTTATTTTGGCAAAATATAGTTATTTGTCTTCTTATAAAAGCAGGAAACTTGCACAGTCTTTTGAAAAGAAGTTTGAAAGAATCATCGGAGCGATCACCTTTGGCTCTTTTCCTGCCTCTATCGATTCTTAAAATCTCTGCTTTGTTGGTATTGTTGTCACACTTGCCAGCCAACTATAAATAATACCAAAACACTCGGCTGCCATATCAATCAAAACACAAGTCCGATAGCAAAGCCCCGCACAAACAATTACGGCTAAATGCGTCACTGGCATTGGGTCGAAAAGGCTTATCCGGGAGAGGGACGACGCACTAAAATGTCCACCGACAGGAACCATTCCGTTGGAGATTTTGAATCAGCGTGTCATATCGGTGTGTGAATATCACATCTTTGACGGGGGCAGCAATGTGTGTCACAAACTGTCACACCAGATAAGAGCGACAGATGGGAAAGAGGTGTGTCTGTTGATAAGTACAGCCAGAGGAAGGGAGAACCGAGAGTGTGAGGGTGTGAGAAAGTCATAAACAGGCCAAAAGTGAAGATGAGAGTTCCATCGAGTTTGGCTTCTCGTAGTGCTTCACCACATAATCTGTGTTTTGTGTCGGTTCTGGAGTCTTAAATTAACAATGCTTTAGAGGTTTTATTACACATGTTCTAAAGACAGGGGAATCGGTTGGAATCGTATAAAAATGGAGTGGATCTGGCCAACATCGCTCTATTACTGAGCTCTCAGTGAAGCTCATTGTAATGAAGCGATAAAGAATTAACTCAACTAGATTAGCAAATGCTGCTATTCTCAGTCCTCGCTTTCTAATCTTAGAATCGGCTCCAAAAAGCCCTCAGGAAGTTTCATAAAATGGTTTTTAAGGATTGTATCTGCAGTTATGCAACTCCAGCTGGTGTTGCACTCTTGTGCTGTTCTAATGTTGGTGTAAACACAATTAACCAAAAGCAGAAATAAATGATGACAATGAACTACAATGCATTTTTCAGATGTGTTCCTTATGTTTTCATGTTCATAGTCGAAGCATCAAATATTGTTCTATATGTGCTGGATATGTAAGATGAGGCTTCATGAAACAGTGTCCTCATTTTCTGAACCTTCTGGATGGAACCATGACCTCAAAAACCTTTGGACTTGAGAACTGTTTCAATGACACCACACTTTGTTTTTAGACCAAGAGCGCCACCTACAGAGCTGTGAAAATAAATACGCAGCTTCAGTCTCATGACCATTCGCTGTTACAGAGCTGATCAATGTCCATGTCTAACTCCTCGGAGTCAGACCCAATATTCTCTGACAAGCAAGAGTCATCACTTCCAGTACAATGTGGTTTGAATAAAAATAAGTCCTTGGTTTACATGAAGCTTCTCTTCGTCCACAAAAATTGTCCACAAATTGGTCAAATCATCACTGATATTACTTGTGAGTTCCTCCACAACCATCCACTCAGCCATGCTTGTATACATATATTGGTACCTCCAGTTACATCACCCTCTTCAAAAAGGATGTGAGGTTGTCTTTGCAAGACTTATTCAAATCCAAAGATGATGGAGTGGAGAGTGCCATCTACTGGGCTCTGAAAATGCCTCATGAAGCTTCATAATCCTGTCACTACCAATGGGGGCAAGCTCACCCCAGTAAGTTCATTCCACTGACAGGGACTCAAACCGGCAACACAGCCATTGGAGGATCAACTTGACAGGATGGTGGCAGTCCTGAGTTTGGACACGTTGAACAGAACCAGCTATTGACTGAAGATTGTTACCACAAATTGCTGCTTCTTTTTTCTCATGTGTTTTTTAGGGGTTCATGACTTTTGGACTTTTTTTTTTTTTTTTTTTTGCCACTTTGTTCTTATAAAAAATATTATGCAGCACTTAGTCATCAATTTTGATGTTTCCTTTTTCAATGTTTTTTTTTTTTTAAGTTTCAAAGGAGCAGCTTTGAGAGAATATTAAAGTGATATGTGCAAATATGCTCACGGAACCTGAAATGTAATAGATTTGCTATCCCAAAAGAAAGAAAGATGACATATGGAACCCCAGGAAGGATGTAAGTGTTGAAGTGATAAATTGAGCTACCTGAGTACATTTATTTCTCCAACAACCGCCGCAGGTCATGAGTGATACAAATGACTTCCTGCTACAAATTAGTTCTGTTTGCACATCACAGCCCTGAGCTCAGCCCTGTCGTGTAATTCGTCGCTTTTCAACCATTTATTCGCGTCACCTGTTGCTGCCAATTATAGATGTTGGATGCATCACTGTTTGGATCCATCACCTGGGCCTTGACATGTTGTTGCACTCAAACAGGTGATTTATCAGCAGCAAATGTTCAGGAAAAGATGTGACAAATTTTGAAGACTTTGAGAGGATCGCTGAAGCTGTGCTTTCCACAATGGCAAAAATCCACAAGTAGCTTTTTTCAGAGTTTGGAATTTGAGGAGGTCTGACATGTATTTGCAGCTTTCTCCGACTCGCGTTTGGATGGTTCAATATTTTCTTCACTTATTCTGAGAGTGCATTGTTGTGTTTTGTAGCTTGTTGCCGTTTTAATTTCATGACACCCATGTGACCACTCTACGATAATTGAGAGGATGAATTGAAGACCTGGCGCGTCATCATTCACTGCTGAAGGATGACTTCGGTCAAAGTCACTAGTTGCTATTTGACACCTTGAAAGTAAGAATGTGTCGCCGTACAATTGAACGGCTGCGGTAAAACATATTATATGGGACTGTGGTGGCAAATAATGCTGGAATTCACATTTATCTGGTGCAATGTAAAGCAAGCCACATAAAAATGTGTCGAAACTCAAGGAGCCCAAGCCTTTGTTTTAACCCTTACTCCAGCTGTTGCTTTTTTGATGTGTCCAGCCAAGTGCTGCCAGTGACATTGGGAAACTTTTGATTCATTTAAAATGTCTATGTCGTTACGCAACATGGAAGGCTGACTATAGATCAACCAGGGATGAAAAAGTCCACTTGCCGATTGTCAGTATGCGATGCCCTCAGAGCAAGAACGTGTTGTAAGGACCATTTTCAGGTGATGGATTTTCCTTGTCACTATGAGGCAACCAAAACTTTGTCGCGAGCAAAATGAAACACAAATCTTAAATCAACGTGTCAGGATGTGTCGTTGAAGATCGGAACATGTCCATCAATTGTTTATCTAATGCGTCTACATGCCAGGCTGATGGCTGCCTTTGTCGTCAGTATAGGACGCAAAAGGCGACTTTCTAAATGCCAGTACTGCATATTACGCCGTGGGCGTGAGGAGGTGCTGGTTTTTATTGAATGATTCCTTTTGGATAATAAGTGCTATAAGTGCTTTCATCAAAGTTTTTCATCAAAAGAAACTCCCTACATTTGGTCACAGGAATTTAATTCCCAGTCACCAAAAACAGACAAGAAAACTGGCCTCGCAGACATTTAGCTCATTTGAATGAGCACCTACAGAGGTTGGACAAAATAATGGAAACACCTTAAAACTAAAAAAAAAAAGCCTTGTAAATTCTAAATCCTAAAAACTCACAAATGATTCTCAATATTGGCAACTCACACGTTGTAAATACTCTTCGCCAATCACCCCTACAAAACAAAGACCACCCAATAAGTGGCGCTCTAAACAGAGTTTAAATTGTTTCGGATCCTGGACCAGTGTGGAGCGATGCATCTGTTTCTGCTTTGTTCGTTGAGTGAGTTTACGCCAACATCCTATACAAGTGGTTCCCTCGCCAACCGGAAAGTCTGTCAGTGATGGATCTAACTGAGCTTCTCTCAGTGTGAGATCGAGATGAAGAAGAGATGTATCGTGAAAAAAAAAAATAAAGATAGAGATATTTGACAGAAACATATGGATAATATAATATAATACATAAATAGAAAATATAATGTAATAAAAATGTTGTACAAAGAAAATATAAATAATATACATACTATTTTATAACTGAGTGTTAAACAGTAAATGAACTTCAGGTGCACCACTTTCTCATTGGGTTAACAGGAACATTATTACGTTTCCATGAATGTTCCTTCCCAAAGACGTGCAAATTCAGCTGATTCTATTAAGTGTATTGATGATGATGATGCACCAGAGTCCCTGCTGTTCCAATTCACTGTTTCATATTGCTCCCAATGAGACCCAGTTCTGGCCCACGGATGGGTTCAACTAATGAGGCTGCAAGATTTCTTTCATGATCCAAAAAAGTCTCTGAGCGTGTGAAGTAACTTTATCTGGCAAACACAAAGGGTCAACATTTGACTGTATAGTCTGTACAGCCTTTAAGAGAGATGGAAAGATGGAGGAAGTAAGTTCTGTTTATCTTGACTTTGAACTGCCTGCTGGAGCAGATGATGATAAATGAGGCAGTTGGAAAGGCGAACCCTGGTTCTGTTCGTGGGGAGAAGAGCAAGTCTTTCAGGCTCTAATTACCTCTCACTTACCATTAGCGCTGCCGCAGACAGTCAGTTTCACCATCAGGGCCTGGCTCTCTCTGCTTGTTACTCCACTTCATTGAAAATATTAGGATGCGTCCAGAAGATTTATTTGGTTGTGTAAATCCTTCCAGTAACTCATCACACCCTTTAACTCTGTCTGGACAGCCTCATTGGTCATTTCAATTTCAAGCTTTTATTTAGCAGGAAAAGACCTCTAAGAATGGAATTTATACTTTCAAAAATACATCAGGTATTCATTATGATGAGACCAAAATAATAATGCCCAACTGATAACCGTCTTGTGAGGAAAGAGAATGTGTTGTCAGGGAATCTAAGAAGCGTGATCTTTGTTGGGTTTACTTACTTAGCTAGTTTATAGTACAAGCAAATAGGATGCTTCTTGATCGACCAGGTGTGGTCCAATAAGTTAAAAAGTCTGACTGACTCACAGGTGTCAAGGTTTGGAATTGAAGTTGGCTGAAAACTATTTCCCTTTTTCTTACATTAAACATCAAGGACTGTAATTTTCAGACTATTGAGAGCAACTGAACATAAGCCACAGCCACTAAATGTAAATGATTTTGTACACATGTAACTCATATTGGGCTGTTGGTCACTGGTGCCGTGGTGAAGTAGAGAGGTCAGTGATTTCAGTGTATCAACTTATAAATGTGCAAAGAAACGTCACTTTTTGTGTTTTTAAAACAGGGTCCAACTTCAATTATGGTGAAAATGAACAAATGTCTGAATGCACATCATACCTCTAATATTAATAGACATGTCACATCAAACCAATGAAGCTCCGAGCAGCAGACACATCCTCACTGGCGTAGAACAGTGGTACCTCGGTCCTCGACCACAATCCGTACCAGGCGGCCGTTCAAGAAGCGATTTGTTTGAAATCTGAATCGATTTTTCCCATTACAATGAATGGAAAAAGAAATAATGCGTTCCAAGCCTTAAAACAAGCTTTTGTAGGAGTGAATGTAGAGTGTCTGCTGCAGGTGCACTGTTCCTCTATGTGTGTGGCCGCTGCATGTGGGAGGGGTTGCTGAGTGAGTGACGTCTCTCCAGAAGTGAAGAGGTGCCCGGTGCGTGTCCAGCTCTGAATGTGCGCTTCTGTGCAGTTTGGCTGTGACAAAGTCATAAACCAAGTCACGCTCTGTCCCAGACTCGCCTCATCCCTGTCCCAGCTCCACCCGACAACAGGACATCAAACCCTGGAGGAGAGGTGTGGAGAGCGAGCACCTCCCCTGTGACACTCTACCACGGTCCAGTGCAGAGACAGGAAAGGTTCTACACCTCAATATGAAGAAAAAACAGTCAGTAAATGTAGCTAACGGGACACGTCTGCATACAGAGACTGCGTTATACACAATAACAAAGCGCATTGTGGGTCAGCTGATCGGTCCACGCACGTTATGTTTGTTCTGACTTTTTTTTGGGGCGTTCAAGTTCTGGATTTTCGCTCGAAAGCCGAAGCAAAAAAATCTCAAAATTTTGGTTCAAACTCCGATTTTTTCGAATTCCAGGACGTTCGAAAACCGAGGTGCCACTGTATGTTGACATTGGTAAAGTGGACTTCTGTGTCCTATATTGACGACAAAGGCAGCCTTCAGTGTTGCATGTTGACACATTAGGTTTTCAATTGAAGCACATGTTCCGCTGAAAGATGAAGGTTGGTGTTCGGTAAGGCACAGGATGGTGCTGTTATTATTCTACGTGTGACTATGTATCAGTTGCTGTTTAAAGCAAGCCATGGTGACTTTCGGTCACTAAGGAGGAGAGTCATGTAAGGGGTTATAACGACCTTGACATCCATCGTCCTGTCACTCACAATGTGCTCACAAAATCTGTGTCATTCACAGAATTTGCATGAGCCTCACAAAAGTGCAGCCAAACCCGCATTTCAGCCTTATTGACTCCCATGTAAAAATCACAGTCTGGAGCGCAGATAAACTGGCGTTACTCATTTTCAACTCGCCGCCAGTCACAGACCCTTTACTGTAGTAAAATGAAAATCGGGTCAGGCATGAAAGAAAGCGTCAGGATTGTCATTTATCCTGAATGTGCTACGGATTTTAAGATATCTCAGTTGTTTGGGAGGTGCAATTCTGAGGTGGTTCAGTTTGTTTTTATGATTTTCTTGTATTCGCCTATTGACCAAACCTTTGTAGTGCCTGAATTTCTGGATGTTTAATGGAACCCAAAAAACAGTTTCGACATTGGTCCTTGTTCCGCACCTGACTCTCTCCTCACTGGTTTCTATGTCTAAAGCTCTTACAGAATATTGCCATACTAAGAATATTTCCTGATGGGTTCAACCATGCAAGCGCAGGAATTTTTTTCTCGCTTTTCAGCTGGTTTATAAAAACACAGCGCCTCTGAACAACAGCTTATAATACATCACTCAAAAGCACAATAGAGAGAATCCCGAGAGCCAAGTATTAACCATTCTGCACACAAAAAATAATTTCATATTTGCACAAAACAAGAGAGCCGATACAATCAATGTCATTAGAAGGAGTTTGACACTCACTCATTATTTGTCCCTCAACACATCTTTTCAACAGAGAGCAGCAGCTGCTGGGGCTTCAGCAAAAACTGTCCTTCAATACAATATGAGATATTATTACTCCTATTCAATTTTCCCGACTGTGCCGTCCTCCTCCATTCATCATTATTATTGACAATGGAAATCTGCCTCCAGTCTCTGCTATTAAAGTTAATATTTTTATTTTATAGTGAGTTATTTACGACGGCCTCATAAGATGGGAGATATATGGCATGACGTAATGTCTCGATTTTTTTTTTTTTTTTACATTGGAAGAAGTGACTTTGGGTAACCCGTCCTGCAGAACTTTTTAGCTTTAACTGTTTGGTGAGTGTCATGATGCCGGGAGGGAGCCGGAATATCTGTGCTGAAAAAAAATGTGGGATCATTTTTCACCGACAAACATTACAGCACTTAGATGATTAAACCTCCTCGGGCATTGAGTGATATGTCAATGACAAAACATAGGTCGTGCTCATTAGCTACCTGCTGTTTGCTGCTGCGGCCTGTTGTTGTCCATTGACTTGACGCATCATCGCTCCTTCTTTCAATGAAGTGCCCAGCAGTTACGCACTCCGAAGGCTTCCCTCCATCACAATATGCTTACTATTGATCGAGCCGAATGAAGTCTGGGCCGTCGGTAATTTAATGAAATGACTTGTGGGTGTAAAATCAGCCTCGCTGCCATTAGACAGTAATGACAGTGTGGCTTAGGGAACAAGTGCGGCAACGTTGACTGATGGCTGAAGGCCAATTAAAAGGCAGATTGAAGATGGAACGGGAAGAGTGGTTGAAGATCTGCCGGGGAGGCGTATGGATTTGCCTCGGATAATGAACTATTCAACCGCCATCGATCCGCCGGAGAGAGAGGGAGTGGATTAGAGACGCTGCCGTTCTGTTTGTGCATGAATTTCTTCATCTCAATCGCTGCTGTTGTGAATAAATAAATGGGTAAATCCTTTCAAAACAAGTGCTTTTTACTGTTGATGGCTTTTCAAAAGGCCTTGTTTCTTGAGTTGTGTTTTTTTTACAACATCTAAATCCTTGCGTGTGTTGGCATTAAATATATATATATAAAAAGAAAAACTTAACGTAGCCAACTTTAACTCATGTCATGTAAGACACTAACAATGTATGAGAGGAGATCAACTTGATGTTAACTTGACCATCCTCCCTAATCTCACCTATCAAAATCCATATCCTTGATCCACACAGCTTCATCTTCTCCCTCTGTTACGTTTCAGTCTCCACCACTATTCGTCCATAAGTTCCTTATCTCTTGTGTCTCCTCACCATGACTTTGTCTCCAGATCCTCTTCTATACTTGTTGCTCCCTATAACTACATTACTGTGACTGATCACACATACTTGAACTCAACGGTTCTCACAGCATCTTCTCAGTATCCCACTCGACTCCTCTCATCCCCCCCATTCTGCTCCACTTCTGCCCAACTTTCAAAACAAATCACTGTGTCATAGGCAAACATCATGGTCTACACAGACTCCTCCATGACCTCTTCAGTCTGTTCCTTACCATCGCAAACAAGAAGGACCTGTGAGCTGCTGTAATCCTGTAAATCCCTCCGTTACGACAACAGTGTACACTAACACACGTTGACCATGCCGGTCAACGCCCCTGTCTCTATTCAGTATTATATCCAGACATGGATACTGTTGCATTTCCTTAATTCCGAAAAAAAACACAGAAAATGTCATTATTTATTTACTCTTATTTTATTTACCCTAGAAATCATTTACTTTGTAAATAAGCATAGCTGTTTACGCTCATTCACAAGGTGCAAGAACGACTTCTGTCAGCCAAATATTGGGGCTAAACGGTTTCGGTGATTGTGAGCCTGCGTCATGTATCCAGGGAAGTCAGAGCTGGATGTGGAGTAAGCTCAGTTTATTCCACCACACGTCTACAAACCTTGATAACACTTGTGGCGTTAATCCAGTGTCTACAACTTCAGAGGAGCAATATTCATCTGCACTAAGCAGAACGCTAACGCAGTTAGCAACAATTACGTGGATCATGCGAACGCTTATTATTTGCTTGAAGTTCTTGTTCTGTTTAGGTTTGAAAAAAAAGAAAAGGTTTCCCTCACAGTATCAAACTTCTGTTTTTGAGCATGGTTTTTGACTCAATGTGTTGCCTTCAAGAGAAGCGCTTTGCTCACCATCTTTTATCTCAGAGTGGATATAATGTCATGTCAATACTGTCAACATGTGAAAAAAAAATCTTGAGAGAAATATTGATAATAAATATCATCACCAAAAAAAGGGATACAGACCTGATTATCGACTCACCTCTAGTACATGTACGCATGCAATTATTCTCAGAAAACACGTCACACAACCTCAACATAAAAACTGAATTCGCTTCCCAACTTGTACGGAACTGATACTGCCACGGCCTAAATCAATTCATGAATAAAGATGTAAACGTTTTTAAAGGGCGCAAGGAACTAAAACAATAATTTTGACCCAATGTATTTTGAGGGACCGGGTTAAAGCAATGGGGAATGCTCAAATGTGTCGGTCAGACTTGCCGAGCTGCCACCTAGTGGGGTGGGTTATTTATTACTACGCAACTCTGCGGTGTAAAACCAATTATGACTGATGTATTGAGTCATGAGTCACAGCCGGTAGAATTTGTAATGGTGGTTTCCATTTCAACAGGGTGGGCTGTCATGTCTTTTCTCTGTTTGTTCAGTCAATTCAGTATTATACTTATTTTATGTATGAGAAAGTGCCTGGAGGCAAAGAATAAGAAACACAATACAGATTTAGGTTTTAGATTTAAGAACAGTGGTGAGCAGCAATGAAAGCCTGGCGGAGCCTGTCTGCGCAGGTACGGCTCAGATGTTGGTTTTGGGCTACTACAAAACCCTAATGAGAACTCCTGTGAACTGCACCTCTCGGGACATCTTTCATGAAGGCTTGAAGGAGTTTGACCTTCAAGAAGTACGATCAGCAACAAATCAAGGAGGGATCTTAAATAAGGCATTTTTCTGTTGTGTTTAGCTTTTTGGATTGCTGACTGTTTCCAACGTTAACAAAAGAAAAGTACATTTCAGGGTTGAACCTGGAGTCAAAAACCCCCAACTCTGGATTTCTGAACATCCTGCCTGCACCATCCTGACTTCAGACATGTCAGAGCTGATCAAAGGAAATGTACTCAGCATTATTTGAGCTGTTACACTTTTGCCTGCGAAACAGCCATCTACTTACTGAACCCAGCCTTGCGAAAAACTGACTTTTAGTCATGAGAACTGCGCTCACCAACTCTTATTGTTCCACGTCTGGACCAGTCCAAGACCATGCAAACAACCACTCTACTATTACTGCACAGGCACCCAGTAACTCATTGTTGACTCTACTGTTTTGATGACTACGAACCATGCATGGTGTGACATTATCAACAAGCAACAGAATATTTTCCAGACTGGATTTATTCACAACCTTGATCCTTTTGTCTGTATACATGCAATACAAACATCAACTGAAGAATGAAGCAGCTTGCAGAAAGTACACAATGAAGATACATAGATAATAAATACAGAAGATAAATACAGATGATCCCGATTAGCAAAGATCAAAGGTCAAACTTTTCATACTCAAAAGACTAGTAAACAATATTGTCTATGAATTACCACCCATCAAAATAAATGTCAACATCTTGCTTTATTGACGAAAAAGTGTCTGTAATAGGGGAACTGTAGACACCCTAGACTTTAAAAATGATATAAGGTTTCAATGAAACAATTGTTTGAGTCCAAACATCTTAGAGCACAGAGAGCCACCTAGTGGGCTCCGGAAATAAGGAGACTGTTTTATGAAGCCTCATAAGCACATTGCTTCTTTTTTTTTTTTTTTTTTTTTAATAAAGCAGGAAACAAGTGCTGATGAAAGTGTATTTTTGTTTTTTATTTATACTTCGAGGCCACTTGATGGCGCTTGCTGATACTTTACTTTTTATTTAAATATTATTATTATTATTATTATTATTATTATTATTATTATTTTAAATACAGCTGGAAAGAAGTGGTGATGAAATCCATGTGTCAATTTTCACAATGATCAGTAGTTCTCTGGTTTGTTGGTGCAGCAACTTCTCACAAAATGTCACAAGATATAATAGAAAATGACAGATGAGGATTTAAATCAACTGTGATTGTTGTGATCTGGCATTTTCTGATGGTTGTCAGTTCAGTGAAGTTGATTTGAACGGTGAGGCCGACAGGCAGTTTTTTAAAAAATGGCTTAGACTTAGTTATTTTACTGTAACCCTCTTTTTCTGCTGACTCATGAGGTGTAAAAGTTGTACGTGCCCGGGTTTCATTATTTACTGCCTGCTACAGTCTGTTCAATGTCTAAGTCCGTTTTGTTTCACAAGTGTTCGCATTTGAACATGAAACTGGGCCTTTGCCTTGACTCTAAAATACGAATGTAAAATGATTTACTTTGGTGTAAAATCTACTTCAAAGGGCTGCTGTTCCGTGCAATGGTTCTATAAGTGATGGGGAAATCTATGGAGTGACACAGAGGAGTAGCAGATGGGGGTTGCGTAGTCAACTGAATTATCTTTGCTCCGCTTTGAATGGGCGCATGAAAGCTGTATGGTTGTGCGAGTAAATCTACCAAGGAATTAGTTTCCTCGATGGATCCGTAATGTTGTAGCGGCCGAGTAAAACCACCAGGAATACAATTAGCTCTTGTTTAAAGGAATGAAATGTTGCTTGAATTTCCTAATAAGGGAGGTTTCTTATTGTATTTTGCAGGCCATTCTTCAGAGTTCCACCTGCCCGACCTTCTCCGCGGCCTCCGTATCTGCTCATGCCGTCTGCAGAATTCCCCCAGAAATATTTCCCATATTCTCATCTGTATAAGCTCAAAGCATCTGTGATCCATTACTTTGCCTCAAATGTCCCTCAAGGCTGCATCGCACTGTGTTTTTTTAGGTTTCTCTACATGTGAACATTGAACATGTAATTGAAGTGAGAGGTTTTTCTGTCCCTCAATTATTTATGGTGATTTTGAAATGACTTTTCTGGTTCTCTTTTATCCAGGACACCGTTTGTCAAAGATCTTAATTGATGAAAAGCATCTGTTTGCTTTTGTTCAGTGATGTTTTTCGCTATACAATGGCCAGGGTTTCCACTACTCTCAATGTATTTCAAATTCCTATAAAACTGAAATTCCTATACAAATATTTTTAAGACATTAAAAGCGCTTTAGTTTAAATAAGGTGATATAAAAACTTGAATATAGCCACCATCGTGATTTATTGTGCTGTTGTCAAACTGATGCAAAATAGACAATATTTTGTTGTTTAAATATATGTTTGGGTCCATCATTTGATTTAGTAATATACCAAATTCATTCAAATTGAAAAGAAAAAGAGATAATAATGTAAGGCCTGAATATAAGAAGTTTCCATCTGACTCAAATTAAGATGCCTCATTTAAATATATAAATATCAATTTAAATATATTTTGAAATGAATGTTTAATAGGAAGGTGGCGATCGGCTTCTGAAGCTTCATGAAACAGTGTCCTTGTTTTCAGAGGCCACTTGATGGCGCTGTCTGGTCTTTTCTACACATCATTTTCAACCCACAAAGCCTCAAAGCCAGACTCGTTGGAAGCTATAAATAGTGGGTTGTGAAGTGGACTCATGCAACATATATGATGCTGCTTGTTTGCTCACTTGCACTCTCACTCACGTGGATGACCAAGGTATGGGTTTAAATCCCAGGGCCTGCCCTAAGGCAGTAGTCCATAGTGCTAGACGCTGATCTGCTGGAAGTTGCTTTGGACAAAGCAGCCTGCTACAACACATGAAATAAGAGGTAATATAGTCTCTACTATTAATGATTATCCTTTAATGTCGTGTTCAGCGCTTCCTTCCTCATCTGTGAGTCTCACTTCCACGGGAGAAACATTGAACCAGTCTCACTCACCTGTTTTGCTGACCCCTGCTGTGGCTCATCCTCCTATAGCTATCCATCACACCTCTCCTGAGTGTGAATGATTTGAAACAGACTGTATAAATAAGATTTATATCATCACTGATATGTCTCAAATAAGTTCCGTGAGCGAACAGTGTGTTTGTCTGACACCCCAAATCCTCTATTTCCTCTATTTTATTATTGTCATCGAAAGTTATTCGACTGAATTATTTAATCCAACACATTGCATCCACGCAGGATTTTGACCCGGGTTGTGTTTCATGTTGACGTATGTTGACGCCCCGCTGCATCTGCTGGCATGCATGAGAAAACAAAGTAGTTGAGGTCAGGGATTTAGGCATTTCCTGGGGCTCTTTAAGGTTCCTGTCTGGAAATTCTTTGCCAACAATTTTGAGTCAAGCCAACGGTCACAAGCGGTACGATACATATAAAGGCTGGTAACATGTTAGACCTTGTCATTGACACTGTGTGGCAAAAACCTTGGGGCCACAAATCATGTGTCCGACGTGGTCCTTGCTAGAGGTGAGTATTTACAAGCACTTGAAGATACAACCAGGTTTGTAGCTGTGAAATGAAGTTGGTGCAAGTCAAACACATCTGCGGTGAAAAGCATTATTTTCTACCTGATGGCACCGCGGGGGAGAAAATATCATTAGCTACACCCAAAGCAGATGAGATGTCAGAGAGGTTTCGCAAACATAAAATTTAAGAAAACCAATCCATATAATTGACAGTTTTGTGTATTCAAATTAGAGGACGTGAATAATCTAGATGATGCTTGTATCAAACCTGCGACAGTGTTCTTACATCATTAAAAATAAAGCGTGAATGACAACATGACTCTATCCACACTGAGTCGGCGAGATCCTGTCACCTCCATTGTCCTCTTAATCTGAATCCTTAAATAAACCCAGTGCCCGAGGCTCGGCAGCTTATTAATATTGCAGCGCCGTCGGTATTTATTATGAATGAGAACAAGTGTGAAGACTGAGAACGGGCTGCAAACAGAACAAGTCTGCGGCTCTAACAATGCAGGTCACACAGATAATCAGCCAACCTCAGCCTGACTGACAGACTCACGTCGAGGAAAAGTTTCTCTGTGAGAAAGTGTTATGTTGCCGGAACCCTTCCAGCTCATGATACTTTGAATGAAAGGCTTGTTTAAAGTTGGTGACGTTTATTCAGATTTGGAACGATGGATGACTTTGTTTTTATTTTCTCCCTGATAGACATCTATCTGAACAAGTGTGTCTAGTCTCTCTGAAAATATTTCCATGTATTTCAAGGTATTGGTTTCCGACATAGCACTCTGGTCGCTTCACCTGTGTCTAACTGTCGTAACTGGTCAGCAACTTGTATTTACTGATTATTCAGAGGCCACTTCATTCACCAACACTTGGAAGCCCTCGAAAGTGCATCTTTCTCTGTCAAAGAAACCTTTTTACCTTCACCAACTGGTGTTATTCCGGACTTTTTTGTTCTTTTCTCGTGAACGTAACAGCCTCGCTCACTTGTGCTTTTATTTTGGAAGTGCTTCCTCTTCCTGGTCCGCTTCCCACTGCTGCGTCTTGCATGGTCACACCTGAACACAACCTCCATTGACCACCTCCACCTGACCTGGCACATGGTGGCACTGTCTTCTCCTGTACGTCATGGTGTGTTACTCTTCAGTATTACCCAGTGTTTTTTTGTTTTGTTTTGTTTTTGTTTTCGCTCCTGGTTTGCCCTCTTTTCTTACCAGAGTGCCTGAGACTTTAGTTGTCGTTTTTTTCCACATGCTCACTTTGTTTTCTTCCTCTTGTTGTGTGTTTCCTGTTTGTGCTGGGCTCTTACACACTGTGGACTGGTCATGTGGACTCTGATGTTTGGATGTTGGGCTGTGGACTGTGTAGTACTCACATCATGTTTCACTCTGTTGGAGTCGCACTTTTTTCCCAATAGTTTGGCTGCATCCCATTTGTTTTTCTGCTTCCTATGTGGCTAAACCATTTTTGCTTATTTTTTTCCTTTTGCCTTTGGCCTCTGCCTTTGGCCTCTTCCTCCACCCTGAGTCAGCACGCTTTCACTTTTAATCGATTCATATTGTGTTTTGTTCTTGGAATGAAAGAGTCGCAGGAGATTTTGTGTTAATATTTTCAGTATTGCTATTGCTGAATGAGCCCACTCCGTTGTGGGATGTTGAGGCTTCATGAAACGGTGTCCTTATTTTTGGGGTTATCTAGGTGGTGCTCTTATTTTAAAAATATTTAAAAGTTTTTATTTAGTTTTTGTCTTTCAGATTCAATTAGTTTTGATTCGTTTTCAGAGTGGGTTGGTTAGTTTTAGTTTCAGTTTTTGAGAAATTCTTAGTTTCAGTTCAGTTTTTTCCTTCAATGTTCCTTCAAATAAAAACTCAAAAGGCACGATTTTAAAAATGTATGAAGTATGGAAAGATGAACAACGATCCCAACAATGCTTAACAGTCTAACACTGAGAAATCTTGAAATAAGTGCACTGCATAACACTAAGAACTCATTCACGTTGTTTGGGAACCAGGAGTCTCAGGGCCCAAGATCTTAGAAAAACCATGAACTTTAAAATAATCATTAAACCACTGCATGTTTTTGGGCTGTGGGAAGAAATCGGAGGAAACCCAAGCAATCACAGAAAAAGCATGAAAAACTTAGGAGTCCAGTTCGGTCACCACAAGCTAGAGATGGGATGAAGATGAGACGTCATGAAACAGTGTCCTCAATGTCAGGGCTCAGTAGGTGGCGCTCTGTTTTAAAATGATGTGCAGTTTCACTGAAATGGATTTTTGAGCAGAGAGTTTCATCTAGTGACCTCTGAAAATGAGGATACTGTTTCATGAAGCCTCATCAAGCCATCATTACCACAGGTGATACATGTGAGAGTAGGGCATTTCCAGACCAGGAGAAGGATCTGACACCTGATGAGCCTTTATCCCTCACCACTGGAGTGTAAGTCAATTATTCCCTTCTCCTTTTTAGTTCAGTGTTATAATAGAAAATCATATTTACGAACCGGAGAAGACTCTTGAAGTGAGGGGGGACGTCTCCTCATGAACTATTCACTTTCCTCCATTAAAATGTCTTGTGACATCTGTGACGCATGACCTGGCACTCAGGCTAGTGGCAGGACTTGATCACAAGGTGCTGAACTCAGTCCCCACCACGTGCCCACAGTCTGTCCGAAAAGCGAGAGAGACACAAAGTGCTTCCAGATTTAGAAGTGCCAGTGGACGATGGAGAAAAGGAGGATGAAGAACACGAATACAAAAAAGCGTCAATATTTGTTCATAGATTTAAAACGACTATACCTTCAGTTATTTATAATCTAAACCTTTATTTATTATTATGTTTAAAATTGAGATCAAGATTAAGATAAAACATTTTTTTCTGATCAAAGATTTCATTAAAGCATCATAAAATTGCAAAAGTGAAACAGCCCCATGCAACCTTGTTTATGCAAAGCACAAACCAAAGACTTCTTCAGAAATGGAGCACTAATTCTGTAGTGCGGCACAAGCGGGCAAATCTTCATTCTCTGGTGGTGAAAGAGCCAAATATGCGATGCCAGTTCTGTTCTCTTCAGTGGAAGTGACAACAGACTCTGTGCTGCACCACAGGGAACGTAAAGCTTGTCCCAGCTTCTTTCCTTCAACTCTAACTTTTGCAAATATTTCAGCTCTGGCCGTTTGACTTTCAAACCCTTATAGGGTGTTTGTTCGGCTTCTGTGTTTACCAAAAACAATCGGGATGTAAGACTGAGGCCCATGAGGAGTGAGCCCATGATTAAAACATTGCATATCTCCTCCGTACAGTTTGTCCTTGAGCAGTTCGTTGCTCAACTGATTTTGATCAATAAACTGATGCCAGTAGCTTGACTGCTGGCTGTCACTCTCATAGTAAGCAAACAGGAATTCTGTCCTCCTTTTCCTCCTTTTGTCACTCAAGGTGTCCAGATAGCATTTTAAATCTATCATTTTTGACAGTGAATTTCATTGATTCACTCGACCTCTTTGATCATAGCCAATGGACAAAAGAGGAGACACACCCTGATCCGCCGAGAGAAAGAACTACACACTCACCTCCGGACAATCCATCCACTTCAGAGCATTTTTGGAAACTGTGGTTGCCTGTGGAAGACCACACAAGCTCAGGGAGAACCGTCCAGACCACAGGTCGCCAGAATTGAAGATCAGTTCTAACCAGCGTGCTGCTCAATATGTAGAATGATTCTTAAACACAAAGCAACACCTCTACTTGTCTACACAGCATTGGGAGAAAATATATTTTCAATTCTTTTTTGTAGAACCAACACTAGCGGTTTTAGGTGGATACACTAACTGCTGCACCTCCACGAGTCCATCTCAGATGGAGATGAGTCGGCTTACAGGAGGGAGGTGGAGCGGCTGGTGTCCTGGTGCAGCAACAACAACCTGGAGCTCAACGCCCAGAAGACAGTGGAGATGGTTATAGACTTCAGGAGAGTAACAGTTCCTCTGTCCCCTCTCATGTTGGCTGGTTTACCCATTCCTATTGTGGACTCCTTCTGCTTCCTGGGAACCACCATCACTGAGGACCTCAAATGGGAGCCAACCATCAGGTCCCTCATCAGGAAGGCCCAGCAGAGAATGTTCTTTCTGAGGCAGCTACGAAAACTACGACTGCCGACGAAGTTGCTGGTGGAGTTCTCCACGGCCATCATCCAGTACATCCTCACCTCCTCTATCGATGCACGATGCAGAGCGATCGTGCATCGTTCGTGCAGTCGCATCGTGCAGAACGTACGATGCGACTGCAGCGCATCGTACGTTCTGCTGAGAAGGTGATCAGTTGCAGCCTGCCACCTCTTCAGGACCTGTATGCCTCTAGGACCCAGAGACGTGCAGGTCGGATCAGAGCCGACCCTTCTCACCCTGGACATGGACTGTTTGTCCCTCTTCCCTCTGGCAGGAGGCTACGGTCCATCCAGACCAGAACATCCCGTCACAGGAACAGCTTCTTTCCCTCGGCCGTCAGACTGTTAAATTCGTGAACAGCCTTGTTGTTATGTTATTCTATTTATTTTATTTTATTTTATTTTATTTGTTTTTTGTTGCACTTTATTCCAAGGCACTTTCCTAGTCAGTGGGCTCCCCACTGACCATGGCAATAAATTTGATTCTGATTCTGATTCTGATTCTGATTCTGATTCTGATAGATAAGGATCTAAGCCACTGAGTGAAATTCTGGAAGGACTTTACTGCTCAACAAACATGGTCCAAGTCATAGCCATTCTGTGCAATGGATTATAGGAAAGTGAGCTGTGGCTGATGATGTGTCCAAATATGTTGCGTTTTCTCCCATACCATATAAACTTCGCAGTCCCCTTGTTTCGGAAAAAAACGTGAAAAGAGTCGTGACTGTATCGTCCTTTCAGCAGAGAGTGAATGCAGCTTCTATGTTCCCTCTGGTCCACGCTCTTGCTGGCTGGTTTCCAGTCTTCTCTTCCTAGATTCTGCAGTACGAACGCCAGCTATAATGGAGCTCAATGATCACCAGTCGGGCGGGTCAACCAAAAAAAGTAACAGTCTAGAGCAGGGGTTCTTAACCTTTTTGATTTTGGGGTCCCACCTTTCTCACAACAAATGGGCCTGGGGCCCATTCAATAGAATGATTCATTACTCTGTGACCAATAACCATATTTAATCTACTTACACTAAATTAACCAAAACCTTGTGAAATTACATGAAACCATGTGATCATCGCAAAGAAATTTGTCGTTGAAAAGTCCAACTAGAAGCAGAACCAGGTGCAAGTCATGATCATCCAATTTACTAAAGAAAAAAAAAGAAGAAACGCAAACTGTTGAGAAAATTGGAAAAACTGAATAAAATTCTGAATAAAATAAGTAAAATAAATGTCTAAATATATCATAAAAATGAAAATAATCTATTTTATTTAACCTCCAAAGAAGAATAAGTGTAAATGAAAGTATCGCCATAAAATTTCCAAATCATCTTCAACAGGTGCTTTCATGGACAGTTTTTACAGATGATCAATTTTTCTTTTCAAAAACTTCTCCATAGTTCTTAACCATCACAGATTTGCAGCTGTCAAGTCAATTCAGTGACACACTGCCACCGCATGTGGCTAATGTATTAAAACTGAGCATCTCGTGGCCCAAAGGTGTAAAACAAAAAACTTTTTAGCAGCCCTCAAGGAGGCGCTAATAGGGGCCCGAGATCAAAAAGAATAAGAATCACAGATCTAGAGGTCCGTCATTGTCATAGCTAGACAAATTCCAAAGACACCTTAAAAGGATGTACTTCATTGTGTATTGAACTATACACTCCTTAAACTATACAGTGGTACTTCTCCATCAATTTAAAGTATTCAGTTACAAACATTAAGTTTGCGCAGTCTTTCCACTTGATCTGTCTGAATGAGCTTCTATTTGTTGATATTATAAATAAAACTGGGTGAAAGAAAGGTGTTTAGAGCAAGTGTGCCATGTGAAACCTTCTAGTTTTGTTTATTCTGCTCATTATCTAACAGGCGTAGACCGTTTATATGCAACAGGTGTCTTTTACTACAGAAATTCCCTTTTAATAATTCACTCAACTCATCCGCTGTTAAAAAAAAAGAGATCCTCTTATTTATTATTTACATGCCTTTTCACTGCTGTGGGAGGCACCTTCAATTATTCAGCAACAATAGAGAAGCAAGCAAGAGGTTCATATGGCTTCTTCTGGTGGTGAGCAGCAGGAGACCTAAATGGGCGGTGGGAAAGATTTATGATGCCGCGTCAGAGTCAAGTAGAAGATTGTGGCACTGGGGAATAGAGGTATGAGAGCCTGCAGTCATTGTGATGATGGGGCGAGGACCCCCGTCGGCCCCGCAAAAACCTGAAACAAAGGTAGGGTGGACGTTCTGGGATGAAAATGTCTTGGTAAATCATTCGGTTCCATGCAGTAATTTGGAATTCAATGATGTGAGACGTGCTGGAAACACAACTGTGGTGGGTGGTAAACAGCCCAAATAGACTTTTGTTTTTTCCAGCTTAAATGATTGTAGAAATAAAGAGTCCTCCAGCATCCCAATGGATAAAAGTAGGTGTTGGTTTGAGGTTGGTTTAAGATCACTTTTCTGCCCTATATGTGCATAAGGTTTATTCCTTCACTTTTTTTCTCCATGGCAGTGCTGAGGCAAACTCACTCCATCGATAGAAAACCTAACATAAGCTCAGCACATGAACTGATGATGTGTTTAGGTGCCATCAGAGTTCAATCTCAGCTTGCAAAATACACAAATACAAGTCAAATAATTCAAAACTAAAGCACCAAGTTATGCTTCTTTTCAATGATAAAAGGTCACATGATCAGCTCTTTCTTATTTCCCTTTTCCTGTCCGCGCGGCCGTCCCACATTGTTCGCAGTAAAGTGAATCCTTGGGAACAGGCCGTCGCATCAATCACCTCCTCTGACCATTAATTTTTTACAATAATCTGTCGGCGCTGTAATTGATCAAAAGCTATCATTTTGCAATGTTATCATCATCATCGTCGCTAATAGATTTGATGATCCATGCGCGCCGTTAATAGTGTCATGGATGGCGGGCGAAGAATGTAACTGTCCGTGGCCATTTATGTGATCAAGATGCAATAAATGAATGAGCCACATTTCATTTAATTTCATCAAAGACTCAATTTTATGCCGTCCACTCGCCGCCTGTGCATCCAGCCCATGTGCGGCGGCTTTCATAATTGAAGCAAAATGAAGTGGATTTTCTATTTTTCATTAAAAGTTTTTCAGCCTTCTGTAATTATCAGGAAAGTGCATGACGTGTAATACAAGCTTTATCATGTAAAAGGCAGCCAAATATTGCCTTTTTTTTTATCCTCATAAATGCGTCTAAAATGTGCTTCTGGAGTTTCCATCAGTGCAGGTGGAAATGCTACAGCGCCCCCACATGGCCGAAGCGTCAAAGTTCCCACCAGATGGAGCAGATACTGCAGCCAGGAAACCCCTCCTGAAGAAGGCCTGACTTGCATGGAGTGCTCATCTTCATCCTCCATCAGAGAGAAGCGTTTTTCCTGAACAGCACAGACACTTGACGCCGGACGTGTCATTTTGCTGTATTTAAGCTGGCATAATCTTAAATGTCATCAATGACTGCATCGTTCTCCGGCACATTCTTCCCAATGGCGGAAAATTATATCAATTTATGTGGATCAAACAGCAACGGAAATCCTCGAGTCTCCAGTGTAATGAGACAAAAGCGGCCCCTGTGCTTGAGCGGTCCGATCTCCAGGAGCACGCTCTTTTGTCAGGAGCCTGTCGCTCAAGATGCTCTCAGAATCTTTTTCACTTGACAAAATAGAGATTCAGACGTTTCTTGTGTGACAGCTGGAGACGGCTTTTTGGAAGCCCATCGATCTCTCTCTGACATCATGAGCACATTTTGGACAGGGAGGTGTATTTTAAAAGTAAATGCAGTGACATAAAACATAAAAGAAGGGAACAGTCACGAGGTTTTTGATCATACAGTGAAACAATACACTGATTTGAAGTTGGTCCAAAATAAATAATAGATTTTTACAGATCACTTTACATTACTCGTAGTTTGCCAGAGTGTTTACAAACTCTCATGACTATGTGCTGAATTGCACAGCATTTCATGAAAGGGGGATTTAGGTGATCTAAACTCACATTTGTTTGTTTAAATTTAAATGATTGTTATATAGTTTTTTTTTATCAAATTTTGTACTAATTGTTGTAGCACTAGCAATGGTTGAAATATAACTGCTACTAATGATAACAATATATTATAATAATAATTAGATTAGAATAATAATAATAAATATGCCCCAGAAAACACACCCTTGTGAAAAAGTTACTTTTTATGGTGTCAATTTCCTGTTGCTTCATCCGCCTCTCCTCAATTGGCTGACTGAGTTTGTATGGAGCGGTTTTTAAGAAAGTCCGGTGAAGACAAATGAACAGCCTGAAATACTTTCACAACATGATCCAGTGGTTTGTCAAGCTCCACTAGAAAAAGCTGAGAATGTGTAGGACGAGCTGAGCAAATGCAGCACGCGGAGAATGAAGTGGGAGGAAGAACTTCATTGGTGTCAGGGGGAGAGGCAGCAGCTTGGTTAGTTTTAAACAACAATGTGAAACCCACAGGGAAGTGTTTGATAGAATAAACTGATCGAGGAAATCACACCGGCAGCTCAGCACCGTGTGCTGTGGGCCACAGCCAGCTCTGGGTATCAGGTGGTACGGCCCTACGATTTAATATCAGCTATGAATGACACTTGAGTGGAAAGTGCTTCCACCAGTCTTCCATAATGTGCTGCAACAGTTCAAACGTCCATTCCTTTCCTCACTGAAATGTTGCAGCTCTGAGCATACAACTGAAATGTAAATAAAATTACATTTGAAACAATGGATTTGGTTTTGAGTGGGTATCTCTTGTACTCAGAGGATGATTTGTAATAAAAATAAAAACAATAATAAATGTGTTTGTGGAATTATTCATTCATGCATTTATTGTGTTATATACATACATAACATATTTAATATATTTTAACGTTAAATCTCCATTTGTCATTGCGGCTGTTCGTGTTATTTTGAGTCCTCTTTTATTTCTTAAAAAAACAGCATTTAAATAAGGTTTTAGTGATTTAGAAAGATACACATGAAAGTTTCCCACATGACTTCTACACAGCACTGAGAAAGCAGCAACCTTGTTTGGCCGCCAGTGTGAGCGCAACTCCAAATAATCAAAACAGTGATTCCCGCTCCTCCCTGCGCGTATCGTCTTGCTAGAAAAGCAGATGGAGGCCGCTGATAGTCGCGTACATCTGTCCGTCTACATGTATATCAGCCCAGCTGAAAGGGGGGAAATCATCGCTGTGCGGCGCAGCTCTGTGCCAGGAAGTAAAGTTTGCCCCAGGTGATGGTTTGAACAAACTCCAAGAAGCTCTCAAGCGAGAGAGTTGCATGCTGGGCCGCACAGAAACAATGGACTAATTAAGGCGAGCCTCTTGACGTGGGGTTCACCGCCAGTGCTTGGATCACGGCTGGACGGTGAAAGACTCGGTGTGGGAGGGTGCTTTTTCTTCTCTTCTTCTTCTTCTTCTTCTCATGATTAAATTCAGATCAAGGGAGCTGAGACAATCTGGCTTCAGCTGGAGCTTAATGAATGGCTCCAATTATTTTAGCTGCAGGTTCCTTCAGCACACACACACACACACACACACACACACACACAGCTATATTCCTCTTCAGTAGGATGTTTAGTGTAAACCCTATGATGATGTCATATCCTGTTGTCCACCCACATTATCATTGTGAAATGCTGCTTTAAATGGCGGTGGCTGGAACTTCTCTCCCATGTAGACACTTGCAGGTAGAATAGTGAATAAACATTCAGCAGGAATGTTCCCTTTCTTTTCTGTGTCTCGACTGAATCACGCCGCTTTTTATTGGTTTGGACCGCGCTCAGTCATGTGGAAGAATGTGCGACCATCCTGTTGGAGGTCAACCCCGAAATGGAAAGCATATTTGCAACAAAAAAAAAAAAAAAATGGAGCTCCGAATGCTGATTTAGGAGACAGTAGTGCTGTCTATGTATTTGAATAGCGGCTGTAAAAAGCCATACAGGAGTGAGAATCGTCCAAGCCGCCTTCCATTAACATTCTTTTCTACAAGCTCAGGGGAACTGAATTGTTGGATTACGCAGCATTTAAAAATTCCGCTCAGAATTTTCTCTTCTTTATTTATTTATTTTAATAGAAGACTAACGTTTGAAAAGTACAAATCTGTGGTCTGACCCCTGAATTTATGTTTAAGGCAGGAGTTGCACGGACTTAACCAATGTTTTGCCTCTTGTTTGCCTCATCCATATTCGAACTTGTGTGTGGTGTGAAAGACTGATTTCTCAGCAGTAAAACTGGCAACCATTGTGCTGAATCAGCTTTTTTTTTTCCACTCATGACGTGGTAGTGTGATAATAGAGTGTTCGCATTTTTTATTTTATTTTTTTTACTTGAGTAAAGGCTGATTTTCAGATTGGTGGGAATAAGAGCAAGTCTCATTGCCAAAAAAAGCACAAGTTTTGCACTGAAGCAGAGAAGAGATCATATTAAGTTTCCAGAAATGAAGGCATCAGTGTCATACATTTCCTGAACTGTGCCGCACTTTTCACATAACAAATAACCTCATCGACTAACCAGCAAGCGGCTGCTCATTTAGAAGTGTAGAAGTGTGAGTTCAATTATATGTGCTTTCCTAAATAGGAAAAAAGGCTTTGAATGGTTCCTTTTGGTTTCAAGGCAAATGCAATCTTATGATGTTGATGACAAATATGTGTTTCTGCTCGCTCTCCAATGAGTTCAGAGGGTTGGAACTCATCGTCCTGCGGATGCTATCACTCCACTTGGAAGGCTGTTTTCACAGAACTTAACACCCACTCACTTGAGCAGGTAAGCTCCTACTGTGCCTCCAGTTGGTAGAGCAGGCTGTACTCACCCCTTTTTTATGGCGCACCACTGTCAGTAAACTGCAGAAGATCACTTTTTTTTGTTGTTTCTGTCCAAGGCTTGATGTAAAATGTGACAATATTTGGCATGTTACCATCATTAACCATTGATTCCATTTTGCATTGTGGGATTATTTCATATATTTTCACGTGAAGGAACTAATATGTCTTCCTTAAAAAAAGTAACGGCACCGAACGATGAAGCATCTCTCATGTTTGAACTTCAAGAACTTTGCTTCGTGACATGATATAACTTCAAGGCACAATACGAGCTGCTGTACCTATAAGGAGCCACAGTAGGAGCCCATTTGTAGTGATGGGTTTATGAGTCTTAACAAAGCTGTCCAACCATTTCAATGAAGCCTCGCATCACTTTTAAACAGAGAGCACCACCTACTGTGCTACAAATAAGGTCACAGTTTCATGAAGCCTCCCCTATGGATAGTGATACGCTAGTGAGGCCTCATGAAACAGGGTCTTCATTTTCAGAGGTCTCCACCCTAAAACCTACCATGCTTCAATAGTAGTAATTCCACAGCAAAAATGTGTTTTTATCCTCATATTTTTCCTTGAAATTTAACATAATTAAAGAATTGAAAAAATATATGGAAGAATCATTATTACATTATGAAGTTAACGTGACATTCTGCTTAAACTGAAACAAAAATTTAAATGATAGAAAGTGAAAATATCAATGAGAATTTCTCTCCTCCACATCAGTGGCTGTGCTTGAGACGTATTGGAACAGCTGTCTGAGGGGAAAAGGAACAGTTAATCGCCAAAAAGACTTTTCACACTTAAAGAATGTGATTTCATTTTTCTTTTATGAGCAGTTAAAAAAAGCATAACTCAAAGATGGTGTGAAATGAAATGAGCAGCCAGCACTTTCATCATAACTATGTGACTCCCAATGAAGAAGTTCTCTGAAAAATCATAGCTTTTGCTTGAGCTTTTGTCCTAAAATTAGAGAAAGAGCAGCCTCTCTGACTGACCTATATGACCTTTTATGACTGAGGTTCACCACCATTTGACTGTACATAGTGTTTCTTTGGAGCAAGGTGAATTTTACCAAAGTTTCGAGAGCACATCAGACCAATTGAGACGCTTGTTGTTGACGCATCACATACCAAAACATTCAACATGCCGCAACGTTTTATCATGTTCGTACCCCAGCGCCCGGTTCTTTACAACCAAACACATAAAAACTGAAAGGACAACTATTATAAAGACAACATTTGTAGTAGAAAGATCGAGAGCTTTAATATGATGACAGTGTGTGTATAATCAAGTTCATGTTTGTTCACGGCTGTGTGCAAGGACCCGTACGGGTGAGAAAGTGTTTGTCTGTATGTGACCAGTGGAGGATGTCTCTCCATCTGCAGCTCCAGCACTCAGTCCCAAAGTTGATTCAACACCCGTAAATGGTTTGTCATGTCACATGGAGGGTCTTTACCATTCTCCTCTGAGTAGTGAAGGGTAAAGATCGGCTTAAGAGGCTCCACGTAACAGAATTTTCAGAGGACCATCCCATAATTTCTAAACCAAGAGCATGATCTACTGACCTCTAACACAGAGAAACATGTTTCAAGTAGCCTCATCAGCACGTCACGACGTCAGTCTAGCTCAGCAGTGGGCGTGAAGGTCCTCAAATTCCAGGTTTTTGTTCCAACCAGTGAAGCGCACACAGTTTAACCAACACGGTGTCAGCTGAAATAAACAATACCAGACTGAGAATGAACCGATTACAGCGTCCAGAGACCTGTTGGTGAAGGTGTGTGTCTGACTTGGGTTGCAACAAAGACCTGCACCACCAGGGCGACTTCAGGTCTGAGTGGCCCACCACTGGCATGGCTCTTACAGACAACCAATCGAAACTAACTTCAAAAGTTGGGAAGCAGTGAGAGGGTTGGTTAGTAACCAGGCCTTACAAGTTGACAGCAAATCTACTTACAATAATGTTTTTCTTGTTCTTCTTCTTACAGCATATTTTGCAGGATGTAGACTTATAGGTGAGGATGAGCTCTCCATCACCTCGACTGTATCCCTGATGCTCAGTTAATGTCCGTTGCACCGGATCGCAATGTATTCTCGGTTGGGGGCTCAGTGAAAACACGCTGGCGATACACCCGTTTAAAAGATTTCACACAGACATCTGCTAAAGAATTCAAGTTGGCTGTTGCTGTGTCCACTGAGATTTGCCTAAACCTGGGAGATTATATTTGACTGCAATGAAATATGTTTTCAAGGGTGAACGTGTGTGTGTCTGTCTGTGTGATGGAAGATATGAAAAGGCAAAAAAATCTTTGAAGAATTGAAAGTGTTGAATAATAATCACTGCTAAAAGACGGAGCAATATTTATGACTGGAGCCCTTTTTTTTTATTCATTTCGGAGGGGAACAGCTGTCTCCTCCGATCCCCCGATTCAACATGAATAACAAACACCGTCGTTCCCGAGTGTCACTGGATAGTTTTGTTGGGAGTGGTGCGCGCAGGTTCGACAGTGTGTGCTTGTGTCACTTCCTTTATTCGTCTCTCTTGTTTCCTTCTCGAGACAAAACAACTGAGCGAGTGTTTTCACTGCCACATATTCTTTGCATTATGAGTAACACGATACACAAAGTGTTCGGATCCAGGAGGTGCTGCACGGGCGCTGTCGACCCAGACTAAAGGAAACATCAAGCGAAGGGACTTTTGGGCGACAGCAGAAGAAATGCAGCTTGAATGAAAACTAGGAGTGTTTAAGGGAAAGCAGTGCCATCTTCTATGGCCAAACAACTTCATCAGCAGTCTGTCAGGGACATTTGGAAATGGTTTCCTCTGAAGGCGTTCACATCCTCAGGGAACAAATGATATCAGTCAGACCTGTTTTTATTTACCTCGAGTATGTTACAGCATGGAGTTTCCACATCTGTTAAACAATCTTAATTTCTTAATTTCTAAATTTCTATCTAAGAAAACAAACTTTTCCCAAACTGGAGGAGCAGAGAGCATGAGAAAGACGGTCCTATCTAATAAAGTATGAAGTTATCTTTTTTAAAATAAATATATTTACTTAGTTTATCTCTAACAATATATTTTTTTAATGATGGAATTGACCAATTGACAAAGACAAAATGGAAAGTCAAAGTTTAGCCACAGCGCCGTGTTTCAAATGCTCAACTAGAAGTCTGACTGAAGTCTAAATTTATTTTTATTTTTTTCATGGTTGAATTCATTTGTTTTATATCATTTATAGAGAAAACATTTTGACCCTCAGGAGTATTATAGTAAATTCACAAAATTGAAAAAGAAACAATCAAATGACACACGATGACTATCACTTTCAGTTTAACCCAAATTATGGAACATATTAACTGTAAACAACTCAATCTGCTTTTCAAAAAAAGGACTATTGGTTCGACGGATTTCATTATCTGTCTCTGTTAATGCCAAACATTTTTCAGAGATTTCAAACTGATATCTGCAATTTTTAGCCACAAAACCAGATGCATTACAGAATGCTTGAATAATAATAATAATGTCAGGATGCATTTTAAATAACATTAACAGTGATCGCATATAAAGTTAATACAAATGTGTTTGCAGAAAAAAAAAGAAGTTTAAATGAGCAACTGCGACATTTTGTTTTGAGATTCTAACCTGCATTTTAAGTCAAATGTAGCTTTTATTTCAGCTTCTTATTTATCCTTTCTTATGAATCCGTCTTTGGTGAGACTTGCTGGATCTACGGTGGCCACTTTGGGCCAATGTAAATGAGGCAGCCTCCTAATCCTGGACCCTCAATTGGAACATCTCAGCATCTGGAGAATGAAAGCGAAATGCTGCCCATCTTTAGTTAGCGCATCATACGATTCTTGGAAGTCTGGCCTCGCAGGCCAAGCGAGAGCCAATTGATTTATAAATGTGGTGCGTTGCAGCCGCAGAAACAGATCAGTGTTGATCCAGGATGAATTGATGGTCATTACTGAAATGATTTCAGGCAGCATACGAATGCATCTTATATAAGCAGAGGCGGAGATTTAGCATTTGATGGAGTCAACTAATGCATGTGCTTGGTGAGCGATTGATGGTGCAGTGATACACGTGGGTCACAAAATGAAGACTCAACCACCAGCTCCCACAGCAGGTGAAGAGCCTTCGGTCCGAGCGTTCGCCACAAACACATCACTCATAAACAGAGCAACACACAGGTATGATGCAGCTCACACTCCAGAGGCATTTGAAAACATGTCGCGAAACTTTCTTCTACTATATAGAGGTTCATCTGCTTAGGAATAGAATTATATTTTGCAAGAGGGAAATCATGGTTTTGGAACACGATCAGGTTTTTAACAAGAGAGAACTGTAAAAAGACACAAGAGGGATCCTGCTGCGCTTTACCAAGCCAAACTGGCAGCTTCCCAGCTTTCATGAGTCACCACTTTCCGTCAGGTAAATGATGAAGGCCGCTGGCGGCTGATCACAATAGAGGAAAAAGACGTCATTAAATGAGATAAGATGCCTCTAAAACTGCAATTGTTGCCAGGGAAGAATCCTATATAGAACTGGGGGTGACAACCAGCAAGTTACTCAAGTTAGCAGCCGCGGACAGCTGGAGCTGTTTACTGCGTCCCAACTGTTATAAAGTTAAAGATAAGACTGGGTTGATTTTGAACAAAAACATGTCTACTTTAATCTTACAGTGTTTTGCGTCCGACATATTTCGTATCGCGTAGCAAGGAGCAAGAACAATCCGATATTTATCATTGTGTGGAGTTGACGATGTATCGCAATGTATTGCCCTACTGGAAGTATGAATATTTGTTCACAATATCTATTATTTAAAGAGAAAAAACACAAATTACAGACAAAAGAAGGGCTGGATTCACGCATTGAAAAGAAATGTTATTATATGATATATATTTATATCATAAATGTGTTATATAGTTATTACATTATGAATTAATAGATCACAATTAAAGTGACAGTTTGACACCCCTACATATAAGTCGCACCTGAGTTTAAGTTGCAGGACTGGTAAAACTTAAAAAAAAATAATAATAATGTGACTTACATCCCTGAAAATACAGTGAATGTGCGAATGCTTGTGCCTGCATGTTGTGTTGTTTATTGCTGTCTGTCATTTACATCTGATCTTTAAGGTCTGTTCTCTAGAGTAGTCTGATACGTTCATTTTCTAACCCTGAACTTTTTTTTTTCGCTGTTTCCCAGTTTCACGCTGGACTGTTGAAGCATACTGTGCGTGTGTCTCCATGTACTGTGCAGACTTCAATTCAAACGCTTGCTTATGTTTTCTCACCCAACAGAAGTTTCCGAAGAGTAAACACAGAAATAAATAAATAAATAACAATTATAAATGATAATAATAATAAAGATTGACTAGTCAAAGGCACTTATGGGCTAGTCTGAGCTACAATTGCAACAGTGTGAAAGGCTGACTCCTGCTGCAGGTTAGTGATCCTCAAAACAAAAGTCTGTGAGAAACAAAAATGTGAGCTATATTTCCTCAGTGTTGCAGAAGCTTCTAAAGCAGCAGATTCCATTTGTGAGATTTAGTACACATGGCGTTACCAGTGACTCTCCCGGAAAGATTCCACTTTATTTGCATGGCTGTGATTCACCAAGAAGATTTGAGGTTAGAGTCATAGACTAATCTCCTTGTCTTGCTTTTGAAAATGTCAGGAATACATTTATTTATAACTATGATTTTATCACATTTGCTTGCGTTTTGTGTCTCTAAAAGTCAAATATATAGACAAGACGTTTTTTTTATAATCAATCAACTTAAAAAAAAATAAATAAATAAAATAATCATACAAATCTCTTTATGCTTACTTTGACAAATTTAGCGATAACACTCACAGTTAAACTGAAACTGAGGCACATGCATTGAGCAGCAGAATGAAGGTTTTGTGCCAACCTTAATACAACAGCAACTTTATGAGCATGAACATTCTTGAACTTTCTGTCTTAAAATGCTTTCGTTTTCTGTCAAACATTGAACATTTTTCCCTAATCCGTTAAAGCCCTTGAAAGATTGCTATCCGAAATATCAAAAGCACGTAGGAATCATAATGATGTTACATCTGTAGGAAACTATGAGACGCATGTTGACAGGATTTTGTGAGAGCGAGCGGCTACATGGCTGCAATTACGCAGATTGTTCTGAAAGTCTAATGGGTGAGAAATGTTTAATATCGAGTCACCATTGACCGCTCTTATCAGTCTGCTGCAGATGATGGCTAAAGGTTGGACGGAGGCCAGACTCTGGAGAAGACGGGGATTGTGGGAAAAGAATAAGGCTGAGAGGATGTGGATGGGAGCAGCTGAAGCAGCGGGGAAGTGGCCTGTTTCAATCATTTAGGTCCGGGACATGCTTGAGTGGGAGGTGGTGACGGACCGGGCTCGGCTCCTCTTATCAAGAGAAAATCCTCAGAGGGGACAAGCTCGGACTTGAAGGTGATGAGAGAACTTCAGCCACACTAAAGTTATTTGAACGTCTTACAGATAAAGAAAGGACAAAGAGGGAGGAGGTCTGGTATTTGGGGACCATCGTCTAGAAGAGAGACACATTTTGAAGGTGGGATACTCACAAAACAAAAAAAAAATATGCTGGTGAAGTCAAGCAACTTCAGTCAGTCAAGTTGAAGTTCCAATTGATTTAAAGTGGGGGACGTCACGTTTAAACAAATGTGAAAAGTCTAAATTGAAATGCAAAAACGATTTTAAAATTTGAACTTTGTGGAGCGACACAATGATACTTTTATGATATACATACATACTTTTATGGACAAACAAATATAAGCAAAAGAATGGACTTTCCTTTTTACTTCAATGTAAAAATGCATTTAACTTATTTTTAGGAAACATGTTTTTCAAAATAACATAGTTTCAAGCCTCAAATTCAGTGATCACCATAGATGTGTCCAACAACACTGTGTAAAATGGAGCATGATGTAAGGATTATCAAAGGTTTTGCAGAGAAGGGATCAAAGCTCAGAAGCACTTCAGCCAACACCGACGCAACCTGGGTTGAAAGACTGCGGAATAGAATGCTTTTGTTCTCGCCATTAACAGGGCTTGTTCCTCCTTTAGTCTAGGCTAAAGAATGGAATTTATTTTTCACGGCTCTTCCATAGATCGACATGCACACAAATCCGCCATGCATCTTAAAGTAACACTGCAAGCCAGCGAGGAGGAGAAAATATAGCCAAGATAGAAGCAACAAGGCGGAATCTCAGCCTCCGAAAAGATCAATGAGGTGATGTGAGACTGAAATTGAGCCCTGTCTCATCCAAGTTTTATTAGAAACATGAAGCACACAGAATCAAAAGACGTGTTTCATCACCTCCCGCGTTCGAGAGCTTTATGCAGCACTTTGAGTTAGAAGTGTCAAGTCCACTTGCTAAAACTGAGCATTGGGTCATCTGGCTGCAGCGTGTTGATCAAAGCTTAAGTAACGGAGGTGGTGTCAGGAAGGTTCCAACAGACACTGTGTGTATAAGTGAGAGGCAACACCTTTGGTCAAAAAGCATTTTGTATTTTCATACACTTGTGTTATGTGTCGAATGAGACTGAGAGTTCGAGCAGCGGCATCAAAGATCTGTACATTGTGCAACAACCAAAACAGTTGTTTTTTCTGCTCTTAAGTGAGGAAATCACTAAAGTATATATATATATATATATATATATATATTTTTTTTTTTTTTTTTTTTTTTTACAGCCTAAAGAGCATCACGCTGCCAAAATGCTGACACTGGTCACATCAAACCATTGAAATCACAAGCGCTTTATTTATCTTAAAGCGCTCCAAAAGCATTGTTTTCGCATGTCCACAGCTCTGCCAACAGAGCCAATCCCCCTTGAGGACAGGAGACAAGAACCAGCAGCTGAGACCAGCAGTGGTGTCAGAATTTTGGACACATGCAAAAACAGAGCATTTTGCGCGCTTTCATATCAATAAAAGATGTGAGGAGTTCATGATTCAAGTTCTGAACATTGGCGGGTTTGTTTCATGAGTCAGTCTCGATGCTGGACACTGTTTTCAAAACTGGTTTAGAAGAGATCCTCGAGCATTTTTACACCGGGTGCACCGCTGACCTCAATTCTGATTTCAGCTGATCGAAAATATCAATCAGCCAAGCATCTAGAGCAGCTTCAACAAAGCTATTTTGTTATAGAAACAAAACTGACATCCTGGCAAGACGAGGGAGTGAAATAGTAGTGAAGCTGATCGGAGCTGTCTCTCAAATTCACAGTGTTTGTGGAGGATCTGATGGACTCTTTTTGTGCTTTTCATATACTCCCACAGTCAATAAAGGGCTCACATGCCGACGTTCAACTAAGTTTAGACCCGCTCCCAGCAGATTGACTTACACTTTTAATGCGACTTTTGAGGCAACCACACCATCAATTTGTGTGAAGGCACACTAACTCTGCAATTACTGTAGTTAAAAGTCTGTTTCTAAATCAGCTGCCTTTGATTTCCCAAAGCAGCTCACTGGTCTCTCTCCCATAGGTCTTTTGTCATTATGACAGATGCTCAGGTGTCTCTGATCACATGCACTTGTGATTCTCAAGTACCTTCTGTTGACTGAAGCTGAACTTCATTCACAGTTTCGGAGAAAACTGACTCTTCTGACATTTGTTTCAGTGGTTTTCAAGTGCTTCAGGGCAATCCCTTTGACGGATGTGCTGTATGGGATGTAATGCTATAAATTTACCGCTTTAAATTATTTTTATTATTATTATTATTCTCACTGTAGAATTAAAAAAAGAATGTGAGCATCTTACATTTCTGTCAGGAGTGGCAGGCACGTTTGCAAATCCCTCTGGCAGCCAGACAGATCAATGAAGAGAGCAAAATGACTGAGTGAAAGTAACAATGTCATCTATTATAGTGACGCAGATGACTCCAGCAGGAGGATTAACTGTGTACTGAAAGAGGCATTAAGAGGTTATCTAGAAGCACGGAGGCTTGTTGTTATAAATCATGATGAATTCGCGGCCACCCACTTTTTCACCTTCGGTAAAAGCCGATAACTCCCTTACATATGTAAACATGAGTCCTAAATCATGATCTCGCTCTGAACGAAACCTGCTGGTCTGGCCGGACCCCAAACTAAACAATGTTGCGCAGAGCGATGCGTTTGAATGTCGTTCATATCTAATCAGGGAGATGTTGTGCAGAAATTCTCCGTCATTTTCACTTTCCTGGCAGCCCACGAGCTGACGATAGCTGCTCTGCTTAGTGTTCGCTCTGCAGCCTCCAGAGAATCATCTGGAAACACACACATCGAACTCGAGCACGAAGGTCTCATACATGATCGCGCTGAAGCATCAAAGGCTTTCAAACGCAACAAATTGAAATTCAGCCACACTTAACACGCCGCTGTCAATCGCTCTTCTGCCTCTTTCTCATGCTTCGCCCAGGACGTCCGGATGAGCCTCTCCAGTGGCTCAATACAGAGATGTCCCCTTCTCCCTTCCCCTCTTTTCATCTCTGTGTTCGCCTGCTGCATGGGGTCCACTGTGACAGCCAATAAAAGAGCAGCCTGCTCTTCCCAAATTTAAAAAGAGACCAATCCACTCTTCCTGGAGTGGTTTGTTTTTCTTCCTTTCTGTATACTTTGCTCCAGATTTTGGCCTCGGTTAATGTCGTCTTAATGGGGGGGAGTGAATGATTTAATAGAATTCATTACGGCGGCCAGAGTCGCGGCCGTGCGGCCAAAAATGTTTTCTGCGCACACAGCAGCAGGATATTGAAGTCTATAAAAGTCTATAAAAGCCGATGCAGAGATATAGCGCTGAGCACTTTTAATGACCGCAGTCAAGTCAACATGTTCGTTCACTTAGGAAGATTAATTCTCTGCCGCGTACAGCCTTGATTTGAAGGAAAACAGGGATCGCGGCATTCATGGGGAATGAAGGGATTTTTATTTTTCTCTGTCGAAAAGAGAGGGACGATGTCGTCATTTTCTTTGTTGAGGGAAAGATTATTCTTTTTAAAAGTCTGGAAAAAAAGGCTCTGAAATCTGGTCCATGAAAGTAGGCGACACTCTGGACTGGACCCGAGTATATTGCTGGCGAAGAACCACCGTCTCATCCACACCTGCGGACAATTTAGACACAAAGCTCGGGCTGTTGGCTTCTCTTTTTTTATAAGTCAGACTCCTTCTTCTGATCCTTCACATGCTTCTATTTTGCACCGATCACCTGCATGTCCTTCCTTATCGCGACGCTAAAACTCTCAAGTCTATCCATTTTTCTATGCCTGTCACTCAGCTGTCTTCTCTTTGTAAAAGCCAAAAAACATCTCATTTTTATCTCACGCTGCCGTCACAAAACAGCATTCCCATCTTATGTAGTCATAAGGTCCCAATTTTATGCTTTATTTCAATAATTTTCAGTGATTCAATCACAAAAAACACACAGGAAATTGGATTTTGGCAACATGTTCCATTTGATTCACTTTGTGAAGAATGGGACGCCAGCTGGTAATAAAAGGAGACTGCAATGACAGTGGTAAGATCGGTGAGACAGATTGGTGCAAAAGGTCAGGGGTTCAAGAGGCCCTTTGGCTCTTAAAACTTTGGATTTGAACAGCCATTTCAGTGAAACCTCACATCATTTTTAAACTGAGAGCGCCACCCACTGAACTCTGAAAGCCTCATCAGCCCATCACTAGTAAATGGAATTAAATGTTTAGGAGGCAGAGGGAATTGTTTTAAAAGTCATGGCATCATTGCAGAGCCGCCAACCTCCTATCATCACTTCAAACCGATGAAATCACAAGCGTTTTATTTATCTTAAAGCGCTAAAAATGCATTGTTTTTGCCTGCGTGTCCGCAGCTCTGCCAACAGAGTCGATCTAAAACGTCACTTAGTGTTGTACTGTAATACACGCCGTGTCCAGAGAACAAAGCGGGGCACGACCAAACTGCCTCCAACAATAGCATTTCAGTTGTTGATTTATTTATTTTTTGTAAATGTCTGCCATTTCCTTCGGCCATTTGTCAGTTGTCAGTTGTCCAGTCTGCGCAGGACTGAGCAGCCTGGTGGTCTCTCTGACAACACCAATCTTGGTCTCATTCCTCAGTGAACTTTTCTTTTTCATAGTCAATATACATGTTCAACCCATTACAAGGGTATAACCCATACAACGGTTCAGGAGTTATTGAACCAGAAGGCAGGGCTGTAATAGTGAGTCTGGTGTGTGTTTAGCAGGTCCCAGTACTGAAGTGCTGCGGACTCCATCCTTTACACAGGCGAGTTCTTTGTTGTATTTTAACTAGAAAGTCACACAATAGTCGTGGGCTATTGCACCTCAAATTCACTAAGCTTTCCCATCTGACATTTTTCCAAAGTCTGGATAGATGTGTTTCTTTTTTTTTTTTTTTGAGGGAGGGTGGAAGTGGGAGGATTTCTTTCATGAATTATTTAAGAAGAAGAAGAGAAAGCTCTCGACGATACAGTTGTTGTTATTGTTACACTTTAGCTTGCTGTTGTGGCACTTTGCCGGCCTCAAGCTAAAACTCTGTCCACTTCTAACCAGACTTGTTTTGTTTGGCGAAATCCACTCCGAGGCTTGTTATGAGAGATGAAGTTGCGCGTGTGTGTATATGTGTGTGAAACTTGCACAGTCATAACAGTCATTAACAGTCTGCTGTTTCCAAACACAATATCAAGCTCTGCCCTAGGGCTCTTTGCGTCTTAACTTTTTATAGAAATCAACAGCTAAAATCCAAACTTCCCAAGGTTCTTTTACTTATTTACGCAAAATACCGATAAATGATAAAGTATAATTTACATTTGAATGCCATGCTTTCAAATCTGTAAAAAAAAAAAAAAAAAAAACATTGACTGCATGCTGCATCTGTATGATATAGTTGAGTTGCCAGGCAAGCACTTTCATGACGTTGTATCTTCTTTCTCTGATGTACAGCATGTCACGCAGGCGAAGGGTCATCACAAAGACAATTTGGAAAAAGGAATTCAGAGACAGGAAAATGGCAGATGATCATGTGTGATCTATAACGCTTCTGTTTCAAAGTGTCACCTAACTTAAAGGATGAGAGGAGAAGGCAGCCTGAAACTATTTCATTTCAGTTCCATTCCTGCCCTCCACCAGACACTCCCCAAAATCACTTCCCAGGCAGTAAACAACCCTCCACAACCTCGGAAAGACTTTGGAAGCCTTCAGATTGAGGTGAGAAACGTCAGCGTTTGTCTCCAACAGCCATCCTTGGCCTCTCGCAACTCACACCCAGGTGGTAGAGACAGCGGGGCAGCTGAGTCAGCGATCAAAACATGCAAGCACGTAAACATGGAGAGTTGATGGAGCGAGGCTCGAGCAGAGGTGAGCGGAGCCGCACTCGGAGAATCCTGGAGTGAACACAGAGGACGAGAGGAAGGTCAAGACAGAAGTGAAAGTAAAGACCGTGTTAAATACAAGCAAGGCCTCTGAAGTCTCAGACGCGGATTTCACTGCAAGTCGCTCTATTTATAAGGGGTGACAGTTCACCAAATTGCACAGAAAAATTCCCAAACTGAGCTAGACTTGGAATCCAAACCCTCTGCTAACCTCCACTAGTGATGAAGCGTCATGAAACAGTGTCCGCATTTGAGTTTCCTCATTCATGCCAGTAGGTCATGCTGTCAGATTGAAATTGATGGCTTCTCTAAAGTTTCTAGAGAAGAGAGCGCCACCTAGAGGCCTCGGAAAATGAGGAGCCTCATCGCCCCGACGTGTAGAGAAGATACTAACATTGAATCCATGCTCACAGGCACGTTTCAAGGGGAAATAAGGACAAAATCGAAACAAATGAAATGCATGTGATGATACTGTCAAACCTATTTCATCCTCTTCTGTATCTTGACAGTCATCCTTTTGCATAAAGATACATTACATATTATATTCACATGATATATATTATTCAGATAAAAAAAATATTATATTATTATTGACTTCTCTTCCATACTCGCAGCAACTGGCTGAGAAATATATTCATTTACTTATGTCAGTGCAGCATATGAGGTGGAATGTTATCAGGGATGGGCATTGAGAACCGGTTACCATTTAGAAATGGTTCAAGAAATGTTCATTTCTGATCCTCATATTGGTTCCTGACTCTGGAATCCCACTCTCACTCTAACTCGCTGTAGGCACAGCATGTTCACACTGCCGTATTCCCGCCTCCAGCTGAATCTCTAAATGCCATCGTCATGCTATATATTTTTTTTTTTCAATCATAAATTTTTATGTGGTGTAATAATACCAAACTATGAAGTTTTTGTCACTTTACCTCGACCAAAATCCAAGACAATTAAAGTATTAGTTTAACAATAGCTAATCTAATGCTGAAGTTTGTTCAACAATTGAACGAATTCAATAAACTGTCCTTATTTTCAGAGCTGAAAAATTGCAGTGGGTGTCGAAATCTAACGATTTTGGAGCAGAGACTGCCATCTAGTGGACTCTGAACACCAGGACACTGTTTCAGGAAGCCTTTTTAGCCCAAGACTATAAACATTGATAAATCAACAATGGAACAAGTTAAATGAAAATGGAGGGATGAATTGGCATTAGTTTCATAATCGCATAAGAGAGAAAAAAATGTAATATTAGAATCTTTGAGTATTTTTAATAGTTTCAATCCTGCTCCACTTTCTGTTTGTTTTGTGACTCTTTTTTTTTTCTATTCAATTATAAATCTTCTGAGTTGCCACCAGTAAAAAACTAAATTAAATTTAAAAGCAAACAACTGAAACTGTTTTGTCGTATTTCACCCAAAATAAAGCGTGTGTTGCACAGTATTTTAACTAGAAATCATCAATAGATACCAATAGATACTTCAGCATCCGATGCAGAACCACCAGATTCAGGAACAGTTTCGTTCCTGGTGCTGTCAGGCTGCTTTATTTTTGGACATGTATGTAGTTTTGTTTTTGGAAACCGGAGGCCTCAGGCTGAAATTTCGTTGCCGTAATATAGTGATATATATATATCTATATATATTTCTATATATATAGATATATATACACATAACGATATAACGATTCCGACCCATGAAAAGCTGAATCAACTCATTTCCTTCCATCCATCAGTGCAACATTATGACAAACTGCCATATTTGCGCCCTTTATTTATCATGATTGCACTTCAATTCCGATATTTTTCGCTTCCACAGAAATGATTGATATAAACCAGCACTCCAGCTTATTGAAAGGAGAGGCTCCCTGACCTTGAACGTCTGCCGTGCGTCCATCAAACACCGTGAGAGGATTAATCACCGCAGGTAAGAGCAAAAACCATCATAGTCAGCTGGTGCAAAGATGACATTGAAGACGCTGACTGAACTCAGCTTGCAGTATAAATCAGAAAGACAAATCTTTATTGATGCCGACAGTTTATAAGGCTCCGTCAGAGACAGAGACGAGCACAGGAAAATCAATGATCTCCCATAAAGATTCAGCAATGCTGCTTATTTTGGCTGGAATGTCTGTGAGGTCTGTGCAGCCGGACCACCTAGAGTTGACCCACACTGCGCACAGACAACTTTAATCTTTTACTACTACCGACACATAAAGATAAAGGATCTATCCGCAGCTGAAAATGGAGTGGCTGAGATGGAAGATTTAAGGTGTTTTACTTCCCTGTCGAGTTACAGAGTCAAAAGTCTGTTTCCTTGATCTCCCTCAACCCGTTTAAAGGCCTTTTTTTTATTGCTTCCATGAATTGTTTCTCGTAGATCAAAGACAGTTCTGCAATAAACCGAACTCATTTTGTTCCGAGGCTTTTTCATTGCGTTGTTGCTTCGAGGTTTCACTAAATCCTGTCCCGGAAAATTAATTAATATTAAAGGAAATGCCACAGTTTGAAGATCATTGACACAGACATGAGTGCTACACAACCAAATGAAATCCATTCTCCCTTCTTATTTATTTATATATATTTGTAAACAGAGCTAGAAAACCACTACAAACAAAACTTATATGACTTAAACTTAAAACAAATATGAGCTCCACCTACTGATCTCTGGAAATGAGGACACTGTTCTCTTCGTCCATCACTAGAGTGTCCCCTGCCATTTACCCATTGTAACTGGCACAGACTTCCACATCCTCTTTGTCAATGTTCATGAGGAGGATCATCCTATTTGATATGAATAATCATGACAGGCGTATGAGGCTTCATGAAACATTGTCCTCATTTTCAGAGCTCAGTAGGTGACACTCTCCGTTAAAAGAGTTTCATTGAAATGGGAAATGGTAATAAAATATTTTAGAGCAGATGAGGACACTGTTTCATGAAGCCTCATGGTCCATCACTTCTTCGAAAAAAATAAAAAATAAAAACTGTGATGTCAGAGTTGGTTACTCTACTTTAATCCATACTTAGTATGAGTCTTCTGAAGCTTCTCATGATTTAAAAAATAATTTGAATTCAATTAGAATGTAATGTGACTTCTGGATAAAAAAAAAATTTATTTACTTTACTTTTCAGTTCTTGAAATTTGCACCTTGAGACAGACCAAGGCCAGAATAAAACTCAATAAAAAATCTTGGCACCGACTCCCTGTGTCCTAAAGAATTGATTTTTAAGATCCTTTTCACTGTTTCTGCAAAGATCCAAGTACTGTAGCTTCATCCAAATGTTTTTACTGGAGGACATTGGAGGAATATTGAAAATATATTTGGAAATAAATTGCCTTTTTATCTTGAACATCTGGTCCATAGTTATGTTGATTTTAAGTTCAAATTAAATGCATATAAAACAAAATATTTCAATAGGTGCTATGGCATATTTATACTATATATATATATATATATATATATATATATATATATATATATATATATATATATATATATATATATATATATATATATATATATATATATATCTCACGGGATACAACCTTCAACCTGACAGATCCAAATTTTCGTTTAACAATGAACTCAACCAACTCGAGCAAACATAAAAACAGAGACTATCAAAACAAGGTTCTACGTCTTAAATCCCAATCTACCGTGAAGGACAGAACCCAGTCGACAAGCCCTGCGAATGGGATCAAGGGTCAGCCCATCTGAACTGAACTCAGACAGCTGATAAAAGTTGTACTGACTTCCTCCAAGGAGAGCACTGAGCTGAAATAGTGGGCTGGCTTCCTAGACTTACACCCCTCATAGATCTCGGTCAGCCATCAAACCACTGTCTCCTGGTCGTATTTATGCTTGTCTAATTACTAAAGCCATATGACAAGTCGCTGACAGATGGCAGATAGATGGGCTCTGCCCTTGAAATAGCACTGCACCCGCATGCCCGTTCATCAGAAGCCTAATAACACTGTAAGTGGTTGGGTGCAGAGTTATACATACAGGCTTTAAAGCCAAGGACACGGGAGTACTGGAGGCCCCGAAAGAAAAATCTGGAATATCATCACATCGTCAGCACTTACTCTTCAAACTTAGCCAAATAGATTGCCATAAGGGCTATAAATACATCGGGATGTAAGTATCTTTGACAGCCAGTTCCTCTTCAGGGAGCAGTTCTGCTAATGTTTGTTGGGTGAGAAAAAAGGAGTTTGTCAGATGTTGCTCTCATCAATCCGCAGCATAGTCATCCTCTGAGGAAAGAGATGGGGCATCACTTGTCTTTTACCGTCTGTCAATAAAATGCTTCCACTGCATCCTGGCAGCATTGGGGAGAAAGGGTTCATGACAACATGTGAGTTTGGGAAGGAGACCTTGTTGCTACTGAGGCCGGTTTGTCAATCTTAGTTATTTTTTTTTTTTTTTTTAGCCCTCACTGTCCTTTTCTTTACATTGAACTGGAATTTTAAAGGACATATTTATGATGGACATTCCATGTAATTTGATGGACCAAACATACATTTAAACAACAAAATATTGTTTGTATTGCATCATTTGACAACAGCACAGTAAATCACGATGGTGGCTGTATTTAAGTTTTTATATCACCTTATTTAAACTAAAGCTCGTTTCATGTCTCGAAAATATTTGTATAAGAATTTAAATTTTATAAGAAAATTTTAGTACATTCAGAGTGGTGGAAACTCTGGCCATTGTGTAGCGAAAAACATCCCTGAACAAAAGCAAACAGATGCTTTTGTTTGCTTTTGTTCAGGGATGATTCCTCTATGTTTGTTGTTGTTGTTATCATCCCAGCTGCCACGTGTCTTGTGCATCAGTGTGATCACACACACACTCACACACACACACACACATTTACACACACGTATATATATATATATATATATATATATATATATATATATATATATAGAGAGAGAGAGAGAGAGAGAGAGAGAGAGAGAGAGAGAGAGAGAGAGAGAGAGAAGGCAGCAGGGTTCATGACTAAAGCAGTTTTATATCAACACAAATTCATATTTGGCCAGTTGGTGGTGATGTGCTGATGAGGCTTCATGAAACAGTGTCCATGTTTACAGAGCTCAGTAGGTGCTGCTCTTGGTTTAAAAAAGGTGGAAAGTGTCAGTGAAATGGTGGTTCAAACTCAATGATTTTAGTGTGCCATCTCATGGGCACGGGACACTGTTTCATGAAGCCTCATCAGCCCTCATCACAGCAGAGCACAACCCTTTTTAATGGACCTTGTCATGAATACCTTCTAACACTGAAGCCATGAAAGGACTTTTGTTAGTATATCTAAGAGTTTATGATTTGCTCCGGGACAATTTCAGTAGTTGCCAGGTCGCAGTACTGATAAAGGTCTTGTTGGACTGTATCACACACTTGGTTCTGATCCATTTGTTTTCAATCAATAACAAGTAATGATTTGACAATCTCACAATTTATGGCCTGAGGAAAAGAAAACATTTGGTGCACATTATAGTGTAGTGTCACGCCATGTCATGGTTCACTGACTATAAATGAAGAGTGTCCTTTCGGAAAGCAGCCATGAAAACTTGAAGCGTTGACATCCATCAAATTTGTGACTCAAGTCCAGCTATGTTCTTTCGATGATTATTGATTATGAATATGAGTGTGGGTCAGTTAAAGTGGAGTCAGGTTGGAAGGGTCTGGATTTGTCTTCAGTATCAATGGTGACCAACGTCGGAGTCCAGGTGAGGGAGGGATACACTTTCTATTGCCAAGACTGGCTGTGAAATGAGCCCGTCGCTAATTTATAGACACAGATGGTACAGTTTGCAATCGTACAGTCAGGTTTGACTTGGACAGAGGAATGTAACTCGGTCCAAATCTCTGCAGGAACTAGGTCATAAACCCATCACGATCCTGTCATTACAGTATTATTACAGCTGCTATGGCCGCTGGCAGCGGAGCGAGGGAGACAGTTGAAGTCCATGTTTAAGGACAACAAGAGAAACGCATCAAAGATGGCAGAGCTCCCCAATAAAATAAATCAAATCACCATCTGTGGTGTTTTTTTTACACTTTATTCTCAGCCTATGAGTAACATTGCTGGGTAAAATGAAAGGAAGGCATCAGCAGCTGCCATCGTCGTCGGTGGAGGGAACCCTGCCAGAGTGATTTTGGAAGAACGACCGGGCGGAATGTCCCAAAACATTTGAAACCTTCTAATTACGCGCAGTGACGGTGAAATTCCTGACATGTGAAAATATATAGAAACCCTTTAGTGTGTAATTATATCATTTACGAGTCCATCACTGTGAAATTCTGCTCCACAAATATGCGATATGCAAACAGATAAAAGCTTAATCCACAAATTGGTTGATGAGGCGATCGATGTTTACGAGCCTCAGACTTGAACAGCAGGTTTTTCATTTCTGGCCGATTCCCACTTTTACAGGGAATAAGCTGCTTGTGACCTTAATACTTCTCCTCACTGTGTTTTATTTTAGGATGCTCGAGTGGCAGGTTTTTCTTTCTGTCTTGTAAATTTGTCAAAAAGGCCTCCTCAAAGCGGTTTCATTATGTAGACACGGTCATGATAGGACATACCATCACTCACTCTGTGTGTGTGTGTGTGTGTGTGTGTGTGAGTTCATCGCAGGCCTCTTTACCCGTCATCCTGTCTCCACAAGGATTTAATCTAGTCCCAAAGGCCTTGTGCTCAAAGGCAGTGACTGACAACTGGCAGGGGTGTGAGAGACGTGCGTGACTGGCTGCTGTGTAAAAGTGTGTCCATGTGTGCTCACTATCAAAAGTCTGTATCTCCATTTTTTTTTTTAATCGCGTGGATTTAAACGGGCAGGTGAAAACACAGGTTTGATGGTTGACATTGAGCAGCCGCCCGTCTCTGCTTGATCCATCCATTACCCACCTCACTGGAATCAGGAAGCAGAAGGAAACTAGGCTCGGACTCGTCATGGAAATGTGACTCTTTTGTCGTGGAATAAAAATAATGTTCAGACGGGTCATACACGTGTTTTCGTGAAAGCTTCGTGAAACAGTGTCCTCATTTTCAGAGCTCAGTAGCAGGCGCTATTGGTTTCTAAATGATGCCAGGTTTCAGTGGTGGTTTCAATGGTGGTTCAAATATTTAGCTTCAAGAGCAGCGAGTGCCGTCTAGTGCAGGGATTCTGAAACATAGGGCTGGGCCTCGAGCGCCCCCCATAGGGCCGCCAGAAGTTTTTTTGTTTTACACCTCTGGGGCCTGTGACGCTCACTTTTAATACACTTACCACATATGGTGACAGTAGTGTGGCATTGAATTGACTTGACAGCTGCAAATTTGTGATAGTTACCAACTGTGAAGAAGTTCTTGAAAAGAAAAAATGATAAAGAAAGTGATGGCGCCCCCAAGTAAAAACTGTTCACCTGTTTTTTAAATGAGTTACAACAATTTTATGGTGATACTTTGTTTTCCACTTTACTTTTCTTCTTTAGTTTCTTTATGAAAAAGATAATATTTTATTTAGACTTTATTTATTTTATTCAGAATTTCATTCATGATGTACAATTTATTTTTCCTATTTCTCAACAGTTTGCTTTAAGGGTATTTTTTTTCTTCTTTTTCCTTCGTAAATTTGTTGAACATGACTTGCATCTGCTTCTGCTGTTGGTTGGACTTTTCCATGACAAATATCCAGGCATCCAAGTGAAATCACCGTAATGAATCAGCGCCCCAGACTCATGTGTTCTGGGAAAGGTGGGCCCTGAGATCAGGAAGGTTAAGAACCCCTGATCCCGTGCACCCTGAAAATGAGGACAAGTGAAGCCTCATCTGACAATCCCAAGTGCAAACCTACTGACCGAGGAGTCAGTCTCCCATGTCGCCTGCTGACACTCAATTGTCTCAAACATTTCCCTTCCCATCACATTTTTTGATGTATAGTGTCTTCCATTAGATTATTTATTATTATTTTATTCTATTTTATTTTGGGGGGATAGTCCAGTTAAGAGCTAAGGCATCAGGAAATGAAGCGGGAAGGGAGACATTTGGTTCAACTGACGCTTAATCCTTCAACATACATGGCGTTACCCTGGGACCAAAAAGTCCACGTGATGCAGCTCAGCCAATACCTGATATGTTAGGAGTGTGAATCTGTTGCTATGGCTCTCCTTGACACATTCTTAAAGTAAGACTTATATTACAGTGTTTAAACCAAATGTTTACTTCGATTTTCTCTAGCATTATTACAAAACCTAGTCGCGCTCCTGATTTGACCTCTTAAGACCCGAGCTTTTCTTGAGTTTTGCTTTATTCAATTTGAGATAGGAATTACTTAGGAGTAGTCACCAACTTTGTCTTGTAAGGAAAGTTGTTTTCAATTATTATTCATAATGATATCAATAATAATTCTATTATAACTAATATATGTCAGATTTCCATGTCACATGAGGCAGGAGACTTTATGGTAAATATTGCATGTACACTAGATTCATTCTGAAAACATGAATGTTCCTATGTTCCTTCCATTTTTTGTCTCACTGAAATGGCTCAAATGTTGTGGTATCACTATAAGATGGGGCAGGAGCTGTCCGTAAATGTGGTTGGTTGATCACCATTTTAAAATACAAAGTACCACGGAAGTGAAAGACAAAAATGTAATCTGCACATATGTGGACGGGGGGATCTAAGAGTTTCCATAATCCGACTTCTTAAGTCCAAAAATATGACAATGCAAGGGGGACAACTTTGACAGATGGCCCATTATAATCTCCATTTTGAATTTATTAGAACTGAAGTATAAAATAATCCAACTTAAGCGTGCGTTTAAGTTTTCCAAAATTTAAAAAACATGGACTTGTGCTGCGTTCAGGTGTCTTGGTCAATTTCTGGTCAGTTTAAACCTGCGTCGTCTCCAGGTTGAAGTCAAGTTCTTCCAGAGTCAACGTAAAAATCCAGCTCAAATGTTTGCTTTGCTGCTTCTCTTTGGGAGCGATAAAATGTGTGGACATTCAAGCATTCAGTCCCCTGTCATGTTGTTGTCTGTTTTCCCAAGCGGCATTAAGGGAACCGTCCTGGTGAACTTGAAAACACGACCATCTGTGCCTCCATAAGAAGCGTGTATGACTCTAGATGCAGCGGAAAATGCTGAGGTACTAATAGATGTCAAAAGTATTAATCGTTGCCTTCAAATCCTGTTATGAATTTTGTAATGCTGGAGCTGAAAACACATCTTTTTTCGGTTACTTGCGTCTTAGTTTCCACGGGCCTGAATGAAAAGTGACATTTGTTGTTGGCTGCAGTTCACCGTTAATTACAGCGGGGCGCAGCTGCCGACTAATGTTGGCTGAAGGTGAGTTTGCGAGCCACTGAATGGCTGGACTGTATGAACAGCGGACTCACATGTCAGTCGTCAGGAGGGCTTGTGTTGCCGCGCTAAGCCCCGTCATTGTTACAGTTGCTACCGTGCAACTCGCTCACATTGTCGGTGCGTGTGATGCCCGCGTTCGTAATGAGGTGCAAACTCACCGGGTTTGTGGACAACAACTTGTCTGTGGCTGGGCGCGCTCTCACTCACCCGCGTGCTTTTCGCGATAATGGCGCTTTGGCAGAAGATCAGATTTTGCGCCAGCAAGGACAAGACCCCAAGTTTTCGGAGCCAAGTCACACAGTGCCCCCTAATTCCCTCTAATCTCGCCTGTCTCCAGGCAGGTGATCCCTGCGTGTCTTTGAGTGGGCGTCTTTGTGCCGAAGCCAGCTCCGGTGATACCAGCCGTACGTGGCCACCCCTCACAATGCTTGAGAAACTCATTTTCCCATCAGCCTGTCACTCCTCACAGTAACCAGTAGACTAAGCCTGTCATAGCCGCAGTAAAGCCTTATCATGTGCGCCGTCTCACACTGGGGGGCACTGGGGATATTAAATATCAAAACAAGGCCACTTTGGTTCTGCCATCGGTCAAAGTGGCAGCAAGTCCAATATTACTAGTCTAGCGTTACCATACACAGAACCATGTGACATAGACTGTTCTTTTTTTTGTTTGTTTTTTCAAACGGTCAGATGAGTTTAAATGAACAAAAAAGGTCAGTAATGGTATATAAGCATCTGAATAGTTTTTATTTAACCGTTTTCACAATTGCTTTAAATTTAAATCATGGATTACAAAATAAGAAGAAAAAGAATATATTACATGCATAGATTAAAAAAAGTGCTGATGTACATTATATCATCATTTAAAGCATATTGTTGGTGGTGATGCCCTGATAATATTCTTAAGACGCTTTACAGGTATTATATTTCTTGTCAGAATACTGAACCAAAAAAAATACTGTTTATAAGTTGACCTTTATACTTTTTTTTTTTTATTCTGTTATCAATTTTGTTTTTCATACAAAAAAATATTAATGTGGCACATAAATGATATGTGTTAATATCATTTTAAAATTATTTTCAGAAATACAGCAGTCTGAAAAGGTCCAACAAAGCACATTTTCATCAGTAATAAGAGAACAAGACCTGGCAGTCGGACAACAGCCCCAAAACACCCTCCCCACTCCTTTTAATGAGGCTCCCGCCTCAGCACAGCAGGGGGTCTGTCAGGAGGAAAAAAGAATCATTATGAAAAAGCTTGACCCGCGCCAGCTTCATCTCCATCACACATGCACTGTCAACTTAGCCATCCAATATTTTGGCACATTAAATAATTGCTAGGTGATGGAGGCTTCCTCTCACGTACCGCCGGCTGCCGCTAACTACAACGCCATAAATGACAAAGGATAAATCAGGCGTCGCCGTTACGATTTTACAGTGTTGTAAAGTTCTTCATAAACTGCTGTTGAGTGTTTTTACATCTGATAAGTCTTGTCCAGCAGCTGTATTTCACAGAACACAGCGACAGCATGTCTTTGCTTCACAGATCCGGTGATTCACGATGGAGACGTTGAAACAAACAAAGATTTAATACACAATACACACATATAGTGGACGTCAAGGTGTCGTTTTCGCCGCTTGATATATAGAGTAAATGAAATGCAATTTTATTGGAAAACTTGAACAATTGTTCTTATTATGTAAACAATTATTTACTGAAGCATTTTTACACCTCACTGCTGAAATTCTCAATAATTGTTAACAATTCAAATCATCTTTACCCTAATAGTATTCATGAATCATAAGTTGTTTTAAAACAACAACAATCTTTCAGTGCATTTTAAGATCATGAACTGGTGGGATCAGGCCTGCAGACTTACCTGTCCTGTCCGAGTCCATGCGCATGTGTGTGTGTTGGAGTGTGTTGGTGCATGTGTGTGTGTACCTGGTTAATCGTAACTTGTGAGAACCATTTCTTGGAAACACACTTACTCATGAGAACATTTTGCTTTGTGGGAACATTTTGCCAGCCCCACAGTTAAGTCTCAATTTCAGGATTAAAACTTCAAAGTAAATGGGTTATGCTGGGGTTTGGTTTGGTTTAGAGTCCTGGTTAAGGTTTGGCATTTGTCAATGAAATGTCCCCACAAATATGGCAGTATCTGTGTGTGTATATGTGTGTGCTTAAGCATATCTATCTCAGTGACGTCCAATTTCAGAATCAGAATCAGCTTTATTGCCAAGGTCAGTGAGGATCCTACAAACTAGGAAAGTGGTTCGGTGCAATAATAATAATACTACTACTACTACTAATAATAATAATAATAATAGTTATTATTATTATTATTATTCTACAACAACAACAACAATAATAATAATAATAATAATAATAATAATAATAATAACATAAAATAACACATATATGAATAAAATTAAAGAATAACAATAGAAGTAACTAATAAATAAATAAACCACAAACCACAAACAAGGGCTGAAGTGAAGAAGCTATTCTTGTGACACGAGGTTCTGGTCTGAATTGACTGTAACCTCCTGCCAAAGGGAAGAGGGACAAACAGTCCTGGGTCACGAGGGTCTCAATTTTGGGGAAAACACCTCCTTGTGAGGTCTATATGTCTTTGTAGGGCCTTTTTGTTGGAACCCACAAGATGAAGACTCAGTTCAAGGATGAAAACCTCAAAATAACTCATTACAATTAGGTTGAAGCTTTGTTTAGGGCGTGGTTAAGGTTAGCCATGTGTTTTGGATGGTGAAAAGCATTACGGCGATGAGCGGACCCCACTAAGTGACAAGCCTGCATGTGTGTGCATGAGTGTCTGTGTGTACAGTGTATCTTGTGTGATTTTATTAACCGTTTCACTAAAACCTCATCGCTTTAAACCCAAGAGCGCCACCTATTGAGCGTTGAGAGCACTGTTTCATGAAGCCTTATCACGAACCCTTAGTGTATCTTAGTCTCAATCAAATAGCTTTGCTGCTCAGAAACAAAACTGAAGCCTGTTATCCAGAATCATGGTTACACTTTATTGACATTTAAATTGCAAACAAGCATCATTCTCACACACAACAACAATCAAACGTTGAAGTAAAAAAAAAACAGATTCAGCGATCAACACACACGGATCGTGTTCACAACTCAATCTATCACGCTGCAGACAGAACAGACATCTCCACTTCCTCCACCGGCACCGGGAGCAGCTCTCTACGCCTGGTGCGGCGGACTGTCGCCACGATAACAACAGCAACAACGCACATCACTGTGACAAGAACACTGACCAGCACAGACCTCACTAGATGGTGATCAACCTCCGCCTCTCTGATCATCACCACGGTCTTATGTGAGAACAAACAATGTCGTAACGCAGCCGCACACCAGAACTCGCCACTATCTTCCAGAGAGATGTTATGAATCACCAAGTCCGTTCCATGCAAATCGATATGGTCATATTCCGGATCACTAGCCAGAGACAGATGGGGTTGGACTCTTCCTCCAGTTCGGTTGGACTTGAGAAGCCAGGTTATGGGTCTAGGATCTGTCCAGTCGCCACATTTCAGAGTCAGGTTTTCTCCCTCACTGAACCAGACAAGTGTAGGCGGGCCAGACTCAGGACACGCTAACAGGTAGTAGTACTCATCACTGACATCGCAGTAGTAGTAACCAGCGTGATCCACCGTCAGAGATGGAAACCTCACTGTGTAGCTGAGACTCTCCTCTTCTTCAAAAAATGACTTCTTCATCGTCCAATCCGCTTGGTTTCCACTAGTGCCAGAACAGTTCATCTCCAGACTGTCTCCGACCGCGCGATATATTATCTCAGGCAGTACATGAACCAAGACAAGGCTCAGTATGTCACACCTCCCATGGTTAATCTCAAGACAGACACAGACGATTTCATCAGAAGGTTTGCAACCTGTTACCAGAAGAGAAGATTTGTTCTTCACTAGCTGGATGCTCACTTCACCAGTTGTATATGTTTCATGGTCGATTAAAGCAAATTCCAAGTTTTTGGTTTTGGAGTTCCTAAAATTGATGAACCACTGGAAACTCTGGTTTGGTCCCCCGTCATCACAAGTCAGCTCCACTGCTTGTCCAACACTCACGAAAACATTCCGGTCTCTCGTCTTCTGGTCGTCACAGACGAGGAGAGTGGAGTTCTTCTCATGAGTCACATTGCCCTGGGTCCAGCACTGCTCCTGGTACCAGCCTGAGTCGGAAACATTCAGACCGGACATCTGGTAGGATGCATTTCTCTCCATGCCGAAGCCGTGAGACGCCAAAGAGTTCCACAGGAGCTTCTTCTCATCACCGGTCCATTTGGAGATCAAGCAGAAGTCAGCTGTTTGGTTGAGGATGAAGTGATGAGATCCCCGTACGGCCTGGATGACCACAGCATGGATGCTGTTGGAGATGAGAGCCACCAGCAGCAGGATCAGCGCAGCGACAGCCATGTCCTCGTCTGTGTGACTGTGAGCAAAGTCGGACTGTTGGTTCATCATCTCAATCTAGACACCATCAGCAGCAGCAGCAGCTCCTCACCTACGTCATGGAACCGGTTGAGTTTGTGCGATGGACTGTCTGCATGCTTCTTCCTGTTAGCTTTATCAGAGGTGAAGATCCGGGGCGGGCATGTTTCGTCATATGTGTAGGTACCAAGTCTTGACAAGCCACCATCTTGTGGGGACATTTTGCTTTGTAATGCCATTTTGGCCTGTCCTCACAAGGTTTAGAGGGTTAAAACCACACTAAAAGTAGTTTATTATAATTGGGAGTCAGTTTGGTCCAGAGTCCTGGTTCAGGTTTTCAAGTTTTCAGCCATTTGTTTTGGATGGTTCAGTTAAGGTTGAGAGGCTGAGGAAAGCCTTATGGCAATGAGAGGTCCTCACAAAAATAGCAAAACGTAAAAGATCCCAAATCCCTTAAATACCTATTGTGTCACCAAAAAGTGGGAAATGTCCCTTAAGGCCTTTGGACTCTGCAATGCATGCTGGGATGCTCAAAAGAGCTCAGCGCTCATTAGATGGCACTCTTCGCTGTATAATCTTTGGATTACAATTTCAATGTAACAATGACATCAGTTCTAAACTGACCACCTACTGAGCTCTGAAAATAAGCACTTTGTTTCGCGAAACCTCATCACTACAGTTATATACAGATATATTTTCCTCTGCTTATTCGCTCACGACGCACCCCAGCAATAGTCATGGTCTGATGAGGCTTCATGAAACATTGTCTTCATTCTCAGAGCTCAGTAGGTGGCGCTATCGGTTGGAAATTGATGTGTGATTGTATTGAAGTGGCTGTTCAAATCCAAAGATTTTAGAGTGGAGGCTGCCGTCTGGTGGTCTGAACACTGTTTCATGAAACCTCACCAGCCCATCACTATCAAACCCACACCTCAGAGCACTTATAGTAAAGTAAGCAACATGGTTACATTGTCAGGGTTAAAATGTTTTTTTTTTTCTTCCTAAAAAGATGAACCTTTGCCCAACATTGTGGACTTAGAGAACGGACCATCCACGGAAATATACTGTCTGAAACTTCAGCCAAATATAAACAACTGAAGATTCTCTGGAGAAGTACAGTTTTTTTTTAGTATTGCCAAAGAAAAGAAGCATATTTTCCTTTCACAAAAAGTCTCAAAAAAATAATGAAAATTTAATTGAAAAATAGAACCTGTATTGTGTCTGATCAGTATTTATAAAAATAGGAAAACAGGATGAATATAAAGCAATAAGGGGGCAAAAATACTGTATGTTTTGTGTCTCCATCAAAACATACCTCTTTTTTGCCTCACTTTTCAAGTGTTCTTTCACTGAAAATCTCCAAAATACCTATTTAAAAAAAAATCCAAAGTTAAGCCGACACCATCTGTTTCAATCATCATCCAACATTCAATATCAGCAATAGGAGAAGCAGGATCCAGGTACTGCAGCCAGAGGATGTGTTACATTACCTGAAAGCTCTCTCTTGGTGAAACAACTCCAGATGTGGCCGAGAAGCTGAAACACATGGAACCGCACATCCACGTAAAAGTGAGCATTTGGCATTTTTATGGAACAGAAATGAAGTAAACACAAGAAATAAATCCCAGAAATAAGAGAAATCTGCTATTTATTATCTAAATTATAGACATGAACCCAAAACCCAGTGCTGCCTGCCAATAAAAGAAGGCTAATTCCTTAAATGGAAACCAGAATGTTAAAACAGGTAGAGCAAAGCCGCAGTGCTGTATGTATATGTACGGGCTGATTGTTGTATACCAGAGCTGATTTCCAAACTTGCTCACCTGGAAAGAGATCGACAGCAGAGAACACACACGAATGCAGCATTATTGAGGTGACTATTCATTGATGTTCCCTTATATGGTCCTATGTGGTAGATAATAATAAACCAGGGCCAACCATTTTTATATTCCAGAACGTTTTATACATGTATTTTTTTTACTCATTTAATAGGAACCAAAGAAGCTTTAAATTGGGTTTATTTAAAGTCTGTGAAGAGCTTCGTCCCAGAGATTTATTTGCTCCTTCTATACACATCTGAAGGTCCAGCTGCTCTCCACATGAGGTTAGACCAGAGCTGCGCTGCTCAGTCTATCATTGTAAATCAGCCATTCATTGTGTTTTGAGCTCCATAAATGAAGCAGGATTTAAACAAAGGTTACAAAACCATTGCATTAATCACATTCCATCCACAGGATCAACTCTTGTCGGCCGATTCTACGTTCACAAAAGCAACGTTAAAAGAGCAAGAAGAGACGGGATAAAGTGACCTAAACAACACAAGAGTATAGAAATTAATTTTTTAGGGGTGATTTCAAAGAAGGCGCAGAACAAAGTAAATCAAATGAAGAACGGCATCGGATTGGCAGTTTCACAAAGTACGCAAGACGGTGCAAGGTGATTTCACTACTTTGTTTTTTGTGTATGCACAATGTTTTTTGATTCCCAGACTCACATATAAACTCCGCAGTATTCTTGTATACTGTTTAAAGTTGTGCTGTTATGAGGTGGCGACAGTGTGTATCACACTCTGATGATGCTATGCAACATAGTTTTGCGTAAATTCTTTTCACATTTTTATTCCTTTTACACCCCTGAGATTATGCCCAGGCTGTCCCATGTTGATGACATCACACTACGCTTGGTTTAATACAATCTAATACTGTAGAGCCAAAAACATGAACTGGTCAAATGTATTTTCATTATTTTTATGTTTGTATGTATGTTTAAATACTATTTATAGCCCCTTGTGGCTTGTTTCAGTCTTTTTTTGTCCCTCAAAATAAATAAAAAAGCAAAATCTAAGATTCTTTTCTGCTCTGTTTTGGCATGATAGCTCCTCACATTAGTTATAATAATGTGGCCCCATTCGAAATTGAATTGATGACCTCTGTTAACTGTAACTGTTGAGTGTATCAAATGACTCAGTGATAAATAACAATATTTACAATGGAACATTTACGCTGACTCCACATTATTTAACTGAAATTTGAATGGCTTGTCTTGAGTAGTCACTGCATTTCAAACTCATGTCCTCGCTGGCTTATGCTTGTGCTTCCTGCGTATGTAGTAAGCACATACAGTACTGTAAGTGACAGATGACTATCTATGTATTTTGAAACTACAGATAAGTCCTGTTGCTGTTTAGGCTGTTTTTCTCTGTTAAAGAAGGAGTCAGCTGCCACAGCGTCTACAGTTTTGGGCAAACGACAAACACTGGACAATTTTAGTTGTTCTAAAGGTTTAGACCCCTCACACTTTTCCAGAGAATTGTTAGTACGAAGGCTAGGATTAGCTGTCACAAATTCCAATGTTAATGTCACTCAACCATGATCAGAGTAACAACAACATGTTGTTAACACAGCAGGCTTTTTGCACATCATCTGGGAAGCAGCAACAACACCTTCAGTTGGATGAGGAAACCCACTTCCACTGTCCCCTGAGGGGCTCCGTACGTTTGACATCCCTGCCTAAAGACAAAGTTTGATTTCCAATAACTCATGACAGATGACTTCACCGGGTTGTCAGAGCACCTTCAGCTCTGAACCCTAGGGACAAAGATGAACACAACTTTCTTGGGATTCTCTCATGAGTGATGGCAAGTGGAGTAATTAAAGTGATTATTACACCGTCGTGTGCCACTGAAATTAATATTTGAAAATGTGATCCACCCAGGGTTTCCATGTAAACGATGGTGGCACACAGAAAAAATATTTTAACCCTCACATGATCAAATGTATTTAAAGAAAGTGGAAACATCTCAACAGATGGACGGCACCTAACAGATGTGGACATGAACAAGATGGTTTTCCCGAAAGAAACATCATCATCATGAGTAAAGTCTGTTTCCCGTGCAATGAAGAGATGGACTGCGTGAGGATGGCTATAGATTTAATCTCTACTTCTCATGTTTAAGGAGCTCAGTCATTCACTTGCGTGTCCTGGAATGTCATTTTTTTCTGGACATTTCAAGTGATAGCCAGCACTCAGAAGACCACAAAGCCAGCAGAAGGATCTCCACCCCTGTGCAAGAGCATTTCTGGACACCTCAGTGTGTGCAGGAAGCACCATTCACTCCAACATGACCGGGTCGTCCCGCTATCTGGTCAGACAATCCTCCAATTGGCAGGCTTATTTAGTACTTCAGTGCTGAAGTAGTTTTTCCAGTCCAGGTCCATCGTTTGTAAATACTGGCCATGAGAGGTGTCTGAGTTACAACCTGACGCTTAATTCCTTTATATACAATCTGTGCACTGCAGCTCCTCCAAGACCCTAAATGCACCACAGCTGTGGATGTGAGTTTGTGTTATACGAGGAGGTTGTCAATTGGGTTTGGCTCCAGACACGATCTGAACCTGTTCACATGCATTATATATTGTACGATAGTGTTTGTGTTTAATGTGAAGTTTGGACCTCACAACTACATTGGTGTCAGTCCTGCTGCTGACGTCTATAACAAGGATTTGTCATATCAAGCCAGCTACACCCTGTGTCGGTCATTGTCCTCGCTGACCAGTCCTCTGGACGTGAAACACCGAACCCCCTACCGCTGTCCGGGATGAACTCCTCACCTCCACTGTAATGCATTTGGCCTGGCTCCAGGTTTCTTTCAGCCTCCCAGCTTTTACCTTTCCCTCCCTGTTCACAACACCAGCATTTATAGACCTGAGCAGATCCATCACTCACAACGCCCCCCCCCCGCTCCTTTCCTTCCCTTGTCCTTGTTTAGGCTTTTATCCAACTATTCCCGGTATTTAGTCTGAGTGACAGTGTTTAATAACGTGTTCAGGAATAAAAGGCTATTATTAAAAGGGTGTAGCAGGAGGGGAGGCTGTTAAAAGGCCAGGTTTTAGGGCACCCGAGCGGTGAGGCATGTTTTTTTGATGGGCATTTCTAAGCAGGCTCTAAATAGGTCATGGGGCTCCAATTCCCAAACAACAAGGCGAGACCATCTTCTTTAAGTCAGAAAGTTTCTAGTCAAGACAGTTCAAGAGAGGCGGCCAGATGAGGGCTCGCATGAACAAAAGTCTTCTGCGAGTGACAGTGCTGACTCAAGTTGAGTTATTTTTAAAAATAAATAATAGTAAATAACTACAGAAGCAAAAGCTTTTTATTTCATTTCATTTCTATTTTTACTACAGCAAGAGCAATTAATAAAAAAATTATTATTATTATTATATTATGTTCCTTTTATTATCATGTTATAATCATATAGTATGCATTAGTAGTACAGTAGTAGTACAAGTAACTCTGTCACAAGAAAGACAAGAAGCAGATTTATAAGTGGCAGTGATGAAGATGCTTAGGTTTCTATCAGGAGTGACTGGAAAGGACACGATTGTATTGTATATGAGAAGCACAGTATACGTGGAGAGGTTTGGAAACAAAACTAGGGAGGTCAGACTGATTATTTGGACATTATATATCAGATTATTTATTTATTTATTTATATTAAGGAAATCAATTTACATAGCCCAAGTTTGTTTTTTGTGGTATAATATATATATATATATATATATATATATATATATATATATATATATATATATATATATATATATATATATATATATATATATATATATATATATATATATATATATATATATATATATATATGTTGTTGCTTAAAATGTTCAATGTTCATTTAAAATCCTGTAGAAGCTTATTGGTTGGTCATACTGAAATAAAAAGGTGCGTTTTAAGAGCCACTGCAAAAAAAAAAATGTGTCTGTAGTTTTTGGGGTTGTGTTTTGGCCATTTCACGGTCAAATCAATATCATGTGGTCATATGAATCGAAACCATGTGTAGCATATTTTCTGAAGTGCTACCAGCGTTAAAGGTTTCGCACCCACAAGGAGATCAGTTTTCCATCCACTTTATTTTGTTATTTATTTTGTACCTGGCAGGACTGGGATTCTGTATGTAAATCTTTTTTTTTTATTTTCAGTTTATTTTATATTTTAGTTTAGTTTTAGTTTTATATATGTATAGTTTATATATATATATATATATATATATATATATATATATATATATATATATATATATATATATATATATATATTTATTTATTTTTTTTTTAATTTATTTATTCATATAGAACATCCCGTCATCCCCCCTGAATCCATTTAAATGTGGATAATGCAACAGAGGGCAACACACCAATTGTTGTGTCACCATTGAGATAAATGCTGGCGACAACAAGGCAGAGAATGTGTGCAGCCCAACTAAACAGTAAGACGCAATGGCTTGTTCAGTAATTAGAGCAGGATTGCTCCAATGAGCGCGTGCACGTTCTGACAAGTTCATCAGTGATAACGAATAGCGCGGCGAGCGCACTCCGATGGTAATTTGGTGTGTAATTCCACGTGAAGTTAGCATTAACGGAACATCACAAAAGGCATTACCGGCATGTCTAGGAATGTGCGCTGCTCGGCCGATCCTGGCCAATGATAAGACGCCATCTGTTACCCATGAGTGGAACTGGTGCTGGTCCACCAACAGAGCTACACACACACACACACACACTTGTCACTTGTTTCAAAGCCTCCCAGATTATTGGAGGTTTTGGTGTTACGGGGTGCTTGGTTTTCCCTCTGTTATTATAACGTCTTTGAGCGGCAGATGCCGTCCTTTCTTCTACTCTTCGGTTTCTCTTTGGGATTATGTGCAAAAGGGAGGTGAAGTCCCCTCTCCACTAGGAGTCTGTGGCTCTGTGATGGTCGAACCCTCCTCATATTGCTCACTTTTATTTCTGGAGGGATGTGCCAGCACGGGAAGATGAGGAGTCGCCACAACGAAAGAGCAGGATTAGGAATGGAGACGGAGGACAGTTTGACGGTGTTTGGACAGAGTTCATAGTGTCACACTATTGAATTTCATCACAATTTTTATTAACATATTGGTTACGTTGAATAAAGTCAGAGTGAGATTATCCATAAAATGTCTGTTTGTTAAGTGAGGTTAACTGAAACGCTTAAAAAAAAAAATCTGAACATAACATTTTCATGTCGAATAATACTAACGTTATGCTCATGGACTGAAAGTGACTCACGTGTAGAGTCATTGAAGCGCCGCAATTCTGTGGGACAAATTGGAGCGTGGAGTGCGACACGTTTTAGGCGACAGTATCACAGCTTCAGTGGGTTTTCCGTCACATCATTGATCAAGATGAAAAGTTTTACTCACTGAGCTTATCGTAACAGAGATGTTTTGCTTTCATTGGAAAGTGTCAGCAAGAGGACAGAGCAGCTTGCGCTTGATACTTGACACCACGAAAAACGCAGTGCATGTTGTTTGAGGTGGATCACATTTGTGTCGTTGTACTTTTTTGCATTGACTACTGCAGAATTTTAAGTAGTGCACACAATTTGTCATTCAATGAATACAGTGCTTCTCAATCTTTTTCTGTTCTGTTTCTTCCCAACTCTCCGCCGCCTCTGTAAATATTATCATGTGTCAAGAAAATTATTACAAGTACACCTATGCATTACATTGTATCCTTGTTAACATTAAAGAAAAGAAAAAAGAAAGTAATAAACACCAACTTACAATAAAGAATAACTCTATTAACATTGTTTTTGTCTGTAACAGAAAAGACTTTAAGGGCATCAATTTCCCTCGTACGGCAAAAAAGTATGTTCCCATGCGTATGGTCATTTGTTAATACAAGTCATTGTCTGGGCCCCTCCTGGCCAACAAGGGGCCCTTGGCAACCGCCTGGGTTGCCTGCCTTGTTGTGATGGCCGTGGTTCGAACACACAAGTCGAAACACTTAAGGTTCTCATAGTTTTGTAAGAACTCAGATCATCTGAGCACAAGCCATCGGTTTCTGCCTCATAAAAAAACGTTTGTCAGACCGCAGTCGAAGCACAGCACCGAAGTATTTTCTCATAATTAAACAACATCAGCGTCCTAGCACGCAGATGTTGGACTGGCTGATCTGTTGTTGGACCACAAATCATTATGAATAGCTTTTTCTTGCCAAATGACTTCAGTGATGGTTTATATTTACTAAAGGCATCGAGTATCTAAGTATTTTATGATGTCCGCAAGTTATGCTTTTTGTATAGTAATGAGGCTTAAACCAGACGGCACTACTTTAAATGGAATTTAATATATAGTATTTGGTATTTGAATTATTGTTTATATTATTGTTTTTGACGGACAGACAAAGCAAAATCGCAATTCCAGTGTACAACTACTCAAGACAACTTTTAGAGTTGGAAAAAGGATGGATCATAGGGAAAGAAAACACGTAGCGATACAGCGCTTTAAGGGACATCCATTTTCTTGGCCCTTATTTATGGCTATTTCCAAATAAAAACGCGTCTCTTCCCATCATAGCTGCTTCAGGAACTGATCTACAATTGACGCCAATAATAAATTAACAACAAAAAAGAAAAAAAAAGCCCATTTTATACAGGAATGTGTTTTGCCCAGCGCACTCTTTACATAAAACTGATTCCTACGTTCCATCTCACCTGAAAGTCCCTTCACCTCCGGCTTCCAACCTCACAATCCCCCAGGTGTTTGGCAAAGGAGCAATGGGGAGCGAGAAAGTTGACAGAAAAGCAGCAGGAGCTTGACACAGACTGCACCTCTGTAGAGATTTTACAGAAGACTCAAAGCCACAGCAAGAGGTCTTCACCTTTGGGGGATTTTGTAATAAGAGACGTGGGTACGGTTGTGCGCCTGAGGTTGTCACATCGACTCATCCAACCAACTTTCAGCAAGATCTCCAAAATGAATAAGTGATGGCCTCTGCTCTCATGAGCTGCCGCTAACTTATTGATGACTCTTAAACAAGGGTGGGTTGCAATAACAGCAGAACTTTTCCTGAGCTGTTTGTGCCTGAAAGCAAAACCCACTAATCTTATTTTAAGACAGTCGGCAGCAGTGGCAGCCTCACCAGCAGGAGGTGGCTTCTAACATATGACTTGTTTTGATCTCTTGTCCTCGTGTTCAAGTACTTGACTCTTAGACCTGACTGTTCAACACTTAAACATTCTGCAGGACTATTTAAAGACTCGTGTTGGTATTTTACTGTAGACTAATATGCTAAACTTTGAGACTCTATAGGCCTTTGCGTTTGGACGCTTCCTCCATCATTTTCATTGGCAGTGACTAGGAAGGACAGGGAAAGGATGATGGCCTTGTGTCTTATTTCATCGCTTAGAATCCCAGGTCTTCCTTGGTCTCCCCCGGGTCCTGTAGGTTTGTGGACCCTGGTACTGCACATGTACTCCTCAACCCCTTATTAAAAATTACAAAACAAAATAAAATAAAACAAAATAATAAATTAAATAAATAAAGAGGAGAATATGGGCGTTGCACTCACACAACAGACATTACGGTAGTCCTAGTAGTTATGCGTGTGTCTACGTACGATGACTCCTGCGCCATGACAAAAGTTATTTGAAGTTAGAGTTAATTGATGTTTAAATATACTGTAAAGTTGGAATGCTAGTTTAGTTGCAGCTTTTCAGTGTGAGACTGTCATTGCACGTATCAATGACAGAGAAACAGGCTGCTCAGTACCACACATACTAGCTAAAAACACCTGGACGATTCTCTAAACATAACAATTATGGTAAATATATAGAATATTTCAGTTTAGATTTATCATCTGGGTGATGTCTATGGTTATTAATGCCATTTTCAAGCTCTTGCCATGTTAAAAATTGAACATGTCAGTTACGTTTTTGTCCCTATCTAATAGTAAAAAATAAATAAATAAATAAAATTTAAAATAGTAATGATGTATATGAGACATATTTGGGAAATGTATCCACACATACACACACTTTGTCAAGTATTTTGAACAATGACTTCACTGCTGAAAGAAAAGTGGACAATGGATATCAGAAATTCAGACAAGACAAATAGCCTGAGAAATTCTCTTTCCAACCTACACAACTCGCACATTCTTAATAAGCCAGGAGAAAATAGCTGCGATGAAGAATTCTGATTTGAAATGAATTTATTTTTATTGATTTACTCATTTATTTTTGATTTCATGCGAATGGCCCATTACTTTCTGTCTCTTTCCCATTTGTTGTAGAGTACTCCTGGTTTTATTTCTTCTTTAATGTGAAGCTTCTGTGTTGTTTTATCTGCTTCCTGCTGAATAAGGAAGGATTCTGCTGATGCATGATAAATATATAAATAAACAATTTGTTGTTGAGGGTAAATTATATGATGCAAATTATTATTATTAACAGTAGTAGCAGTAGCGGTATCAGTAGTAGTAGTAGTATCAATCTATCCTGAACTGTACAACTGAATATATCCATCCAAGAGTTCTAACATAAAATGAAAATAAATTCCTCTTAATGTAAAGACTAAATTTTTCAATAGTTAACGTCAAAAATTCACCTGGGTTTGAAGCTAAAGTTTGAAGATTTAAACTGCAGATGTTTTTTTTTTTGTGCCGGTGGGACAGTAGCGTGTGATCAGGATCAGTGTAGCTCCATGAAAAAGTAATAACATTATTCCCAACAGGTTATTGATGAGCAATATTTGAATGGTAGAAACCTCAACAACCTTTCCTGGCGTTACGAAGGTACGCATGTATTTCTCCCCGTGCAGCAGCCGGTGGAGACATGTTCCTGCTGATTCATGTCAGATTAAGCAAAGGGTTAAGAGAAAGTGCCGTCAAGCTGCCAGGATTTGGGGAAATTTCAGCCTTTTCTTACCATTAAAATCCCACAACGCAGCACTTCCATGTGTAACAGGAGCCACTGCTGGCGCAGTCGTTCTGGAGGGGTAAAAGTTGTACACTTGAAATCTGTCTTTGATTTAAGTGATGGCTACATGACACAATACGGTCTTAGTTTTTTTTTTTTTTTTTTCACATATTTAGTCACTAAATTTATTGGGGTTTTTTTTGCAAATGAAATTGTGACATTTTTGGCATTGTTATACTTTGACTGGACAGGCCAGATTTCTAATGTTTTTTTTTCAGTATGAAAAGAAAAACAATAGTATAATCGCTCTTAAATTTGTCACAATGTTTTGTGTGTGTCTTGCGATAATACATCACACCGCGGAATGTCTGCGTCTGGCAACCAGAAAAACTTCAAATGTGGCAGCAGCGCCGCTCCTTTATCCCATGACGGCCGTCCTCTGTTCTCTTCAGTCTTCTCTCGACGCCTCGGCCACTTCCTTTACTCGCCGCCAACTTAGACAGCAGACGCCTCAGCTGTCCCTCCTCTTCACTGTCGAGGTGATAACAAAGCATGAACGGACGTCACTCTCGGAGCTCTCTGATCAGAGTTTGCCGTTCACTCCAAATCTTTCATACATGTGTGAGTCTGGGGATCATCTAGAGCGGAGCGTGTGATGGCCAACCTACAGCTCCGTGAGAGGAAACTGATGGCGCGCCAAATAGCTTGACACACTTGGATTCCCTAAGACTTTCTTTGTATGCAGATGTGAGGAACCTATTGGCAGAGATGCAGTTCCATAACCTGTGAATCTGATACCAATTAGTGGCAGCATGATCGCAGCGACTCTGGCTTTTGTTAGACAATGAAATAAAGAGTCGAGGAAAACAAAGACAGAGCCAAAAGAAATGAGTGTCCAGAGAGCGGAGTGAGTGTAGTGGCCTGGAGATTGTTTAAAGAAGTGATCTGGCTTTGGAAAACTTAAACTGCCTCGATTAGATTTGAGTGGAAAATGTCCACTGCGATTCATCTGTGAAAGAAAGACAGAAAGTAAGAAAAAAAATGAACAAATATTTCTACCCTTCCAACATGTTGAACTTGAGGTCGGTGTCCTTTTTCATGCAAGACTGAAGAAAAGATCTTTTATGACCTCCTGGATGACAAAAGCGTTTTTTTAGAAGATGCATGCAGGGTAGCGAAAAACGAAGTAAACATATTAAAACAAGACTGTACTTTGAATGGAGACTTTAAGCTCTGTCTTGCGCCAGTATTTCACACATTCTCCAAGACCACAACATGGTGCTCTCAACATCTCAAGTATGCCACCTCTTCTATTCCTCCAACTTTGTCTCACCATTTTTTTAAGTGCTGCGACCCTGGCTGACAATGAAAATCCCAGTTCCTGACCACTACTCGAGCTTGTTGACTCAATATTGTCTGCTGCTGTATCTTGAGCTTGACCCTCGAAAGGTTTTTACTCGCCTGGTCTCAAAACTTTCCCTCGTCTGCTCCCTAGGACTATGTTTCAGAACTGCCTGAATCTAAGTCTCTTAAGTTATTTTCCTTTGATCATCTCCTGATCTCCCAGACTTAAGCACTTAATCATGGCTCAGCTTCAACTCCATGAAATCTTTGTGTCGCTTGGTGTACACCGCCTGGTCTATATCTCAAATCTGGTGTTGTTGCTGTGCACCTAAAAGTATTTGAAACCCCCGTAGACTTGTAGCAGTGAGTTAAGACCAGAGCTCACCAAGACTGAGAGAAGATCAAGATCCTGAGGAGGGAGCGACGGGGCAGTGTTTATCTTTCTTCCTTTCTTTTTTTTTTTCTTCAACAAAAAAAAATGGTCAGAAATACATATTAGAGAATTAAATGAAGTTGACGTTTCTTAAGCAAAGCGAAAGTCAAAATGCAGTCAATTCTGAGACAAGACTAAGACCGAGAACCGAGTCTTACCGAGCACCACACTATTACCCAGTCGGAATCGTCTTCATAGTATCTGTTAGTGTTTTTTGTCTGGACACATTAAGCCCCAACAAAAAACTGACAGCTCATATTTTGAGTCAAATTAAAATCAAGTATGTGTCAAAAGGCCTGACTTATTTTGGTGTCAAACCTCAAACTTCCATGGCAGCGTTTGGTCGAATCCCTAAGATCTCACTTGCCAAAATGTACCTTTCTGTACTTCTTTCTTTATCGGAACCAAATATATTTGTTCTTTTCTTCATCTTCATCTAGAAGGCTTTTGCATTGCTTTGGGTTTTCACTGAAAGTCCTCGCCTTGCCTACCACACCAAGATGCAATGCTCCGTCTTTCACGCAGTCTCCAAGCATTCATGTCTTGAACCTGGTTTTCAGCAACCTGGTCCCATGCAGACTACGCACGGGGTCCCACGGAACCGCGGTGAACTCAAAAAACCCCTAAAATAATCAAGCAGCTGCTAAAAGATAGAGTGCAAATATAAACACGGGGATAAAGAGGGGCTGGCACACAGATGCATCATTGTCATGGTCCCTCGCAGGTGGATGGTTGGCATTTACCCAGTCAGCAATGCCCCGCTGAGCTGCCCGCAGATTTACAGTTCATCAGAGGGTCATCTCTCTCTCACTCCCGCTTCTATTCAATGATGCCATGAAACTGCATCCACTTCACCCAAACGGAGGTTATATACTGCCCCCTAGCTGCCCTATGGCGCAAAACCACAAATAAACTTCAGTCAAGCCAACAGCACTTTCAGCTAACCATATAACCTCCGTTTGAACCCGGTGTCACTCAGAGTTCATGTCGTCTGAGTTATTGTCTAAGCTTCTTTTTATTCTGCGCTAATAAAGCTTAGACACATGTCCGATATCGGAGTTTGTGTTTTAATCACCTGCTGATGTTCCTGCCTCAGCTGCAGCTCCAGGTCTGCGCGCTGCAGGGAAGGAACGCCGGGAGTTGAATTAGGGCGCACACATGTTTTGAATAGCTTCGGTTATCCGCGGCAGAATGGTTCAGAAATCCATAACTGCCCGGATGCATTTGCTCGATGGTTTTCTTTCCATCATTTTGCTGTTGTGTTTTCATGATCCATCACAATCATAATGGTCCTGTGGCACTTTTGTTGCAACGTCGGGGCCGTGGTGTTAGTTCAGACCCTCATATTGGGGGTGTGCATTGGTCTAGTTGTGTATTAAACGCACTGGTGCTCAGACTATTGACTATTGACATCCAAATTACACAGATCAACTGCACCAATTCCTTTTCACTTTGTGTCTTTTTCAGTTTTTAGTAGCGCGTTTGCATCACTAGATTTAAAAATGTTTGCGTGAAGAAGATGTAAGATGGAATATTCTTTGCATTTTCATATGAGATTAAAACTGCAAATATCTGGTCCGGTTATTTTCCTTATATTATAGATCATTTTTACAATAACATTACTTTTTATTATACATTATACATCATTCATGCTCCACAACACTTTAATGGAATGCCAGGAGTACCAACGTTTAGAAACTAATGTAGAAAATGATGAGGAAAAACTCATAACAATAAAAGCGGAAATATATATCAACTTTGTTCCATGTTTATTCGCACATTGTGTATATCCAACTTTATTTTCACAATTTTTTTTTACTCAGTTCCAAAACAGTTTGGCACACCTCAGGCTTAAACAAAACAAAATAAAACACAACATATTTTAATTTCCTATTCCCCTTGGATTACACGTACTTTTGTGATGATGTAGCAAGCTGGCAGCATTCCATCATACTTGATGGAATTATTATATTTTTAAATAATGGCAATATGATTGAAAATGTATTTGTTTTTGTCCATTCAGCAAGGCTCTGTTGGACCTAATATAAAGTCAGCACAGCAAACAATCACCTTTTTGACTGTTATTTATTTATTATGTTATTTTAAAGAAAACAAAATTATAATTTAGCACATGCCTTTGATCCTTTTTTTTACCTTAATATTTGGGCATTTTTAATACCTCAAATAAATTATATAATTGCATCAGAGTGTTAGCCCAACTTACTTGTGTTTTTCAGTGGAAAGTCACTCCTTGTTACATACAATTTCATCACCTCAATATGAGAGGAAACATGTCCTTAACTACCACCACCGTGGTGGTGGGTATGAGCCGTTGGATGAGGTCACCCTAGACAGGTCACCAGTCCATTGGAGCCCACAAAGACAAGCACCACCTGCATGAGCTTCCCCAAGAAACGTCTAGCATTTCCGGAAAAAAATATGAATAGAAGATAAATAGATATTAAATGTGATCAATGTGCCATTTTGTGCCTCGTATTGCCAGCAAGTGTGAACTGCTTATTGAACCCTTAAAATGTGACCCAATCTCAAATATTAGCAATTCATATTTTTATGTTTCAAAAGGTGTGCCTGCATTGTACAAAGAAATATAAATTATATATTTTTGCTTCTTGTTCACAGGAAAAAACAACTATCAAAATTATATTCCTGACAGTTTTAACTTTTTAGTTCTCAATACATAATTGTATTTAGTAGTTGAATCCAGGGGCTGTCTGGAAACTTCTCGCCAAAACACTTTGAGGGTGAAGATCTTTATCCAACAAAATATCTGGACTGAACTGTCACAACAGTTGCTCATTCTGGACGTGTCACATAACAAAACATTCAATATGGTGGATCATATTCATATTCCAGCACCCAGTTCTAAATGACAAAACACATAAAAACTACAAAAAAGAGAGATAGGAGATTGAAAGAGAGATTGAATTCACAATTTCATGCCATTTATTTGCGTCAATGGAGTTGTGCAAGGTCAAAATCTGACACCCAAGGTCAAAGTACAAACACAATAAACTGAAAACTGCTAAGCTACTTACTACGTTACATGCAGTTAGCTTAGCAACTTCAATAAAACCAAAATACGAATACGATGAAGCAGGTAGCTTGAAACTTGAGATGTCGTGTTTCATCAACCGATGACATTTGACATGTCAGTGACAATCGTTGACGGCGAATCCAACAAACAAGTGCATCATAGAGCTTCAGGCAGGAGGTCCACTAAGTCAACCAAAGCAGAAAAAGAAACGTTCCCAGATCCGGACCGTGATCCGAAACAGCCCCTAAATCGAATCATTTTTGATGAATCCCAATTCAAGACAATTTATTTTTTAAGTTATACTGCACACAAACAGACATTCATGAAATGAGCATTCATTCATTCATAACCAGACACCATAGAGACCAGACTCTTTATTTTAATATTCATCAGGCAGGCGCATCTACCAACTCCACCAACAAAAATGCTTTTGTCTGATGAGTATCTGCTAAATTTTGATTTATTTCTGACTAAATTCACATTGAAGCTCGAAGTATAATTCAAATATCTTAACTTAATATTCAACACAAACATACCAGGGGCCTTTAAAGTTGAAATTTACATTGCGTCTCGTGTCGTTCTTGGAACGTTACGCATTGCGGTTATCACTCATGACACACATACACATGACCGGCGGCTATAGAGACGTGATGAAGCGTGGACCCCACTGAGCATGCTCAGAAAGACATAATGTACGACGCAGCGGAGGAAGCCGTAGCTATTTAGAGAGAGAAATGAAGAAAAAAAAATGGGCCATTGGCTCTCGGCGGCCTCCCGGCAGCTCGCTCACATAACTACTGGTCTGCTTTCTCTGACTCTTATTTTAATGAGGCTCAATCCTTTGTTTAGCCCACAATGGCTCCTTAGATCGGATTGTTGTTAAATAGGTCTCCCTCCATGTTGCTCTTCTGCTGGTGTTTGGCTCGCTGCAGTACAAGTCTGAACAACAGAGACACCATGCATCAGTGTCAAAGTTGTCATCTATTCTGGGAGCCTGTTAGGGAAGATCTGTCCTCTTTTCTTGTGGAATCCAGCACGGAGATTTGACATATTAATGTATAACTGTCCCCCTCAGCCACTCTGATATATATTCAGTCAATGAAGTAAGGCCGGGCTGGTTATTGCACATGAAGAGGAGTTTGTCAAACGTCTGGCTGGGAGAGCGTCGGAGATTTGCACTTCGGTAAACACAACTCAAATGGCAAAGGTTAGGGAAAGGTTACACAAGCTCTGACGGAGTTTAGAGTGACGCCTGAAGCCTGGAGGAGTTCCTCAGGGCCACGTAGACTCACCAATCCCAACATATCTGGGCCACCAAGTCATCCATTAGAGCCAGAGGACGACAAGTGCATATAGCGGGAGACCACTTCCACCTTGATCCGGCTACCCATTGATCCCAGACCTTTGCAGGCCGCTTTTGTCTCTGTTGAAAATGCTGCCGCCTTCATATAAAAGCTTCTTTAATGGCTGTCGGCGAAAACGAAGGCTAAAAGTTCAGTGGGTGGACCTTGAGGTTCTCTCGCTGAGGTTTTACCAACATTTGCAGGGATAATTGGCAAAGAAAAAATACATTTTTAAGACAGTTTTTTTTTTTTTTCAAAGGTACTGGTTGGAGTTTTGTACATTTTTTTTTATTTATTACTACTATAAGACATATGAAAATAAATTGTGTCGTGAATTCAATGAAACATTGTTAGGATTAAATTAAATCAGGGGGAGAAGGAGAACATTGTGTGTGACCCATAAAAAGATAAGGAAAACAGTTCATAAGTCAATATATTATAATATTATTTACTTATTTTATTGATTTATTTATTTGTTATCAACTTTTTGGGAGGATTTTGAAGGGGGACTATGGTGTTAAAAAGAAACAAGAAAAGCAAATGTACTCCAAAAAAAAAAAAAATAATACATTTCGAAAATATATATGAATTTCGATTAGTAATAAGTAATTATTACCAATAATTAATAGTCGGATAATAACCGGATTAATATCCAATTATAATTGACCTGAGTTACTTAGGACATGCATTCTGTAAAACACATCTAATAATGGAGATTAAACACATTTGTAAAAAAAAGAAAAAAGAAAAATAAAACAACAATTTTTAAAGAAAAATGGAATTCAAACATTGACATTAAAGACTTGAATTCCATTATAATCAGATCTCACATATCCATATTGTAGCAGTAAACTTATAATCCCTGTAGTCATACTTAATTTAAGTTACCAATTATGCTGCCTCTTTGAAAAAAAAAAAAAAAATAAAATAAAGAGTGACACGGACTACAAAAATGGCCGACTATGCAGGGTGCTGGGATTTTTTTTTTTTTTTTTTTTACACTTGCGTCCGTTATTTCACAACTCACATTGATCACTTTAATCATTCCAAACATTGTGTTTTACACCGACTGACAGCTCCTCCGGTGAATATGCTGAATTTTATTTATTTATGATTTTCAATACTGTGTGGTTCTCCACTACACTCTGAAATGTTTTCCGCAAGAGGGGAGTTCAGAGGACTCAGGATGCTGCAGGTTGTAGGAGTGGGAAGCCAAAACTGTACATCATACATCACTATTGCTTCAAACGGCTTGACTCTAATAATTTAACACTATTTACTCAACACTATTCAAACCCAGTGTCTGGCTCTTAGCTAACACATGAAGAGATTATCAAATGTCTGTGGTTAACAAGAGTTCTGTGGTCAGTCCTTCTCTGTCCAGTTTGGGAATCGAATTAACAGATTACTGGTCTGATACGAGGCCAATCTCTGTCTTATTACCTGATAATGACCTTCATCCGCATTATACAAGCAGGATCATCTGGGATTGGAATAGGTTAGATTTTATTTAGTGACTTATTTTTAAAGCAGCCCGGTGTTTCTTGGATTTCTTGAGTAAGTTTCCAGACTATGGTCCAACATTGTCTTTGACTTCGGAACTTCCCATCATGGGTCGGCCTCCTCTTCTCTTCATGTCCTCCTTTATCATATCAATGAACCTCATTGATTCTTTCTTTCAAGTCTTTTTTTTCTTTTTTTTTTTTTTTTTTTACATAAAAATAAATTGGAACGTCATTGAGAGAATGGGGATGTAATGAACAATATTTATTTGGTTTAATTTTGGGTTTAATAATTTGGACAATAACACAAGTTTATTTCAATTCTGGCATATTTTAATGTCACATATGAGTGAAAATCATCTTCAATTTTTACCAGTTGCCCCTAGAGTGTGGTGTAACTCCCTGAGCCATCAGCTCGGTATCACCGGGTCAAGGTTTGAGTCGCACCGATGGAGCGGTGCTTGGCTGTAAGTGTGAGCCTCAAAAGAGCGTTACAATGGTACCAGCAGTCGGGGACAAAAAGAACATTGAATTGTGTAAGAAAAGAAGTGCAGTTATTTTAAATGACGTTTATTTGACCTTAAATGAAAATATGTAATTTTGTTAATCTAAAAGCACCATAAAAATAATTAATGGTATGAGCTGTTACTAGTGTTGAACTATTACACAAAGATATCCTCATAAAGGTTTCACTAAATGATTTGTTCAAGTTCAGGACTTAATATATTTATATTTCCCACTTTACGTTTGGCCTTCACACAGGAATCTTTATGACCATCGTGTGCGGAAAAGCATTAAAAATGTCATTTGGCTTTTGCACTGCCATTTAAATCAAACAATAAGAGTGAGAAAATTCCATTTTAAAATGTGATTTGCGGCTCCTGTGTGAGCATTCAAGAGTGAGAAGATTGTGGTAGAGGAATATTTGCGACAGACCAGCGGGACAGAAAGTTACTACGCAAAGATTTGAGCAACAATATGTGAAAGTGCCCAGACTCTCTCAGTGCCTCGTAGAGATGGGAATAAGATTCACTTTTGTGACATGTGGAGATGACCTTAACCTAGAACTTGGGCGTTCCTCAAGGTAATAGTTTTGGCCCGTTGACTTGGACTTCAATGCACAGAAACATTGCTTTGTCATGGTCATGGGATCACCAAGTTGTCTTGATATTAAAAAGTATTAAACAGAGCAAGAGGAAATACTTTGTATTCAGGAGCAGGTATTTAAAGTACCTCGACCAACAAAAAGTTCTGGACACACACGGGGCCAAAGAGCCTTTTTCCTGAACTGTAATTTTAGGTCAGCACAAGGAGGTAATGTAATTGTATTTTTTTTTTTTTTAATCATGATTGTGTTTCAGTGTCAGGTGTCTGTTGTTCTGTTTTCAATTTCAGTGTTTTTCTCTTATTCATTTTTATATTAACATACTGTTTGAAACCTTCATACGCCATTTGAATCACACTGACCAAATTCCCAAATTCCAACGTTGTGTGTATATTTTGTACAAATAAATTCTCTTTTAATTTCTTCTTTTTTCCCTTTTTTAAACAATATATAAAACATTGTTTTTTATGGTAAATACCTTTCTTCCTAACATAAATATCCCCATGATTTTAATAATAAATAAATAAAAGAAAGAATAAATAAACACATGACCTCACAAAGTCTAAGCATGCAAAAGCAATATACAAATAGACATGTTTTACTAAGTTACAAGTTGTTTATTTCTTGTTTGTTTTTCCCTTATGTTTTGCCTTGTGTTTTTATATCAGTTAACTGCATGTTAGGTTTTATTGTTTCTTTCGTTTTTTTGCTTGTTTGTTTACAGCGAAAAGTATTGTGACTTAAAACCTCACACCTAAAATTACTTTTTCGTTTTGTGATGAGTCAATAATAATTATAATAATAAAAATAATAATAATATCAATAAATGACTTGACTTTTCACTGTTCTTTTGTGTGCAGCATTTTCCCTTAACCTTTGAGCCCATCTTAGTCTCAATAAGTAAATAAACTAATAAAATGTAATTTAAAAAAAAAAAAAAAAGAGGGCTGGACTTGTGTAGCTAGTTTTCTGGGCTACGTGCATCATGGATCGTGACAACAGCATTTTCCAGAGTAACCCCTAACCACAGCCAACCTACAATGACTCATAAATATTAAATATTGATGTTGTGTTGCATAAGATCATTACATTCAACTTGTTTTCCCACCCTGGAATCTCCTCCATAATGGCCGTTACAGTGTCCTCTTCAAGACTGTAAACTCATTAGTTCACCAGTTTAAGTACTAGAACATAAAATCAAATTATGAAAAAAAAGAATGCAAAGGCATAAAAGTTGACTTGGACTTTGTATGGAAACTAAACAAAACATGACGGGGGATGCAGGGACAGAGATGCGGGGGGATTCTAGTCATCTATTCTTGTTTGTTTGCGCCTCAAACCACAGCGGAGATCGATAACTCAGACTAAAATATTATAAACCAGGAAAATTATTAGATTTGAGAGCAGAATTATAAAGGATGGATAAATCCGGCAGCCATCTTTTGTCAGCGCAGGGTCACGGAGAGGCCACGGCAGGGTGGCACCAGACTCTCTCAGTGCCTCGTAGAGAAGGGAATAAGTTGCACCTTTGTGACATGTGGAGATGACTTTAACTTAGAACTTGGGCGTTCCTCAAGGTAATAGTTTTGGCCCGTTGACTTGCACTTAAATGCACAGAACACAGAACATTGCTTTGTCATGGTCATGATATTGATATTGTCAAGTATAAAACAGAGCAAGAGGAAATGCTTTGTATTCAGTAGCAGGTATTTACCTCGACCAACAAAATAGTTCTGGATACACACAGGGCCAAAGAGCCTTTTTCCTGAACTGTAATTTTAGTTCAGCACAAGGATGGGAAATGTAGATGTAAGGTTTCTTTTTCTTTCGTGGTTGTAATGTAATTTTCATTTTTCAAAAAAAAATTGTGGTTGTGTTTCAGGTTTCTGTTGCGCTGTTTTCAATTTCACTGTTTTTCTCTTATTCAGTTTTATATTAGCATAATGGTTGAAATCTTAATGCGCCATCTTTTGTCAGCGCAGGGTCACGGAGGGGCCACGGCAGGGTGGCACCTCTCGTCTAATGACAAATATTTGTCTTGGCACGGCTCTGATGTGTGGATGCCACATGAGCGCAACACTCACTGCCCTGTTCCTTAATATGAAGGGAAGTTCACTGGCTGGACGCTGCAGCTGCATGAGCCTCCACAGCGAGGTCACGCAGGTGAACGCCGGGGTTTGTCACCTGTTTCAATTGGCACGCACGGGTCCCAAGGAGCCGCCGGGGGCCACCGCGGTGGGGCCTTCATTCTCCTGCTGGCTAATTGGATTTAATGAGTGATTTAACAAAACAGCACTGCCTGATCAAATCACACTGCTGGTATTCGCCCTGTTAAATCTTGGGTCAGCGCTTTAGAAAAGCCAGAGTGTCGCAGGACCCTCCTCACCGCCAGGCTCCTCCACTGGCCCTCACACATTCCTACCAACCTCCACAACCCTCCTGTCGGCTTCGCTCACCGTCCCCCGCGCCGGGTTCTCACAAGGGCGGAAGAATCTAACAACAAATCTGTGGGGCAATATCATGGAGCGCAGAGTGAGATCACACCTGCGGGTTAAAGGGAACCAATCCATCGGTGAGCAATAATGAGTGTGTACAATGCAGCGTCTAGTCCACATAGCCACGAAGCTCATTTTACGATACCAATAAACAGCTAGTAGAGGAACAGCAGATTATGACTTAATAAATATTTAATAGCTAGAAAACTGCCCCTACTAAAGCACTTTTACTGACACTTTTAAAGCACTTCTCACAGGCAGAAATGTAAAGACTAATCCCTGATTTTCAAATATGGATGGTCAGTTCAAGTAGAGTTACTTATCATAGGTCGCTCATCTTGGATGATGTTTGTCACAGTTCTTCAGAATTGTGAATTCAGTTTTTTCAGCAAGATTTCTTGTTAAAATGTATCCATGAATGAAGAAAAAGAATCCTCAGGAATAATCCATCCATATTCAAAGCCATGTATCAACGTGAAAATGAAGAAATGTAAAAGACAGACTTCTATATCGGCTAACTCGGAAGAAAAAAAAAAACGTCGGTGAACATAATTAAAATTCAGCTCTTGTCGTATTAATAATTAAAGCCAGAGACCTTACAACGCTTCCAGCTCAAACCTCTGATCCCGAACAAGTTCATTAGCATGTTAATATTATCTTCAGAGATATTTTTGCCTTAATACCAATTCTAATACATTGAAATGGATTCACAGCCCTGATACTGCCAAGCCACGGGGCGAGGCCTGAAGCAGCCCCTTTATTTTTATGAACATGAGAAAGCTCAGTGTGGAAGGTGCAGTTGAAACTGGTGGTGGATGTGCTGGAAACAGTAAATGTTTTATGAGTGTGAGGGAAAACAGCTCGCCGGCCTCAACAAGGCAGTTGGCCGGCGCAGATTTGTCGTTGCAGGTTGGCAAAGCTGAGTCTTAACGTATAATGCTGGAAGAGGCTTAATTATTGGGTCAAAGGAGAAAGGGCCAAAGCTGGCGGTACAAAGGGTCTGCAGAGGGGTCGTTCCAGGGTTCAATGTGCCACTCATCCATTTGTTTTGGGGTGTCATTACAAGGTATTACTGCGCTTAAGCGTCTTAATCCATAACAACATCTCCCCCAACTCCACTCAACGACAACACAGCAGGGATTATGAACACCTCCTTGCCACCTCTCATGAAAACAACAGTTGAGCCTCTTAAGAAACTACTTTTTTTACTCAGAAATATTATAATTAAAAAAAAATTGCATCCCCTTCTAAACCCTTTTTTTTTTAATTCAAGTAATATGAGAAGATCAAATTTTTAATTTCTTAGTCAGTTTAACTTATTTAGGGGTAAAATAACCTAGAAGAAATCGTGTTCTATTAAGTATACTGCAATACTAAATTGTAATAGAAAATGTCAATTATAATGTTTTTTTTCTGATATTCCAGGGATGGATTTGCTTTGTTTTTTGCTGTGATACAAAATAGGTTGAGACTTTACGATTTGGGGAAAAATAAAAAAAAAGAGCTTTAAAACATAGAGTCGGCTTAAATAGGGAAACATTAAATTATTATTAATTATTAAACGGAAGACTGATATTGCATTTTGACACAATGGTGTAGACCAGACCTGGGCAAAGTGCGGCCCGGGGGCCAAATGCGGCCCTTTGACTGTATTTATGTGGCCCTCCTGGAGTCAGAGCAAAACTATAAAACTGACATTGTTGTTGTCTCTGACATATGGATTGTTTTTTGTTTATTATGATGTAACTGAAACATAACCTTCTTGTTTAATTATTTTTCTAAATCTTTTCCGTTGGCTATTTTAGTAGGAGTATTTCGTGTCCCTTAAAATACATCAGAATTGAAAGTAAATTTTGAAATGTATGAGCCACATTGACAATCTTTAAATGGAATGTGGTTTAAATTAAATAAAACACAACAAACCAACAGTTTCTATGCATTTTTACAGTGTAAATTCATAATCACACATGATTTTTATTTTCAATTTTCTCTTGTCCTCCTCTCTTTGTGTTTGACGGCCCTTCTCAACGGTCACAATATATAACCCGGCCCCTTGGGAAATTTAATTGCCCACCTCTGGTGTAGACAAACATTCACCCCTCAGCGAATAATTTCCGTCACCAAATAAGCTTTGATTTTAGCCTCTTGGAAGGAGTTCTTGTCTTGAAAAACATCTTCTTAAAACATAGATCTCAGACTATAATATTTAAATTTAAATATAACATTTATACGACAGTTATTTATTCTGACATCACTGTTATAAAGATGCAAAGATAGCTGGAAATGCTATCAAAAAAATATTTTTTCCCCAAATTTGCTATTATTATTATTGTTTTTTAAACATACTTAATTTGTGTGCTTAAATAAGTGATTTCACAGCTGTATACGATTTTTTTTTTTTTTGCAGTCCACTAACCTTTGTTTCATGTATAATTTCCTTATTCAATAAAAGATTCAATTTGATTCATGAATAACAAATGAAATATATCAATAGCTCCAAACAACACAGATAAATCACATATAAACTTTCTTTGACGGAGAACACTCTTTTGCACCACGTAACAATGGTGTTGTATACAAAAATATCCCTGACACAAATGGACAGAAAATAAAGTAAAAAAAAAAAACTTCAGGACAGAAACACAAAGACATTGTTCAATAGTTCTGTCATCACAAGTGCACTTCCACCCTGATGTTCAAGCTTATGTGCACAGATTCAACAGAAAATACTATGATTTTGGCTTGAAATATTAAATGTATTTTTTAAATTGACTTCCACCCACTTTGTAAAAATATAATAAAGAAAAAATGCAGACATAAATTATAAGAAAAAAACAATGAAATAATTATTATTATAAATAATAATGTGAAGCTCAAATGCATATATAAAAAACACTAAAAAATATAGATTTTCTGACAAGGGTGCTCCAATATTAAGACTGGTGAATATGAAGATGCTGTCAGGGATGAATCCTTCGATGAAGGCTTTTCCAGTCAAAATAAAAAACTATGCTCCAGTTCACTCTCTGCAGATCTGCATTGTCTTTTCAGTGCCATTAGAACCTCAGAGTAATAGTGGGAGCTAAATCTTTAATGGCTTCGGTTGGAGCCAGCAGCTCTGCAGCAGCCCGTAATAGAGCCACAGAAAGTCAGAGCAATTTATGCTTGTGCTGTTCTAATCTATATTTCCAATGACACAGTATTTTCACTCCACTCAGAAGGATATTTTCGTGCAGATCAGCGCCCCTCCGACTCTTCCCTGGAGCTCTTTAATCCCTCCTGTTTCCATCCTCCATTCTTTAGTTCCTCCTCTGATATATATATTTTTTTTATACGCACCAGCTTCTGTTCTCATCCTCCCTCCCCAAGTTTGCCCAATTCCACCTCGGTTCAGCGGCAGGGCACTAGGTCACTGCACTGGCTTGATTTTCACACTGTTCCCACTACTGAACGCCACATCAAGTTAATCAGGGTTAACAACAGCGGCGGTGCCTTGCTGAGCTGGGCTCCCATCGGCTTATCCAGGCCGCGCTCTGGTCATGCAGATGGGCTCTAATCTCTGCTAGTGAGGGGACAGATGAGGGTGGAGGTGGGCCTCCACCGGACCGGTGTGGGTGGACGGACAGACTGCGATGAAACTGTTGAGTCTAATCTTCAAAGCACTGACGGGAAATACATTTTCAGGTTATGATAAATGGGAGCAGTTATTCTCGAGGGTAAATAATCTCAGATGGATTATGAATGTGGCTAAAATGGAATGACAAAAAAATATGTATAGTTTTATGCATTGTTGGTGTTTGGTAAGAAAATGAAAGACTATGAAAATATAATTAACAGTAGAATAAAACTGAAAATATAATATAATATAATATAATCACAAAAATAGATTACTTTCTACATACTACAAATAAAAATACTGGATGAATAATATAAGTGAAATAACATGCACAATAATATTACACAAAAATTAGAAATACATTTCAAAAAAACTGAATAAGACCACATAAAAGCAGGTAAAATAGATAAACATAAACATAATTTTTTTTAAAGTTCCAGAAATAGATCAAACATGACAATTTCAGAATCAGATGCAACAAAAAAAACACACAAAAAAATTAAATATTGTAAGAGAAAATATTCTTTATATAATAATAATAATAATAATAACAATAATATTTGAGTGCTAGGGTGATATGAAAATATATTTGAATTGCTATTTTGTTGTTACATTGCATACAATCCAGCCAATATTTATTCTCACATTATACAAAGATTATAGACAGTGAAGAACTGTTGTAATAATTTCTGCCTTTCAGCATGTAAGGCATTTAAAGTGTATTAGAGGAGATTGGAATAAACATTCATTCAGACTAAAAATCACTATAATTGAAGACAGATTAATAGATTCATTTTAAAAGTTTTGATTATGGCTTTTCTACTTAACCCACAAGTAAATAAGTGTTAATACAAAAAACTATTGTTGTCATTTGACCAAAATTTGGTCAATATTATTTGTCACATTTCAAATGTTTAGTTTAAACATTGTATGAAGTGGCAAGCCCTTGTTTTCAAAGCTACATCCCATTTATTTACTTATTTTATTAAATCCATGATCATTCCTCTGCACTGCTGACAAAATGTACTTGTCCAACAAAGTCACAACACAGCAGCGAGACTTGTTCTCACTGTTTACCAGCAGCAATAAAATGAGTTTGATGGAGCAATGCTGAATAATTAAAGGCCTGGAACATTGAAAAATGAGTTGACAAATCATCAATATTCATGTTCCCTGAGCTCCTGACCTTGTCAACTCAACCTCAAAGTTAAGGATCAAACAGCCGGGAGAGTAATGCCGAGTAATACTCAGCCATTTATTTTTAAAATCCTCTCCCTTGCAAGGTCACGGAGTTAACAGTTCTGGTGGGAATTTCTAAACCTCCCTTTCCTCAGTCATTTCTGCTGAAACTGAGGGTTGATGTAACCAAAGGAAGGTAGACTGGGAGGCCATATGAATAGACTGTGGCAATGAGCAGATACTGCTGCTCTACTCCAAATCTCCAGCTGATGCCTGATGCTCTCGGCAAGAGCTCATTTTTCCGCAGTCGAATTTGATCATTTCTGAAACACCATCAGTTCAAGGGTGAAAACCCATAAAACTTTTCTATTTGTGCAGGTTCACTGGTGTCCCTGATGGTATTGAACCAGTTGTTTATGATGAAGGAAGCAGTTGTCCAAAATGAACACAGTCAAGATTTTTTTTTTTCATATTTGAGCACCACAAAAGTTAAGACTCTTTCCAAAGCTTTGCATGAAATTTAAGGTCAAACAGACTTCTCGTTTCTGCAAGGCTTTTCTCCTTTACTAGTGACTCAGGTTTACTTGCCCGAGTCACTAATGTGACAGGATTTATACCACATGGTTTTTGTCATGAAGAACGGTCAAATGTTAGACTTGTCCAGACACCGAAGCAGAAACACAGGCTGCGAGACTGACGCACCAAGAGTCGCGCGTTAGCTTCCCTTAACATTAGCAGTGCTACTATAACAAGCAAGGAAATATGGTGCGTATGTTCCAGTTACATCGGAAGTAGGAAGTCAGTGCTGGGAATGATGATGTAGCCGAGTTCAGATCAATCCAGTTAAGTCAGAAAAGAAGATGGTGACATCGTGAAAATATGATATACACTACATTTGCAACCACAAACCCAGCAGAATTCACTAAATGTCTTTGTTTACTTTGCCAAATTTCATTGAAGCAAAACTTCAATATTTCCTGTTTACAATAGTGGATGCATACTCGGGGGTCATTCTACAACTTTCCAACCTGAAAATCCTACGTTGAGTAAAATCTAAAAATCATCCTGCTTATACTCGGGGGTCATTCTACAACTTTCCAACCTTAAAATCCTACATTGAGTAAAATCTAAAAATCATCCTGCTTACACTAGCCGCTACCATCAAGCTATAGATCATTTGAACACAGTGTACGACCTAAATGAATCATCAAAATAAAGATTTTATTTCATATTTGAACGTCTCAAAAGTGAAGTCTCTTTCAAGGGCTTACATGAATTTGAATGGCATAGACTTACTACGATAATAAAAAAATAACTAGACCAACATTCAATCGTACTTCAGTCTGAGGCAGATTTACCAGCATAAGGCTTAAAACTTTATTATCCCTCATTTTGACAGCGAATTTCGAGCCGCTTCACTGATCATCATAATTGCTGCTCGGAACTGAATCTCAACAGCGACACCACCTCATCTGTGAAAACCAGCGACACATTCCTGAGGACGCAAATCAGTGTCCAGCACTTCCCCAACGCTTCGCATTCTAACAAATTAAAAACTAGGAAACAGGCTCCAGGTCGCAGAAGCTCCAGGAATTACAAGAATATGACATTTGAAGAAGAGCAGAAGGTGATTAAAGTGAGGAGGACTGAAGCGTGACCCAGTTGTCGGCACAGTACGTCGCAGCATCTGCCACATACGTTGGTGAGGGCTTCCGGCCTACGAGCGATGCACGTTTCATTATTCACTCAGCCAGAAAAAAAAAAAAAAAAAAGATCCTCAGCAGTGGCAGCATGCTGCTTAACTTTTTTTTTTTTTTCGCAGCCAAACAAAACTTGGCACTCCACATAACCTTTCAAGTAAAAACCCATTTTTGCCGTTGGTTATTAAGTATCTCCCTATTTATTATGGAGCTTTTTGTCACAGCGCATCCTTTATTCCGCCTAATACCACGAGTCTATATTTAATCTTCAACTGTTTTTAAGACGCCTCACCTCTCCGCTGCATGAATTATTTACACAAGTGCAGACACACACTAGCACACTTTCACAGGATTCCGTCGCTGCCACCATTTTGATTGGAGTGTGGCGCCGCAAAAAAGAGTCTGTGACACCAGTTCAAAGGTGAATATTTCATGTGGCCAACAGTTCACGGGTTCGGGCTTAAGAGCGTTCATGAAAGTGTAATCATGTCGAACTTTGAGGTGTTTTAGTCCCCGACTGTCATGTTGTCGCATGAAAAGAGTCGTGTAAAGTGCATGTGAAGGAACTGGGAAGGGATGAGCCGAGGCCGAGCACTTCTTTCACATGTTCATGGGATCAACGAAATGTTTCTCACGTGTCGTGTTGACTCAAATGTGATCATTTGAGGAAAATGCCCCACAAAAAATTACAATCATAAAGTTGACACGCCATGAAGCCATGAATCAGTGTTCCAAGAGTGGCCGGCGTCCAAGAAATCGGATCCAAAACACAGTCGTGAGAGACCTAAACAAGGAGGCACCCACTCGTTCCATTAGATCGCTTCACTGCATACGTCTGACTTGAGTTATGTTGAACGCCCAGAGCCCTTAGTTCTTCTTTATCCACCGAACAGGTTACATGTAGCGTAATCGGGCGATTATTAGAGGAATTGTCAAAGTAGGAAAATGCAGATCTGATTAAATAAATGCCTTAGTTCAAGAGATTTGAATAAAAAATACATCTCAGTTTAAGCAGGGCTACCACAGTGGCTAATGCTGGCACTCGCTGGCGTATGTAGGAGCGGGAGAAGGTGCGCTCCATCAGTGAGAGCCACAAATTTGTAGGAGTATTTTGCACTCATGAATTAGTATTCTGTGCGCACGTTTATTCCGATTTTTTTTTTTTTTTTTTTTGTGGAGGGGGTATTGCTATGTTAGGTGTGAGGCCCCGTATTATGCAGATAAAAACGTAGGCACCGTCTGATGATGTACTAACCACAGCTGAAGCGGAGATAGTTGCAGCAATACCAACAAAGATTTGATGCCAGTTTTGCTTCTCTCCCCTGTTTTGATATCTTGGTACCTTTGGCTGTGCGTTGTCATTTGAAAACCGGAGCTATGGACGACATTCAGTTGTAATGAACTTTTAGGCCTCAGGATTTATGAAGAGCAGGAGACTTCCCAAAACTGTCAGCTGTGCAATGATCACTTCAGAGGACAGAGGACAGCGTTGGTTGTCTCTTGTTCTCAGACCATGATTCACTCATTTGGTTGTTATCTTTTACAAAGAAGCGTGGGCTTACATTTTCACCGGTGGAATTGGAACATTCAGCCACCACGGAACGTTGCAGCATTTCTTTGCTGATGTTGAAGCACAACAACAGTACATAAACATCAACACATCACCCTCACATCTGTTGTTGTCCCTGCGTTGGCTCCCTGTAGAATATAGGATCGATTTCAAAATCTTTTCTCTTGAGTTCCAACGCTTCCATGGACTCACTCCAACCTAGTGTACCTCCGTGACCTGCTTCAGCCGTGCAGCCCTACACAGTCGCTAAGGTCTGCTAGTCAGCTGCTCTCCTAGAACCAGACATCACCATCACCATCAGACATCACATCCATTTCTAAAATGACTTTTAAAAACTCATCTATTCAGCCTGGCCTTCAGGAAAGCGTGACTTGATGTCGCGTTTTTATGTTCTTGTGTGGGACTGTTGTTATTTTATTGCACTTGCACTTCTGTCCTTCACCTCTACTGCACTTGTTGTAGATCTCAGGACCTCACTTAGTGCAACACAGCACTGAATTACCATTCAAAGGTACCAAATTGAAAGATAGTTTTAGACTGCATAGACCAGGAACCCTGACAGGGATCTAACTTTTTTTTGTTATTAAGAAGAGAACACCTCACTCAGTCAATGGTTCAGTTCATATTCAAGAAAGACTGATCCTGGGTCAGCCCTTTTGTATCCATCAAGCTGGTGAAGCCCTTTAAAATGTGTCTACCATGAGGAAGGAGCAATACTCGGCACATACTAAGAATCATGAAGAGGAGCTTTTGGTCGAATGTTGATAGTTAGCAATCTGAATTGCATGTTGACTCATTGGTGAAATGGATTTGAATATTTCTCCTGCTACATTTATTGACATTCTCTGGGGTTAGAAAGAGGACATGGGGGTGACGTCCGTAATACCACACTTCAACTGGAAGCATCAACATACATAATAGAAGACTGACCCCAGCCACAAAAAAGCCCACTTGACCACAGTCAATATGTAACACCTTTGGAGTGGGACCAGATTGTTGATACCCACGACGATTACCACCTTTTGCGCACAAACTCCTTCTCTTCTAAAAGCTGCCCGACCAGAGATGAATGTCAAAACCCCCTCTATATTCTCGAGACATGTTCATCTCATCTCCCGTTCAATCCTTAGCCACAAATATGATGGTGCTTATCTCAAGAACTTCAGTTGAAGGTCATAGTTGAGGTTGAGTACAGAGAGCCTTTCATGGGCTCTTGTCAACCATGACGCCAAGATATTACAGTGATCCTGGCTCTTGAGCAATGTCAGGATTTATACACTTTTCCTCAAAGACCTGAAAGTTCCCCCATCAAATCTGCTGAAGAGTTACGAATGCTTCTTTAGCCAAGGAAAGTCTGTTTAACTGCAGCATTTGCTCCAGAAAGAAAAGGCCATAATTATACAAATAAAACTCAGTGAGGTTACAGCGTCTGTTTGCCTCCGCACCCTTGAACCCTGACCAGCTTCACTCGGAGCAGCACGATGCCTTGGCCACTTTAAAAGCTATTTAGCGGCTAATAAGCAGCTTCCTGTCAGACCTGATGCCCTGAATTGAGGCCAAACAGCCCCATTAATGGTCCAGTCCAGTGCTACATCTCACAGTCTGAAAGTCATTTCAGGAGTTACTGTATACTTCGCTCTCATGTGTTGTTCACTGAGGGGTGACTCCCATTGGACCACCGTGCCGTTAAAGCACATGATAACAGCGAACGGCGCAGCAGTAAAGACCCCCCGCCCCACACCTCCTAACTGGAGCGCAGCCAGAATGAGGGTTCTCAGTCAACACTTTTACAAAATCATCTATTCCCCTGATGGCTCACATTGGCCAGTCAGCGCAGCTCCTGGGAAACGCCACGGCTGGAAAGAGTGTGTCATCTACTAAAGGATCCCTGTCTCAGCAGAACTCTGCTTCTGGACCTTCACAGAGTTTCTAGAACTGCAATTGCCATCTTACAAATATCAGACCAAACATCTTTGACGTCATTTTTGCGAGCAAATATTCGCAACTCAAACTACCGGTACATCACGCACATACATTTTGAATCCACCACCTTTCATGCATTTTATTATGGTGCCAAATTATGGGGTGCAGCAAGAATCTGGAAGAAAATGTGAATATTTTGAAAAAATAAAGTCAATTCAGTTATATTTGCGGAGGGGAAAAAAATGACCTTCAGTTGAAGCAGGTAAATACATAATCATAATAATGTGGCACATTGTGTTTTGTTACTTATAATCAAATTTATAACAACTTTTTCTTTTGTTTAATTTAGTTGAACTGTTATATTGCTATTATACTATTACTATTATCCAAGCCCCCCCTCAAAAAAAAAAAAAAGAATTCAACATTATTTGATTATGTTTTTTTTACTGGCATAAAATAATGACAGAGAGCAGAAAGATTTCTCAACAATTCTATTTTAAATATTTGATCAATCATTGATGACTTAACTGCCCTGAGTATTATTCTTAAAGTATAAAAAAATATATAAGGAGGATTATTGTTGTTATTATATACATCTCAATCTAGCAAATTTGTGTGGGTTCACGATGCGTTTCATCACTGTGAAAGGGCTCTAATTCAACACAATGTTCATAATAAACAGTGGAACAATTGTATGTGCAATAAAGTAAGACATCTCGAGGCTGAGTATCAACAACAATTTTTGCAATAATTTTGACAATGCATCCTGGATGCCAAATGTCGGATACATTCAAACAATAGATAGCATTTCATGAAATGATGGAAGACAGAGAAAAAGAAAATGACGGCTACACGCACTGGAAAAAATAAGTCTTGAGGATTTCACACATTTCACATTTCAGTACGTATTTCATCATCACAAGCCTATAAGTTTAGATGTAGAGTAGTTTAAATTATGGATATTTTAACAAAAAGAAGCATCAGTGAGGTCAATAAATCGCTGCTCTTCAATCAAAATCCCAGGATAATTTTCTGTTTCAATGAGACACAAATGAAAACGGACTCGACGACAGACAAAGTGGTCAGTGTTGCCGCGCATCACCCAAATACAGCACCACACTTTCCGACCCGGTTAGAGAAAGGTCAGTCGGATATCAGGCCCGAGGATTGAGATAGAAGACAGAAACAAAAACGCTGGAGTCCTACTGAACTCCACATGCCCTCGTTGCCCCCACAAGTCCGCGAAAGTTCATCAGAAGTTCATGTCCTTTATCAACCATGATTGTGTCGTACAGCCGATGCCTTTGATTGGTGGAAAGCAAAAGGCAAAGAGATTACCAACACATGACAACTCATGTTCATCGCGCACACGACGTGTTTTTCCAAATTCTGAGTCGTTGCTTGGTCAGACCGCTGCTTCAGGGTGTGTGTGTGTATGGCAGAGCAGGGGAAGAAGGAGGGGGGAAAAACACCACAAACCAAAAATATCTCTTGTTACTGGCCTTGGTGGCGTAACATTTTTAAGCCCGCTGCACCGATCATCGCCACGGGTTCATCTGAAGTTCACAGACAAAGCTCCGCCCCCTCGCCAACGTGTCATCCACCAGACAACATGTCGTCACGAGCGTCTCATCTTCTGGATCAGCCAGCTGGGTCACAGTGACCCCCACTGGGCCCGTCGTCCGCAAAAAACAGTCGCCATTTTAGTTTTCGCTTCAGTTTTGAGATATTTACACACGAAATGCGACAATTTCAAGACATTTTTTTTAAATACACATTTGCCTCACGTCAAGCTGTTAAAATAACATAATCGCACATAGTGTGTGTGGGTGCATGTGTGTGTGCGTCTGTGTATAGGCATATGTGCGTGTGTGACTACAGATTATCAGCATGTTGTCTTCATTCTGAGTTTCAGTTTATGTACAAAATTTCTATCTGATTTAAAATGAGTTTTCTGATTTAAAATTGTATTTTTATTTGCTTGTATTTATTTTTGTGCATTTTGATCTCTGCACTTTGGGGCATTGTTAAATGTGTGTACGTTTTTTCATGCATTATTATTGAAAAATAAATAAAAATAAAACATTAATTTGAGATTTTATTTATTTTATTTATTTTTTATCCTGCCGTTGTTATTGTTCATTGTAGACAAGCGTTTTGGTTTCAAAACATATTTTAAGATTTCAAGATGATATATATATATATATATATATATATATTGAGATAGAAGACAGACACAAAAACGCTGAAGTCCTACTGAACTATATATATATATATATATATATATATATATATATATATATATATATATATATATATATATATATATATATATATATATATCTTTGTCTTATTGATACCAGCCCAGTAAAAGAAATTCAGTGATCTAAAAAAAAAATAAGCAAGGCATGATTTATATATTTAATAACAGCACATGAGACTTGAAACTCTTAGTCAAATAAAATTAAGTACTAAACTGAACATGACATTTCTTTTACGTTATTTTTTTAAAATCTTTTATTCAAATATTGACATGAACAGAAACTTGGCTCCAAAATGATAATTATCATCATCTTAAACATATGCATATAAAAAATAGCCCACATCATAACTGCTTCCATAAATATACTGTACTTATGAATAAATAACAGGAAGATGAATTGATTTCATATGTTTGTTGTAATTCGATTTTATAAGTGGTAAATTATAAAACATCAATCAGAAATGAGACGGCAAACAATAACATACACATAAATGTATAAAAGTGTTTTTAAGTAAGACGAATCATTTGGACAACGGTTGAGGAATTTCCGGGATGGAAAAGAAGGATAAGAGTGCCCACTACAGGATTATACGTGTACTACAGCCGCAAGTGTCACTATTTATCGGAAGCTATTTTATTTTAGAATACTCCCCACTAGAAATTTTGCTTATACTCGGTGCATTTAGTGGTTATGAGAAAAAAAAAAGCGTTGACGAGAATATGACACATCAAGTGTAAGTGTTAACTAGCACCACATTAGAGTCCCTCTTCTGAATGTGTCGACAGGTCGCTAATAAAATATTTGCTTTACACACAGTAAAATGCCCGTAATAAAAAGAGGATTCAATTCTTCTTTTAAAGGCCAGTAACAAAAAAACTAAACTTGAATAAATGCCATCATTGTAAGGATGTGTGTGGATTGAACTTTTGACTATTAAAGGAGATCAAACAATGTTGCCCTTTTACATTTAACATGACTGAGACGTTCAAAACTGGCTTCACGGTCAGTTACAAGCTTCAAGTTGCCAATAGCATCGCTTGGTTTTAGTTTCACGTGCCGATGGAAAAACTGAATTATTTTTCATCCAACAACTGGACAGATGTGATGTCACTACAGGTCCATATTTCCATAGGAAATATACATTAATGCTATCAGTGAAAAAGGTTCTTAGAGTGCAACATAAACAGTGTTCTGTTGTGTGATGTCACCAGGTCACAAGTCAGGAAGTCGGGATGAGAAGCGTCTGTCTTCTTTGGTGTGTCTGAAAGGAAAAGATTGTGGAAGACATTTGCTTTTTGAATATTTTTACATGATGAGAGTGACAGTAACATCTGCTTTGACACAAACACACGCTGCTTATCTGGTGAACAAAAGGTTTTAAAGTCCATTTAGTACATTTAAATATGGCATAAAAACTAAAAACTTCATGTTGAATAATGCTATTGTGGATTATTTTTCATGTTATTATTGTCAAACAAATAACAAAACCATTGTTTATGGCAAAAAAATCTCAATTTTAATTCTCATTTACCTCCATTATAAAATACTGGTCAAGCGCAGTTTTCGGTTGTGTTTTCATCCTGCTGCTCCTTTGAAGGTTCAACCAGCCGGTTGTATGATACGACGAGCATGATCTGTGTTTGACAAAACAGTTACTCTGTGGACTCCAAACTAAAGAAAATATATAAATGTATTGGGAGAACAAAACTATCAGATGAGAAAGTATTATATGAATGCATGTTTCTTACAACACTATTATGGCATTGAGATTTAGGGATCGTCCTCACAAAGACAGTCAAGTTCTGTGTCAGTCGGCATTACACCCAGACGTAGCTGACATTTCCTGTCACTAAAACCACAACTTTTTGAAACCTGGTGGATTGATTTTTTTTCCCCCCTACACACTCATGTCCCACAACTCTACTGAATTCTACTTGGGACCATTCTGTGATACATATAACTCGACCTATGGAGACTTATGTGTTATTCATATTTTTAAATTCAGTGTTTGGAACCCTGTGTTCGACCACCTTAGTGATATGAAAGAAATAAGTTTTAACAAAATACTTTTGATTCCATTTTGATCTCACCAAACTTGGTTGGCCTGTTCTCTGCACCACCACCTCTTAACAGCCAGGTTTCTATTCAAGAACTAGGCAGTCTTAGCTGCCCTGTTTGTCGGCGGCAAAGGAGATTAAATCGTCTTTCCTTTCGGCTTCTCCCTTCAGGGGTCGCCACAGCAACCACCTTCTGCCTGGCAGTTCCAACCTCAACATCTTCCTACCAATGTACTGGCTCTCTCTCCTCTGTACATGTCCAAACCATCTCCATCTCTCCCTTCATTTTAAATAAGCCGACAAAATCGTTTCAGAAGTGCAGTCCAGTAAAAACACCTACTGTATAAATCATAGTTTATTTTGTCCCCATTTCCTCAGGGTCATCTTTAATTCTAGGACACCTCTGAAAGCACTCGTCTCCTCTGCATGACCAAATCACAACTTTTTGATGACGTCATAGCACTGCCTCTCCATTTTAGAGGCCTGGCATGTGTACTCCACTCCAGATATGCAGTGTGGACACAGATTTATTTTTAAAACTGCACTTAGAAAACATCTCATCGGCAAAGATACAGCTTCATACGGACAAGGCCCACGTAACTTAGCTAAAGCAATGGAAGTTATCAATATTTCAGTTGAATTTACTCTGACTTTGACCCAGGGTGGCGTTGAAGAACGAATGCAAGTTCGTTCCATACCATGGATGAACCTGCCAGGTCACACCACACTATGGTTGTGTATGGCCTGTCATTGCTTGTTCCTCACTATTCCTCGCCTGTTTTCGTTCCCCCGAGGTCACAAATCTGACTCCACTGTTCGTCCTCATTCACTACACTGCCCAAAAGAGTCCTTCTAAAATTCACACTAATCTTCTCTGAAGGCTGCCGCCAGCACTGGGCACTCTGCTAATGCTGTCGGAGGTTTGGACTAAAGGCTTCATCGCTGGAAGATTTTCTACATGAATTATACCCCAGAAGTGTAAGGAGTGGCAGCAGAGACATACAATTCAAGACCTTTCTCCTGGATATGTAGCCTTTGGTTGAAAATGTTCCTGAATGGAAATGAAGCAAGAGGGATGCAAGAATAGCATGGTGGTGAAAGCACCTGGATTGATGGAGCCATTGGAGGAGGGAGGATTTCAGTAACTCCACCAGACAGATCGACTCTTACAAATTGTGCTTGTCAGTGTCTCGGGGTGGCTGTTTGCTAATTCTATAGCAGGAACAGTTTGTCTCGTCCATGCCTAAGGAGCTTCTGGCAACTGATCTGCAAGTCCAGTTTAAATCCAAAATCATCTCACATCAATCCTGTTAGCAGAGATTTGATCAGGACTGACAGTAATATGAGCCTCGCTGAAATTAAAGCTGACGGAACTCTGACCTCTGTATTTGGCCGAAGCAAAAGTTATAATCAGAAATGTAGCCAAAAAGCAGCATGTCGTTCTGTAAAACATGGACGTCTGAAAATGAAATCCAAGAAGGAGCCAGCGTAAACGTGACTTAACTCAAGAAAATACTCATCATAGAAACAAGGCGTCACCATTAGTCTGCAGTTCAAGAGCTTAAAGGGAGCCTTGGTTGACAATATGAAGGAAAAAAAGAATAAAATAACAAAAAAAACTGTCAGGAAAAATAGCATCTAAATAAACCCATAGTGACTGGTACTAGTGTAAACATTTAGATAAACACAAGCTACAATCAAATCACGGTAATAAACCAACATTCATGTGACTACAGAGATAAAACTGTCATTGTCCATTCAACGCCACTTCGAGATATAAAATCTACAGTGTGATCTTGAACCCCAATGACACAGGAGAAACCTTTATATGCATTTTCCCCAAATTATAATAACAATGATACTTTGATTGCATACTTGAAATAAATCTACAAGAGTCAACATCATACAAAATGTATGTCACTATGAATATTAGTCAATTCAATACAATATAATATAAAATAAAAAGTCATTAACATGCATTGTAGATGTTTTAGGTTTTGCGGTGCATAATGACAATTTTAAGAAAAAGTGAGTGCTGTGTAATCAGGGGCTCAGATACCTATTTAAGGACACAACAAAGCAATAACTTCAATGAAAAACTCTCTCACCGTAAGCAAGGCTAGCAGCGCCATCATCACACCCAACATGATATACAAGTTGTCAGTCAACCCGCCAGCCCACAGGGGACCTAAAATTGTGGCGAGACCCGCCACTGAGCGTCGCACTCCTTGACTGAAACCTGAAAAACACCCAAAAGCAACATTGTCAGAGACCACGAAGCAAGATGCTGCATCATTTCATGTCGGCTCACTTTGTTCGATCTGACCACCAGATGGTGTAGTTTCTCACCTTGTGTTTTCTCAGCAGTGACTTTGGAGAAAAGAGAAACCTGGGCAACGGCAACGAAGGGCAACCCCAAAACCTGCAGAAACACTCCAATGATGAACTCAGAGAGCTGCCATTCATAGCCACCTACAGAGAGAAGAAAAATGAGAAACAATTGAAAGAGTCAGTGGGAGTAGATTTCAAACCTTTAGCGAATACAATTTTCGCTGGTTCATTTTTATTTTATGGCTGCACGACTGTTACAGTAGCTGGCAGTTAATGACCGTCATTGTCTTCATACTGTATCATAACAGTATACATTAAAAAATAATAAATTCCAAATTTCCTTTTTTCAACATTGCAAGAACTAAAATGATATGCACAAGCAAACTCAGAAGACGAATTTGAACTTTAAACTATTTAACAAATCACAATAATAAACTTAGGGTCTTGGATCAGTATTATTGCAATTTTCTGCTGGAGTAGGTAGTACCCTAAGTAACAGCAAATACACACATTACAGCTGTCTCAATAAGAGACCACAATCTTGCAACCTCTTCAGATACAAATGTGCCATCTCAACATCTCAAAGCCAACTCACCAACTGGTTTAGCCAGAAAGATGATGCACCAAACACCAGAAATGTTGCAGATGGCCAGGCCGATGGCTAGAATCGCTCGCTCGGCGACACGCACGCTCAGCCATTGGACAAACAGGAAGCCAGCGATCACTTCGACCCCGCACAGGCAGTACATCACGCTATTCTCCAGCTCACCGTAGCTGAAGTACTTCTGGGTCAGCGGGGTCACCATCGTCTGCGATAAGCAAGCGCCATAAATATCAGACCTCTGTCAGACAGATCAGACATCATGTGAGTAGTGAAATTTCACCTCCAGGGCAGTTTGATTGAAGAGAGTGATGAACTGAGCAGCCAGAAGCACAACAACTTCCTCCCGCAGAAACTCTACAAGACAGAAGGACATATAGTCTATCCATGGGGTGTGTAGCTTTATCAAAATAACCCAGTGCAATAAGTGTTAGGCTGATGAGGCTTCACTTTTAAGGCTCAGTCGGTGGCGCTCTCGGTTTAAAAATGAAGCATGGTTGAAACCTTAAGAGTTTACATCAGAGAGTGCCACCTGTTGGGTTCTGAAAATGAGGACACTGTTTCATGAAGCCGCGTCAGCCCATCACTGCGAGCAACAATGTGATCCTCGGTCTTAGTAATGTTATATGAATTAAATGTATTGTCTGTAAGTAAACAAGCAAAACAACACGTTAAATGCAGAGATGGTGTTGCATTCGATTCACGTACCTCGAGACAAACTGAAATTCTTAAAGGGGTTTAAAGTGCTTTCAGATTGTAGAATCTCAGAGGAAGAATGGGAAGAGATGTGATTTGGATGAGCTTCTGCAGACGGTTCTGTGTGGTTTTGGTGAAGGTTTTTGGACGCAACCGACCCATAGGAGCCCACCAGCTCCTGGGACTTCATCAGCGGCTTTCCCTCTTCATCATCCTCTTCCTCGTCGTCTGCAAGAACTTCCTCATTATCAGCGACAGTGCTTCCGGTCGCTCTTCTTTTTTCTTTCCCTTTATCCAAAGGTGGGAGGTCCCAGTACATGAAGAGAACTACCAGTTGGAGCAGAATCCAACAAAAACACATGAACAACTGGAGAGAGAAAAGCAGGAAAAAGAAAAACACCTGTTTAATCTTACGGAGCAGTGAAACAGTTACACATCATGACCACTAGATGGCGTCAAAATACGCCTTTTTGAAAACAACCATTCTGTCGAAGGGGGGAAATAACTATTCACTTCAGTTTATGAGACAAAGGACACATGTTGCAACCTCATCAATCAACATATGGATATAATGTATGGAATACTGGGCGTGTCATACTTGGGTAACAAAGGTTTAAAAACATACTTTTACGTTTGCATTTCTCATTCATGGTCTGTACAAACAAATAAACAGATATAGACTGTAGAATTAATTTGTTGATCTGATCAGTGTGTGAGAAACTGAATAGTTATCCAAGTTAAAAGCACAGTTCTCATGAAGGGAAATGGCTTATTATGGTATTAAATTGAACTTTTCAGCTGTGCTCGTTTCGGCTCCTCACCCCGGGTGACGTATACTTATTGACCACAAAGGGACCCAGTTGGAAGTCACATAGTCTCAGGAAGATGTTAAATGCTGGACCTGCAGTGGAAGCACAATAAGTTGTTAGCATGCAACTCTGTGAAATGTCGGTATCATTGGACACGGGAGAGAGTACCAATCAGAAGGCCGGCTTGACGACACGCCATGACTGCAGCAAATATAGTGGCCCGATCCTCTGGCGCTGAGCTTCTGGTCAGGAAGCCAAATATGGAAGAACCTGCTCCTGTGCCAACACCTGCGAGAGACAGTTGAGATCTCAGTGAGGCGGAGATTACAGAACACCAGTGATGAAACATTTTTAAAGAAGTGATATGCAACTGTGCCACAGTGTTTCCAGGAATTTAACTGAGGGGAAAAAAGAAGACGGAGTAAACATCCACTTAGTTTTCTTTAAAAGGGACATTGTAAAAAGTGACCTACACATTGGTGGCTATATTATTCACACCTGTCTTTGACATGTAGCTTTTCATAGCAGCCACACAAAGCAACACAAAGTCAGTCACATCTTGCAAGTGTAGCTAGCTAATGCAGACGCACACACTGGCCAAGGTTAAGGTTATGATAAAGTCTAACAACACCTTGACACTGGTGAATAGAATCGGTGGAGACAAAAGTTTCTTGAAGTCGTTTTGCGCATTTAACCTTCACTCAAGGTGGTGGATTCTTTCTCATCCCATTCGTGGGTAGCGTCTCTTCTCTTCCTAAAACCATGCTCATGTTGACAAGTTCCATTTATTTATTCGCAGCAAGGCATTGACACTTCTCTGATGTATGCTATGAACTGCTCTGTTTCACCAAAAAGGGCGCAACCTGATTATGCCACACTCAATAGATCATCAGTCAGAAAGTGTAAATTCGGTGATGAGGGCTCCGCCAAAATAATTACACATTATTACCTTAAAGGCCAGAGAAACTGTATATTCATGTGTGCATAAATTATTCTTTAACCTTTTCACTCCAGTCGGATGATTTAAGTGGGATGAAATGGAGCCTTCTCGCTCACAAGAGCATCACAAAGCATTAATAATGAGATTTCATAACCAGTCTCAGACCAGAAAAGAGAAGATCATTCATTTTATTTGCTTAGCTTGCAAGTAAATACACATTAATAGTATTTGTTGAATTTAAATGATAGTTAAAATAGACATTCCACCCGGAAAGCAACCAATCAACACGCGACAGAGAAACAACAAGGTACAAGGGCGAGTCTTCACATTTATTGAGTTGGCAACCATAAAAAGGCTAGTTTTTAAACATGAAAGAAAAACCTCTCAGCAATCTGCAGTCAAACCTACCTTCATACAGCCGGACTGGATGTGTGACTTGAGTTCCGATTCAACAGATCTATTCTTTTCACTTATTTTTATGTTACAAATACACAGATAGCCACCGTAATCATTTGCGTCACCACTCACCTGCCACCAGTCTACTGGACAGTAGAAGCCATTTGGAGAAGCCCAAGAAGTACATGAAGTTACCTTAGATTAGAATAGGTTTATTTCAGTTAATGTTTCACAGATATATTACATTGTGGTGATGGGCAGATGTAGTTTCATGAAGCAGTGTCCTTGTTGAAGACCTGATTTAGAAAGCTTCATCACCCAAAGAATGCCAACTCACCCACTATTTCAAACAAATTTGCAAACAAGATGATCTTCTTCGTGGTCCGTGTCCTGTCAGACCAGTGGCCAAAAAGTGGTCCTGTGAGGAGACCACTGAAGCTGAAAGCTGATAGGGTCAAACCCAGGAAGTACGGCGGGGCATCTAGCGTCTGGAGGTATTTCCATATTGTGGGCAATATCACAGCTGCGGAAAGAAAGAAGAAAAACAAGTAAACTTTTGACTGATAAAATTACTTCCTGATACAAAAGGTCACAGAGCAGCTGTCCTAAACTAGATTAGCTAATTCAGTAGCGAAGATAAAGAACAGGAAGGAGGTGCAGTTGAAGAATAATAATAAAATTATATTATAAAATAGTTCTCAAATATGAAAAGGAATATTCATCATGGTTTTTTAAAAACATTAACATTGGTTTTCAATAATTTTCTTTGAATAAAAGTTGAAGAAAATTTAAAAAAAGACTGGATGTAATCTCAGGCACTTTAATAAAAAGATCAAAAATGAATATTATGTTTGTTGTTCACTGATGGGGATGGGGATGTTGTGTCATGCTACTGGTATAGAGAGTTCTCCCCAGAACTTTAGTAGCATAGGTGCCCCCATGGTACGGGGCTGGGGAGAGTTTTAAACTGTTTTTGGCAACACATAGTGAAGTGTGACTCGCTACATCAGCTATCTCTGACCATCACTGATGGCGGAATAAATCCAAGTTAGTTCGGTTTAGTTCAACCTGTCAACAAGTGGGCACTGAAATCAGTATGGCTATACTTGTCTCTTCCTTAAAAATCCTACTGGGAAAGCGTACAAGTTGGGTAGAACCACATTGAACCGTCACTGTGGAACAGGTCAATTAGTACTATTCACCACCGTCTTGTCATTGTGCATGTGCACTGGTGGATCGTAAGTCTTCCCATGTCAAAATGCAGAAAACATGGTGATGAATTAATGGGATTTAAAAGGTAAGCGCTTACTGACAATGAGTAGCAACAGCGTAGCCAGACTAATGGCTCAAAAATGTCCTGGCAGTTGTCAATTGACCAACCAGACAAGGACAATGGTGTGTTGAAGTGAAGCAACCATTGAAAGTCAGTTGTCACAAATTTAACCTGGAAAAGTAGGAAGAAGCAGCCACAAACTCATGTGGAAACCAACTGCAACAATGAGGCAATATGAGCAGAGAAGTATGACAGACATTGAACCTAGCAGTTATTGTCATATTCACTAGTGCTCATTTGATTCACTAGAGCTGCATACATTGCGATTCATATAAAGCTGTTTAAAATAGCAAAAGGATGTGGATTGTTCACCCCATGGTGCAATATTCATGGTTAAAACATTTGCTTTATTGTTGTGCGGAGGGAAGTCTGACATGTCACAGTTCTTGTTTTCAATTGCTGCTTTTTATGCTTGAGTAGGAGGAGGATGAAATATGTCGGTATGGTGCCGCTACTGGCATGAATTTATACCAAAACTCAGTTTTAGATTGTTGCGTTCTGGGGGATGTAGGAGGCCAAGCTTGGGAACGTCAAACAGAAGATGCATCTGTGTGTTTTAATTCCCTAATCTCAAAAGCTTGCAAACTTTCAGATACATAAAGTTATGGTAACCTAGTGACCACTTGTCCTTCTGCAATATTTATAGTTCAAGGAAACGTTCCTTGATACTATTACATACATTTTCAAGAACAACAACTGCGTCACTCGCAATTTTAAAAAACCCAAAAGGTTTCAGTTCCACTGAAAAAAATACTAAACTGATGGTGAAAGAAAGTAGCATGAGCTAACCTGTTATTTTGTCAAGCACGTGATACATTTCACAATAATTTACATTGTGCAAGATTTAACTTTTGACCTTTGTAATATTTCCCAGCATAATCTCTGAGAAATATTTATTTAAACGTTGATTTAATAATATTTAATGTTTATAGCTATTCAATATTTAAAGTTATTGCAGATTAGAGGCAAAGGTTTTGTCATAACTATTTACATTTATAAAAGAAATTGCATGAAACATAATATTTGTCATAGTGCAATGTCTGAACTCCAGAAGAAAACAGTGCCACACACGTTGACTTTCTAATTCAATATTAACATTCCAGTAATCTTTCATGCTGTCATGATTAAAGGACCATTGAGGAGTCGATTTCAAATGAGTCACGTATTTGTACATATGAATATTTGCACGAGTGTTATAGCTCGAAACTCACAGAAATTACCTTTATCGCCTTTAGCGATTTTGTCGCCAAATATTTAGCACACAAAACCAGTATAAATGACGAGCACAGTATCGACATAATGCCAATACTTACCGTATTCCACGCCGCTTAGAAGAAAAAGAAGAGCAATAGTGATGAATGACAGCTTCCTTTTACGTTGATAATCCATTGTGGTTGTTTTTTGAGGAATTTAAGGCGTTTGTCATAATTTTCGGGACACTTTTTCCCTCAAGTGCGGGTTCCCAGTTCTGCTGGTGTCATAACGCCGAGGGCATTGCTTCCAATTAAGTAGAAGGACGCATCGCGACCCTGTCAACGGAGAAGAGACTGTATACACACGAACGGTCCGAACACATTCCCCGTCGCTGAACAGAAAACAAGCAGGAAGTCAGCAGCCCAGGAGCGAACGGGGCGGGCAGGAACGTGAACAGGTAAGACAGGCGACCACAGTGTTGACATTGCTGCCACGCCTGCGCAGTACGTCCATATCTACGTCACTTCTGGTGAAATCACGTTTTTCGAATCATTTTATTTAGCCACCAAGTCAAACATGTTATTGTGTTTCAACGGGGTTTCATGTTAAACCTGATCAAATATGTATCTTACCAACAAACAAAATTGGAGTTACTAGGGCTCGGGGGCCGCTGGAGTGAGTTATTTTGAATCCAAGCGTCTGTTTGAGTGTTTTATTTTTAAACTTAAACGACACAGCATCTGACTTTTCAAGCGAATCAGGGTTCCAGGTCAAAATAAACTTTTTTTTAGGTTCATTCATATTCACATTATACCCTTCACAAGTGTGGTAATAACGACTTGATATTGCGTAAAAATTGTGAAAACGGTGATGTTTCTCTGGCATGTGAACTTGGTATCCATATTATCTGGACATATTTGATATTTCTGGAAGATATTTCACTTCTAGAAATATCTCCATATATACAGGGGTTGGAAACACCTTAAAACTTTTTTAGCTTTAAGGTGTTTCCATTATTTTGTGTGTGTGTGTGTGTGTGTGTATATATATATATATATATATATATATATATATATATATATATATATATATATATATATATATATATATATATATATATATATATATATAACACACAATAATAATAATACAACTCAGAATAACAAAATAATTTGACCAAGAGGTAGCATGTAGACGGAAAATAAAATGGGGCCATTCATAAACACTGGCGGAACGCCACTGCCTAAATTTGGCTGAGGATGAAGAGAGGTTCCCTGGTGACTGTCGACATCCAGAAGACTGAAAGAATCTAAGAGTAGTGTGTTTGATTCCCATCCAAGGGAAGCAGTCCAGTAAAAGTTTGTGTGTGTTTTTTTTTTTTCAAAAGGAGTTTTGATTAATAAAATCTCAAATACCATCTCAAGGGTTGCACTTCTTCCAGTTGAATTGTACAAATATATATGAATAATTATAAAAGAAATTATGATGTTGTGGATGTCAGTTGATTCTTCTTTTGTTACTGATTCTAGGCATTGTTTTGAACTTTCATATTTCCATGACTTAAGTCAAGATATTGTTCTTTAAACAATTTTGGTTCAAAGAAAAAAATGTATTTATTGTATGCATTTATTTCACAGAGACGTGGAACTAAACCAGACTTCCAATGTACTTAATTCGACACTAAGGCTGTGTGAGTCACAAGTAATTTATCGCTTTATCCTGTGACTCGTATTATTACCAACATTGCTGAGCTGAAATTCCTCACAACAGCATTCTTTCTGTTACCCCTTAATTTAATTTTCTCTCCTGATGGTCAACAATTGTGTTTGTAGCCTGCAGCACTGATTTAGTGGCATCCTCTTAACACAAAATGCCTGAGTTTCCACACTGAAACATCTGTATTTATTAATTTGAATTTGATTAATTTGCAAACTGATTTGCCACATAGGTAAAGTTCTTGTGTCGCAACTCCCAAATATTGACAGTTATCCATCATTGAGTAGCAACGACATTCAAGGGACACCCAAGCAAGCACAAGAAAACCCTAACAGTAAAAGTGCATTACATGGAACCTTTTTTCTCAGAGGCAACTGAACTTTGTGCTGCTATATTTTAAGGAACTAACAGAGAAGTTGCACTCAGAAGCATGTTTTAGCCGAAACAAATGAGCATTTTGTACATGTGTCCTTCAATATGGCAGGCGTCTTATCATCTGTGGCTGTTGATAGCTAAATCCTGTGAGCATCTTCATCAAAAAGTCAGTCACTCGAGCCTTTTATCTACGTATAAGCAATGTACTGTATTTCCAGCAGGGGATGCTGTACAGATCACAGATTGTCACACTGCAAAATAAAAACGGATACAGAGGTGTTTTCTTTGTATATGTACAGTATATCTATATGTGTGTAAACAAAAAGGGCACCATGATTATACACAACAAATAAATACTAAAAACACTAATGGAGTCGTTTGTATATAAAACATTTATTTACAGTTTGTCAGTAGGTGGAAGTTGAATTGAATGATGGTTCTCGTACATTTCCTCCAAGGAAACGTGCCGTTGTGTGGAATAAAAAAATAACCAGAAAAATCTTCACCCTTCAGATGTTCAATATATGACTGTGTTCAGTTGGGGGAATCACAACCATGATGTGATTTTGAAGAGAACTCAGGTTTAGAATGCAAGTTTCTTCATGAGGAGGTAAACCCTGGAGTCCACCTCGAAGCCATGCAGATTGTTCGCGTCTCCCTGCAGTCTCATGAGGAGGCCTCCGTACGACACATAGGCAGATCTGAATAACAAGATGGGACGCTGCTAACATGCTTCAAATCTTAAAACATACAGTGTACAAATGTCATTTAAACATATTTTCAATAAAATTACATGAATAGAACATATTTAGGTCACAACAATTGCCATATTGGATATGAATAAGATATTCATTTGATTAATTTCCATCTAAGACGTCTGTTACTAGAAATCAAACTGTAGAAACTGCTACTTAAAAATAGAAATAGATACAACAATTAGGAACGTACAAACAAACTGACAATATTACACACTGCAAACTGAGGTCGACTCTTCATGGTTTCACTTACAGCCGTGTTGCTGCTTCTGTTGATGTTTCATCGCCTTCAATCTTGTACACCTTTCCATACATCACATAGTCAAACTGGTCTGCCCTGAAGGTGGACGAAATAGTTTTAACAGCACCTTAATGCAACAATCGCTTGCAAACACTGAGATTTAAATAAGAAAATACAGGACACATTGGACTATTGTAGGTGAGAAAAACAGTTGACATACCTTGATGGCCGGTCATCTTGAGGATTGTATTCCCCATCATCTGGTGTTCCATCTTCATATAGCGTGCTTGCAATGACCAGTCTGAACTTGTCACCTGGTGTGATGAATCATAAATGCTTATCTCTTAAAGGTCTTACAGATTTATACATCACAAAAAGGAAACCACCGTGAGACAAATAAAGCATGTCTAATCAAACACAATGTGTCCATTTCTAATGTATGTGAATTGTAGTTTATGTATCAAGTCCCGAATTAAGAGGAATTCAACAGTTTCATAGGGGATACTGTGTCTCATCTAAAATGAAAAACTATTTGTTGCACACATATTCAAACAAAAACAACATACATTTGGTTGTAGTAGCATTAAAGAAATGGCTTCTATGACTAAACGTGTTGGGTAAAACGACAATTGATATATAATAAACCATAAGATGATCATAAACAAGTGTAAAATCTTGTAATATGGACAATTTCTCACCTAAATCCACAGGATATATCTGAATATTTACATCCAGGATCAGATCCATCTTGAAAGATTCACTTTCACAGTGTAGACGAGACACTGCGGAGCAAATTGTCAACAGATATTTGTTAGGAGCCTCAGTGGAAATAAAAAGTGAACATTCATATTGAGTAACTAATTAGGAATTTAACTCCACAAACCTCTGTCAAACTTCTTTCCATCTGGATCAATGTCCTTTACATCAAAAATATCCTCAAACAGAATCCCAGCCATTGCTTACTGCAGATGTAAAAGTAAACACTCATCAGACAAGACAATAAGTACCAGCCTGAAGTCCTCGACCAAAAACAATTTAGAAAATCATATAAAGTTTTATTGCAATATATATTGACAATCAGTCCCTCTGTTCCAGTAAATATCCAAAGAATTACTCTATTCATAATAAGACAGGAAATATTATAGTGAGCAAATAATTTGAAAGCACAACAAATCTTTGCTCAAATATTATTTGTACTGTTTGCGCATTTGCCACCCTTCGCTCAGAAAAGGCTGTAATGAACACGTATGAAACTTAATTTTTCTTAAGAACTTCTTTTTCTAAGAACCATACTGGAACAAATTGTATCTGTTTAAGTAGTTTAAAAACTGATACGGGGTTAAGTCAAACAAGTGAAGTTAAACAAGTGAATTCAAATACAAAGAGAATAACATACAACACAACTGGCTCTAAAAACAGAAACCCCCTCTTAAAATTAAAATCCATTACAAAGATGCCGATCGCAATACAATGACTGCAATACATATTCCAAAACGTCAACTTCTCTCTCGAACTAGCGGTTAGCTTTAGCACGTTTGCACACATTTCCTGAAACGTACCTCAAATTCAAAGCAGAATGTAACGTCTGTTAATTGTAGTGGGGTGCACACAACGGTGCCAAGGTCACTCCGCTGGCTTCTGCGTTATTTTCGGAATATTTACGTGAAACTTCATTGATTCAATGAAGCAAAGACGCGCGGTGGAACAATGTGCTCAACCTCTCCGAGCACTTCCGGTTTACTCTAAAATATATTTATGAATGTCCATTTATTTATTTATTGTTAAACAACAGAATGCGTTTAAATTTGATAAAACACATTATCCCGACAGTCTTTCTAATTCTGCTGGCTTTTTACAGTTTTAGACAATATCTTCGTTCAGCGTGTTTACGACATATCCCTCAATTTCCGACCCATTCTCTTTTGGTTGCTAGGCGTCCCAAAGCGTCATGTCTGTTTGGGTACGAGCTAAATGCTAAGTGGCTCTTATCTGTGTAGGTGAATGCAAATATACATACTAATATTAAAATGGCGACAGCGTAACACTTCGACTGGAAAATATCACCCGTTGGCCTTGCTGTTAGTATTGAAACGTCTGTTTTACCCCACGTTAGCCGATTGCTGCTAGCTCTGTAAGTCGTCTGTATCTAGTTTTTCCGACTGCTATTATCAAGATGTTCCATCTGGTTACACCTGCACAATAAGAATAACTACCAAATATGTCGTTGTTGTTGCAACTGTGGTGATGCACATACAATGCCTTGTATTTTCGCAGCGTCAAGAATGTCTTAACCTCGAAGATAAGTGTTCATCGCTCGTGAATGTGTTTTTATCTGGGTGCTCACATGAGCTCCAAAGAAGACTCCAATATGGGGGACATCTTGGCAACGGAGGCCAATCTTCTCGGGATGATAAAGGAGGTAAAGCCTACGTTGTGTTTACGTGTTCCAAGGTGTTATTGGGCTGGTCATCCTTTATTATTTTTTAACACTCACTTCAACCCCAGTTTACTTTGCAGTCATGTTTAAGATTTCCATTTCAGCATGGTTGTTGTAATGTGTCTAATGTCCTATGACCTTATTTTTAGTACCTGAAGTTTGAGGAGTTTGAGCAGACTGCACTAAGTTTTGAAAGGGAGTGTAAGAGCAAAGGCAAGCTGGTCACAAAGCCTCAGGGAAGTAATCTGCGAGACTCAAAGACCCAAGTTATTCTGGTAAGTTGTTGAACAATTTTCATCGCTGAGCTTCTCGTGTTTAATTTTCCCTGACTATTGAATGATTAAACAATACACTTGTAAAGTTGTTGGTCAACCTTTTGTGGCAAATCTATCTGTATACATGTATTATTTTCTTTTCCCCCAGACGGATCTACTTTGCTCATTTGACGATGGAGACCAAAAGGTGTTTTTTGAAATTTGGACGGAGAATATTCCATCTGAACTGAACAACACAGACACTGAGGCTCAAAGCCTTGAGTTTTACCTTAACATCTATTTTGCCATATACCCTTTAAGACGGCATCCGGGTAGACATGTAAGTTTTTATTTTCGTATTATTTCTTAAATAGAAAAGCACTTTTTGGAAACACATTTGCCTTACGTGTTACGTACACAAATTTCCAGTTTACAATTTTGATACATCCAAAACATGCAATAAATATTTCTTTACTTCATAATAGCGGGAATGTTTTTTTATTATTATTTTAAAGGCTTAAATGCAGGCGTTTCATAGCAAATAAAAAATTGAGTTTTCTCCACATAGAAGTGTGTTATATTGTCCACTAGGTGGCACTGTTTCTTTCTATAGCACACATGCATTCATTGTGCTCATGATAGCTTACAGTGTTGTTGTTTTGTTTGTTTGTTTTGTTGTTGTTTGGTTTCTTTATTCGTCTGGAGACACACCGACAGTTGGATCAATTGAAATCCCCGACCTTGTTAAAGTTTCTTTGGAATCTCTCCGCAGGATTTGGCAGAATTTGAGGAGCGGATTTGTCTTTTCAGAAAGTACCTGGAGACGAGGGGGGCAGCACTGAGCCAGACCACTGAGTTTTTACCTTATTACGCACTGCCCTTTGTTCCCAACCCCAGCACCCACCCCTCCTTCAAGCATTTATTCCAGGTAATTTGCAAGTTCTTAAAGATTGCTTTAAATGCTGCCCGCTTTTAATCTTGATTCTTTTTCTCTGAAGGAGTCGTGGGCACCAAAGCTGAAGGACAGACTTGAGCAGTTTCTTGTGGCAACATTGAAGCCATACTGCACTCCAAAGCTGCTGGAATTATATGTATCCTTGATGATGAAGCGCACCTTTATCCTGATTTCAGTTGTCATTGTCCCATGTGGTTATTGAAAAGCTTTGTCCTGCCCCATGAAGTGATCAGTGACACGAGGGCTTGGGTGAGGTACAAATAAATAAATATGACAAAAAAATCTGAATTATCAAAAAGAAAAAAAAAATCAAATACCTATTGCTATTTTTTTCTGGTGCAACTTGTTTATTGGGTCTTTGCTTCAAACCAGATCTGTTCCCATGTTGGGCTCCTAAGGAGACATTACCTCTTGTGAACTGCTTGATTGCCTTAAACAAACAGGGGTTATGGAGTAAGCCAGCTGTTCTTTTGCTGTTACTCAAGCTGCACAGGGGAAAGGCCAGCGCTTACAGGCCTCGCAAACCTTTTCTAAAACAACGTCTCCCACCCTTAAAAACAAATGTGTAAGCACTGACAATGATGTCTGGCTGCAGATTAAAATAAATCTAAATCAAACAGCCACAGTGATGTTTCAGTCAATCGAAGCCGGATGTTTGGATGTCAGTGATCACTGGGAACAATGAAGGAAACATTTTTCATCTGTACTATTCGAGGTGAATCGTCTTTGTAAATATTTGATTGTCGTTTCATTGGTTTTTCCTTGAACATCTATCATGCAGAGAGACGGTGGCAGAAACACAAAAGGTACATTTTGTCACACTAAATTAGAAGTTTACTCAAATTCAACTGAGTCACACAAAAACACACACACACACACATCTATATATATATATATATATGTATATATATATATATATATATAATATATCTTGTTGCTTGTTATAGTCTAACATCTAATCTAATTTTGATTAATATCAGATACCTTTCATGGAGTTTTAATGATATTTCCTAGGTCCCTGCTTTCTGTATTGGGTGTACAAATTATGAGTAATGCTTACTATGCAATAACAGTGAAACGCGTGCACTTGCCAACTGGTGAAAGTTTACTTTGCTAATGGATGAATGAATGTTCCAGCCCGAATCTTGTCGGTAATGTTTAATCTCTCTCCACAGAAATGATGCAGCAGATGCAGCTCCAACTGGCTGAATCGGACCGACGCATCTCTAGCTATGTTCGCAAGTTTAACAAGATAAAAGCTGATTACCACAACCTGATTGGCATCGCTGCCGAACTGGTCGACTCATTAGAGGCTTCCGTCAGCGGAAAAATGGTAAGTGAGCAAGCAAGATGGTGATGATAAATGAACTTGTTTAATGAGGGGTTTATTAGGGGTCATATAAACTGTACTGTTTTCTCTGTCTTCAAATAATACATGAAGGTTTATTCAAATCCTCCTCCATCGACAAAAACACTTTTCATCTCAAGAAACCATTTTGTTTTGCAGTTCTCCTCTGAGTACGTCCAGAGTGTATGTGTTCGCCTGCTTAGCAACCAGATGAGGCAGAGCGTGGTGCAGAGCACCGACTTCACCAGGCCAGGCACGGTGAGCCAAGCCTAACTCACAGACCACTACAGGGAAGCTAAAAATATAACAACGTCAGACAATTGGTATAAAAAATCAGCAAGTAGTGCACTATGATTTTCTCTTAGTTAGAGTGACTGATGTTACCGAAAATGTTTTTTTTTTTTTTGTTGTTTGTTTTTTTTACATTCACTACAGTCATTGATTTAACACTTACGGGGCTTTATTTTGACACACTCAATCATGATCCTTATTCATTTTTTTAACAAAAGGAAGAAAACCATTTTTTCCTCTGAAAAATAAGTCTCTTTATTCAGTGCCATTGTCACTTAATACATGTGTTGTTTTTTACATCGTGCCTGAATATTACGTTTTACGGCGATACCACAAAACATTTTTCAAACTAAATAAAATATCACCCCCTTGGCTAAATTTTAGAGTAGGGAACATACATTACCATAAATAAACTACTTTTTCATATGTGTATTAGTAACATATTAGCCTGTAATTTATCAATATTAAGTATTGATTTGAGTCTTGTTTAGCCTGACAATATTTTGCCTAGGAATGGTCTATGAAAGTCTCCTCCCGTCCCCCAAAAAATGTCCTTAATTCCTGTTGTTTTTCTGTTCTCTGACGATTTCCCTTCTTGTGTAAATTGAACCAATTTTTCTTTTGTGTTTGTGTTTTTTGTTGCGTGTGTGGTGCTTTTGTTCCCAAAGGGATATTACTCTTTGAGTCCCTATGATGATGGCTATGTAAGTTTGAAATCTTTCACTTTCTTGTACACCCTGATTGTTCAGCACTCTCCTACTTGCTTTGCTGTTTTCACCCTCTACCTGTCTGCCTCACCTTTCTTTTGTCCTTTGTACATTGTCCTTGCATTACAATCCCTTTTGTTTCACCCAGTTCCTCGAGGATGCTAGTTTATCCTCACTTAATCTGAAATGTGACCTCTTCACAAACTTCTCAAACCGCTGGGATTAACTTTACTTTTTCTCAAAAAAACAAACTCATTTTTCCTCTTCTCACAAACCTTTGTTTATTCACACCAGAACACCTTTTCTAGTCCTGTCAGCAGAGGTATCGGATTTAAACAATTACTGCGGAACATCATGCAAAAACATGCCCAAAAAAGATCGTTATTACACAAGTGTATTATATTACAGAAACCTGAAAAGATTCAATCACGTTCTTTTTTCTTTTGTGAAACCTGTAAAACTGATTGTGTAAGGTCACTCGGGTTTAGTTTGGAAACTATTTACTGCAGTTAAAACATCTTTCTTGTTTTTTTGTTTTTGTTTTTTTTGCAGTGACTTGATGAATTTCACTTTTACAGTAGTTTTTCTTCAACCTCAATCAATTCAACAATTTATCATTAAAAGCAGCTTCGCCATTTCTGCCTCCCCAATTTAACATGTATTAATGATTGATTAATGAATGCTTTCATTATTTTTTTATTCTGGAATAACCTATTTTTCGGATGTATTTAACCTTTTTTGGGGTTGGTTTTATTTAGACCTATTTAGACCCATATTATTAGGTTTGTGCAAACGTACAACACATTTTAGCATCCGTGGACCAAGCTAAAATGCGTCAGAATTTACTCTCTGGTTTTCACGTGGTAGACTGAAGAATCCACGTTGAAGTTGTAAAGAGAGAGCAAAGAGGATCACTTATGTAAACTGTCTATTGTTAGTAGTTTCAGGTCAACCCTTTTGCTCTGTGTTCACAGAGACTGGGAATCTGAGCCAAAACGTGGAGTAGAAACTCAGCATTTTTAGTGCTCTTTATAGTTTTGGTCCACATTTATTTTCAATGTAACAAAATTTACACATTTTAGCTGTTGCAAAGTGCTGGACAAATAACAAATAACAAATAAATAACACCAATCACACACTTCATCACACATAGTCGTAGACAAAAAACCATGGATATGCAATGCAATGGTCACTATTGAGGAAGGACACACCACAATGATAAGGTCAAAAGGACATTAGTCATGATAAAAAAGTGTATTATATAACTTTGTTTGTATTTTACATTTTCAGGTTTGCAATGTAGTTTTGAAAACTTTTTTTTATTTTCCTGTTCACAGTTAAGTAATTCAATATATTGGGCATGTGCTAGATATAATATGATCCCTTACCTGACTCTCCAGTGCAAGTGGGTCGAAATACTAACGTTTTTCTGGTTTCATTGGACCTGCGGTTCATCTTCACTTATTTATTAACAACTGCATGTGGGTTGGTTCCAAAAATGTTCAGCATGTACCACAACTTTTATTTGTGCATGAGATGCGCCATGTAAGTAAGTCATTGGACCTTAGAAGATAGAAGGGTGACAAGAGTAGTCTGGTCACGAAGATATTTAATATTTTAAATAGTTTTTCCTTTAAAAACAAGACGTAAAATTCAATAACAGAGTTTTTAAATTGTGTATATATACATTTTTTTTCCTCATCATCACAGGCTTCTTCAATGCTCCGAGCCTCCATCGGACCACAGTAAGTCTGATTTGTATGTCATAACAAAACATGTAGGAAATGTTTTTACTTTTTATATTTCCTCCTAAGGAGGTCCAAAGATGTCCCGATGCTGCCTTCACTAGATTATGAGAAGCTGAAGAAAGATCTGGTTGACGGTTCAGACCGACTCAAAGCCCTGCTGCTTCAGGCACTACGTTGGGTTTGTATCTATTGGTTCATATTTACCTTTGCACCAAATATACTTTCAGACGAGAATTGCTTTATAAGCAATTTATATCTCACATTGTGAATCACAATCAATCATTAATTGAAATGTTCACTGGTTCTTTTTGCTTTCCTCATTTATAGCGACTGACTCGGTCACTTCCTGGTGAGCAGAGGGACACGGTTCTTCAGGCCTACATCAGCAACGATGTACTGGAACGATACAGCAACAAGCAGGTGCAACCTCAGAAATCATTTCAGTGCTTTGCTATTTTGGAACTTGAGTCAAAACTCGTACTCTTGCTCTCAGTCTTGACAGCGTTTCCCTGGAAACCCGCATAGTTATGGGTAGCCAACTAGTTGAGTGTTCTCCAGCTGATCTTGGAGCAGTTACTTTGAGCTGTGAGAACAAGCCATTAGGCCGGCATCCTGTCATAAACCAGTGGTTAAAAAAAGAAACCCTTATCCGAAACACAGATGCGCTGTTGCTTCTCATCCTATTGAGAGGACATAACACGAGTGAAAGTGGAGACTCCTTTTTTAGTAACATAACATGTTCTAGTTTGTGCAGTGCCAGGGCTTGAGAGTAGAAGTTTTCATTTGTATCGACAAGCTTCTTTGTTACAAATCTGCCCATATAGACTGCTCTGTTGCTAAAAACCCTGGCTTGATGCTTGAAAATCTTGCTTGTAACACTGTAAGTTCAATGTACAATGTAAGTAACATTGTAGAAAACCCAACAACTAATGAAACATTCTGTTGTCTACAAAACTGTCAACTATCTCAGCAAGAAGTTTTTGTTGTCCAACAGATTCTCCAGACTAAATATAATGATGCAGTTGAGTTTGAAATGTTGTGCTCCCTAGGTGACCGTTCTCCATTTGCTGAGGTCAAAGAATGAGATGGTCCGACAGTACACAGCACGGCTAATTAATGCATTTGCTTCTTTAGCTGAGGGTAAGTGCTCTGACCACTGTAAATTCTATAGTGCGTTATTGTTTGATAATGGGGAGAGTCATCATCCGGCATGACTGTGCTGTACATCAGGTATAAAAAACAAAGTACTATTAGGACTCTATAGACAGATGCAGAGTCAGTGTATCGATACATAAAACATTTTCATTTGTCCAACCTCTCGATGTTTTCCCGGGCTGATCAGATTTCAAATGAAGCATCGCCAATGAGCACCAGAACCATAATGGTTTCTGGCATTTGTTTTCTACAGGATATTCTCAAACAGGGACATTCAACTTGTAGTTACAAATGTGAGACAAGATTCTCAGATGTAGCCTTTGAATCATTTTCAGTCTCATCTTCATATGGGTCTGGCTAGAGTTGTTGACCACTCAGTTGTCAAACAACTGAGGAAGGAGAATGAAAGTCACGAAGTGGATTCAGATGTTGAAAGAGAAGCAAAATGACCTCGCTCGTTCAAGAGAGGATCAGATTCATTTGTGATTTAGATGTTTTAAGTGAAATATTTTTAGCTAATTTTCCAGTTTTTTATTTGGTTTTGTTTTTTTTGTGGAATTCAATTCTTCTTTGTTTCTGTCCAGGTCGTGTTTACCTCTCTCAGATTCCCATTTTGCTGAAATTGTTGATGGAGACGCTGAGGCAGGAGGACAGAGACTCTCTGACTCGAGAGAATGTGCTGGTAGCTTTGCAGAAACTCAGTCTCAGGTAATTCAATATTTTCAGGACAAAATTGTCTAAGTAGGAAACAAAAGGGATGTAAAATATCGTTTGAATTTCAGGAGGAGTCAGCAGACTTTGATGATTGGAGAAGATCTGATTAGCTGGTTGGTTGATGAGCTGCAGGACACTGAATATTTGACGGTCTGCACCCTGGAGTACTCAGCAGCCCTACTGATGAACCTGTGTCTGAGAACTAAAGGTGACATTTATTAGGACACTCAGCCTCTAGTGCAGTTGAAAAAAGGCCTTGGTAAGAATTTGGTCTCTGCTTTAAAATACAAGTTGAGGAGCCTTACATTTTAAAGTTCAGGTCATTGTTTCAGAATCAAACCTGACAATGCAAGAGGGAAATGTAGGTCATATAAGATGAACGTTTAGTCATTAAATTGGTGAGAAAGTTTTAATAGACACTACAAATAATATCTTAATAATAAATAATATCAGTAACTGTTACTGTTGAGATGCAAATTTGGCAAGAATAGAGATGAAACAAAAGAGGTGCAATATCCTGAACAAAGTAAAAATAGGAAATAAAGTTCAAATAAATATCCCCTAGTTTTTAATTCCTCGGTTGTTTGTGTCACATTCTCTTTTTCAGGAAAGAGGAAGTGTGCCAAGAACGCCAAACATGTGCTCAAGGTTCTGACTAGCCTTCTTGAACACGAGTATCATGAGGTGAATCTGTCAGTAGTTGCACTCAAATGTCACTCCTGCACAAGCATTTCCTCTCAACCAGTCTTCCACTCCTTCAACACACAAGCCGAGAAAGGATGAAAGATTCTTCTTCTGCCTACTTCTTCTTCCTCTCGATCTTAATGATCTCTTCTCATCACTAGATTCCTTCCGTAATTCATTGAAGAAACAACCATGGATCTCCAGCTCATATCATTGGATATCGTCACTCAATGGAGATTTAAACCACCTATTGTTTAGCTCACGTGTCCTTTCATTTATGAATGAAATTTGCATCATCTTTTGCAACTTCTTCACTTGAGATGTACATTTACTCCCAATTCTGAGTTACAATTTATGACATCCACTACCAACAGCCATCTTATTTTGAATTGAACTGCTCTTCACTCAGAATTCCTATCAATCCATTGATAACAGAAGGTTGTGTTGCTGACAGTGAAGCAGTGAAGCACTAGAATACAAACTCAAATAGTGGTTTTGCTGGCTATTTTAGGTTCGTCCCTATGTGAACGGTGCTCTGTACAGCATCCTGTGTCTTCCGTCAGTGAGACAGGAGGCCAAAGAGATGGTAAGACCCAAATGGTGTTGCTATCTAAAGTCACTTACTCACAAAAGCATCATGGATGCATGTTTAAGCTGCTTCAAAGCAGGTGTCCTTCACCATATTACTGTTAGCTCTAGCTGGATGGTCACCAGCTGGAAAATGTATTTGATTATCTTTTGGTAGTGTGTTATATTGCCATTAGAATTATCACTGTAAAGCATTGGAACCTTCTTTGAGTCTACAACCTTGGTGATTTGTAAATATTTAATTATTTTGAAGTTTTGGAAAAGAAGCAAAGGCTTTTCTAAATAAGTAAAAACATGAGACTCATTGCCAATAATTGTTTTTTTCCTTCTGCAATCCTTCTCTTAGAGTGTGGAGGAGATTCTTCGCTCATGCAGCAAAGAGGACAACGCAGATCATCACAGGCAAATTCAGTTAATCATCAAGCAGCTAAACTCAGGTTGGTTCATTGACCTCACTTACTTGACAGAAACATGATACATTTTCATAGTGAACCAACATGTCATGGAGGTATTGATGGATGTAAGCATTTCTGCTCCCTTGTCGTACTGCATGTTTCTCTAATGTGTATCCAGCTGAGGAAGAGGGTCCGGACTCTGATGATGAAGAGGAAGAAGACGACAATGATGTAGGATTTTTTTTCTGATACTTTTCTTAGCAAACAGCCACATCATTTCATTCGCAGGGCGAAGGAGGACACCAGATCTCATCCTAACGTATAGATTTTATCTCAATTTGACAGGGGTGTCAGGTGTCTCCCCACCTGTATAGTGGTTTGTGTTGTAGACTCTGTAGGTTGAGAACTAAACAAAAGTAGGTTATCGAGATCAGTTTTCTGTACAATAAATGAATTTATACAATCGTATTATTCCTTTCCATATTGCTCTGGAATATGGGGACATGAATCAGTGTTTTTTTTTATTCTTCTTTTAACTCACTAGACAAAAATTGATGACATGTGCAGTATAATCCTAAAAAGTCATGTGTTTTGTTTTGCAACAGGAAGACTTACTGGAGACGGACGTTGATAAAGAGGAAGTTCTACAACCACAGCCCAGGGAACTTTCTGGAGAGAGTTTACTCACCACGGAGTACTTGGGCGTAAGCGTTTGCACAGACACACAAACTTTGTTTCCACTCGTTTCAAGAGCAGTCTGCGAAAGTCTAAATCAATATTTATTCAAATCACATTGTGATAAAATGTTTTTTCCTATAGACTATGTGTACTTACAATTGCGTAGTACCAAAGGTCACCACCCCTCTTCCACACAAGCTTTTTGGTACTTTAAACAAGCATGTAGCAGTGCAGTGAGCTCAAATGTATTTATTTTTTTCTCTGCACTTGACATGTCTTTTTAGCCTCATTCCAATCAGAATATCATTGACGATGTATTTCCTGACTTTTTCTTATGTGCTTTATTAGATCATGACCAACATGTCAACTTTGAAGCAGAAGACAACCCCTCTCCCACAGTCGAGTGTGGACGAACCTTTACAGCGACCAGTCACACCAAGCTCTCATCGGAATGCAAAAAGCCTGTGAGTTGAAAGTGTTTTTCCCGATGAACCACATTTCCGCATTACATTAGTGCATCGACGCAGTTTGAAGTTGCACAAGACTACAGAAATTCAACAGCGTACCCCCCTTCTGCCTGGCGATGAGGACACACACCGCAGCAACTAACACTATATTTAGATGCTGCCTGATGTCTGGCACATCTTTTTCAAGGCTGATCAGCTTACTACGACACAAAAGATACAAAAGTTCTCCACACTTGAATGTCTCTCCCTCTAATCTTAGATGGCACGACGATAAAGAACAAAGCAAGACCAAGTGGGTCACTGAGACAAAGATGTCACATTCTTTGTTTCATCTTTTCAACCTTACGAATAATGATGTTTTTTAAAGCCAATCAAAGGAGGGCAGTAGGTCAAACCAGGAAGGTAATTGGAAACACTTAATAAACACAATGAACTGAAACAAGGTATTAGCCTCAGTGAGATTATTCTACGTGTCATTTCTACCTTCCAGAAGAGAGCAATAGTCACTCTTGTCGCATAGATTAAATGAAGCTGCATTGATGAGTATACAATATAGGCTGAAAGTAAAGTGTTACAAAATCAAAATACAGTAACAGAGGTGTGATATTGCTGGTGAAAATCTAACAAGGAAGATGTGTTGTTGACCTCTACCCCCGTCTACAAATAACCGAAGCGTGTGTTGCAACTTCAATGAAAACTACAGGCTAAAAAAAAAGCATTGACTTACGTAAAGGTGGGTGTTGATGAAACGTTACAAAGAAATAAAAGTCGATATTGAACCTTGAATGTCACCCGACAAATGCTGTTTAATTTGAGCACATTATACTTTTCACATTGTTGATTGAAATGTGAAACATATTGTACGTATTAGTTTTACAAACGTGTTTTCATATAGTCCATCTATGTAGTCTATAATTTATCTTTAACATCAAGGTCTTTTCATGTGGATGTGGACTAGACACTGGTTGCAGCTGGGTGATGGAGCAGGTAAACAAGGAGTAGACAGGACAGGAAGGAAGGCGAATCAGCCAGCAGGTCCAATTTGTGACCGTGTTGTTGGAGGTGCTTCAAAGAAAAGAGCAAAAGGACTGCAGTCAGTGGCGCACGCTCCATCCTGTCTGCTCCAGTGCTGAAACAGATTGTATTCAATCATGTTTTGAAAGTAAATAACAATATTTCCTGGAAACATTTCGTGATGTCTTTTGAATAAACTATGATCTTATTATTTTGAGAGGTTTATTGTAACCCACACTCAAACTTATTCCACCATCTGTGAACACATGTAAGTGCTGGAAATCAACACCTGGGCTCTCAATCAGATCGTGAACACAAAGCCTGTCACGTGTTCATGCATTATTGTGAAAGTGGCTGGAGGCATCATTTATAATATGATACTGTAATTGTATCTTAAGGTTTCCGGGATGTTCCTTGAAACAACTCTCTGCTTTGTTTGTGTTTGTATAGTGAGTATCTGGTCCAAAAGAAGAGTGAAGGAGGAAGTCTGCCCCCATCCCAGTGCAACTCAAGACCTCCTACGAGGTCTGGCAACCGCCCCAGCACGGCAGACTCTCTACGTCACAGCATCGGTGAACATGAAACTTTTGAGTTCTCATTCTTTTGTCATTTTGGAGACATCAATTGGATAACTTAATTGGATAACTTAATGCATGTTTTTGGTTTCATAATTCCTTAAAAGGCTTTCATTTTCAGAGATTTTTGGAAGAATTGACTGGAAAATTTGTTGTCACGAGCGCTGGTGGTCATCACACTTGAGAAAAACAAGTCTATCTTGTCTGAATTGTGCCCATGTTCCAGACTCGGAGTGTGGCCGGTTGTCTCTGGAGTCAGAGGTGGACAGTGCATACGACAGCCGAGCCAGAAAAGGAAAGTCCCTGGTGCAACACAATGGCACCTCAGCCAGGTAATTTTTAATCCAAAGGGTAAGACGTGTACCACACATAGTGACTCATGTACGCACTCCCCAGAACAGACGCATGTCAGTTCTCCTGCGCGGTTTGGCTTGAGTGTTCTTCAGCAGCAGGCTGTTATCAGCTCTGCAAGATGGTCTGCGAGAATGTGACAAGGTTTCAAACGAGCAGCAGCCACAAAGAAACCCATTCAAAAGAGCCTCCCTTCCTTTGGCCGCTCCCAAAAATCCCAATGGAACCTGACTCCTAAATCTCGCCAAGAGTAACGACTCCCGGGAAACCGCATCAGTTATCCCTCCAAACATCCCCCTGGAATGCAAAACACCTTGACAATATAGTCTGGTTGAAGCCACCTCATTTCAGCACTCACTCTCTTGGAGCGTGTGCAACGGTAAGCAATGTTAAATTCACTGGGTGCTCAGCCAGACACTGTGATTTTAGGGTTTGATCATTCTAGCCTGCAGACTCATGTGAGGCCAATATCCAGGAAGCATTAATAATTTAGTATGAATGAAGAAATTGATGCCAAACGCTGAAAAAAGACAAAGTGGGTGGTTTCGCATGTCCAGAATCCTGTGAGTGGTTTATCTCCTGTTAAACCATTTTATAAGAAGATCTGATGATGGGTGCCATGTCCCAATACAGCGTCTGGATTTGTTCGATTAAAGGGCATGTTCTGAGTGAGCATGCGGGAAACTCTTTATGAAGTGGACAAATGAGTTACAAAGAAATGTATCTGGTTACATAATATCATTTACGGTATTGCTCCTGTCCTCAATGTGTTTTCATTCACAGTGTCGATCCGGCGTTCGCCAGCAAGCCTAAGATTCCTCGAACCCCGGATGCAGATGCTCGGCGAAGTCGAGGTTTGGCTCTGGCGCCTCAGCTCTCACAATCCGAGCCGCAGCTGAGCAGCCGGCCCGTTTCTGCCAGCCCCAGCAGTGAAGGCAGGAGGCACAGTGGAAGTAAGTGCGACACTGTCAGGAAATTGGATCCTCATCAGAGTCTTGCAGTTGAAACGGCTCAACATGCAACGACAGTCATTACTGACCTTTATGATTTCTCATTGCTGCTACGTGTGACCAAAAAAAAGATGTCGAAAAAGTTTATCTCTGAGGAAAAGCAAAGTTTATCGCCTCACTGAAATACGTCATTCTGATCAGACCCTGTCATTTAAATCCTAAATATTTAACTTGAGCCTCCGCAGGATTCAAGTGAACCACTCTCCTGCTCTTAGTGGGATAAAAATCTTTCCGGGCATCTTCATTGCATTTAAGGAGCGATGACCTCGGGCTCATCCGCCTGCTCACTTACCATAAAGACTGTAATAGATCTAATGGCAGGCCGAGCCGCCACTTCCCCTTGAGAGTGTCTGTTGTGCGGCCCAGGTCTGGCATGCATCATCATTCAGACCCACATGGCAATTGCCTCTTGATCGGAGCTGAGCGTGAAAGAAACCGGTGCCAGTTCGTGTTGGAGGCCTGTCTTTCTGATGGATTCTGACCTGACCGTGGTCTCTGCTGACTGTCAGGTCTCATTATCGCCAATTGTTGCCGCTTGTTAAAGCTGTGCTGCAGGGGAGGGGGCAGCAGCCGCACACCGAGGCACGAACCCCCCACGTCTGGTGGAGACGCTGCTGACTGATTCTCTGAGTAAAGACACAGGAGGTGTTTGTATTTGGGGGCCACCCACTCTGCTGACGAAAAACAAGAAGAGGGGCCTGTTGGTGTCGTAACCCGGCCACGATGGGTGGAAAAAATTCACCTGATGACTTCACGTGATGGCAGTCTTGTTTTGTTGAAGTGCATCTGAAGAAGGTGGAATGGGAACAGGGGAAGGAATGTCGAGTGGAAATGAGGAAGCGGTACAAAGTGGTTACGCATTACACAGCCTCATCTTTGGATACCAGACCAGGGGTTAAGTATTTCTTTGAAAGTTATGTTGATTCAGGGATAAACAATAGGGGTGTGCGGAGAGGGATGATTGACAGCTGAAGAATACACGACATCGAAAGTGCCCTGGAACGCCACGCATTCTTTCCTTTGTGCGTTACACTTTGTTTGCTCACATTCATCACATAGAAGTGTCTACTCATGTTAGGGTGTGTAGCTGGTGCTAGTGCTCCAGGGTACATATACCTGTACATGTGTATGGAGGACGACATGATAATGATGGTGACAATTTAGTCATGCCACAATTTCCCTTATGACACACTCTCAAGACATAACAGGAGCCCCTTTGTTGTATCACACCCTTTGAAGAATCCATAGCACTGGCATCATGGTCCAGTCGGTGAAAGGTTCAACATCACTTTCCCATAAACATAGTCAATGCCTATTGTAAGTCATTCAACATGCGAGACTTAGAGGGTCCCACAACAATCGGGAGCCATAACAGAGGCTCAATTGAGATTTTTCTGACCATGATTACCTTTAATATATTTTGAGAGGGAATAAGAAGGGTCTGCTTTTGTTATTTTTCTACGATTGTTCTACGAGTGTTTGAGACCCAAGAAGAGTCACAACGGAATTTGTATTTATTTATTTCATTTTTTTAGAGCTGCAAATCGGACACAGGCAAGTGTTCTAAAAATGCAGAGCGAACTCTCTCCTAAAGAGGTGGAGCTAACACTGCACACAAATATGTTCTCTGTTCTCTACTGTCCACAAATGATTTTGTTTCATTTAATATTATAACAGCTCAACCACTTCCTCTGTGTATCAGTGCCTGGTGTCACTAGTTGTGTGTAATGAGTTACATTTCTCTGCAGCGGTAACTACCCTGCTTTCAGTGCCTAAACAGGTGTTTTTAGTCTAAAGAAACGATCAATATCAACATCACAACATTGTTGTCGTGATATTTTTTGCCTGCGATAATCTTGCTGGCCGAAAAGCTTATCTTATTCCATATCCTCTTTTTCCTTCATTTAATATGGATGTTTTTGGGATCATTGATGAACAGCAAGTATGACCCAGCTAGATTCATCACTCCTTTGGTTGGCCCTGTGACCTGCTGGTCTCCATCATGAATGCCCTCAGTTCCTAATAGCCATGAGATGGTTTCTCCCCGTCCTCCGTCCCCACCCTCACTGCAGGCCACCAGTCGAAGAAGAGGTGAAGAAGGAAGCGTCTCCATCTCTCCTGGACCGTCGGCTTCCTGTAACATCATCCCTGCAGGTTTTGATCAGGGTCAGGGCGATTGTGGAGCAGCAGCAGCAGCAGCAGCAGCAGCACCAGCACAGGAGAAGGAGGAGGCGACGCGGGAACAATGCTCAGGATTGTGACCCCTCATGTTTGTCCGGCTTCATGTGAAACATGAGACAAGGTCAGACAATTATCGCTACCCTCAGTCATCCGACCCCAGAAACCTCGCTTGGCCCGGAGTCCCCCCGCTCTGTCATCAAGGTCATTGTTGGAACACCTGAATTTGTTCAGCATCCTGCAGCCACAGATTTGCTGCGTAACCAGATGCCTGCCGCAGATTCGGAAGTGTGTGGCATCGTTGGAGCCCCTTTTCTGTGCGGCGCTTCCCGACAGGTCACTGTCCGAGCTGCAACACGGGAGTTAAATGGGAAGAATATGTCCTTGGTTCATGTCATGTGTAGTGCGCATAATACATTTGAATGGCGAATACGTAGAACAGATGTCCTGTTTGTCATTTCCCTGATCATGATTTGCATATTAGGTGGAGTGTCTGTCAAATTTTTGACTTTTTTTATTGTCTTTTTTGTTTTCTAAGGAAGTTTGAACATAACAAGCCATGTACAGATGATATGAGTCGGTGTATTGTGGCTCAGCCATATGTCTCTGCGTGAATTACCGTCCTTCATGTTAAAGTTTGTGTAGAATGGATGACGGAGTGATGTAGTCTGTGACATGATTAGAAAGATATATATATTTGACAAATCTCACATTACAGAAGCTTCTTGACAATGTACGGACAGACGACTAGCTGGTCTTTTTTTCTTTTCTTTGTTAGATTCTTTGTAATTCCTGAAGGTTACGATAATTTTTGACAATAGATTCATGTTCTGGGTGAATGTATTTAAATACGAATTGGATATTTTAAATGAATAAACTGTGTTTATTTAAGTTACATGATTCACACAATAATTTCAGCACCTGTTACCATTCCATTTGTGATTCTTGTCCCATAATGCACTGCAACAGTTGACGCTCTTGGGGTTAAAAGCAAATGAAACCTGCTGTAGGAAGTGTATTGTACACTATTGACGTACATTTGAACAGGCCGTTTTGTGTCATTTTTCCTTTCCTTAGCTACTCAGGTCTCGCAATTGAATATTAGATTTTTACTGGTGGACTGATACATACCGGAAGCACCTGGGACAGAGTCATGCAGCAGCATCACAATGTGAGGAAATCAGCTGCACATGACAGACTGACGCACTCGAACCAACTGTCTGTGTGATCCAGGTTTCCGGCCATTTCTGCTGCTGTGCATCTGTAAAGGCGACAGACAGGAAGCTGTTGCCTCCTAACAAAACAAAATGTTTGATAAAGGCAACGTGGATTACAGATTTGATAGAAATAATGAGTAGGATTGTCTCACCAGGGATCATGGTGTGGTTTATCACACTTGACAGCGAGAACGCTCACTCTTATCTACTCTGTTCAGTGCAGTTGCCATTGTTTTTTATGAACCTGCTGCTCCGACTTCAGGATGAGACACCACTTTTTTTTTGTTTTAAGTCAAACATAATTTAACAAAACAAAAACTAAATACTAAAAATAAACTAATATATAAAATAAATGAGAAAACAAACACACAAAACACTTAACAAAACCGTAAATTGTGCACTCATTTAGGAGCTACAGTATGTGTCCTCTTCCATCAAGAGTTTTCCATCCGCTCTTTCACTCCAGTCCAAGTGGACCATTTCATTCGCTCAAATATCTCCGGAAAGGATTCCACACTTTCTCAAATTCTTCCATGTTGTCTTTGCTTCATGCTATTTAGTTTCTGATGTTTCAGAAGAAAAACAACTTAATATGTTGCATATTTCTGAGGTGATTCCGGTTTTAGATGGACCTTTATCCAGCATTTTTTCAATTGTGTTTAATTCTGGTCTCTTAGTTGTGGCTCTGATGAAGCTTCTTATCTGCAGGTATTTATAAAAGTGTTTACGGGGAATGCTGTGACACGCCACTTTTTATTTATTAGCCTTCACACATGCATTGTTTTTGTAGTCTTGTAGTCACTGCCTGCATCCGAATCAGTCAAAAAAGATATAACTGCAGTTGAGAGCCGACTAGTTTCCTGTTCAGACGTGTATCAGCGGTTAGCTATCGCCTGCCACTCTACTGCTGATAAAGAGCGACGCCAACCAAGACGAGGCAGCACCTCGCTGTCCCTGTCTTCCAAATCTCCTGCTTCCTCTTGACCAGTCCTGTGGTGAAGAGATTGCAGTGACCCCCCCCTCCACCATCACCACCACCACTCGCCCCACTCCCTTCTTACAAACCACGTCGAGCAGTTTTAAAAGTCCCTAGATCAAACAAAGACTGTTGCTCAGTCACCTTTAACATTTCTGACCCGCTCAGGAATGTCCTCCTAAAACTGTCGGACCTTTTCGCGTGAATGCAGAGGTTTTCCCTGCGTCCGTTCCGGCGCCGGTCGGCATGATAAGCAAGACAGATGTTTCTGAGTCTGTTTTGAAAAGGGAGGAAATAAAGATGAATCTCTGTCACTGAAATCAGCTGCATGAGCTTAGACCTGCCGCCTTCCTCCGTCTGCATACTAGACCGTGACTTATATAAAAGTGACGGATCTGTGGCTGCAAAGTCACTCAGATAGTGGTTTTGGGAAAAAAAGAAAAAATGCTTGAGAAATGTGGCATCAATTGTTGCCATGTTCTTCTAGTGAACACTTCTTTGATGACCAGCTTCCATGAGGCCATGGCAAAGTAGATGACATGTAGCTCTTATAGAGGGTATAAAGGGTCAGCAAATTCCAGCCCAGATTAGATTCAACACAGCCCACCATCAAAGGACTTCATGACTCCACCTGGTCTCCTAAAAATGATGCAACATTCAAATTATTTTTATGTCAGGAAAATTACAAATTCAGTTGCAATTGTTAGACTTGAGATCACGTTCCACTGCCTCTATTTTCGACACGCTTCAGCCACCTTTGGACGTGCGTTTCTCAGGTCCCCAACCTCAGTGCAGGCCTTGTGGATCCATTCCTACCTATAGTTGACAGGCATCGGGGGTCACTGGCAAACACCAGCTTTAGATACGGCCCCACAAAAAGGTTAGGAAAGCGAAAACTTGATGGTCAGGAAATCTCTTGCTAACTTGGCAAAGTGAGGAAGGAGTGGCATGAATTTGAGCACAGCAAACTCCTGCAGGGTCCCTAGGTCAGGGGTCACCAACATGGTGCTCACAGAGACCAAGGGCCCACCGGCCTTAAAGCAAAAATAATAAAAAGAAGAATTAAAATGTTCATGTAATAGCCATCATATTTTAATTTTGACAGGAGCCTAGTTTGGGAGTTGCTTTATTCTGCCACCTCCCGCCTCGTGTTCTCTTTTCTCATCTTATTTACGAACGCAACTTCTGACCCCGTTGTATAAGACAAGACAAGACAAGATACGACTTTATTGTTCTCACAACAGAGACGTTTACCATGACAGGAGCTCTTAAGTTGGAAATATGTAAATGGTTAGTGCAACCAGGTAGTGATCATAACATATTAACAAATGTTATGTCATGTATGTCTGGACGGGAGTGCTGAAATTTTGTTGTTACTACTAGTGGTATACAGTGACAATAAAGCTGATCCTGATCCTGATCCTGATCCTGAATAAGCCCAGTGCCTGACATAGCTCACCATAACAGAGGCTCATTCATTGTTCAGAATTCCGGCTTAGATTTTCCCGAAAATTGAAAATTGTGTCCATTTACCTGAGCTACAGTACAAATCTTCCTGGAGCTAATAGTTGTTTTCGTGAACTAGTAATCATCTATCATTGGGTGTAAATAATGATCGACCCACGTAAGATGAAACAGGTTGTTACAGAACTTTTAAATGACTAGCTCTGTGCTGCAATCCATTTTCCAAGCCGTGAAAGTCACCATTCAAACTCCTCCCAGGCTTCAGCGCTGGATGCTGCAGGCAGGATCTGACTTTTACATGTGATCCACACAGAAATGGTCGGTTGAATTATTTTTATTTATTTTTTTTTTGCTGCAGAAGAGGTGGCACCAAGCCAAAACTAGGAATCATAACAGCCACATCTCTTTTGTTCCAGTCAGACAAGAACATCCGAAGTTGACAGCTGAGAGGAAAAGACAGCTCAGGAAGAAAAGAAGGGGGGGGTTGGAGGAAGATTCCCTTGGGCAAGTTTTCTTTTCTCTCTGTTCCTGAGCAGTAAATTCTTTCATGGTGACTTAGGAGTGAGATTTTCGGCGGCTTGTGTCTTCACCTGGATGGTTGACAGCGAGACCAAAGGTGAGCCGAGCCGTCTCAGGCGTGTTGGAGGATTATCGCATACTTCCGTCGTGGTGGCAACAGAGCATAAATCACATCACAAGTTGAACAGGACTCGCCAACATGACGTTATGAGTCCATCACTGTTGCTGCTTACCTCTAGTGAGATTTATTTGGAGTAAAAGTTTAAACAGCTGTGCCAACTATGTCAAGAACAAACATCACTTTACAGCTAATCGGCTCACGTGTTTGCCTTCGTGTGGTAATCTGCATTTAAGTGTTTAGTAAGGTTGAAATGACTGTCGATCAATGTCACACCTCGACATGAACGTTGATTCAAAGAATAAACTACTTCCATGGAATAAATCAACTTCTTTGATGTACAGGATTTATCTTTAAATCTGCTAGTTTGTGAGCTTTGCAGAACTTTGCAGAACTATAAAGTTTGGGTTTTCATTGACCCAAACTTTTAAACTTTTTTTCTTTTTTTTAACATAAATTGCTTTTCGTTGAACTTCTTAGTTTGACTGTGTTTTCATGTTTTTCAATCGACCTAAGCTGTTTTTGCTGAATATTTCAGAACCTCTGGGAAATGAATCAGCTAAAGAATTGACAAAAATATCTAGTTTTAAGAGTTAAAAGTCACATAAAAACACGACAATAAAAAGGAAATGTTTCACAAAAGTGGAAGAAAAAGCCAAAATTCAGAACAGACAAAAATTGAAATAGGAGTATGCACAAAAATGTGGAGGGAAATGAAATAGAGGTTTCATATGTTTTCAACTTAGTACATAAATATTTCAAGTTGAAAAAGTGTCAACACAAAACAAACTTCTACTTGCAGAATATCATTACTTAATTTTGGCATCATTTCAGTAGCCTTAAACAAGAATGCAAAACTTAGAAACTTAAAGTTTGAGTTACTAAATGTACTTTTGGTTAGTGGTCACTCCTCCCTTTGATCGACGAGTCATTCAACTGTTGTAAAACTCCAGCTGCTTGTGTGTGTTGACTGGTCTTTATCATTCAGGATCACATGAGACTTGAGAAATGTTAGACCAAAGACACTCACAGGGTTGTCGTGTGAGGAAGTCACTGGAGCAGAGAGGTGTCTGTGGCGCAGCGATAAACCAATGGACTCCTCCGATTGTAAAACTCAAACAATAAGTGCGAGTTTCTTCCAATTTGAACCTTTTGAGAGGGACGGAACTTGTCTGGAGTGAGAAGGTTGTGATCCCATAGGTGGGAGAACAGAGGATCACACCTGCTATTTAGATTCTGTAACCTTCCGACAATCTCACACCCACTCTTGTCCTTTGCATCCCAAAAGCTTGAGAGCCAATTCCTGTGACTTCATTTCACATTCAACACACTGATCTATTACTGAAACTCTCATAAATGTTGAGATGAAGAAGGAAATATTCGTTCATTATGGGATGCTGCTCGTTCTTCTTGCGACTTGGTGTGGTGAAATCTCACTTTGTTTCCTCATAAATAGAGTGTGCTCTTATTTATTTTATTTCTTTCCTGCTACTGCCATAAAACAGGAGAATATAACGCCTATGCTGGACAAGATGAACTCTCTTTTAAACCGCAAACACTACCCAAATTGAAATGTGGTTGGGCTGTAAAAACGTTATTTTTTTTTATTTTTTAAAGGTGGGCTAAGAACATCCTCCTGTCCCACAGAACAATGTCCAGAATGTTCAGATGTGCTTAACAAACCTTTGTCAGAGCCTGATGTTACTATTAAAGGACGTCAGCTCCTGCGACCGGATTTCAGCGAGCTGGAAGTTGTACTTTTGGACAAAAACGAATGCGTGACGGAGGATCTCAGGCCAGCCAGCCTTCGGATATTGTGGAGAGAAACGAAAGGCTTGTCAGTGTCAGCTGTGTGGCAGTTGTTCCTATCGTCTTGCTTTGTGGTTCAATGACAAAAAATGTAAAAAAAAAAAATTGTAGTTTCCATGCTTGTCATTACCGATGCTTCAAAAGCTTCTTCATGTATTTTAAAAACACTTTACAAATATTGAAAGTCATTGACATTGAATGATTTGAAAAAAAATCCTGCTATATTTTTTGCCATATCGTCCAGCTGTACCACAAAGTACACCAACAAGACAGTATAGATGATCCTGATATCTTTACCTGGGGTCTCTAACTTCTTCTCCTTTCTATATTAATGTAATAAAAGTCACATTTTGTAAGATCGGCACGTTTTGACATATGCATTTCAGTCTGTTGCCACCGTCTCTTTGTAGGCAAAACAGGCTGAAGGGCCAAGTCTGATGACCATTTTTGGGGCCTGGAGTAAATATCTCAGCTACAGCCACCAAACCTGGAACAAAACTGCAGATGTATCTGTACCTTTAGTTCAGAGTTCCCACAAGTACAGTGGTACCTCGGTTTTGGAACATCCCGGACTTCGAACAAATCAGAGTTTGAACAAAAATTTTGAGATTTTTTTGCTTCTGATTTCCTGAAGCCGGAAAAAACATAACATGCGCGGACCGATCAGCTGACCCACGACACGCTTTGTTATTGTGTAAAACGCAGCCTCTGTATGCAGACGTGTCCCGTTAGCTACATTTACTGACTGTTTTTTCTTCATATTGAGGTGTAAAACCTTTCCTGTCTCCACACTGGACCGTGGTAGAGTGTCACAGGGGAGGTGCTCGCTCTCCACACCTCTCCTCCAGGGTTTGATGTCCTGTTGTGGGCTGGAGCTGGGACAGGGATGAGGCGAGTCTGGGACAGAGCGTGACTTGGTTTATGACTTTGTCACAGCCAAACTGCACAGAAGCGCACATTCAGAGCTGGACACGCACCGGGCACCTCTTCACTTCTGGAGAGACGTCACTCACTCGGCAACCCCTCCCACATGCAGCGGCCACACACATAGAGGAACAGCCACCTGCAGCAGACACTCTACATTCACTCCTACAAAAGACTATTTTAAGGCTTGGAACGCATTATTTCTTTTTCCATTCATTGTAATGGGAAAAATTGATTCAGATTTCGAACAAATCGCTTCTCGAACGGCCGTCTGGCACGGATTGTGGTTGAGAACCGAGGTACCACTGTATTATCAAGCTGTCTTCCATAGGAAATCAAGTTTGAGATTCCTGATCAATACTGTTAGTTTTGAGTACTAACTGCATTCTTCAGTCGATTACATTGATTTCAACAGCAATTTTTCACAACTTCTGAAGACATTGCTGTGCACAGACATCATTCACGTTACAGTTTTACAACATTTTTATCCACAAAAACATGAACCCTTCCGGACTGTAAAATTTGTCGCTTGTTGATGACATCACAGTAGGTTCATAGTTCAGAACTGTCAACTTCGGTTTACTACAAGTAGCATCCGACTTAGTTGAAGTTAAATTACTTTTTTTTTACCAAACTAAGGTGATTGGAGGTTTTATTTTCTACCTCTGTTTTCAGGTGAAAGGACTTCGGGCACAGTGTGACCATGGCGAGTGAGTCAGCACGCAGGCTGAGAGTTTGGTGTGCTGGACGGTGAATCTCAAGGAAGTGTTTGCTAAACAAGGGGACAACAAGGACGCCGTGTTAGTCATTACAGGATCTGAATCTGCAGAGAGGGAAGAAAATCAAAACGGGAAAAAGCAGCGCCGGCAGGCAACAGGATGCATATGGCCGAGAGAAGGACGAAGAGCTGGACGCAGGAAATGGAGAGGGCGAAAAGGAAAGGAGAGCTGGGGGGGTGTTTTGGATCACAGCTGTGTTCCCATTGAAAGATTCCTGTTTTGAAGCTGAGAGAGACATTTTGTTGTTCTTCCCCCCGCACCATAAAGAGGCGGAAAAGCCGAGTACGACGCAGCGAGGGTTAAGTGCGGCTGAGGTGGCGACAGCTGTGCAATCAACATGGTTTTTGTTTTGTTTTCAATTCCCAGACACCTCGAGAGTTCCGATGAAATCAAGCTTTTGGCCCTCAATAACAACAGCCACGTGTCTGCAACCAGATGAGGCCCGTTGTGGGGCGTTTCTGATGGCTTGACCCAAGAAATCGATTTTCACATTCACCCCAGCTCAACCAGAGACTCAAACACGACGCTGCTAAAACATGCACCCAGTCACATGTGTTTGGTGTCAGGTGTATATAATCCGGAGTTACACAGAGAACAGTGAGCTGGTTGGAGTTTGCTCTTGAATCCTCGTGAAGCGAAAGATGTTGCTGTGACGTCGACCGCAACACCCGAGACGTTGTTTGGTTGGTTTTTCCTTTCTCTCTGGGAAACGGTTTCGCCTGAACGGCTGGCCATTCCCCTGCTAAGGTTAATTCATGCGTGGAATTCTTATCTTGAAACTGATATCTTGGCTTACGTGAAGGGTCCAAACCAGGCTTTCGTACAGCATCTGCAGACACCGTCGATGTAAGTCACCCTCCTGTGGTCTACCACTGAATTCAGGAGGAGCATCCAGCCGCAGCCTGTACATTCTTGTGTGTGTACATATATATATATATATATATATATATATATATATATATATATATATATATATATATATATATATATGTACAAGTAAGTCGAATGCTATTCAAAATAAGTACGGGTGGACGTAAGTTACTTGTATATATATGTGTATATGATAGTGGACTTTGACGTCAAGGCATGACACGAACATCAAACCTCTGCATTCCATGTCAATGCATTAACAAATATTTCTCATCATGCCCATCAACGTTGACACCGTGAGTCAAACGCATGGTCCCCCCGCATGTACTTATCCGAACCCCAGCCATCTTTTTTGCAGGTGGGACATTTGATTCGGTTAACGCCATCGTATAAACGTGCAACACAGAATTCTGACTTCTGTGTCATTGGACGCAAACGTTTGCTTGACTGGACGTCAAGACTCAGAATCAGTTGCAACATTGAGGTCTGACTTTCCAAGTATATCCTGTGGTGGTGCCTGCTCTCGATTGGACTTCACCTGGGAGGCGAATCCAAACCAGATGATGGAGTCGCCTCACCTGGTTTCTCTCAATACAGAGGGGCAGTGGCTATGGTGAGGTGAGCCACCCAGGAGAGGGAAGTCAGCCACTTGTTGTATCATTCTATTGGTGACTTTTGGTCACTGGATGTGCGTCGATCGACTATAGCTCAAGAGCATTGGAAACACAAGGCGGGCGTCACAAATTGATAGCGGACCTCTAATATTGATGTGAAAGTCAGCCTTCTAAGTGACCTGTTGACGCACCCATCCCACCCTCCATTGATGCTTGAACATCTCCACCTCCAGCAGGAACTCCTTCCCCACCAGGAGAGGAAATCCTCAAACCTACTTTCATCCCAAGAACATCAGGATAATAGAGTCACATTCGCCTCGACACTTACGCACAACATTCGCCGCAGTGACGTGGCGCACACACAACACTCTCAGTGTTGACCATTGCTCTCACGCACAACTGAAATACATCCCACTTGAGGAACTGGAACTGCTCATTCTTGCGTGCGCAGAGCTGTTTAATGAGTCAAGGTTTTATGAAGTGCAATCACACACACCCGAATAAAGAGACCCACTGATGAAAACACCCCTCATTCCTGCATGTCTGTGGCATCTCATATAAGGAAACATATGTGGTTATTTATCGTAGCAAAGCTAAATCTAGTTTGAGCAAATTTGCTGTTTAAAAATAGACTTGAAAACCGAGCGTTTAGTCACAGTATCAAACTGATCTGTCGCAAACACAAGCTGCAGCAGTTACTGGAATGAAGGGGGAGGTATCAGTTAAGAGGCTCATCATTCGGAGTCTGATGCCCTTCGCAGAGGTTGCCACTTGATACTAATCTTTTTTTTTTTCTGGTTTTCCTGGTTGTTCATTGTGGGTGGGATTTGATTGGCGAACCATGAGGAAATGTTGGTTCATCAGATGGCTCAAATTCCACTTCACTATGTTTCATTTAGTGGACAGTTGTGCTTCCACATTTGTAAAATAAAACTATCTATCTATCTATCTATGTGTCTGTCTGTCTGTCTGTCCGTCGATCCGTCCGTCTGTGCGTCTGTCTGTCTGTCTGTCTGTCTGTCTATCTATCTATCTGTCTGTCTGTCTGTCTGTCTGTCTGTCTGTCTGTCTGTCTGTCTGTCTGTCTGAATTTCAATGAAGTTTAAATTTATTTCATTCAGTTTTCGTGAAATAATAACGACAATAATATTTTCATCCAAACTTGTAGCCTTTCATGGTTTAGTAATTCATTTCTAGGCCGTTTTGATGGGTTGGCATTTAGGTTGGACAATCTTCCTGCAAACCGCTCTGTCTGGATGATGGTGCGTTCACGTACTCCTTCCTGCGTAAAAGGATGTGGCTTGTCGCGACCGAGGTGATAAAAGCGGAGCAAGTGGGATCAGCGCTCACACACACACACGCACACACACCTCCCGAGGCGCTCTCTCGCACACGTCTTTCCACAAGCTTCGCTGCAGACCGCAATGATTTTTGTCTCCGTTTTTGCCTGAAACTTTGTTCAACTTCTCCGCCTCGGACCGTCACGCGTATTTCCTTCCTTCCACGCCACATTACTATGTAAGTTCAATAACTGTTTGTTGATTTAAACAAGTATTTGGTTGACACCGTTTTTTTTGGATTTAAAAGACATTGATCATCCGATAGTGATGATCAAGACGCTCCATTCAAACACCTTTATAATAGAAGAAGTGACTGTTCATTCGAGCCAAAGTAGCGGTGGACTGTGTTTTAAAGCCACATGTGAGTGAGTCAAAGTTTTCGGTCCGGCGGTGAGGGGCCCACATGGGAGTGTCTCCGGGGGTCTCCTTGTGAGGGACGAGCCCCGGCATGACGCGGTGGAAACGGGAGCCTGTGAAGGGCGCAGGCTGCTTCACTTTCCAGCAGCATTCCGTCAAGTGTTTGCTGTGAGATCTGAAGCCAGTCTTTCACTGGCTTAAAACTCCCGTGTAACCACGCAAATCCACGTGTCAAATTGCGGTTAGAAATGTCATTGGCATGTAATACGCTGAGATTTCACATCTATTTTTTTTTTCTTTACTTTCATTTGTTTGTCCTTATATATATATATATATATATATATATATATATATATATATATATATATATATATATATATATATATATATATATATATATATATATATATTAAAAGAACATACATTTATTCGGTTGGAAACTCTTATTCAGTCATTTTTATATTTTTAAGCTAAGACTCCTCCACTCATAAGTTTCACTGTTTTTCTCCTGAAATACCTTGATGGAACAATTGTACGCACAACACCGCAAAGTCTCCTGCATCCAATATTGGGTTTTCATGATACCAGTACCAGGGTGTTCACCTGAACAACTAACTGGACTGGACTAAAAACGCTCTCTTTTCAAAAGCTCCTTTCAGAAAAGGGCCGAGCAGACTGTTCCTGCTCAGGAGGCTGAGGTCCTTAGGGGCACAGTGAAGGCTCCTGAGGACCTTCTATGACTCTGTGGTGGCATCAGCCATTTTCTGTGGAGTGGTCTGCTGGGCAGGCAGTGTTAAGGAAAGACGCAGAAAGAGGCTGGACAGACTGGGTTAAAAGGGCCAGCTGTGTTCAGGGCTGGACTCGGTGGAGGGGGTTGGAGACCGGAGGACTGTGGCCAAGCTGCCATCCATGATGGTCAACCTGTCTCGCCACCTCCAGGACACTGTGGTGGCACAGGGTGATTTCCATGCTTCTTTCTGCCCAGTGCCTGCAGTGCCTACCCTGTTCATTGACAGTTATTTATTTATTTATTATGTTATGTGTATTATGTACTGTTGTGTATTTATGTATGCTGTTGATTTGTGTGCATCTTTTTGGCCAATGAAGGATATGTAAAGCTTATCAACATGCTCCGATGGTCCTGTCTCATGCATGAAATCCTCTGGCATGGCATCATTCCCTCTTTAAGAATGTCTTCTTCTCCATCATCCAGGTTGAACAATAGAGATCGCTGGAGGGTCTACAAGAGGGTGAGTGTCGTGTTCTTCCTGGCAGTGGTGGCGCTGACAGTCGTCCAGCGAGGGAGTGTCAACGTCAGGGCGCCGTTTGAGTTGGAAAGACTGGCTCGCATGGACGCCTCTCAAGGAGCCGGCCCGCGTGACTCCAACAAGTGGCTGAAAGGATTTTGGAAAGTCAGCAAGCACCACCCGCCACTGCAGATCGCCACCACCCCTGAGCCAAGCATCTCTGAAGACGTCGCTCTAAGAAGCTGGGACGTGAGCGGCACCAACTGCAGCGCCAACCTCAATCTCTCCGGCCAAGATTGGTTCCGGGGCCTGGAGAGCAACTTCAAGCAGTTCCTGCTCTATCGACACTGCAGGTACTTTCCCATGCTGCTCAACCATGCAGAGAAGTGCTCGGGGGACATCTACCTGCTCATGGTCATCAAATCCGTGGCCACCCAACATGACCGCAGAGAGGTCATCCGGAAAACATGGGGTAAGGAGCAAGTGCTGAATGGGAGGAGGATAAAAACAGTCTTTCTCCTCGGCAAACCCTCCAATGAGGCGGAGCGAGCAAACCATCAGAAGTTGGTTGAATTTGAGGACTACATCTATGGGGACATCCTCCAGTGGGACTTCTTGGACAGCTTCTTTAATCTCACCCTGAAGGAGACCCATTTCCTCAAGTGGTTCCACACGTACTGCCCGAATGTGCGCTACGTCTTCAAGGGGGACGACGACGTGTTTGTCAGCGTGGAGAACATCTTTGAGTTCCTGGACAACAGCAAACATGGCGGGAATCTTTTTGTGGGCGATGTGATCTTCAAGGCCAAGCCCATTCGCAAAAAGGAAAACAAGTACTACATCCCTCTGGCAATGTACAACAAGACGCATTACCCGCCGTACGCAGGTGGAGGTGGGTTCTTGATGGGCGGAACTTTAGCGAGAAGGCTCTACAGGGTGGCCGACTCGCTGGAGCTTTATCCTATCGACGACGTGTTTTTAGGCATGTGTCTAGAAGTGCTTGAGGTGATGCCAATAAAGCACAACGCCTTCAAGACCTTCGGCTTGGTGAAAAACAAAGCCAGCAAGCTGAACAGAGAACCTTGTTTCTTTAAGAGCATGATCGTCGTGCACAAACTACTCCCGTCAGACCTCATGCACATGTGGAACCTAGTCAACAGTGACCTGGTCTGCTCGCAGAAAGTTGAGCTCCTATAGCTTGACTTGATGCAGACGCCCCAAAACACAACCCTGTTGACTCTCCTTTCTGAAGAGCGGGATCAGGCCAGTATTTGCATTTACTGAGTCTGTGCAGTAGTGCAATATTCAGAGGACGTTCCTCAAGACTTTAAATTATATCGTTGTTTTACACTTGTATTTATTTGGAATTTTGAAGGATGTGTCAGCAAACAAAATCCTAAAACTTGTGCATCTTCTTCACCTCACGTTGCTTTTTGAGGACTCAAACCAAAGGCCAAATTAAACTGCAGGGATTCTACCTATAGATGAATTTGTATAGGCTCCATTGATCCAAGCAACCTTGTGTAGTGTGGAGCGTTCGCCACACAAACACCAGTGGTGCTGAACGTTCTCATACTATAGAAACAAAACACGCCATAATGGTCAATCCAAATGTGCTTGTCAGAATCGGAGGCAGCTGCTTGTGTGTGATGGCAGTGTTGACAACCGAGGAGCAATGTGTGCAGTCTCTTGTGCCAAAGGATGACAAAATAGCACCTGCGTGTTCAGTCTTGCTGCCGTCCTGCCGTGAGCGTGCCTTTTACATTTACAAAGGATGTCCATGGATACAGTGTTAACTCTTTTTGTACATTAACTCATAGCCTACGTAGCGGGTTCACATGTACTCAAAATCGCTCCAGTCATTTTCTTCTTCTTCACACAGGAAGTTATTGTGATGTGACTAAAATATGCAACACAGGTGTCTTTTTTGGCTTTCATCAGGTGCTTGGACTCATGTGCCGTGTTTCTGCCGAGTCGTCCTGGTAGGTCGGTCTCAGGTCACCGGTGTGTCCCGAGTGCAGTACAATTTTATTCACAGAATATTTATTCCGATTGTCTGCATCAAATCCGCTAAACTTAAAGCGTCATGAAGCAGTGTCCTCATTTTCAGAGCCCTCTAGATGGCACTGTCTGATGAAGCTTCATGAAACAGTGTCGTTATTTCCCGATCTCAGTAGGTAGTTAGTTAGTAGCGCTGTGGGTTTTATTTCAAATTAAAAGATTTTAGCATACAGAGTGAAAATGAGGACGCTGTTTCATGAAGTCTCATGAGACCTTTTTGAAATTACCCTTAAAAACAATGCCTGCCGTCACAACTCACATTTTGCGTCTTATCTCCCGTACAGTTTGTGGAATTTGCAGACATCTGTACTCTTATTGGCCCCTTGTGGTACCTCCAGCGAAGTGCTTCCAACTCTTCAGAATAGCTGACTGAGAGCAAGACCCCTCGGTGGAAACACTAGTCTTTTAGCTAGGGGGGCATCTGGGCGTCTGCAAAAGATGAAAAAATGGACGCCCGATTCTCGACCGTAGTTTGGCCGCCAGATGCCGCCATATACCAGCGTAATCTGACGGCCAAGCTACGGTTGAGAATGAGGCGTCCATTTTTTCATCTTTTGCAGACGCCCAGACACCCGACTAGCTAAAAGCCAGTCGGCAGGAAATGTCTGAACGTTTCTTCAATGTTCAAAGCTGACAGGCTTCATGACTGTGTAGTTCACAGTCAGGTAGAAAGAAGATTGAGGAAGTGTTCCCTCCTTTCTGGGTACATGTGGACGGACCATAAATCCAAGAGAATTATATGGATCTCACAGCACTGCGTTGCGTCTTGTTACCTTGTTATTTAGCACATCCTAAAATGTGAATGGAAAACACTGACGAGTGGTGGACAGAACCACGAGTATCTTTTTTTGTAAGGGCAGTGAGGAACAAGTAGACGCTCCTATGAATGTTAGGTAACTTTCACTCAGCTGGGCCACAGTTTTTCCTCCCTCTTACTACCTCATTATTTGGGATCAAAATCCTTCCTCTCTCCTTCCTTCCTTTCAACATGGTAGTACTTTTGCCGATAGGGGTCCTTGCACTCTCTCTGTGACCGACTTGACGCAGGACTCCTTCTGCTCTACTGTGAACCTTAAAGGTCATGTAGGATTGTCTCTGGATGTGAATGTGCGGAAATACTTGACAAGAAATCGATAGATTGTTTACACGCGTAGAAAAATGTTGCTGGTACGAGTGTGGTGAATTATTGGGTATTTAAGGGTCCCTCAGGGGGGCGCTGGAGGGTTTGTATTTATTTTGAAAGCATGGTCCATGGATACCGAGGTGTGGGTTGTAATTTGGTGATGTATATACCGTGTATGTGAAGACAAATGTACATCGTGGTATTTGTAAATAAACAATGGGAAAGGAACGTCTTGTGCAAATGTGTCCTAGATTGTCGCGCGGGGCCACGTTATCAGTGTGAAAATCTATAAGAGGTCAGCGAACAATAGTGTCCGATGGTGACATGTGAGTATCGGTGACACGACGGAGTTTGGAAGTAACGTGTCCCTGAAGGCCTGGAAGGTGATGTGTTAATATTAATGAGATTTACTGAGGGTTTTATCAGTTTACTCAGTGGGTCGTGTCAAAGTAGATATGGAAATACTGTATATATTATAGTACACAGATTAAAGGTTCTATTTAAGCTTCACATCAGTGTGGCAGTGAAAATCACAGACCGTCACTAAGAGTTTCACTGAAATTATTGTCCTTCATTTTTTTTCTGTTAATTCAGTTACATTTTTCAGATAGTTCAGATACATTTTTAAGTATGTGAACTATGAAGTGGGACAGCAGATGGCAGCAGCGTTGTGGATAAAGTGCACACAACCCTGGAGGAAGGGTCAGTCATAACCTTTCCAGCTACATTGCTGGTACATTTGTTTCCATTGTTTCATAACATATTAAAGCAACATTTTAAATGTTATGTCCGGCCTGTCGCCTATTAATGATGAAATCTGGTGATGTTTTATTGTTATTGTTACTATTAAAATTGATTTCAATTTCAAATTAATATTGACTAGCGAATTTTGTCGACAACAGATGATCCTTTGGAATGTGATGCAGCTCCAGACGTTCTTTCATAGATAGAATGGCTCTTCATCTATTCCACCTTATTTTATCTGCATGGTTACAGGTCGGGCTTTAACATTGTTCATTCATATCATTTAGTAGTAAAAAAAAACAACCAAAAACACGCTTGAGACTGAGTCGCATGACATCATCAACAAGCAACAGCTCTGAAGTATTTTGCAGGTCAGTTTCACCCACAATTTTCATGACTATTAATGTTTCATGTTTAGTAAAAATTGATTTTAATACATTTATTTTTAAGTGTAATATTTTAGTGTAATTTAGTAATGAAAGCGACAGCGAGTGATGGGCTCACGAGGCTTCATGACACAGTGTCGTCATTTTTGGAGTTCACTTTTCAGTTGAGCAACTTTTTCGATGAAACCTCGCATCATTTTTAATCCAAGAGCGCCACCTACTGAGCTCTGATGACACTTTCATGAAGCCTCATCCACATTTCAAGGAAAAGGTCTCAATAGTTACGGAGTCTGAACTGAATCTGAATCATATTTACAGAGCAAAGAGATTGTTATAGCATTTAAAAATAAACAATCTTAGATATTTTTGGAATTGTTCAGTGCAAGTACCACAAAAAATACACGCTCCTTTATCGTGTGTCACAATTCTTTATGTATGTATTGAATATTCTGAGTATTTCAGTGGTATAATTTAGTAAAGTTGAGCTTCTGACCATTTTGCTTGTTGGGATTGGCACCAAACTGATGGCCATGCACGCACGAGGCTGTCTTGGGCTCATGAACTCACTCGGTGGGTCGGCCTTGGCCCACGGGCCTTAAGTTAGACACATGTGAAGCAGGGGCAGCAAGAATAAAGCACCTGTCAGAGGTGACATTTCTCACTGTTTATCTCGACTTCCTCCTGTGACAGTTTAGCCCCAAAAATAAGGTGGACACCGAGCGGCGATGGTATTTAAAAGTCGGCCCCAAAAACAAAGACGGCACCAAGAAGACAAAAGAGCCACCGACCTGTTGTTCCTTGTCAGCACAATAAAGTCACACAAAGGAAACGATAGCAGAGCAGAGATCCGGTTTCATAAGAGATGCACTTGCCAGCACAGAAGAGAAGCTTTAAGAGGTTTCTCACTTTCAGCCCGCGTCTTTGTCCCGCACAACTCTTGCACAATTGCAGCTGTCAAGAAAATGGAGCCACAACACCGACTACCTGTCTTTGTACTGACTCAGAAAGATCTGCATGATATCAGGAACTCAGTCAGATAACCAAATACTGACTTAAGATTTGGTGTGGTTGATGAAGTAGGAAATGTTTTAGCATGCTCTATCGTTTTTGTACCGACAGATGATTTATAAATATTTTTTTAAAAAGTCGGAATTTTGGAATTGGATCAAATATTTTATAGCTTTTCTTCTTTTAATCAATATTGTTATCTTTACTTTGCATTGTATAAATATATCATGATTTTAAAGTAATAATACAAGAAAAAAAATGATATTAAATTGCATCATATATACTGAAAAAAAAATATATATCTACAATAAAAAAAATTTTTTTGAATAGTAGATATATCATAAAAGGAAAATCTGAATTTGAATGAATTTAAGGAAGAAATCTAGTATGAAAAATAAATGTCGTGTTGTCGCTATAAGTCATTTTCGCTACGAGTCATTTTCTTCTCTTGATGCTGGGTTGGGGGAAACTAATGTTGCGCACTGGAGGGGACGGTTCCCGTTTACCACACATCTTCAGCCAGCTTCCTGAACGATGGCCGGGAAAGCGAAGGCATTCTCCACTCTGTCGTGGGGAGATTTCAGCCTGGGGTCAAAGTGCATGACCGTTTTCCCACGGCTGTGCTGATATGTGACTCCAAGTCTGCCGACTGCGGCGGGGGCATATTTGTTGTCCCTAATTGGAGGAAGTGTTTGATGTCAGCAGTCAGTAGTTTGTCCTGAAGGAGAAGCCACTTTTCACAACTACCCTCTACTTTTTGGGGTTTTTTTCAAAGGCTGCAGGAACACCATCATCGCTCCTGCTGGTGCACGGGCTGAAATTAGAAACAACATTCCTCGACTGGGGACTGAGGGTTGGCTCTGTGTAATACTACTACTGCACCTGACTCTACTTCTATTGCTGACATGAGCACAGCTACTACAACGGCCACTTGGACTGACCACTGCTGCTGAATCTAACTCCAGTATGAGTGACTGCTACCTCAGTTACCACAACTGTACCACTGCGACTTTGACCAATAGCCACTACTGCTATCTGATAAAGTTGCTGTCACTAGTACTATAACAACAAAGTGACATTACTTTCACCCTCTTGATACTAAAGTAGTATGTATAGTATGATAGATGCTTTTGCTACAGGCACAACTACCTCTGCTAATAGTACTACTTCCTCTACTACTAGTACCACTACAGCTGTTACTTCTGTTGCTATTCATACAATTGTAGCTATTGAGACAACAAGAGTTTATAACTGGTAATAATCTCTTGTGACAACGGCACTACCAGTAACTCAACTTGTACATATACTTTACAACTCCTGCTACTGTAAATCCAGTTCCTCAAATCATCACAACTATAACAATTCTCTAAGATAACTATTGCAAATGCAAAAAACAGTCCATTTAAAATTATTACAAGTACTGTGAAGACTTCTTTAGTAAAACTACACGGACTGCTGTTACCACCGTGACTACGTCATCATTCCTGCCGCTGTAACTATTTTGCCTACTCCTAACAACTATGCATGAAAACACTTCAATATGACTACCGTCGCTAAAACAGCAGTTGTGTCCACTATTTTAAAAGCTTCTCAGCAATTACACTGTCTTTAACTGTGTAAAGTGTAATGACTACAACAGCCACAAGGACAGCAATATTACTACCACGTCTACATAAATGGTAGTGGTACATAAACTTCTTTTACAACTACCTCTCCCTCCACTGCTACAATTTCTTGCCGCCCCCTGACATCAATGGCTAGTACTGCTACAATAACAATATACCAGGCAAACTGGTACGATAAATACTGTTATTTCCACTTCAACCCCAAGCAAGTACTACAGTGTTACGGAGACAAATATGATTCTTGTCACTACTGCAAGACCTCAGCTGACAAATATATTGCCCAAATACTTGAATTCTTTGTACAATGATGGCTACTACTGAAATTACCACAGCTATTATAAGGACAACAAATACTATGCAGATCACTGTATTATGTTTTACTACTCACTTTTTTTTAAACTACAAATGTTATTACAACTACTATTATTACTGTGACTAAGTCTGTAACAAATACATGTATTACTGCCACCAGCAAATACTGCAAGGTGCTTCAAAAACGACGTACTACATCTGCAACTACTGCATTTGAAACAGTCATAATAACACTACTATGAGCAGTGCAGATGTTGTCACTTGAAATCAGAGAGAGACAGACAGACAGACAGACATACATTCTCAGTCCGACCATGTGGAGCGAGGCCATCTTCAGCGGACGTACGTGCTATAGGACACCGCCGATCTGACAAAGATCCATTGTGACTGGCTGCTGCCCCCCCAACAAACCAGGTAGTAAAGGAGCGTGTTCTCTGCGTAGATGCCAAACTTCAAATAAGTCTTTCAATCAAACTCCAGATGGACATGAGTTCTGTCCTGGTGCCGATCCCAGCGGTCATTGGGTGAGAGGCAGGAGATCAGCCTGGGTAGGTCACCAGCAGGTCACACACAGGCACGCGCACACAGTCACTCAGGGGCAACTTTAGAGAGCTTTTAAATGAGCAGATTTGTAAAGATTAGTTGGATTATTCAATGTATTTAATAAGAATTCAAAGACTTTAAGATATATTTTGTGCAAACCGCAGAAAAGAAACCAAATACTGATGGAAATGACAGGAAAAAGTGAGAAGCTATGTGAGTGAACGTGCTAAAAATGCGCGGTTGAACATAAGGAAATGCGTGCTCCAACTCAGACCTGGAGTATTTAGCCGACACCGCTCTCTAGTGGAGAACAGCCGTAAAATGCAGAACTGGTACAATAGGTCAAACATAGCCCGCCATTTCTGTTAGGTCTCGGTTGAGATGAGGTCATGAGGGTACGACATGTACTTCTCACATTCAGTGGTGGAAGTACTGTATTACTCGAGTAAAAGTAAAAAATAAACTTATTTGAAAATTTCATTTGGTGAAAGTAAATGTGACCCTTGAGCTTCTGTACTTTTCACATCCAAGGACTAAAGCTCAAGGGTCACATTTATCTTAAGACAGTATTTACAGTACTTCCACCGCTGAATGAAATGAGTGAGAATGAGGAGAGATTTGCCAACCCGAGTACCACTACAAGCCTAGTCATCGTGGGAGCTTCTTCCTAAGAAGAAGACCTGATGAATCGGAACCAGATTGACCAAGAAGTTCAGAAGATCTCTGAGAGGTTGGAGCACCATTGGACACATGACCACTGTGAAGCAGCAGACGGAGGGAGAGGCTGCAGATGAAGAGTGGTAGAGCATCAAAGAGGCACTAACACCAACATGCCAGGAGGCACGAGGTAAAAAGAAGAAAACAAGCTGACAGAATTAGTTAAGAGTATACGGTTAAGAACCATTAGGAAACACTGGCAGCAGAGGCAGAAGATCAAAAGGGCAGAATGAGGGAGATGAAGGCCAACATTAAAAGACCATCCAGATTGGCCCTGGACAGTCAGAGATGTGGAAACTATTCCAGGGTGAGAACAACAGCGCAGGTGGGCAGAGCATTTTCAGCTTCTCCAAACTCCATCCAGCCAGTTGCTATATTTTGTGATGCCATATCAGAAGCAATGGATAAGGCCAAATGAGAAGTCAGTCGGGCCAGACGCCATTCCTGCAGATGAGGTGACCTCTGTGGAGATTCGGAATCATCTGGGACGATGAAGACATTCCACCAGAGAAGGGCCGCCTCATCCAACTTCCAAAAAAGGGGGTGACCTTAGTTCCTGCTCCAACTATGGAGTCAACCCCAGGCAAGTGCTGAAATAGTTGTCCTCAACAGGATCACTGACGTGGTCGACCCACAGGCTGGATTCAGGAAGAGCAGATCATTTGGCAGATGATCCTGGAGCAGTCGCCTCTTTAGGTCGACTGAAGCGACCAGGAGGACGACAGTGTGGACAGACAGGAGACTGCTGCGATCCGAGGAGCCAGCAACCCCCTATTCTGAATCCACAAAGGGTAAAGATGTGAGAGGCCACGAAACAACTGGACGCCAATGTGAAGAGGTCAGGGTGACCAGCAAACACGTGGTTATGCCAGAAGTTGGGCAGGAGGCACCACCCTGCACCTCTTTGTTATACTGTATCTCGTGTTGGTGCCTGTATTTCTAGCTGACAGTGGCCTCTACAGGGAGGACATAGTTAATACACTGCTACTGATGTATACACGCGAAGGCCTCAAACGCTGCATGTCACGTGACTGCAAAGCAACAGAGTAGGAATGTAAAAATCACCACCTACAGGGTTTATTCAACCGAGTGAAAATCACTGATATTTCCAGAACAAAACTGTTCATTCACTACAAACATACATAGATAAGAGGTCTTGTCAATCAACTCAGTGACTGCTCACTGTACAAACATGACAAAGCACTTGTCATTCAAACATCCCACTTGTTGAGAACACTCAAATCTATCAAAATATGCTTTGCACATTACAGTAAAACATGGTAGCTAAATTCAACAGAACGGCAGAAGGAAATTAAAATAAACAAGGATACAAGTGTATTGGGTTTTGTTTTTTTACAAAAGGTAAAAGTAAATCATACAAACTGTTTTAAATTTACACAATGTATCAGAAAGGAAACGAGCGGTTTTCACAGCAAACGAGTTTGCCAGGCCATGTCACGTGACTCCCTCGGGGGAGGAGGGCTGCGTTGGGGGCGTTCAGATAGTACGTCAGCTGAAAAGGTCACGGGAGGCGAGTCTGGCGCAGGAAGGTGACGGAGGATTCTAGGCTCTAAAGAAAGGGCTAAAATGCCCTTTTACAAGTTAAATACATCAACAACGCTTTCTGGAATGTCCAAAAGCTCTGAAGATTAATGAAACCAGAGTCCTTTCCAAAAAAAAAAAACAAAAAAAAAATTAAAAAAAAAAAAGACAAAAAATTGGATCAACTTAGTCAAACTTGATCTTCTTTCCCTGGGGCTTGACTCCGAAGCCGCCGCCTCCACCTCGTCCACCTGAAAATAAAGCAAACAATGAGCAACTTGTTGGTTCCAGTTCTCTAACATTCAAACCACAAGCACCTCTGAAGCCTCCTCGTCCACGTCCACCACCACGAGGTCCTCCCCTGCCGCCTCCTCGGCCACCGAAGCCTCCGCGGCCGCCACCTCTTCCTCCAAAGCCGCCGCGGCCGCCGAAGCCTCCGCCGCCACGTCCTCCTCTGAAGCCTCCCTCGCCTTTGGGCCTGGCGTAGTCGAGCGTCACTTTGCTGCCGTCGATCTCGCCGTCTTCCATGGCCTCCTTGGCAGCTTTGCAGTCGTCCTCGTTGTCAAAGTCCACAAAGCCGAATCTGAAGGAAGACCACAGGTTAGGACGGGAAATAAGCGTCGAGCCAAGTGTGGCTGTATCACATCAGACATGGGCAACTCCCATGGCGGAAGCTGCCGGTTTAACTGTGACGTCGCTCTACTTCTCATGCGAATCCATCCACTGCCACGGGCTGACAGGACAGTGCTCACGAGAAGACCAACAGGCGGGATCTCATCGGCCCAACTCACCCTTTAGAAGATCCAGTTTCTCGGTCTGTGACTATCCTGGCTCCCACCGCGCTCTCAAAAGCTTCCCTGAGTGACTGATCTGTCGTGTCCTCTGAGAGACCCTTGACAAAGAGGGTTTTTGTGGGACCTGAGGAAGGAACAAATTGAGGTTCAGCGCTGCTTTAGGCTCCAGTCTCAAACACCCTGAGCCAGTGATGGAGTGACGAGGCTTCATGAAACATTGTCCATAGCTCAGCAGGGGGCACCCTCTGCTTGAAAACAGCCACATCACAACATCACTGTGTGGAGTTGAGACGACCAGATCAGGACTTGACTATCATGAAATCATCACAGAGTGTAAGTCGGTCAATGTGTCATCACTTCTGGTCGGTCGTGTCTGTGCGGCAGAAACCTACCAGCGTTTCCTCTGCCGCCGTCTCGACCGCCATCTCTGCCTCCGCTGCTCTGGCTGAACTCCAGTCGGACGGAGCGCCCTTCGATTTCAGTGTTGTTCAGGTTCTCCAGCGCCTCCTTGGCGTCGTCTGTGCTCTCAAATTCGACAAACGCAAACCTGCGGCCAAAACAAAAGCCATAAGAAAAGCAGAGTGTGCTACCCTTTCAGGTTATTTGAATGACAAACATGGTGCTGTCGCGCTGCAGGGTTATGCAGCACCCACATGAGGAGCGGGCGTGTCGTTCAACCAGTGCATTCATCTGCTTCTCGTGCGAATCCGTACAGAGTCATGGCAGGACTCTGAGGAGCTCATGAGAAGGCAGCGCACCTGCAAAACTAATGGAGGAACTGACCCTTTAGGTCTGCCGTCTCTCTGTGGGATCCTAATGGACACCGCCTTCTCAAACGTCGACTGAAGCACTTCCTCTGTGGCGCTGAACGACAGGTTATTCACCACCAGTGTTTTGCTGACAGGGCCTCCAGCTGTTGGGACAAAAAAGAGCGATGAACCAAACAGAAGGCACCAAAAGCAGGATTTATGATCTCACCTGGCACTCTGGCTCCTTTCTGGCTTTTTTCCCCTACAAAGTCCACCATGATAGACCTCCCCTGAACGTCGGCCCCCTGCGTCTCCTCCAGCATCTTCTCAGCTTCAGCCTCAGTTTTGAACTCGATGTAGGCAATTCTGTTAGAAGACACGTGTGGTCAGTTGCTCGATCGACTCAGGCTTCAGGTCCAGAAGCACATACCCTCTGTTGGATCCGTTTTGTCCTGGTGGGACACGCACATCAACTGCATCTTCAAAAAGCTCCCTCAGGTCATCAGCCGTGGCCGAGAAAGGAAGGTTTTTGACGAAGAGTGTCCTGACGTCCCGCTCTAGACACAAAGAAACCAGGTGATCAGAAACCCCTCAGAGGACCACAGCCTCTTGAACCCTTACCCTTCTTGTCTGTCTGTGCGCTGTCCTTGCTTCGGGCCTTGTCCAGCTTCACTTCCTGACCGAGGATCTTCTGGCCACTAAGCTCAATTGCCTTGAGCATGTCCTCCTCTGATGCAAAGTCCACGTAACCGAACTTCCTGCCAAGCAAAGGAAAGCTTTAATCGTACATACGAACATGGAAAACAGAGGAAACCGAAAGGACTTCTTACTTCGATCCACCCAATCGGACATCAGCGACTTCCAGCTCGTTCTTAGAGAAGAATTTCCTGAGAGCAGCTTTGAGTTCGTCAAAGTCCTTGTTGCAGTTCAGGTTGCCAACATAAACGCAGAAGCCTGGAAATGTAAAAAAAAAAAAGCACCTTTTATACACAGGTTGGACGGCACATGCAGGCTGTAGAGTGAAACTGAGGTTTCAGAAAAAACAAGTGGTGACATCACACATCAGTATTAAGTCCCTTGTTGATCATCATGAAGCCAAGGTGTCGAGCGAAACAGAACCAAACCCACCTTCTCCGTCTGTCTTGGCCTTCTTGGAAGGTGGCGTTTCCTTCTGTTTGTCTGCCTTTCTCTTCACGGGAGTGGGGGCGGCTTCTGTTGACAAGCATGATGAACCCACATGAGAAACTGCTTCACCAATGTTCAGCAGATCCAAACAAAAGGAAAATCGAGTGTCACAGCGATTGAGGATAGAACTGGTGGACGACAAACACACCAGCACCGAAGACATAGCACTGCAGCTGCTCTTCCTCCGAACATTACACACATGAGTACTGATCGACCACATGCATGCCAAGAAAAGGAGGGTGCACACAAAACCAGGCTGTGTTCTTTGCCTGGTCATCTTTGCTGCCAGTTGACACAAAGCACTACAGCTCAAAGGATCTAGAATAGAAGCCCTTGTTCTTTGGATGAAGAGTTCACAATCGCAACAATTAACATGCTTTTGTGGGGTTTCTTTAGCATAATTTGTTTAGAACTTGCAACACAACAGTATGAATCAGACACTACTAAATGCAGAGGTGTGTTAAATTATGGGGGAGCAGATGAGGAAACATTAAGGAGATTCACTTGCCCTCTTCCTCATCTTCTTCATCCTCCTCTTCATCGTCATCTTCCTCGTCGTCATCTTCCTCCTCCTCCGACTCTTCCTTGGCCTTCACCATACCAGCCTTCTTGGCCTTGGCAGCTGCTGGAGCCGGAGTTGTGTCCATTTCTTCTTCTGAATTTGAATGAAGAAAATTTGTAACATGCACACCTGACATTACAGCAGGAAAACAAACCCAGCGGCGTCAGAGTCTTAACAGGTGACATCATATGTCAGTATTAAGTCCCTTGTTGATCATCAAACACCCTTGAATTACACATAAAGAAACAGACAGCTTCGTACCATCTTCCTCGTCTTCCTCATCGTCGTCGTCATCCTCCTCCTCCGATGACTCCTTAGCTGCTTTTGCCTTTGGGGTTGGCTTAGCAGCAGGTTTGGCTGCCTTTTTGGGAGGTGGTGCCTCCTCCTCGTCGTCATCCTCATCATCCTCTTCCTCAGATGACTCCTTTTTAGCTGCTTTAGCCTTTGCTGCTTTAGCCTTAGCAGCAGGCTTGGCAGCCGGCTTTGCTGCTGGCTTGGCTGCCTTCTTTGGGGGCGGGGCCTCTTCTTCTGACTCCTCTTTAAAATTGAGAGAGCGATTAAAAACATACTTGACTAAAGGAGAATCGTGTCACAGCGATTGAGGATAGAACTGGTGGACGACAAACACACCAGCACCGAAGACATAGCACTGCAGCTGCTCTTCCTCCGAACATTACACACATGAGTACTGATCGACCACATGCATGCCAAGAAAAGGAGGGTGCACACAAACACTTTGAATCACTTGTAATGAGGCAAAACGTACCATCATCATCGTCGTCGTCATCATCATCAGATTCTTCTTCTTGAGCAGGAGCCTTTTTGGCAGGTGGGGTTTTTGCAGGTGTTTTTTTAGGTGGCGGGGCCTCCTCCTCAGATTCATCTGTTAAAAATCATGAGAGCAAATCAGTATCGCCATGTGAGGCGATTCAGTTGGCAAATCCTCATCTGACAAGAGGAAACACGCTTTCAGCATTGACAAACTTCATCACAACTGTCATCGAAGAGGCAGCAGAAACCCAAGCAAGGAAAACTATTCACCGTCAGTTGAATATATATGTGTGTGTGGATTTAGGTCAGTCATTCTTAACCATTTGGGCCGTGAGCGCCTCCTAGAGGGCCGCCAAGTTTTTTGTTTTACACATTTGGGCTGTGAGACAGTGATGGTGGCAAGTCACCGAATTGACTTGACAGCTGCAGATCTGTGATAGTTAACAACTGTGAAGAAGTTCTTGAAAAGAAAAAGAACGATAAGTGGTGCTGCTCCCCCTCAACAGTAAAAACTGTTCATGAAAGCACCTGTTGAAGCGGTTTTAAAAATTGGAAAATTTTGTGGCGACACTTTCATTTACAATTTGCTTATCTTCTTTGAAGTTTAAATATATTTTTATTTAGTGATATTTAGACATGATTTTTATTCTTTTTTTTTTCTTTCAATTTTCTCAACATTCTGCATCAATGGTATTTTTTCCCTTTGGTCTTCAGTAAATTTGATCTGCTGCTGGTTGGTCTTTTGGATGACAAATATCTGCGATGACCGTATGGATTCATGTCCATGTCACAAGGTTTCGGTTTGTTTACGTGCAAGTAGATTAAATATGGCTGATCACAAATGATATCAGGAGTAATGAATCAGTTCTAATCCTAACCTGAAAAAATGGTGGACCCCAAGATCAAAAAGGTTAGGAACCCCTGATTTCGGGCATGTCTCTTCATGTGGAAATGTCATCACAAAATACAAGTTCAAGCCACCACTGCTATAAGATACGAAAATATTAATTTCCCTATAATAGGTTGATGTGAAAAAACCTACCGTCGTCGTCGTCGTCGTCATCATCATCATCTTCACTTTCAACCTTTTTAGCCGGAGTGCCGTTCTTCACGGGTTTAGCAGGAGTTGCCTTTTTTGCTGCTTTGGGAGGTGGAACCTGTGGAAAAAGTTATGGGGAAATGACGTTAGAAAAACAACTAGAGTCTAAGCAAACTAATCTAAGTGCATAACTTGCCTCTTCCTCCTCACTTTCTTCTTCCTCACTCGACTCTTCAACATCTTTTGGGGGTGGAGGAGCCTTTTTCTTCTGTGCGGCTGCTTTATTATTTGCCTGTAAAAGTGACAATAATAGATATGAAAGCGGAAAAACGCGAGCCAAGATGTAGTTTTGAACCATGCGCCACCATTTTTGATTCGGACGCTCCGGTCCACGTGGGGCGGAGTCAACCCCACGTGGAACACATGGGGTTAGCATGCGTGCTACTATTAACGCTAAAAAAATAAATACATATGTCTATATTTTTTAAATGGGTGGCGCACTGAAAAGAGGGCTACCAGTGTGTCAGTGGATCAGGACAAAAGGGAGATCAAACAAACCGGCCCATCTATGAGCAACACGTCATGGACATGGATGAGCGCGTGCTAGAGCTGTAACATGGCAGCCAGGAATGCGAGCTCTTCAAAAGTGACAATTTCTACACAAAATGGCAACAGGGGTTTTGTTTTTCATTCGTCTGCCACTGAAACGCTCGAGACGAGAACGCGCACGAATGCCATTTTGAATCGGATTTAGGTTTAGTAGGCCAAACCTCAGAGGAGCCGAACAAACATGGCTGACTCGGAGAGCACGAAACATTCAATTCTTACGCAACCAGAACTCACAGTTGAGACAACACACGCCTGCATTCAACTGAAAACCGCATGTATTTGCCAATAAGCCACACGCAGACGGGTAATATTGGACATTTCCACCCATTCATTCAAAAACGCAGTAAGGCCGCGTGCGTAAACATGGCGTGCAGAAAAGTCGGGGGGGGAAATAAAACAAAATGTCGCCTTACCTTCGCTAACTTCACCATGGTGCTGTTGTGTGTTTCAGCGAAACACAAAAAACCGTGTTCTGGAGGAGACAATAAATGGGGTTTGCTAACAGAAACACGTGGCTCGGCCGCTTCTGGGAGGAAGTCGAGAGGAAAGACGGGCGAGCACGACGCGCAGCCTACTCTCTTAGCAAGCGCGCTCACGCCGAACCGCCCACATGACCGCGCTGTCCAATCACAAGCGAGGAAGGTCCCATCGTGACCGCGCTCTTCCTCCACGCGGATTCGAAGCAAGTTTATTACTTTTTTTTCTTTCTCTTTCTCCCTCAAATAATAATCATGTTAATCTGTGACGTTCCTAAAATATATGAGGATATAGGCAGCACGGTGTCACGCATTGGAAATCATGACTTGATAATGAAACAGGCCGCACGTGGGGCAACTACCGGGGTCCTCCTCCTCTCCCATGCAGCTGTTTAGATCATCCACGTGGTGTCAGTCACTGATCAATAACTTCATTATTTCATGAGACCGGCGGAAGGTAATGGGGCAGATGTGGCTCCTAGTCTGAGGCTCTTGTTCTCATGCTCTGGGTTGTTAAAGGACAGTGGCCAGAATTGTATTATTTAGCAAATACACTTCTCCAGCTCTCATCTCCATTGACTTCTGCCTGAACAAACAGCCATGAGTCGTGAAGACCGATCCAGCTTCATGAAGGAGTGTGTTCCACTGAATGGCCCTCTCTGATCTTTCAACTTGCACTCTGCATATCCTCACATCGATTTAAAACAAACAGCCTCACCCACTCACTTAGCTCTGAAAGCACAGCCTCAAGAATCTCGTGCTACTGCCACTACAACTCCAACTACCACACAGCCACGACAATACCAATAAATGCACCTCCGCCAAGCAGCTTCAGTCCACACCAACACAATCTCCCAATGACAAGGTATCCTTAATAAAAAAAAAAAATCCTGGACCCAGACAGACCACTCCCACATCTGAATAATTTGTTTGGTGTCTAATTTCACAATCTGTCCATTAACTTTTCAAGTACTTTTGAACAAAGGCAAAAAAAAATGCAGTACTACAAATAATAATATTAAATAAATAATATTTATCCTACTATGGCTCAAGTAATAATAACAATACTAATATTATTATAGGCGGCAAAGTGGAGCAATGGTGCTGGACCATTCTAGGTGGAGTCTGTTCTCCCTGTGCCTACATGGGTTTTCTCCAGGTGCTCCAGTTTCCTCCCACAGGTGTGTTTGTGCCCTGCGATGGACTGGCGACCTGGGAGAGGCTCCAGCGCTTCCTGCAACCCCGACCAGGACTAAGTTAACTGACAATGTATGATCATCTTACATGCATGTATTATTATTACAAAACTTTTTATGTAGCACCTCTCAGAAGGCTGTGGACAAAACTATTGCTACTTCAACTGTGTTGTCAAAATTGTCGTTACCTAATGTCCTACACAGAAAGTTTGAAGTCCTTGGCGTTGCTGATGAGAAAGGTCAACCTCTTCGGTTTTGATGCACATTAGGAGAGATTTTAGTGCAATGTCTCCATCTATTGGGCAACATTGATAACAGCAACGTTTTCAAGATGATCATGAAAAATACACCTTATGTTTCATCCACTTCTATATAATGAAGTTCATTGGTCTTGCATTAAATAGTACTTCATTGTTTTTCTGAATATTATATTATTTTATCAATATATTTTGTCAATCTCTTAATCCACCAATTTGTAAACTCAATTTGTTGAAAGGTGGAAATATGGGGATGAAATGGCATGAATGAAGCTCTTAGAAGCCATGTTCAATACTATAGTGTCTCTCCCACAAAGAGAGCAAGTCAAAACGAAAACTGTAAATCAATTTACAGTGATGAAGTCACCGTGTTTAAACCGAGTTTTCGGCTGCACAGACTACAGTTCTATTGTTGCAGTACATTGTGGGAACGATAAGGGCATGAAAACCGCCGAGAAGCAATTGTGAAACCGTGTTTATAAAACACCTAATTTGATTTCGTCGAAAGCTTAACTTAAAAAACTATTACCACTGTGAAATCGTTCTCATTTGAAGCCACAGAGAGGCAGTGTCGAGTTTCACATCCTGACCTCAGCGCATCACTGCGCAAGCGTCTCTTGGCGCAGTGGGAAAAAGACCTTCGGACGCTTCACCTTTTCACACTTTGTACTTCCTGTTCTTGGATTGAAGACTTGTTTTCATACAATAGATATAGAAAAGATGAACCTCAAGTGCATAGGAGCGCAAAAAAAGTATCATCTTATAGAAAGAAGAAATGGAAACTCATCCAAATGTGGCTCATTGTGTTCATTCTGAAGAATAAGAGTAAATACTTCAAATAAAACCACACAATTTAAATTTATAATAACTGATGATGCTCGGGCCTGCTGGATGTTCGGCTCCCTAGTCACCTCTGAGTGGTTTGAGTGACTTCACACTCATTTACCAACAACAAAAGCAAAGTGACTAGCACTAGTTCTTGAGGATCTGGAAGAAAAAAAAGATGTGCTCCCTGCCCTCTGTGTCTGCCCACTCGAAACTTCCTATTGTCTTTGAACCCTTCCTAAAAGAGTCGCAGATTTACGCTGGAGAATGCGTATCTATTTCTGGCCAAACTCCCAGACGACTCCGGAGATTTAAAGTGGGCAGTAAATTCTTTGAGAAATCCTCCTCTGTAATATTTTTTTTGGGACGATGTCGATATTGTTTTAGTTAAAAGTTTAAAAGTGTGCTAATGGCCTTAAATATTTGAAGGTGCCAGGCCGGGTGATGGATGAGCCCCACTGGCGTCCACAAGCCTCACCATGACGTCATCCCAGATTTGCATCTGCTGTTGGCGGAGAAAAGGAGGCACATTAAACTGCTGTAATATTTGAGAATTATATTCCTCTTCATCAGCCCTTTGATGAAATGAAATGCTTCTTCAAAATTCAAACTTCTAAGTGCGACTATCTGCTTCAAGATGGTCCTTTGGGCATAAGCTTTATTGTGGTTAATGTGTCAACTTCCCTCATGGATGTGAAGAAAAATCTCAGTGGGTGTGATCAACTTGCATGATGGAAGTTGTCCTCATTGGCTCTTCAAGAGCTTCACATACCTGGCTGTTGATCACGCTCCATTCTCTGGCAGTGTTAGATTACTCCTTTATATTTGTCCCACAGGTTCAACGTGTCGCACCAGCCAACGACAACAAAGACACAAAAGACCCCCAAGACATTAAAGATACACGTTTAAATGGCTGAGCTAAAAGCTTCCATTCTGGTTTGAAACAAACTTTACACTTAAGCAACCATTCGTGAATGCACCGATGCAAGGTGTTTGTCTGGGGCAACTTAAAAGTGACGATATCGAAAGTGAAATGGATGAATAAAATATGATTTTGCAGTAGTTGGGATGAATGAGGGTTTTAGGGCCAGTATTAAGTTGTAAATAAAAATGAAGACATTTGCTTTCATGTATGTCCACCCACCCACTCACTCATCCATCCACCTTTCTGTCAAGTGTTGCAGGGTTCCCCCATTTATTTGTCCACTTTCATGTAATAACTAATTGAAGGAGAAGAAAACCCAATACTTTTGTCATGATAGTTTTCTTGCTCTAAATTTGTTACAACTACCATGCAAAACTATCTCTGTGAATGTGGATGCTTTTGTGAAACTTCTACCTGCATAGTTCTTATATATATATATATATATATATATATATATATATATATATATATATATATATATATATATATATATATATATATATATATAGAGAGAGAGAGAGAGAGAGAGAGAGAGAGAGAGATCTGGCAAATCCATCACATATAATGTGATGTTGCATCTTTTAAAATCTTTATTCATGTTGAAATGACTTTATATATTTTTTCTGACATAATGTTAATGCACTCATATCTTGATTGTGTTTATCAAGTCTTGGGAGTTTTATGTCGAATGAATTATTATTATAACTGTTTTTCTTCTCACTATTCTTGAAGTCCAAACACAAACAGGTGTCTGAAGTTGGTGCGTTTAGATGCAGGTTAGTGGGAAATGTCGCCGTCTATCGGACAGTGTTGATAACAGCCATGTCATCCCTAACTATATGACATTTCATCTTCTTTGTGAAATACACTTGTTAACTTGTTAACTCAGATTGTAGATCAGAGTTGCCATTTTGATTAGAAGCCATATTAAATACTACATCACTTTATGTTATTGTCATAATTATGTATAAAAATATTCCTATGTTGAATATTAATATCAATCAGCATTATTATTTCCAATAATGATGAGAAAGGTGAACACAAAACCCTCGGAGAACTGACATAGGTGCACATGAAATGTTCTTTTTATCATTTTTCTTAAACATGTACAACTATTTGTGACAAAAGATGAAACAAAAGTTACAGAGTTGACCTGCATTTTGCATCCATTTTCAAAATGTTACATAAATAAAACTCATATTTATAAATATCTCTTTTTTATAAACATATAAATAGTATTTTTTAAACATAAATACATTTATGCAGGGGAAGATGAAGTACATGGATGTACAGCAGCAGCAGCAACAATTTACAGCATTGCAGTTTTGTTTTTTTTGTTATTTTTACGTCGTCGTTCGGCATGTGGTGAGCATCTGGTGTTGTTAGGTACACATATGTATGTGCGCCTGCATATTCGTCGTATATACTGCATGTGTATGAGGGGAGCTGTAGCGTTGTCATCTCAGTCTCTGTTTATGCTGGTCATGGTGACTTTCGTACCGAAAATCCGGTGAGTTTTCCCCCTCAGGTGAGAACAAACCGATGTTGTTCTGACCTATCGTCCAGAAATCTGTAAGGGGAAAGAAAGGGAGACATTAGATGATGCTCCGTGAAGTGTGTTAGAAAAGTCTGACTTCGGGGAGTTCAGGTGAACTCTGGTTTCCTCCCGAACAACATCAAACAACTAAACTGTGATATAAAAACTCCCATTCTGTGTATGTACAAAGAGCCAAACAACTTGATATTAATTTGCTGTGTCAGTTAAAACTACTGCAAAAAGCTGCAACAACAACGCAGTGTCATCTGCAAACAATGCAACAAGTGCTTTCGCTGCAAGTGAGAAGAACCTTCTCGACTTTCAGATATTTTCTGACTCAATGGTCTCCAATCTTTGAGGCTGATCCCACCGCCATATCTTATCTAATATTCCACCAAGGTTGAAAAAGACTCACCATCCCACAACTGCCACCAACACTAGCAGCCCATCCCACTGATGGTTCCTATTCTGTCCATCTTGTGTCCAAAGCAGCCGCTCCTCGACGACGAGGCACCTTTCTTGGTGCCAGGTTTATGCCTCCTCGGTGTGGGTTGGTCGTTGAGGAGTCGAGCCCACATCCCTCTGGCCCGGGTGTCCATGCGTAAATCACGCAGTAACCGTATCCGAGAGCGCACAGCTTCTATCCGCCGGTCCCTCTCCTCAGACTCCAGAAACTCGGCCAGCTCCTCTCCAAGCAAACTTCTTAAGGACTGAAACCGAAGATAACAAAGGTTTAGATCAACAAATGTTCGTAAATCACGCGTGTCGTGATACTTTACGCACGTTGGTTTGGTCAGATTTTACGAAATTTCACTGAACAATTGGACTAAAATCCGAAATGGAAACGTGCAGACTCTTTAACAGGTGAAGTGTGAGAGTCAGTTTCAAATGAAGGACACGTTTATGTTTAAGAAAATCGCTGTTAAGTGTGTGCGCATCGTTGCCTTTACGCGCTAATTAAGTTTCAAAACGATGTGTTGTATCGTGTTTGATGGATTTATTTTACATTGCGTGGGCTATTAATGAGTAAATCTGAAGTGTGAACAGCGCTGGCGATTGATAAAGTGAAGAATAAATGAATGAAACTATGAATCGGTTGTTGCAATTTAGCGCGTAAAGGCGCATTTTCTGTTCTAAAACTACGGTACATGTGATTTCTAATTTCTACTCCGAGTTGGCTTTTACTCATCTAAATGTAACGGATCAAAACAAACGTTATTTTAATAGAGCAACCAAATAACTGAGCGTATATTTTGGTGGGTTTTAATCGACAGTTCTCGATGCGCAAATTTGCCACTTAACTTGACGGTTTGAAAGCTCAATATTTCTTACCTTCTGCTGCGCTTGAGATAAAGGTTTCGCTCCAATCCTCACTGAAAGCAGCGTCACCAAAAGTCCACAAGCCACCAAGTACGACAAGTTCATTTTGGGATGGATTCCTTTTTTTTCTCAGAGTGGGGTCGCCAAAACAGGAGCCAATCAGCTGTTCAAAGACCAGCGTGCGTTTCCTCCTGAGCTCCCTCAGTGTTCCTCTAGAGTCAGTGCATCCGTGGACGGAGTTTTATAGCCAGCCCACGGTGATGTCATGACAACCTGCGTAACGGTCCTCCTTCCACCGCGCTCCCTACCTGCCTGTGGTACGTCATGCCAGGGATTAATTCGATTACAGCAAGGAACAAAAAAAGCTGCGGTCATCACGGGTTTTGGGGGAAATGAGATGGGTTCATCTACTTCTCCACTTGTCCGAGTGAAACCGAAGGAGCTTTGAAAGAGAGCGCTCTTTGGTTTACAAAGTGGACGCCTGACACAAAACCCCAACGTTCTACAGTGAGTGTGAATGGTATTGCTATTCTGGTGTCGATTTCAAAGTTGTTCAAAGGACTAAATATGAAACTGCACCTGCCTTTTATCTCCATAAGAATAACATTTCAAGTCCACTGTAAGGTATTTTCAAATTGTTTTTTATTTATCCCGACAGGCTTCTTTTTCCCCCCCATTGCTGTGCTGAGAATTTCAATCGGATGACTATAAACATGAACTCAAGTATATGATTATGACTATTTTAAAGAAGGTTTTTCTGATCCTCTGGCTCTGCTTTTTTTTTTATAGGATGCATGGAGGAAAAAAATGCAACTGATTTTTAACAGAGCTCATCGGAAGAAGTGGGCACTTTTAAAAATAATCAAAATGCATGGATTCAGTTGGACTGTAAAAATGTTGATTCAAGAATAATATGTAAGGTGCTCTTATGATATGTTACAACTCTAAAATGTATTTACAACTTGATTTCCACCTTGACTTTGTGCTTTTTTTTTTTTTTTTTTTTTTTACCCCCTTACTTTTTCTTCTCCATCACAGACCTAGATTCAATTGGATGCATCTGTTTGACTACAAAGACAAATTGACGATTGACAAATTACTACTACTTCTTCTATTTAAGTTATTAACAGCAACAATTTTTCAAGTTAAATTTACCTGTATATAAAATATACACTTATTTTGCTTATTAACTTATATATGTATATAGGTCATATCTGATGCCTTTCAAATTAAACTAAAATGTTACTTTTTTCAACATTTTGTGTCTGGTCAAAATAAATACTGAATAAAAGTAAAACAAGCAAACAAAGAAACAAACAAAGCCACATAGACTTTAAAAGTAGATTGAAAAGAAAGGACATTTTAAAACAATAATCCTTACAAATGCTTTACTTGAACATCTCATTTGAACACAAAAAAAAAAGATTTGGCAACATTTAAAGGCTCCGTCTGGGCAACCTTAGTTCACATTTTTAATGCTTTCTCACTGTGTCGTAGCATTAGCATCTTTATTAGCATTGGCAATCCTCAGTGGTATTTAGATCGAAAGCACCCTAAGGAAACTAGTGAAAGAGCAAGGCTCCATTGGGACAAACTGACAGTAGTTTCCATAAGTGTAACTTGGTTTTCAGACCTTAATTGATCCCTAAGTACTTTACAGCATCGGTCATTGCTTTAGCTTGAACCACATTTGCCAACCAAGACACATTTAAAATCATGTTTGTTTTTTTACTCCATGGGTGTGTGTCTGTGGTTTAAAGATGCTGCACCAGTCGCAGGAATGTGCTAATGTTCTCATCTTCAAAGGGTGGTGAGTGTGAAATGAGGCTCTTAGAAATCACAACACTGTGGTCCAGAGCTTGAGAACATTGGAGAAACGATGCTGCTGAGTAAATTTACTGGTCAAATATCGCCTTGCAACAAAGGTGGTCTGATGGAGTTTTAGGATGATGCCATATTTCTCACAGTAAAATGGAGAAAAGATGGGAGTCATTTTATGGAGCCGTTTCAGGGTTGATTTCCTCCTCAGTCCAACACATGAGAAATCCATTGCTCGATCATTTGATGGATTTTTTAAAAATCATTTATCTGCAATAATAATCGTCCTACAAATATACAAATACAAATGTAACAAAAAAAAAATCACCTTCAGAAGTTTTGGCAATTAAATTTAGTGTCTATGGTGCTTGTTTACAAGCTAATAAATTAGATGCATTTTCAGTATCTTGCAGAAAATGGAGTAAATATCTGTATTTTAAAGGATTTATCCTCACACAGCTGCATGCAGTTACGCTGCTGTGAGCGCTGCGAATGATAATTCCATTTGGAAATCTGCAGTGTCAGGAGGCACTGTCTGTTTTGAAACACAGAGTGGCAGTATTTGCTCTGCCGAAAAGTGAACACCACTTTACAGTTACATGTTTGTTGGATCAATAGGATCATAAACATCTCCATTATTGACATAAAATCAGCACTCAGTCGACTGATCAACAGGAATTTGAGATCATTTTCTTAGTGATAAGTGACCTCAATGACCCCCATCAATGAAGAACTACAGATGGATGGAAGCATAGTCACAGAAGATCAAGATGCAAACATGCACTTGATTCTGTAACCCAGGCTGCACACTGGTTTCAACGACACATCGGGTCAACATTACGTGCATTAGACTGTTTTTTTTTTTTTTTTTGGCAGAGACATCGGTAGAGTTTGTGGAAAGTCATGGGCGTATGAGGTAATCATACATAGCTTGTTTACAGTGTTCCACACTACAGAAAAGCTGCATGTGTTGTCTGAAAATTGGATGGACACTTTGCAAAATAAGTAAAGAATTAAACATGGAAATGGAACAGAAGCAGCTTTAAAAACATGCACCACAGAAAATGGTAGAAAATCTTTGAGTATTATGGCAAAATTAACTGAAGATGCAACTGATAGTCATGAAGAATGATTGCTGTCATGTAGGTGGTACAAATACACCTTCTATCAAGTGACAATACCCTTATTTTCTGAGCTGAAGGAACTGGTTTCATTCACCCGTACTGAGCCATTCTGTGTCGTCCTCGGGCACTTTGACCGACCCAGGGTTTTGCATCAATTTATTTTCATTGCATCACTCAGTCCAGACCACATGCGCTTGGACTTCATCAATCAACAGTTGATGGCACTGCATATGTAAAAAGAATTCATCACTCCTGGAGGGAAAGAAATAATGTTGAAGGAGAAACTCGGTTAAAAAACGATATGTCACAGTAGTGCCATATTTGAGGGCAGGTAAGGACAAAGTGACGTGAAGGGAAGAACCTCTTGTGAGTCGGATTTGGATCAAACAAAGACCATTTTACACCTGCTGGTCAACTGAGATGTAAGAGCATCACTGTAACTCACTACGTAAAAGGAAAGATCTCAAGATCGGTCCATTTTCACGATGTATAATCTTCAACATTGTGTTGTGCGATTCATTAATATGTAAAAAGTACACACTTATGTCTACACACTGATACCAGAGGTGCTGATACTCACTCATTTATTGTTCTCAATGGAGATGGGAGAACTGGACTCAATGACCCTAGTGTTCTCTGCCTTGTTCAGTGATTCTAACCATGACTCTACAGCAACTGCTCAGGCGGTAAATGTAGTAAAACTTGTCGTCTGTATTGATGACTGAACCATGCATGGCATGATGCTATCAACAAGCGGCAGCAAAGACACATTTTTTTAAGTTTTGTCTTAGTGTAGGTGTGAACATTTCTGTAAAATTCTGTAAAAACATTTCTGTTTTGGGAATTTCTCTTCGGAGATCAATAAAGTATCAATCTATCTATCGATCGATCGATCGATCTATCTATTTATCTATCTATCTAAAAACACTTTAAATGTACGTTGGGGGAAAACAAACTAGTGAGTAAATTGGTAGGAAGATTCTGAGGTTGGAACTGCGAGGCAGAAGGTCGAGATGAAGACCAAAGAGATTTATGGAAGTGGTGAAGGAGGGCATGAAGTTGGAGAGAAGAGGAAGCAGAGGACAGGGTGAGATGGAGGAAGATGATCCGCTGTGGCGACCCCTGTAGGGAGAAGCCGAAAGAGAAAGAAGACTTGCGCAAAACAAACTAAAAAAATCCTTGTGCAAAACTGTGCAGCATAATAGTTTATAGTATATATTCATAGTTTCCTAGTTACACGCAATTGACACTTAAATATATATACAAACAAGTACAAATAAAGTACACAAACAAAATGGATGTTCCAGCAAAGTACAAAGGACTTCCCTGCTTCTTTTACCCTGCTGAGCAATGTTAATTTCCCAACCATCACAATTGGTTCTAAGAGTCGTGGGTCAGCGCTGTGATCTTTCCCTACACCCAAAAACACTGAGTGGAAACCAACCAGACCACATCTCAAGAGGTCTGTCAGTCAATCTAGCGACACATTCTTGCTCAGACTAAACCTATCTCTGCTGAAATAATGAGAAAGAATTATGACCCTGGCGGCGTGTGGCTTTGGAGCAAGACAGCGGCACATGGGTTTCCCTCTATTGTGAGAATTGAAACATGTCAAATTTGATGTTCTTTGTGTCGTAATTGCTGGTTTTCCTCATTTCCAAAATGCAGATGGAAAATCCAGCTCAATCTTGGAGGCACCTGTAGAGAAAAGAATCTAAGTGTTAGTGTCAAATGGAAGTCCCACCTCATCTCTTAATGTCATTGATGGAAACGATAGTCTACAGTGACCGTGTCGTCCCTGACAACCTCTCTGTTATATTTACATTTTCCCATGGCTGCTAATGCCTTTATTTTGAAGTGTCTTTCTTACTGCCTGTCACAAATACATCTTTCTTCTGACACATTTTTCCACATGACATCACACGTTGGTGCGAGCACCGTATTTGGCCCTCCTTTGTTTGCTGCTTTCTTGCCTCGCCTCTGGCTCAATTTGTAATCCTTCTTATTTTAAAAGAGATTTTAGGCTTTCATGTGGGCTGAAAAAAAAGTCTGCATCTGCAACCCAGAACACGAGACATTAGAGTAGCAGCGCCACTAGTGTCCACTGAAGCCAAGCTTCTTCCTCGTGTTTGTGTTAGACCAGCTACAAGGCTGCTGCGCTTCTATAAATACCGCTTTTATTACAAAGGCACTTTAATGCTTTTTACATCAGTTCTCTGGGGCACTCTGACCAAAACTATTGCAAGACTTCAGCTGCATGTTATGCAAGACTTGGTCACAATTATGATCAAAGTTTGTTTTTTGTTTTTTTTAATTCGTGAAATTCAAAAAAAGGTGATTTCAACATACATTGTTTTTGAATTGTATCAGTAAGACTTTATATGCTTCATCTTGAAACACTTATCATGCTACTCGCTCCCAAGCGCGCGGTCGAGTCATGTAAAAAAAGTAGGTCAATGTGCCAGGGGGCGGGGCTTAAAGTGGACCCCATACAATATCCCTTGGTATAAGGGTTATTGGCAGCAAGCTAAAGCATCATCTTAGCTTAGATTAGCTGTGTGAAAGAACCATGTCCATCCATTTTGGAGTATTATCAAACAGTATAGATGAACAACCTGCAGTATATATGTTGGATCCATTCACTACAAAGCTGGTTCACGTAACCCTCAAAGGACCATGGGGGGTTGGTGATGCCCTATGCGCTGTAAACAGAGCCACTTACGGACCTCAGAGAGTAACTTTCTCACCATGGCTAACTGTTGTCTCGAAAGATGGAGAAGTCTGTTTTCATCTGTGTTCTTAAACACCATGGTGTGAAGGCTCTGTGGATTGTTAAGCACTATTTGACAGACGTGGCACTGCATTACAGGTTTTGAGGAGATTGATATTTGTGATCGGACCCACAGGCACGGAACTTCCACCATGTTTGCAGTTCTTCTTAGTCCTTGTTGGTCATTCAATGCAAACACTGAGTCTCATGCGAGGCAGCCATTTTGCAAACTTTATCCTGTTATTATAAAAATCTGATATTACAATAATTAAAAATTTTATTTTGATATGAAGCTACTCTAATAGAATGTGATATCTGATTACTTTAGATGAAAAAGTGGGCGCGAGCTCCTCTTAAGGCGAGTGGAAAATGGCCATGGCACAGTGGAGAGGCAGAATAGAAGCCATTTTTCTGCATACAACAAAAGCAAAAAAACATTTGGACGTCTCTGGCTCCATCAGATCCTTCAGACTTGCTCGGTGTGACGTGAATATCGGGGAGCGCAACAATCTGCTTCCCTTACATTTCACCTCCACGTCTTGTGGATGAATTTTCCTGCTCTATATACTGTATCATCACTGTAAGATCTGGGCTCTGACTGGTTGGATCGCTTGATACACACTGAAGCTGTGACCTGGTCAGTCCAAACATGTTGCATCCCTCGCTCCCATACAGTTGCACAGTTTGTCGTGCCTTTCGATCGTGCCTCTATATTGACTTTCAGATGTTTTAATCCATCGGATTCCAAGTGAGCATACCTTGAAGCTGAATTATCTGGTGTCAATTATATTTTTAACTTTTCATTTTCACTCATCCAGACTGTGACTTCAGGTCCGCTCCAATGACTGCTGTTTAGTTCAGTTGTTGCACTGAAATAAGTCATGATTCTGATGATTCCCTTGTTATGGATGCAGTAGCAGGGAGTCAAGAGGAGGAAGGAGAGGGGAAGAACCTGCAATGCAAGTATTAAATCCACAAATTTCATCCAGAAAAACTGCTATTTCTAAACCACTAAATAAGCGTGGAGAGTTGAAGGGATGGGTGATGAGTAGAGTACAGGCAAGGAGAGAGTCAGGAACAGTGACAGAGATGAGGAGCCTTGGGAGCAAGACTGGACATAAAGAATGTGGACCCCAAGAAGAAGGAGAGGAAGAAGACGGATGAGGTTGACAACTGCATTTAAGGTGAAGCTCGGGGTGAGATCAAGACGGGTGAAGGAGGCAGGCTTGGTGAGGAAACCCCCGATGGGAGACGGACGAAATGCCACTTTGTGTTCCTACCAAACGTTTTTGGTTATTGGGGGCTGGATGACCCTGATGCCTTGTCGTCAAACTCTCCCTCGTGGAAGAACTCTGACGTGCTCGCGCTAGATTTGCTGCACAATATGAAGCATCAAGCCAAATCTAAAGTAAAAAAGGAGCCACAAGTGGAACACATGAAGAACAGCGTTTTATTGCCTCCTCCATGCACTTGTGTTTTCATTTTATTACATTTCCATAACCCAAAATAAATTCAGGATTATTCAGACAACATGAAGATGACTAACAATGCAGCTATTCCATTGCAGACAACCGTCCAAGAACAGTCTGGCCCTGACCATTAAATATCCCGGCCAAATTCCAAACTCTCCAAGAGAAAGGGAACATGAATGTTGCCTCAAAATAATCCATACACTTTTTCATAGTCCTGACAATGATGATTCATGCCACTGCTCATATATTTAACTCCAGAGTGAAACGTACTCCGCAGATTATTTCCTGTGTGTAATTTATGTTCTTGTGGCGTGTACAGCCCCAGTCGCAAAAACATTCCAATCGACGCGAGGAAAGAACATTCGAAAGACACTCTTAGGTCAAACTCCATTCTCACACGGATATTTTGTTCGTCCACCCGGACGCTGTCTGGCTCCGCTTTTACAACGTTACAGTGACGACAGAAGAGGATGGTGAAGTTAAAGGGAATTCATATCTGCCACATCACGACTACACACTCTTCGGAACATGTTAGTTGTCATTTACACTTTTCATCATTACTTTCCTAATATTCTTTAATCAATAAACATTTGTTATTTATTTCTTTATCTGTAATATTGTTTTCCCCATTATTTAAATTGATCTGTCCACACAAAGTCCTAGTGGTTCGAACGCTCGCCTCAAGCAAGAAGGTTTTGGGTTTGGTTCCCAGGTTGGACTGGTGGTCTTTCTGCATTGAATCTGCCTGTTCTCCCTATGTAGCACAGAAGCAGGGAGTCGAGAGGAATGGAATGAGAGGAGGAAGAACCTGCAATGCAAGTTTTAAATCAAATTTCATTCAGAAAAAAACACCATTTCTAAACCACTAAATAAGCATGAGAGCGTTCAAGGGAGGTGATGAGTAGCATGCAGGCAAGGTGTGTGCACCCAGCGGTGGACTAGCAACCTGCGATGGACTGCCGATCCGGGTGTTTTCCTGCCTCTTGCTCAATGACCGCTGCGGTAGGCTCCAACATGGTGAGTGCGCCCTGCGATGGACTGGCGACCTGTCCAAGGTGTATTCCTGCCTTTCACCCAATGACCACTGGCATAGGCTCCAGTAGTCCTGAGCACCCTGAACAGGACTAAACGTTAGTCAACTGAGGACATATCTATGCTTTAAATACATTTGTACATGTAAGACATTGGGTCCTACACTGCAGCTGCAGTGTCTGCCATAGTAACTCTCCTGTGATTTATTCAATAATATTTACTGGCCATACTGTCAACGTAGCTGTTACTCATCAGTTGTTGATGTAAATGGTGTTTCATTATGACCAAGCCATGTGCGGTATGAGAGGATCTGCACGTGGTGTGATGCAAGCGAGCTTCAGCTGGACTTTAAATCGAGAGATGCAGACGGTTCATGTCACTGACGCTTCACTTGGAAAACAAGAGACAAAAGTCCTGTTTGAGGCATGAGGTCATCTGAAGAACACGCATATGTAACTGAACAGCAGGAATAGCTGCAATGCCAACATAAAAAGAGACAAATTGGGCTTATTAAATGGCTTTAATTAGTATTGGGCGCTGAAGAAAAGAACACATGACGCTTTAATTCAGCATGAAAAGGAGGGTAGGCGATGAGGTTTCCTTAAGGGCCACTGTTGTCTCAGCCTAAAGACAGTGGGATTGTACTTGATTCAATGAGTATAGAGTACATATTTGCTTTAAATGTGTTACATGATTATATATTATTTTAATTTCTTTGCATTTTTTTGAAAGACACTAAATCTAAACATCATGAATATTGGTCAATCTTGTAAAATGGTGAATGTCATTGCAATTTCATTTCCCTAGGGTTCCCATTAGATTGGAGTAGAACAAACAAACCAGAAGAACACCTCAGACCTACGTGCACGTCAATTTAGGACAAATATTACTCGTGTTTTTTCAATAGTTGTTGTATATTTACAATACATGCCGTCCATGAATACAATTTAAATTGTAAAACATGAAGAAAATGTAAATTTATGTTGGTAGTTTTGTCTGAGGAACCCCACACTGTCCGCCCCTGTGAGAAGTGAGGGCTGCTGAGGCTTCATGGAACAGTGACCTTATACTCACAGCTCAGTCAGGTGCTCTCTGTTGTGTGAGGTTTCATTGAAACGGTTCAGAGCTGAGAGTGCCATCTAGTGGGCTTCGTCAAGGACACTGTTTTATGAAGCCTTGTCTGTGCTTGTTCTGTCTGTCTCAAACAGACTCTGAGCACTGAATATTTTGGGGAGTCACCACAAGTGAAACGCATGTTTTTTGTTTTTGGATATTGGGTCACTTGCTTGCTGCCCTTTGCTTCCAAACTTAAATCATAACTCAAGTCTCCATGTTTTTGTGATAGCCACAGATGTGAACGATGATGTCGGGCTCTGCTGATGGCTGCACAAGGCCTGCTATGATCGCTGTTTTACAAAGATGTTTACTTTTGTCTCTCACTGCTTTTGTTGCTGTTGTTCACTTAAAAGTCTTATTGAAATACATTTTATTCATCTGAAGTACTCAGTACTTCAGGGTCTTTGTCTCATATGGACTCTCAATCTGGGCCATGCTGGACACGGAATGTTAGATCATGCTACGATTTTTAAAAGAATCTCTAATGTTCTAAATGACCAACAAATTAAGCCCTCATTTTTGAAAAAAAAAAACAACAAAAAACACCTGAGTGCTACCTACGTGCCTTTTGAAGAACCTAATTTATGTAAGAGATAAGGGGATCTGAGATCTGAACAGAATAAAATGAACGTACAGTATGTATTTTGCTAAAACTTCAAATCATTTTCGACTAAATGTCGAATTGCGTGTGACGTGTATTGACTATGGTGCCATTGTTGGACTTGGTCTCGTCCTCTCAAAGTGTTGTCTTGTCTCAGTCATGGTACGCTCTGGTCTGGCTCTTGACTCAGGCTGGTCTGGGCTAAGAGACTATCTGACAACGCAGGTACAAAACACTGGACTAGTCACTGGAGAATTGGAAGTCGCAGATAAACCTTTCACAGCTGAAATACATAAGTCCACAGTGAAAATGGAGCCCAGGTATGTCCCTCGGTGGGCGATCTTTGACGTCAAGTCGGGCGAACTGCGCACACATCACACACGTCTTCAATGAGGGAGCTATTGCACACCAAACACAGACTTGTTATATTTACAGAATACAATACACGATTTGCATATTCAGTAATTTGTGATCTTTGGTGGAGCAAGTGTTGTTAGCGGTGACTGCAACACAGCCGCACATGTTTGGGTCTGGATTTGGCTCATAAACACTCTTAGGCTGTTTCAACTTTACCATGCGTGAATGTGATCTTGCGTGAACCTGCAGATGGCAACGTGTTTCATCTCGCCATTGAAAGTGGTTGCTTTAATCTTACAGATCAATGGCTCATTTATTCTGGTGCGGCAAAAGAGAAAGTAACCTGCTGGCGTGTGACCTGAAGAAACGTTCTGATGGCTGTCAATGGCTGTTAGCGCTACAGGCGGGAGCTAATTCAATAAAGGTTGTTTTCAACAACTAGGCCTCGGCTGCTCAGCTGAAAATGAGAGGAGATGTGCGACAGAAACCTAAGTGCTTTAAGAGTTCGCCTGAGCCTCCACATCCTGGGCAAAGTCAGGCATGTCAAGGAGCGTTAGCGGCCATGTTCATGAACTCCTGCCACTGCACTATAACCTGAGGTTGACCTGGAGAGAGATTTGGCACCATGCCCCTCCAAAATATAACGTGTACCCCTGAATTACTGATGTGCGGCAGTGCCCTTGGAGGAAAACCACTCTGGTGCTCTGCTTGAGGCCTTCAATTAATGGGGTCATTTGGTGGGCCACCCTGCAGAGTCCAGTCACCAGAGTGCTGCCAGTCAAGGTAAACTATAATGTACTGTTTCAAAACTGGAAATATTCATGAATTACTGAAAAACATATCACTTGATCATTAAGTTGTTCGACCCTGTCAGTAGGCACGGACCGGATGTGACTTGAACATTTTTGTATTTGACACCTTGTAAGTACGGACTTAGAGTTCTTCTTCCTCCGTGGTGACCGGAGAACTGGAGTCAATGATCCTGATGCTCTCCTTTTGGTTTCAATCCATTCACCTCAATCGAGGACCATGTAAGGAAATCTTTGTCCATTATACTTCACTGATGACAATGAACTATGCATAGTGTGTTTTATTCAGTTGAAGTACGTTGGGTTATTTATACTCGCAGCTATTCGGCATCTTCATATCTAGAGTTTTCATTTAATGCTTAGCAACTTGTCCTCCCTTAGTCATATACAGCAGTTAGAATTTACATTAACTGTCTGCTGTCTTTGTGTGCTATTACTGAATCAAATGATGGAGCCATACATACAGTTAAACAACAAAATATCACATTTTGCATCAGTTTGACAACAGCACAATAAATCACGATGGTGGCTATATTCAAGTTTTTATATCACCTTATTTAAACTAAAGCTCTTTTCATGTCTTGAAAATATTTGTATAAGAATTTCAATGTTATAAGAATTTCAAGTACATTCAGAGTAGTGGAAACCCTGGCCATTGTGTAGCGAAAAACACCTCTGAACAAAAGCAAACAGATGCTTTTGTTTGCTTTTGTTCAGGGAATCCTCCATGTTTGTTGTTGTTGTTCTCATCCTAGCTAGGCTAAGAATACAATAAACAATCATTCACACACTCACACCTATGGACAATTTACAGCACTCAAGAAAGCCATGGACGCACAAGGAGATCATACCAATTACATAAAAAGGACTGAGGTTGTTCAAAGTAGAAGAGAACCTGAAATGTTCTTGCTGTGTGGTGGAATTGCGTTGAAATAACTCGCCAACATCTCTCACCAAATGTCTGACCGTGAGACTACGTAACAGTGTGTTGTTGGAGACCAGCGCTTTATAGTTGACCAACAAGACAAGAGACAAAAAATGAAAAGGAAAAGTGACAGCACAGTTTTTCCCCCCTCATTTGTTGTGAGGCTTCCAATCGGAACACTACCAGAAGGCTTTGTTGACTAGTTGTACCAGAGCAGAAGATTGCGTTGTTGATGCAACTGCACTGGCAGCCAATGCAGCGCTACGATGAATTTTAATAAGAAAATAGACCAGAGGTCACTCCAATAGCTGGTGTGGGGAATATGTTTAAACATGAATGTTGCAGGTAGGTAGTCAATTATGTTAGTAGTGGCCATGGTAATTCTAATATGACGGATACAATTACTATTAGAGAGCAAGTTGCATGCTGCCTGTTGTCTTCCTTTCATAGTCAACATGATGTAATAAAGGCTCTTGTTTTCTTTGTTATTGCACAGTTCTTATGTTGCCATTGGGACAGTCTTTTCCATTGCCTGCGTTCCACCTCTCACCGAGGGTCCTGATTACATGGGATCACGTAGATGATTTCATGAGGAACCTGTATTGGCCACAAAGTCCCAAGTCCAGTCCATATTTACGGGCGTGGCATTTTCCATCTGCATTTCCACAGCCTAAGCTTTTCTTCTTTATTAGATAATCGGGGGGGATTTGTGACCAAAAAGGCCACTGACAGATAAAACCCCTCAGAACTACAGGAGAGTGCAATGCTCCGTACGGCCAGCAGCTGTTGTGTTTTTGTTGTTCTTAGAATTACATTCATGTAGCAAATGGCTGCTCATGATGCTGATGTCTGAATATCTTGTCCAAATTTATCACCGTTTTCGTCCAAGACAAACATAAAATAGTATCCCAGACAATAATGTTTTTGGATGGAAAACTTTGGTACTGCTCGAAAGCTTACTACTAAGGACCTCAGGCGGAGATTATGCTTAAATCTCCATTTTATCCAGTAAGCTAGTCACTTCCCCAAAACCACATGATGAAAACCCATTCCCTCAATCACAACACACTTCTGACAATCATTGTAAAACTCGAGGAACTGGAGGGGAGACCAACGAAAAGTGATATAGGATGTTTTACGTCTGTCCCTATATAACCCCAACCTTCCTTGTTTGAAAAACGCATTTGTGGGTTGAAAAAAGGGGGACAAGGGAGAAAACTACAAACCATGACCCATATATTCTGACTAGAGGGCCCTTACACAGTGGAAAAAGAAGAAAAAGAAACGTCACAAAACATATTCTATTTATAAAGACTGTTAAAGATTGTTGAAGACTAGTTGACTTCATACTCTCGCAAGGGGTTTAGTCCACATGAGTTTTGTGGATCTGGAAAACACCTACGACAGTGTCCTTCCAAGTGTCCACATCCAAGTCTGAGGCCATGGTTCTCATTCAGTCTACTTTGCAATCCTCATTTACAGTATGGACACAAGAAGGGTGCCTGGGCTTTACTTTATGGTTATGGTCAGGAGCGTAGACTTCCCACTGAGACTCAAAGCAGAACCATTGTTCCTCCACATAGAGAAGAACCAGATGAGGTGGTTTGAGCATCTGTTTTGGAAGCTTTGTGGACGTCTTTCTAAGGAGATATTCCGGGCATCTCCTTCTGGTAGGAGGCCACAGTGCAGACAGAGGACACGCTGGAAACACTATATGCCTGTTTACTGACTGTTTTTTCTTCATATTGAGGTGTAAAACCTTTCCTGTCTCCGCACTGGACCGTGGTAGAGTGTCACAGGGGAGCTGCTCGATCTCCACACCTCTCCTCCAGGGTTTGATGTCCTGTTGTGGGCTGGAGCTGGGACAGGGATGAGGCGAGTCTGGGACAGAGCGTGACTTGGTTTATGACTTTGTCACAGCCAAACTGCACAGAAGCGCACATTCAGAGCTGGACACGCACCGGGCACCTCTTCACTTCTGGAGAGACGTCACTCACTCGGCAACCCCTCCCACATGCAGCGGCCACACACACAGAGGAACAGCGCACCTGCAGCAGACACTCTACATTCACTCCTACAAAAGACTATTTTAAGGCTTGGAACGCATTATTTCTTTTTCCATTCATTGTAATGGGAAAAATCGATTCAGATTTCAAACAAATCGCTTCTCGAACGACCGTCTGGTGCGGATTGTGGTCAAGAACCGAGGTACCACTGTACATTTGTTGTGTGCAATGCCTCATTGAGCATTGACCAATTGAGAGGAAGCACTGGACAACACACACTGTGGATTTAGTCGAACATCCTTAACTTCCATTTGCTTTACCACCACAGAGATAAGTATGTTTCAACAAATAAGAATACACAGTATTAGACACGGATATTACCTTCATTTCATAACGTTGCAAGGTTATTGTGTGGTTTTCATCACTGCTCTAATGAGAAATTAATGCAGCTCTTGCGATTAATTTCTCACTGCAACATTTGCTCTTGGATTCTTTTTATTGGTCTGTTTTTTTAACAGCAGAATTTGCCACAATTTAATTGGATCTGGCTAAAGAGCGTAACCACATTGAAATAACTTCTGTCCTTAGATAAGTTCCATGTGCATTTGTTAAAATTCAATTAATAGATTGACGTTTTTTGTAAAAGTTACATAATTTTTAAAAATCCATTTGTATACATCTGGCTAAGATCTGGTTCGAATGTCTTCAACTCCATTTGAATCGGTCGGCACGGATGGGGTGTCGTCCAACTACAACCACAGTGAGTGGAAAAGGTTGACGGTTTACACTTCACAGCTGAACTTTTACCCTACAAAGTGTGTCTTTCTCGTCAGGGGATGTGGTATTATTATTTGATGACTGCATGCATTGTAAGGAATTCTTAGAGCGTGTTTATCTGCTCCATGACTCATTAGTTATTTTCTTTTTAGAATCAGACATTCTGGGTTTAATACGATGATTTAAAAAACACTCTTTCAACAGAGAGCTTGCTAGCATGTGTAACATTCAGGGCCGTAGTCTTAGTTACGAGGCGAGCGGTTTCAGTGTCTTGCTGAGGGGCAATTGGCCAGTACATGCGGCTGTTACTGCGATTGAACCCTTGTCCTTTGCATAATAGGCCACTCACTTTAACCACCAGGCCACCCTGCCACCCTGAATAATCGTTAAAAGGTTCTCCAAATAAGTCATATACTTGAGGAACGGAAGGAAAACCTTTGGGTGAACGTCGAGTGGGAGGTTGTAAAAGCAGGTTTCTTCACTTTATTAGACCTGAAACTTTACTGACACTTGGGAGGAGCTGCTTCCTCAAGGGTTGCCATCATTTGTCACAGCACTACAAGCTGGCAGAGTGAGTTAGAATTGTGTTTAAATATTGCTATGAAGGACTGTGGAAGCAACCAGGGAACACGCCAGAGCACTCTGCATATTCACCAAGAGCAAGTTTGTAAAAATAATGGCCCTCTAGAGCCTCGCTTAAGTTTAAAGCAAGGTTAGTAACCAACCCTTAAGAAGTGTCAGTTCCCTCATTTTTAAGCAAATTCTCATTGTGTTCTCCTGAAGTCTATCACACGAACCAGAGAAAAAATTGTAACCTCTCTTGATCTCCACTTCAAACGAAGCAAGACTACTCTGATCTTGGATTACAGAACCCACGTCTGGAGAACCTGCTCCATCTCTTGTGAAATGTTTTGAGAGTCTTCTGAATTAGAGCGTTTGTTCTAGGTGGGAAAGTTGATCTGAATTAAAATGTTTGGGAATTCAATAGCGTTGCTGTGGGTGAAAAGGAGGTCGTGTGATGAAGGCCTCTGACTTTTTAATTCGAAAGAAAATAAAAGTTGCACGGGAGAAAATATGGTTGTGTTTTGGGGACTTTTCTGCGACCAAGCAGAAACTACACCAAACTAGGGTTGTCCCTAATATTTAATTGTCAAATATATTTATCATTATTTTTCAATATTATTGATAAGCTTCCTGACAGGTGTAGTCTCGGTTACAGTGATGGGTTTGGGAACCCAAACCGCACAGGCAATGGCCATGGAACAGGGTGAGCACAGCATGCCGTACTAGAGAGAAGGCAGGGTTGGTGCCAAGTGGTGCGCACGTTGACTGATAACTTCTCCCGAAAATCAGCCATTCAATGGTCTAATAACCAGTCCCTCCTGGATTATGCAGTCTATTGTTGCCAAAAATGTCAAACATTTTGTTGTAGCTGTGAAAGTTGTTATCATTCATGGCTCTAGAACAGGAGTGAACCAAAAATCTGCACCCACTGAAGCCTTTTGTGAACAGCTGCAGTGTGTTCATAGCCTGAAAAAAGCTTCCGACGCCAAAGACTTCAGCAAAATATGCTTTATTTGCAAACAGCAATGAGTCTTTCAAGTGCAAACACACAAAGCAAATAAATACATGTACAGGTTACCTAAAAAGTGATGATAAAATAAGTAAATTTTTTTGAATCATGATGTTCTGTGAGTAGTTTCTGGGCTAACTGTGAGTAGTGTGGGTTTGTTGTCTTGTCACAGACCTCCTCACAAGGGCGGAGACTGATAGATGTTTGGATGAGCGGAGCCTGGTGACACATTACACAGGATTGGGATGTGGAGTAGAGAAATCGTGTGGAGAGAGCGGGATCTCGCGATCAGCCATGTTTGTTCACATCCGCCCCATACAGTGTTTGGGTGAAGGAGTTTTGCACGAGTGACTTCTGCTTTTCAGCAAAACGTCTGCATTGAAACACTGCACATGCACATTGTGGCCAACATACAAGTCTTGACTTGCTTGAGACTTTGTGGTGGAAAAGCTTTACAAATTTACTCATTCCATATTCCACTGTTTAGATACAAATTCTGAATATTCTTTAGACAAAAATCTCTCCGACGTCCTTCTCAGATCATCATGTCCTGAAGCCACAATGGATGTGTCGTCCAGCATCACTTCATTTGACTCGGTGCCAGCCACAGAGAAAACTAGTGCTCCACTCACACCCATCTCAGTAAACCGCAACCATTCATCAGGAAAAAGCTCATCAAACTCGTCTTAACATCTCTGGAAACTGTTGCTCACACTGTAATACTTGATGAATTCTGCATCCACCACATGCATGCGTACTGTGCTGCTCCATAGAAGACTTGGACGTGTTAACTCGAAAGCCCCTATTGGGAAGTTCCAATGCTATATTTCTATATGTGTACGTCCAAAACACATGCATGATAATAGAAGGTGTGGAATGCTGTGTTCTACTTGTTCATTCTCATGTGACGTCGGGGTTCACCCGTGTCATGTTCCACTCTGGTGACATCTTTAGTTTGAAGGATTTATTTCCTCTAATCCTCTCATTAATCAAACAACTTTTCAGCATTCGTGACCTATTCTTGGATGTTTTCGACGCAGGTGGCTGGAGATGAGTAACTGGAAAAATCTCTGTGAGAAAGTCACAATATATATTAATACTGCAACCCACTTATCCCCACCTCGGTTTTTCTGCAACCACTGAAAGCATGTCTGAAATGATAATGTAGCGTGAATCATTGTTCAAAGGCTTCACTTCATTTCATTTCAACTTCTATACTGAGTAACAATAGTAAGCGTTTATTTCGAGAGAATGAAAACTCCGACTGATTTAACCTCTTGTGACTTGAACCTTTATCAGCTGGGTTAAGAAAGATGTAAATATACATCTCGAAAAACCTAACTAGAATTATGTCTTTGTTTAGACAAAAACAGACCAAACAAACAATCAAACAAACAAATGTGTTGTCTTTTAGGTACAGTACATTTTAGTCCAGTAGCTGCCATCTTGTTTTCACTAACACGGGTGATTATAACAATACAAGATGGTGCATCTTGTTGCCCCTAATGTGGCTCCTAGTAAAGACAAAAGCAAACAAACAAACGAAAAAAATGTCATGGTGGCAATGGTGAAAATGTAGTGTCCTCGTATACAGAATATAAACCTCTTGATGTTGCAGCAAAATCTTTCCTCTTCATTTTCATCCTCTTCTGATACCCAGACACCATTAAATCCGGACCATCTGTTCAATTCCCTTGCACAGCTTTCTATTCTACTCTTATATTTGTGGACAAAATGTGTTCCATTTCTCACCTTGCCCTCAACTATGGACTCCTCCTTCTTCCCAGTCACTTGTTGTTTCCCGTCAGACTTCTGTTTCTTTTCATTCTAGTTTTCCACGGACCTGTTTTTGGGCAGCTGCGGGACCAGGTACACTGCAGCCTCTGTACTCACGTGTGGAAGGAATTGTGTTGAACACCGACACATAAACTCTGCCAAAGTAAACCAAAGAGATACATTCACTAAGAGGTCATTTCTGATCATCAGTTATCAGGATGTGGTCTTCAGCTTGCTACACAACGAGTGCACAGCCACATAATGGACTTCTTCTTCTTCTTTCTCAACAACAAAGCAAACTTCAAATTCATTTCACTATTAGGTGCAGTTTTTTCTAAGGTTTGGGTATTTCTTGACTCAGTTTTAAATAATTCTATAATCCCTAACTTAAACTGAAACTTCATCCAATACAACAAAAACAACAACATTGCATATGAGTTGTCAGTTAAATGGCGGCTGGTCAGTCAGGAGCACTGGGGCATCAGCCCACCCATCACAGTACCAACACAAAGCCAAGTGGTGCCAAGTGGAAGCGACTATGTGACAATCATAAGTATGGTCACATGACACCAGGAAGTCACCTGATCAGCTAGAATCTGCTGCAATTTCTTTCATAGCCAAGGAACAGCAGAGTACATTAGAAGGCTTAACCACCCCCACAAATTCTATGGGCTCTTCTGCTTCCAAAAATAATCCATAATACATTTATTTATCATGACTGAAAAATATTGTGGTGAAACAGGATGAAGGTGCAATAGGCTTTGTAGTAGATTCACTAATTTCTAGGTCAGACAGCCATTTTTGGAATGTGACTGATGTTCAGACACTGTATCCTATAATATTATTCCAAAGACACACAAAGAAAACAAATTCTGTGCTATATGTTTATGGTTTTGTGTAGTCGAACATTGCGTTTTTGTTAAATCAGGTGCACAGAACCCCTAGAATTTTTGCTCATGCATTGTGATTGTTTTTCATTTGTTTATATTTTATCAGTATTTTTTAAATGGACGCAGTTCTTTACTGCAATATTCACTTCCTATCGGCAAAATTACAGTAACCATGCCTGGTAAATTGGTTTACATTTCTCCAAAAAGACAAATAAACAATTGCTGTAGTACCTCAGTCAGTGCTCTGGAGTGGACCCTCAACGGGAAGTCGCTGAATCCACAATAAAACTGCGACCTGGCAACAGATGGGCAGCGAAATCCGATGATGAAAATTAATATCTATTAAATAAAACATTTACCGGACACACATTGAATCAATTCAGCTGAAAATATTTCAGGCACCAAATAAGTTATACTGCTGCCTTAAATGTGTCACATTAAAAGCAGTGGCCTATAGCAAGTCCATAAAAACCTGGAAAGATATCGGAGCTTCTCAGATCGACCTGTGCTCTTCGGACAAATGAGGTTATGGCATCTGAATTACAAGTCTAAAATTTAATCTTTCGTAACAATGACACATCTAATGGAATCCCAGAAACGGATGCAGCTCGAACCAACCTGCCCCTGGACATTTTCGGGTCCTCGTAATAAGCCAAGAGAAGATAATGTTTTTCCGAACCTCCCCTGTGAATGCGGAGTAATAGCCAACATCCACTTGGAGCCCGCTCCACTTCAGTCTGTGGTCTGATAATGAATATAGGAAAGGCAAAGAAATGGCTTCGCAGTAATGATCTACATTTGATGGAAGTTTCAGATGTTGCTTCGTTTCTGCATGTATATACATGGTAGCTCTATAGGAGAGACATAAAAGATCTGCTCTTTTTCTTCTGCAAATAAACATGGTATATAATAACTCGGTCAGCTGATTTAATGGTTATTGTCTTTTTGTTGTTAAACCCCTTTAGTACACATTTCGTTATGATTTTCAAATGGTCTCTTAACAATTTTGGCAAAACAATTTTGTCCACAAATGACCTGAACTGCCTTCACATTTACGTGAATCAGAAAATATTACAATTACAATATTATGGTTTGTCTCCCTTCAGTTTCCAGTATGGTTTTTTCTTCAAACATTTTCAGATATTTGAGCATATTTCAGTCCCTAATACTTATTGAAGTAAAGATACTTAATTGTATCAAGCTTAATAAAAAGTAAAAAATAAATTATGTAAAATTGTCTTACTGTCTTACTTTTATCCCATGTATATATATATATATATATATATATATATATATATATATATATATATATATATATATAGAGAGAGAGAGAGAGAGAGAGAGGAGAATGAGGGCATGCTTCACCCCCATGAAGGTCATGGTGGAGGTTCGAGGCTAAAAGTGCTACCACTTTAGTTCACTTCAGCTCGAGAGAGTTATCACTGCTTGAGACAGACTATTGCTGCTGTTCAGTTCAGGCATGAGGAAATATGGTTCATGTATCTGTCACCAATTGGCTATATAACAATGTGAAGCCAGAGAACAGAGGATAAGTGATGCAACACCCATGGTAGAAACTGTAAAAGGCGCACAAGGATACAACAGACAGAACTTTAAAGGACACTGATATATTTCTATAAATCAATTGCAGAATGAAGTAGTGATGAAAGTACCCAAACAAGACAGGCGGGATTTAATGGTCTTTACGGGCTAAGTACAAAGATCATCTCAACTTCTTTACGCTTTTCAGGAAGTACTTTCTTTCTAGGTGTGAGTTGACATGTTGAACAAGATGACGATGATTTGAAGTATCGAGTAGTACAGTGTATAATTCTTGAGATATTTCTGTGATTAAACGTCTGTACTTCCTCGTTCGATGAGCAGATGATAATTTCAACAGATTGGCTGAAACATCTGGTGATGAAACAACAAGTCAGTAAAAACTCTCAATGACTTTATAGCGTTGTGTTTCAAAAGCGTGTAGTTTTCTTCAGAGGAGGATCACTTCCTTCAGCACTCAAAGTGTAGTACCCCAGGTGAGCTGTTCCCAACCTCAGAGCTACTTTGTCTGAGTCGCACATTTTTTTTCTTTCCTGGTGAACAGATCATTTCATAGTAGTGGTGCTACTACTCATTAAAATTTGAATGGGAGGTCAGGTGTAGTTAAAACAGTGTGAGCTTTTCATTTGAGTACGTATAGTGAGCAAATCCCTCACTGTTACAGCACTGTGTTTCTACATCAGTCCAGTCAGTGTCAACCTCTTATCTCCCTCTGAAATTTGCGGCAGTCGTGGTGTTATTTTTCACGTAATTATGGGTACAAATATCAGTTGGAAATCCAATAAACAAAATGAATCATTGTTTGAACGAGCTCCTTTCCTTCGTCGCAGAAAAATATTTTTGCTTTGGCTACAACAGAAAGTTGTTCAATCTGCGCCACGAAGGTGGGCTTGAAAAAGCTTTTGAATGAAGTGATGATACTTCATAGTCAGCGATAGGTGTCTACGTCTGTCACTGAACTACAGTTTTATGTGACACAATCTTGCTTGTACAATCTCTGTCCAGTCATAATCAAGAAGCAAATTTTGGTCCACGTGACGTACGGCACAGGAGCAACATCCAAACATCAGAAAGCTCCATCTGAGTCGATGCCATTGTGCAACCACGCTTTGGTTTGATCACTGTTTTCCAGTCGAATCTTTATCTCCTGTCGCCTCATTCAGATGGCACATTTGAATAGAGCACCATCAGACTTTCCCAAGTGGCACATGGCCCGTGATGTTGCTGGTTGGAGATGTTAAGTTAGGGAATTGGACAAAGGACTTGTGTTACCAGTGAACACGCCCTGTGTGATCTTAGCTGCAGGTTTCAAGGTGACATCATGGAGGTTGTTTCGCATTGACCCCAGACGTTGAAGGGATCAAGATTGGATCTCCGCTTGTTGATGTCATGCACTCCGCGAGTGGAGGACTGATAAAGGAGGTAGTCCTTCGGAAACCCTGTTTTCAGCACAGTACTCTGCACAAGACAAAATATTGTATGATACTTTTTACAGGACCAAACAAAAAGAGTGACAGTCCTTCCTTTATACATGCTGTGGCAAGGGAGATTAGAAGGAAACAAACATGTTGCTGCAACATTTTTCCAGGACAGAGATTTGTTAAATCAGAGTTCCAGAACGGTTCAGGGCTAGAATGAGCTGCTATATCAGGGTCACCCGTTTTTATCAGCAATGCTTCACACATGGAAACCAGAACAAGCTGGACGATAGGGAAATATGATACGGAAACCTGGGTCGGGATCTTGAGAATTGGTTATTATCAACAATTTATAGATACAGGGGTTGGACAAAATATTGGAAACACCTTAAAGCTTTTGTATATTCAGTATAATATAAGAAAAATGAGTACATGAGGACAATCACTGCACCGCAATGCATACAACTACTGTTATTTCCTGCCTATTGAGAACACCTGAATACAAAATGTAAGAAGAAAATACAGTTACCTGTGTGTATTCATGACTACATATCCTTTATTTGTTGAGAAATTCTGCACTGACTGCCACTTCAGGAACAACAGGGATTACACATTAGTGTGCGTCACTAACAGCAGTCAATTTTTCTGGAAGAACAAAAAGTAGACAAAACAGACGATAAAACCAATATGGAAACTTTTGTAAATTTTCAGCAAGCCTACTGGGAAAGAGGCAAACTGCTGCTGTCGTGATGAACTCCTTTGCTTGTTTTTACCTGAGCAAACAGTTTTGCATGCATTTTTCATCCTAGGAAGGTTAGATGATATATTAGATGAGATCCTCAGTCATGTAAAATTTTTCTTCAGCGTACCAATGGACTGTCTCTTCTAAGTATCTGGTTTGGTCAACTTGAAAACTGTGTTTGTGATGTGATATATTCACCAAATGGAGCTGCAGTGGAGTGTATTAACTTAGCACGGCAATGTAGATGGCACCTCAACCATCTCTCCCTCAGAGTTTAAGTGAGACAAGCTTAAAAAAAAATCCCCCCAAATTTTCAACTGTCCCCCCTTGACATCTTTCAGGAATTCCCCTTAAAACTTCCGCTCCTGTCACCAGTCATTTGTGTGATGGGTTCGATGAGCTACGTCCAACTGGTGAGGTACCCAGAGAAGGAAAAATCCCAGAGTGTTTTGGTTTTGACATTAGGCTGTAAAGCCTAGCAAAGGCCACATCTTATCTTGGAGTCGAAGATCTACAGCCACCCTCGTTCCAACAGGAAGAAAAGGGGTGACACAAATTCCCTGCTCATACTCCCATGACGACATTCTCTGGGCTTGCCATTAGTCGAGTGCTGCCCATTTCCTTCCCCACAAAACTGGAATAAAGTTTGTGGTGCTATTTTTGTTTCAAGACTCTTTAAAACATTTAACTTTCAAGGCTGTATCTTTCAGTGACCCCGTATGTGTGGATATGTGTGTTTGATGAGCACTAGAACATGAGCACAGCATGTTCTCATGTAGCGGTTGTGACTTCAACAGCACATTCTCAGTCGGAAGGCATCAAATACGTACTATCTCCACTGTCAATTGAAGCACATGTTTGCGATAGAAAGATAGAAAATGGGGTTAAGGCCCATTCATGCTCAACACTACGTATAGAATTCGCCTTCTCTCCATGCTCTGCCTTCATTTCATCTGTATTTCTGCATGTTTCCACCAAGCTCACGGATACAGACAAAACGGAGCACCACTTTAAACCGTGGGGGCAATGTTGCTTACTACCCGATAACTAGCTCCAATGAGTCACGAAGAAGGCGTAACATTGGCGGTAATTCTCCGTCCTCCAGTCGCGATTTATTTACTGGCCTCACCGACCACCACATGCTACAATCCAACCTCTGTGTTGCCTTTTGAGCAAGAGGTACGTTATCAGTAGTCTTTCCACAGTCCCCATGTTTGTTTTAGAGTTTGCCGTTGTCATTAACTTTTGACTCTGAGCTGCCCCCCCTGGTAGATTGGTGAACACCAATACCAACGCACACATGCCACATGGAAGTATGTTATTACTGACAATAACATCTTTTGAAACGGACAAATATATATTTATTTTAGGGTTTACCACTGGATGACATGATGATCTTTTCGCTCAGTATAATACAATGTGCATCGTATAGAAAGCACCATAAACGCATGTGCATTCCAGTCTAGTGACATCAAAAGTGATGTGTTGAAGAGAGTTTCTGATCGTCCCTTGACTCCATGGGCAATATAGAAAATTGGTGATGGGCTGATGAGACTTCATGAATCAGTGTCCTTATTTCAGAGTTCAGTAGGTGGCGCTCTTGGTTTAGAAATGCAGATATACCATTGAAATTGTAGTTCAAATCGAAAGATTTTAGACTAGAGAGTGCCATCTAGTGGGCTTTGATAATGAGAACATTGGTTCATGAAGCCTATCAAAAGGATGTTCTGTAATGAGCAGACTGTCTCACAAAGCTGGTGAGTACCATGTATCGTTCAATGCTGCAATCCCTGTGCCAACTGGAGAAGCCACTTTAGCAGTGCCATAACATCCATATTGGCTGTTATCTCAGTCACATCTCAAAGACACTGTGAGGCAGACAAAGTGGAGCTTAATGGTCATTAACATGGTAATAGAATTGTTTCCACGTGTCTGATTTGGTTTCAAAGTGTGAGATGTGTTCGCTCTATTCAGATCACTGAACACGTGGGTTATTGCCAAAAAAAAAACAACATTTGGGTTTTGCAGAAAACCTGCGCTCAGTCGAGTGGAACGTGAAACAATGGGGTCACAGACAGTGTGAATGTTTTGTACTTCCGCCAAAAATCCGCCAAATGAAAGGTTTCATCATGAGCGATAATGAAATGTTAAACAACACGTTTTTATTTTATTTTATTTATTTATTTTTTAAACTGGACTCAGTGGATGTCATGCATGCGGTTACATAAGTGACCTCTCAAATGAACAAAAACGGTGGGAGAAAATCCTCTCTCGACGGCGTGGTCACACAAACAGCCTGGTGGAGAAGCCTCAACTCCAATGTCTGCGGGGACAATCTAATTTGATGGCCCCAAACAGCGGCTCACTAAGTGTCTCTATCTTCATTTGAAGAGTGTTAGGAGGTAATATCATCAGTCTAAACGGCAGCAGGTACAATGTGGCTAAATGCTCTCATTACCTGAAAAAAACAATGTCTCAGAGGGAGCGGCCGTCTGTGGATGTATAAAGGATAAGTCTAATTACACGGTAATTCTCACAAATTACTCACCGTCTAATGCAGATGCGGCTGTGTGGGGGAAGGAAAGTGGGCGGGATTGTCCCTGAAAAAAAAAAAAAATAAAAAAAACGTATGAATGATAAGAGGACGGATTTCCTCTGTCCCCAAAATAACAGCGCAACACAACCGAAGAGTTCTAATGGTGGAATAAAGAAGAAAAATGGCCTCAAAACCATTAGAGTTAGTGGCAGGAGTCTTCCATTGTTGCAGTGTTTGCCTTTGGCGTCATGAGCTCAATGCCAGCTAAAGGTATAGAACAGTCCCTAATTCCTCAAAGGATGTGACCTCACACAGTAAAACATGGGCGGCATGTTGAGCCACTTACCACTTCAGTCAAAGGGGAATGTTCGAGGCCAGCGCGTTATTAGTGCTGATAGGAAAATTGCTGCTGATTCACTGACGTTTCCCTATGGACCTGTGCGATGATGACTCATTCAGAGCCGTGTGACATACGTGTGTGTGTTGTTTGTGTTGAGTAAGGAGAGGAGGGAAGGTGCAGACCGGTCCGTCGGTCATGGTTGTCTGCGTCATGTTTTGTGATCCAACAACTTCATCAGGCCTCGAAGTCCGTGAATATCTTCAGGATCAGCAGGCTTTACAGAACAAAGTAATTTGTTCCATACTACCCTGGGAGGAGGAAATTTATGCTCAGCGCTCCAATCTGCCTTCAGTTAGTTGTCAGGTAGTTCTGCTGGTGGCGGCGGTGCACTTGAATATAAACAGACCTGCAGCTTTGTGCACCTTTGATTAAAGTAACACTGCAAAGACCATTTATTCATAGTTGAGAAAATAAACATACAGAAAAAAAAGACAACGGTTCATGAGCTCCATGACAGAGTCAGGCAACTTTGGCTTTGGACGTCAGTACTTCTTACCTTCTTATCCCAGAGAGCAAAGTTTGATGCGGTGGCTATTTTACGCCTTGGAAGTGAGAATGTGTTGGAATTGCACGGTACTGCTGTGCTTGCATCGGCTGAACTCGGGTTTCACTCTTTAATTTAATATTTTTTATTGCCTAAAATAGTCAGTGGTTGTCCATTTATTTGATTTTTGCAATAAATGGGACACCTGTTCTGGCTGCTTCCCACCTCTTGAACCATGTAGTTGGGAGAGTTTCTCAACATCAGTGACCCCAGACCTTAAAGAATGCCAGAAACTGAGCTGAATAAGGTTGTCGCTCCATCACAAAGGATATGAATCAAGCAAGGTAATGTGGCTTAGATTCACCGGAGACATTTTGGGCTCTGACAATCCACGACACTCTTTTGAGGAAGGAGTCATGTGTCCTTGTTAGACAGAGTCAGAACCCGGGGTTGTTATGCCGATTGTCAATGTGGCATTTGTTCCATTTTGGAAATGACTTCTTGGTATATATACTGTATGTGCTTGGTTCTCAGTCAGGGACAATGAACGAAAAGGCTCATGATTGAGTTCAAACCCAAATGTATGTGGAGTGATGTGTTAGACACACAGTGTATTGTGTCTATAGCAACAAGATGCTATCGTTTAAACAAACCTTTCGCCTTACTGCGCTCTCAGAGGCAGTGTTCCATGACCAGAGCAAGAAAACCTTGTCATCTTACGTAACATCCCAGACCCGGAGGTCATCCTTATGTGAAGTCATTTAAAACTTGGAACAATTGAAAAATATATTTCCTCAACATATGGGGTGTATATAGCTGCAAAAAGGACCTTATTCTCCCGTTTCATTTCAGGGTTGTGTCTTAATCCAGTCCAGGTTTTCCTTGTTTTAGTGACTGAGGCAGATAGTTTCTCAGGACACAGAGAAATGACTGAAAGAATTCACCTTTAGATGATACTATCAGGCAGTGGCATGCTGAGGTCATGTCTACCAATCAAGTTCCTGCTGTTCAAAGATTAACTTTTGACATTTACTCTGACAGTTGTGGTCACCAGCAGCTACTTCAGTGGAAATCTCCGCAGTCAGTTCATTGGTGAATGCCAACGGTCGGTTCCTTCAAAACGTGCCTGACATTTTGTCATTCATAAAAGACACAAAGAGCCGCCATACACCACGGCCAAAGACAAAACAAAAACACACCAAAGAAAACCAAAAGGTGTGTATAAATATGTATAAAGGCATTAGAAACAGACAGATATAAAAGGCTGAATTCAGTTTAAAAGGGGCTGTGGACACTGTGGCAGGATCCATGTTCGTATTCATCACCATCAAAGTGGTAAATTATGGAATTGAGCATCACATACAGGAGATGCTACCAATGGACAGGTCCTGGTCATTTCCGATATGAATTCATTTTTCCTTTTATGCGATTAAAGTAGGAGAGCAGAAAAGGCAGGCGAATGCGGCCAAGAATTTTCATACTGTTACGACCCAGTGGTGATATTTTGATCTGTCTCTTTTGCGGTATTATTGAATTTTTCTCTTTTTTTGCCGCTGCTTTAGTGTTTGCAGAGTGGGTGTGGCTGGTTCTTGGGTGTGGGGGGTAGATGACTGGATGCCTGAAGTTCTTAAACATCACCGGCACTCTCTGTCTCTCCAGCCCCTATGACTAGATCCAATTGTGACATTGTTTTTGTCAAGCACTGCTGATCTGTTGTTATGAATCTGTTTTGGCTCATACTGGTATTGTGGTTTCATTTTGTTTAACACCTAAAAAGGGTCGCTCTCTGTTTTGACATGTTTGTGATAATACTTCCTCAGTTGTTTTTGTTTGTACGAAGTCAAGAAGCCTGGTTTTGAGTTTTGTTTGAGTAAGGGTATGTTCTGTTTGCTGTATTAGAACTTTTAAGACTCTGTAACATTTTGTCAAACTATTTTTCTTAATAATTGGTACCTAGCGTCGCCTTTAGTTTGAATCTATTGGGAAACTTGAGTTGGCTTTATTTGGATTGATGTGTGTGTTCTGTGAAGAATTGAGGCTAGAAAGCGTGGCAGCCATTTGTTACGCGCTACACCACTTGGCACGTGTAAATACAAAGTATTTGTGTTCAGTTTTATTCCTTTTATGTGTAACATAAAATTGACTAGAGTGGTGGTGAGGGTGACGCGGTGGCAAGGCAGCAAACAGTCCTCGCTTGGTCAAAACAAGGGATTTGGAAATTGAAGATGAAGTGTCGCTATGGCCTGGCGGAAGAAGCTGTTTTGGTGTTGGCGCTGAGAGAGAGAGGGGTCACTGTCATTCATGAAGAGAGGGCAGGTTGGTGCAGATGATCCTCCCTGCAAGCCTGACTGACTGTTGTAGTCGAGCCGAGTCAAGCCAGACAGTGATGGCGTTGCAAATAACAGACGAGACATTGGACATGTCAAACATGTCTCAGTTGTCATAGGATATAGCCTCTCTTGGGCCACAGTGATGATGGCTCCTGACCCTAATCCACTTTTGTAGACCACTACTCCTGATGGTGAGAGGGGTTGAAGATAGGTGGCCAGCCTGTTGACCTCCCACTAGACCCATCATTGACCGATCTTGACCGTGTCATTTGTATAACTAAGGACACGTTTGGGGTCATTTGTATTGAGAGCAAGTGGAGTGGGGAAAGCACACATCCTTGTGGGACTCCAGTGCTGATAGTCCTTGTGTTGGAGGCGATTCATGTGAGAACCTTTGTTTTTGAATCAGGCTTGTTTAATGTACTGAAGCGCAAATTCATTTTACTTTAAATATACTGCAATCTTCAGCTTTTAGTTTTCAAAGTAGAAATCCTGATGTGCCGCCTCTAAAGATGATGCTTTATTCCAACAATTCCCTCACATTCTCACAGCAGGTCAAGAAAACATGCAATAACTGCTTTTATATCTGGTGATATTCTTCAGCCAATATAGCCTCTAAGGAAACCGTCTCACTCTCTAACAAGGAGGGGATTGCGTGGCCTCACGCATGATTCCCACCGCCCCTCCCAAAAATCCAGCTCTTGGCTCATTATGTGCTCCACAAGGGGGGTGCCTCCTTGTTGGATTTTCCACTTCTGGTGCTGAAAAACAGCCACTCCTTGCAACTACACTGAAGGAAATGGGGAACACACTCTCCAGATCTGGTGGCATTTGAGAGGCTTCCACTACTCTGTGTTTACACCTTTGACTGCCACTTGCGTTAAATTTGCAAACGCTTGAGTGAGACAGAAGCCACACACACACACACGCACACTGAAGGCTGGTAAATGTTAGCGGACTTTCCAAGCCGCGTGCTACAATGTTTGCCCCTTTACCTCCCGTCTGTTCATTATAAACTCAGCAGTTTGTTTCATATAAGAGGGGATTCCGTTTTTTTCTTTTTCCTGTGAATGGTCTCTGTTTAACTATCCACTTCAGACAGTCGTAATTCGGTCCAGGGAGCTGTGTGATTTGCATGCAGGGAATTGACACATGCATGGAAATCAAAATGCTGAGAAGTGAATTTGAATGTTTTTCACTCGTAGTTACCTAAAAATGCCCAACACACAGGCTCGATCTCTCCGGTGCGTCATCGATTACAGAATTCAGAGAGGTGGCCAAAGAGAGAGGTGGTGCGTGTAATCGAGCGTGTGCAGCGAAAGCTATTTCAAAATAAATAACATTTCATACTGTTCACTGACAACTGCCTCAGGTGATGTGAGCCATACACATGCTGAACTGTTCCCTTTATTTAGTTATATTTTAATGACTGGTGAAAAAAAAAGAAAAAAAATGGCTTTGTGTTGACTTGATCTTAATGAAATATCAATATTTTGTATGACAGGTATAATATTTAATTTAAATCTAAGTTAAATAAACAAGTTTTCTGCCTGTCTGTACAATGTCATCACTGTCCATTATTTAAAACAAATGATTATATATATATATATATATATATATATATATATATATATATATATATATATATATATATATACATATATATATATATATATATATATATATATATATATATATATATATATATATATATATATATATATATATATATATATATATATATAATTATATACATATATATAGTTGGTTATTTTAATATTAATGTCTCTTCATCTGACTAATAGACTTTGTGTATTTAAATATTTTTTCTCATATTTTGTTCTGGTGTTTTAAATTACAGATGTACAATGAAGTCTGATAGAGATGTCATCAGTGGTCAACATCAACAGTATGAGAGAAGCGCAGAAATGTACTTGAAATGTATTGAATGTCCATTGCGATGACGATTGTAATGATGAGCTTCAAACTGTAATATTTCCCATTCGCAGTAAATAATATTAAAAGATTCAGGGGAACATGTCTGCCATGTTGGCCTTCCCCTCACTGAGTGCCGTAGAAGCCTCTCTGTCTCCATCATCCTCTTTAACAGGCTGCTGTGGCATTAAGGAAATCATGAATCACAGTGGTAATTGATGTCTTTTATAGGGGGCTTCACAAATGCAGGTCTTTTTATTGGTTCACTGGCTGCAGTACACAGTAGGTATATCCTGCTGCCTGTGTGGGGAGAGCGCGGGCACTTCTCCGGCTTGGTGGACGATAGAGAACACATTATCTTCTTATGAGCTTGTGAGATTTTAACCACCTTAATTCTGGTCATAAGTCCTCCATCAAAGAGCGTTGGTGCAGAATGTGTTCTACCTTTTAATTAATGCCAGATCTCTCCTTCTTTATAACCCATCTGAGATGAAAACTGCTTTAATGGAATCCTTGGCTTCCAGCGGAAAGAGTCAAAATGTGTTTTTGATATACAGAGACAAATAATCCGGCAGTTAGGGAGGGAAGGTCTGTGCGGAGAAAAGGTTTACAGGCTGGTGAGAAGAAGAAGAAACTGCTCTCAAGTCAATGGAAGAAGAAAAGCGCACAGAGAGCACAGACTTCCAACAAGCAGCTCACTTCCGCCTGTTGTGTGATTTTCACTAACCATTGTCATCTCAGGTTGAAATTTAATTCTTGATAAGCTGTTGGTTTTCAATGAGATTGGGTTTTTTTCATCAATATTATTACTATTTTTTTTAAATATTTAGCAAAGGACGATGAGAACAGACAAATATTAAAGCAATTCAAAGTACAAATATAAAAAATAAATAAATAAAAAAAAGCATATCATCCACATTAGACATTTCAAGGAGATTGTTGACCTCTACTGTAAGAGTCGACAGCCATTGACAAATCTTCCCTATTTTGCAAATAGTTTTGCAAATTTTCTGCTACTTTCTGCAGAGGAGGGTCCAACTGACTCAGTGTTGACTACAGGATCCAGAGGGTAACCGAGGACACATATCCGAAAATGTTCATTGATTTCTATTTACAATTTTTCCAGTTTCAGTTTTCCGACAATGGGGATGCCACGACTGGTCAATATAGCAGACAGGCAAAAAGTCCTAAAAGCGCCAGACAAGATGTCAGATCATAGAGATCACAGCAGCGCTACTTTGTCACCTGCTGGCCATGTGAACTGGTTTCAGCACACTACAGCAAAGAAAAGAAAAGAAAAAGAAAGTCTGAATTCTTAAAATAGTTATATTTATTCCATATAAGGCTGTGTCCCATTTCTCACCCTAACACTCACTTCTGACCCTAACATTGGGTTTTTCACGTGTAAGTGTAGTCTGTCCCAATACTCCTAAGAGCGAGGGCACTCGCCGTTCACCACTTGAAATGGTCCCTTCAAACCGAGGGAGCTCCGGAGCTGAGGTGAAACCAAGTGGCAATATGAAGCGATGATCTATCACCGCAACATCGCGGCGAGGCTGGCTTCAGCTGGCTTCAGCTCCGCCCATTTCTTCTTCGTTGGTTCACCAAACCAAGTGAGATGATCTGCGCTGATGCAAGAGGTTGCAAAAACATTGGAGCTGGCATTTCCAAAATGTCTCCAACACTCGATATGCAGGAAACACAGCACAGCGCAGCAGCCAATGACACGCTGTCTTTACGCGTGACATCATGAAGAATTCTTAGGGACGTGAATTACTTCACTTCATAGTGGAGGGCTCTCAAAACCAAGTGCTAGTGTCAGGGTGAGATATGGGACACAGTTGTCCCTTTGAACGGAAACCATGCCCCCAATAAAAACAACTGGCAGCTTATCTGTATTCAGGGCACACCACAAAATGTATGAACAATATATTGTGTATTTTAATGACAACAATTGTGATCACACATTTTGGGTGTCACATAGACAGTCACAAATTGCCCGAGCTCCTGAGTGAGACCTGCTTAATCCATAGTAAAACAAGAATCTGATGCTGGAGAGACTGTCTGAGGAAAAGAAACGATCGCGTTCAGAGAATCGTAGGCTGAAAATCCCGGGTTCCCCTGGACTCTAACCTAAGTCCCACCTTCGAGGATGTTGTCATGAAAACTGAGAATTGTCAGATGCTGAAATGAGCTCAAAATAAACTGATAAAATTAGAAATGAACCAAAGGTTGGTGGTAGCCCAAGCAGACAGACAGGTAAAAATAACAGTAAAGCAAAAGAAAGGCAATAACGTAGCACTTGTTGACGCCTCATACGTGACTTTGCTACGAGCACATTCCAAAAATCCAGACCTTTACAACAAAGAACACTGTGTAATCACTGACTTATCAATGACCAGAAGGGTCGGGAAAGTCCACTCCTACCAATTAATTGTAGACTATATCTGCATTGTTTGGTTTCCTTTTGGTGAAAGCGAGATAAACAGGTTTGTCCTTTTCTGTCCGGAGTTATAAGTGCATCTGCGGGACAGCAGCGTGGCAGGTGGTGATAAACACGGTGAGGATGGAAACAAGAGGGGAGGACAAAGACATTTAGAGCTGTAGGCCTTTTATCTGTTGTTTTGTTGGCTCAAAGAAACCCAGTGGAATCAGCAGCCACTGTTTCTTCTGATTTCCCGAGGACCATTAAGAGCTGCTTCTGCTTTCAATAATTCCACTCCAGTTAGGTTCAATGGCAGTTGCCCTCATGGTTCAAGACAGAAGGAAATTGTTCAGTTTCCTCATGTTAATGCCAAATTATTATATAATTCAGGAGGCAACGATTTTCTGTTTGCAAGTCATGACAAAAAGTCAAAACCTGTCAACAATTACAGTAGTTTCAGTATACTATGTTTGGAGATTTTACTCAAATTATGCACAAAATAAACGCGGAAATATGACACAACTCTTGAAAAAATCAAATTTCGGTTCTATGTTTTGTCTCCATCGGCATGTGAAAATCTTTGTAGTCTTGATGGAGTTCAAGAAACTAGAGAGACAGGCATTAATAATGCGGAGCCGACAAGTCTACATGTGCACTCTGGGGAGTGTTGGATAATCAACCAGACTCTAAATTATTTTTTGGAAAATGATCATACACCCCATATCAGCATCACTACAGGATAATGGATTCAGGCATCATTCCCTTGCTGAGAAGTCGCTCTGGAGCAGTGCTTCTTAACCTGGGTTCGGTGAGTTGGTCTCAGGGGTTCGGCCTGAGCGTCTGCCGTGGCACTTGCCAAGGTGAAGCCACGCATATCTGAACTGCTCTCTCAAAGCAGAAGTCACACTGTCACACTGTGCTGCTTTGGTTCTTTGAACAAGGCGATGTTCATGCATGGTTCATTTTGTGCCCCAGAAAAAAACACACCTATGTCTTGAATTTGAAAAAAAAATATATATATATTTCACATATTTTTCACCTAATAAGAGTTCAGTGAATGCACATATGAAACTGGTGGGGTTCGGTACCTGCAACAAGGTTGAGAACCACTGCTTAGCCTTGGTCTCGGTCTCGGTTTTTTCTTAATCTCAGGTTAGTTGGTCTCGACTGCAACACTTGCCTTAAGACTGATGGAAAAATCTGAGGAAATTCTGAGAAAACACAAGGACATCACTTGTAGCTCATTCAGCAAAATCGTCACATAGGAAAACAAAATGGAAAAACTCCTGAGAAATAATCTTCCATTTTGGAATATTGATCATATTTCAGACAAATATGATGCTTTTCATACACCTGTGGTCCTTGGCTCAAATAGTACTTTATAGCCCAAGATAACAGAACCAAGACTGCTGAATATTAAGTCCTTGCTTAACAGAAATTCATACGAGATTAGACTGAAAGTAGAAACAACAATGTCCTTTTTCATTTGTTTCTTTTTTTAATTCAAGAAAATGATAACCAAACACATGAACTCAGTGTTAACTCCACTGTTATCCAGAGAGACTTCAGGAGCATCTGAAAACATGTACAGTTTGCATGCCTCATATTATCACGTGGAGGGGCTGGAACATTTTTTACTTACTTACATTACATTTCTGTATATTTGAAAACAAAAGTGCAATAAATGTGCAGTTCCTCTGCTTCCTCTCCTTCACTCAGTATTTGCAAAGTAAATGTAGTACACCTGCTCAATAACCATAGAGGTCATTCACATGTTAATAAATGCTTTTTTTGCATTAATTTTCCATTTCCATGAACTTATTTATTTTTTCCCATCTCAAAGTCAATCATTTGTATTATTTTTAAATGTCCTTTTTATTCTTCATAAAAAGAAGAAATCATCACCCCACCTGCGTCTCACTTTCATTGGCACAAGCCCCCGCGGTCATACCGGACTTGAACGAATGAATCCATGAAAACATGTTTTGAACAAGGAGATCAGGCCCCCGAAAACAACCCTTAGCTAAAAGGTATTCATTTGTCAAGGATTAAGACATTTCCTTTGCTCTAATTGATACATGAAATTTTGGGCCTAGTTCACGAAATATTGTGAGACAGATCTATTTAAACCACCGCACACATGGTTCTGATATCACTGGCATGTACGACTTGGTCAGGAGTTCGAGTCTCGGGGCTTGTCTTCCTGCGACAATGGCACTGAAGTTCTGCATGGAACGTGTTTCCGTTGACCAATAAAAATGCTCCATTGACGAACTGAAAATTACACAACAGTTGACAGTGGCACTTTTTTTCACTGACCATAAACAGACTTTCACTACTGAGACACACACACGCCGAAAAACTTTGACCTTTGGGATTTTTATAGATTTTAAATGTCATGCATCCGATTCATGGAAAATCAGCGTTGAGGATCGGAACAGAAAATAGTTCCTGCTACAGCTCTTGATTACTTAGGTGCCCTTGAGCAAAGCCTTGTTGTCCGCATTGAGTTAGCCACTTAGCGGATGACAATACACACATGTCGCCTCAAATTCACCAGGAATGAATTGGGAACTGGCATGTGTGTTTAACTAACTCGCAGAAATGTGGAGTGAATACATTTGTTGGTGTATATTTCACTATACTTTAGCCTTTGAATTACACTCATCAAACCTTGGAAGTGAATGGATTCATGGATAGCATGGTCTACGGTCGCTCTACCTGCAAAACCCTGAGACCTTTCTGGTCGTATTTTTAACAGCGATAAAGTTGGCGTTGGCTTACGTCTTAAAAAAAAGGGGAGTCCTGGGCAGCTCTTCAAGCACTAGCGGGGTGAGTTTCCATTTGAATTCCATGAGGTGAGTGTTTATGGTGGTGTTTCCCAGTGAGCCTGTGGTACCGCCGCAGCATTTGTTTTGTTTTGTTTTTGTTCTGGATGCTGGAAAGAATGTGTTTCCAACATAGATTAGCCGTGCCAAAGAGCCCGTGACGATGCCTTGTCCCACACAACCACTCCCAGGTGCTTAGCCAGTTTTATGAATACACTTTCCTCATTATTTGGCCTTTACTTGTTTGGCATCACGCTGGCCGTGTTCATCGGAGCGTTGCACTGAGAAGGTTACTATCATAAAAATGTGGGAAAATCAAAAACCTACTGGCCCGGCTTTATTGTTTGTAAGCAAATGTCATGCTAGAGCACATGTGAAATGAGCAATGCCAGTTACGAAAACACCACCGAACCAGAGCAGTGCTGATTTACGTTCAACGGAATCTGGATTATAAGCGCTACACTGGTTGTTATCATGTAATAGTGATGAAGAGTCACCCTACTCTGACTAAATGCATCTTGTTGCTCGGGCCATAAAAGCATTTCACTGTCACACACCAGCTGCATCCGTCTTGTTTTATGACGTCACCGACTGACAGGGTGCTGTAGCTCGGCATGAAGGCTGGCTGCGTGTCAGCGAAGCGGGATATCCAACTCAATACTTGTGGTTTCAGAGAAAAACGAGAAGTGCCTCTTTGCATGCTTCATTAATTTGCACTGGATGAAACCGCCGCAGTAATTTATTTACTCCAAATAGATTCCCAGTGTGGATTCGCTGGGAGAAATAGAGCCGTTCTTCTGCTGTGTTTAAATCTGTTGTCTGTTTCATTGCCTTGTGCCAAACCATGCATGTTGTGACTTTGAAAAAGGGAACAAACTTGCATGTTTTTACATGTCGATGATCTTCTGTTGGTGAAAATCATTAGGAAATAAGGAGAGGCAATCTGACTCTATCTTTCCAAGGGAATGCACTGGACAGCGCCAGTAGAATGACGACATATCTTCCAGATGAGCAGGTAAACCGAAGACTCTGCTCTTTTATTCTTTATTATTATTATTATAATTTTTTGGGGCTGCCCAACTCTAGCTTGGACAAACACAGCATAAAGCCAGAAGCATTTTAGTGATCACAAGAAGATCCAAACTCATCACACGTATTTATGTGTTGCTAGAGATGAGGTGACACTGATACAGATGGATACAAGAAAACACATTTTCCTGCCTTAATATATGGCTGTGTCTGTTCTCTTGCCAGTTCTTTGCCAATAAAATGCATTATTATTCAGTAAAACCCTGCGCTGTGGATGAGCTGTGAGAAGTATTTACAAAAGTTGGACCGAGTCAAAGGCTTGATGTTTGAACTGCTAAAAAAAATAAAATGCTCGGTCAAACACTGACATTTAGAGTAATGTTAAGAATGTGTACAGAAAACTGAGCCTCTTTTTGAGATCCAAATGTTTAAATCAATGCTCCTTTAAATGGAGCGGTGCCCACTTTGGTGGCCTGTGCATCTTGTACCAGCACCTCCTGGATGCTGCCTTTCTGAGAATGTTCTTCTGGAATGAGGGACTCACCCAGTGTTCTGGTTGGATGGTTTTGGTAATGAAATTTACATCGGCTGGTTGTCGCAGTAATACTGTTCTATCCTGGCGCAACAAAGTGTAGCGAATCAAAAAGTTACTTGTATTACAATTGAGTTAGGAGAGCAGTTTGTTTGTTTTGAAATCTCTTCACTTCACATCCAGTTCAGCTGCAGCTCTGGCCACCACGACCCGCATCACTGAGCGGTTTGGTCTCGGTCCCAGTAATAGCGGCACCGTGTCTCCGAACATGTACACAGAGTGTGGTGGACTTTCACAACAAGTAGGTCATTAGCATTCAAGGGGAAACAAATGAGGGTCCCGGTTCAGAATCCAGCGCCGCTGCTTTACAGGCCAAGATTGCTGGCAGGTGTTGCCAATTGGCAAACATTGGCCTTGTCCTAGGTTTGAAGGGCAGAAGATTACTGACAGATGGAAGAGTCCAAAAGAGTGCATTCAGGTAGACACCAGGAAGATGGGGTGGGGGGCGAGTGGAAGGAGGAGGCCAGGCTACCGGGCGGATGAAGGTCTGGCATGACGTCAGCGCCACACACTTGCAAACTCACCATGGCCTTAAGCAGGACTGATGTAATGCCCCCTGCTGATGGGGGTGAGTTTTGTTTTTTATTTTTTTTGTTTTACCAAGGGGGATAGAATAGAGAAGCGCCAAACTGCTGCGAGCCTCCATCACTTGCTGCACAGATGCAAAGCTTCTGCAGTAGCTCTGAATTTGAGAAAAATGAAAGGCCAGTCAGACTTCCCTCACACTAAAAGTCGCGGTAGATGAGTCAGCGTTTAACGTTTGTTTATGAAGTCAGACTGACATGTGAGTAAAACAACAGCAATGAGGCAGAGTTTCTGGGAAACTCAAACAGGCAATTACAAATTTGCACCGTAATGAAACCTTTCCAGAGGAGTGACAGTTCACCTGGAACGCCTCCCGAGCGGAAGTCACTTCATCAACATGGCATTATAATGATTTAAACACAAGGCTTTATTTCCACTGTTGCCTCGGCAACCTGGATCCATATGGCTAGTTTACAGATGGACAGAAATAGATAAAAGAGGAGAGGACGTTTTTGGAAAGGAAGTAATTTGGTTGATAATAAGAGCAAGAGACAGTAAATGTCTAGAAAATCACTTGGGACCAGCAGTAAAATTGTTTTCAAAAAATTGTTGACCAGTTTATGCACAGCTTCAACATTTCAAACAGGTAAAAGTAGCAAGTATCACTATCTATGACTGTTGTGTTAAGTTAAGTCTTCATTTGGTGCTCAGTAATGACATTTATTTTATTTCATTTTATTTATTTTGGTTACCAATTTATTGCTCTTTCACAATTTATTGAACAAGTTTATTGCTGGATTGACTATTTTCTTCCAACTTGTCTTCATGCATTGGACCAGTCAGAAGCAGACTTACTTTTATTATGAAGTTAAGTAGTTTATTTTCTTTTTTCCACAAGCATGGGAAATATGTGTGTGCTATAGTGTTAGACAACATGACAGCATCTAATCTACTGAGATCACTAAATCAGCATAGTGCTTGCCGTGTGTTATTGTCTGGAAAACCAGGGTTCGAGTACCAGCCATGTATTTGTAATTACAATAAAAAGACATGTTCATGTCTTAACCCCTTCTATAGGCTACTGAAACCTCATACAGAGGCTGCTTGAGGACCACCATTTGCGTTCTTTGAGAGGTTTTCTGTTGTTTGTGTTTTACAGTTTGAGGTGCTTTTGGAAGTGGTGAGGAATTCATTGCTGTGTTTCAAGTGTAAAGAGGCGTGTTTAGTTATTTACAGGGCAGAATATTTGGCTTTGTGACTGTGTGTATCAATGCCTTACTAGTTGTGACCATTTCCTCTTCAACGACACATCATTGTGTGACAAATCATTTATTTTACAGTGGCACCTCGGTTTTCGAACGTCCCGGAATTCGAAAAAATCGGAGTTCGAACCAAAATTTCGAGATTTTTTTTGCTTCTGATTTCGAACGAAAATCCAGAAGTCGAATGCCCCCGAAAAAAGCTGTAAATAACGTGCGAGGACCGATCAGTTGACCCACGACGCGCTTTGTTATTGTGTATAACGCAGCCTCTGTATGCAGACGTGTCCCGTTAGCTACATTTCCTGTCTGTTTTTTCTTCATATTGAGGTGCAAAACCTTTCCTGTCTCCACACTGGACCGTGGCAGAGTGTCACAGGGGAGGTGCTCGCTCTCACTCCAGGGTTTGATGTCCTGTTGTGGGCTGGAGCTGGGACAGGGATGAGGCGAGTCTGGGACAGAGCGTGACTTGGTTTATGACTTTGTCACAGCCAAACTGCACAGAAGCGCACATTCAGAGCTGGACACGCACCGGGCACCTCTTCACTTCTGGAGAGACGTCACTCACTCGGCAACCCCTCCCACATGCAGCGGCCACACACATAGAGGAACAGCGCACCTGCAGCAGACACTCTACATTCACTCCTACAAAAGCCTGTTTTAAGGCTTGGAACGCATTGTTTCTTTTTCCATTCATTGTAATGGGAACAATCAATTCAGATTTCGAACGGCCGCCTGGAACGGATTGTGGTCGAGAACCGAGGTACCACTGTATTTAGTTTACGGTCAGTCAGTTGCTGCTATTTTATTTTAGATTTTTTTTTTTTTAAATGATTTGTTGTGTTTCCTCATGTATTCTCATTATCGCTGTTGAGTTCCCATATTAATTTTGTAACGTGTCTTAAAGGCTGTGGAACTATGCATAAATACGCAGCGTGAAATGATCATATATTGTCTTCAGAGTTGGTTTAAAGGATTTGAGCTAAATAAGTGTAGAACTGAACTGTACCATCCAGGCGGGGGACAGAAGCAGTGATGTCAAAACTCATCTGGAATAGTGAGTTTCATTGAACAAACTATATTGAGATATGATCTCTTTCACTTCCGTTTCTCTCTTCATGACAGCTCATAATGCAGTGAACCAGAATCTCGACTCAACATTTGGGATTCCTAATTCTGCATGTGAGGGTGCATGATTTTCATCCAAACACAACAATCATAGCAGCAGATGAACAAGTTGAATTCTAATACAGTCATACATTAAAGGTTCCTCCACCAAAAAAACAAAAAAAGCCTTTACCACTTCCCTTGCCATTTCCTCCGGCGCCACCGCTTCCATTCATCAAAAACCCAGAAGATGTCCAACTGCAATACTTCCAAAGATTCACGCGTATTTGCAGTATTTTTAGAACATGATTGTGGTGGCTGCCGTGCATTTTCCGTCAAGTGGTCGGGGTCTGCACAATGAAAACACTTTCTTTTTCTGCTCCTTGCTCCGGACTCACTTGCTATTCAGTAGCTGAGCAACATGCAAACACACAGAGATTCATTTGTAAAGCAGACTGTTCGGTCATTTGATACCTCTCCACTGGAGTCAGAGTCTGGCTTCCTGCTTTTCTTATCCAGCAGGATGAAAAAGTAAGAATTGCTGAGAGTATGTTCCACTTTTCTGTAATCAATAAAAGCGAACGGCCGCTGTTTAGACGTTCAGGACTGACTCTGATAATGTGGCTCGTGCTTGATACTCTCCATGACAGCAAAGAGGGGCCCCTGTTTACTTCAGTGCTGACATAAGAGGTCATTATGTGGAATACTGTTTTTAAGCTCTGCTGTACTTCAGTTTCCCTACTGTCAATCTCAATCCTGTCTTTGATTTTTCTGTTTGTCATTGGTTAGTTGGTTCCCATGATGATATTTCCCCATGTTGCTATAAATTGCTGCTGACTACAAGTGAAAATGTCGTGGCCCTCCGCTGCAGAATGAGCGATTGCTTTTCCTTAACCTGGGCTTAAGTTCGGCCAATGTCGTACAGAGGATGTCAACGTGATTTTTCAGAAATGTCGGGGGAACTTGTGTCCTGTCAACTTGAAGCGCTGCTATGATAAGTGTGGAACTCCCGGGCTGAAAAGTCAACTTCCTTACAACACCGACCATGATTTAACATTTTGACTGCAAATATCTTGTGGATGAGATGAACACTATCTTGTCAATTTTTATCATTATCACAGTAGTTTAAAGGCTGACAATGTGTTGTAGTTTTGGTCCTCAGAAGGGCAGAGATAGAGAGGCGCTTAGATTAGTGGAGTCTGTGAGGCATAGGTGGGGAATGTACAGTATATATGTGTGTGTAATACTGGTGTAAACTGATGACTCGAGGTCCTGATGTAGAGAGTCCGGACAAAAAAAATCCATGTCCCCTGTTTTAACAGCTCTCGCACTGTAGGAATCTCTTCCTTCCCCGGGATTATGTGTTTACATCGAATGAAGAATGACATCATGTCCACAATCAAGATGTGCCAACGCACAATGAACTCATAATAGTGAGCGAGGAGGCAGCAGTGTTTATGTCTACCAAAGCGTTCACTTTACCGTCATTTTGTTTGTCTACGTTTTCTTGAATTTGGAATGTTATTTAACTAGAAACCTGTTGATAATGCTCATAGTTTAAATGTTTATAATGAAACTAAGAGTTGCATGTCTCCCAACATGCTTTAAACTGAGAGCATTACTGCGCTGAAGCTTCTGTGTACCGTTGCACCTCAATATCTTATGTAATATTTTTATATCAGGATCTTAACTATAAATCACAACAGTGCTTCTAGTTTTTCATCCAGGTAAATAATTTATTCGACCATGGACTGTTTCTTCATGTTCCAGAGGTGTAATAAAGCTCTATAATTGTCACAATGTCTGTGCATGTTTTATGTGCGTGTTTTATTGTTTAATTGACTTGTCATAAAAAAACCTGAGTGTAATTTTTCATGACTCACTCTACAGCAGACAAGGAAACGCACTGATCTGATTGCAACAGTTGTGTCTCCAAGGTACTTGCACTATCCACAATATGTTCACCAATACTTCAGCTGTTTGGTAAGTATTAACTTGGAGGGTTAGTCAGTCAGTTCCCAAGTGTCTTCAAGGAAACAATCATCATGACGACCGCAGAGATCTGAGGAGAGGAAAAATCCAACCCTTCCTCTGTTGTGTATTTTTCTGTGTAAAGAAAAGGAGATATCATTGTTACAAAATGTGGCGAGAAACTCAGATGAACTAATATCTCCGTAAATGTGAAATCAGCTGAGTTTATTTAAAAGCAGTTCTGTATTTTCACAGTAATTTGTGCTGCTCATTTCATAATGTTGGTCTTGGACCGGTCCTGGTGAGAGTCGAGCGGCGCTACATTAGATTAGCCGCCTGCACAGAGAGAGATTCCGCGAAGAAAAGAAGTTGTGGGAGATGTCAGCGGCTCTGATCAGAAGTTCATCTATTTATAAGGAACTTTGTTCCAAGTCGTATTTGAGAGTGTGAACAATTTCTTAGGAGAGAGGCGGACCTGCTGGGTGCGTGGCAACAGCGGCATCCAACAAAAAGAACCAGCGTTCTTTCGGTGCTTGCATGGTTTGTTGAATCTCGTTTTAGGTGGTCTTGCGGAAAAGTCACGCAGCGGAGGGTTCGCCGGGTCTGTATAGTCGTGTTTCCTTTCATGGTCGCCGCAATGAGACATCGAGAACCAACAGTGGTGAAGATGATGACAGCCACTGTTGGGCAATAAACGTTCAAGTTTACGAGCCTGAATTGCTGCGACACCTCTACTGTGCAGAAATACAAACGGAAATTGTCTCACAATGACAGACAATTGACTTTGAAATTGTAAACAAATATGACTAAATGTATAGGTAAATTCATGTGTAAATGAATGTAAAAATAAAAAATGGATTTTGACATTTTGCTGTCACAATGCAAATTAAGTTGGCTGGATAAACGTCAGTCTGAAGCAGCGTCTGGTTACCGTGATGCAACTGATTCTCCCACTACTGCCTTCATGAGCAGCAAATATGTTCATCATAGCTTTGCCTTTTACCCCGGACTCACACCACATCCTCACAGTGAGACCATTGCTGCATTCAAAGAGTCCAATTTCCCAGAAAATGTGACTCCACGAGTCTGTGATGTCGCATCAGATGACTTCTTAATGTCTTCTTCATTTGTGTTTTCGCATTTTCACTGTTGTATAATAGGTGTTTTACTCACATTAAAGGATCATTTTCAGCCACATTTCTTCCTTTGCTTGAGTGTCCCCGGATAAGTTGTCAGTTCTTCAGCAAAATAATTCAACTTGAAATTGATTGATGTTAGTGGAAGGGGAGGAGAGGCATTCCAGCCAGTCAGAAGTGAGGAAGGCAGTATTGTTCCCTATCGTCAGATCATTGCCGACTTTGTCACTGTCACTTTCAAAAGTTGTTCAAAATTGTTGTTGTTATATACTCTGGTGTCAAGCATCAAGTAAAAAGCTTCTTTCACTTGACTCATGTTGGCGCTTAGTGAGAAGAATGTGAGTCATAATTTACAAATGGTTTTATTTGAAAAACTCACCAGATCTGCTTTACTTTTATCAGAAGTCGGGGAGTCGGCGATAATGGAAGCAGGGACCTTTATGAGCCAAACAATGAAGAAAATGGAGAGAACGGAGGGAAACAATGAAATGAGCGAATAATGGTGGACTCTGGTAGGAAGAGACGCAGGAAACAATGAGGGATGATGAGAAGGATTGGCAGGAAAAGGGAGGAACTTAAAAGTCAATAATGGCACCAGAAAAAGTACCAGAACAGAAGACCAAAAAAATGAAGACAGACAATTCTGGCCTCATAGCCACAAACACCTCTTCTTCTTCTTCTTCTTCTATCTCTATCAGCTTCTCCCTTCAGGGGTGGCCACAGCGGATCCTCTTCCTCCATCTCACTCTCATCCTCTGCTTCCTCTTCTCTCATGGAGCCACAGTCAGAACTAGCAGTGGAGCCCGAAAATATTCAATGAGCTGTGCGGTGTGCACTGCAGTGGTGATGACGGTAGTTTAAAGATAAGACCTTCAGAAAAAAAAAAAAATGTTGATGTGATCTGGGGTGAGACACTATGAGACGTCGATCACTGAGTGCAGTTGCGGTGTCCACATCACTCTCACTTGTAACAAGAGACGAAAGAGTGGCCCCAAAAAATCTCTTCATTTCCTCTTCTCTTCCTCTCACACTTTGAAGTCTGAGTCCATTTTGCTGACACAACATCCTTTCCAGTCGGGAAAGGGAGGGGTTTCATTGTTGAAGTTCAAGTTTTCTTTCTCATTATGACCTATATTCTTTATTTAGGAAAGCTCATCTTTCGGTTGTTATTGGGGGAGCATGGTGCACTTGGGTGTTTTTAACAATTATGGACTTTTTATGCTACTGAGATTTTGGACAAATAATAACAACAATGACAAAATAAGGAAATGGGATGTTCTTTTGGGAAAATAAATACTTCACACATTATGGCACTATACTTTCTTTCCCAAGCTTTATTGATAAAATTCTGATGGGAGTGAAACAAAACTGTCCAAACACAACCGCAGAGCAAATGAAAAAGGTGTTACAAGGTGATACACGAAGATCATTTCAAAAAATGAAATGTTTGGCTGAGACTTCTTCCCTTTGCCTTAGTGCCAAAGTACTCTTACAAGATTAGGCCTCATCTTTATCAATGACATCTGGGACTTGACTATGATACCAATTTTGAAATCCTAAAATGGTGACGCCACATCTTTCCAAAATTTGTGTCACACTTCCAACATATTCAAAGGCTCAAACCTACACCTGTCAGACCTGCTTCCTATGGGTGCACAAACACTAGATCGTCCTCTACACATGTTGATACTGCGACCCTTGAAGATCTCAATGTTACCATTCGATGGGATGGGCTCTTGACAGCAATGATTTTAATGGACAACTTACGAAAAACAGATGAAAACAGTTGCAGGTGGTCGGGAATTTGATTGCAGCGGATGTATCTCAACGTCTTGTCGCGTTTTGAGACTAACACAGAGGTGTGTTCTGCTAAAATGTACCTTTCCTTTTGCATATGTATTATTTGTGTAAAATAACACCTGTTGTTTGTACAAAATAATAGTTTGTATCTGGTGACTGAACAGATGTAACTGAAAAATGGAATTTGAAACCTGTAGTTACCTACTGTATGTAGTGGAGTAGTAAAAGTCTGGAATTTCCTCTCAAGGGACTATAAAAAGGACATAGAATCTTGTTTGGCTCATGATTTGGACTACAATGTTGGAGTACAAAAAAATAAAAAATATATATAATATATAATAACATTGCTACTGGTTAGAAAAGTGTTATAATTTCACAACAAAACAATTCATTTCTTTTCACTGGTTTCACCCCTTATGCGGCTGTCCTCCACAGTGACAGTCAAAATGCACACACTTTTTTTTCTTGTGTCGCTCTGCCAATGTGTCAACAGGCAACACTGGAGGAGTCAGTATAGGACGCAAAAGGAATCTTTCCCAACGTCAATATATGACGTCATAGGAGCGGAGAGGATGTGTTTTTCTGACCGTAGGAGGTCGATTAGAAGAACAGCAGAGAGCGTTGTACGCGCTGAATTGTCTTTCTTTGCTGTCTTCCATAAGAGGGAGGAATCATCCTCGACTTACAACGCACTAGCGCTGTCATTACAAATCCCACTTGCCAACGTATCAACAAAAAAACAGCAGAAAATGTTTCTTGTGATGACATTTCCCCAATGTAGGCTGTTCAAGTGTAGCAGGCCCCTACGCCGCCTACACTGGCACTTGGGAACTCTGCAGACTAACTCATAATGGCTCCAGAAGATTTGGGGTTATAAAAACCAAGTTCACATTACACAATTTAAATGTTATATTCCAGTTAGGGCTGTCAATTGTTTACATTTTTTTGTATCATGTAAGTCAAGTTATCAAGTTAACTTGCGATTCATTGCAAATAAATCACATTTTTTCTGTTCTAAATGTAAGAGTTTAATGTGGAATGCATCATACGTTAACCCAAATTTTCGTGGTCAAAAAACATTTAGATGTTTAATTTATTGGCAGCCCTAATTCGCATTACAATACATTTCTGCATCACTTGTCAAAAAATCTGTTTTCTAATTCATGGTGTTTGCCAGCAAGAGCAGTGAGGGAGGTTTTTGTGTCAAGAAATGTCATGAATGAACGTTAGACAACAATCGGGACTTGGAACTAACCATGTCAAATTGACACGGCCCTCAGTCCAGGAGGCAATAACCTTCAAGTTCACTCCTTTGCTGAAGATGAAGTCATTTCTTCTGGCTGGATGTCACTCAGACCTGGCACTGCTGTGTGCCTGTTAAATTATCAGTGGGTTATGTACTCCTGAAGCCACTTTTAAAAATCTCATCCTCCTCCATAACTCTGAATTTATAGGAACAAAGTGGAGAACTGGAGAGGCGGACGTCTCATCCACTCTCCTTGGCTTTATGGCCTCTCTGTTTTTCAAATCCACATTGGCGTGCTGAGAGTGATTTGCCCTCCGATTTGATCATAAAGATTTGTTGAAAAAAGAAAAAAAAAAAAATCCGGTGTTGACAAAAAAAGCAGAGAGCTTAATGGAAACAGCGAATGAGGACCCAAAGCTTCGAAAGAGTGGAAGGAAAGTGTCACACAGGGAGGAGCGCAATGACCTCAGCTGCATCTTTTCACCAAGACACTTATCTCCAAATAAATCACTATTGCTGTCTAATGAAGAAGATGATCCTAGCAAAGAGATCGGATCCTAATATCGAGGAAGTCGGAGCTTATTCTGCCAACATCTTTCTAAATGTGTCGGGTGTCGTCATTCCGGGACACTTCCAAAACCTGCCGAGAGCAGACCTTCCATCTGGAACTTCAGCCTGTGAGCCATTACCAAGTTAGCATTACAGCATTGTCAGCTTAAAGCTAGCTCGATGACAGTCAAACCGAATGACACAACCTCCACTGAGTCGCACATATCAAGTTCTGTTGATGGAATGCAGCATGATTTCAGCGTGACCTTATGACCATAACGTTTTGAAGCCATGGAAATTAAACTGGATTTATTCCACAAGACTGCTTTGGCTGTTTTTTATTTTCCTAGAAAAGGGTACCATTGGAGAGGGGGTGGATTAGGAGTCCAAAACTAACTTGTCTTGCAGCTAATATAATATAGAGCTTCAAATGATTTAAATTAATAATTAATAAACAATATTAGAAAAAAAAACATGTCAATTTGACATAAAATATTACCTGTATAATCCAAATTATATAGGGGATCTAAGGACTGTGTGGAAAAGATTTAAATAAAAGACTATTTAAATATGTATATTTTTAATAATGAAGAAATGTGAGTATGACATTTCTAATAATGTAGAGAATAGGCTCAAGCAATCAAAGAAAATGCAATATATACTCATAATATTTTGTACCAAACAAAAATTCAGAGGACAAAAATGAAGACATGATTTTCTCTTAGCATTATGTGTGCACAATACTATCAGCAATGTATGCTCAGCATATCTAAATTAACTGACATGTTAAAAGAGGAAAAGTAAATGAAGTTGTGTAATACTAAAAAAATTCATGACATTGCATGAAGAAATTTATTTTGAAAATAAGAGATTCACTTTATGTCAAATATTGCTCTCAGTTTCTCAAAATCAGAAAAGTTAAAAAAAAAAAAGTGTAATATTATGAACAGTTACAAATACAGATAAAATCTCTGTCATAAAATAAATGCTGTTAAAGCCCATTAGATCAAGACAAAAAAAAAAAAATACATTTAATGGGAACGGCATATATTTCTTTTTTATTTTTGCATCACGCAATTGTTGCCGTCCACTTAACCTCTGCTGCCTCAGGTCTCTGCTCCCGTAAATTTGATAGCACGTTGCATAACATCCTTGAACCTCGCCCAACTCATAGAACCATCAGTCAGCTGTGTATTATAGTGAAGCTGACATGAAACATCCCATCCCAAATTGCTTTATTTTCCTGAAAACTTGGCTTATTTCTCTAATGATTGTAGACGCGGGACAAGCCATGGGTCGATACGAGAGATGTCCTGCCAACCCATGCAAAACCTTAGGTGTGTTCTGTGGGATCTGTTACGCACCGCCCATGAGCCCCAGATGCACAAACACAGAAACAGAAATATGAAACACTATCCTTTCCCCAGCAGGCAGATTTATGCACATAAATCATTTCCTACGCTATGTTTTGGGGATTTATAGCAATAATAGGCCATCGTTGCCATTCCCATCCTGTTCCCTTGATGCCGTCCCTGGGAAAAACCGCTCAGGTCTTAACTTTTGGTCATGTCTGGGTTTCAGTTGCAGGGTCACCTTTTTATAACCTTGCAGTCTCTAAACCCAATCATGTGTTTCCATGGAGCTACATGGCCAAATCTAATCTCCCAGAGCTGTGAAACAGCAGCGGACAAGTGTTGTACAATGTTTTGGAACATGTCTACTTGACCCCTTTCGGCTGCGCCTGACTGTGTTGGTTTTACTGGGAGGACCCGCTGCTAAAACAAGGAGGCTGGTTGTATAATAATATTCCCGATGTCACGTAGGTTTGATGACTTCATTGACTTTGTCACCTGCAGCTGGGAAATCCTTTGTCGGCAAATTTCATGGAGGTAAATTAAACAGTAAATAGCTGAATGTGAACATTTCTACCAGGAAAAAGGTTGTAAAAGTGTCAGAACACAGTTTAACTCTCAGCAAGGACCTAAACTCTCCAGTGGGTGGCTGTTAGGGGGCGAGTCGACCGTTTTTTTAAATTTCATAATTACTTATTTTGAGTGGGACAGTGTTAAGAGCGCACCTTGGCATGTCCCAAAAATCATGTCATAAAATATACAAGTAACATTCGACTAAGACCAGGATCGGTTCCAACCAACCGGTCGTAAGTCGGATTGGACATAAGTCGAATGCCATTCAAAATAGCCGACGCGAGGGTTGTAGGTGCTACTGTAGTGGTAGATGGCTGTGTGAGAGTGAGATGCTGGGGTACTGTGCTGCCGTAACTGTCGTACGCGTTGCCGTGCTGCTACGTGCTGCGGTGCCAGACATTGAATAAAAAATAAAATAAAATAAGCACCTGCTGACCGTGGTCGTGAGTACGGGTGGACGTAAGTCGAGCAGGTCATAAGTTGGATGTTACTTGTAAATCATAAAAAAATCTGGGGAAACAGACTCCTACGCATTGGGCGCTGGAAGAATTGCCTTGCCAGTATACATAGTAATGGAATTTAAAATGGTCACATGCCTAGAGAAATTCATCCTATAAGAACGGTAGGTAGGCGCGTCTAAGACACAGGAGGATGTTAGATGCTGTTAGCGTGACAAGCATTGACTATTGAGACACAGGACTTTTGTGGAGACATTAAAGTCACATCAACACTACATTAAAAGCAAGCACATTGGAAACCAAGCTGTCAGGAGGACTGTTCGATGGCAAGAGCTGGTTGTTGTACTTCGTTGTAAAGAGCCATTTGACTTGCATGCAACCTGTCACTAGCAATACTGAATGGAGTTGCAACAAGCAGGCTCAAGGATAAACAGCAGTGCTGAGCCATGGGTTTGAATTTGAATTAAGATGTTTAAGGATAGGCACCTTCACCAGCGCACCACTGCGACGTGCGTCATGGTGCTGAATATTGGGTTGTAATAAATAGGGTACTTACTGTATGTTGACCTGCTGAAGCCAAAGCGATGTTGCATCAATATATTGGGATTTTACTGAATTTTCAATTCAGTTTGTCGGAAAAATGTTCAATGTATTTTCTGGTTTATTTTGTTCATCATTTTTTGACACTGATTTTTCCTTAAAACATAAATTAATTTATATATATATGCAAGTGTGTGTTGAGACTTTCGGTGGTGACACAGCCGCTGTTATTGAGCTATGGGAGGAAAACTGGCCTAAGCACGACAATCACTTAAACCACCTTATTTTGTCAAACACAGTTTAGATTCAAATCACTCTTGACATCAGACATTTAGCTCAAGCGACAGATCCAGAGCATCAACATTTGCAACGTGAGTAAATACGGAGGCTGAACCTGAGACGGAGCTCAGATTTTCCACCAGGGTTACATCTGCTAATCACTTCCTGAACTCCTCAAAGGCATTTTGAGGACCAGAGGTCCAAGATTTATTTTCACAAAGTGGCGAAACTACGTTTTCGCGGGAGCTCTTCCAACAAGAAACAACAATCTTGATTTGTTGGACTTTGTGACGCAGATCGTGACGGCTGTCGGCTGGAGTGTTAGTCAGCCATGTTGTGTACTCCCATGTCAAACTCTGACTTTGCGCTACATCAGGAGACTATCCTGCGGACTCTGAGCCCTAAGTGTCTCCGTGACGCAGTTGGTTGTTTAAATTTTAGCATCCAACTTTAATTTGTTAAAGCCTGTGCCCACTCACTGCCAAAAGATTCTGCTCAGGTTCGGACATAATTCAAGCTCATGTTCATTGTGAAGTGATGTTTTATATTTAAAAAAAGGTTTTATTGCTTCGGTTAAGATTCATTATGGAGAAGGTCCAAACTTTTTTGCATTTTTAGACTGGCTGCGGGCCAATTCGCTCCCCTTTTCACAAAAGACACTTTAAAGTCCCGGGAAAAATCCAGCCGGACACAAGTCTGCTGATGAACTCGTTGACATTATCGCAACACAAATGTGAGCTCCTAAAGCAACAAAACTCATCGGGTTCTCTGCTCTTTATGACTCTCATAAAAGAATACTGCTCTCTCATTTTCCTGCAAAGCACCGGCAGCTTCCAGCTCATCACAAAATTGTACTTGTTTTCGACCTCTGCGAAACCAAATGGCAAGTGCTTTTAGTTTGTCAGGATCCTTCCTGCCATTGAGAGGAGAAGTGGTATCACCCGGTTTCCACTTTATTAAGCTCCCCACCTTTACTGGAACGTAGTCAGATGGAGATGCGTCATTGTTTTTACAGGGAAAGAATAGAAATGGAAAGCAGTGTTATGCACACAGAGTTCCCAACAAAGCCGCACCTCGGGCCGCGCTTATCTGCTTCCTGTGACTCCTGGGTTTCAAGCCTCCTATATGAATCAGTATTTTTGTGAACATGAGCTGACACTCTTTCATATTACAGATAAAGAGAAAGACTTTGCTTTGGCTGACTTTTCTGACATGAAAAAAGGACTCTGCCAATACTGGTGGATCCATTCTTTTGCCAGAGATCATGGTGAAAAGGGGGCAGCCTTTGCAAAGATGCTCACACTTATCGTTTCCAAACTCCCACCAGTGCTTGAACCATTTCTGGGGACTTCAACCAGGATTTATAATCCCTTCTAAATGCCCTGGTTCTGCCCGGGCCATCACTCATTGGTGTCCAAGTGGAGTGGTAGTTCTATCCAGACCTTCAGGTGGGTGGCCAGATTTCACAAGGTGCAGACTGACTCTAGAAAAAAAATGTTGCTCCCTGTATATGTTACTTGTTAAACTATAAGACCGTTGTTTTTGGTCGTTCTTCACCTGGACAGATTGATGCAGTGGATTGAGAGGACTTCTTCAGATAGGGGCTGCAATCTCTGCATCCACCAACCTGGAGCTTCCAGCTATCACTGCCTCCAGGCTAAGAAACTGGCCTCTCAGGACCTACCTCGCTCTCTGTCTCTGAAGTCCAGAGAATTTCACGTGTGATCTTTGAAACATTAACAATTTTCTATTAAAGACTTGTTAAAGTAAAGAGACAAACTAAACACAAACATGTCTTATTCTGTCTTTTGCTGAATAAAGCAAACCACAACTTAAGAGAGAACACAGCTCCACAATCCAGGAAAAAATTCCCTACAGGCAAAATAAGGTGTATCGCATCACATCGCAGAAATGACCCGCAGAAACCATGATATGGGTCCATCAAATGGGTGATTCACATGATTTAACAACATTGTCATATTTCACGGTACATTTCCATTCTGATGTCCTGCTCGCCCGACACTGTTTCTCCAACTGTCATAGTTAAGCGCACACATTCACAGCAGGTGGCCATCCAGCAGAAACCAGATGTAGCAGCTGTAGAACCCTTTGTTTGGGGACCACAACTACAGCCTAGGATGACCAAAATCTGCGGGTATAGAATCAAAGAGGCTGGACCACATCAAATTTCATGAGACATCTTCCATCTAGGTAAGTCAGTCACATGATGGAGTGCAACATCAGCATCCCCAGACTTCCATCCTCCCCACATGGACTCTTGGGTTGCCTAAAAATGACTGGTGGAATAAGCAGTAACCCAACTCAATCAGGTACAAAAAGAACACGGTGTATTCTCACCATCTGTTTTGAGGATCTGTGAGTGACTGATGCGTCCCCTAAATATTTCGCCCTGAAGAGCGGTGTGGACTGACTCCTCAACACCTTGTGAGTCACAGAGTGAGTGCCTCTGTTCAGTGTCCAGATTCAGCTTGTCAGTGAGCGCGGACCGCCGGCAGGAAATGTGGAGCGTGAACTGGGCTTCCAGGTTGATTCATAGCGCAGATGTTGTCTGAGAAACCAGGGTAATCATGCAGAAATGACTTTCAGTCTAGACTCGCTGAGGAAGTGTGAATCCGTTCCCATCCATTGTAAAGAAATTGTTTCATCGTTGGGTTTTCCCGACTGGATTCATAAGAAGAAAAATAATAAAGTGAGTCAACGTTCGGAGGGAAAGATTGGAAGTTCTTCGACGTATTTATCGATTCTTCTTTGACTCTGCTGTGTCCTTCTGAAGTGGCCAGCCAACACCAAAGTAGTCACTGAGGTATTTTGGTTTCACCACTCAATGACATCATCAAGGAATTGCCCCGCCGTTAGCAGAAGGGAAGCAGAGCAATTAGCCAGTGCAATTGACCTTTCAAAGGCTGCCCATCTGAAATGAGCAGGGATGAATAATTGTCAGATCTCCAGTATAAATCCAGAGCACTGCCGTCCAGAGATCCTCCCCAGAGACTGCGGCGCTAAATGCATACGAGGGCAGCCTCAGGGAGCTCGGTGAGTAAGGCAATGTAAAAGACTGCTAACTCAGACTTTGGCTCAGTTGCGGACTATTGCATCTTTTTTTCGGAGAAAAACCTGCGACTTGGATGAATAACTTGCACATTGTTTTGGCTGAATTCATTGAAAATCGTCATTGCTTCACCCAATATAATCCATTCCAAACTGCTCAATGATTTCACAAGTCGTCTTTGGAGAAACTGAGATAGTGTGACACAGCTGAAGTGCTGTACATCATGAGATAAAATAAAACATAAAAGAAAATCCTGTCAGTTTTCTGTCCTGAGTATTGACTGAAACAACCAAGATTTGTGAAAGACCCCAAAAAATGTGTCATGACTCATGACGTGTGAGTTCCCACATTGCATAATGCGCACAGCATTAGTCAGTTTTCTGCTCAGGAGTGTGTGTCACCATTGTTTTCATATCCTCCATAGCAAAGGCAACAGCATTGTTAAATATGTTAGTCAGACTCCGATGCTCCTATGGTCATGTACACAGTCAAAACTGTGTACATCATCTCCCGCCTCTCTGCTCCTGTGAGCTCAAAATACTTTTAAGCTTCATGACCCAAGTGCGGGATGAACCTCTCGGTTACTCCATAAGAAGCATGAGAGAGATTCCAAAAAGCTTCTGCCCCTGGCGAACATCCATCACCCCCACAATGCCTTTCCCTGACAAATGGGACAGTGGGATGTCGTCACAGTGACGTCTGAGAGGACTGGGGGTGTGATGACGGAGCGGCGGCGTGTTTGTGAATGATAAGGTCCACTCTGCATCGAAGCGGGGCGGTCATTGTTCCCATGGCTATTTAGCCTCGCACTACCCCAATCAGCTCGTAACGCCCACCTGCTTCATTACAGGGAGACAAAAACCTGTGAATGACTTTCAAGGAGGAGGGTCAGTTGATCGTCTTTTGACTTGGCTACTTTTATTTGAAAACTGATTTAAAACTATTAAATGTTAGTTCTTGAATTCAGCTTGGAATTTTTTTTTTTAATGCAATATTGTCACTCATTGTTTTGTAATGTATTGTTACAGATTATTTTTTCTTTTCTCTTTTCTTTCCCCCGTGATATATTAAGCATTTATTGCTGCATTGTCTGTTCTTCTGTCAACTAAATCAATTCACTTTATCTATTAAAATAGCCAAATTTGTCTGTACAATTTACCCGTAACATATCGATTGATTTACTTCTCACACACTTCACGCAAGACTATTTGACGCTGTACAAGTTAAAATAAAAATACATTTTACAACAACTGACCAAGATGGCAGCAACATGATGTCTAAGAGTTGAATTATTAATTATTAAAATAAAATTCGGAGTGACCAATAATATTGGTTAATATAGGTTTCAAACCGATAATGAAAACCGATATCGCCCAACGTGTTGAAAACAGAAATCCTTGACGTTATTGTGTAGCATCAGTTGAAGCAATGATCTGTTCTTGAACAGCTAGTATAATAATAATAACAATTCATGTCTTGATGTGATGTGGCCTGAAATGACTTCTGTATATTGTTATTATCACCATCTGAAAAAGTGTTTGGACAATATCGGCATATTGGATATTAGCATTTAGCCATTATTTCTGTGTTTTGAGAGTTTCAGATCCATTGCTTGGCATGTGTTTGCAGTTTGCACTTTACACTGAACATGTTTTCACAGAAACCTCCCTGTTGATGCTGAAAAGTGCACGTACAAGAACCTTATCAAAGAGAACAACACTTAAATACCCAGATTTCTCTCGCAGTGTTAGAACAACTATTAGTTGTTATCGTACCAGCGAGAATGTTATCGTGGTTCAAGTGGTCACAAGCCCACAGATAAAGCCTCCGGGGCCACACGGTGTGTGTTTCGGTCAATAGGAGCGATGTGACTAATGTCAAACCAAGACAGATTGGACCGGCTTTCAAGAACAGAACTGAGCTGGTGCCAGAAGAAACTGTGGCAGAGACTTCAGTTTTGGGCATTAGTCGATGATTTTTCAGTGTTTTGATGTCTGGTTCTAACAGATGAAAGCCATTATGGGTGGACTGGTACACTGATTATCCCACGACACAGATGCACACAAGCAGGACCTTTTGTTCTGTTGTGAAACCTCTTTATTGGGGAGAACCCGACAGATACAGTCGATAACGCCACTTGGTTGGATTCTACATTCTTGAGCTGAGGTCGAAAATGTGCATTGTGTCCTGTCACATAGAGGGACAACTATGAAGGATGAGTATCTGCAACAATTAAAAATAAAGACAAAAGAAACAACAGAGGGATTGATATGGGGAGAAAAACAACAACAAAGAAATAAACAATTAATTTTAATATTTGAATGCAAATCTGGAAACATGTACAATCCTTCCCTTATCGCTGTTATGAAACTAACATGAGGTTTTTCACTATATTGTTAAATCCAGCAGCCTTCGGTTATTCCATCCATGAACTTGGACTGTTTGAGGTTTATTCAGATGGTTTGTACGAGGAACACTATTGGCCAACAGATCAGTGTCCTGGACGCCGATTGGTTCAGGAGACTAGCGTCAAAGGGCCACCTGTCTCCGCATTCAGCATCCCACCTTGTTCATCCTCCGCCACACATTGTCTGGCTCTGTTGTGCGTTCATGTGTCTTGGGTGAAATAGTGTATTAGTATCAAGCAAAAAATGACAAGCGAATATTCAACGTCAGTCATATTAAATGACTGTAAACTGAAGCATAAAAATTTTTGTTAAACTTCTGATTCGCTTGTCAGTGGAATAACGTCCCAACAGTTTTTTTGTTTCCTATTTAATTTTATAATGTTGTTGGGCCATGAATAATTTAGAGATCCCAATTGTAAATCATCATCTATCATCATCTTGACTTAAAAAAAAAAAAAAAATGAAACAAGTTTTATTAACTTTTATTATTTAAGATTATAAAGTCCACAAATTCCAGCTCCACCACATTACATTCAAATATAAAAATTTGATGAATAGCAATAAATTAATTCTAAAACTAAAAATGAGTAATTACATTATTGCTTAAGTTCGAGTCCCACCTCTAGTTCAAAGACAAATGAGTCAGGAAAAATCACTGTAGATCGTCGCCACCATGATGAAAGTGTATTTTCGTCATCCTTCATTTCCTACTACAACTGGAATCATTAAATAATAACATTTCCAAAAGCAACTGCTCAGTACAAGAAACTTGTTTATTTATAAATCTCTGAATATCTCAAAAGTGAAATGAAGCAGACAAGCAAATCTAAATGCTTCTGACAGTACTGGACCGTGGACCTGCTGGTTCCATAACAGTCCTGGACATGAGGCCACTGGCTTTCGCAAATTATTGGAAAGTTTGTCTCCTCTCCATCTCCACGTGTATTTTGTTTAATGTTCCTGAGTTCCAGACGCTGATATTTACAGCGTTTGGACAGCTCACATGGCCTCAGGTACGCCGTCAATCCTGGAAAAGTATATGAAATTAACCTTTAAATAGTGGCTTTCTAAACATTTCCATCTTTTTGATTCTATTTATTCCTTGTTTTATCTCACCGTTCCCATCACGGGACACGTTTTACTTGTCTTAAATCAGTCTTCGGACATTGTCGTATTACATAATCACAGTATTTTAAGTGGAAGTAAAGCACCCATTTCTGTTTGTCAATCTTAGCTAGCCCTTAGCTCAGTGACATAATACTTAGTTGTAATTGTTTGTTTCAAATTTGAAGGAGAGAAAAGCTCCAAGGTTTTGTTGCAATAAAGGTTTGGTACTCATATACACTGGTACCTCGGTTATCGACCACAATCCGTTCCAGATGGCCGTTGGAGAAGCGATTTGTTTGAAATCTGAATCGATTTTTCCCATTACAATGAATGGAAAAAGAAATAATGCGTTCTAATCCTTAAAATAGGCTTTTGTAGGAGTGAATGTAGAGTGTCTGCTGCAGGTGGCTGTTCCTCTATGTGTGTGGCCGCTGCATGTGGGAGGGGTTGCCGAGTGAGTGACGTCTCTCCAGAAGTGAAGAGGTGCCCGGTGCGTGTCCAGCTCTGAATGTGCGCTTCTGTGCAGTTTGGCTGTGACAAAGGCATAAACCAAGTCACGCTCTGTCCCAGACTCGCCTCATCCCTGTCCCAGCTCCAGCCCACAACAGGACATCAAACCCTGGAGGAGAGGTGTGGAGAGTGAGCACCTCCCCTGTGACACTCTACCACGGTCCAGTGTGGAGACAGGAAAGGTTTTACACCTTAATATGAAGAAGAAACAGTCAGTAAATGTAGCTAACGGGACACGTCGGCATACAAAGGTTGCGTTATACACAATAACAAAGCGCGTCGTGGGTCAGCTGATCGTCCACGCACGTTTTTTCCGGCTTTTTTCAGGGGCGTTCGAGTTCTGGATTTTCGTTCGAAATCCGAAGCCAAAGAATCTCTACATTTTTGTTGTTGCTGATGTGTCCGAATTCCAACATCGAGGCACTCCCGTATTTGTGTTTCCTTGAGCCAGAGTTCAGGTTCTTTCCTAATGCCTGCGCATCATTTAGCTGCATTCATCGGCCTGTTAGATTGTCCACACAGTTGTTGGTGGCATTGCCTGAGACGCTGAGTCACAATCTGATAAAAACTGTTGCTAAAATACAACATTGATTTGGCTTTGTGGGCAATAAAGGAGCTTCACAATATTTGTCAACTTGTATTCATATTATCAGTCAATTAAAAAGGTTTTTTTATATGGCTGACTGCTAATGCTAGCTTCCTTGTCCTTCTACTTTTCCAAAATCCTGCATCACTGAACTATAATTGTCAGAAAGTCTTTCATATAGAAGCCCAGTTCAAGCATGAGCCCACAAGCAAATGAACATTATTGACTTTCAACAGTTTCCCTCTCACCTTTGGCTCTGCTGATGAAACCTTTCATGAGGACCTCTGGAGAAAACTGCACGTCAGAATCGATTCCGTCTAAATATAATAGTCGATTTCTTCACCTGTGTGAAGTTTTGGGCTGAGCGGGACGACGGTGTGTGTTCCTGGCGGCTGCGGCTGCAGGTGATTGAGAGTGAAGGCGCTCTGATCTCGGTGGAAGATTATGGTCAGAGATGAAAGCGGTATGAGAAGTGCAGAGGGACTCGGCGAGCAAGAGTACACCGCTGACCCTTGGCTGAGCCCGCGTGTCCACAAGTTTCACCAGCGGAAATGGGGGAGGGTGGAGAGGGCTGTTGAAGAACTGAAGTAACACAGTAGAGGAAAGGAGAGTGAAAGGGAGCACGGAGCCACTGGTGGGGGGCGGGGGGGAGGTGGCGCAGAGAGGAAGTGAGGGAGACCGAGACGAAAGGAGCAGGAGTGATTAGGACGTCAGTTTTACCAGAATATGACCTCAGCAATTTATTGTGAGGATCATCAATAACAATCTCTCGAGCGTTTTCACTGTGACCACCGTACTTTCCCTTTTTACGAATCAATAAACCACAATGGCATCGACTGTTGAATGCCCATTAAACCCAAAAGCCCGAGACTTGACAACAAAACCACACTTGACTAAATTTTGGCGAGTTACTTCTCTGTCAACACTTGACAAAAGCCCTTCCAGTGACCCCTCACCATCAATATGATTTCAGCAACTGACCACGCAACTGTATGGCTCTGTCCCATTTCTCACCCTAACACTAGCACTTTACACTAGCGCTTGGTTTTGAGTGCGCTATGAAGTGGATGACGAAGTGAAGCGATTCATGCCCCTAAGAATTGGGAACACTTCATGACGTCACACGTAAAAACATATCTAGTGTTGGAGATGTTTTGGAAATGCCAGCTCCAACGTTTTTGCAACCTCTTGCATCGGCACTGATAACCTCACTTGGTTTGGTGAACCAGTGGAGAAGAAATGGGCGGAGGCGAAGCCGGCTGTATTGTTCATGGTATTGTTCATGTTATCAGACACGGTAGACCACTTTGTGGTCGCTAACATGTGATACAAGATAAAGTAAACAAAGGGAAGAGTAGTCCTTGTTACTAAAATGTCCCTGTTGTCCTAGCCAACATTGTTTTTAAGTTAAAGTACTTTATTTTTTGCACGCTTCATATTCCCACTTGGTTCCAAGTCAGCTCCGGAGCTCCCTCGGTTTGAAGGGACCATTTCAAATGGTGAACAGCGAGTGCCCTCAGTCATTGGAGTATTGGGACACACTACACTGACATGTGATGGACACACCAAACCGAGTGTTAGGGTCAAAACCGAGTGTTAGGGTGAGAAATGGGACACATCCTATGACTTGCTTTGACCAACCTCAACAAGTGGGAGATGCTTTGAATCTGCTGTCCAGGTGGTGTTGTGTGCTGCCCTTGTATTGGAAAGACATTGAGCAATGTCAGCTGGCAGGAGTCGAACCACACAGCAGTCATCAGAAAAAAAACCAGCCCCTCAACCCCATATCATATCATCCCGACAAGAAGGGCTGATTTGCTTAGTAGCCAGTTGTCTGAGTTCACTTAAATATATCAGATACAGTCTGAGAACACTGAATACAAAGATCTGAATATGTATTTTGAATGGGTCATAAGCATTGTAGACCGTTTTTTAATGCCTGCCTCTTGGTAGAGAGAGAAATGCTGAAAATGTCAGTGATAGGTTTTCCAGCGTAAATTAATTCCTACGATGACCTGGTCAGCTCCTACAAGTCAATACCTGGATCAAGTGACAATGGGCCCAGCTCAATTTAAATCCTCCAGAGACATGTGAGAACCTGGTTGGTGGAAGTCGTCCAACAGCAAATGTTCCAGTGCGCAGGCCAAAATTCTGGCGTTGAAAACATGGTAGAAGACGTACAGGACGAACTTGAAATGACTTGGCCAACTTGGCAGTGGGTGACTTTTTATTTGGAAAAGCATGAAACACAGCACAGTTCCTTCTGCGGTCCGAGACCAGTGACCACCAGCATCTCTCCACCACCAGGTGGAGGAACTTGGAGATGGTGGGTCAGTAGACAGCAGCATGTCATGCTCAAACATGCAATTGTACTGATCAAAATACCTTATTTTTCATTAAAAATATAGACATTTTATGGCAGCTGATACTTACCGCTCAACACCAACATTTAGCCATCAGTTCAGTGGATGTTACTGCGATGCCTTAAATTCCAGATTTTATGTGATGCACTTCATTTGCTCACAGAGTAGTAGAAGTTGCTCACAGAAGTAGAGACTAAAACGCTTCCTCCCCAAACCAACAGAGAGCAGACAGTCTTACAGCTGGATTCCATTTGCTCGAGTAAATCTTTTAACACGTCGTGAAACTAATTCAACATTCCCACCTAAAACCTTCTCTCACAACTTGCATCTTTCCATGTTGGACCATTTATTCTTGAAGAAGTCGTCAGCGAACCTAATAGTTTCCTTCAGGCTAAAAATATATCAAATAGACTCGCTAAGTTGATGATCAAGCTGAGGAGCAGAATCCTTAGAACCACCTGCGACTTAAGTTTAATCATGCCGTAAATCTGTAGTGGTGAACTGTTGCGGAATGAATGACGAGTGGTCTTCATCATGGAGGAAAGGAAATGGGACAGTGTTTGCAACAAGAAAACAAGTGGGTTGTAAAGCTGACGCCAATCTTCGTGAGATTCATCTTTCACAGATATTTCTGCAGTACATTTGGTCGAAAAAAAAGTTAGACAATAGTTTGGGATGGTTGTGATCCAAGTACCGTAATTTCCGGACTATGGAGCGCACCGGAATATTAGCCACACCCACTAAATTTAAGAAGGAAAATAGATCTTGTTCATACATAAACCGCCTATCGGTGGACAGGTCAGTGATGTACCGGCTTCAATTCGTAACTAGTTTTGAAAATGGGGTCCAGCATTGAGAGTGAGAAAATAGCGGAAACAAGATGCGTAATACGTAGCGTCTTGATTTATCCACGCTGCTCTCACAATAGACAAGGTGCAGCTCTCCAGTCGGGATCAAGTCAGCGGCCGAAACCCCACCTGCTTGTGTTCACGTAGGACTTTTGAGCCGAACACACTTTGTCTAGAGACAGCGTCTCAAATCTTTTATTCACATTGAAGCCCTCAAAATGCTCTGTTTTCGCCGGCGTGCTCAAAGTTCCGACACCATTGCCGGTCACAGCGGGTGCTGCGTCCAGGAGATCAACTCTGTTGACGGAGCTGCGGACACGCAAGTAAAAAAAGCGCAGTTTGAGTGTTTTAAGGGTAAATAAAAAGCCTCTGATTTCATCGCCTCTGATTTAATCTGATTTCATCCTGTAAAAATCCATATAATAGCCGCGCTGTTGTTTAACCCGCAGTGCTCAGACCACAAGAAAAAAGCGGTGGCTTATAGTCCGGAAATTACGGAATATAAAACATTCAAATTTTGTCGCACCTTTTTCAGCAGGCACTGGGAAGTGGGCTGAGCTAAGCCATGATGTCATAAGGTGAAAGGTCTCGCACTAATAGCTAAGCGTAACTGACCAATTTGAACCGTGGAAGAAAACGTGGATCGTGGATTGGATGGATGCATCTTGTGCTGATGCTTCAATGCCTCAGTGTTGCGTGTTGATGCATGACGCTTTAACAATTCTAGCAGGTCCCGCCTTCCGCGGCATATTCTGACGCCATGGGCAGCGAGTCATGTAAAATATTTACCTAGGTTGGAGTTAGTTAATAAATGGTACGGTGCTTCTTTCGTTCACACCTCAATAAAATGCACTTTAAAGCCTCTGAAACAGCACTTCGTTTTCGTCATGGTGATATCAACACCATCACTAAGGAGGCGAGCCATAACAGGTTATATATAGAAAGTGCCATCTACCATAACTTAGTGTGTCAACATGCAATGCTGAAGGCTGCCTTTGGTGTCTAGGGCACAAATGTGAATGAATCAGCCTTCCGTGCTGCAGGTTGAGGCACTGGGCATTTCTTACAGTGCCACTTGGTATTCACAGTAACTATTGTGACCGGTGAAACAGAGTCAGGAGGGGAAAGATTTGATTCAGTTGAAGGAAAACATGCCAACATGAAACACAGTACGCTGTTTATGTTTTTAAGAGTATGTGCATGTGCGGAACTGACCATTATCCTTTATAGAAAAGTAATAAAAGCAAAAGTCCTGGGTGTGAACATCACCAGGACCTTCCTTTGGGAATTTGTTATTATTATTTGTTTGTATATCATCCAAAATATTGTCCATTTAACAGGTCAAGTGTCCAACGTCGCTTACTTGAAAGCTTATGTAGACGCACCATTACTTCCAGTCACGGGATCAACCGACCTGGCGTCTGAGAGGTGGGGCTTTGAACTAGCATAAGTCAGTGGTCAATATTGCGCATGACTGAGGATGACTGCAACTGAAACAAATATTCCAACTGCAACCAAAAAATTCAGATATGAATTGCGTATTGAGAGAAATACCTCATCATCCTCACATTAAGGACGGCACTTCATTGTGTTGCTGCATTTCCCAGACTATATTGAGGGACCTACAGCAACATACCAGCGCACCTCCATGATAACTTTGTACATGAATACTTATTCACAAATGCTAACATCATCACTGGCAAGTTTTTACTAACATTGTGTTGTGTGTTTAAGTCCATTATTGGCTTTGAATATTTAGTTTTCAAGGACAAATGACTTTTTTCAGACAGAGGTTAGGTTGGGTCGGAGCATTAAACCTCATCGAAAGGCATCGCAAGTTAAAATCCGTTCCCCACATGTTGAAACACCAGATTTATATCGTTGAGTCCATCTGAGAATTTGTGTTTTCTTTTTTTTTTTTTTCTAGAGAAGTGAAAGACCCTTATAACAGGATCATTCCTGCAAATAAACAAAAGTGCCCCAAGAATAAAAGCGCGACAGAAGAGGGCTTTTGAATCGGTGATCGATGAGGTGGCTTTATTTGACTTCAAAGGGCTGTTCAGGGGGAATTTTGGCCGCCCATTGGTTCTACGGTGGTTTGGGTTGGTCATGTGATGCGGGGAAACCTTCCCCTGCTGTTCGCAACAAAAAGAGCAAAAACAATCAAACCCTCTCAGTCTGGCGCAACATATCAATGGCTGTTTTTCTCTCACCATTCCCCATCTTTTCGCCTCTTTTCCTTCCTTTTGGCATTCATTTTTATTGGTTGCCTTGTTTTGTAAGCTGTGAACCCCAAACTTCCCCCCTTTTTTTCTTTAGTGATGGGTGCGTGCCAGGAATATCTATAAGCACTCATATCGTGAGTTGTGTTAACTCTCTGTGTTTTCTTGCATTTAACTTAGTTGTGTTTGAGCAACGTGGGACACTGTGACCCCGTCTTGCAGTGGCAAACACAGTTATATAATGCAGCCCACATTCTCTCTGTTATAACAAGTCAAAGTTCCACCTTGCACTTTACATGATTTGGCTACGCTACAGTAAATCCAGAATTGCGAGATGAAGAATTAATGACATGCTTTCAACTGTAACAGGAAGCTTTTTACATGTGTAACATGAGCAACTGTTTAAACACAGTAGTAGTCATTCATTGTGTGGCAATAACCACACCTTTGTCAACATCCTTATCCTTTGTTGCTGTACTGAAGCACCGTTCATCCAACCATTCAAAGAACGACCTGGTTTCCAAACACATTCTCACTCTTGCACCGTCGACTATCGGCTGTTGCCAAGTCGATATTTGGTACCACGGTGACGGAGAAGTCATCGTTGCATCAGGCTTTCAAATGAGTCACATTTATCCTCCCATGGCATTTCCTCACACCAGACTTATGAGGTTTCATGAGACTCATTTTTATATACACTAGATGGAACTCTCTACTCTAAAAGTTTGGGATTTGAACTGCCATTTCAATGAGACCTCGCACCATTTCTAAACTGAGAGCGGCACCCATTGAAGAGTGAAAGTAAGGACGCTGTTGCATGAAGCCTGGGGAAGCATCATAAACAAGGTGGTCACCACCAACTCTGTCGACTGATGTCAGCAGACTCCATGAAGGCTCCATCGACTGCAGCCTAGATCAGAACAGAACGTGGAACAGCATGGACTGGTCACACCGCACATATGAGAAGGGTCAATGTTGTCTGCATCTGCTGAGGAGCCAGTGGGTCTCCGGTCCGAACAGGACACTGTCTTTTTATTACTGTGTGGTGTGATTTCACAGTGAGACAGAAAGAGACTAACCAGACTTGTCAGGAGGGTTGCCTCCTCTTCAGGACTACTCCTGGACTCCATGGTGGTGGTGGGTGAAAGGGTGATGTTGGCTTAACTGACACATACTGTATCATGGACAACCTGTCACCCGAGTACGAGATTGTGGCGGCTCCTCCAGCAGCACACTGGTACAGTGCTTTAGTGCAAATTAAGTTCCATTTATCACCACAACAATACAAAGACAAATGCTGATGGTCTCATGAAGCTTCATGAAACAGCATCCTCATTCACAGACGGCAAATCTCTGCTCTGAAATCTTTGGATTTGAACAAACATTGAACATCAATGAAACCTCACATCATTAAAAAAAAAAAGATACAGATACAGATACAGTACGTATACAATTACTGCTTATGTTTCAATAAATACTTAGCAATTTACTACTTTTTAACTAAGCACCGAACAGTACAGGGAGTAATGTGTTAGTAAACAGGTCAATCTTCAAATGGACTTCTGCGCAGCAGACAGTAATTACCAGTCTGCACACCGGCTAATAAAACACCTTTCGTTGCTCCCTGTAATGAACGATTCGTCATCTGAAAGGATGTGTGTGTCACTTCTTTCTCCTTTGGTGATTCACCAGCAGCTAACACTCAACATCCTGGACTTTGGAGGCATCGCCCCAAACAGTCCTTCAAAGAATACAATAAACAAAAAGTACAGAATACAAATAAAAAAAAAGAATCCAAATAAAAAAAAAAAAAACCAAAGCAAATAAAGCCAGATCAGACAGGCTGCGTCCTCATTCAGCGACTATAAAGATCCTGATGCAGTGGAATATTGTCACTCGATGCATCAGCAGGAGAGAAGGTAGTGTCCCATCGGTTTTCACTTACAGTGAATGAGAGTGTTTTAGTCGCCGACATTGATCTTTTCAAAGTTTAAATGACGTCACCTTCAACTGCCGTTTCTATGAGACAGCTTCACAAGACGGACTGCTAATTCCTTCGAGCACCTCGGGACACGTGTTGAGGACTTTCACAGATGTCTATTGCTTAAAATAACCGCTGGAGATGTGCATTTAGGCGCAGCACAATACATTTTATTTGGCTCAAATTCTCATGTCAGAGCTTGTTCAACTCTCACCTTGATACACTCAAGAAACCGAATTGCTACACGCGCTTTGATTGTACGGCTCCAATAAAGCAGATTAAATGAGCGAGTTATAACATTAGGTGTCTCTGCACAAGAGGAAGGAAAGCAATTTGTGGCTTGAGGGCATTTTAACAGCGCCTGGCTTCCTGTCTTTTTATCATCTGCACACATGGAACAGTGGTGGAAGAGCTGCTGGATTACCCCCAAAACACATCTGCGTCCCCCTCGTCTGATGCGATGACCCTCATGGTCAGAGCATCAAACCCAGGTTGTGAGCTTCACCTTGTAAATCAGTAAGAGGAAGTCATTGGGGCTCATAATCTACAAAGTTGTGAAGGAATGAAGTCAAAACGGTCAACAACAGAAAAGAGTTGTGTAAAAACAGAAGTGCACTGTGCTCCAACATCATTCTGGAGAAAGAGGTGATAAACGGTCCGGAATAAAAGTCCAGATAAATTCACCTTGTGTGGTTGCTCCGTCGCTGGGTCAACAGATTTCGTAAATCACGTCAGTTATCTGGCGCGTGTAGTCTGGGTTTTACGATAATAGTCTGGAAGGTGAGGCATCGACCCAGATGTTGATGGTCTCTCTGCTAGTAAATTAAGCTCCAGCGAGATACACAAACCCGAACGCTGCTGATGCCATCGATGGCTGTAATGCTGATCGGATGATTCAACGCCTCGGAGAACTTGAAGTACAGATTTTTTGGCGGGGAAGAATAAGGTCACTGGTTTTAAATTGCACTTAACAGAACTTGGGCTACTTCATTGTTGACTCTACATAAGTAGTAAATGTTTTCTGGGCCTCCACTAACTTCTTGATAGCTGTAATGTTTCATATGACTGGCGCAACTCTGCAGGCTTTAAGCAAAGATCTTTTTTTTTTTAGTGGGCATCCCTTTGTTTTAGATGGGAACAGTAGTTTTTGGTTACATTTTTATGTTTCTTTCTCTTAAGGTGTAATTTATTGACTAATTGTTGAACGTCCCTGGGAGACGCAGTTGCATATAGAAGCAATGGACCTTCAACTGAATTGGTTCCCACTCAGGCAGCATTCCCTAACACCCCAGGCAGTCCTTCACCAGTCCAACCCATGGGGTAAGGGTTAGGCCATGTGGTGGCGCTCCATAAGGTACCACTCATGGTGGTCACCTGATGACACTTGGTATATACAGTACCTCATGATCATGAGCTTGGCTTTTGGTGCCAGCGTGAAGGTACGATGAAATCGCCTGTGAGTATCTCAACTGCTCTTCCATCTTGTGCGCTGTGCTGCTGCAAAACATGGGTCTGATTTCTCACACTCTGTTGCGCTTCTCCGCTTGGCATCATCTTGTAACTCTAGCACATATGGGCACAATTCACCCCCCCAGGTAAAAGTAAACGTTTCGCGCCCCCAACTCTCCGCCGCCTCTGTAAATAGTATCATTTGTCTATAAATTTATTACAAGTACACCGCTGCATAACATTGTATCCTTGTTAACATTAAACAAAAGAAAAAAAGTAAGAAATATACATCAACTTACAACACTAACACTACAGTTTATTCTAGTACAGCAATAGTAGTATGTTGTTGGAGGTCACATGCAAATTTTTGCAACTTTTTATCACATTCAGCTTAGTCACCATGGAGAACGGGAGGAAAACATATAGTGTCTTCAGGCCATTCTGGCTAATTCTAGGGAGTCTAGTGCACAGGACACCCAAATACAATGCTTGCTAAAAGTCTGCACCTCTGCATCTGAAAGGGAAATATGGGCCTCCGTTTTCCCACTGTAGATAACCAGGAGAAAATATTGTCCGTCTCCTTATTACTTCTCCATAAATGCATTTTTTTCAATATTGCCACTACCTCCAGTTCTGGCGATGACAGGATCATCTAGTACCCAGTAACCAACCGCTGTTCAGGAGTTCAAATCTGTCTCTCCAGTCCAAACATGTTTGGGACGACGTGCACCCTGACACCACAGCATTGCCATTACCTCATGAGAACGTTGGAAATACAACAAGTATTCCCATCTTAAAAGAAAAAAAAATTGACATTCTCCAGTATCTTGAATCCAGGTCGTGTTTTCACAGGATCTGCTCAGAACTACATTACAGCAGTCGAGTTTCCAGGGCTGTAGTGGAAAATGGGGCCTTTATCTGAAAACGGAGACCACACAAGAGCCACAGAGGCATTAAACTTTCCCACTAAAAGTTTATGGAGTTAATTTTGTTGCTACATAGCAAAACCAAGCCCAGTGTGTGCCTCCCTAAAAATAGAAACCAGCGCAGCAGCTTAAGTACACGCTCTCATAGAAAAAGAAAAAAAAAGAGCGAGGCAGGTAAGTGCTTGCAGGGAATCCTCAGGATGAAGGGTTTTCCCGTAATTCAGGAAGTCAGGAAGCTGACGCATTGCAAGCCGATCCATGTGGCGGGCGTGTTTGTGTTGCCCCCCTCACTGGGTCACCGAGGCTCACAAGTCAACAATTTACGGCGCTAATTTCAGGTGACATAATTCCTCTGTCTGTTTTCATGTCGGATCATTAGCGGCTCAGTCGAACGTCTGCGGTAGTTTACAAGAATCCCTGCGGAGGGTGAGAAAAGCAAACCAGGCCTTTAATAAATCTCCAGGCCGGGACACGTCTCGCGTGGCCCGTGTGTGGATTTATGTCGTGTGCGAGGAAGAGCGGGCTACTGTGAGGCTGCTCATGGTGGGATAGCATCGAGAGGCTTCACCGACCTTTTCTGACTTAAATTTAAAGGGAAACAGTGATGAGCTTGATCCTGCGGCACCTCATCCGTCAGACCGAGGGCACATCGGGTTGACGTTACCGATCACATGATTGAATCAGCCAGGTCATTGAAAGACAGAAATATCGGATTCCTTTTCAGTTATTTCTGTCAAAATCTTACAGCGTTCGAAAATGTTGCTGTATTTTTCTTATCCATTTCCTTAGAAAAGTAATGGTGCTCAATGCTAGTCTGTGTTAGTCTTCAAACATTTACGGGAGGTTATCGATTGGGTGTCATAAGTCTGTTGAACATTGTTATTATGTTGTAATTACTAAAATTTTAAATCAATACATATTAAGTGAAAATACGATTCTGCAAGGTTTTTTTTCTGCTCTGACTAATGAATTAAGCATAACTAGTTGGTCAAGTAAATTCATTTTCAAAGTAAAAGAGTAGTCCCATTCCATTGTATTTAAAATTGTAGCCAAAGTTGCTGTTCAGGAGAAGGAGCAAAATGCAGGTACAAAAAGAAACATTACAGTAAAGGGAAAACACAATATATCAATAAATGACTCAGTCCATAAAAGACACACAATATGTGTTTTAACAAGGGATTTGAAAGCAGGTAGTGAGGAGGCCTGCAGAATATCCAAGGATAGCTGAAGCACAGAAAAGGCCTGGTCACTGCTTAAATTACACTGTTTTCAGAAGCTCCTGTACTGAAACCACAATAGAGGACAGACGTGAGAAATGTCAAAAGTGCCCCTGAAATTTGTCAAAATAAATAAATAAAAAATAAATAGATAAAGTTCCAGGGACGTGAACATGAGTGACCTTAATGTGTTACCATGGGTTTCCTCCCACAGTCCAAGTGTTTGGTGTGGTTTCTTCCTCTTTGGTCCAAAATATGTAAAGGTCAACTAATTCTACTTTCTGCTAACAGTTTTGGGCTTTGAATTACTATTCTGCCTAGCACCATTCTTGCATCCATCAGGTTCTGATGAACCCTGCATGAGAGTCGGGGTTCTCCCCAGTGCTTTAACACCATAGGGGATTTGATGCCTTTGCTCAACTCGTACAGGTGACAGAGATTTTGCTCTAGTTTGTCCGGCGGGTCTAAACAATGGACAGCGCTATTCCTGTTCAGGATTACACAGCACAGCATGATTATGTTTGCTAGTCATGCCAAAGAAAAAACCTGCTGGATTCCTCAGAGCAATGCTGGAACAGTGCTCTGGTACCAAAAGTGGTGGAAAGTTTCTGACAAAAGAGTCTGCCTAAAGGTCAAGGAGAATTTAGAATTTGTGGGATTAGGTGGATTTACACACTGTGAATGTTGTTGTTTTTTTATATAATGAATCCTAATTTTAGGACAGAGGCAACATTGTTTTTGTCATACGTCACAGCTGCATCATTTAGTGTCATGAAACAAAAAAACACATAGCGTCTGCAAGCGCTTATTTTCGTCTTAATCCAGCCTCTATTGTTCCTACTCCAGAGTTCAGAGAGCGTGGGAGAGAAAGTCATCATGGGCACACAAGTGCGTTAGCAGCGCCGCCTGTTTCTGTTAGGAAACCAAATATCATGGAAAGGCAATTAAAGTGTGCTAATCTTGTGTTAAAAAAACCATATTCCAAAGGCTTTTGTGAAAAACCTCGCAAATAAAATTCAAGGGGGCACTTTGGCCGTGGGCCCAGAGGTTTGTGTAAAGACTTGACCCAACTACTGAAAGTGCAGCTTTGCCAAAATAAAGTTCCAGTTAGGATACCGCCAGGGAGGAAACTCCTGTCTGTTCCTGTTCCTCGATTTATTTCTTTGATTTATGCAATTTTAACAAAAATGCCTGTAGGAACATAAATAATATGCGAGTAATAACACATGTTCCGTCCTTCCTTCTTCTTCTTTTGCTCGTGTGAGCTGAAGACAGCAGAAAAGTTAAGCGTCCCAGAACTTGGAAGTGCTTCAGCACAGGAAAGACGGCAGATTCAAGGTCATTTTATTGGATAGTGTTATGAGCATCAGCGCTTGCCTAGCTGCTGCCGTTACCAGCTGTACTGAAATAAAAAGAAGCACCGATGTTGAAATGCAGTTTCTCAACAGACACCAATAAGTATCTGCATGTTTTTGTAGAGTAGGAGGAGACTATAAAGCCCGGAGGAAACCCACTACCCCCTCGGGAAGAACATTCAAACCCTGATTTGCCTTGAGATGGATTGGAAGTTGCAACCCTCTTGGTGTGAAACTGAAGGCCTAACCTAGCACTATTTCAGTTTTCCTTTTCAAAATGAATCCACAAGGAGAAGTCTCTTCCTTTTCACAGATCAAGACATCTCCCATAACAACAGTACAAAACATCTATTGAGGAATGATGTACAAAATATTTTAATTTTAAAAGTGAGATCTTGAGAGAAAGATTCTTAGCTTCAGACTTTTCATGACTGTTTTGTATGTTTTCAATAATAGAACCAGAAGCCACAATGTTGTTTATTGCTGTTTTATCAGTGCATAATTATATCAAAAAAGTAAATCTTACAGTGACAACATGAGAGTGGTCGCAAAAGAAAGACACTTTTGATGGTGACAAGAGATGAGGGAAAGAAATGTATACAAGCACGAGCACTTGACCTGGTGTTTGCGGTCAATGAGGCAAAGAAAGAACAAAAAGATCCCCCTCAAAGTTTTGTTTCTGTTTTCTGGAAGAACTGGTTTCATTAATATTATCATTAATATTACGATTATTGGGCTCTATTTTACATACAATATTCTACATGTAATATGGTAGTGTCCATCCTTACCCGGATTATAAGAATTTCTTATCCAACTAAGTATGACTTTTTAAGTGGTATCATCAGGTCCCCAACAACAGTCTATGAGACTTCAGAATACACACACAAACAGTAACATGTGAGTTGTTCCTCTATACGCTGATAACCAAACAGCAACTCAGCGTTTTGTGTTTTGTGCATCAGGACAGTGACTTGGATTGGAGCTGTTCTTCAGCACCAAAACTCCATTAAGTCATGTGGCGTTCCCCTTAAATCCTATTCCATTTGATCCACTCTGAACACAACACTTAAATACTTATCTAAATCTGTCCCTGCGACATTGATGCGATGATGTCACTTCCTCCCACTTGACTCTCTCATTGTGCGACGTCTCCTGCAGTTTCCTCAGAAGTGACTCAGCCGTCTGTTTGAAAAGGGCAGCGATACGGGAGTCGCAGACTCGCCCTTGACCCCTCCCACTTATTAGTCCGCTCACTTACACACCCACCCACCCACTGGCACGCTTACACACATTTGCTGAGTTCTGTGGGAGGCAAACATTAAGATGAATTTCCTGCCTCTGTTCTGTGAGTCATTGGCGGGGTGTGTTATTGAAAAGTTTGCTTTCATGTTGCTCCAAAAAACTTTGTCATGTCCTCATCAGACTGGTTACGTCAAATGGACATGATAGAACTGCCCCACTTGAGGACAAATTATGAGTGTACTAGAGTTTTTTCCCGATAAATCAAATGCGGGAAATAAATTGCTAAGACTTTTTAAGATCCCTTGTTCTTTTGGTCCTGCAAGTCAGCCTCATCCACCTCAACCAATCTTTGTCACACCTACTTTCTTCTACTTCTCCTTTCACTGTTGCTCCCACAGATTACTTGTCTCCCCACTTGGCACCCTGCCTTCACTCTCTTCTTCACTGCCCAAAGAAAATGTATTAACTTGACTATGCCAACATCTATAACAGCATGTTCCCTTCACTAGCTCATAGTTCACGACCCAAGACCTCAGAGAACACGACACTCATGGTCTCAGCTTTTTTGGCCACAAAACTCACACTCCTAAGTTTGGAAATATTCCTCGAAACATGAGCTGAAATGGGACTTCAGTGGGTTTTCTACTGTTTTCTTCGAAGAAGATTTAGCATGTCCAATAGCATGTCCAGGAGTCATGAAGCTAGGAAAAGTCTCAAAGTCTCAATAACTGTTTTTCTTAAGAAATTAAGCTGTGAGAAAGTTTTTGAGTGCAGCAGTTAACCCTGTTTGGATCCAAACACAGAGCCCTGTGGAGCTATCATTTCTTTTTTCTTTTTTCTTGTGGCACAGCGGATCATCCTCCTCCATCTCACCCTGTCCTCTGCTTCCTCTTCTCTCAAACCTACAAACCTCATGTCCTCCTTCACCACCTCCATCAAGCTCCTCTTTGGCCTTCCTCTCCACCTTCTGCCTGGCAGTTCCAACCTCAACATCTTCATCTACCAATGTACTGGCTCTCTCTCCTCTGTACATGTCCAAACCATCTCCATCTAGCCTCTCTGACTTGGTCTCCTAAACACCTGACATGTGCTGTCCCTCTGATCTACTGCTTCCTGATCCCATCCATCCTGCTCACTCCCAGAGAGAACCTCAGCATCTTCATCTCTGCGACCTCCAGCTCTCCCTTCTGTCTTTTCCTCAGTGCCACTGTTTCCAAACCATGTTTCCAAACGTGCCTGCACCCGCTTCTCCAACTCTTTGTCACACTCTCCAAGTACTTCAAATCCCTCACCTTCTTTATCTCTTCATCCTGTAACTTCACCTGTCCACTTGGCTCCCTCTCATTCACACACATGTATTCCGTCTTACTGTGGCTAACCTTCATTCCTCTCCTTTCTGAGGCAAACCTCCACCTCTCCAGCTTATCTTCCACTTGCTCCCTGCTCTCACCACAGATCACAATGTCATCTGCAAACATCATCGTCCACGGGGCCTTTTGTCTAACCTCATCTGTCAACCTGTCCATCACCATCGCAAACAAGAAGGGGCTCAGAGCTGGAGCACCATGTGATATTTGTGATGGCAAAGCAGAAGCCGTCCAGAAAGCTATAAAGATGATTCTGAATCTGACCCAAAGACCTTTTGTCCAGATCCACCTCAGCTGAATTGTAGCATCATTTCACAATGAGTCATCTGTCATCAGCCTGAACTGCTTTGTTCGCAGCAGAGAGAAACGAGGTACAAGTCGAACCCACAAATGAACCCGAGAGCTGACGTCCTCTTAAAAAATGACCCGGTAGTTGTGACTTGAGCATTGCCAAAGTGAAACCATTCCTTCAGCTTTGAAATCGAGTTTAATTTATCAGACTGGGGGACCGAAGGAAACAAGTTTAATCTCTTGATTTAAGTGCCCCTCTTGGAGCATCAAGTCTCTCTAAAGCATGACTTGGCAACACGACTCCTGAAGATCAAACTGTTGCTGTGGTCAAAACAGTGACGTCACTACGGGGAAAAAAAAAGTTTTAATTCGTTTTTGGAAATATGAAAAGGGAGAAAGTCAAGGTCGAGAGCGCTGGGGTTTTATATCCAAACGTACATTTAGAGAGGATTATTCAACAATGTAGTCTGCTTTTTCTGGTGAGCTCTCCCCCTAAAATATAATTCACTTACTGCTGCTACTGCGTTGTCATTCAAGGAATAAAGATAAAGCTGGGGCCGAGGAATGAGAGCAGATGTGGTGATCGAGGTAGTGATGTCACACACTGAAATGGAGGCCACAAACAATCGCACAGATGAAAGTCTCAGGAAATACCTGAATCTTCTCTTGTCAATGTCATGTTCATGGAAATAATAAATAAATAAACAAGTTAATAAAATAATAGTTAACTGGTTAAATTCATGTATATATTTTTTTCATATTTTTTATTAGGTTGCGTGTCATTATCAGTTAATTTATATAAGATTAATATTTTACTTGTGAAGCCTATTTAACTTTTTTTTTTTTTTTTTTTTTTTTTTCAGTTGGTGAGAGAGGACCAAAAACAATCCCGCAGCAGGTGAAGAGTGCACACAGCGCAACTGTCACGCTGTTACGCAACAGGTTTGGATGAAAAATGGCCGGACGTAGATTCAACTTTCTGCTGGATTTGCAGCACTGTGTTCCCAGGGAGAGAAAAAACAGGCTTTATTTTGAATTACAGCATTACTCAAATCCCCCGCTGATATAATTGGTCTGAACCGACGGCGGGAACGACGTGCCCCTCTCCAGGCCATGACCAATCTCCTGCACAGATCAATCACGGCGGTTCAACACTGGCCCTTTCAGCAGGCCCACCCAGCTCTGATGAATGACCCGGGTTCTACGCTGCCCTCCTCGGCAGACACACCCAAATCTGACGCAAGCACGGGGGCCGCCGCACACCTACCTGCAGTCGGTCGACCTGCCGCTAAACACGAGGGAAGCCAATGAGCGGCCTTTGAACTTTCAATGAGCGACCCCAGTGGGATTTGCTGCTCTCACCCTGACAGCTGCTGAAATAGTGGCAGGAAGCAAAGAATCATTGGCACATGACTTTAAGAGTTTATTATATCTGAAGTTTCTGATCTTACGTTTTAGCATCTGTCAAAATGACTTCAGCACGAACACACAACTCATGATAAATAGGAGAAGGGAATTTGACAGATGAGCACTACAATCCAAAATGTTATGTTAAAGGAGACTCCACCATGCTTCAATGCGAATCTTCTACTGGAGCTGCTGTCACTGAACCGATGACAGATTTTGCCACATCCTAAAACACAAGTCACCCTGACTAAAGCGCACGGCCATTTGATGCGACACATTAGAGACAGGATGAATGCAGCACCATGGCTCACCCAACCTCCATCCTTCTTTCACGAGTGAGGAAGTGTTGTTCCACACATAAACAGTGACAGCGCTCCTCTGATCAGCGTCTCATTTGGGAGTGTGACGCCACATGGTTTCACCATTACAATAAATGACAAAATGAGACGCAACAATATTGTCCCGCCAAAATGAGTGAGTTGTTTTTATAAACAGGTTTGTTTAAGCTCCTTTGAATGTTTCTCGGAGTCTGCATGGTGTTTCGTCCATTTCAGAAGTTTCTTTGCTGCTTGGTTGAAGTGTTTTGGCCATTTTGTAATTTCTGTTTAATATTACTATTAAGTAACAAATAGTGATGTGTTTGCTGTGTCGACCCTTTGGTGCGTGTACCGAGTAATCCGGCAGCGAGTGCATGAACAGCGCGCTGAGAAATGCGCCAATGATGTAGCCGATGACGTAGCTAAAGACGGTCAAAGACTCAAACTGGCCGTACCATGTGACCGGTTCAGGAAGTCGATTGAACAGTTCAATTCCAGATTTAAGCGGCATGTAACACAATGGAGGTCTATAACGATTATCGCTTACTGTTTTCATGGAGCCATCGAGAAAGAGAAAGTTTTCCCCGTTATCTCTGCCAACAAGGTAAGTACAATGTATTACAGACATTGTGGGGGAAATTCTGTCATTGAAAAGAAACAGGCTCAGTCCAAAAACATTTGACAAAAAAAAAAGCAATTTTTGAACAAAAATAGTTAATAAATAATACATTTTGCGGAATGTGTGTATATCTTGTCCATGTCTTCTCAAACACCATTATAGCGTTTACCCCCATCACCATATATTGTCGGTGACAATCCTACTGAAAGCTTTGGGCGACTTAAGTTCATGCTTGCAGAATCGCATATTTTAAGTCCACTTGGTGGTGCCAGAGTGCGAATGAACCTTCTTGAAGAGTCGACTCATGAGTCGAACCAATTCCTCTAAATGTCTCAGTGCTTCAAGAAGCTCTCACCATCACTTGTAACAAACCTTTACAACCGTTACTTTGATAGCTACTAGCAACCAACGCTTGCTGCACTTTAGTGCATCCACATCCATTAACCAAGCATTGTCCCAAGTTGTTTAAAAAAACGTGGATCACTCAGACGTAACATATGAATCACCTCAAACATGCTGCATTCCTGGCATCTAAGAAGAATGGCTGAAGCCATAGTCAGTCCGTCCTTTGAACAGTCCAGATAGGTACTGACCACTGCACCTTGATAACACCACACCACACATATACTATATATACTAATTTATCTTTGTTGAAATGAATTATTAAACCATGTTTCTTTCGTGCGAGAAAATGCTCAAACCCACTCCACCGGTGTAAACATTCCGCCGCTGAGAAGTTGATGTTGATCCCGTTTATTGTTGGTCCCGCTTTTCTTCCGCAGGTCAGCTGAGGATTGTTTTACTGACCAAATGTTGAACCTGGAAGCAGAAATTCATGAATTGAATCTGTCCATCACTTTCATCCTCCTGTGTTCTGTTTGCTCGCCCACTTTCATTCCTTGCCAACCTCTTCTTTATTATCTCATTCGTCTCCCGCTTCTCTCACTCGTGTGAACGGAGGTTCCCATGTGCTGTGGGTGGGGTTTTCGCTCCAAATTCAAGAGGGACTCACTGAGAAAACATCTCCTGTTACCAGCATCTCTGCGACCGCACTCCCGACCACCTTCTACAAACTGGTCTGTTTGAAGCCGCGAATGAAAAATGACAGTCCGCCGAAACAAAGGATTGGTGAGAAAGACTTGATGGCAAATGCGAGGCTCACACAAGTATCTGGTGTTGGTTCGGCTTTTGATCATGTGATAGAGTCAAATCACAGCTAACCTTGTTTTGTCACCACAAAACATCAATGTAATTGAATGCCTTTTCCACTATTTTTATATATATATATATATATATATATATATATATATATATATATATATATATATATATATATATATATATATAATTATTATTATTTTGTTTTAGTGGTTTATTATTTATTTTATTAATTATTTACAACAAACAAACGCAGTAAAATATTTAATTTAATTTAATTTAATGGAACAGTTTGCTCTCCAGACAACAGGGAACCTTTGTAAGTGCATGAGTTCCTGGTCCACTGACCACACTGATGCACAAGACACGTGGCAGCTAGGATGAGAACAACAACAACAAACATGGAGGAATCCCTGAACAAAAGCAAACAGATGCTTTTGTTTGCTTTTGTTCAGGGATTCCTCCATGTTTGTTGGGTGTTGGATGTTTTTCGCTACACAATGACCAGGGTTTCCACTCTCTGAATGGACTTGAAATTCTTATAACATTGAAATTCTTATACAAACATTTTCAAGACATTAAAAGAGCTTTAATTTAAATAAGGTGATAACAAAATTTGAATATAGCCACCATTGTGACTTATTGTGCTGTTGTCAAACTGATGCAAAATAAACAGCATTTTGTTGTTTAAATGTATGTATGGGTCCATCATTTGATTCAGTAATATACCAAATTCATTCATAGAAATCTGATGGAAAAAAGAAATCTTAAGTAACGTTAGGACAAAATGAAACAACAAAAAAAATGTTCAATGGAAGCAAGATATTAAGAAGTGTAAATATGACATGAACCCTATAAAAAATCATTTTACATGCATTTTCTTTTGAATAGGAATCATAATAAAACTATGGACCAAACATTGAAGATGAAAATGTATTTCAAGATATGTTTTGAATTTTCAATAAATTTTGAGGAAAATACTAAATTGAGAAACAAAAACAAGAAACAAAAATGTTGTCATGAATGGGTTGTATTTACTGTTGAACTACTATTGTCTAAAACGGAAACAGGAAAAAAAGCTTGACCTTATGAGGGCCACAAAGCACAGGCAAAGGGCCGCATATGGCCCCCGGGCCGCACTTTTCCCAGGTCTGCGCTACCCAGACACAAAGCACTCACTGGCGTCATTCTCACTCACTGAAGTGTCGCAGCGCAGTTCCTTCTGCAACCTGACGCCGGTGTGTACGGCACCATTCCACCTCCAGGCAGTAAATGCGTTGCTCATACATAATGCCATGATGCAAAATGAGTGATGACATCATTCAGCAACCTCCAGCGACATCTAGAACCTCCAGTGGAGACTTTTCTGACTAAAGAGTTGGCAACACTGTTGAAACATGAGCGTTCCGTCTTGCCTTTAAAAAGCAAATCTCAACGTTTTCTGACAGACCCAAGCAAACTCCGAGCAGAAAAGTAAAACTCATAAAAACCAAAGTCTTGCTGGAGACGTTTGTAGCGAACATTCGTAGCTATATCAGCACTTGCTTGTCCACAGTGCGAGGACTTCCTCCACAGGGATACGGCTTCTTTGTGATCCTCCACTACCCCTGAAATGTGCGGCTAATTCGCACATTATAATTTTACATTGATGTCCAGAAATTGAAAGGCTAAGCTCATCACAGGCGGAGGGAATAATTGCTTCTTTGAATTAGCAAACGTTACGCTCCGACGCCCACACACACGTTTCTTACGCTTCTTCTCTTTTCTTTTCCGATCTCGGTTTTCTGGCCTCAAACCCGTGCACACACACACTTGGCCGCTATTGCAGCGGCATCCTTTTGCCTCTGGGTGTGTTTGTAGTTTATGGGCTGGATGTTACAAATCTGCTGGAGCATTTACGAAAGCCTTGACATCAGATCTGGTGCCACAAATGGAGGAAAACCTTTATGATATTATTGAGATTATATCTGTTGGGTCAATATGGGTATTTCACCATCGTCAAGTTTGTTCACACTTTAACAACAATTCAAGTAGTATAGTGTATACTGTACATATTAGTACACATATTTATTTATTATTGAAAATGTTCTTATTCTTTCAATACATTTAGTTACTGTAAAGCTTGTTAAGAAATACTATTAAATTATATGTAACTACACATGTTATTTCTATCATCATTCATCATGTACAAAGTTGGTTCTGTTAGTACAATGCTAAATAACTGTGAATCTAGCTGGAATTGATTCAAACTCAGAGCATTGTTGCACCGAGCAAGAACCATAAATAAGCCCATGTGATGTCACTGGAGGTAGATCCTTGACATAAATATGTATTTTTTTTCTTTTTGTTTTTTTTCTGAGGTGTATTATATATCTTGTATGCAGCTTTTTTGTTAATATTCTATGTTTGTATGTGAATATAGATGTATATGTGAACACATTATTTGCTGCAATTTTGTAAAGATCCATCAACAGAGAACGTCAATGCGTGATTTGTTGAATGTTGTTTGGAGTATTTCATGTTATGTTCATTCTCTTTTTACTATTTATTGTCTTTGTTTAACATAAATAAATAAATACAAATAAAATAAAATAAAATTATGGATGACTGATACTGAGTTCTTGTGTTTGACATGCTGCACCACGCCTTGATCAGACGCTCCATCTGTCCCTCACTTGTGAACAAGACCTGACTATTCTGGAGCTTTATCATCTGGGTGAGGATCTCATGCCCTACCTGAGCAGAACCACCACTTTCTGACTAAGAATAGCTGATCCTCATCCAAACCACAAGACATTTGGTGTCTATTACAGACCAGAAAAACATTTTTAATATAAACAAAACATATTGTTAAACATACAAGTACGCTGCCCTTTCTTTTTCAACATGCTCTCCCTCTGAAAATATCAGAGGAGTTGTGTTATTCTCGATTTCGAATCTTCATTTCCTTGAAAGTCAAGATGGAATGACATTTAAAAATGTAGTAAAGAGAAATTATCTTTAGTCTGTTGTGTCACTAGCAGGCTGCAGAAATACACTCATTTGACTGAAATATAGAACTGAAGAAACTGTCTGGGGTCTTCATTTTATTGTTGCAAAAGTGATGTTACGCCAAGAATCACTGGAATCTCTTCGACCTCTTGAGTGCCAGCAGCGTAGTTTTGCTTTATGAGGAAATTCTGAGAGTGAATTACGAAAACATAAGTCATGTTGATGGTGATCATGTTTAAAACATTGTCTGCTGTCGTGCTGTGACAAAGACACAGAACAAAGGCACACACGACATTTTCCACATAAACACCGAGTGGAAAGAACACTAAAAGCACAGAAACAGTGAGCACATGTGCCCGGGGCAGAGATGACACCATGTTTGTCTGCCACATGTTTCGGATGTTCGAGGGACGCTTGTGTCGGAAGGCAGCCGAGGAGCCAGAGCCACGGATGCTGGGGAAGCTGAGGAGGAGACAGAAACACTCCTGCCACCTTCTGGACCTCTGGAACGTGGAATCATAGTCCCGTTCAGATGCCTTTTTACGCCTGTGGGCCTTCTCAGGAGAACTTGGTTTTTCTACTGCACCTCTCAAAACATGTGTCACATTTAAAAATGAGTTTTATAGGTGGGGGAATAATATTTCAGATCTCCTCTGGCAGATCTCCTCCAGAGCTGAGGTGCCCTGACCAACAAGGCTGTGTCACCTTTCACCTTGACTGAGGACAGTCCTTCTCAAATAGTGACCTCGAAACAAACTTTTTTTGCTAGAATAAAGTGTTATTGCACATCCACTCATTTTTTTTTTATATTTCAGGCATTTTAAGTCTTTTCCATTACAAAAAAAAAGTTACTGAAGTTGTTCTTTATTGTAAGTTGAGTGTAGTGTAGCTCACTTACTTTTTTCTTTTCTTTAACGTTAACAAGGATACAATGTTATGCAGAGGTGTACTTACAATAATTTTATAGACAAATGATACTATTTACAAAGGCGGCATAGAGTTGGGGGGCACAAAACATTTACATCTTCTTGCGGGGTGGCGCAACAGGAAGTAATGGAGGAGCACTGACTTACAGACAGCTAGCATGGACTCACCCTAGGGTATAAGGCTCCTGACTGGCTTGTAGAGGGGGTCAGTATTTCGACAACGTAACCATAGGTGAATACAAGACAGGCTAAAATGTGATCGATTCTAAAGTGGACAGGGAGCCAGTCGCTGCTGTCTGTTCGAGCAGGTTAGAAGCCTCGCTGCTGAGTTGTGATCTTGTTGGGATTTCTTGTCGGTGCCACTGAGGCGAAGGTTACAGGGAAACTAACTTTTCCTACATTTTTGTGTAGGTACGCCCTTTTCTTTGCACACAGCCTGATACAAAAAAATGAAGGGAGGCGATCTTCATCATCTGTGTTTCTCTGAGTAAAGCTGATGGAAGCTGCTTCGACAGAGTGCATCTATTACTCTCTCTATTTATCTAACTTGTCCGCCATTCCAAACTGGCTCTGACTCCCCACCGCCATTATTTTTAATCATCCCTCCACATGGTAAAGCGTGTGGCTCCCACTATTTACACTGTATTTGCCATCCATTATCGTCTAATCTGACCATCTCATCAAGACACGGAGGCTGGTGGTGGAAAAGAAGCAGAAAATAATCCAATGATTTACATGCCGAGGCTCCGTTAATCCAGATCCAGGAAAGTGGTCCAACACAGGTTAGCTGTTGTTGTCGGCCAACTGAAGGAGAAGCCGATTGTGACCCGATTCTTTAGCGAAACCACCCGCTCAGGCCCTCAAACCTCAAGATTTATGTCAATACAGTGAAATAGGTTTCCAGTGCGGACGAGCCAGTGATCCGACTGGACCGTTCATCTTTCCCTGCAGGATTTGGGAGAAAGTCAAACTCCCTCTGTTACGCTGTCGTATTTATTACAGCCTTGGTTTGAAGACTGGGGTCGCTCGGACCGCGGACTATTTACCCGAGAGGTCACTTCCAGCATCAGTCCAGCTGAGCAAGAAAGAGGGAAATTTAAGCTGCAGGAAGTAAATTGGTAGCAAATGTAAAGCTTCCAGCGTGACCTCTCTGTCCTCTTGTGTCCGCTCCGTGTTCTGCAGGGTGCAACGACAACGTAGCGCTGAAATAATATTTCAACAAGCAAAACCGGCGCCGTCGCTCAGCTTGGGTTGCTCCCGCCAAAGTGCAACATCAGGGGTTTTGGTCTTTGTTTTAGAGCTTTGGTGGGCGGCAGCGTCGGGAGTGACTAGTTTGTTGATGGTTCCACTTTAGAACTGAGACGAAAGAGATCTGGCCGAGTGGAAGGTGAACCGTGTTAATCTCATCAGACAAGAGTTGATCTTGGGGTGTTTTGTAAATGTGTTGTAAACAGACAGCAATTGAGACTTCTCACATGTTCTCACGCGCTCTCACGCCACACAAGCCGAGTGTGTACTTGCTGCTAAATGTACTCCATGATGCACTCCGCTGCAATGTGAAGGGACTGAGGTCGCTTTCTCCCTGTGTTGCGCACCCAGGCTGAGACCGGTTTATCCTGTCGACCGATCTTTCATGTTGCAAAAAGAGAGCCAAACTACTGTAATGTCAGGTCCTTGACGAAGGGTGGCGCTGTAAGCTCTTCCGTCCCTCCAGTTCCACTGACAACAGAGGAAGAAGAAGTGAAGTTGACAGGTAGCGAGGGAGCGTGACTCAGTCCGCAGCTGACCGATCAACGAGTTTAACTTACGAGTCAGAATCGGCACTTCGGAGCAGCATTTCAACACTGTCACCATCATCATCGTGAAAACGCTTCCTTTCTGGATTAAACTCGCAAATTTCGAAATAAAATTCAATATTCAGACTATCCATGCAACGGTTGCTAACATGGCGGTAATCTTGCATCCTTCAACCAACAAATCATGTCTTTTTCTTGTGAGGACTAATGCTCAAAATGATCTGAGTGAAGGACGTTGAAAACAAATCTCCACATCAGCATTGTTGTGAGTGACAACACAGACGCAGACAAAGGCCAAGGAAGCTACACTCAGTGACATGTGTAATGTTATTAAACCGTCTTCATGTCTGAGGAGCAGTTGGCTAACTTCTGTAGCGTAGCACAGGTGCACTATCACGGTTTGGAGCTCAGGCCTGACCCTGACAGTTTGGACCAATGAGCTGAGCTCGACGTAAGACAGTAAACAGGAAGTCATCTAAAGGAGATATGCAGAGGCATAAGCAGAAGATCAGTCAGAGTCGCATATACGGACGTTGCTGGGCATGTTTGTGTGTGCTTAACAACATTTGTAGCCTCCCCTGACTGAAAGTAAGAAATACAAACAATATCTTCTTCATCATATTTGTGTGTTTACATTTTTTGAGTACATTTATTTGGTACTGCATCCAGATTTAAGCCAACTATTACAGAGTGAGGTAAGATGTTGGCTGTTACAAACAAAGAGGACCATGCAGCTGCAGTTTTGGGAAACAAAACTTGAGAAGTCTTCCACTGTCTGCTCTCCTTTTGTGCAGAGGTGATGACAACCACATCTGCTGTTGTGATCCATCCTAGACATTCTTATTTTCTTTTTTTGTTTTTCTCTATAACATTTGCTTTCTAGTCTGTGGACGGACATTTCAGACTGTAGTAGTAATGTAGTGATGTAGTAATGCTTCTTGTACATCAGATGCATATTTTATATAACATACTGTATTTTTCAGACCTGCTTTTTTTCCCCAATTTTCCAAAGTTTTGCTTGTGGCAAATACACATCCGACCAATCCAAACACTCATTTTTGACACAGCACATAACATGGCGGAGCACTTTATTGAATTCATTGTTAAAACAACGTTGGGGAGGAGAATAGCTGCAGAGATTAAGCTCACGCCGATGTGAAGTGCCGGCGCTGTATAGAGGAACGGGTCAACCTTCAAAGGTGGATAAATACAAGTGTAGCTTCTCTCCATGTAAACAGAGGGACAGAACAGCTCCCTCCCTCCACTACACACGTCCCTCTTCCACATAGTTTATCAGACAAATTCTGCATTATTCAATGTAAATTCAAAATCAGAGAGTTCCGCCTGAGAATCTGTGGTTACTTGTTGTGACTTGCGTGCCGTGAATGTTATATACTGAGTCGCGTTGCTCCTGATGTGCATAGACGGGATGGGTGGCGAAAAGTCCTGAAAATTTTAAAGTTTAAAATGGAATTTTATTAATCCAATACTAAAAAAAGGGAAACCCAATTGAATCCAGGGAATTTCAACTCAATATTGAGAGACATAATAACTGCTCGGGTTATCATCCACTTCAAGAGTCAGGCGTTCAAAAGTTCCAAACAATGATAATTAGAAGCCATTCGCGAAGATGGCGCAGTCATTCTGGTCAGCGATTTAGTAAACAGGGTTTCCACAAGGATTGCCACAAATGCCTTGGAGATGTTGACTCTGCGATCTTCAGCTGCTGAAACTCTCCGGGAATTGACTTTGACCATCACATTTTCATACAAACGGCCCCTGGGAGTCCCATTTGTGCTCCGGTCTCCTCTGCGGCCCGACGGGCCCAATAAAAGCCAATGAGCTGGTGAAAAGCGTGTTGTCCTATTATGCAAACAGCATATGGTCGGTGTCACTGTGGCTGCACACCGCTCGCACCGCTCCAACTTCTCATTTAACATCTGGCCAGTTTGAAACTTTCAAGTGCATTTGGTCGACATTAATGAGCGGTGGTGGCTGCTGGAAACCACCGGTGTCATAAATGTGATCGATTCAGTGACATATACAAAGAGCCAGTGTACGTTACGCATTTCAACACTTGATTTATAAAGGAAAGGACTTAATAAACACTGGTTCATATGTCCTCATTCATGTTGCAAGTGGGTTGTTTAAAAAAAAAAAAAAAATATATATATATATATATATATATATATATATATATATATATAATTTTTAAGGTCTCAATTGTCTTTATTTTCATGCTTTTGTCAGCGAATGTCGCTCATGATCATATTAGGCTACGAGTCAAAATGACCTAAAACAAACCAGGCAGATCCTTGTCGAAAGACTGCTTTTTCTACTGAAGCGTTGTGTGATGCCGCCCTCTAGAGGACACATCTGCTACAGCAACAATGAGCCGAAAGAGAATTTTTGGAACTTGACAGTTCAGATTAGATTAGAAACGCTTTATTCTTTAAACAACGGGGAAATTTTGGTTGTTACAGCAGCATAGAAACTTGCTTCGTCTATTTCTCTAATGTTTCAATATAAATATAGACTTTTATTTTTTAAAAAGAAAGGTAGGCATACAAATTGGAAAACTTTGGTGGGGGAAAATAAAACAGGAAGAAGAGTTACTGGCAGGAAAGAAGAAATAAACAGTACAAAAAAGGTGTTGGGGTGCCTGGGAGAAAAACAGAAATAAATTCTCACTGAGATGAAAGCATTATGTACAAAGGTGGTCAAAGCTTTCTCAATCTTCTTTACCACATGTGGTAAAAATGTAAAAAGACTGAATGAGGTCTGTCCTCAGTCGCTCTCCGAAGAGTCACTGGACCCAGAAGGGGATGTTTCTCTTTTCTTCTGCTTCTTCTTGTGATGTTTGCCGTGCTCCTTTTTGTGCTTCTTGCTTTTCTTCTTGTGGCTTTTCAATTTCTTTTTTCTTTTTCTTTCATCTTCATCTGACGACGACCTGCTCTGCTTCTTTTTCTTCTTCGGCACCTCGTCTTCACTTGACGAAGATGATGAAGATCTAAAGCCCGAAAATGTATCTTGAGTATCAACAGTTAGATAAAAGTTTCGAGAGTTGAACTTCTCACCTCCTTCTTGACTTCCTGTCTCTGTTTTTCTTCTGTTTCCGTCTGTCTTTTCTTCTCAGATCATCTTCGCTGGAAGCTATAATGTGAAGTAACACACGATACATGTTAAGAACGCAGTGCACTAACCATCTACATTTGCAAACGTATTAAACTTCTTCACCTCTCTGGCGATGAACATTCCGTACAAGTTTTTCATTGCGCTGAGGAGCCGGTACATCTTCGTCGCTCTCATCGGTGCTGGTGCTGCTCACGTCTAAAACGATGTCCTTCTGTGGATCAACCCTGACAAAGTTCCGGCACTCAAACGTCAAGTGGCCCGCTGAAAAACAGTCCACAAACTTAGCATCCACGAGAGTGCAAGGCTTTTACTTGCCCAAAAGATACTCACGATATCCACATTTCTTGCAACCTGCTCTGATGTTGTCCTTGTTGGGACCTAAAATAGCACCAGACAACATTAGACACAACATTTAAATATTCCGAAGGACCTACTTCCATGTTTTATCTTTTCCGCCTTGTTGTAATAACGTGTTGGTTGGCAGTTGTGTGTCATAAACCATAAAAGGATGGAGGGAACAATCCTGGAAGTTTACATCAACCACTTTATCATTTAAGTGCTTTGTAAAGGGATGAAATGTAAACGTAGCCGTGACGTGTTGTGGAATCTAACGACACTTTAAAATAGTATTTGAGTTTTCTATAACTGAATAACTCCCTTGTTATGAAGAAAAACAGTTACATACCTGGCACCGCCATCGATTTCAATTCAGACAAAGACCCCGAACACCGAACAGACCCGAGCGCCAAAAACAAGGGGACACCGCAGTGTTCACGCTTCAAACAGCGTCGGCGAGAAACGTTCCACGAAGCGAAGGTTCCGCTTCATCATGAATCAGCAGCGCCACCAAGCGGACTGGGGTGGTAAACACTTAATCAATTCTTCAAAAAAAAAAAAATAAACAAAAAAAATAGAGAATAAAGCATACCAAAACAAACTAGACACAATGCAATTTCCTAATTTTTTAATCTTTATTTTTCTCATTGGCTCTGCTTCAACGTGGCTGTTTTGCTTAAGACATCACATTGTTTCATGTGCTGCTGGAATTGGTGACTGAAAAATGTGACATTATGCGTGAATAATCTGTGTTAGTTGGATCGATGGATTAGTTTTCACTGATATTAATTAATCCCTTAAAGTCCAAGCCCTTTGTTTTTGATAAAGTGAGTCACCAAAGCAACACATTAATTATTACAAAGGTATAAACATTCAACCTTGTCCTTCATTGTCCTTGGGCAAAGTGTCAAGCCTCGAATTGAGCCAGTCTAGTCATGTGGCAGCTTCAACCCAAATCCAACCCGCAGCGGATTAAGCGAGTGTGAACAACATGAAATTTCATTGCATTAATCCTGATGAAATTTCCTGCCGTCCTTTATTCTACTTAAAGTTTACAGACTCAGTATTGGGCCCACGCTCCGCAGCTTGCTCTGTTTGCGGCTTCTGTAAAGGGTTCAGAGTCAGACTGCCTGCACCAGACGGAAAATGTGCACAGAAGAGGAGACCCCAGACGTGCTCTCACCCTCGCGCTGGTGACCCTGACATAACACAGGAGCAGTAAAGCCAAGTTAAATCTTTATTGTGTGTATTTGAATGGAGAAAAAATGCTCGTCATTATCTCAGCGGTTATATCTGAAGCAATAAATCCAGTCGCTTCGATCAGACTTTGATCAGCTCCTTCTGTTTTCTATTACCATGGAAATGGGTGGTGGAACAAATGGATGGGGAAATAGTCTTTGGACGTATGGAAGAGTGCAACTGTGTTTAAGTTGAAAAGTAGAGGGTTTTCCACGTACTAAAATATCTCAAAAACTTCTTTCTCCGCTTCCACAGAGCTATGGAGATCTGGGAGCAGCGGTAACATGGTCAGGGATACAGATGCGAGAAAACAGTGCATTTTAGGCTTTAATGTCGATAAACCGCTGTAATTTTATTAAATGTTTAACTCTGGCAATACACTGGAATTATTAGAGCTCGGTGAGCTGGGTGCAGGGAGACCCTTGGAAGCTCCAGAAATCTGAGCATAAATGGCTCCCAAACTCTGGGCAATCTAAGTCACTGTGAGTGAAATGAATGGTGATTTGTGGAGCTCTTTATATCAAGCTACCCTCCACTAACACTCAACTGTGTCTGTTTCAGTCGGGCGCACTGTCAAACACACTTTTTTTTTTTTACAGTGGACAAAAAGCATCACGTTACATGAATTAAACAGACTTTTCTGCGCTTTGATTTTTATGATGTGAACATGTGCGTGCTGCCGTGCGATAATCCCACTTCAAAACAAAGTCTGCTCATTCGTCTTCCTGACTTCAGACAGCAGTTCACAAAGATGTGTCCGCATGTGAAGCAAACATGATCAAAGCAGAGCCGGGGAGTGTGCCACTTTACTTCCATGTAACAACTGTCCTACTAATGAAAGACGTTTCTTTAAGATACACTGAGCTCCACCTCTCAAGATATTTGGGCCTCAACGTCAAACACCAAAACATCACACCTTCAGTCTGGATGCTGACTCAACACATGGGTCTTGATTTGCTTTGTTGGTAGGACTTGAACCTACATGATGAAACCCCAATGGAATTTGAGCGCATCGGATTAAGCACTGGGTCAGTGGTTAAGAAGTGAAACAAAACTTTAAAATCAACAGAGAGACACAGAGCACAAAAACATGTTCTGGAAATATAGCGATGACTCAGTTGAAGCCACACAACAAACTCTATTTAATAGATTGACATTTCAGGTAATAACACCGCACTCGTGACACAAGGTTGTTGGTGAATGAAGTTTCATTGAACATTATACAAAGCCCCACAAAAGCAGGGCTTCAAAAAAATTGGTAAAGACTCAGATTGCTTCCTCTCCACGGAAATCTTTAGTAAAAGGCGAAAGATTTATACGATCTGAAGAGAACCACGAGTGAACTACTGTTGCTGAACCAGAGAAGGAGCTGTATTCTTAGACATCAACCTTTAACTCATGGTGGCGCCCTCAGCATCGTGCGTGTCTCAGGACATCATGAATGAAGATAAAGTAGGGAGTTCATCAGTTGAAGTTCTACACAAGATAAAAAGCTGCAACTTAATCTCTACGACCAGCTTCAAATGTCAACTAAGTCTGGCCACTGACTGCAACACGTCGGTCACAAGGAGAGAGGAGAGGATTCACATTGTCAGTAGGACACTAACCCCCAATGGATTCCTAGTCCATTGATTCGAAGAACTGGTTTCTACTGACTATTCCCAAATCCTCTGAAGGCACGAGTGATGAAGGCCATGGAACTGAACTCCATCGGGGATTTCCCACGTAGCTTCGAGTCCAACTAACAATGTGCGGCAGAGATTTTTATCCCATTGAGACCTATGTGTTGATCGTCCACCTCCAGCCTTAGTGTGACATTTGTGGTGTTGACAGTTGAGCCACAAATATTCTGCCATCCATAGTTGAGTGGCAAAAACAACTGGCAAAGCCTCACAATTGAACCCTATTGTTGAAACAACAGCTCTGCAATCATGATGCGAAGTCATGCAGAAAAATATTTGCATTGAACAAAATAAGAAGCCCTACCTCAGCAGGGCATCAAAAAATTAGTAAAGACTCATGTTGTTCCGCTCCACGGAAATCTTTAGTAAAAGGCGAAAGATTTATACGATCTGAAGAGAAACATGAGTGAACTACTGACACTGAACCAGAGAAGGAGCTGTATTCTTCCACATCAACCTTTAACTCATGGTGGCGCCCCCTGCATGGTGTGTCTCACGACATGATGAATGAAGCAGGGAAGTCATCTGTCCAAAGACACCATGAGTTTAAGGTTCATGCACCTCTTTCTCTGGTCCAGAATGACTAGTTAATTCATGTTTCAGTACAGGCCGTAAGATTTTTTTAACTTTGCACTCATCACTTCTTTGGAGACGAAAGTCTGTGAGTTTACAGTATTGTTTTTTGATAACTTTTATTTTAGGAGCTATAAAGTGTGTCCATTGTAAATTGCTTGAGGAAGCGCTGTGGATCATTCAAGACCTGATTCCACCTCCCCTAAATAATTGTGCAAAAACATTGAGACATGATCCAACTGGGTACCAAAGTGAATAAATGTGTGTCTCTGTATGGAAACCAGATCCAGATCTTCTTTGAGAACAATGACCTCACTGCCTCCTCTTTCACCAGGAAAGTCGACTCTTCACAACAATTCTGAAATTCTAGCTGATCACTTCCTTTGGTGCTGTTGCACTTCACCCAACTATTTGAGAAGGGTTACATTAATAAAAATTTAAAAAATGACACCCAGAAACTAAAAAACTGGTGATGTGTGAGAGAGAAAACGGGTTGTTGTGGCCGAGTGGTTAAGGCGATGGATTTGAAATCCATTGGGGTTTCCCCGCGTAGGTTCGAGCCCTACCACCAACAACGAAAGACAGGAGTTTATCCCATCCTGACTTACATATTGAAGTCAGTCACTTTGGTGATGTTGATATGTGAGGTACCAATATCCTGAGCTGGTTGCAGAAATATATTCTAAACGTCCTGGTTTGTCCTCATTGAGTCACATGGTACAGTGGGCACCACCATGAGTTAAAGGTTGATGTGGAAGAATACAGCTCCTTCTATGTCCCAGCTTTTGTTTTTGTGGTGTCAGGTGGCAGAATTATAAATTATCATAAAATAAATGAGATGAACAAGAAGTGAACATGGAGACTGAAGTGAAGCTGTTAAGTAGATTTAACATATGTATGAATAACAGTTAAAAATTTTGCATAGCAGCGTTGCTTTTCTTCTATTTGCATAGAATTACAGTACATGTAACTGGCAGAGCTGCACCTAGAATTGTCTGTCGCCAGCCGCGACAGCCATTACTCAAAAACCATTACTCTCTGTTCAACCAATAACTATGGGTCTTCCAGTGGTTGAACTACGTGGGACACGCAACTGTCCACCCCGGTGATTTAACAATAATGACGGTTTGACAAAATGCTGCACTAGTTCTGGCTCGGCCACTGTGGTGCTAATAATCTATACAAACTGAACCCATTTTAAATACAGTACCAATTCAACAGTGAAGGGCATCTGCCAGCAGCTCCTGCGCTGTGGTGGCTGTGTGAGACGTTGTTGGAGGAAGGCCTGGACAGCCTCAGCATGGCTGCCCATGTAAATAAACCTGTGTCTGACCTCAAGCGCCAGTCCTGGATTCTCCTGACGACCTGACACACTCTCCCTCCTCCACCCCCCACAAGCTTCAGCATTGAGCCTGGGTGGTCAGAGGAGCGACTCGTCTCTTTGGCCTGCTCCGGAGGTGAGGAAAAAAGATGTCCTCTCACTTCAACCTTCTGCTTCCATTTATTTGGTTAGAAATATTTTGCGCCTGTGATAGCGTGTTGGAAAGCTCCTCGGAGACGCCAGCGGGTGGAGCGGCCGGAGGTGAGCTCAGCTGGAGGATGAAAACAAAGATGGAAATGGAGAGGCCTGCTGAGTCTGGTGGAAGAGAGTGTGACCAGGATGTTGACTGAATCCATGAATGTCGTAGTCACAGTGCCCGCCGGAATGAAAGAATAGAAAATGACAGTCAGCACAACCACAACACAAGATCATGTGCGACGTATCAATGTGTGTTCAATGCCCTCTAGACTGTGGAGCTGTTTCTCCACTGCCGCAGATGGAATTGATTTGTCAGGAATGGAGAAATTGGTGAAACTGTGGTTACTTCCTCTCACACCATGTCTGTCTTCCAACCTCATGCCATCCCCGCTGGCTCTCCCTCCTCCTCATTTGGATTCGACGCGTGCATGAGAGATGACTCCTCAACGCTTTCATGTTGTTCCATACTCTAACACAAAGCAGTGAAACTTTTGTTTTCCTTACATCACATGTAGTCGCATTCCTGTCAATATACATTGCCTTCTTGATTCCCTCTTCATCATAAAGGCTGTCTTCATGCCACTTAAGCTGCAACCAATTTCCTGCCCCAAACCTGAACATTCTGTGGGAAGATTTGTTCCCGGAATGAAAAGCACTCGCTGTGTTAGATAAAGCTGTGGGGTAAAAGCGAGGACGTCAGAGCTTTGATTTGATGGATATTAGTGACACAAAAGCTGAGAACAAGCTTCTCAGAGTCCACCTTCACATTGTGTGCAGTTTCAATCCAAAGCTATCTCATCTCAGTTCACTGGAGTTACTGATGCAGTATCAAATTCTGGACTAGAAGTTGAGAGGAAAAGCAAAGCAAACGCTGCCAAACTGCCGGCCACTCGTACAGGCGCCTTTGTTCTGATCCGAAAAATAGGGAAATCTCTTTACAATCTGTGTGTGATGTAAGAAGAAATATTGACGGAATCATATGGAATGTAACATTTAAGAGGTGATACAGTAGTTATACAAATATCATGTAACATTTGCAGCGCATTAGAGGAGATAAATAAATAGTCATTCATGAATAAATCAAAACTCAGACTGCCATATGACTGTCAAAAAACATTAAATTAATGTTGACTTTTTTCAACACTAGATGGATGAATGGACAGACGGATGGGTAGAATAAGAAGGTGTTCATTCTAAAATGTTATTTTCTTCACTCTTTGCTGATTTTAAGAGCAGCCATCAGGTTTCTCTGTCCATCCAGTACAGAGAAAAAGGGCTTTGTAACTTATGATCCACTGATAGGGTCAATGTACTTGCAATGTGCAAACAGCCATGTTCTTCAGTGTGACATCATCGACTGAAATAAGGAGTACAATGAAGAACTTTAAGCCTCGTCTGCATGTCCTGTGAACACAGACATAAGACACCAGACAGGCTTATGTTTCCCATAAATACAAAAGCCCGTGGCGTTCTTTAAATTCAACTCTACACTCAATTGTCCCGTCTGTCCTGCTCACTGCTGCCCACTTAAACTGGGATAAACCATCGTTCCTTTACGAGTCCAATTAAAGGGGAGCTCAGAGTTGTTGTTTTGCCTGCAGTGTGCGACTGCAGCCGCCGTGATCCATCTTAAGTCGCAATGTCTGACTCTTGGTGTGTAATTTAATATCTGTCCCCCAGCTGAGCTGTAAAACCACCTATTACTGCCTTACAACCCGTCCAGCTGCTACGGGATGTCGGTCTGCAGCACATCCTATAAAAGATGTTACATCATTTATGGTGTCTCTTTAAATTGAACCCAACTGTATCTCAAGAAATGGCTTTTTTTTGCGGGAATCTGGATGGATTTTTTAAATTTATTACTGACAAGCTCTGTTTTCTGGTTTCATATATTTAATTATTATTATTATTATTATTATTATTATTATTATTATTATTATTATTATTATTATTATTATATATTTCATATATTTAATTATAATTATTATTAATAAAAGAATGAAACAATAGACTAAAAGACAGAGAAAGTTAAATGTGCTTTAATGGGGAATTAAATGTATTAAAGTGTCTAAATTACAAAAAAAAAAATCTCAACATTTAAAATAGAATTAATAACTGTAAGTTTGTCATAAATAAGTTTGTCACTATTCAAACGTTGCAAACTCCATATTGATACCTGGGAATATATTCGATACACAGGGATAAATGCATACCCAGCATTTTTATGAAAACCAGAAGCAAAGACAATTCAATAGAATTTAATGAAACGGTCATTAAATAAAAAAGAAAATGAAGACAATCATGTTTTGACTTGACCCCAAGTGGATATACTTTCACAGCTGGATCTTCAACAAAAGAAAACATGTTTGAATCACATCCATGAGTTTAATACTGCTGGCTGCAGCTAATGGCTATTAACAAACAACGAAACACTCAATCTAATTTATTATTTATATAATATATCATTATCTTTGCATTATCTATTTACTTATCTTTGCTTCTATATTTCTGTCAGGATATTTGTTCATATATTCTGGGCATTTATTTATTTCTCTGGTGTTGTTTGATAGCTTGTAACTTCACTTTTTTTGCTGATACTTTGTGGATGTCTTTGATGTTTTTTCAGTGTTTTGGGAGTGAAAATGTCAGAATAACTCTGTCATTATAACCGAGTTTAAGTTTGGTTCGGAGTGGTGGTTAAGATTAGTCATGTGTTTTGAATGGTTAAGTTAAGAGTGAGAGGCTGGGGAGAGCATTAGGGCACCTCACAATGTCCCCACATAGAAATGATAGACGATAAAAATAACAATAGAAATATGCTTGAGTGCGATACAGTTGTAACTTTCACGTCCATCGTATTTTATCTTTTGAATTTCTATTTCCATGTTGGTTGAAAAAACACACAGGAAGGGGTAAAGTTTCAAACCCACTCCCCCACCATTCCTCCCTATCTTATCTCTTCCATTTTTAAATGCCATCCACTTCAGAAAGTCATAAAAAGGGATTTGGCTGGTGCTTTCAAATGGCAGCTGTGTGGTCTGGTGCCACCCACACATAAATCCACAGCCCAACAACCTGAAACTAAACATTCCCCCCTTGATTTAAGATCCAGAATCACCTCTGTAATTTACACAATCTATACGTCAAAGCGAGTTGTCGTGTTAAGAGCACTGAGGGGGGTGGGATTTAACCTTTGTAATTTACTTTTTTGCTGAGAGCAGCTTGGAATCCAGATGCTGGAATGAAGGAATGTTTTTTTTGGGAGGGGGGGGTCCCAGAATGCACACATGGCAACCTGTTACAGGATGCAGTCGGGAGCGAAATGGACAAAATAGCAGTGGAGAAAGTACAGAGGAGTTTGTTCAAGTGTAATATATGACTATGAAAAATCCAATGAAATAAAAAATAATACGAATGAAAATTCTAATGAATCAAGGGATTACATAATAACAACAACAATAATAATAATAATAATAAAAACAAATAATATAAATAATGATTTCACAGAAAATAAAATCTGTCTTGTTTGTGTACATTGCATGCTGCTTTGTTCGTCATTTGATTTACATTGGGTTTGTTGCTCAGAATTGGAACGTGACAACTATATAGCAACATCCATCTATCAAACATCCACGGTAAAAAGCTAGCTACAGCATCAAATGATCGATGAAACGGATACCTTGTGATTCCTCTCATGATATTGCTATGCTAACTGTCTTTTACATCATAAGGGATAAACAGCGATAGACCACTCAACAGTTTGTGTCTTTAAATTGTCTTTAAAAGCTCGCGCACTTTTATATCTTATATCTCTATATAAAATATCTAAGTTTATTCTATGCCGTCACTGAATGTTCCTACGACACGTTCAACAGACCTCTAGGCCACGTCACCATTGTAGAAGAGATCCCAAATGTAGAAGGAGAATAGTCTTCATGCCTAAACTGGGTCCCAACAAGTGCCTCACCTCCCCGCCTTCCCATCACTGCTGCTATTTCAAACACCATGCGGCGTCTTTATGCTTATTAGAGACATGTGACTAACTGGTAGCAGGTCTTGAGTCATAATCAGAGGCAGTCCGGCGGGTCGACAGAGGCTGGCCGGGAATTCGATTCCTCACTCCATGTCAGGCGAACTTGGCGCGACTCATTTCACACATTAACCGGCGTGTTTACACAGCGGCAGAGAGACACTTTCATTCTGCAGGCGGTCTCCACTACCTCACAGAAGAAGAATGCTAACTTGCCTCGGCAAAGTCCAATCGGCAACGAGGGTCTTTAAAATGCAAAAATAGAGATGGAGGCGGGGAAATCTGAGCGCGGACTTCCAATGGAAATGGCCTCAGCCATGAATCTGCTCCAAGTATTCTGCTCACTTTGCTCTGTTATTCCGCAGCCAATAGAGGGAAATAGAAAATGATTCATGTGCCAACGCAAAGACCGGTGCCGAGCAAGAGCCACATCAAAAGGCCAGTCCAATTTCTATCAGCCAGGGGAGGAAAAGCGAGAAGAAAATTAAAGTAACCTTTTAAAACAATAAAAGTGGAGCAGTGAGGAGAGGAGCTGTGATGCGACGGCGATCCTCCTGTGTGGTCTTCCTCTCCCTCTCTTTCTCTTTCTCTCTCCCCCGCCTCCCTGATTCTCTTGTGTGGCTCGGAGCCTGTGAGCTGGCCCTTCCTCACTCCACACCCAGCAGGGGCTTCAAAAAGGCTGACTCTTCTCAGCCACTCACACTCCAAAATCCCAAACCTGGCTGAGCGTCCACCTCTCCAGACTGCAGCTCAGCAGGATTAGAGATGCCGGCGAGTCAGTGCAGGGCCACAGATCTGCTGCTCATCCTTCTGGGCCCCGTGTTGCTGCGTGGAGCTGCCACAATGGAGAGTCAAGGTGAGTTGGAGTTTCTCCTCAGGCTGACATCTCATTGGGCAGAAGTGACTGACAAAAACTGCAAGTGTAGTGGATGTAAAAGTTCTGATCATGTTTCACTAGTGCAAAAAGAGTCTGTGAAGTTTTTTCTGTAGATGAGCTGCAATTTCATTATTACTTTGCAGTTGTTGTTTTTTTTAGCTCTGCCCTAATTCTTTTCAAATAATATCTATATTTTTTTAATTATTATTGTAAATAATTAAAATTATACAAATAAATATAAATGTTTTTAGTGAGCACAAATATGTTCACACTATTCCAATTTGACTTGATGTATTTCTATTAAGTTACTATTTTGTAACTCTTTAACATTTGATAATTGTACTTGCTTATTTATTTTCTATGTAGTGTCTTAACTTTTTCACTTTAGCTTCCTTTCTTTGCTTTATTATGATTATTATTGTTAGTAGTAGTAATAGTAGTAGTTGTAGTAGTGGTAGCAGTAGTATCAGCAGTAGTAGTACCAATAGCGCAACATATTTACAGTGCTAAAATAATTCCTTACTTACTTTATTGCCTGATAATAACAGTGGAGTTGTTTAGAGTCGACCTATGTCACCATTCCTTGGTTTAATATAGTTAGGCTTAATAGGAATGTAACCATATTTTGGTTTAATATAGTTAGGCTTAATAGGAATGTAACCATATTTTGGTTTAATATAGTTAGGCTTAATAGGAATGTAACCATATTTTGGTTTAATATAGTCAGGCTCAATAGGAATGTAACCACATTTTCAGAGTTGTGTTGCTACCTCATCACCTTCTTCCCCATGCTCACGAATATTGGACATTCGTGAGCATGAACATTAAATTCTCCCTTCATAACCCATGAATAGAAAATCGTTTGTGCATGTGAGAATCAAACAAAAACAGTTTCAAAGTCAAACATGCCACTTCAAGCAGATAACATTCACTTGAATGAGTCACATGGCCAGTTTGATTCTGATGATGGGGCACAAGCCAATCTGACCAGTGGAGCCCTGTTGAGGAGCTTCTCTTTCTCTCTAACTCAAGGCTTCACTGTAATTCCAGTGGGTCACAGAGATGAATGCGTGCACTTGACCTGGAGTGTTCCTGCTCTTGAGCGGAGCCACAGCTGCATTAGCCTTCAGTATCACTCAGAGGCCTGCACACTCTCTAAGCCCTGTCCTCGCTGTCGTCTCAGCAGCATATCCAGATGAGGAGCAGTATGAGCAGGAAAGAGAAGCAGCCTATTGGGATGCACAGGCCAGAACAACTCTGGATGCTGCCCTCAAACTCCGTCCTCGAGAGCACCGGGCCAAGAACATCATTCTCTTCCTGGGCGATGGTAAGGTCACGCTGTTATTATGGAGTCTGTTCTATTCACACTTGCCTTATCGAACCTGGTTGTGGGTGAACACGAGCAGAAAAGGGCAACTGTGAAGGTCCATGAACAAACAGCTCAATACTTGACGCGTGAAATCGTCCATGCTCAGAATGGAAAGAGGAAATGTGGCATGACAGAGGGCCAGTGAATTTCTAGACCAGAAGTAGGTCTCCTTCTTCGTGGAAAGACTAACAGTAATCACGCTGTACCAGTCCTGTGTCACTGAAACCGGATCTGAACCACTTCGTCTTGTTCTGTTTCTCTTCATTTGGCTTCCTTTTTTTGAACAGTCGGGCTCAGGAATCACCTGGTTGAGGTTTCTTCAACCTTGGATGCAAACCAGATTGGTTCACATGTAAATATGAAGCAGTTCTGTTTCCAATGGAAACTCTTGGAAAGTCACAGCACAACAGCAGCGGAGGGATCCGTGTCAACAGCACAAGACTTGATCCGAAAATCTCATCAGCTGAGTCAGAAACCAATGAAACAATGAATCGTCCAACTCATCCAAACCATAATAATAGTAAATATAACTATTGTTATGAGTATTACACCAAGGTATTCAGCAAGACTTTTTAATATACATTCAAAACAGAGGGGGGAATGTTTTAAAAGACATTGAAAGCTAAAAGAAAAAAAGGAAATTGCTCTTATCATTATTGTTATTATGACCGTTGTCAATTTTTAAAAAAATGTTGTATACATTACTCTGCGCATGGTAGATTGCAGAATGCATTTTTTATTGAATCACCATAGTGCATTGACATTATTTTGGTAGACTTTTGTGCTAAATTGTCTTTTTCATTTTCATTTTAAATGTTTTTTTAAATAATTATTATTAAACTGATAACTTCTATGAATCACCTACATGTCTGGACAAAGTTCTAGCTCAGGTGTGGGCATGCTGGTTCATGCCAATGAAGCACAAACAGTTGAACCAATGAGGTTTACAGATGAAACAAGCACCACCAGACTGGCAATGAAGATTCGTAAAAAGGTGTCCTCTGCTCCCACTGCAACCCTTTGTAGAGCAGTACACAGTATTTATGTATTATGAGCCAATAACTGAAGCAAAAGAGTCGTGAAAAAAGAAGCAAATGTAGATGATCTGGAGGCCACTAGAGAAGTCGCTCCAGAAGGTTTAAAGGTTCTTTTGTAGACCACTGAGCCACCCTGTCCTAGTCTGTCTTAGAGTCTCCATTGCCAACAAGTCTGAACGTGTTAGCGCCACATTTATAGCTCCTAATGTTTGACTAATCGTCCTTCAGCTGCTCCATTACCTGCTGCCAGGCGGAGTCTGCGTTCGCTGGTTTTATTTCCCCTCCATTGAACTGTCTTTCTAAATCATCCCGCTCGTGATGTTGAAATTCCGTTGTGCTGTTTTCCTAAACATTTGGAGGCATGACTTTAAACTAATGCGACTGTAATGTGAAAGAGCATAGGTTCTCAGAAGAGGACTGTGGCGTTTGTGTTTGTGCACAGCTTGTTTGTGACGGAAAATAAACCTGAGTTATGTATGGACAAAATAGGTTGTATATGTAAAATAAACATGACCTTTAGAGCAGGAAAATAATGTCTAATGCAGGATGCAGCGGTGGCCTTTACTCAGCCATCACATCCTTCATGGCTTATAATAGTGCAGTATAAATGTTACACAATCATTTCGAGATTACTGTTAGATAAACAAATCTGGAATAAATCCAGATTCAAAAGGAGCCTTGAGCATGAACATGGGGAACAGCGTGGGGGTCATGGACAGGATGATGTTATCTTCTCTGGGCTTTGTTTTTCACCAGCAAGTCTAACAATTGTGTTCTATTTGCTGTTGACCAATGCAACTAATGAATGAATGCAACTCACTAGCCTCTTCCCGTAAATTCCAAAGTACAGAGTGCAACAAAATATAAGCCACACCCACTAAATTTAAGAGGGAAAATATGCAAAAAGGTCAGTGATTCCTATGAACTGCGTGATGAAAGAGAAAAAAATAATTTTATAATATTAATAATAATAAAAGTCACCATGACTAAAAAGCACGGCGGTTTGGCACGTTGTTACACATAGAATGTATGAAGCGCCATGACTTACCCAACACCAACCAGTGCTGTCTCAGCAGCCGCCAGTGTGGTCCAGTGCGGAGACAGGAAAGGTTTTACACCTCAATATGAAGAAAAAACAGTCAGTAAATGTAGCTAACGGGACACATCTGTATACAGAGGCTGCGTTATACACAATAACAAAGCGCGTCATGGGTCAGCTGATCGGTCCACGCACGAGGTTCTTCAGGCATTTTTCGGGTGCGTTCAAGTTCTGGATTTTCGTTCGTAATCTGAAGCAAAAAAATCTCTTTTTGTTCGGACTCCGACTTTTTTCGAATTCCAAGACATTTGAAAACCGAGGTACCACTGTATCTCATATCTTTTCTTTGTCACATTTTGAAAATGGTTGAGGGGCTCATCCAACCCGCCAACCCTCATATGAATGTGGATGAATGGTGGTGGCATAGCATGGCACATCCAGGTCATGAAAAGTGTTACATAAATCTAAGCCATTTTCATATGGATGAGTTCTAATTTTGTTTTATGGAATGTAACATTAAACACAGTTGACTTCAAGTAAACAAGGGGCACACTCTCTCTGCTGCTCCAGTCGGCAGACCCTGAAGAAGAATGGCTTCTGTTTGTTGGCAAAGCATCAGAGCTATTGAAATGCCATCACGCACGTCAAAAGGTTGGGAAAACATCACAATAAAGCTCCAATGAGAAAAACCACTGAGCCATTGTCCCCATTCCAAGTGGATGGACTGACGACTGGACCACCAGTTGAAGTCAGATTGGGTTGGATAAAGCCACAGTGCAGATAGTTGGGAACAGACTTGTGTCTCAACAAAGTGACTTTTGGCTTTCACATCTGTTTCCACGTTTCAATGTCAAATTTGAGGTCATGCTGAAAGTATCCAGTCAAAGTATCCATAACATTTTCAGAACATTTGTTACAGATGCGCAGAAACACTGGTCGATATAATCAAGTCTGCCCATGAAACCAACCATATCTGGGCCACTAAAACCCACCGATGCGTCACTGAGTCTCCTGGAGGAATGTTCCACATTTACGACCTCAACTGGAATGTCTTCCTCTGACGACCAAGATTGTGGTGAATCTGTTTAGTAAACCATATCAGGCTGGGTTTCATTAGGACTTAATCCAGAATTGACTTTTCCATTTCCCACTCCTCTTCACTGAGAAGAAAAACACACTAAGAAAAACACGCTACAACAACTAAAAAGGGCAGGTAATCCTTTGGCTCAGTAACTATAACAAGGGATAAACAGAACCATCATTGCTTGTTTCGGGGGGTCACTGCAAGTACCTCAAGGAGCTGCCGCAGCTTGAATGAGAATTAAAGGTCCAGCTGAAAGTCTTCTATCTTTCAAACCGACCTATTTAGTAACTAACTCACCTTGACTGACACGTGTCTGGCAGGAATGGGCGTGTCTACGGTGTCAGCGGCCAGGATCCTGCAGGGTCAGATGGAAGGGAGGTCCGGGGAGGAGACGATGTTGGCCATGGACACCTTCCCATACGTGGCTCTATCGAAGGTGACAGTCGTTGTTTGAAGCCTACGAAATTATAGTAAGAGAGAAAGTTCACATCAAACTAGTGTGTGTTCACTGAATCGTGCAAAAAACTCCATGAAGGCATGAGAACACAAGGTGATCGTGTTGTAGACTTTTGCCTTGCCTGCCAAAAAGGCCACCCATTCTGTCTCAGACACCCTTTTGTTTGAAATGTTTGGGAGGGATTTTGAAGAAGATCCTCGATTACAGTTAAGATGCGTGCATTCGGTGAGAGTTATAATCAAGCTCAATTCATAACAACAGATAAAGTCTGGAATGTCGGTGAGTGTGAGGACAATGTGACGGAATGCGTTTTGACTTGAATTACAAAGTAAATCCTGGTCAGAAGTGGCTTCCAGTAGACAGCTAAACACATAAGTTGTCCTTATTTAGTACAACTGTAAGACCCCATGTAAAGGAAGTATAAGGTAGCCAAAAAAGTTATCGCCATTTTATCATTTTGTAATGCTCTTATTCTTGAAATGAATGTGTGCAGTTGCAGTTGAGGGTGTGTAGTGAAGGGTAAACCAGCAGCCAGGAAACATGAAGGTGTCAAAGCAGCTCAATCTGAGCTGTCTGCCTGTGGAATTTAAGGTGTTCTGCAGCTACATGAAGTCACTACATACGCCAATCCTCATGGGATTACACTGTGAGGAAGGAATTCCAGAAGCTCAAGTCAATCGTCCCATTGTGATGAACACCGCACCGTGGTCATTCACGGGAAACTCTGAAGGTGGCCACACATCACAGCCTGTTTCTCAATGGTGTCACCAAATCGTACCTATATTTGATCCAGTGCACACGGAAAGTGGGTCCTATGTGACTATATTGACTGTTCAAAAAGTAAAACAAAAGTGCAGATGCAAAGGGTTGAGTCATGGGGTGGCACCAATACACTTGAAATGTCGTCTCATGCCACTTTTTAAATGTATAGTCCCGTACCTTGTGATCATGCAATGTGGACAGCTGGCGTCCAGAGGAACAATCGTCAATATGTGACGTCTTAGGACTGAGACTGTTGGGACAGGTGGACTGTTTCTCACTGACTCGTGTGAGAAACAGTGTGTTATCCACTTGATCCCTGTCAATTTTCCTGTGTTTTCCGCACATAAACTGCCACACTGACCTCACCCACTAGTTTCCCAGTAATAAAGTGGCAACTTGAAGACATCATGTTTGCCAGATGGAGGAAACCAGAGTGCTCAGGAACTGTTTCATCACTGAACCCACTTGAATTCGTTTCAACAGACCTACAGTGTGGACAAGCAGGTCGCGGATAGCGCTAGCACGGCAACAGCCTACCACTGTGGGGTGAAGGCCAACGCTAAGACAGTCGGACTCAGTGCCAGAGCAGTAGCGTACGAGTGCAACACCACATTCGGGAACGAGGTCTTCTCCGTGCTACGACGAGCAAAGGCACAAGGTAAGCCATTTGTGATGTTGCAGTCTTCTTATTTCGAGATATACACTGGGCATTACAATTAAAACGCCCAGGAATAACATCATCTTCAGATAAGAACAGTCTGTTATCGCTGTGTCCGGAATTACAGTTCAATGTTCAGATTCGGTGGATTAACTTAATGGCTTCTGGGTAATAGCTGGCGTGTGCTGGATGGAATCCCATTACCTGTAACTTTGCAGCGACTGAAGAAGAAAATATTTTGCTCCGGGATGGTGGTTTTCCTGCATATTAATAGTCTTATTTGGGAGTTTGGTGGTTTGGTGTGTTTACGTTTGGTGTTGGACATCCTCACCCTCTGCTGCTGAACTCTGTCACCTCCAAGTTTCCTCAGCCACCGCAGGCGAAGCAGAGAGCAGGGAAAAATAAATGAATAGTGACAGGAAAGTGAGTTAAAGTGGCCAATAGGTTTGTTATGGAATGAGTCGTGGGATTGACGAAGGTGTGGAACTCAATGATTCATTATGAAAGAAGCGAAAAATGTGTCTTGATTTGTGCAACATAACACCAACCCTTGTGTTCAGGTAAATCTGTGGGGATAGTGACAACCACTCGGGTCCAACACGCCTCTCCGGCAGCCGCATACGCACATTCGGTCAGTCGCAGCTGGTACAGCGACGCCGATCTTCCGGCCAGCGCTCGCAAGCAAGGATGTGTGGACATCTCTACACAACTGGTCACCAATGTCGACATTGATGTGAGACACACTTCAGTGTCATTTTTATGGTCAAAATGGAATTGTCTATAAATGACTTTATCGCTGGAGATAGCGCCAGCTGCACGCTAAACACTTATATAATTAGTTTTTTATTGAAGCGGGCCACTGGGTTCCGTGGGACTTTGGTCCGACTTAAAGGGCTGGAGACACAAGACAGGTGGAGATGAGAGCTGATATGACTGTGAGGAAAGAAAAGAAAGTTTTTATTTGGGAAAATACATTTCATGCATTATTTTGTTCGAGTAAGAGTAGCTTTTTTGCGAACAACATTCGAATAAAAATGATTTTATGATATCTTTGGTAAGGACTAGATAAGACTGGTGAGTTAAAAAACAAATGTGACTGGCAGCAGTGCAGCGTTGTTCTCCCTCTTTCTTCCAGTTAGTTAACCATTCACCCCTCTGCATGTTTTCCGCTACCGCAGCCAGAAGCCTCACTGGTTGGCTTGCACTCACCTGATATCTCTACCTCCAGTCCTTCTGTGCTCCGCAACTTTATCTCCAAACTTCTTCCTTTCTATCCCTCTGCTTTACTCACCATTTCATCTTGTCACTCCCAAAGAATCACTTATAATCTCCTCTGCCAGATTTGAGTCTACGCCAGGGGACTCACTTTGAGTTAAAGCTGTAGTCTTTTTCTGAAAAAAGTAAAGGAAAAAAAAACACAAATAAATAACACCACATTGTAGCATCAAAGAGATAAGCCAATGGTTTGAATTGTAGTGCATGGAATCAGTGTGGGTTTGTGGCTCCCAACATGCTGTTAGTTGGTTTCTTTCCCTCTCCATAGGTGTCATCTTACCTTGCTATAAAGGTAGAGTCTCAGATGAAAGTCACATTTAGTGAGGCTGCCTCTGTCTTCTGTCCTGTGAATTGCAGCCGGCGTTCCACAAATGGCCCAAAGGCCATAGGTCTGCAGCTACTTCCCACTCCTAAACGTCAAAGAGCAACTATTTTGAAATGGACTTTTGCGTCCAATGCTGATGCAGACCCTTCACTTCATTGCTCTTTGATGCCATAGGAGTGGAAATGTGTTGGTCAGGCAGGTCTGCTTCTGCCCTATAAAGCTTACCTTTCACTCATGCTTACTCCCTAGTGTCTCCACCTGCCTTCTCCTCCCCCTCTGAACTGCCTGCACTCCAAAAGAAAAACATAACCAGCATTGATGCTGACTACATTATGGCCATATGTTTGCATTCATAAACACCCATTGTTTCCTAAAGGTTATTTTGGGCGGAGGAAGAATGTACATGACACCTAAAGGGACCCCTGATCCAGAATATCCAACATCAAACTCTCGTAAAGGAGATCGCAAGGACAAGAAGAACCTTATAGACGTGTGGCTCCGGGCGAAACCTGTACGTATCATTTAAAATAACAGTCAGTCAATGATCCGCCAACCACACTTCCTTTGTTGTGTTGCAGAATAAGAAATCGAGCTACGTTTGGCACAAAAAAGATTTTGACGCGATAAACGTAAAAAATACAGATAGGCTCATGGGTGAGTACCACATGCTCCGTGCTTATCTCTCCTGCTCTAAGTGTCAACAGATAAATAGCGTTATCTGATATGTCATGTAAGTGGATGGCTGGCTTTCATCTTTACAAGTGCACACCCTCAACTCTTAACTACAGTGATAAGAGACAAAAACCCATATCTGGCACTATGACAAAGTGTCTGACTTCAGCGCTAAGGTACGGTCTTTCTGATACGACAAATTCTCAATTCAACTTCCAGGTCTGTTTGAAGCAAAGGACATGAGATTTGAGAATTTTCGGAATGAAACACGGGACCCCTCCATTGTTGAAATGACGGAGAAGGCCATCCAAATCCTCAGCAAGAATCCCAAAGGGTACTACCTGTTTGTGGAAGATAAGTAGAGCAGCCAAATGTCAGACCTTCTTCTCTGTCATGAGACCAACCCTTCTGTCTGTCCCGAATCACGAGGGAGAATTGATCATGGCCACCACGACGGCGTCGCCAAGCATGCTCTGACAGAAGCTGTGATGTTTGACCACGCCATCAGGCGAGCCACACAGATGACCAAAGAATCCGACACCTTGACTGTGGTCACTGCGGACCACTCGCACGTCTTCACCTTTGGTGGGAACACGCCCAGAGGGAATCCGATCTTTGGTGAGGTCCTGCCAGCAAGCAGAATGCTTGACCTCAGCCCATGACTGATACAAACTCTTCTGATCAATCAGGCCTCGCACCAAAAAAAGCTGGAGACCGTATGCCTTTCACCAGCATTCTTTACGCCAACGGGCCCGGCTACATCCACATTAATGGAACCAGAGAAAACATCACCATGGTGGATTACTGTGAGTATGTCAAGTGTCACTCAGCACAAGTGTTCCTGGACCATCCCTGCTCTCAGGAGAGCGCGCATGAACTGTGGCATTCATCCGAGCAGCTCGTGTTTATTGTAACCGCAGGAGCGTGCCGCGGCCCCTGAAACTGCTATTTCCATTTATTTACATTGCAGTCGTCTTTCTACACCTCCTCCTCTTCTGCTCTGCACGGCTTCTGACTTTAAACCACCACATCACTTGTGTGGAGAGAGGCTTTACTTGTTAGATGGGGATGTATATTCTATTCATCCTTTACTTGAAAAAAATATCCTCATTTGTTTCTTAAGGTGAAACAAGGGAGAACCAGAACCACACGTTAAATATTAGGACCCAAGGACCGTAAGATCGGTGGTAGCCAGGCAACATACTGCATGAAAAACGTCCTAAAAGCCACTCTAACTCTCCTTTAAATTGATTTTAAATTGAAGTGCGTCTTGAGGAGCAGATCCTTTCAAAGAGTCATTCAATGGAGGCTCTGAAAAACAAAGTTAATACAAATGAAAGGGTGAATTCAGTCTACTGCTTTTGTTGAAAGTCGCAGCAATGTGGTACGATGTGACCCGCTCTACCCATTTCTACCATGTCAAATATTAGGGTAGGAGGGTTGCATGCATGTTGTGGGACACAAATTGTGGATATCAAAACATTGAAAATATCATGCTGGTGAAGACAACTACATGAGATATCTGTCAATAGTCATCCAGAAGAAAGGGTCAAGAGAAAAGTTACAGGTTACTGTATGAGATAAGATGTGGATCAGAATGGATCAAACTTAAACATCCCACCAATATTTACGTACGTTTTTCCTGATCATAAGAGGAGAGTCTTCCTATAGGTTGTATTGTCGCAGTGTTGTGAAAAGTGGTCATGGTCCCATGAAAGAAAAGACCGGTTAGTCTTGTGGGGTTTTTCATTGGTCTTCTTGTGACCGACTTTGTTTCCATGAAGGTAGCGTGGGTAATATTCCCATGCACATGACTCACATCAAAAATATGAACCACTACTCAGTGATGGGCTGATGAGGCTTTAAAAAAGAAATTGACTTTCATTGAAATGGTGACTCAAATTAAAAGATTCTTGAGAGTTCCATCTAGCAAGCTCTGAAAATGAGGTGTCATGTTTCATGAGTACTGGTTTGTAGTTTGTATGCGAGTCATGCGCATATGTAACACGTGAGAACGAGTCCGGATTTGAAGTCACTGTTAATAACTGATGAACCTGCTTCATTTCTGTCCAGACGATGAGGAGTACATGCAGCAGGCTGCCGTCCCACTGGAGGCAGAGACGCACGGTGGAGAAGACGTGGCCATCTACGCCAAAGGCCCGATGGCACACTTGTTTCACGGGGTGAAGGAGCAGAACTACGTTGCTCATGTCATGGCCTATGCCGCTTGTTTGGAGCCATACACAGACTGTCCTCCTCATCCTCACAGCCACACTTCCGCGGGGCGCGTCAATACACCGTCCCGCCTGCTGTTTGTACTTTTAAGTGTCACCTGGTTGCTCAGATGACACTGATGCACACTTTCTACAGTTTTAATAAAAGATAGGTGTACTTCTGTATGGCAAAGCACAACTTTAAAAGGCAATATTTGCAGTCAAAGACACCTGTCCTGTTGTCCCACCGCTCAGCCTTATCCTCAAAGGGGTCCCTCTTGCAATATCTACTTGGCGCCACATTAATCAGTCCCCTCTGACAGGCGAAGGGAGTTTAGCGTTTACGACTGATTGTTTTACCTATGTCCTGCAAAAAGGCCACGTCAGCTAAGTCACTCGCTGATGTTGTTGGGTTCTGGTCAGCGTGAGTTTTTGCAGGTAAAATTTGTGACCTTTTGTGGGTTGACAAACGATACTTCTGTTGCCAAAATGGGTGTGTACCCATTCATATGTCATCACTGTTTACAAACTCTGAACTGTGTTCTTTCTTCTACAGGAATAATAAGATGAAATCAATACAAACCAAAATCAGTTTTCACATTTATTCATATGAAAAGGTGCTTTTTTTCAAAGTGTATCATCAATGCTTGGTGTTGGACTCCTCCCCCCTCATTGAAGTATGACTTGACGCACTGAATTATCTAAAGATTTTATAATGGTCAAAACTTGAAGAAGGAACATATATGAGCTGATGCACACGGAGCAGTTGCTGAGTCAATGAAGGAGGAAGTTTTCCAAAGAGATCACACGAGCATAAAAACAAACATCCTGTTGCTGGTCCTTAAATTCATGGTTTTATGATTGATTTAAACATATCTTATCTATCACACTGTTTGGATAGCAGGTGTCTGTTTCTATTGACATATGTTTTATAGCACAATATATTTTTGTACATATGTTTTACAAAGCTTGAATGGAATAAAAACAGCCATGTCTTTACAGTGCTGACTGCTAAGTTCTCTCGGTAACGGAGCAAAGTACGGACTGTAACTCATCCCGAAGGCCTTCGCTTGGATTATAAACCATTAGCGAAGTCTGTCAGAGGGTCTTCTCTTCATTGCTGAGTTTCAAAACGGGTGTTCGAAGTAGCAGAGCAATTACAAAGGCGGCTTGCCCTTCTCCCACTCGGGCGGAAAGTATCTAAAGATCTTTCAGGCGCACAGCCGCTGAGTCAAAGGGATAAACCAATAGTGAAGTCGGTTAGAGGAATCTGCATTCTTCATAGAACTGAAGTTACATCCAGTTATTTCTCATTCTATTCTCCAGCAAGAAGACGCGATTCAAGCTGAAGATGAATAGTCTGACTCAAACGATGGTAAAAAGAATGCGGTGGTGAGGATGAAAGGGCACTTTTCAGATTGCTTTATTTGTCATTACAGATGTGCAACATGATTAAAAACCTTGAACAGTTTAGTCCAACAGAACAAATATAGAAATATTTTCAGCTGACTTCATGGACACGGAGGATGCTGTCATCGTGATGGAACTTTGTGTTGACATCACTGGAAATGTGCCACTGGTCGAAGTCGCACTTCTGTGGTCCTGTTACATGTTGACCGTCATAAACTATGGTCTCGTGCAGTTAAACTAAACTGCCCTTTACTCCCTGCGTGCCGCTATAAAGAGATGTCAGGCGCCGACACGTTTTTCTGTTCCTAGGGTCATTATAACGGACATCATGGCTCGGACTTATGGTGGATTCATGATTTTGGTTTTAGTGCATTCAGCGTTGTGCGTGAAAGGTAAGGATCTTCGATGGAGTTGGAGTGTGAATATGTTTGGTCGACGTTGTGTGAATATGAATTTGTGTTTCTGATCTAAAGAGCAAGAGCTTCATGCAGATTACTGGAACAACAAAGCCAAGCAGGCGCTTCACACGGCCCTGAATGTTCAGCCGAACGTGCAACAGGCCAAAAACCTCATCCTGTTTTTGGGGGACGGTGAGTCCAAGACGGTGCTGGTGGAGCAAAATCCAAGTTCTTTTAATATACAATATAAGAGCAAGATATTTTGAGAGGTTTGATGAAAAATTGTGCAAAGATCTTGAGGGAACAAATACATACATCTGTTTAAACATTTGGTTACCTCAAATTACAGATAAAAAAACAAGTTATGGAAATGTACAATGCATTTAAGTCATTATTGAAGCAGGTTAAAATATAGATTTTTTTAAACGCAGCCCAAACACAATAAAAATCCATTATTATTATAAGTTACCCATTCAAATTGAAATTTAGACATTACAATATTTGTTTGTCATAAAGGAAAATAAGGATGTTTTGTTTTAAATTAAAAGATATATGGACATAAAAAGTGATTTATGGGAATGTCTTCATGATTTTTTCTATGAAAACACAAACAATCAAAGAAAAAAGATGACTTACAATAACACACACACACACACACACACACACGTTTTGACATAGTGCTTTCCCCAGCCCCACAACCTTAACTTAACCATTCAAAACAAATGGCCTTAACCAGGACTCTGACCCAACAACAGAGACAAGTTTACACACAGTTACGCACAAACACTTGTCAGAAAAATAAGGAAAGAGGGTACAATGGTCAGAACTGTTCTTCACTCTGCGCTTTTCAAGCTCTGTATTATGTAAGTCGAACTACTCGTGTTGTATGTCATGTATCTACTAAAGAGCCACGTGATGTAATAGTGACACAAGTGTCATATAACTTGTCATGTAACACGTTCGCAATTATCAGAGGGTAATAAACATCTCTTCATTCATTTTAAAAGGATGAAAATAATAGAATGCAATGCACAGTTCTATGTAATATACGGAGTCATAGATCAAATCTAATGGCACAATATTGAAGTAGCCCAGTCTAGCATGTGTCGCTTTTAGTTTTAGCTTTTTGGTTACCAGGCTTTTATGAGTTCCATTTTTATCTTAATATTGTTTTATTGTGGGATGATAGATGAAAAGCTCATTAATGTCCATTACTTGTAAACACAATGATTTACAGCGACAGTCACGTGAACTCTGCGCGCGCTGACGCTATTGTAACAACAGATTAGCGGATGCCAGGATTGATAAGTAACATTTATTCAAGGCATCGGTGACACATAATGAAAGTCGGGTTCAGCAGGAATTCCTAATAAAAGTGCATGATGGGAATGGACTGCAGAGACTCTTCAAAACGGATCAATATTCTTGGGTCTCACTTTCCTGCAGGCATGGGTGTCCCGACAGTCACCGCTGCCCGTATTCTCAAGGGGCAGTTGGCGGGGGAATCTGGAGAGGAGCACAGCCTCAACATGGACACCTTCCCTCACTTGGCCCTGTCAAAGGTCAGCAGATTCGCTGCAATGGTTTCGGACTGACTGACTGATGGTATTTGTTTCCTGCAGACCTATAACGTGGACCAGCAGATGCCAGACAGCGCTGGTACAGCCACAGCCTACTTGTGCGGAGTGAAGGCCAACTATGGGACGGTTGGTGTGACGGCTGCCAACCCCAGGGGCAACTGCAGCGCCACGTCAGGAAATGAAGTGTACTCCATTCTACACCGTGCCAAAAACGCAGGTGCTTTCAGTGTTTTTGCTGCTCCTTGAGACCCAAACACTGATGAACAGTTTTCATTGTCTCCCAGGGAAGTCCGTCGGAATCGTCACCACAACCCGAGTGCAGCACGCTTCTCCTGCCGCTTCCTACGCTCACAGTGCCGACAGGGGCTGGTACGCAGATTCGTACCTGCCAAGCGAAGCCGTGGCAAACGGCTGCCGGGACATCGCCTACCAGCTAGTTTACAACACTGAAATCGACGTGAGTGACTCAGTAAAACATCGGCAAATAAAGTTTTCAAGTAAGTACATTATGAATCTGCTCCCGAAGGTCATCCTCGGTGGTGGGCGTCAGTACATGTATCCCAAAACTGCTGCCGACCCAGAATATCCCGGCAGCACCGGAGACAGGCTCGACGGGAAAAATCTTGCTGCAGAATGGTTGTCCAAGAGAAAGGTGAAGTGCTTCCACTGTCTGAAAGTTCTTGGCTCATACGAGACACGCAACCTGAGCATCTTCAACTCTGCTTCTAGTCTATGTGTCAGAGGTACCTTTGTTTGAACTGTGCAACATGCCAGGTCTCACTGCTCTCCTATAGAGCTTCGCTTTCACTCTAGCATCTTCTGCCACTGATCAAGAAGCCCTTCATTTACGGGAAAATTCCATTCCAAGTATGGCTGGTCACCGTGTTTTGAATGTGATGAGGATGAAAACGCCCCAGTCCAAAACATAGCAAGTGAATTCTCTGGTCATTCTTTGGTGTTTTTTTTAGCCGAGGATCGTGGGGTCTCTGTGTATCATAAGCCACAAAGCTAACCAGCTCAGTCAATTGTATGGCACATCTCTGCGAGTGTCTGTCAGTGTAGTGTCCAGAGCACTGGAGACAGGCCAGCACATCAGGAGACGTGGAGGAGACCATAGCAGGGCAACATCCCAGCAGCAGGACCACTAGCTCCTCATGTGCAAGGAGGAACAGGAGGAGCACTGCCAGAGCCCTACAGAATAACCTCCTCCAGCAGTCACAAACAGACTCACTGAGGAGGACCCAACGTCCACCGGTGGGGCTTGTGCTTCCTGTCCAACACCAAGGAGGACGTCTGGCATTTGCCAGAGAACAACTCAGATTTGGAAATTTGCCATTTGGCACCCTGAGCTCTTCACAAATGAAACCTGGTTCACACTGAGCACATGTGACAGAGACACCATAGAGCATGTTCTGTGACTGTGAGACTAGTTTGGCAGTGGGTCAGTTATGGTGTGGGGTGGCATTTCTACCATGTCTTTGTCTTTCTGGAAGACAAAGACATTGATGTAATGGAGTGGCCCATCCTTTCCTCAGACCTGAATCCGATTGAGCACGTGTCCCGCCCACGAGTTTAGACGTTTTCGAGTTTAGAAGTTTTAGGAGTTTAGTCCAGGTCTAGGAGGAGATGCTTCAGGAGACCATCCGCCACTTCTTCAGGAGCGTGCCTCGGCGTTGTGGGGAGGTCATACAGGCACATGGAGGCCACACATAATACACAGCCTCACTTTTACTTGTTTTTAGGACATTGCATCAATGTTGGAACAGCCAGTGTGACTCCAAATCTCCCCAATTTCAGCCAATTGTTGAGTGATTTTGTTGACAGCAATTGTTTTTTTTTTTTGTTTTTTTTTTTTTGCAGGGAGCTCAATATGTGTGGAACAAAACGAAATTTGATGCCATTGACCCTGCGAGCACAGACTTCCTCATGGGTAAGAGAAACAAATGCAGGCTTCCAGTTGATGTCACGCATTTTAATGTGGAGTTCCCTGTCCTCCCAGGTCTTTTTGAGCCCAAAGATTGCCGTTATGAGCTGGACCGGGATCCAAACATGGATCCATCCCTCACTGAAATGACAGAGAAAGCCATCAGGATTCTCAGCAGAAACCCCAAAGGCTTTTTCCTTTTCGTGGAAGATAAGTTCTTATTATTATAAATCTTATTATTATTATTATTATTATTATTTTCCGTCTGAGGCAGTGGAATCATATGTTTTTGTTCATGGGTTTTAAGGGGGAGAATTGATCACGCACACCACTCATCCAAAGCCAAGAAAGCCATGTATGAAACGGTGGAGTTTGACCGGGCCATAGGCCGCGCGGCAGAACTGACCAGTGAGCTGGACACTTTGACAGTGGTCACTGCTGACCACTCGCACGTCTTCGCCTTCGGAGGCAACTCTCCCAGGGGGAACTCTGTGACAGGTGACGGTCTCCGCACTCACATCGCCGTGGTTAAAGTCCGTCTGTCATTAACACGAGATCATCGTGACCATGTGGTTGACAGGGGTCAGCAGCAAAGTGGCCGACGACGACAAGCGCTTCACCACGGCTGTGTATGGAAATGGACCGGGCTTCTCGATAGTCAACGGCAGTCGACCCGACGTAAACAGCACTATTTCTTGTAAGTACACGAACTGTTCACACTTGTATAACAGTGCCATCTGCTGATCAAAGACTGTTATTTCACAATCCAAGGCTCATAGTTATATGTAAGGCTTATGCACATCCAATGAAGTGGACATACATATTTTGCAATAATATCTAATTAATGTCCTATTCACTGTGGGAAAGAGTGCCTTAAAAAAGAAACTTTAAAAAGAAAGATGCTATTTTTTTCATTTTATTTACCATCTTTACAGCTTTACAGTTTTCAATGTAATTTTTACTTACTGATACATTGACACTGTATATACATTTTAGAAACAAAATACTTTTTTTTTATTTTTACCAACATTTCCCACGATTGGAACAGATACTGACATTTTGATGTTATATTCTTGTAGTATTAAAAGGCCGTAATAATAATAATAATAACAGCTGTAAATTTGAAACAACCGCTAAGCCAATGTTTCCTTTCCCTTTAGCTGAAAATGACTACCGTCAGCAGTCTCCCGTGCTTCTTGACTCAGAGACCCATGGCATTGAGGATGTGGCCATCTTTGCGAAAGGCCCAATGTCTCACCTCTTCCACGGCGTTCAGGAGCAGAACTACATTGCCCATGTTCTGGCCTTTGCTGCCTGCATCGATCCTTATGAGGAGTGTCGTCTCCCAAACCATGCTGGATCCATCAGCCCCAGTTTGCTGCTTCTCCTCATGAGCCTCCTTCCACTGCCTTTCTCTTTCACTGTTTAAGACGCTATTGTATAGCTGCGCGTGTACAATCATGTGAGTGGATTTGCTGTTAGATGGGTAGATGAATGAATGAGTGAATGGATGGACAAACTCATCTTTGCAGCCTTTGCTGCGACCTGCACTTGTTTATTATGAATTGTAAATTGTAATTTCAATGAACATGACACAAAGGTTATTTCTGTGACAATGCTTTGTGATCACTTGTACATTAAAGCATGTTCGCCTCCTTCTTTTCAGCGGGGCAATGTGTGTATGTTTTAACCTGTAAATGAATGGCAGAAGAGCTTTTTTAACAGTTATAAGTCTGAGCAGGAGTGTTATGTTTTAACCTTATTATCATTTCTCCAATTGAATAATCTTGAACAATCTTAATACAGGTAATTTTTAAAAAATGCAAAGGGCATAGAATAGCCAATGTATCATGAGCATATTCAAAATATGAACCCACTTTTCTAGTATTGGTTTTACAGGACAAAAACAGTGGCAAGAACCAACAGCAAAGAAGCAAATTCAGGTAAAAGCAAAGCGTCAGAAAGATGATAACAAATGTTATACATTCATTTGAGTTTACTGTAGTAAAACGACGAAGAGCGATATGAGCATGAAGACTCGAAATTCCATCTAAAATGTTATTTTGACGGTAAATAAAGCGATGAACATTGATTGGCCCGTTAGGGCTTGTGATAGGCGGGACTTCCGGTTGGTATTGCGAGGGAGGGTTTGGAGGGAAGTTTAAGAAACAATGCGCACGACATTTAGTTTGACACACGCTTATATGTTCTGTTCATTATGTGATTCACTCGTTTAGATGTTTCACCCGGTTGTTACACGCGCCGAATGCAACTAGCCGCAGATGTAATGATGTAGCTGCGTGGAAGCACTGATAAAGGACGCTCTTTAGCTTAGCTTGTTAGCCTCGGTGCTTGCTGCATGACGTCGTAAACAACAAGCCAGATGTGAATATGAGCCACAGTAAGACGATATAGTCCCAGAAATGGACCGAAAAACAAGACGTCTGGCGAGCGAGCTGTGCAAAGCTGTGAACGATGAGGAACCGAGGTAAGGATTGTGCCCAGACATGTCTTGAAGCCTCTGCAGTGACGGGCAACAGTCGTCAAGTATCTGGACGTGTTTCGATAACTGTCTTGGTTTAGAACTCACTTTGGTTGTAAAGCTCATGCTTTAGCAAGTATACACTTATTTATATTCTCACGCGTCTTAAATGTCATGAAAGTTACACGTTTTCATTGCTGCAATACGATGCGGGGTGTGACGGATGGTAAATATTGGCTCCTAACATTGTGCAAACTGTATCAATGGAACAAAGTATTCGACACGTACTGTATGTGATGCTACTAATGGATCTTATTGCGTATACCATATCCGTGTTATTCCCAAAAGTATTCGCAGTCAATATAAGTACAACATTAAAAAAACATGTGAATGTGAATCATTTATTTAAGTTTGTGACTCAGGTCTCTGTATTATGGAAACAAACCTCCTCAAACGAAAGTAATACATACTTTCAGTAATGTAGACGTCACAGTTTGTTGCAGAGTCCATGTAGACTGGCGACCACTCACAGTGATGATACCTGTACTGTTGTTTTTGGAAATCAAAGTTATGGTACAAAGTAAACAAACATAGGATGTACAAAGTTATATCAAAGCAGTCTGGGCGGACTCCTTTAAAAGACCGATTTGTCATATTCATGTGAGTTATAAATGTGTATGTCTTGTTTTGTTTGTTCAAAGTAGATTACCTGACACATTAATCCACTGAGCTGCCACACATTTACTAATGCATCTGCACTACTTCAGTCATGTTGCTATGAAGTATGAGAGCTCACTATTTTGCAAAGCATGAGCTTTTTCTGTGCATCAAAAATGAATGTGCTTCATTGATTCTGTACATTGTTGTCGTTTTATTTTTATTTGTTTTTCAGTTTTCTTCTGTTTTTGTCATTTTAATTTTGTACAAATTAAAATTGCTTCTATAGTGAAGTCTTTTCTTTTTGGAAAAAACATAAACATATTACTAGTTATAGTAAACAAGACACAAATGTTTAAGATGACTGAGCACTCCCTATTGTTAAAACAAATGTCTGCCATGTTAGTGAAATTCTCTGACTACTTTATCTTGAGCAAAGACTGTGCTTTTCCCATCTCCCACAGATCTGTGCAGCTACTTTTGTCCAGGGGTGCGAGCCCAGACCTGGTTGGCAGTCAGGGGGTCGCTGCCATCCACCTGGCTGTTGGCAAAGAGACCGAGAAGAACACACAATGCCTGAAAATGTTGCTTCGTCATGGAGCAAACCCAAACATCAGGTGATTGAAACCTAAAAAGTACCTTCTCCAACTTTCTCAGTTTCACAGATTATTTGATCTCTTCATCATTGACCGTTTTCTTTCAATGCAACAGATCGGCTGAGGGTTTGACTCCACTTCATGTCGCTGCTGTGTGGGGTTGTTACCAAAATCTAAAGTTGCTCCTGATGAATGGAGGAAATCCAAACCTGAAAGATTATGTGAGTGCTGACTTTGAAACTGCGAGGCAGACGGATAAACAGTGGTCTGAACTGTTCAAACTACATCACGGCTCAGACAAGTATTGTGTGTGACAGGAATTAAAAATGACAAGACTACGGGAGAGAAATTTGAATTTGTCTTAGTTGGACTACGTGTCCTGGATTGTGCTGTTATCCTCTCGACTGCACCTGCATGTTGCCGTTTTGCTCAACTACTCACCAGAAACAAAACAAACTCCTCTGACTTAATAGTGATCTAATAACACTAAATACAATTGAGAAGTGTGACTCAGTGGAACTTGATGCAGCAGTGTTTCTCTGCAAAGAAGATAAATTGCAGATGTGCAGATTTGTCTTCAACCACCTTTATTCTGGTCATTTTGATCGAAATTAAAATACGTGAATTCTTGTTGAAGGAGACATTACTACCACATAACCGTTTTGTGCTGTGTGCTGTAGATACACGGCATCTATCATTGTTGCAAAACAAAAAGTCTTCTGGCTATTCTACTTTTATTCAGAAACTTGCTAGTTTAGACCAGAGCTCTGCAGAAGAAGCGTGTTCATGGTGATGATAGCGGTCAACTGTCGCTCTGAAGCGCTTCTCAGTACAGGATCGGGGACAGCTACAGTGTCGGTTCTGTTCATGTGCAGAAGTGACGAGGGGTGGATGACACCACTACCATTTCTCCACATGGACATAACACGTCTGGAGTTTCCAAAGCTCTACAAGCGATCCGTTTTTCCAAAGGACAACTTTATTGACAAGCCATAAAGCTTCCATTCAATCCATGTGGTTACTTTATGCACATGCCGTATTGCAGTTATCACGTTACAAACAACAAACCACTGTAATTTGTATTGTTATTTTATTACTAAGTATCTTAATTGAACATTTTGTGGAACACAACTGACTCCTGGTGGTGATATTTGCTAACTGCACTATGTTAATGTAAACATTCTTTTGTCATGGTTTAATTCATGATCTTTTTTGTATTTGGGGATTATGTAAGAAGTATGTTAATAGTGTAACATTAAACTTTATTGACACATTATTTTCACTTCCATTCTTTGAAAATGGAGTTCACTCCAAGTGAGTTCAATTTACTAAAACAAGAGGTGGAAGTCAACATTGATCCAAGAATGAGAGAAAGAGAGACTGACAGTTTTCTGCTGCTCTTACACATCATATTGAGGGTGTTATGTCACTTTACGCTTCTCAATGAAGTTGTCCTTTTAAAAAAAGTGTGCCGCTCTTACAGATTTGGGCTGTTAAACTCAGTCAGCATGATGACTGCATTAAGAGTTTGATAAAACAGACTGAAACGTCTCTTCGTAACCTGGGACCTTTGCGTGTTTTTCCTGTATTCACAATTGAACTGGAAGGACTAAAGGCACCTTCATTGTGCTATTATTCGGGCTACTGTCTATGGAACTGTGGTCACTGATGTTCTCTCAACCTTACAGGAGGGAAATACACCCACAGACCTCGCAAAGCAGCAGGAGAATCGAAAATGTGCTCACCTACTTCAAGAGCATCTCATGATGCCAGTGGAAACAGAAGACGACGCGCTGCCTCAATTTGAGTACTGTAAGGCCTTTGTTTTCGAATAGGTCACTTTTTGAAGTGGGCTGTCTCTGAAAATGAATTCATGTACTGAACTTTATATGTGCTATGGTAATTTAGTCTGTTTTGCGATGTCAGAAATGTTGCTGCTAATGCGAAACACCATGTTTGTTGAGAACTGATGTTGTGTTTGAATTGGGTTGATAAGATTCGTCTCTGTGTCGCAGCCATGTTGTCTGACCAGACAGACGTGTCCAGTTGTCCTCAGTCGGACTGCAGCTTCGCCTCATCTCTGATGAGTGACTTTGGTGAGGCCGCACTGAGCAGCACGAGACGCTCATCCTTTTTTAACCTCTCCAACATTAACACAAGGCAAAGTTTCAGAGGAATGTCCAGCACAAGACTCTCTGACATGAACAGTGAGCAACTTCCACGTCAGTCCTGGAGCAGGTCTGCGCTGTGGCCTTCTGAAGGAACCTCTCTGTTATCCAGCACTCGGATGTCAGCACTTCCACCTCTAACCGAACCACTGTCTCACAACAATCGTGTCTCTCCTTCGAGAAGAGACACTCTTCCTGCTTTCACATGCCGACCAGTGAGCCGTAAGAGTGTCAGCTTCAGGGATGTGGATGATTATTTCCCGGTCTTCAGTCCGGAATCACCAAAACAGCGGCAATCTGTTGATAACAACATTTCCTTTGACCTCTCGGAGTATCCTGGCTTCCTGGATTCGGAACGTTTGACCACAGTTTTGCACAAACATCAGGGCGTGGACGTCACGTCACCGGATCATGCTTATGTGTTCTGGAGAGAGAGCAGCGAGGAGGAGATGGAGAAAACCGTCATTAGTCTCTGTAAAGACTCGGTGGACTGTGAAGATGAACGCATTAGGGAGAGTGAGAGAAGTCCCGCAGCTCATCCAGCAGGGGGCAGCAGCAGCAGCGGGACCAACGGGAGTAATTACAGCAGTTGTGAGAGTGACCATTACACCAGCGCGCTTGAACTTCCTCTGCACACTAGACCCACATTACTGTCAGAAAAGCCCGATCACGTTGTTGTAACTGTTGAACTGGACGTTGTTGATCCTGCTGGTCCTGACACAGAAGCTAAAGTTCTTGTTAAGGACAATGAGAAAGACTCCCAGTCTGTCCATAGTCATATAAATGATGATCTTGTAGATAAAGTCCACGGCAATGAAGACGTGAATTCATCTGAGAATCCATCTGAACTTCCATTCACGCCGAGTCCCTTTGTGACGGGAAGAACACGATCCAGATTGAGCCGCTGCTCTATAAGAACCGGTTTTGAGATGTCATCCCTTTTTGAAGAAAGTCTCCCGACGCCCGTGCGCACACATAGGCAGACGCCAAAGTCTCAGAGCAACTTTTACAGCTCGCCCCACGCACCATGTTGCTCAACAAATGGCGTCAGTGCAGGATCAGAACCATCGTCAGAATCCTTCCCAAACACACAGTCCAGCACCTTGCAAGCGACGCTGAGCAACAGTCAGGCTGATACCATCATTCTGTCCCAGACTGCCAGCGATTCTGTTGAATCCCAGACCGTCTGTGACACCGTGATCCTGGAAGATAATCTGGAAACCTCGACTGAAGCGTACGAAAGAAACCTGGAGGAGGTTATTCGAGCCATCAAAGGAAATGAAGTTTTCCAGGGCGATGACTTCCTGACCGATGATTTGACCAGTACAGATGAGACCAACATAGAGGTGGGAAACGTTCCGAATGGAAACGCCGAGGTAAAGGATGAAGTGTGGCTGACCGAGGACTGCGGCTCTCAAACAGAGTCTTCCACGTCAAGCTCTTCCTATTTCTCCCCGAAAAGATCCAGGGGAAGCTCAGACCTGCCGTCCACACCAGGCACAGGCTGCACCCCGAGGTACAGCATGAGCCGACTGTCCCGTCACAGCCTCCCTCTTAACCCAGCTAACCTGTCCTACACACCTGGAGGTCGCCCACACATCCCGGACGTGGACCAGCCAGTGGAGTACCTCTACACCGACACGGAGCAGGGCCACGAGCTGATCGAGACCCACATACCACCAATGTCCAACGCCTCCTTCTGCTCCAATGTGAGCAGCTCAGAGGACACTGTTGTTTACGACTGGAGGACCATGCAGAAGGAGATGAAAGAGATGAAGGAGAATCACGGCCCACGAGGAGAGGGAGCCCCCGAGGAGGGAGGCGATCCAGAAAATAAAAGCGTTATCGCAGTCGTGAAAGGGTTGACAGACAAGGAGCTGAGACTGAGGCTGAAAGAGCTTGGCGAGAATCCGGGCCCCATCAACAGCCGCACCCGGCCGACCTACATCAAGAGGCTGTGTCGACTGCTGCAGGAGTCCGACCTCCAACCCTCAGCTCTGGATAAGCAGCCGCAGAAAGGTAGTCCTCGCTTTCTCTGAAATGATTCTGGACTCCACAACACGTGCCTTCTTTCCTGCATAGGTTTAGGCTACAGTCCAGAACTGAACCTGGCAATTCAGACTTTCAAGATACCAGACTGCCAGGAGGACGAACAAGCGCTGTGTCAGCAGTTTGATCAACCGGATCAGAACCGGAAGTGGCGGGAAGGCATCATCAAGTCCAGCTTCAACTACCTGCTGCTTGACCCCAGGTTTGTGTCAGTGCTTACAGTTGGCTCGTCTCAATTTGGTTCTGAACGTATGACGCCTATTTTCATATTCAATCATCAATCCACATGGGGAGAATCTTATACTCCGCATGTTGTTTATTTCAATCATTTAATTTGTCTGATTTCAACACTCATATAAAGTGTTTAATACTGGAAATCCACTATGGGACTGACAATGGCCATCTCATCTCATCTAAATTGAAAATTGAAAATCACACATCCATAAGCCTGGAACGCAGTTCATGCTGTTCACTGACAGAGTTAAGGTCCTTGCACTCAGACAGCGACGCAAATAAACGGTGCAAAATTGTGAACCATTTGGACGCAGTTATTGACACACCTGTCTTTGCACATTGAAGGCGACACAGTCAAACACATAACATTTGCAGGACACACGTAATTGGGCCCTATGATCACACATTCAGAGCTGGAATTGGTATGGAATATTGCTGGCTTAGACTTAATGCGACCGATAAAATGTTTTTGTGTGGAAGAGGGAAGCTACTCTTGAAGGCACAGAGAGCCCGAGCTCTGCCTGTCAGCAAGAGCTGCTCCCTCTGTTCACATGGAGGTGGTGGACACTTGTATTTATCCACCTTTCAATGCCGACCTGGTCTTCTGTATAACACCGGTGATTTACATGACCCTCATTCTTCCCACACTGTCATCATATTCAATCTCTGCAGCCATTCTCCGCCAAACGTTGTCCTTTTAATTTTTATGTGATTTATTGTAAAGAACCGTCAGCTGTGTTATGAACACTATCAAACGCTCCGCCATGTTGAATGTTTTGGTATGTGACGTGTCAACAACCAGCGCTTTGATTGGTCTGATGTGCTCTCATCGCAAGCGAAACTTTGGAAAAATCCGAAAAAATAAACGTTGCAATTTCACGCAGCAAAACAAAATAACATTGCTAATGTGCAAGCTTGCATTGAAAAACAGCAGGTTTGAAAATAATTTGCATGAAAAATATGCGTCATAAATGTTAGCAATGAGAAAACTACATGTTTTCTTCAGGATTTTTTGTCACAGACATTGAAACCATCTGACGATAAAAAAAGGTTTTCTTCGTTTTAAGTTGAAACTGATGTCGTACACATTTGTGGTGTTGTGATCTTCCCGTAAACAATGGCAAAGCTGGTCAAGCTTGTGCTCTGTGCAGATGCTGAAGTGTTTGTATTGACTTACTGTGTTCTTATGCGCCAACAAGCGACAGATACTCACGAGGAAGACGTGAAAAGTGTAAAGAAGTCGAGAAAGTCTGTCTCTATTTCGGGGCGAATGCGTTAACACACATCTGTCTGACAGAGTGACCGACAACCTCCCCTTCCGGAGTCGCACCATGACGCAGCAGGAATGTTTCCAGACGTTTGTCCGCGCCATATTCTACGTGGGGAAAGGGAAGCGCTCCCGCCCCTACAGCCACCTCTACGAGGCGCTGGAGTACTTCAGAGGGGACAAGACGTCGAAGGTAGAGTCGGCGTTTTTGAGACCTGCGTCAGGTGAAGAACTTGCCCTTCCATTTCAGAAACTTTGCCGCAAAGTCCAGCACATCCTGCAGGTGTGGGGCGCCAACCAGGGCGTGATCTCGCTGCACTGCTTCCAGAACGTCATCCCAGTGGAGGCGTACACCCGAGAGGCCAGCATGGTGGAGGCCATAGGTCAGTGGTGCAGCCTCTCCTCTGGGCTGGGGGCTTCATTGACCTCGGTCTGTTCACAGGGCTGAAGATGCTGACCAACCAGAAGCGAGGAGACTTCTACGGCGTGGTGTCCAACTGGCAGGCCAAGAGGAAGCGCCAGCTGGGCGTCCACCTCCTGTACCGGGCCATGCAGATCTTCCTGGCCGAGGGAGAGAGGCAGCTCCGACCGGCTGACATCAGACAGTGAGGGTAACTCTCCATCCCGCCCAGGCTCGCAGACTTCTCCGCTAATCCCCGTGGCTGCTTCCCAAATCATCACGGAAGCAGCAGCGGCAGCCGCCCGCCGCTGCCTCATTTCCACAATTAAGCACTAACTGATGTCGGCGCGCTCGTAATTAGTCGCCTCCTTATCAGCGAGCCGCCGAATGGTTCCCTGCGCTGCCACCGCTATTTCAGCCTCTATTTATAGAACTCGTAACACAGACTTATCAGGTGGATCTCTAGCCCACGGGCAGCTCTCGTCAATTTGGACCAGGAAACAAAGTCATTTGTTTGTTTCCAAAACCCGCCGAGTCAGTGATTCAATACTTTTAGTGGTTTTCCTACGTCAAGTCTCGACCCGCATTAAAATCTGGAGGCCATTTTTGCAGCTCCATCATGTCTTTACATACCTTCACTTCGAGCTCCAGACTCCAGCTTATTTTACAGTATATTTTATCAGGATTGTTCCTGACTTGTCATGGTTGTGCTTCTCAGGATTCTATTGTCAATTCCTGTTTCAAAAAAGATGTCTAGAACACTGTCGATTTAAAATCAAACCTGTCATTCCGCTCTTTAGTTCTTTTTTTGCTTCTAGTTTTTAGCCTTTTTCATTGTGTAACGTGTGAATTAAATGCTTTTGTTAGAATCATGACTGAACGCAGAAGAGGAAAGAGTTGATTTCCTCTTTCACACTGCTTTAATGGGTCACGAGTCGCACGCAGCTCAACTCATTCTGTGAGAGGCTGCAGAAAACCAGGGCCTGTTCATTTTTCTCACTGTAAATACGCTCACCATTAAATGCACCATGCGATTTTCTTTTTACACTGCAGCTCTATTGAGTGTATTTTCCCTCAAATGTTTTGCACAAAAATAACAGAGAATTGAAAATTGCTCCTTTCATTTTCATGACAGACAAAACTTTACATTTCTACAAGTGTAGTTTTTAATGTGGTTATTTTGAACAATGTTAATTTTTGTGTTTCATTAGAACATGTATATTTTGCAGGTTTTTTATTGCAATTTTTAAGTCGTATAGTAGTCTAAAATACAGTAATAATAATAGATACATTTATCTCAGATTTTCATGAAATAATTGCCTAAAAATATATGGGAAATTCATTATTTAAGCAAATAATTCCTACTGTTGAGTAAATGCATAATTGTAATTTAGAAGTCTCTATTCCTATTTCTCAAATGAGGCATTTCTTTTATAAAAAAATAACACTTTTTTTGCATTTACATTATTCAGATTACAAAAAATGTATACTATTGAATCTGTGATAAATTTATGTTGACACTTTTTCCATTAACATAAGTGTTGCTTTTGATACAAAGTAGTGAAAAATTTCAACAATCCCAAACATCTGGAGAAAAAAGTAATCTTTATTAAACTCATCATTTAAGGCACACACACTTGTTTATCTCCCATTATTCCACAGTATCATCAGGCATTTCCCTCCAAAGGTCATCTTCCGCTATCTTCCCAAATCCGAACCCCCCGCAGCCGGTGTGAGCTGGGCTGCATCTGAGCTTCCTGCCGCTTCACTCCGCACCGGCATCATCAGCGTATTGTTGTGACGGGCTGGAATCTGGGACACAGTTGCATTCATCGTTCAGTGAGCTCTCCCCAAAGTTAAACCCACCGACAGCAATGAATGTTGATTGTGACCTTTGCGGGGCTTGAGAGGGTTCAGCAACATCGGGACGGGATCCGACAACCTGTGCGACTATGTTTTGTTTGTTTGTTTATCCAAGGAGGACGAACGCTGTGCCACAGGGTACAGTCAACGGTCGATGGTTTCTCATTTAGCACAAACTCACCGACAGCGTTGAATGTTCACTGGGACACGCCATAGGTACCTGCTGAAGATGCGACAAACTGTTCGCCTCAAGCTCAAAACCTGATGTTGTTTTCATGAAAACACTCCTCGTAATAAACACCATAAAATACGACACATGCGGTTCAATTTAGATGCTACGCTAAAATCTAGAGCTTTGAATTTTACCTTCTTTTTGATGTGGATCTGAGTAACGCAGTATATTATTTGCATTTGGGTATGGACCCCATCAGAAACAGCTCAGCGTGACACATTGTCCCCAACACCTGCTCCGTACCAGACAAGTCTTGTCTCTTCTTTTCAACGGACAGGGAAGTCATTGTGAAACTGATGAGTCATGCCAAGTTCTTGTCAACAGCTAGTCATTATCGTCCGCCTGACATCACTGTGGTTGAGATCACCAAGGCGTGTTGCAAGGCTTTGACACTGCTGACTCATCTGCATTTGTAGCTACTAGCTGCAGCACTGTCATGTAGCGCCGTGCTAACAACATCATTGGCTGTCACGTGTTTGTGGATTTGGGGTTGATGGGAAGGGATGCGGATGTTAGGTGATAGCACATGGCGTCTCTCCAGACCAGGCGCCATCTTCTGGAATACTTACTGCCGGCCACCGGGACTGGTCCGTACCTTTTACCTCCAGCGCCAGAAACGCCCCCCAAAACCAGTGCTCATGCTACATGCTGACCTGCCAGCCAACAGTCTACCCTCGAAGACTTTGTGGTCCTACTACTGAGGCTTAATAGGCCTGAGCACGATGGCACCTCTTCTAGGTCCAGTCCGAGGTCCACAGTTACCAAGCCCAGCCATGCGACAGGCACTCTGGTGCAGGTAAATGATTTTCATTTTCGCCAAATCAAAGACGGCAGAATCCATCTGTTGTAACTCAGTGTCGAGTTACAGTGTGTAATACATACGCAAAAATGTAAATAAAGCATTTAGATGTTTGCTTACAGCATCTGGCTTTTGCGCTAACATCGCTATACAGAGAGGAAGTCACTTTGCAAAACTACTGAACTTGTTGAACCCACTAACAGCAAAGCCTGACAATATTCAAACACAAGTCACATGATTTACATGACACGGTGGCGTCACTGTAATAGCAACAGGTTGTTTAGGGCCAAACCTCCTAATGTTTTATTTACATTTTTGTGTGTGTACATGATGTGTAAACATCAACGGTGAGTTGCAACAGATGGGTTTTACCATTGTTTTGGACAGAGAATGAAAAAAAAAATCGGCAGAAATGCCCAGCAAATTTGAAAAGCTCTACAAAAAAAGACCTTCACCGGAGAGGAAACCCCAGCGTGAATGTGGAGATGTTGGAGAGACTAACTACAAGTAACATCCGACTTACAACCGGGATCGGTTCCGACCAACCGGTCGTAAGTCAGATTGGATGCAAGTCAAATGCCATTCAAAATAGCCGACGTGAGGGTTATAGGTGCTACTGTCGTGGTAGATGGCTGTGTGAGAGTGAGATGCTGGGATACTGTGCTGCCGTAACTGTCGTACGTGATGCTGGGCTGCTACGTGTTGCGGTGCCAGACATTGAATTTAAAAAAAAAATGAAGCATCTGCTGGCCGTGGTTGTAAGTACGTATGGACGTAAGTCGAATGTTACTTTTACACATTTTGGAGCGTTATAAAACCCGACTAAATGCTGGTCACTGCTCTTGGTCTCACACACAAACGCATATTTCTGGCACTAGCCGTGGATCCGTCCTGGGCAGAAAAGCACAGTCCTTGCTGCCAGCAGTGTTGCTAACTCAGAGGTTTGAATGACAGTGTCGGAATTGACGGAAGTGGACGAGGAGGGGAGGTTGTGTTCTAAGGTCTTCTTTGGCCGCGGGTCCGCGCTGACAGGAAGAAAGATCTGGGACACGCGAGCGCAGAGAGGAAGGGCCAGGAGCTGACAACGTGGCCCTAATCTGAGTGACAGGGTCTGCACATCGGCCCCCTAACCATCCTGGACGGGCGAGGAGGAAGCTGGGGGCGGTGACGGTGGCGGGCGGTGAGAGGAATGGAAAGAGACAGAAGAACCGGAGGAGGAGGGGGGCGAGAGAGGAGAGGGGAGGCTGCCCTGCCTTCAAACATGCTGCCCTTAATGGCAGCGACAGCTCTGACATTTAACCACTGAATCATTTTAAGATAAGTGGAAGTGCTGCCTGCGCGTGAGAGGAGCCCGGATCCTGCAGACTCCACCAGGACGGTTCCATCAGGCCCAACCAACCAAGGGAGTGCAAGACGCCAAAAATAAATCAATAAATAAAAAGGTAACTGTAGCAACTGCATTTGGTCGAAATGTTGTCTAAAATAAATGAAAGAGATAGACACTAGAGGGCGAACAAGCTCACTCATGAATGATTCATATTATTTATACATAAAATGAATTCTCCCTTTTTCAAAACATTTTCCCCTATTGAAATGTGTATATTCTATCCCCACCGTACTGAACTGTCTCCATTTCAAAAAGCCTTTCTGTTAGCTTCTAGCATGAGCATTAGGTGCGATCAACCAAATGTTTCTAAATATTCATATTTCTAGACAATGAATGCATCATTAATAAGCCTAACTGTGATCTCATGTTTGCCATCTGAGGCTGGTCGACATGGCTTTTCTTTTCCACCGACTTTTATCAGGTCTTGTGAGACTGAAGCGAAGCTCATCACAAAAACAGTCTTCTATATTCGCCTCCTTTGAGTCCGCACACTTTCAATTTCCTTTCATATCATTTTAATCTGGGCTATGGATCGTGCTTATGCCACGACTTCTGAAGGCAGCCAGACCCTCTCCCTCCCACACGGTGAGATTACAGCGACGTGATTTAGTGAAACCAAAAAAGAAATCAAAAGTTTCTGAAAATTATTCTGTTCAATTAATATGGTAGAAAATACGACTGCGGCCCAAGTACTTTTCAGCCTCAACGACGCATGAGCAGCGTATTTTCATTTGTAACGTCATTGACCGCTGCTCGAGGATTTACAGCGAATACTTCAGACTTGTTTTGAAATATTTCCTGCTGTTCTGATGTGCGCCTGTCGCTGTCGCCCGTGTGTCTGCAAGTGTGTGTTGGTGGAGGTGTGTGCTTGCGTCTTCAGCCTCTTCACACTTGGACGCCTCTTCTGCGCTGGAGCTCTGCAAAGACAAACAGGAAATAACATGAAACACAACAGACACATTTTAAGGCATCATTGTTGAGCATCAAATATTTATTCAAACAAGACCATGAGGCCAGTGTTTATTTATTTATTTATTTTATGAAGGTGATCAGAATCAGAATCAACTTTACTGCCATGGTCAGATAAGGAAGTGGTTTGGAATAATGTGCTACCAACTAAATTAAATTAAAAATAAATTAATAATAATAATAAAATTTATTATAACATGGTTTTAAAAAAATAATGCAATAAATACACATTTAACAGAAACTATTTTTACACCTTGATGGTCTATGGTCAACTACCTAGAAGCCAACATAATAACGGTCTTTAATATGAAATATATCAATCATATAAAAATACATTCTCTGTTTAATACCTAAACCACATATTAATTCACATTTAAGTCCACTTACTTGTTTTGAACTCAGTTTTTCAAATAGAACACCAAATGAATGATTCATTTTTATTTTACAAAAACCATTACTTCCTCATAGTATTCTTTTTTCAAAATACACCATGAAGTGCTGGATTTGTTGAATGTTCATAATGACATTTGCTGTGTTGGAGTGGGAGCAGTCTTCAGGAAGGGTCACTCCTTTTGTTATGTTGCTGAGGGACTTGGACTGACATGAAAAACCACTCTCTCCCTCTCTCTCACATACACACTCGTGCTCACGCTCAGGTCCAGCTGGAGCTGGTCTCTTGCCAAACCTACAGGCCGGCAGATTGTGTTCATATTCATCACACACACACCATGATTTGAACTGACAGGACACACACACACACTGCGGCTGAATCAATATTTCAAGGGCATGCTGCCATCTTAAAAAATGAAAATCTATTACTGAAACACTTCTGTCTTTGGCAGACTGGTGTGAGAAGGTGTGATGTGCAGCCGCTGGAGTGAGTGAAAGAGGAGCAGAAGTGAATAACATCCAATGGAGTGAGCGTGAGCCTGGTGACGGAGTAAGAACCCTCTCTTCATCTCTCTCACACACACGCGCGCTTGCGCGACTCTGGAGAGACTCCGCAGGGCGCCAAATAATAACCTCTCTTGTCATTACGACGGCCGCGCTCTGTTCCTCCTCCACTTCCTTCTGTCTGCGACACAATCATTGGCCTATCGTTTACACCGCCCAAATGGGAACATCAATAGACACATCCATTAGCTGAGCTGCTGCTGCTGCTGCGTCCCTCTCTGGTCCTCAAGTGTTTTAATAGGCGGCGAGCGCGTTCCCCTTCTGCTGCCAGTCGGACTGGTAAACCGAGGCGAGTGGGAGAAGCCCGCTGGGTGGAGTGGGCCATTGCCGGCGGTGAGCGCTTCGCTCCTGCTGTGAGAGGATGGTGCCGCTCTCAGGCAGCTCTGTTGCCTCTGCAACAGCGCTGCTCTTTTGGGGACTATTTCTGTCCCGCACACCCAAACTAGCGCCTTTCACTGATGCGCGTCACTTCGACTTCAGTCATGTGGTCACGTTTTAGGGAAGGTTTGTGTACTGGTACTGGCGCGCACACTTGCCCTGTCTCTTAAGATTCCACGGTTTACGCACTCTTTCGCTCTTTCACTGTCTGCAAATAAATTCACTCTACTACACATGACTACGCACCACATTATCAGAATGTGTTTAAATAAAGTTTTCCCTGAGTGACCCACTGATATCACCCTGTATTACACACAACTTCCTTAAGATACTGAGTGACTTGTATCAAAGAAACAGTAGCAATTTGCTATTCTATGTCATGTCTTTTTGGGTGCATAATTGTGTACATATTTCTAGTATTGCTTGTACCACTGTGCAGTACTATCTACATTTTTTACTTGAAAACATGCATTACACTGAAGACTAAAGCAAACTTCTATAACTCTGAGTGTAAAATATTGATCAAATTATTTCCAGTTTTCAGTTGTTTAACCTCAACTAGTAGCAACAAATAACATTTTCCCACTGAGTTTTTCTTTTTTTAATCGATTAAATTATTCTCCTCAACATTTATGGTTATTTTCTAAAAAAAAAAAACAAACAACTTACAGTTTGATCAATTAATCTAAATAAATCACCGGGAACTCAACAACACTGCAAGCTTGGATCAAAAGGAAGTGACAGCTATTATCATTCTTCTGTGGGCCAGAAAGTAAATCTACTTCAGCAGCTCAACAAAACGTGCTGGGAATATTTAGAATGTACAGTAATCCACTCGGCATGTCGGCCCAGCTCATTATAGAAATGGCCTCCATATGTTGTCGCTTCAGCGTAAACACGCGGGGATTTGAACATAGCATCCTGAGCAAACTGTCCACAGGACAACACAGGTAAATAAACCCAAGGTTATTCAAGTCGGAATTAATATGCAGGACACCTCAATCCGACTTTCAGGCTCAGGTGTTGATCGACCTCAAAATAGCCCCGGAACTTGTCGAGAGCAGTTGTGGAATGAGAAAATGATAAGGCGGCATGTGAAGGGGAAGGGAAAAAAAGTAGGAGGGAAGGGTGTCCCACAGAGCCACCAAACACACACACACACACACACACACACACACTGTAATTTAAGTTCTTTTTCTCTCTCCCTTTTGGATGCAGGAAGCTTGGGCGGGGTAGTGGGTGTTGTATTTTGGAGGGGAGGCTTGCTATTGGGAGATATTTGTGGCAAATGTGGCTGAGCTGTTTCACTTGTGGAGATTGGTTTTGACTGCTGAAAAATATGGACGCTCCACTGACACACACTAAAGCAGTAACAACTTCTGTTTTAAATACGTGAAATATAGATGTATATGGACTAGCTGAATGCTTACAGCTAGGTTATGTTAGCATTATGGTACGGTCACCTACATCAAGCTCATTCATTTAAGCCATTTAAAAACTTTCATTTAAGGTTCAATAGAATTTTGATTTGGGGTATTTTTGCTGTGTCTACGTTATGTTTCTACCTAAATAATCCTTTTTTTTGCGCTTGGATCATAGCTGTGTTAACGTTCGGTCAAAGCATCATCTAGAACAAGGTAGCTTTGTTACGATATCACTTCGTACATATTTTAAACACACCATTGTTTTTGTTTGTTTTTAAGCTTTGACCTTGATTTAGATTTAGATTTGTAACTTTTTGGTCGTTTTTGGCATTTGTGCTACGTCCCCTGTTGACATCACCGGGTTTCCCATTCGGAAAATTTCCCACTCTGAGCATGCATTCCAAGATGGCTTCTCCAAAAGTAAACAGGAAGTAAACATTTTAAATCAATAATACACCAAAAATTCCAATTCCATTTGAGTTTCCGAGCAAGAAGTAGCTTAAGAATAACTTTTGTGGACGTCACTATCGTCTTTTCTGACTTCGGTAACTTGACTAGGTGTCATTTGTCACTCGGGCTTCCCACTTCCGAGGTAACTGGAACACAGCATTAGGGCTTTGTTTAGTTCTTAGCCTGCTTTTCTAGCCATTTATGGCTTTCCATTATCCTTCAGGTGCATTTGGTTTTAACATTTTAAACAGAAACATGACTGTCTCACTTCCATTACATATTTTTACATTGGTTTTGTAGCATTTAGCTATTTTAGCAATGGAAGATAGCCTGAAAAGAAAACCGGTTTAGACAGAACTGTAATGATGGCCGTGTTATTAGTTAAGCAATATCTTTCGTCCTTCATCCTTTATAATAATAAAACCTGTCATTTCTTCCCGGATTATTTTTCAACACACAAAATAATGACTGTTATTCCGCACTGTCATTATCTCCCGACTCTCTAATTCTCACCTTTAACTGGCTCGCCAGTGTGTGTGTGTGCAGCAGCCGACCGCAGACAGACTCGAGGTGCCGTGACGCGTGCCTGTGCCAGAGTCTCCATCATGTCTGGACCTGGGCACAAAACAAACAAAGACGGAATAATGAGCCGGATAAATTCAGGTGTGTGCTATAAAATGTCACGCACAGACTCACAAGATGAACATGTGGCAGTGAAGGCCTGCTTTATTTACTTCTTTCAGAGCGCTTTAATTTCCTTCACTGAGGGGACCTGAATCATTCACTCCACACTCAAGTGCAGCACAGCGTTACACCGTTTTCACATCTGTGGTGTCGAGTAACATTAAAAGTGTTGTGTTGAGAGCCTTTGATGCTCTCGGCCCAGATGAGATATGGATCGAGTGATACAGATTGTTTGTTATGTCTCCTCTCATGGAGCCGGAATGTCACTGATGAGCTTTTATGTTGGATCATCATAAAGGATTTGGGGGTAATGGCGCCGCCGACTGTAATGTATTATGTAGAGGAGGGCGGGTGACGTGCCCGGGAGCAGCCGACACGGGGCTGAGAGTGAAGAGCGCTCCAATCAAACAGAATTCCTGAGCAGAACATGGTCACATGACTAGATGTGGGAAAGACCTGAAAAAGCAGTGGGGGGGCTCGACATGACACTCTTAAAATCTGCTTTCAACTTTCTGCCTCAGTGTCAGAAAGAAGTACAAGTAACATACTTACGACCGGGATCGGTTCCGACCAACCGGTTTTAAGTCAGATGCCATTCAAAATAACCGACGCGAGGGTTATAGGTACTACTGTAGTGGTAGGTCACTGTGTGGGAGTGAGATGCTGGTGTAGTTTGACGTTTTGCCGGGCTGCTACGTGCTGCGGTGCCGTACATTGAATAAAAAAATAAGCATCTGCTGGCCGTGGTCGGAAGTACAGGTGGACGCAAGTCGAGCAGGCCGTAAGTCGGATGTTACTTGTGTTTAAAGGTGCTAATAGAACATCGAGTCCATTAGCACCAAAGCTGTTAGCCTGTTCAGCCTGTTCAGGGCGATGATGACGTTACTGAGTCAAAGCCTATGGCTGCACGTCACGTTGTGTTTGCTTCCGAGCCCATATTTTGGTGAGCTTTGTTTCCCCAACTAACTGTTTTCCCAAGAAAGTAAGTGCAAAGGACATTGCTCAGAAGACAACACACAAAGGTTTTGTAGCAAATATTCTTGTCCCGCTCCAAAAACTCTGCTACATCTGAGATCAATAAACACGTTTGGTCTCCTTTACTATCATAAACGTATTTTGGGCCACTTGACCACATTAGCGATTTCCTTCAACAGCCCTGCGCCGGTTGTGCAAACACTCCTGACAGAGATGGCGGCCGGATGGCGAGGACAAACACTCCTTCCCAAAGAGGCTATACGTGCGGTGTTTAACCACTGTTTGTACAGCGAGTGTGTCTAAACCTGATCCATTTTTGGGCTGTGTACACACCCCGTGACCCTCATCCTCACATACACATTTGCATTCACCGTCCTAGTCTGAGTTCAAACATGACATTTTATTGCATGCAGCGAGGATGTTTTACGCGCACATCAATCGTCCTCTCTTTTCATGTTGCGCGTGTTTTATTAAAAGCCGTCTAGACCACACGCTAATGAAACCAAACATTAGATGGAAACTCCCATAAATTACCAGCTCCATCTCAAAGCCTTGTTTCGAACCCAAACACACACAAATCAGCCGCTTGTTGAGAGGTGGCCCGGTGAAACAGCCAAGGCAGTGAAATACATTTCGGAGAGAACAATGATTGACCTTGGCTGCCTCGATTGTTCCCGCTTCACTTTGATGTTAAATACGGTGAAACTGGAAAAGCTCCATGCTGCGGCCGCAGGAGAAATTAAACCTATTACCGCCGCCTAAGACCTTCCTCCTTCATCTCTGCTTTTTAAGTCCCCTCCAGTTGAATTGCCTCCATCCGGCCCAATATTCATGTCATTTACTATTTCTGTTAATGCAGCCTTCATTTGCTGTTCATCTGCGCGCCGCAATCTGTCCTTTTAATGTTTTGCATAGATTTTCTCTCGCTCTCCACTTCACTAAACACACTTGCAGAAACCGAGGCGGCGACTGCTGTCACCGAGATTTAAATACAGGACCACACACATGTTCACAATAGCGGAGATGTGTTTTCTCTTTGTCACATAAATAGACAGGATTCAAAGGAGAACTGCTGGAGCTGTAGCTCTCTTCGTTGTTGTGTTAACCGGAACTGTCTACTGAAAAAAACTGTCCACTAAAAGCTTGTTATTTCAGTCAGTTCCATATGGACTGTTTTCCTCAAGGTTTTCTGACTCACACTCCAGCTGTGACTAGATAGTTGTGTTACTTCCGACCAGTCCCAGTCTCGAACCCATACTTTCAAGGTCTGGGTCTTAGAAATATTTATGTTAAGACCGCAGCTGCTGCTTTTTTTTTTTTTAAACTTCAAGTAGTGTTACAATCCCGACCAATAAAGTCTTCTGTTTTTGAAAAACTGTCACCAGAATGCAACTTCTGTGTCCATGAAGGGTACAGTAGCACTAGTGGCCATTTCATATGTGCCGTGCTATGTGTCACCTGACACTCTTCCATCTTGTTGTTGATGTCACATTACAGCGGAAGGTGCTGGATATCAAAAAACTTTATGCAACTTTGACAAATATTTATCCTTTCCCAAACTGACTGATACGGCTTCTGAATCCCTCTATTGTGAGACTTAATTTTGTCCATCTGAGGTCACCGTATTCTGTGGCCGCTGATCATGGAACAGTGAGCCTAGGCTAAAATGAACGAGACATACAATTCTTTCACTGACTACACTGTTGCTTCATTTCTTCACCCGACTAGCGCGTTGTCTCTGACACCTGCACTACGGTACTCTCTCGCTCGTTTCTCGCTCTCCGGTGTGGAACTTCACGTCATAGCCAGCTCTTCTACTTCCTGTTTGTTCCATTGTTTATGCCGCAGATGGTGGGAGCATTATATATTCCATATTGCCTGTGTGAAACCAGCTGTGGTCCGCTTCCATAACTGGTCTCTTCACAGCTGCACCGCAGGAGTGGAAAATGGCCGCCAGGAATAGACACGTTAAAAAACCTAATATTAGCCACAAGGATGGATTTATTTTTGGACTGCGCACCACACATTTTCTATGCGTGTAGACTGTATCAGCAGACCAATAACCTGACATACTGCTCCGTCGCGACTAAGGATGTTGAACTTCAAACAGGACTGAACTAAGGGTGCACCGATCGCAGTTTTCTGGCCTATCTCAAATTTTTGAAAAGCCTGACCTACCGATGGTAATTTTTGCTGTTACCAATTTTTATTCACTTATTGATTTCATAATCGATTGAATGAACTTTCAATACTTGTTCTATATCCATGAATACAGCAGTATTTTGCTTAGAAAAATGAAATAATGTTGAGAACAAACTGGCAACACAAGTGTCCTGAGTTTCTATCAGGCTGCAGACAAGTACTGTGTCTCTGGCTCTGCATACATATCCAGGGCTCACGCACTGCGTTATGTGTGTTTCCAACAGTCCACAAACACATCATGACTGAGGAAGTGGCTGATCACTGATCCTGCAAAGTGAAGAATTTTAACGGCAGATCACGCGTTGCATCTTAAGTGGTAATAAAACCTGATATTGTGAGAGGTAGCAAATAGGAAGTTAAATCAAAGAAATATAGGAGTTGTTATTTAGTTGAATGATAGAGAATATAAAATATGTTCTGTTAACACTGTATCCATTTGCAAACCTTGTCAGAGGTTCAAAACAGTGACCCAACCTGGAGGACAATGTCACTCTGTGGCAAATACAGATGTCACTTGTGTCTGTTTTGCGTTAAAATGCAGGTATTTTCCTTGAGTATAATTCAAGCGTACGTCCACGTCTGGTAAATTCCACGTGTCCTTTGATCATTTCGACGTCTGCTTATCCGAACTGCCATCGGAGGCAGGAGAACAGGAAACTTGAGAGCTGGCTGTTGTTGTCGTTTGTTTGTCTGCACCCGAAAATGCTGATCTTTGTGCTTTGTCAGGGGTTGTCTGCCTTTTATTCTCTGTATTGAGCCTGTTTGTCATAAAACTCGTAGAGACATGCAGCGCTGGACCACCCAGAACACAGAAGAGTCACCAGCCTTAATTATATCCATCCTCAGTTGCTTCAGACCGACATCTGAGCACCTCCATCAACCACAATGCTCGCTGATGAGATGGAAACAAATGCCTTCAGTTTTAATATCATCATGTAATCCAAGTTAAACAAATTGTTTGTGACGGGATTTGCTCCTCTTGTAATCTGAAAGTTCAATAAACCGTCCCAGTTCCTGCGGGGTCTGCTTTGATAAGAAAATGTTTGAGGGAAGTCAAAAGATTAGAGTCAATGTCATTGATAATGAAAGGCACCAAAAAAGACCAAGATGAAAGGCAGAAGGCGGCATGTGCGTGCACGTGCGTAGGAGGCGGTTGTTGTGACTGCGATGTTCTTGCTCACTATCTCTAATTTCCAAGCTGCCAAAGCGGCCAGGCGGTTCTGCACCAAAACCCGACTGGACTGGGGTGACCGTCAGACTGGCAAATCCATCCTGGACTGAGATTGTCTGCCCACTGGTCTCACTGCGGGTTCTGTTCCTGAAGAGGAGCGGCTGTAATCTCAGTAGCAGCTAGATGAACGACAAATGGTCGGTCTCATTTTCCTGTCAAGCGTCTCTGTTTCCTCCACCTTACGCTATCTTGTTCATCCTCCCTAGTCACAACTATCGTTTCATATCCGCCTCATTCATGTTCATAAACTTTGGAATAGTCTTCCACTCCTTGTTTTTCCTGGTACTTCCATTCTGAACATTCCTTGTCCAGTATATTCCCAGTCTCTCCCCACCACACCGTCTGAGTCTGGCCTCCCTAACTTTGGATCCAAACCTACTCATTTCTAATCTTGTTCTTCCTAGTCACTCCCAACAAAAGCCTAAAAAAATGGGAAATTAAAATGGCTGTAAATTATACAAATTTGTGATTTATTGAATGTTAATTCAACAAAAAATGCCTGGCTTTGGTCCTACATGCATAACCTGAGAAAAGCAGTAGTACTATTTGAGTGTGCTTGCTCTTGGTAAAAATATCATGCAAGAACCTCTGGGTATGATACAAAATAGTGGGATATATTGTGGTATTCTACACAGTTAACTAAATGGACATCACACAATATTATGCAAAATTGAAAGGATAAATTAAGTCAAAACAATTTGAAAAAACTATGTACAGAAGAAATACTATAACAGTGGTTAAAAGAGTTGAAATATATTGCTGCGTTGATATTTTTGTACACCTCTACAAAATAGTATGACATTATTTGCTGCAAAATTCTGTTTTCTGGGCTATCATATGTGGTGCTCATTTTATCGGGCATGAAGAGTGTAAAAATATACGAAACCGCACTAACTGCAATAAAGCAAAACATAAATGATATTAAATAAAATACATCCTTTTATTTGGACTTTTCACGCTGGTGACGCCAGGCTAACGTTGCAGGGATACGCTAGTTAATCTGCTCCACTGTATCTGTTCTGAGATTTTATCTGAAGCCATTTGTTCCTAATGACCCTGGTCTGACGTTTGGCCGGGAACTCCGAGCAGAGGGAAGGTAAGTAACCTCATATATTCTCAGGAGGCCTGAGATAATGAGAGGGAATGGGAATAGGAGCGATGGTTCATCATCTACTTAGTGTCCAGACAGCGGTGCTTCGTCCTCCCTGAAGTGTAGACTCACAGTGAAACGCCAGAGAGGAAACCAGACGGCCCTCGTCTTCGCCGAGCTCATTTCACTGCTGTCTTGTTAAGTAATGTACAACGTGAAGCTGTTTATCATCGATAAGTCAATAGCACATTTATTTCTCGGACGTAGAGTGCTCTAAAGAAAGCAGACGTTGGATTAGCTTGGAGATGCTTGGATGCTTTATTGAACATTGTGATCTATTACTATACCCTGGAAAAACAATGTAGCCAGTACAAGTGCACATAGGAGCGCAACTGCAAAATACACAACAGTTGCAACTCGGTGCATCAGTGAACACAAGTGCACACTTATTGTCTTTAGAGGAGTTTGTCTTCGATAAAGGCTTTTAGCTAGGATTTTGAAACGTGGCGTCCAAAGCCCCGCCCCCGGCCCATTCCCCTCCCCACACGTCATGTCACCGATGGACATAACAAGAATCTGTAAACATCTATTTGTACAAAATTACCTTTTTATAGAAACAAACATCTGAGTCAAGTATTTGCCAAAACATTGGTTGGTACGCCAAAATACTCCGATAGAAAAAAATCTATGGGTTAGTTTCGTAAACGACTGTTTTAAGTTAGGAATTATCTGCGGTTTCCTCCTGTCATCAGCGTCAGACATCCAATCGCGCTTCCATGCCCCGAGTGTGGCGACTTGCGAGATGTGGATGACTGCAAGATTATGCCAGTAAACAAATATAGCACCGGCGATGGCCAAGCTACGGATGCAAAAGCATTGAGAATCGGCAAATTTCTGGCAAAGTTACCGGACTATTATCATGGAAACGTGATGAAACTACAGGCACTAATAATCGGACATTGAGTGTGTCTTGCTGTGAATGCAGGAGGGCGTCCATTTTTTCATGTTTTGCAGTTTAGGGCGTCCACAGATGCCCCCTTAGCTAAAAGCCTTCTTCGCTACGTATGGCACTGCAAGGACACACCGGACAACTTGCCAATTCCCCAGGAACAATTGAAAGTCATTCACTATCCTCTGCATGCTTGTGGTCCATGGCAGGAAGCCGGAGTTCCCAGAGCAAACCTGCACATCTCACACAGATGTGTGTGAGACTTCCCTGAAACCAGCTTTTGTCTTGTCTTTGTTATTGAGTCTCCACTGAACAGAATAAATAAATCCAGTGTGCAGTTCGTTTTAACAAGCAGATAACTCCGTTTTAACTCCGCAACAGAACCTGGAGACTAAACTGGGCGTGGACCGCCATGTGAGACGGAGTGAATTCTGCGGTGATGGGAAAGCGACAGGGGGTCGCCTACCCTCCTGATTTGATTCAAGTCAAGCCTGACAGCCTCTTTCACTTCGGCGGCCTGTGCATAAATACATGTGTGTGTGAAGACTGAGAGGAGGTGTACAGGAGTGCAAACGCTGCCGCTGCGTATTTGTGTGTGTTGCTAATGCAGCCAATGGCAGACTAATGATAGGTCTTATCGACACCCAGCAGTGAATGCCAGCCTTTGTCTCCTCTCGGGAAACATTATGGAAAGCTTAGGGGGCCGACTGTGACTCCCTTTCATTCTCCCTCACCTACCGCGTCAACAAAAATGGCGACTATTATGGGGCTCCAGTAACGTGGCGCGATGTGACACCATAACTACATCCTTAAAATCAGGAGCACATGTTGAATATGAGACCGCATCAGAATTTGCTGTGTGTCATGTCTCAATGACATTAGAACGCAGAGTACTGGCGTTAGTTCATTTTTCAACGTCCCAGTAGATAAAGTTGACATGTAATTTGCGTGTTTCACAACGGCCAAACAGTAGAACACAAGACTCATTGAGGTGGTCTGGATGCTAAGAAGGGTTTGTTGACTCCAGACGTTATTAATATCCACGCCGGATAGCAAATAAATTGATGGAAGCTGTTGGCTAACCGTGGAGCTTAGCCCTTTTACTTTCATGAAATCCTGACATGCTGTGCTAACACACTTATCGCAAACTGCTGAGCCTCATGACAACGTGATAGCTTCTGATCCAAAGTGACACCAGCCTTAGCTAGCAAATCCCTCCTCATACATGACGGGCTTGAATTTTCATCCCCCAGCAGATGGTGCTCTCAGTCAAAAATGATGTCAAATGTAATCCATATCCATATTTATGAATCACAGCTCAAACTGTGAAGGCATTTCTTGATTGCCAAAGATGTTTTTTTGGCACTAGGTGTTGAAAGGTTGACTCAAGGTTCCTTAGACGAGTAGTTTTTTTTTTTACAAAACATTTCCTTCCTCTGATGTTACATTGTGACATTTTTCAGCACACAACTCCTCAAGGGAATCGTGGTCATTTCTTTTCTTACTGCTGAGTCAATAAAAGTCCTGCCTCTTCTCTTCAGCTTCTCTACAGCGGGACGTCTCACAGCATGGTGGTTTAAAAAAATAAAAATCAAGATATTGTACCAACCAATGTGAATTTTGTTTTGATATTTCCTACTTAAATGGGCACACAGCTTCCTCCTCACCGCCTCAAGATTTTTGTTTCATGCCAATGATTTTAAAATGCCCTCAAGGCCAAGCGTGAACACTTACAGTCCTCATTCAGGGAGCAGGTAGGATTAACTCCCTCGTCCCAGCCCACTTAGCAATTAAGATAGAGGACAGGAAGTTAAGTATTTTATGGCCTTATAAACACATTAGCGACACCGCTTCGTTGGCTCTCACCCCTTTATCTCCCACTTGTCTTGCTCCCCAGCAGACTCCCTTCTAGTTTCATTTAGTCACTTTTCAGAGCAATTTTTCAATTTCTTCCCAGCACTATTGACATAGCTTAGCATGTTAATGTCATTGATATCGTGTTGTGCTACGCATCAAATCCCAAGCTTGACTACAGTTACACTCTGACTTTATGTCCTTGTTTCTAGTCTTTAAATTGAAATTTTGCTCAAATGTAGCTTTATCGCAATTTCGTCACCAGATCATTCTGTAGCGCTAGCGCCCATCATCCGCTCGTAATTTAGCGCAAACGTGAAAATGACAATTATTCGCCTCGTCTCTGAGTCCGGGCAGTGAATCAATGCGACATGACGGAGTGACTCATTCGCCCGTCATTTCTGCGGATGTGTTTTTTGAAGGATGGGGCTGCGTGACAGACTGCAGAGAGCGAGAGGAGGGAGCCATGCTGCTTCTCCAGTCCAGCGGAGGCTTTTTAAAGCAGCTTAGACAAACTCGGCTGCTCCCGAATGAAGATTCTGCACCGGAGCAGATCCACTCCGAAGCAAAAGTGGAACAAAAACATCCCTTTGGCTTTATTTTGTCCCAGTGGAACGACACACGCATGATTCGACTACTTCTCCGCACAATGGACGAGTGTGTGGTTGAACAAAGTCGCTCACTTCTTAGTTCGCCGATTTCAACAAGCAGAAGTGAGGAACTTGCCCCATCGTGAGGGTGTAAAATTCAACAATCGTCTAAAGGGTCGATGTTTGACATCAGCCAGTGTCTTTAACGGTGCCCTCCTTCATTCGGCAAGATAAAAGAGCAGCGCTTCATTGCCTGAAAACAGGGGAGGCTGATGGAAGGGCGACGCTTAACAGAGAGAACAGACGCTTTTTGTGCATAAATTTACAAAATTAATTGTGCAAATCAGAAACTTGAAGGAAGGAAAAGCTGTTAGTAAAAACTAGGGAGAAGAAAAACAGGTTGGACAGACAGAAATAGATATTTTTACAGCTGTGGTCTGAACAATAGTTAAGCTTGTAATACATTTGAAGTGTTCACCTCTTCAAGGTTTATACAGTGGTGTGATGATGGTGATCAATAATCATGCATTAACATAAAAAAAAATAATAATGAAGGAGTAACAATAGATAAATAAATCAGTTTTTTTTGCCTAAAATTATTCTAGATTTAAATATGAAAAAAAAACTATTTCATCCAGCAGATCCAGTTTGCCGATACAGTACAGGTGTGAAATTATTAGGTGGAAAAAGGGCAACAAAAGGTCATATTAATTGCCATTATGTATATGTTTATGTATAGATAACTTCAATGTGTCATAACATTGTGTTTAATTTTAATTCTTCATAGTTTAATGAACACTTAAATGTTTTTTTATGCAATATATTGCAATTATTTGCATTTTAGGTCGCTCCACCCTGAAACAAAATTTTGACATCCACATTGCTCCGGTGATATTTAACTATTGGAGACAGACGAGTGCCCCGCCTCCAGTGTGATAACTTTATCTCATAAATATAAATAACAGAAGGCAACTTCCACAGTCTTGCTCTTCATTAGTGAACAGCCCAGTGAATAATGCAACTGTACCAGAAAGGAGAGAATAAAAGGAGACACGAAGAGGATTTGGTTCTTCACCTGCTGTCTATGGCTTCGTGCCAAGAAAAAAAAAAACACACACATGAAGACACAAAATAAACTATACCTCAGAGAGACAGTAGGAAGAGGGGACACGAGAACAGACATGAAGCCAAACTCTTACCTCTTTCATATGAATCTTCTTCAGCAGACTGCTGTGGGAAGCTCCTCCGACTCACGTCACATCTTTTTATCACCTAAAACAACAGCACAGTCGCAGAATTAGATAAAACAGATGGTTCAAAAAGTACAAAAAAAGAGGCAAACATGGGTCATTTAACAACTTTGAGATCCATACAAATCAAATAATGAAATAATGTTTATTTGATTAAATCGATTGACATATTTATCATATATGAATTCATGTGTCACAACTTCAACATACATTTTCTTTGTATGCTCACTTTATGAATGAAAAAAACACTCATAAAACGTTGAAGAACACTTATTCATCTAACTACATCATTTGTTTAGGATTAAAATAACATGAATTTACAATTCTTTTTCTTTAGCCCACTGCTGTAAAGAAAAGATGAAAAAGAGCGTCGTGCATTTACGTGTTTGAGACCGTTGAATCCATCAACTGCTAAAGCGAAAGAGCTAAAGTTGCTCAAGTCACAACAGAGAAAACTACTCTACGGGTGGATTGTTTCAAGACAAGCTTTCATAGCTCTAACAGGAAGCAGCTCGGAGTCTGGTCTGACTACAAGGGCTGTGATGAGAGCGATTATCGTCCTAAATGTCTCCCTGATTGCTATTTACAGTCGCATAACTGTGTCGTTACTGTGTCACTTCTCATATCTTTGACACACAATTGTGCCATTGAGCCACGGTCCCCCCTCACTACGTACGTATGTGTGTCAGGGCGCGCTGCAAATGGCTAACAGCTGCATTTGCACACAAAGAAAATTCACTTTATTGTCGCTTCATTTGTAGCTACAGCTGCGCAGATAATGCCAGAGTGTCGGACAATTACCGAATCAATGAGAGATGTTTCGCTGATTCACCTCCACACAACACACACTATGTGCCAACTGTAAGTGTCTGGCTCTGCTTGCCCTCTTTATCGTCGTAAAGAAAGCAGACAACCCCCCTTCCCGTTTATTCTAATCTCTATTCTTAATGATAAAACCTCCTCAGTCACACTCTGTCTGCCCCCACCTCAGCCCAATCACCCTTCACCCGCACCCCTCCAGCCCGGTGCAGACCCCTTTCTAAACCAGAGCTAGGCAACAACAGTGCTCCTTTGTCTGCTCTCCCCTCCGCTCGCCCCTCGCCCTGCCCTGGATGATGCTGTTGGCGCAGAGTGGAGCAAGTCCCGACAGGAACGCTGGAGGAAAGGGCCGAGTGTGGAACACAGATCGGGGCCGCAAACATTTTGACACTCTGTCACATTTTGTCGCCAATCGAAGGTTGAAGTCGAGACCACTATGAAGCAAGTAAAATGTTATATCTGTTTCAACATGGGCAACATCACTCACTTTGGACTGAGCCGTGTTTGAATGTGAAGGACGGCCAACAGTAGAACTGAAAGACTCACTTGATAAGTCAGAATTTATGACACTCAGTTCCTTCCACCAATATAAGTATTAATTTTTCCCATCCCTGAGGCAAGTGTCCACAATGACTAAAATAACAAAGTGAAGAATTTCTTTTGAATTTAAACCTGAAGATATCTGTTATGTAAAAAAAACTTTAAAAAGTAGTATTCCACACCGTTCATTTTTGTTATTATTGATAACATATACATGTATGATATTCTCTCATATTTATTACTTTTTGTGAATTGTGAATTTCCATGTTATTATATATCCTATTTTCACAAATAATTCACACATTATGTATTGCATTTATTATTATTATTATTATTATTATTGTTATAGCTTTTCCCATATTAAACAAAATTGTGAAATATAATTTCACAAGAATTTGATTTTTTATTACTTACATTTTTTTCTCATCATTCCAGGTTAAGTGAGGTCATTTCCTGTATACTAATATTTTACGGTGCAATTTTTTTCACTATAAAATCCTTGTGTTAATCTAATAGAATCTAATCATGAACGTCTTAACTTTGAAAAGTTTCAAACCTCAAGTATACACACTATTCATTCTGATGTGTCGCTAGCTGTGTGTGCAGTTTCTACTTCAGCAGCCCACACCCACATTTACACCTTCCTGACCTAATAGGAGAAATACTGACATTTTAAATGTATTTTTGTTTCACAGAATAGTTTCATAGAGTTTATATAAATAACCACCAGGTACACAACTCGTAATTTCTAAATGTTGCTGTGAAAATATTGAAAGAAAACACTGAGGTTAGTCGAGGCATCATTTTAGCCGTTTCCTTTGGCAGACGTGAGGCAAACACAGAACATTATTAGCGTGAGTCTGGGTGTCTCTCATTGGAAGTTTAAAAAAAAAAAATGGCATCACATTTTTCCTTTTCCGGAAAATGTGCACACAGACGCATGCGAGGACGCCATGGCGACTCCGCGGCAATCGGATCATTAACCCCGACTGATCTACAAACATTATGTTTATTGAAAAGCCTCTCCAGTTTATGCGCCTGCCAAGCTAATTTATTTGTGGCGGGTGTATTTTTGTGAACCGACACAACATGTGTATCAGCACTCTGTTGTGTCACGTCTCTCAGGAAGCCTGTGTGATGGTGACAGACAGAGAGAATATGATAGACAAGCATCAGTGTGTGTGTGTGTGCAAGTGCACGACTTCAAGTGATGACGCCTTGATCTAGGACTCCTGCCTTCGTCTGACACCCCGCTGCGCCTGCTTCATTAATCAATAAGACAGATGAAGATAGACTCCTGCAGCGCCACCAGGGAAAACTCTGTTTTTTTGCCTGCCTGAATGTTTGCGACGCCGACTGTAAGGAGGCTAGAATTACTCAGAAGGGAGCGCGGCGGGCGTGATGCAAACCTTCAAGGCTTCCTTCCCCCACAAGCATCATTCAGGCTGGATTTGATCTTCCTTAGCCACAACAAACAAAAAAGTAGTTGGAGTCTGATCAAAATCGTTCCATAAATAGATTTTGTTTGTAGACATGTAACCCTAAAATTGACGACACACTTACATTTTTATTATTCTTATCAAAGTTTGTGTGTGTGTGTGTGTGTGTTTATAAACAGGCCACAGAAGAGCTACTTTGTTGGACTTCAAGAGATGATTGAAAGAGAGAGTAAAATTAATTGAATAACTAATTTTTTTGGTATCAAATCTCACAGGGACACGCTCAAGCAATATTATGTCGAAATATGAGCTGCATTGTTTGCTTAAAACTAGCCGCAAGTACCGTGGAAGAAGTTGGAAATGAAAGCTCAAACAGTGCAGTGAGGCTCATGAGGCTTTATGAAACAGTGTCCTTATATTCAGAGCGCAGTAGGTGGCGCCCTAAAAATAATGTAAGGTTTTGTTGTAACGGTTGTTCAAATCTAAGGATTTTAGAGCAGAGTGCCATTTAGTGGGGTCTGAAAATGATGCTTCATGAAGCCTCATCAGGCCTAACACCCAAAGCAGATGCCATTCTGAGACCAAAAAGTTGCTCTTAAAATCAATTTCTTATTTGCCGTCTACACACTCGATATGAAGAGAAGAAAAGTTTATTGTTCAGTTTATTTGTTTTTAGTTATTTATGTATCGTCCTCCCTTGTTGAAGCAGTGTCACACCGGGAAACGGTACATGCCTCTACAAGTGTGTGTTGTTTACTTCCAACAAAGTAACATTAAACAAACTATTTTGACAGTCATCCCTTAACTACTGATGAGGCTTCATTGAACAGTGTCACCTCACGTCATTTTTAAGCCATGAGTGCCACCTTCTGAGCTCTGGAAATGAGGACACTGGTTCACAAAGCCTCATCAGCCCATCACTACTTTAGATTATTACTGATGATAATCCAAACTTCCAACTTGAGCTCACGGGCCAAGATGGACTGTGGTATCAAACACTGAGATTTCAAAGGACAACTCAAATATACCCTTCGTAGACATCGGAGAACAAATGAAAAACATTTCATGTCCTAAAAAGAGCATGATCCCAGTGCTCTTTTGTTTGCTGGCACTTGTGGACTATTCCGGGCCATGGGTGGAGTAGCAGCAGCATTAAGTTGCCTCGACACCACAGCTATTCCACAATAAAACGGCAGGCTAAGAAAAGCAGCGGAACAATTTTCCTCGGCCCGATGAGACTTTAAGCTGAAACCAGGAAGACTCCACACGGCTGTAATTACCTCGCTACTTTACCCCCAATACAGCGATTGACGCGTCTATCTGCACTCTGAAAACCCTCGGCTATAAATATCCATGTCCTGTTCAAACATTTTGATGGAAGAAATACTGCTTGAAAGACCTCGAGCACAGTTGACTGGAACGGAAACTCCTTCAAACCCAGAAGAAAACCAGCAGACGGTTCAGATCAAGCACACTTGAGACGCTTTTCTCCTTTGAAATGCTGTCATTTAGAGCAAAAACCTTTGAGACTCAGAAGACAGATGAGAGAAACACCTGAAACTGTCAAAAAGACGCTGTGAAGTCTGAACAAAAATAACTGGGGCGGCTGTCATCAACGATCAGCTTATTGCTGTTTTTTTTTTTTGTTTGTTTTTTTTAACAAAAGAGCACAACAGGAACAAGCACACTTGAACAAAACTATATTAGTGTCGGACAAAAGAATGAGATATGTTGAGTCAGTCAGGCTGTCTGGAGTCAGAATTAGCTTCCGCTTGACAAAAACGGAAGGCTAAAGAAGAAGTGGGAGAAAAAAGTGGAATCGACTCAGACAATTCCACCAGATTCCACTCACATTGTCACGTAACAAAGATTTGCTGATACAAACCCTCTGAGAGATGACACTCATTCTTTTTTCGCTGCGCATTACTATCTTAATAAACGCAAAATAGAATATTTTAAATAAATAGCATTATAAATTTGGTCAAGAGTAGACTTGTATACTCGGCCAAAATACCGCTGTAATGTTGATGCGTGGCTTAAGGTGGACACACTACTGAGTGAATATTAATCTGAGGGGGCTTCATGAAACAGTGTCCTCTTTTTCTGAGCTCAGTAGGTGGCACTCTCCGTTTAAAATTGATGCGAGGTTTCATTGAAATAGTTCTTCAAGTCCAACAATTGTAGAGCAGAGAGTGCCATCTACTGGGCTCGAAAAATGACACTGTTTCATGAAGCTTTATGAGCTGAGTGCCAGTTTGAAATATCTGGTGCGTTGATGGGGCTGAATTAATAACGTGATATGAATTTTTAGCATGCCAACTCTTCTTTTCAAATGTGTGTATATGTTAGCCCAATAACTGAACATTTTTCAGAGAGTTAAAGACTTGATGTCTTTGGTAATCAATCTTTTTCAACAACCACAGATGAGCTTTGAAATATAATGACATTCTATCCATCAGAGCGTAAAACAGAATTGCATTTGAATATCCGTCATTGAGATAAATGAGGTGCTAATAGCTAATATACGAAAACTGTTGAGAACACTTTGCCTGACCTCGTGTCTAATATCCAGACACGAAATCCCTTGTCGGTTCCTAACCCGAGATGCCCTGATTGGAAAAGCACATTGTGTTATTTGACATTGTACCGACGCTTGACGCTCAAACAAAAGCACCAAAGCGGGCCTCGAGGGGGCAGATGACAAACACTCCTAAACCAGGGCCAGACATAATCCCCCCTTACGCCTAACCTCATAACAAACGGGCAGCAGAGGGGGATCTATTCAGGGCACATTAGGGAGGTGAAGGAGGCCAGGCACTGAGGGACTCTCCCCACTTGGTTGTCCTAATCATCTGAGACAACGCCTCCAAGGGGCGACCCCCCACCCAACTCTTTCCCGCCTTGAAAGCCCACTCCACCCACTAACATATGACCTAGACATATCCAGGAATGCTTACAAGGAGAGGAATCCATGCTGACCGAAGAGGGCGGCCCACTGGGACATGCAGCGTAATTGTCCATCATCTCGGCCCAAATTAAACAAGCTCATTGAAGAATCTCTTCAACGCACGTTTTCACAGATTGGCACGTTCCATGGAGCACGCCAGTGATGCAGAATGACGAGCGAGGCTCCATTGTCCCTCTGCATTTTCTTCAATTAGGCAGGAGATGACGGAGACAATGAGGGGCATTTGTAATCATGAGCCTCCCAAATTCACACAGAGAAACAGAACTTCATTATGCCCAATGGTCCCGCACAGACGATAAAATTCAGAAAATGTGCGCTTCGTCCTGCAGAACATTTCAAGCACAAGTGGGTTGGAAAAGACGCGAGTCACCAGGAGAAACGGCAGGGGGTTCTGAAGCACAAAGGATCTCAGCGGAGGCAAGTGTTCTTTTATCCGCAGCCTGAGTGAACAGCATGATCCAACCTGAGCAAGCGTTCCCTCTTTCCCTTGTCCTTGTTCCCTCACCTGAACTCTCATCACCAGCCAGTATTCTCCTTTGCGTTACAAAGTTTTACAAGGAGATAAAATTAGAAAATAAAAATCCTGAAGCCTCCTTAGTGACAGTCATCATCCCACAAAATGTTCATGGGGGGTTTCAAGCCCCTAACATTGTCTGCTCAGCTCTAAGAGTTCAGTTCTTCAAAGGAGGAATAAAGAGCATGTTATCTCTCCTCACGTGCAAAAGCACTCAGCTGAGAAATGACTAACCGAACATCTTACAACTAGCTTTGCTGCTCACCTTGTCATTTAAACATCGCCTTCCACTGTGTCTGTGGCGTATGATAGAACCATCCGACCGGACAAATATGGCTTTCATGAAACGGCGAAAATGATTTTCTTTCACCATGAATGGTATTGTTCCAAATCCCTGACCCCACTCCGCGCCCTGTCTTTCCCCAGTGCTTACAGCACAATGAGCTAATCTGCAATGAACACTCGCACCAGCCGTGACACATTGTCAAACTAAAACCAGGGTTATTGTATTTTCTTTTGATCATGTCAGTGAAGAATGAGGTAAAAGCCCTTCTTGCGCAGACGGCCTCGAATATAGATTATGCCTCTCCCCTAGCCATTCTTCCGACAGTGCAGTATCAGTGCAGCACCAGATTGACGCTGACTGATTTCAGTTTTTCCCGTTTTCAGATGAAATTGGTCGCCAGCGCGTGCACCGGGAGGGGGGATAGCAGTCAAGTCAGTTGCCTCAGGGGATGAACAATCCATCCAGCAAGACCCCCACTTCTTTATCTGATTCCAGCAGACAGGGCACGATGGCGGCCATGCCAGCCAGAGCCTTTGATATCCGAGCATATCATCCCACCGCTCGTTTTATTGATCGCCTGAAGGTCCACTGGTAAATGCTGGTGTGACAAGTCAGGAATGTTCTTTTTGTTTTGTGATGATGGCAGTGAAGGTGATATTGTCAAATCAAACCCTATGCAGGACGGGAGACAATTAATAGTTGAGGCTAACATTTAGCCTCAGATACCGGCACACAGATGGCAACACAGTCAATATCTTTGACAGGATGTTACACTATTTCTCCAAGCATCGAAAAACAGTTGCCCGCTTGATGGCAAAAAAAAAAAAAAAAGGTATTGACTTCAGTCAAAGAGTCATGGTGAAGCTGATGCTTCTCTACTTAGGAAGAGGGAAATGAAAGTGTTTTTGCAATCTGAAGGGGATGTAAACCAGCCCGTGCAGTCGTATCTCTTTTCCACTCTCAAGAGCCAAGGATCAAAATTTAAAACTACAAGTCCATCTTGGCTCGAGAACGCCCTAAGATCCACTTAGTTGGAGCTAGCTAAACCGGCCAGTGATAATAGGCTTAAAACATGGGATTACTCTCAGAAACCAACACTGCTAACTTTCTATAAACATAGCAGGAACTCAGAAACTTGCCTTGTACTCCACAATGTGCACACGTCTTTTTGTCAAGCGACGGTGTTCTAGATAATTGTTTGTCAAAATGAAGCATAGACCTTCGCTACTGTGGACACAAGTATGTCTAACTTTAATAGTAGGTCTACATCCTAATGTGGCTCTAATTTCACATACATCAAGAGCATCCAACCCTTTGAAAGCTAGCTCCAGTGCTGGCTCCTGAGTTGAGGGATACATGCACTTTGTGTATGTGCCATTTGGGAGACATGGTTGAAATAATCACATTAGTAACTAATAATCCACTAGAACACCTGTGAACAACTGGAATATAGGGAGGAATTTGGTTATGACATTGTGCAAAACAATGTTTATGATGTAAATATGATGCATTCATCTTTTCCACCACGGAACATTAGGACTTGATGCATTGCTGCAAGGACAAAGCGACAGAAGAGAGCACTCCTTCCTCCTCATTTGAGCCAGAAAGCAGCAGAATGTATGTAAAGTGATTCATTAACCTTATAGGGCTTTGACCAGCAGGCCGTGCAAAGGGGCTTGTTCCAGCCTTGAATTTTATTAGCACGCATTAATTGCTTCGGAACATTTTCACCAATGGCCTAAGGTTATATCTTGGGGTGTTATCAAACACTGTAATAATTATACATGACATGTCTCTGATTAACGATGGCACCATGTCTGATCATAATTTTTTTCTTTAAAAAAAAGGCATCAATTTAATGGGGGGAGGAAAGAAAGTATTATCATAACGTTTCCCAGTGGGTCTGTAACCCCCAACAATAGAACAGGAGAAATGGGATTGTGGGAGGGGGGGAGGAGGTGAAAAGGATCAAACTGAATTTCCCACCAGGATGTGAAAAATGTGTGTTTGGAGAGAGAGCGTTGCCAGCGGTGACGGCTTGCACCTGGAGCTGGAGGAGTATGCAGGAGGTCATGGGTCACTTTGGAGGCTAAACAAGACTGAAGTTTCCCCTCTTCCTCAGTGGACCAGACTAACCCTGTGGCTGGATTACGCCGTGTTCACACCCTTCCCTGCGTTAACCATCGCCCCTTCCTGGTCACCAGAAGGGAAAAAAAAATCCATAACCCATTCAACGACCAACAACCCAATTACCCAGTCTGCTCGTCTATTTTCTCTCCTCGGATGGAGGTTTGAAAACAATTAACCTCTTCACGTCTGGGGACTTTTCCCAAGGAAGGGCACGGACGTAATTGAATGACTCCACCATTTACATTCCTGACCATGACTTCACTCTGTGTATTAATCTGGCAAGCAAAAAGCCCAACCGTTGCGAGTGGTCAATCGTCAGGCATACTTTAATTTGAGGAGATTTTTCGGAACACTTCGTTGCTGAACTGGTACAAATAGACTTTTTCACACTAACTGTCTATAAGCAATAACGCATCCCCCCCCACACATCCTCAACCACCAATAAAATGCTCTCTTCCCCCCTCCCTTCATTATGAGGGCCTCCTATTCATCTCCAGGTAGGAAACCTCAAAGTGTAGGAGGGCAAAACAGCTTGTTGCTCCATTGAGCTTTTTATTACTTCCCCCTTCAAAGGGTAGTTGCCGAGGATGAGACAAACTCAGTCTCCTTGATGCCACGATGAACAGATCACTCGGAAAATCCCACTTGAACATGTTTTTTTTTTTTTAATCACAACATCAGACAAGATTACCAGTTTTTATAGCGGTGAGGACTTTACACCAGCTGCTGTGGAATAATCCATCAACAAACATGTTTATTAGGGAAATGTGCCTACGTCCAGAGATTTGTCTTTGAAGGGAACATTGTTTTGAGACTCGAATCAAAGGCTTGAGACTCGAATCAAAGGGTAAGCGCTGCTATTATCTATGCTAACGTAGCAGCAGGCGGATGATGTAATCCCTAACCAACGCACCAACAAAAACAATGATTCTTAAAAACATTCTTCAGACACATCCGACTACTGAACTGGAGTCTATACCGAACCCCCCCCCCCCAAAAAAAAACACTGTTCCAAAAGGCCTCGACTAAAACGGCTTAAGTTCCACTTCATTTCATTATATTTGTATCTATTTACATAATCCTCTTTTGACTTTTTCAGATCGAAATCTGTGTCACCGCTCCAAAACAACAGCGGCAGAAAAGTTCAACAAATGCGACTTATAACAGCAGAAAGTAGCAGAAAAGCAAAATCAAAAGAACTCCAAAGGCGCCGAGCCATATCTATATTCTTGCAGGAGCGCGTCAGAATAGCTGAAATCTCTCTCGTGCTAACACACACACACATACGCACAAAGCCTTTGATGTTTCCTCAAGTGTGTGTGCGTGTGTGTGTATCGCAGATAATGTGAGTCACCCACACTCCATCCAGATCCCTGTAGACTACACACACACACACACCAACACCAACTAAAGAAGATAGCATGTCTTGAATGTGACGGTGAGAATCAGCGACACGCAGTGAGGCCATCAGCAAGAAATTCAACACAATAAAACAACTGGCTGTGTTTCAGAGAGGCTGGAACTTCTCTCGATCATTATGTCTAGCCTTCAGGTGTCTGGGGTTGGACTGTAGGAGGTAGTTAGGTGGCGGATGGTGTGGGGTGAAAGGGGAGGGGTTGATGACACCACGGCCAGACAAAGACCAAATAAAGAGCTCCCCATGTAACATTATCATCCAACTGCTCGAAGATTTTGGAGAGCACTGAAAACTTGACTTCTCTGCTTTTAAGATATATACGTATTTTTTTCTCCCCCTTTTTAAGTTCCTCTCTTTTGTCGCTCGCGCCTGCCCGAGAGAGAACGGGGCAGACAGTTTTTATAGGTCCTAATTAAAGCCATCTGAAGCCTCTCGGAACATCAAATGCCTCTGGTCCTGAAATCAAAGACAATCGCAGCACACCCCAATTTCCGCAGACTTTTCTATTGAAATACATTATCAGCGCCCTTTTTCTTTTTTCCCTTCAAATCAATGGATTTGTAAATCAAACTACACAGAATTGGTGAAGGAGCCGTGACAGAAGTCTGAGCACGATTTTTTTCCCCCTGTTTGTTATAATTATAAATGACAACTTAGGTGACTAGAGATCCACCCTAATCCTGCCTTGGGGGCGGAAGTGAAGTGCAGCCTTGTTCTAACCCTTCAAGAACTCATTTGTCTCCCCCTCTTCCCCGGATCCCCCCCCCCCTCCCTAATTGTTCTCATTTGACCGTGTGGACTGGCTGAACCGCCAGCCAGCCAGGGGTCACTGGGTTTACGTGTGCTTTTATCTATACATCACGCTATGGCGCTGCTCTGAGCCAGACAGACACACGCGCGCTGCAGGTTTCAAACACAAGCCAACAGTCACAGTACAAACCTTTAACAGTAGCACACGGATACATCAGTCCACGAATGGAATAAATTCAATTACTGCCTTTTATAAATGATTTAAAAATATATTGACATTGTAAAGGCAGACATAGAAGTGAGCTAATACAGAGAGCTATTGAAATTCAGAGACATATTTAAAAACTTACGATGGATTTCGGCAACTTCTAGAGGTTCGAGTTTGGCTTGTCTTGACGCGGCGTCTCACCTTTGATGCTAAAAGTGGCTCCCGTCTTCCACACGCAGCTGCACACGGTGCTTCTGTCTTGTGCTCACAAGTGTTCGTATGGCGAGCCATGTCTTCCGCGGAGGCTCGGCACGTCCGTCCCCGCTGGTGTCAGGTCTACAATGATGTCCGGACTCGCCGGGAGTGAGCGCTGAGAGCAGGGGCGACGATGCGCGAGCCGTCATGTGACTGCCACGGAGGCCAGCCATTGGCGGGCGACGGGAAAGCACGCGCGGCTGCTCCGCGCGCCATTGGCCGTCAGAGGAAGCGCCTCCTCGCCGTGGCCGTGCGCGAGCGTGAGCGTTCATAATTCATATTGCTTCTGATCGGTTGCAGGGGACGGGAGGGAGAGTGAGTAACAAACTGTTCAAGTAAGTCCGCTGGTCATCGGCGCACGCACGCACGCACGTCCTCCGAGGACAGAAGCTCTCATGTCTCTCTAACGCAAACAGACATGCCGCATCGGCGCGCTGTTGCACGAGTTTACTTGACCAAACAGCACATATTCACTAAATATTGAAGAACGAAAGCAAAAAATCACTCGTGTAGTATTGAGAGAAAATACTCGGGGCTCTTAAATTAACCAACTTACGTAAATAATACACCATTCAATGGAATAAGTCACAGATAATTTATATAATCAGACACTTATTCTGTCTGCCTGTTTTAATATTATTATTCAGAAGGCAGTTTATTTTATTTACAAATGCATTAACATATCTATCAAAACATATTTCCCAGACAATATTAAATAGCGTCGCTTCTTTAGTTGGTGACTCAAGCGCAGCAACAACTGCATTGGCTTTGCAAATTATCAAAGCATAACTGAAAAACTGTGTTCACTAAATGTGAGATTCACATAAAAAGAGTGTTTTTCATAATTACGTCTGAATATTGTGACATTATGTAGTACTGTATTTGCGGTGCATGTTACATAATATAAAGCTACAAAGACAGTATACGACTTTAAAAGAAGATCCATCTAAACCATGCTTTAAAATTTTGATGCCTACATTTTTTCCTTCATCCATTGATTTACTCTCTTAGTTTTAGATCAGAACAGGTTGCCTTTATTCTTCCCGCAATGGGGAAATTTTGGTTGTTATGGCAGCCGGCAAACAGTAAAGACATTAAAGACAAACAAAGACAGTCAACACTGTGGAAGTACCCCCAGACCACTACCTCTACATGCACAAGCCCACCTTGAACACGCACCTGAGGATGGATACAGCTGCGTCGACCAACACCACCTATGTCCATACAAGTTATATGAGTAGTTGTGAAAGCTGCCTTTTTAACTGTGGTTTAACATGCTGCAATTCTCCAGAGGCGAAATGCAGATTGTTCAAACTAGCTTTAAAGTAGCTTCCCCAACACAAGGTATGCATGGGTTTAGACCCCTTGGTCTAGATCTTTCAGCATTGCTTCTCGTGTCTCTGTCCTCAGCACCTCTGTCAATCAAGATGACCCCGATTTGTACATGTGGACACTGATCGCCTTCACAAAGTCCAGTTTTGCGTTGTTATGTGTCCCAATTCAGGGAGGTTTCAGGAACCATTGGTGCTAGCGATGGTGCTGACTTGCACGGGGCTTATAAGTCATTCAGACAAAAACAAGAAAAACGTAACTGGTGATGACTTCATCGCAAAATTATTTATTATTATAGTTGTCTTTGTCAATATCTGAAAACAAGAAGTTACTCAACCTTTTGTCACAGGAGGAAATACAGTGTGACTAGCAACTATGGTAGTCACGGTCCTGCTGTGATGGTCCTGCTGTGACAGTGATGATGCCCAGCCATCATTGTCATTGTTGCTTGAGAGATGAGGAAGAGAGGAACCATTGGTCAGATAAACATTTGTAGAAGTTATTCACTGTGGCGGACGTCAGGTATTGTCATAATATATATATTAGATGAGTGAATGGACTTCCATCCAAAACCTTGGCTCATACTGAAGATTTTTCACTTTTACAGTGTATGTATTTATCTCTTAAGGTTTTCAAGTTACAGCCTTTTGAAATAGTAACATCAAAGTAGAATCTTTCATAAAGAAAACTCTGGGGCGTCCAAGGTTAACTAAGGTTTCAACTAAATCATTTGAGAAATGGGACCAGATTGTTTTAAAAAGCAGAGACCTAAAAGAAAACAAAGATCTACTACATTGACCGCACCTCAATTTTTAAGTGATCACCAGTGTTTGTCTGCAAGTCTTTCTTTTAACAAAACAGCGAGAAAAGTTCTTCATGTATTTAATTTGTCCAGGTGTGGGATGAGGAACAGATGATGATGATAATGGAAGAGCCTTGACTACTCTAGAATGCAGCACTGGTGATCTTATGGAAAGAGTTTGGCTCTCTCACTTTTGTGGGATTAGGAGTTTGACACCCGCCTATTGTACTTCTTTTTTTTTTTTTTACAAGAACCAACACAATTATTGAATCATGGAAGTTGCTTTGTTGTGTTTTGTGTCTCATAAAGTCCATGGAAATTCACCACTTGGCAAAGGAATATGCTCTTTCAACACTTTTTTAGTTCGACTCTCTGGCGTTCTCATATGATCAATATATACACACATAAAGATTATTTTTAAGCGACACAGAAATCAGCTGTTTTCCCATTGGCTGTGCCATTCTTGAAAGCATCAGCAGTGCTATGCTGTAAAAGAAAGATGGTGGTTGGTGGATGGGTTGTTAAGCCATGGGGTGGCACCTCTTTCCCTCTGGATATTTCATATGGTTGATATATATCACACTTGATATGATCACGCATTGGCCCAATGAGTCACATGTCTCATGTGAAGTAGCAACGAGAGCTCACGATCACAACCCCTCCGACACCTCCTAATGCCGACCCTTGTTTTGGAATGTCCAGGAGGTGAAATGCATAAAATGCTATTGCATCAACATTGGTGACAGTCAATATGTGATTCCTTAGGAGCGCTGTCTCTCTCCCAGAATGACTCGGAAGTGAAAAAAGAAGTCACAGCGCCACCCATGGTAATGAAGGAGAACTTTGATATACTGACTTCTGCGTGTATTTTCAGATCGTGGCAGTAGGAGCACTAGAAGACTTCATCACGATTAGCTTCGGTCAGACCATTCTGTGCATGCAAACATGGACACTGGAACTGGAGACCACATTACTCTTGCTACGAAGCATTACACAATATTGAACTCTGTCTCAATATTTATATCCACTGGATAGAAGCAAAAATAAAAAAAAAACACTTTCATATATTTAAAACATAAGGGCTCCACATGATCATACGTATTGAACCTACATGTTTCCACTAATGTTGCGTATTCCCGCTGTTGTGGCGGCTGTCCACCTTCATTTTGAAAGACCCCGACCGACCTCTTCGATCAATATTTGATACTAATTGACTCTGTACCCGATGCATTATTTAGGAGACCTGAACCTAATTGAAAGGAATGGATGGAAGCTATACGTGTTGGTGGGAGTTTAAAGCGCCTTGATGCTCCTTTAAGTCGCATAATTTAGCATTTTTCTGCTGTAATTCTTTCCCACAGTACGTCTTCAGAGAGAGCAGATATAAAAGAGCATCCTGGCTCTCTCTGCTTCTCTGGAGTGTAGCGGCACAAGAACTCAAGGTTCTGTATGGGTGGGAAATAGAGCGCACGTAATCTGGAGCGCACATCTTCCCCCTGTGCAGGCTGCGGCATTAAATCAATATTTCGCAAAGCTTTCTCTTGTTTTTCACATTCACTTGACTGCTGCCGTGATGCGCTGCGAGGGTCGAGCAGCCGCTCCCTGATTTTTGTGGCACTTGCCCCCCCCTCCCTCCTGGTCCACCTCCTTCACTTCAGTTCACTTCACGACAGACACCCTCATTTGCTTTGCTCCAAGGCAGCGCGCCGATTCCGTTTGTCCCACGCCTTAACAGGAGGTGACAGGAATAAGGCGGCGTGCTATCGCCACACAAAACATTATCGCCGCGGCTTCTCCAATGGCGTGAAACAATCTTTATTAAACGCTCAAGCCGCAGATCTGAATGTTCGGTGGCTTCAGAAACATGGAATTACCCCACCGCACACCAGAAACCCTTTCGTCACTCGAAATAATGCTTCCTCTTTTGCCGCAACTTGTGAATACTTTTGACTGGTCTGTCACCCCCGGAGAGTTTGCCTAACAGCATTATGACTGGACGTGTGACAGTAGCATTTTCACCAGAAACCAGCCCAGCACTTTCTTTCAAGTTTAAAAAGCCTGTCGTGCCGCATCATCTCGTTGTAAGAAACTGGTTACGTATTCATACACACATGCGGTCTCTAAAACTCCCAACGTTATGAAAGCAAAATCCTTCCACTGCAAAATGGGTCATTCACTGCAGTTGCTTTATCTCAAGGAATGAATTGTGCGAGTGTGCGCCGGGAAGACATGTGTGGTTCCACATCAAAGGGAACATTAAAGCGCGGGTGTCGTCTGGAACACGACGCCAGCGAGTCGAACCATTTCATGTTTCCAGGGGTTGCAAGCTTGTAAGATCGCTTGCCCCGAGAGCTGAAGTGTCAGTCTTTAGTTAATACCTTTAAACAGCCGAGAGGAAGGTGTCGGATCTAAAATAAACTCCGGCAACATCATTTCTATTCTACCGCAGTGCCCCAAATGCCTGAGACATCAGTGGTTTCAACCAGACATTTGAACTCTCAGGATTTTCGTGAAACACACAACATCCCTTCACCCCTGCCTCTAATGTGGAGGTGCACAGACAGGCTCATAGGTAGACGCACACACTTGCAGATTTCTTCCCACTGTGCTGCGAATTTGAGCTGTCGGGTTCAAAGCGGTGTCAGTCTGCGAGGGGAGACAGCTATGCGCCGCCCGTCTTATAGAGCCATCACTGCACCAGCTAATCTACAGCATGTTCCAGCCCTAAATTTAGACTAGTGTTTTATGATCACTTAGCATCATTCGCATAGACGAAAGGGACCTTTCTGCAGAGCTGTTACCCTCAATCATTCAGGTTTTGCAGCCGACAATTTCAAAACGCTTGTTTTCTCTCTAAGACACCATCTTCAATTCAGTGGGTTAATATTGCTCATTTAGAATTAATGGTGAGGTGGACTAGGGGAGCACTTCTCGCCTCTTATTCCACCAAATGTTTAGAAACAAAAAGGGCCCTGAAAATCGTAGAAGAACTCTCAGCAACAGAGCTGTATTTCTGCAGACTTTTTGTGCTTTTGTTCCTTAGATTTGTCTGCACTTTAATACAGACAATAAGATCAAAGAGGCTGAGATTGAGTGCAGAAGAAATGCAAAAACAAGTTTATATTTGGCAAAAAAGGGATTTTATTTTGGGTCATGCAAATGGGATCTGTGCTTAAATTGGGCTTCAGGTCCAATTTTATTTTAACTTCATTGGAGAGGCTAACAGTGTTCCCCCCCCTGATTTGTTCCCACCATAGGCGTGTCTCTGATGTTAGGAGTGAGGGTGGCAATGTGTTGGAGTTTCAGTTTGATAGGGAAGATCAAAGCAGAGCGCATCCTTCACAGTCCTCCTTAAGGTCCTTTCAAGGCTTACCTTAAAAAATGGAGGGGGAGCACTGACCTTGCGAATCATATTTCACTACATTTTGACGAAAAAAAAACAGAGAGCTCCGCCGGTCAAAATCCCACCATGAGGGACCCTCTATACGCCTGAAGTGCTGAAGAGAACCCTGGCCTAATATTGTGAGGCTTCATGAAACAGTGTCCTTACTTTCAGAGCTTAGTAGGGGGCACACTCATTTTTCAAATGATTTTGAGATTTCATTGAAATGGTTCAAATTTTAGAGTGAAAAAGAGGACACTGTTTCGTGAAGCGTCATCAGCCCATCGCTACTTTTTGAGCCTATCAACCACCCCTAGTTAGCCAGTGTATATCGATGTATAAAAATTCTCTAAAACACTAGAATATGCTAGAAAAGCAATTTTTTGTTGGATGCTTATGTAACATTACTAACTAACTAACTAACTAAAAAGTTTAGAATTTATATTCAACTTTTAAGTGTATACTGTACTGCCACCATTTTATTCTTCCTTTTGTTGTATTTTTTCTGCGGTTTGTTAAATTGTTAAAATTAAAGAAAAAGAAATGTCTCTGTGAAAATGTGTACATGGCTGTGTGTTATCAACATATTTTTGAAAAACAATAGACAAACACATGCAATGCATGTGGTCGAGTATTGAAACTATTTCAGTTCCATTCCCATGACTTACTCAAAGTACACCTGCGTATTTGAGTCGTCATGTTGTGATGGGATTTAATGTTGATGTTCTTCCAAAGACTCTTGAAAAGTAGTGGTTTTTGTGTGCAACAAATGTTTATTGTTAAATGAGGTTCGGAGTCAACAGGGTGTGCAACATGCACCAGGAACTACACCCAAGAGGCAGACGAGTAGTGATTTCAGCTACCATAAAAGGAAGAATACTACAGTGTCTTGTGACTTTTGTCTACCCATAAATGAAGCAGCAACCGTGTTATATTTTGCATTTTGGGATCTGAGGGAGTCATGTGACTTTTGAGAAGATGAAACTAGCGTATAGGCTGTTTGAATTTAAAAGTCAATTGCAACCAGCAAACTGCAGTCCAAATTAGATAATATTTATTTGTGCAATCTTTAAATTGTTTTTTTTTCTTGCATGAATGCAATTCAAAGCTAATAGTTTGCCCGCTTTATGTGTGTGCGGACATCAAAATGCTCTGATTCGGTCGGGGAGGGCCAAATTTAAACCCTTACCTCCATCTGTCATGTAGCCTGCACAGTCCCACTTGTTCACACGGACAAACACACAGAGGAGATGGACTGTCTGCTTCAGAAACATGTCTCTTAAGCATTACATGCCACAGGCTTTGGCCGCGGCAACAAGCCACACTGGGGTCTGCATGGCATCTGCCTCCCAGCGTCAGAATCCAAGGCACGGGGGCCAGGGGAGGGGCCTGGGGCAGAGATAAGCTCTTCCTCCCTGGTCACTCATGCGCCGGGGGGACCGGACGAGCCTGGAACCTCAGCTGAGCTTCACTGATAATATCCACATGAGTGTACGTGCGTGTGTGCTCGGATGGATTGATGGCGAACAGAAACAAGGGCTAGTTCAAGGGATGCTAGCGTGTGCTTTGGTGTGTTTGTGTGCGACCGGGGTCAGAGAATGCGTGAATGCACACCGCTTGCATGCGTGTTAAAAGAGTAAACCGTCACCGCAAAATGAAAAGATTCAAGTCCCTCAAGCAATTAAAGTTAAGCAGTTTAGTCCAAATTGTTTTCAGTAGGGTGAGCTGATAGCGTGTATTACTCACGCGCAAGATAAGTTTAATCAACGAAACAAGGGCTACAAAGACAGTGCACGCAGGCAGCAGTGTGTAAAATCCATCAAACATCTAGTGGCCCTTTTGCAGCCTTTAATGAACTCAGAGTCCCTAAACGTTCATTTGACCCATCCCTCCCCTCATTTTTCACTGACTCCACAACGGCGCCCTTCAGACTCCCTGAAAGCCTTTGAGCTTCAAGACAGACTGAACATGAAACATCTAAATCTTTAAACGTAATACACACAAAGTAGTGTGCGCGAGTGAAAATGAAACCAATGGATCAGAAAACTGTAACTTTCTCACAAGTGTGTGGGGGTTGAAACAATAGAGATTCATATTTTATTATTAATGCGTAACGTTTTGGTTTTATTTTTCAATATACTTCACTCTACACTGTTTTAGCTCCACACAACATCGGTAAAGAAAATATAGTCTCAAGTAAATATGCAAAAGCCATCTTTTTTTTATGATCACTTGACTAGGAGATGTGAATGATGTGGCCAAATCATCCTCCCTAAGATATATCGATGGGACCCCATCATAAATTGGCAGTTTTGAATGGGGCCATGAGATAATAACACTGTAAAAAAAAAAAAAAAATCATTAAACATGACAGGAAATAAATACATTTGAATGCAAATGGATAACTGAAGAGTAGCAACAACAATAGTAATAACAACAACAACAATAATAATAATAATAATACTTACTAGTAATCATTGTTTAACATTATTATATAGTATTAACAATAACGATAATAACATATGTCATCTTAAATAAGCTTGTTTTTTTTACCTAAGATATACATTTAAGACAGAATAAAATAATAATATAAATGTATTCATTATTTATGTCATTGCTTCATAAATCAATAAAAAGCAGTAAAATTTTGTCGAAAAAAAAATTATGGCCAATAAATACATAGAGCTCTGTGGCAGTAAAACACATTTCTATTCTGTTTAAATATCCAACAGAAAGTGTAGTAATAAAATAAAATAAAAATAAATAAATAAAACACCTGCTCAGTTTCACTAAAAAACGCTGTATATGGGCCGTACGTGGCCCCGAGGCTGCACCTTGCCCAGGTCTGATATATGACATACCATGGCTGAAACACAAAAGATCTTTGAGTCCTGCAAAGAAAAAAGTGGACAACTTTTCAATATGTCATTATCAGTGTCAGTAGCACATGCTCACATCCTTTCTTTGATTAGCGACACGTACTGTTATCGTGCACTTTTTAAGGCGCTCGCCCAAAAGTACAGTTGTCTGCAGCAGCAGACAACAGCAGAAACTAAGATGTTTTGCTTCTATTGCTTCTTTTTATTTGTAGCTGTGGCGATTGTGTGTTATGTCCTGAATGCTATTGCTGAGGTTTGCTGTTTATCTCTGATCGTGTGACAGTTTTTCTAGATCTAGGTAACAAATAGAAGGCGGTTTTAACGCAGAGCTGTTTAGTCATGTTCAACACAAGTGTGACATTAGCGTACATAGCACTGGGTACCTCAATGGAATGTAATGATTGTAAAAATAACAGTGTCCAAACCAAAATGACATTTGAGTAGTGTAGCATTTTGTCTAACCTGGTTGTTTAAGTTAAAGTGAGTTTGCATTTTTCACACCGATTTTTGCTTCTCATTTTCATACTTTCACATCCTAAAAATACGTTGGATTGTTTACTCTGATGAGAAATGTGAAAATAACATCCGGAGGCTTCACATGTTTGCTTCTATGTAAGAACAACAGCTACGATGCAGTTACGAGTGAAGAAACTCAACACATCGATCCTGTGTCTGAGCCTCACACCGATGCCATGGTTCCATTGCACTACTTCATTGTTTATTAAACATCTGCCCGCTCCTTATTAAATGGAACAAAAACGCTGCCTTTTAGCTCCGACGCACTGACCTTATCATTACTAGTTGTCACATTGAAATACTCATTTGCCCGTCACGTTGAGAGTCGCCGCGCGGAATGAGGGGGGGAGTCAAATTAAATTAACCGCATTCACAGTTCAAATAGCGGCGTATCACCAAAGGTTTGCACAATAATGGTGATGTAAAAGCACACTAATTTCAGAAGCAGTCATTTTAGCTTCACAGCGAACACATGGATCATTTTAATGGCTGCTAATTGTTTCAGCAGCGCGAAAGCGAATTAACCTTTAATAATTAAACTCCTTGTAAAGCTGTGGATTTCCTCACTGGGCGATAATTCCAGTTTTATCATTGTGAACAGAGAAACACGTATTCATTTTTAATAAATGGTAGCACTCATTTATTGAGCGTATGAATTGTTACTAATCGTTTTTAAGATCCGGCCTCTTGTGTTGGGGCTCTGACTGGACAACAGAAGTGAAATACTTTTGCATGTAAAGAGCGCTGGAGCAACACGTGTGTCACCTCCTTTCAACTCCTCGACTCACCCATTGACTACAACATGAGTCGCCTGTCAAAACAGCAACAAACAGACCTCGGGCTGTACCACTGTGTGGGTTAGCCGGGTGTCAAACAATAGTGGACCGTGTGTAGGGGCCATTCAGGGGTCACATCGGTGCTGAATGTAGGTCAAATAAAAATTTTCTCTTATAATTCATCATGAATGTGATAATAAAATACAGGGGTTGGACAAAATAATGGAAACACCTCAACGCTTTTTTAGCTTTAAGTTGTTTCCATGATCTTGTGCAACCCCTGTAAGTCAAATGATATCACTTTTTTATTTTCTTTTTTCATTTTTTCTTCTTTTTTTTTTTTTTTTTTTTAATTCATGATATTTTTTCATTTTATTCTTTCTTGACTTTGAATCGTTGCAAGAGTTCCAGTGTACTTGAAAGTTAAATAAATCAAGTAATGCTGTTGACACAATGGCTATTTTTCTGAGAAGACATCCAGGTTCAGGCTTTGAGCTTCGATCTGAACGATTGCCCAGACAAACATTCTGAGTCGAGTGCCTTCCCATCTTGTTCCTGTGTCTTCTGCTGGTTCATGGTTGGAAAATAACCACAGATGAAGGAGTCCTGGTGGTGAGAAAAACAGTTAACCCACGTGGTAGTGCGCCAATGTTAATGCTCATCAGAACTCTGTATATTAATTCAAATACTGTCTGTGTGACTGTGGCTGACTACTGACTGTGTTCATACACAGTGTTTAACTAGTCAGCTAGTTCTGTATTTATTGTGAAAATCATAATTTAACCCTGGCCACAAATTCAATAAGGTATATTTGACAATTCATGACAAATAAAATTCAGTTTTGAGGTGTTTTAAAGCCACCATCTACTAAACACATTTATTACATTTATGACATTTTCTGTCACAGAGTTTTTTTCCTTGTAAAATGCAAAACCAGAGAATTGCATTTCTGCTGCAGGTCACAGATGGGCCCTTGCAGTTTGTGATGACTTTGCATACATGCACTGACAAAAATGATCCTGGCCCCTTTTGTAAATGATACTTATGCCATTTATGCGTATTCTAGCAGAAAGTTATTCAATCTCACTTATAAAATGTCATGAATCCTTGGTTTTAAAAGTTTTAGTTCAGACAATATAAAATATTCTGCGAGCTTCAGGTGAAATTATTCAGCGCAAAAAGTTACCTAGGTAAAATTGCCATCATTCGCAAAGTTTTTTTTTCAGTGTGTGATTTATTTTTAACACAAGAAACTTGTGTATTGTTATCATGGAAGCGTAACAAATTGAATGTCGAAATACACGTTACTGTGAACCAACAATGAAGATGAGCTTATATTTCAAGTGAACCCTGAATGACAAGGAGTGTGTTTCTAGCGTCTTCGAGCGCTTGTAGCTGCTCTGTGGTCATGTCCTACATGCTCTATTGACACTGGCATGATAGTGATCCGTACAAATCTCAGTTAGAGATTTCGTCTCTCCTTGAGATTTCTACAACGCGGATCTTGAGTGAGTGAGGTCTGAGAATGAGAATATAAATCTTTGCTCAAATATAAAAAAATATCATTTTCCGTGGTGAAAACCTCAGGTCTGTGAGGAAAGGTCTAACTTACGCAGAACTTGTGCAGATGCGACACACTCCATCTCCGTCTTGACAGGGTCCAAGAGTCTAGAGGGCGTTTTCCATCCCTCAGGTGTGAGTCGTAATGACAGCGCAACATCGTCATCTTGTCTTCCCTAACGTGACATTTTAGCTAGCTAACCTAGCACGACACGCTCTGCCGTCCCATCTTCTGCCGCTACAAAATGTGAACCGTGAAATGTTTATTTATGGCCAAACAATGATGACCAGAAGAAACGTTTTTTCTTCCGATGTTGTGGAGTTTGATACTTCTGCGATGCTAGTTGCTAAGGGCTAGCATAAGCAAGAAGTGAAGCAGAATATTCATATGCCCATTCAAAACAAAAGCCATTACACATGCCTCAATTTAAAGTCAACCACTCGGTCCAGACATGGGAAACGACATACGTAGAAGCAAGAATATGTAAAACAGCGTGGCATGTGTTCGGAGAGAAATATCCCGAGATCCAGGTCAGCTGCGAGACCTCAGCTGGAGTGGAGGGCTACACCTGTCAGCACCCGGGGGCCTCTCCGTCTCATGCTCTCTCGGCATCTTTCCGTCGCTCTTTCAGTCCAGCTGGACGTGCAGGAGCCACTCCACCCCCACCCAGCCTCCAGATCCAGGCCACTTTAGTCCAGCCATGCGTAGCCATCGCTGGGAATTCATTCCGGATGCTTCCTGTTCATCGCATTATTCCTCTCCCTCTCACTCTTGTTGCTGCCTTGTCACCACCACCCCCATCTTTTTCTATGTACCGAGCACTCCATAGATCAAGCGCATTTTCAACAATAGCGTGCTTGACTTTCCCTCCCGACCGACACTAATGCAGAAGCAAACCGTTCCCATCTTCCGACCACACTTGACGTCCAGCCAAAACCCTAATTAGGCCACATATTTCTGCTTATTTAACAATCATATGATTTAATTGCACAGACACGCGTGATAGCCCGTCTTGCTAATGCAACATAATATTTGCAGTTAAAATGTTCAGCTTGACCTGGATTTCAAAAAAACACGGCCGCCTTCACTGAAGTGGCGGCTTTTAACTGATATCGACGGCAAAAGTGAGCAACATCTTTGTGGAATACAGCAGCAGAAACATCTAAAGTTTTCATTTTCCCTCTAAAGTTTCAACGTTCCCTCCACTCCCGACTCCCGCTGTGAATCCGAAACCTCCTTTCAACAAAGTCAGCAGAGACGACAGCTGAAAACATTAAGATGCTACACGGATTCTCTTTATTCTTCCACTGTGTCTGCAGCAAAAACACTGCATGTACTGTAAAAAAAAAAAAAATCCAGCCCTGTATTGTTTGTGCTCTTTGAAAGCTTTTTCAGCATTGTGCTTAATCACTCACCAACAAATGGCATTTTTTTAAATGCAACACACTAGTTTTTGGTATATAAAACTAAATTTAAATTGAAGTTTAGATAACTGCTAACATAGACTACTGGGAATACTAAGCAATGTAATGTTGGTCTACATGATAAGTAGCGACTGACTGGACATTCCACTGATAAAACGCATGACATAAACACAAATACCGTAAGAACGGTACATTTTCAAGACTTCTAAATAGTACTGGTTTGTGGGAGGAAACAGCCTTCCACATACTGAACTCAGTGTTTCTGTTCAACTTTCAGTTCCAATCATTGCATAAAAAGGATTATTTGGAATTTCAATTAGTAATGAAAAAAATCTACAAACTAAAACAGAACTGCATGGCGTCTCCAGAAGCTGCTTGCCTTGCTACACTCCATTTATCTCGCTTGTACAGGTCAGTCAATACATGACTGAATGAATAACAATAGAAGTATGTAAATCAAGCAGGAATGGTTGTGCCACAAAGCACACAAACAAGACAGTACACTCGATCCTGACTAGCGTGGTACTTCCTATATTCAAGGAGAGTAAACAGGCAATACACGGTTTAACAGAATGTGCTGTCAGGCTCCACAATAACTATTAGAGGCTAATTTTAGCGTAGAGCTTCTCTGTGGCTACTGTCAAAACACATTCCTCCTTGACGCACAAACATCCATCTGCTGTCTAAAAATTCCCTCCCATCTGCATTTTCCCGATTTATTGTTGGCATTCAGAATCTCTACTCTCAACAAAAAAAAAAAAGCCTGTTGAACAGCATGGGATCACGACATCCAGTTTTTCGTACATTAGTATTGACTTTTATATGAAAATAAAATGTCTTATGTGCCACTTAGTCTTCCAAAGCAGATCCATATGTATGTATTATGCCTTTGTTAGACTGCTTCTGACAAGGCCTGCTATATTCCACTTTTTGAAATATCAATTCTACTACAATTAAAAAACATCGTCTTATTCCTGTTTTTCTTCACAAGGTATTGTATAACACTAGTCCAACCCATCCTCACTCTCATGGCGTAATATACTGATGTTGGGAAAGTGGACTTTTGCGTACTACTGGGATTGAGTCGTGAATTTATATGTTTTTATGGACTGAAAAAATGTGAAAAAAGCATATTAGGGAGCATCTCCGCACATGCTTTTAATGTTTAAAGGGATCAACATTCTATTGACCACAACATCATTTGAAAGAAGTTTGAGTATTTTTGTGTGAACAAGATTTTCAATTAATTTCACGTATGCGATGCTCGGTTGTCATAACTGGGTCAAACACCTTGGACATATCCAGAGGTACCAGCTCTAAACAAACAAGGCTGAGTGAGATTTGAATGATTTCTCAATGAGAAAGGAGAGCAGGTCGATGTAAACAAAGGACTTGTTTTTATTCAAACTGCGTCGATCTGGAAGCGGTGACTCAGGCTTGTCAGAGGATGAAGGGTCTGACGCTCCAGAGTTAGTTATGGACCGTTACCTTGAAAGGTCATGCAAAGATAAAGATGAAGATGAGCTTTCGAGACGCTCTTAAGAAGGGTCAACAGGAGTAACATCTCGCCTTCTGGCAGCTACACTGAAGAGTGTTGCTCCGTACAATCAGGAAGTAGTAGACGCTGAAGTTACAACCAAAGATTTATGTATCTTTCTGTGTTTATCACTGTATATATCTGCAGAGAAATGTATCATTGTATCATGCAGGTGAGATTTCGCTACGCCATCCAAAAGTAGAGTCATTGCATCTTCTGTGAATTTGTTTCATGTTGAGTTTGGTCTGTTTCTAGATGTCCTGTCAAGAATTCCGATCTGGGATCCAAGAGAGGGTCAGGAATGTCCTGTCAATGTTGACATTGTGTTGCGACCCAAGGTGGACAACACAAGACCAAAGGGTCTTGTGACGGAATGATGGAGCATGACACAGACAGCAAAAAAAAAAGCTTGTGACAACTGGTGGAACTGAACTCTCATGTACGGTCACAAGTTTTGCACACTGGCTAAGAAGTTTCGGACCTTAGTTCAAGTCACCATGACGCCTTGGCTGGTGTTCCTTTAGTGTCCCTACACTTCATAGTGCGACAGTCCATGAACTGCATTAAAGTTCATTTATAGCTTGCCTTCATCAGAACTATTTTTCAGGCTTGCACAGCAACATGCAACAGTGATATTAAAATACTCACCAGTGGTTTATATAGTGAGTCCTTCTGCTGTTTTGAGTCTTCAATATCACTCACAGATATTTTGAATATTATCTCACTTCCAACAAATAGATAAACCACCTGAGATGAGATGAAAGTAAACAGAAATCCAATATTTAGCTTCCAATATATCACCTCGGGCAGCAAGCAGAAAACCTGCCAGTTTTAACTGTGGTTCAATAGAAGTTCCAGGAAGCTGAGATCAAGCAGAATAACATACGTGATGTCTCCGAGTAAATTAAAGTGGAACTCACCAAATGAATTAGAGCAACAAATGATTCAAGAGACGAGATGGTCCCAAGTGGATACATTCAGGAAAATAGGTTTAAGGAATGGAATACACAAACTGTGATTGGGCGTGGTACTGGTCAGCCGGAAATATAAAAATTATGAGTATATTTTTAGAACAAACAGATTGACACCACAGCAAAGCTAATCGCTGAGGTGCAGTGAAGCCATGTAAACCCGAGGTTTTAGCATCTTCCCTTTTTTGGGTGGTCCAACTCGGCCGCTTGACCTCAACTTGAGTCAACTTGCATGTCGCAGGCCAAACCAAATCTCAGATTTCATGGATTGTGTGTTCGCATTGGCCATGTGTCGGCCTTGACACATGGCACACTGCCACATCCCCTCCTGCTTCAGGAGTGTCTGCCACACTCACACACACTTCCACATGGGCGTGTTAGAAAAATCCGTGGACAAAAATCACGTCTCCAGGCAACCTGTAGCTCGAGGTCCAATCCCGGTTTTCCTTGGATTTTCGGGCCAAGTAGACTTTGTGAAAGTGCCCTAACTCAGTCCAACAGCTGTCAACACCAAAGCATGCACAGTCAAAGGTCAAACTGAATAAAGAATACAGAAGCATCTTCTTTTAGTCGTATAGACTATACAGTGGTACCTCGGTTCTTGACCACAATCTGTACCAGACGGTCGTTCGAGAAGTGATTTGTTTGAAATCTGAATCGATTTTTCCCATTACAATGAATGGAAAAAGAAATAAAGCGTTCCAAGCCTTAAAATAGTCTTTTGTAGGAGTGAATGTAGAGTGTCTGCTGCAGGTGCGCTGTTCCTCTATGTGCGTGGCCGCTGCATGTGGGAGGGGTTGCCGAGTGAGTGACGTCTCTCCAGAAGTGAAGAGGTGCCCGGTGCGTGTCCAGCTCTGAATGTGCGCTTCTGTGCAGTTTGGCTGTGACAAAGTCATAAACCAAGTAACTTAGCTCTGTCCCAGACTCGCCTCATCCCTGTCCCAGCTCCAGCCCACAACAGGACATCAAACCCTGGAGGAGAGGTGTGGAGAGCGAGCACCTCCCCTGTGACACTCTACCACGGTCCAGTGCGGAGACAGGAAAGGTTTTACACCTCAATATGAAGAAAAAACAGTCAGTAAATGCAGCTAACGGGACACGTCTGCATACAGAGGCTGCGTTATACACAATAACAAAGCGCGTTGTGGGTCAGCTGATCGGTCCGCGCATGTTATGTTTTTTTTCGGCTTTTTTTCGGGGGCGTTCGAGTTCTGGATTTTCTTTTGAAAACAGAAGCAAAAAATCTCTAAATTTTTGTTCAAACTCCGATTTGTTCGAAGTCCAGGACTTTCGAAAACCGAGGTCCCACTGTATATATTTCTTACCACAATGGAAATGGTTTAAATTTTTTTAAATAAATTAAATTAAATTCTGTCATTAGTTTGGTCTGTATTCAGTTTGCTATGTCACACCCCCCCTACGCCAGTCTTTTATTTTTGTGCCGTCATTTCCGGCTTCCTGTTTTGTTCCTGTCTCGACAGGGTCAGGTGCAATTGGCAGCTGCATCTCGTTCCCTTAATTGAACCTCCGCGTGTTTAAGCACTTGCTGGAGGGTGTTGCTGCACCAGATCGTGTTCATCCCATGCTAGTGGTAGTAGTGGCATGCTGATCCTTCACTCACTACTTTGTGGCTTGTTTTGTTCATGTGTTTTTTTTATCTGCCCTTGTGCGTTTTGGTCAGTTTGTTCTCAGTTCTTGTACATTGTGCCTGACCTGTCCATGCAGGGACCTATTGGACTCGGATCACCCTGGTTTCTGAGTTGGAGACTCCCTTAGTTATCGTTTTTTTTTTTTTTTTGGACATAGGGCTGCGTCCCATTTGTGTTGGCTCCACCTTGTTGTATTAACTTGGACCCATGTCTGCCTCATCCTACTTCCTGCTCCTGGGTCTCCACCCTCCTCTGAGCTGTCGCAGTGGAGGATGGTCTTGGTCTCTATATCCCTGGTCTCGACACTCCTTGAAAACAAGACTAAATTTAAAATAAATAAAAATAAACTAAGATTCAAATTTTAGAAAAAAATACGGTTTATAATTTGCAGCAACAAAAGTACCATCTTGTTGTCCATGACATAGTAATGTGAATGTAAACGTGTCGCAAGAACCTAGAACAGATGACGCATACTCATTCGGATATCACAAAGCTAATAATACACAGACAAAAAGAAAAAAATGTTAACGAACAAATGTCATTTCATTTGGTCCCTTTTTTTTTGCACTAAACCAGGGGTGCTTTGACTTTTCCAGCATGCAAGCTACATATAAAAGTAACAATGATATACCAACCAGAAAAATGCAGAACAACTATTTATGTACAAATATTTGAATATTATGCATATTCAGTATTGTTTGATTCTTTCTCTCTCTGCAGCATGTTTAGACAAAGAAGCTACAATTTGGTGGCTTGGGCATCACAATGACATGACAGTAAATATATGCCAAATGAAATATGATTCAACAACGGTTGTTGATAGATCACTTTTTTTTTTATCTCACTTGCACTGAGGCAGAGTTAACTCGCAATTAATGGCAAATGAATCATACATTTTACATCTGTTCTAAATGCATCTTAAAGGAAAATGTTATCAACACATGAGTAGCCATTTAATGTTCAAAATGTAATATGATTTTGAACCTTTTCAGTGCCTCAGAGCTTATTCTAAAGAATGTTCCTCACAGTATGTGTTGTGTTGGGTTGTAAACAAATGCATTATTGGCCACTGTAGTGTTGATAGCATCTTCCTTTCGGTTACGTTTAGTACAGATACAAAATGTGTGAAAAAATTGCTGTCAATCGATAGCTTTAGTGCAATTACAATTATTATTTTTGAAATCTATTGATATCCCAAAATTAAACGGAAGCTATTTCTGTCTAGTAATAAAACAAAAGAGAAAAATGACTTGACATTTCTTCAGGTAACTCTTTCCAAACAGGCGGTGAACAGATGGTTCCAGTTGCGTGACTCAATCCATGCTACACAATACAAATCTGTTAATGTTTTTTCACTAATCTATACGCAGCGGTGCAGTCAATGTTGTCGACAGGTCAATGATTTCCCTGTACCTGTTTGAAAATGCGCATCAAAAACTCAGAACATGGATCATGCTGCCATTTAAATTAGACTTGTCACATCAGACTGGCGTTTTGTTGACATTTAATGCATTGTTTGCGCTGGTCAGAACTAAGCCTGAGACCAGAGCTTCGCCCCACAGCTACTAATGGGTGAAAACATCGCATTTGAGCGCTTTGATGTAAATAAAACGCCTGTTACTACATAGGTCTGATGTGACAAGGCTCATTCTTAGCGACATAAAGCTTGTTTTCTTGCAACAGTCTATGGTTGAATATGTTGAACAGGAACAGTCTTGTGTGTTCGCCGCATGGTCCTGCGGTCAACTCTGCCTTGGTGGTTGAACGGTAGATGGCGATGGTCACTCCGATGCTGAACAATTTCATTTGTATTTCAGTTGTATTTCTTCTTTTGCACCATACAGATTAGTCAAACTCTATACGGGGAGTTGAAAAACACGACTTAATAAATGTAACATTTAAAAGGGGACATAATATATATTTTTAACTTTTAATTTTTTTTGTGATTATTTTTATTATTATTTTAATGATCGTGATACCAAGTTACTAACGCTTAAAACTGCTGCTGTATGTTATGATCATTCAAAAGAAGAACAAAAGAGCATTCAAGGATTAATGGCTCTGTGAAAACGCGTCTCAGCATTAAACCCGCTGCGAGTCTATTGTCTGGAATATAGCTCTCTTGCTTGTTTATTTGTGGGCTTGCTTGTAAAAACCTGCCATTTAACCTCAGCGAGTCTTTTCATTTTGTCCTCCAGCAAGCGAGCTGAACAACGGGGAGCATATTCTCCTCCACATCCTATCCTACATGGTCTCTGCTGAATTATTCAAGTGTTTGTACCTGTGAGGCAAGCGGGCCCGGTTAAGGGCTGCCTTAGTCTGATCTATAATTAAATATAATGCAACATGAAAGTGCATAAGACATGAGATGAGGCTTGGACAAGTCACTCAGACGCCCTCCTTGTTATTCAGTTGCTGTTGGCTCGAATGCTGACTGCAGCTGCTTTTGATTTTACAGTTTATTTACAAGCTTTTCGCTCTCGCAGAGAATCTGTCTTTGTTCCCCTGAACGTAGGCGATCAACAGTTCACGTTTGGATGATATCAACATCTTGTGTTTGATTTAGCTATTATAATCTAGATGCACTCTCAGTACACATCATTACACCCAACAGAGCTCTTCTCTCACAGGGGGTTTGTTTTGCTCTCAAAAGCCAACAGCTCAAATGATCTCACTTCCTGTGCTCAGATTTAATCCATGTGAGAAATGAGCCTCCACAACGTAGGATTCCTGAGCAATACAAAGCGAAGTTTGGACAAATGGTCATTTTTGCAACTGACGCCAATGAAATTTCACCAGTTTGAATGCAGATAATGAACATGTTCTTGTGTTCCAGAAGCAGCCCGAAATGGAGTTGGTATCATGGAGCACAGAACTGGGCAAAATGCGGCCCAGGGGCCACATGCGGCCCTTTGCCTTTTGTTTTTGTGGCCCTGCTGAGATCTGACAAAAAATTATATAACTGATAAGTCGTCATTTTTCTGTCGCTTTCGTTTTAGCCAGTACTGGTTCAACAGCAAATTCAACACATTCATGACTACATTTTTGTGTCTTCTTTTGATTTTTCAAAAGTATAGTAGTATAATAGAAAATAGTAAAATAGTATTTTCCTCAAAAAAAAAAAATACTATATATATATATATATATATATATATATATATATATATATATATATATATATATATATATATATATAATTAGCATCCGACCAACCGGTTGTAAGTCAGATTGGACGTAGGTCGAATGCCATTCAAAATAGCAGACGCGAGGGTTATAGGTGCTACTGTAGTGGTTCATCGCTGTGTGATAGTAAGATGCTGGGATACTGTGCTGCTGAAACGTGCTGCGGTGCCAGACACTGAATAACAAAAAAAAAGCATCTGCTGCCCGTAGTCGTAAGTACGGATGGACATAAAGTCAAGCAGGACGTAAGTCAGTTATATTATGTTTTTTATATATATATATATATATATATATATATATATATATATATATATATATATATATATATATATATATATATTGGATGTTTATCAATAGTTTTATTATGTTTTATATTCAGATAAGATGCATGTAAAACATTTTTATAGGTTTCATGCCATATTTACACTTCTTAATATCCTTGCTTCCATTTAATATTTAATGGTTCATTCCCTCCACGTTTCTTAAGATTTTTTTTTTTCTTTTTTTTGGCATGTTGGCCCCTCCCAACAGTCACAGTTTATAATGTGGCCCTTTAGGGAATTCAACTGCCCACCTCTGATCTAGCAGAATCTTGGTGGTGTAGTCTGGTCACCATGAATCACCCCAGCTGACGCCTATCTTTGTGATGAGTTAGAGGTTCTACTCAGCATATACAGTATACATGGGTCACATGAGTCACAACATTAAAATAGTCAATATACTTAAACAAATATAAGTGATCAGTGCATTCTTTCATTCACACACTTTCTACAGCTCGTCCCTCACAAGTTTCCTCCTCCTGATCTGGCCTCTACGTGGTCTGCCCCTCAGCATCCTCTCAGAGCCTCGTATGAAATGTGGTCAAGATGGATTTCTTTCAGTTGCTCTACTGCAGAGCTCCTCGACTCATCTCTACCACCAAACTACAGCAGGACACATAAATGAGTAGCGTCTTTCAGCACCACTTTGGTGAAGCAAGTAGTGTACAATGTGTTTCAAGATGCAAAAGCATCCTGTTGTTGTCATCTGCAGTGTATCAGCAGATACTGAAGTGAGAAGCAATGATCTTCATCCATTTCCTTGTCAAAATGTTGACAAACAACTGCCCATATGATCACAGCTAATCTCATTAGGATGAGTTTTCCAGTGGTCCATAGTTTACTTTATCATCTGAATGTTTACAGCATGAGTCTGGCAACACAAAGAGGAAAGATGAATCTGCAAAATATTGTTTTCAGGCCTTACAAAAGCCACACACACACACACACGACTAAATGAACTTTTGAACTCACATTAAAAAAAAAAAGTTAAACATTTCATTCCTCTTGTTTTATTTTAGCAACTTTTCACATTTTGCCCTCGACGACGATTAAATGGAAACATAACCCACAACAATACAATTTCGCACCCCTGCACACGCGCGCGCACACACACACACAGAAAAAGAGACAAACACACCACAGTGGATTCTTCCCATCTCTCCAAATATGAACAGTAATATCTCCACCTTGCAGGCGGCTGTGTGGAGGAAAGGCTTAGCGGCTCGCTCACTTTCTTCCTTCACTGGCTGTGAAGTGGAGTCTGAGGTGTCAGGAGATTTATTTTAATTCACCCCCATCCCCCTCCTTCCCTCCGCATCTTTCTCCTGGTGTGTGTCTCCGTCGCTTCAGAGTAAATGCGTCTCTATAGTCGTGGAGCCTGTGCTTTGCGAAGAACACTGCGAGGGTCTGATAAGACACTAAAGAGCAGATATATACAGCGAACTCTATAGTCACCATTATCCAGAGGGGAACTTTATCACGTATACTATGATGCAAGGATTTGCATATATGAAACAGAGCTGTTTTTCGTTGTGGGATGTTCTCCATCTCACCACATTTTAAGACCGGATCATTTGGTGGTGAACTGAGTTTCCATTGGTGCCATTTTTTTTAGGCTAGTCACCTCATATCATGTGCGTTTTGAAGGACCTGGTATTGATCCATCAACAGTTTTATGAACTTTCCTCCAATGCTATGCTGGATGACTGAGACCAGAACGTCATTTGTCAGGAGACAATGTCCACATTTTCCTTGATGTAAAGAGTAACGAAAAACATCTTCCGAAAACATTGTCATTTGTTTTTGCCGCTTTTTTTTTTTTTTTTTTTTAAGGCAGTGACAGTGATTTAAGCCTCTCGTCTCCCTCTCTCTTCTCAGTTGCAAGTACGCAGAGATTTGCACCCCCCAGACAAGCTTCTTCCTCGTCCTCTTTGTAGAGACCCAGCAATTACTCTGGTTTGCTGACACCCTGAATGCCGAGACAACAATACCGCCCCTCTCCCCACGACGCACATAACGTTGGTGCTCCCCCCTGTTTTCCTCCCTCCTTCTTGTCCTCACATTCAGATTTACGCAGGTTTACTGCAGCTACCTAAAAGACTCAGTGAAACCACTCTTTCTGTTGACCATGATATCAGGTGGCTGACAGGATGAAGGTCCTGCACCAAAGCAGATGGTTCCTTGTGACTCCATGCCACCTTCTGAGTGCCGCTGCCAGAAGGAGGATGGGCAGTGGGAGATAGGGGGCGAGGGTTCTTGGCATAGCTACAAAGTGAGGATGCTCTGTGGTTTGGGCCGACACAAAGGTAAACTGCTGTTATGTTTCTGTCTCTTTGAGTGTAGAAAACAAGTTCAAATGTGCTTCCATGTTCAGTGAAACTAAACATCTTTGAGTTTTTAGGCAGGAACAGTTGGGCTTCCTGCCCGCAGAAAAAAAACATATATTGAAAACCAGCTGCAAAATAATCATGTCATGTTCATAAGTAATATATTAAACACTTTTTTTTCCATTACTGAGCAATTTTTTTGGGCCTCATGATTTTTCCTCATTTGCTGAACCAAGCTTCATCTGGCTCAGAGTTCTCCATGCCAAAACAAAGACAATTGAAAACCTTGGCTCAGAGTCACACAATCCTGGAAGACCTTTGAGACCAAGAAAACACATTTTAATGGCGTGTGTGCACAAGTGTGGCTTACGGAATAGGGCTGAACATGGAATCACTTGTGGTGTCCATTTAAGTGACTTCCTCAAGCTCTTTTCTGAAGAAACGTTTGCTTCTCTTTTAAATCCCCATGTTACCTGGGGGAAGTGGGTCCACTTTGTACAGGCTTGCTAGCTATTTTTAAAATGACCAGTATTAGTAGCTAGTAGTAGTAGAGTCACAGTACAAAAACTTAAATCTTTGGTACTTTTGCATAGAAAAAGGGTCACAAATGCAATCTTTTCTTTTATTTAATTGTTTTTTTTAAGGTCCAATAACTTCTTACAAAATCACATTTCAGAGACAGATTCCAGTAATGCAGAGGACATAAGCACAGCTGCCTCCACACTGACTAATATAAGTTCATATTTTGTTTCGGCGCTCCTGCTATGTGGTGGTGATGTAGCCGAGTTAACTCGTATTCTGTGGGGACAATGGTTGAAAACGCGAAAACGGGGGAACCTCCCCTGTGTTTCATTGCCACTTAGAGTAAATACAGAAATCAACTAGCTGGTTGTGAGGCTTGAAATACAGCGATGTCGTCTGTACGCGCGTCAAAAAATGATCCAGCGGATATCTCGCTACACGTATGAGCATCTCAAGACAGAGGACACATTACAGGGGATCTTCCAGCCTGAGGTCTTGCTTTGTTTTGGCTGCCATGCTTCTTCTTCTTTGTGGTTTGTGTGGAAACACATATTAAACAAATTTGTTCTGAGTGTACTCGATCAACCCAAACTGTCTGAATACTCATATGTTTGCACTCCTAGTGTTATTACTATTTCAATCACCAGTCAATCTCATATAGAAACACTATGGGACTAGAACAGGGACACCTTATATCGGCATTGAAAAAAAATCTCTAAAAAAAAAAAAAAGAATATAGGCATTGAAAAAAAGGATATTGGCTGAAAAAATAAATATATAAATCTATTATTATTTTTAATTTTAATACCATTCTAGTTTTCTACCTGAAGACAAAAATGTTTCAGCCAATATTCTGTTTTTCAATTCCTATATTCTTTTATTCAGCCAATATTTTTTTTCAATGCCAGTGTAAGATGTCCCTGTTCTGAACCCCATATCACACAAGACAGTGTATGAATGTCACCAACCAAAGTTATGAAAGATAAAACGCTTTCATTGGTCACAAGTAGTTTCGGGCAAACTGGTGGGAGAGGCAACAAAATTCTCATGACTTGCAGTAAAATAACTGTCACTAAAATTGAAGTGCAAGTTCAAGGGGGCCTTTAGGAATCTCTTTGTTGGAAAGATTATATACATGAATTGACAACATTCCAAGAGTTTAATACTTTCTGGTATTTTTTTTTTGAAGTTTTACAAGCATATTTGATCATAATGGTTTATATTAGGAACATATTAAACCAATGAATACCTCACCTCATTTAGTCTTGGCACGGTTTTGTGTATTTAATCACCTTTTGCTGTCATTAAAGTGAATTTGTGTCGCGTTTATTGTGTCCCGCTCAGTGCGGTTGGTTTGATAACAGGCTGTAACCTTCTGGGGAAAGTGAAATAGATGCGACTCAACTTCCTCGTGGTGGAAACTTGCTTCCACTGTCATTGAGCAATGCATCCTCGACAGCCATGAAAGCACTGGGGGGCCTTGCGTGTCAAGCATTTACAATTCCACGCAGTTAAGTCAGAGATTTAAACACACATGGCACCTGTTTTGAATCACCGCCATAGAATACATATATTTTTATGGGCTTCATCTGTTTACATGATGATTATATAGCACTTATTCAAACCTTTATCTGACAGATCAAATCGCTTGTAAAATCCAGGGCGGGGAGATTAAGGGGCAGTCTCACTTGGAACATTGTGTTCCCGTCTCACAGAGGGGCAGGCAGGAACATAGGTTCACATGATTTTGAGTAGAGGGGTGTCAGAGTCAAGGGCTGAATACTCCTACACACATCCTGTGACACTCTGTCACTGGACGTTTCTTCTCACATGACCGCATAAGTCTCCCTCGTGCATTCAAGTATCTGCACGTCTCACACAAACTTTGAGTCCAACTGAAGTAGAGACAAACTTGCTGGGTACGAACGTTCGAAGATTCAAATAATGTCCCGGGGCAGCCCCCTCCACTTCACAGCCCTGAAGAATGGAGCCAGTGTGTGGCAAGGCGGCCGGCAGACAAGGGCAGGGCCGTGTGTGGGTCGGGGTTGCAGTGGGTTTGGAAAGTTGGGGTTGGTTTTGGGCGGGACTATACATCTGAAATGCATTTAAGTAAATAGACAGAGTTACAAATAGAAACTGAGAGATTCTTGGGAGTCGTATTATGACAAACTGGGAGATCTGTGGCGGCGGCGAGCGTAAGTGGATCGCTCAGAGGTTTTGGGATGAATTATTAAAATGACAGGTTTATTGTGCCGGATTTAGAAGCACTCAACGCATATGAGCAAAAAAAAAACTACCTTTAAATAAGTACTGAGGAGAAAATTAAAATTCAATCATTGTTTTCTCACGTCAGAGGAAATGGGGATAGCACTTTTACACAAGTGAACATAGCCAGATAATTCCCAACTAACTTAGCCGAGCCGAGAGGAGGCTTCACTCCTCACTCTTTTCTCACTTTTGCTTCAGTTGTACATCAGTGGTGGCAAAAACTTCATTGTGGAATAGGTTGTAGGACATTTGTGTTCCATTTATTGTGTAGTGAACCTAAAATGTTTGTTTTTGGTGGCACCAACTATTAAAACTTCACTCCCCCCCTGCATGTTCACTCACGGTGAAACAGCTATAATGTCATCCCACGTGGTAATATGTGGAACAAAATGATCATTTTGATTATTTTATGAACATTTTATGGTTGGATATATATTATAAATTAATTCTTGGGAGTAACACTGTTCAGTAGAAACATCTGAGCCCTTAACTTGTCCTCTTGTCAGTAGGTCTCCTGTTTCCTCTTCCTGGACTCTACAGCAAAAACTAGTGAAGGGCTGATGAGGCTTCATGAAACAGTGCACTTGTTTTCAGAGCTCGGTAGGTAGTATTCTCAAGTTTCATTGAAGTAGCAATTTTACAGTAGAGAATACCATCTAGTGGGCTCTGAAAATGAGGGCACAGTTTCACGAAGCCTCATAAGCCCATCACTAGCAAAAACGTTCAGTGCCATGAGCTCCATCTCCAACGTGGTGAGGCGTCCTGAGTGAGGATTCCAGTCCTACCGTAAATGGGGCACAGTGGTCACATGGGTTGACAGGAGAAATGTATGTTTGCTGTCCACAGCTTTGTTCCAGTAATAACTAGAGAGTAATAACTCCACAATTTATGACGGTTCAATATGAAATCAGTCAACACAGAACATGTGAAAAAGACATAATGAAGGTCACTGACTGTCTTTCAAGATCAAGAGGATTGATTCAGTGATGGGGGTGAAAGTTCATGAAATTTGAGTCATCGCTTTTGCTGCTGTCTCTCAGCGATGACCTCACTTGCCCTATTGAACTTCACCTCTTTCCAACCCTCTTCATCCGCCCTTAGTTCCCGTGAGTCTCGTCTCAAGAATTCAATCCGTTTTATTTTCAGATATATTCCTCTACGACAAAACACTTTCTCAGAAAACAGGAGAAGACACCTTGATTTCCTTCCTGTAGAGGTGAAGTGTTGACAGCAGGGTGCAGAGATACACGGAAAGAGTTGGGAATATGTGCAACAAAAAAAAAAGGTGATTCGCCAATTACTTCACGGACAGATGTGTATCTGCTGCCTGGGGCAGAGTCATTGAACGAGAGATAAAAATCACTACATCAAAGCAGGAAAATCAAATGAAAGGAACAACACAAAAAAACACCGTGTGCAAATACAACAAGCGTAAAACTCAAGGTAGCAATTAGATGTGGTGTAGTCGGGGAATCTTGCCCTGAGGCCGACGCATGTTTAGTTATTCTTGATACTTCAGGCTCATTATCCAGCGGTGACTCGTGACTTCTCTTACGTGAGGTGTCTTCTTCAACATAAATGTGCTTCGGAAATACAACGTGCTAATATTTACTGATCAAGAAACTGACGTGAAACCTCCGACACATGACTTCAAAAGGCTGTCTAAGCTTCTGTGGTTCACAAAGTTACATGGGATTTCGTGTTCTTGTCTTCCTTATTCCAGTTGGCTACATTTTGCTCACATTAGCTCATTCACTGAAGAACAGGCCTCAGTCTTGATGATGCTATTAAGGTTGTGCTTCTGAGCATCTGTTGAACACAATTGTACGCACTCTCTGACACACACACATACACACAGAGGCGCTCACTGACGCAAGCGGAGGGAGGTGGAAGTGGTGAGAAACCGTTAGAGACGTGGTTTTGACAGTCGGCCTGCGTGGCTGATGATGGGAAACATTCGTTACAGTGGTGAGGCGGAACTGCTGCCAAGACAAACTCATCGTGTTCGTTCTGAAGTTATCAGAAGTAGTGAACTGACTGAAGCTCTTGGGGTGAAGACACGCAAGTTATTTACAAGCAGCAACATATTTATGTCCTTCAAAACAATAATTATGTTTGAAATAAACACCATCGCTGTCAACACTTGAAGTGTGCTGTGAGGACAGCAAATATTTATGTCAGTTCCTCGGTTTGATATTCAAAATCCAAGCGGTACTTCGTCTTCACAACAAGCCCCGTGCGACTACAAATATCTATTTATTCTGGCAAAAGACGGCTCCTTTTGGACTTTCGGTGCTGACCCAAGAAAACCAAACAGACCAAACTACAATGGGCTTCTCTTCCATCAATAACCCTCCACAGAGTTGATCCATCTGTGGGTGACTCATGTTACAGATCCTCTACTCCCCCTCTATAGTCAAGTCCACGTATCTATAAAACTCGACCTAAATGACATTAGTTATCATCACCTGAAAATGTCTATTGTTAAATATAAAGACTTTTTAAAATAAGAAATGGAAGCCAAACGTGTCCCTCATTTATTACTAAATAATATTTATTTTTTGTGTATTTTTTGCGAGTGATCCCAGACTAACACATTGTCACTCCAAGGCAGGTCACAAATTGACATCACCTAGTGGAATTGTCTATATCCAGGGGTGACGCAGAAGTCAGCCTTCTTTGCTGCATGTTGCCTTATTAGACTTTCAATTAAATCGAATGTTCTCCCTTCAGAGCAGTTCCTGAAACTGTACCTCTTCACTGAACTTTTTTATGTGTGCAAAAAGCTGGGTGAAGGGTTGAGCCAGGAGGTGGTGCTCCTTACGGTTCGGCTACTGGCAAACAGTTTCACAGTGTGAACTTTGTGCTACCTTTAGTGAAGCTGATCAGCCCGTAAGGTGCTAAATATATGTATAAATATCAAGTCAAATGTAACGGGACATTGACAGCTTCTGGCAACATGGACTCAAAAATGTAATTTCACTGGCCCAAGTGAAACCGATACTGACTGAAAACATCCGTATTGGGTGCAGCAATCTGTTTTGCAGGTCACAGGAAGCCGTTTCTCTGTGGTCGTCCAGATTACCCATCCATTTTCTCTGAACTCATATGGACTATTTCATCTGGTATTTATTCATCTGGTCCAGATTATATTTTGACGACAGAACACAGAAGCGTCTTTGAATTCAGATTCTAAAAGGCGTGAGCCAAACCCCTGAAATGAAAAGACAGATGCGAAAACAAGTGGCTTTAACTCGCCGGCCTTTTTCAGTTCTGTCCATCCAGAAGAAGCTGAAGGAACCTTCCAACTACTAAACTGCTAAAGAGAAAGTAAACTTACAGAGAGCTCAATGAGCAGTTAGTACCTTTTAACTGCTGAAATCTTTCTACTCTCCCATCTTTAAGCTTCTGTTTCTGCTCACTGATCACACTCTGCCACTCACCCAAAAAGCCACTGCCCAACATAAACCGAAATTCTCCCACCAAGTCGCAAATATAAATCAATTAAGCAGTTAACGTTTATCAAAATTGAAGCCAGACTGCCAAGTGATTAGTCACAGCGCTGTCAATCCAAATCCCTCCCTATTTCATGTCATTGTGTGCAGCCAATGGGCTGCCACCGCTCTGCCGCGGTGGATATCTCTTTGTGTAAGAACTCCTCAAATGCAGCTTTTATACGCTGCCGTGACCTCAATAGAGGATGTGCAATCCTCCTTCCTCTGCTCAGCACTTGATGTTCTCAGGTGCTTCAATCCCTTTAGTTTTACTCCAGAGGGGATTTAAACGGCATGAATATGGATGCGATGATGATGAACCAGATGATGAAGGTAGTTTTGGTCGTTCTTCAGATAAGCGCTAATCGCATTTGGAGAGCGTGGCAGCGTAGCTAGGTGTAACGTTGGCCAGCGGCGTTGTGAGGATGGGGGTGCCAGATGTGAGTGAAAGTGCTTTTGTGTGGGAATTAATGTGTGCGCGTTGGAAATCGGGCGCGTTGAAACACTTAACCTGAAAGGAAGGAGACCACTGCGGCTGTGGGTGGAGTATGGGATGTTATCACTGCACATATAATCCCAAAATAGGAGGTAATCTTGTGACTCGTATTGACTTCCAATGACTTGAATATCTAAGAGAACAATAATTTCACCCCAAAACACCTCGAGATGATGACACAACGGGAGACAGCTATGGACTGGGGGCAGGAAGGGGGAGCTGTGTGGCTGCAGAAAGCAGAAGATCAGTTGTGAAACTGATGCCTAAACTGGGAGATAGTGAGAAGTTCACAGGGGCAGAGGGGGTTGGTGCTGCAGTGGCTCGTAGCACAACAGACTATAGAGATTCTCCTCAGTGCTGGCTACCTGCAGGCACTACAACGTTCAACTTCTAAGGGTAAGACACGGATAAGTGTGAGTTGAGGTCGACCCATCCACCATTCTGGGAGGTGAAACCACAGCGAACTGCCTGGTGGAGTGAGGCAGATGGGGAAAGGACTGAAGTACTGTTTGTTGCTTCATGATGGCAGCCGTGTCCCAAAACTTGAATTCAAACTTTTGAGTTTGATACAGAAATCAACTACCAGTCAATGGTATAAATATCTATCCCTTTGCCGACGTTAGGGTGGTAACAGTCTGCCTGTCATCTGACTGGGTCAAAAAATCCCTACACATCTTCGGTCGCGACTGACTGCAAACTGCAATGCCCACGCACCATAATCTTCAGAGCCCACAGTTATCACATGAATCATTGGTCATAGTCTGGTTTTTGCTGTGCTACAAATGCTCATTATTTAAATCTCTTGATGGGTCAGAAGAAGCCCCCAGGCCTCGGGTTTGAAACGTGCTTCAGACAGACTGAACCAGCAAAGAGAAAGAGCTCAAACTGTTCAATCCATTAAGCAGGTTGTTGTTGTAGGTCGTAGTTGTTCTACATTGGACATAGAAATGTTTGAAGAGTCTGGATTGTTCGACCATGGACAGGCAAACTCAAACCACCTTGGTTGGGGATTTGAGCTGCCACTCTGAATTTGTTTGGTGCTCATATGAGAAGAAGATACGTAAAAAGGTACACAATAATTCTGAAAATGTAATTGTAGTTTTGTTGTACTTCAGATGACAAAATTGCTATGGATGTTATAACAAATCATGACATGTACAGTTCTATTATCAGTACACGAATGATACTGAAGGAACAACGTTGTATTCTTTTTCTCTACCTCGTGTGTTTGGGGAGTTTGAATTCACAAAGATGAAATGAGGGGAAAATCCCAAAGCTAAATGCAAATTCTGTGGTTGTATATCTGACGCCTTCAAGCTTGACCCTGTACAGTACATGACTCGAGGGACAAAATAATTTATTACTTTATTTCCCCCAGGCATCAGGTCCAATTGATTCTTTGTGTCCTTTAAGAGGAGCCAAGTTTGGTTGGTTGCCAAAACCTTTCATGAGATAAAGTCATTGTGATGGCTGTTACCCGCTGTCTTGAATTCCAACAGACAATTACGCCAACGCTTGTTGTATTAACAGCATAGTATATCCAGAAACTGGTGCTGTTGCTATCGCACACAAATGAGGAACTTAGAGGGACATATTCTCTTCTTAGAGGCTGGGGAGAGCATTATGTCACTGAGAGGTCCCCATAAGGTCAGCACTACAGGAATGTGTGAGTACCATCTGATTTTGTGGAGACATCAGCCTCAGTTTGAGAATGAAGCCTTCAGAATAACTGGGCCATTAGAATTGGGTTTCATTTTGGCTCAGCGTCCAGGTTGAGGTTAGCCATGTGTTTTGGATGGTTAGGTTTAGAGTGAGAGGCTGGGGAAAGGGTTTTGGCAATGAGAAACCTCACAATGTCCCCACAAGGATAGAAATACAAGTGTGTGTATGTTTTTTAGCATGTTTATCCAAGAGAGGAGCAATTTTGGGGAAAACACATCCTTGTGCGGTCCTTAGTGTCATTGTTGGCTCAGATGAACAGACCCAAGTGCTAGATAGTAACTGGCCCACAGATGACTCGACACAGACGAGGTTAAGTTTTACAATATTTAATTGACAACAAACCAGAAGAACTAAGGACGTTGCTATCCAAAAACGCAGAGCGAGCGAGTCACTCAAAGGGCGGGGAAAAACCTGAAAACAGAAAAGAGGCAAATTATTATGAGGCCAACTAACGGGGACAACCAAAATCGCACTTGGATATATCCACGAGGCCCAAACAACAAACGCCGTTGGTGGAACACTCAAACACGCACACGAGGAAGAAAAAGCCAACAAGAGAAAATAAGACAAGAGGAAGAAAAACTCTCGCAGAGCGCACAAAGCGGCTATAAAAGGCAGGAAACAAACAAGGAAGCAGCAGAAACCACACACACAATAGATTGTTTTCAAAGGACAGATTTCGAGGAGGACTTTACAAGAGGACGTGGAACAACCATCTGGCAGCGCAGACTGGAACCAAGGTGTAGAAATCAGCGAGGCTTGATCATCGGACGAGCGCCAGCTGCGTTGCCATGAAGCTGGGGGGAACAAAGGAAAAGGAAAACACAGACGGGAAATAAAAAAAATAAAAGCACAAGGAAAACACGGAACATAACACTTACGTCTTTGTGGGGCCCTTTTGCCGGACCCCACAAGGTTAAACGTGAATTTGAGGATGAAGACTTCATAACAACAAGGTCATTATAGTTTGGTTTAAGTTTAGTTAAGAGTCCTGGTTGAGGCTAGCCATGTGTTTTGGATGGTGAAGTTAAGTATCAGATGCTGGGGCATTATGGCAATGAGCTAACCCCATAAAGACAGTGGGACAAACCTGTGTGTGTGTATTTTGGCCGACTCAGTATTTCCTATTATCAACGCTCATCATTGTTGCATGTCCAAATAAGGCTTGATAAGTGCTACAACTTGTGTACAACTGTCTCTAGATGTTTAAAGCAACTGACAACCTGTAGCTAACAGCCAGAGGAGAAGTCCTCATGCCTATCACCAATGGTGACATTGCGCTCACTGCAGCTGACCAGCACATCCTTCTGTCGTCTGACAGTCATCTGAAGAAATAAAATGGTGCAAGCAAAACCACAGTCCGTTTTCTCCTCTTAACAAAATTTCCTGCTGATTTGGGGTGTTTCGGTTATTTTTCAAATCATCACAGGGATGACTCCTGGGCGAGGGCTGGGGTGGTGTCACAGGGGTGCAGTGAAGCTGACTTGACGTGTATATATAAATAAAAAAAAGGCACTGCTTCACTCACCTCGGGGTGTGTGGCGCATCCGTGGCCTACATGCTCGCTCGAGCGGAGGCGGACAGGGCCTCTGCCATTCCAGCGCATTAGCTGTTTATCTCCCTGTTTATATTTATTAATTCTCAGGACCAAATTAAAATGTGAGCTACTTTTATTGTTGCGTTATTCAATACTCCAATCAGTCAGTCAGAGGGAACCTGAATTCTCAACCCCCCCCATTATCTCTTTGCTTCCCAATTAGCCTGATACTGACCACTTCCGAATGAGTTGCCCCCACAAGAGATACGGCGTTGAAGCCTGGTTATTTCTCTTTGGCTGCGACTTATCAAAGTCCCATTGCCAGCACAACACAGTCACCATAGGTGACAACTCGGAATCCATTGTTTATCGGAACACCACCTCCATTCTTAGAACCAAATAGATGGCACACCCAGCTCTACGAGCTTAGGATTTGAGCAACCTTTTCAATTAAATCTCACATCATTTTCAAGCAGAGAGCGCCTCCTGCTTAGCTCTGAAAATTGTTTCATGTTACCGGTTACTGCTGTCACTCGATAGACTGTGGCTCCTCTTAATGCTGGTGTCCAATATGGGCTCCTTTGCCACATGTTATTGACTGGTAGAAGAGATGTGGTCACAGTCACCGTCTCTGTTGGCTGCATGCACTCCCTCACTCCCATGGGGTGATGCAAGGATGTTGGGAAAGTAAACTTTTCCGTTGTATACTGACAGCCTTGTACGTTGCATGTTGTTATGTAGGTATTTCAATGGAGTAAACAAAAGTGTAGCGTGTAGCATTCCAGGTGTGGATCACCCCCCACCTCACTGAATTACATTGGAAGTCAGTTGCAATTTACAACCCCTTATGTGGCGCTCCTCCTGACTAACTGACACGTTGTTTGACATCCAATGAAAGGAGCCCCCCCATGCCTTGTCTAACCCCATCCATTTTTTTACTGATGCTATGGGGCAGGATATGCCACGGAAGGCAGACCATGTGCTTCAATTGAAGGCCTAATGCGTCAACATATACCGCTGAAGGCTGCCTTCGGCGTCAGTTTACAACGCAAAAGTCCACTTTCCCAATGTCAACGTACATTCTTACGCCATGGGAGCGAGGATATATTGGCTTGTGCACCTTATTACACCAAGTTTTTTCCCTTTGTTTTGTCTTGTTTTCCATTTCAACTTATGAAATACAGCTATCAAGAACTTGTGGTTTATTTAAAAGCGCCACATCCTGCTCATTCCAGAGGCTACCCAGTGCTTCATTTTGTAATGTAGTACATTTTGAAGTATGTTCAGGAGATACTAGAGTTGGGATCTGCAACACTGATTTTTGAGACACTTCTGGATGCTGCTGAAGTCTGAGCGCCACCAAGTGCTCATTCCAAAATTGCAGGACTATTTTGCAGGACTAAATTTAAAAAAAAATCTGGGTGGTTCACCCTTTTGTTGCTTCCTTTTAAGCAAAATGTGTCATTGAAGCCATATTTGTCAGTATATCCATGTGAAGTTTATGAAAGTCAGAAATTCTTTGTTTCATCTGCTATTATTCCAAAACAAAAAAGAGGAAAAATCATCATAACAAACTACAAGATCATCAAGGGAATTAGCTTGAAACTAAATTGTAATTCCTAAATAACTTCTATACATATTATAATTAATAAGTTATAATTGAAACAAGAATCGGTTGGTAACCGGATTTGACAGAACTTCACCATAAAGTTGTGGCCCATTGCAAGACTCATTAATGGTTTAATAAACTTTACACTGCCAACAATTGATGAAACATTTATTTCACTGAAAGCCATTTTGTGTTTCATAACAATATGACTTATTTATGGATGATTTCTGACCCAGCTGTCACCTGCAAACAAGCGCTCAGCCGAAAAAAAAAAAAAAAAAAGAAGGGAAAAAAACAACTCCCCGCTTAAGTAGGTCAAACCCTTCGCTAAGTCGTATTTACATATTTTACGTAACACCATTTAGGGAAGTGACGTCAAAAGCTTTAATTCATAAGAATTATATCTTGACTGTAGGATTTGCATACAGAACATGCCGACAAAGTGAACCTGAACGCAGCTTTCACGCTAAACAGAAGTGTTGTAATGTAACACGATAAAGAGTGGGTTAACTGCTGGTGCATTTGCATTCACTTTCATTTGAGACTTGAACACATTTCAAACATTAATATATATTTTCTTGGCCATAAAGAGTTATACATTACATTATAAAATACAAAGCAAATGTGTTTGTGAAGATAGAAAGATTTGTACAATGGATGAAATGATTTGGAATAATACATAAAAAAGTGAACGGAAATAATAAAAAAAAGCTTGAATTGACCTTGAGAGAAGTAAAATTAGAGTAAATGATTCAAGCAAATGAAAACTGACTTCATATTGGACTGTAAGAGGTCAGTTTTATAATTTCAAATACTTAAAGCACATGTTACAAACGTATTTATTCTGCTCCCTTCTTGTCGTTCGCACACGTTAATTGGATTTTATTACATATGTTACAGTGAAAAAAGTAGTTTCTGTTCGAAAAATGTGCCACATTTCAGTTGTGTTAAAACTAAAATTTAATTTGAATAAAATAAATTTGTACCAAGAGGGTGATGGGTTCAAATCCAGATTCTGCTCAGAGAAAAACCTGCACAAGCACAAAAACATACAGTTTATTTGATTCCTCTACTTTGTTCAGGTGTCTTTGGCCTCTCACCCAAAAACCTGCTATCACATGATCCAGCCATGAGTGCGAGAACATGTATCACCTCAAAACATTATTTATATTTTTTGGTTACTGCTGTCGTGACCTTGATTTGAACCGCAGTGTTTCACTAGTTTTGGTCAACCCGAGCCTCCTCAAGTGTTGAACGGCAACCATCCAAATTTTGTCGATGGCTTGACTGACAGCAGTGACATTTCATGTTGGAGAGCCATCGTTGCCGGGTCGCTTGTCTCAAGTTTGACCTATAGTCGTGTCTCTTCCCCCTAAAGTGTTTCCTGTCACTTCCTTTCAGTCATCCGCCCATGTTGACCAAATGGATCAGAGGAGCCGCGGAAGACGAAATAATAGCCATTGGATTTAGCAGATCTCCACTTAGCTGCGCTAAAATATGCAAATCCTCAAGTGAAACCATCAGGCGGCGCGCACATTCCCAGATATTATCACCGGGAATCTGCCTGAGAAATTAATGAATGTGTCAAATGAGAAAGCGCCGTATCTCCAAGTGTAAGAGAAGATAGAAGCCGAATCCTGCAGTGTTCTTGGTCTTCCCAGCGTTTAAGTGCTCGTCTTTTGATTAAGTCCCGGTCTCTGCTGAGAGTTTCCAAACCATCTCCACACCAGAACATTAAAAATATCATGTCAGAGATAAATTATTGATAAATTAGGACTCTGGAAAATGATTGGGAATTTATTGAGGTGAAGTCATGGACAAATTCGACTAAGCTTCTCAGTCAGTGTTTTTTCATTCAATTCAACTGTCAGTAGTGGAACTGTCGACAGAAGCACTGTGCTACAGCTGGTGGAGAGATGTTGTGAGACGCCCATCTTCAAATCGCCACTCAGAAATCTTGACCTTCAGAATCACCATGTGAGATTGATGGTTCAAAGGTGTCGCCTCAAAATAATATAGAAGTCTCAGAATGAAATTAAATACCTAGAGTAAATTTGGTCTTTACTTTTTTCTGACTGTTTTCTGGAATATCTGTAAATATAATTCCCTCCACCACAGCGTTAATGTTGTCAGTGTCAAATTGGAAAATGGCAGTCAAACAGGAGTCTCGGAAAAAAAAGGTCAGTTCAGTTCAATCTGGTTTTAAATGTTAATATCATTTAATATCATGTGAATATTTTGACAGAGCAGTGCCTTAGATTGAGCAATGTAGCTAGCGGGCCTTTAATGCTAATGCTCAGGACTGCCAACTCTCATGCAACTGCCGTGAGGGTCACGCAACTGAGGCTTCATACAAGCCCTCACTCTGCACATGCCGTGTGTCACACCTTTGTAGCCGAGTGACTACAGGTGAACTATTGCATGTACTCTGTGATGCACTTCATGGCAATGTGAAGAGACTGTCGAGGCCTTCTCCACGTGTCGCCCCACGTGCCTCCTCACATCATCATGAGATTTGATGAGATACCAAATAATCTTCTCTCCTTTTAAAAACTATCGATCAAAGCTGGAGCAAATGACACTCATTGAAAACAGAATCTGTCAGTCGACTTCATGATTGACAACTCAGCAGTGTCTTCTCAGACATGATCACGTGGATTCTGTGTGATGTTATCATCTTCACTTCTTCCCAAGGAGGTGTCACCACCATGTTTACTTCAGCAGCTGTTTATGCTGGCGCAAATCACACGTTCCAGTCACAGTCGAGCTAAGCGGTCGCTGTTCACTCACGGTTTTCAGTATGTCGCAGTGTCAGTTCAGACCACAACATGAAATATTCAGCGAGGTGCAGAATAAGTCTCCACAATATAGTTCGATCAAGAGAAATTCAAACCATTGACCGAGGACGTAGCTTGGTTTTCGGCGCCATCGTGAAAAGATTCAGAGCGTGTTTCCATCTCTGCGTCAAACACGTGTTATACTCGTATTCCATTTTCATGTTGAGACAAGTGTCATGAACTAATAACTTTATGGTCTTTAGGCGACTTGTCCTATATCAAAAACTTCAACCTTAAACAAGCTCAGTCAGTTGCCAACGTAACTACATTTCAACACATTTCAGCAGACTTGAATTGTGATTTAAACTTCGCGACTGGATTTGAATGGAAGTCCATTAAACACACCTTTGTGAATAGATGCTTTGTTCTGTGGACAAACCTGAGACCAGAGTTGATTCAGAGGTTTGTATTGTAATGACTTTTTGTCCAAGATGAGTTCCACCATTACACAACGCATCTGTCGCTGCGTCTGTTATCTAACGTTGTTTTCCTTTTTGACCGCGGCACTCTGACCTGCCCGCATCACAAGTGCGACTGAAACCCGAAGGCTTCTGACTCATCGTCACGTCAGCGCTCCAGCGCACGGATCACAGCCTAATCGCCAACCGCCAATTAATTTGATTCATCTCATTTGGCAACGGTGACGAGGGGATGTTGTGTGTGCGAAAATACAGCAAATCGATAAACTGCGGCCATTAAAATGTTGCGAGACGTTTGTGTGCGTGTCTGAGAAGTTTCTCTCTGCTGTGTCACTTTTCACGTCTGAAGATGGAATTCAACGTTGTTTCGGCGAGAAGAAATTCTATAACTAATGATAATAACAATAATAATATAGTAACGCACATCTGCCTTGCTGATCTTACGCGATGATCAATGAAGTTGTTGCTTCTGAATTTAAATCAGACCTGATTTGGGCAACCAGCATATGTTTAATACTCTGAACTGTAAAGCTTGTTCGAGTGGTGAATCTTCCCTGTAATAACAAGATCCTGTCACGGCTAAGCTTCCATAGAATTTGAGGGCGGGAGAGTAACTTTTCAGCACAGCTCCGGAAAACACGCAACATTTGACCGCTAAGCGCTCAATAATGCCATTAGCGGATCTGACGGGTGACGACAGGCTGTCAGTCAAACTAAGAGGATAAATCTTCATGTGGGTGAAAACAGCCCACCATCTTAAAATGTGTTTCCACTCTGCGATTTGGAGGACGATATTTGGTGCTGAGTGCTGAACATTGAGAAGAAGGTTCTTCTCTTTTCGCCGCCATGTTGCCGAGCAGTGTTCGGTCCTGGAGGAGACTTAATGGACCTTGTCTTTTCCAGGCTTTTGGAGCGGACCGCCTGCTGCTAATGCAGTAAGAGAGGAACATTGGAGCGGCCGGGCGAGAAGCGACAGCCGCCACTTCACCCCGGGTGACTGGCGGAGGCAATGCTAACACAGCATCATTCTGGAGTCGCGTAATTTCACCAGAACATAGAATATAATTATTAAAATTCATCATGAATATTAATGAGCCTGAATTTCCCATTCGACATCCAGAGATGATTCAAATGTGTCTGCCGTCTCATCTGTGATGGAGGAAGTCATCACTTGCGGGGATGTCAGAACAGCATGATGGTGCTCAGGTTCATCTCTGTTTCTGCTTGAGCGCAACTTAAAGCTTAGCCCGTCAAATACCGTCGAAATACTGATTTTAATTTTTGTCCATCTACTGCAGACCTCGGCAAAGTGCGGCCCGGGGGCCATATGCGGCCTCTTGACTCTGTCTTTGTGGCCCTCATGAGGTCAGACTAGAACTATGCAACTTTTGTTTCTTCTTTTCGTTTGTTATTTTAGTATTTCCCTCAAAAATTGTTGAAAGAAAATTCAAAAGATAATTTGAAATAAACTGCTTTTTCATCTTCGATGTTTGGTGCATAGTTTTATCATGATTTTATTAAAAAAAATGCATGTAAAATGATTTTTTATAGGTTTCATGCCACATTTACACTTCTTAATAGCCTTGCTTCCATTGAACCTTTATGGTTTCCTCCTGGATACTTAAGATTTTTTTCTGTCATATTCCATAGTCTCATCGCCGCCTTTCATGAGGCATGATGGCCCCTTACAATAGTTACAGTTTATAATGTGGCCCTTTAGGAAATGTAACTGCCCACCTCTGGTCTACTGCTTTAGTTAATGGGTCAACAAGTGCTCTTGTTTTTACATACTGTGAAGGAGTTGAAGATGTTCTGGTTTTCAGTTGGAGTGAGTAGGAAGGACAAGAGAAGAAACCATTACATTGGAGGGGCAGCTCATGTGGAGAAGTGCTGGTGAATGATGAAGAGGAAGACAGCCAGTGAGGCTCATGGATGTGGTGAAGGACATGAAGAGAATAGGAGCGACCAGGGAGGACGACGAAGACACAGTAGGTGAGGTTGGAGGAGGCTGACTTGCTGCGGCGGTGAGCCCTGATGAGAAATGCTGAGGGTTTATCCTCACACTCACACAGATGGCTGACACTCACCACTCTATGGTGGTCTTACAGGTTGTAAACAAGCCGCTGCCCGCTGCGAAAACATTATATTACAGGAAGTGTTATCAACAGCCAAAACCCAACCAGGCGACTTGGCCAAAATCCGAGTCTAGTTATATCTTTATGGCAGCATCAATTACAATTCTCCGCGAGCAGGGGAAGCCTCCGACCGCAGAAAATGTATGGAATTTATTTTTAGCCCGCGCTCAGTTTCCAGCCGAGCCTGATGTTTCCAGATGTTCAACCTTCCGGTTCCACGTGAAGTTTTTTCGCTTGAGTCCACAGTTTTGCGGAATATAAAGTGCCTACACATGAAGTCTCTATCAGAGGGCTGAAGTGTGGCCCGCGGCATGCTCAGTGTCGGAGTGAGATCGAGAGACTCTCGGTCCAATGTAACGGATAGAAGCCCCTTGCCACACTGGTAGTTAAAAATTATTACTCATTCATCTACGATCTTATCAGCGACTTCTGAAATGTACTCGACTACTTCAATACGAGAGATTTGAGATTTTCCCACACCATCCTGGATCAGCTCCTCAACGGTGCAGGGATGGGGGGACGTCAAGACACCGTGATGATACCACCAAGAAGCAGCAACCGGAGAGGAAACAGAAATACGCCGATCAATACAAAACACTGCATCTACCAATGGATTGATTTGCTCCCATGTACAAGTAAAGGGGGCAGCACAGTGCGCCGTGTTTGGGGGTCTATCTTTAGGCTACAGAGCAAATAAAAAAAAGCAGAAATTGAACAGCTATTATCAAAGATATTTTTTAAAAATGAGATCAAACTTATGTGAGATCTTCTCGGCTCACACAGGCCTAGCATTGGAACTCCACCATTTCTGGATGGAGGATTCATCGGGCTCCATTTTTGCCACATACCTTTTGAAAGCAGATATTATCTCACTGGTGATATACTGTATTTACTCTCTGCAGAGTTGTGGGAAACAGGGTCATGGGTGTCCATCCATGCCACCTTAGTATCTGACTCGCAGGAAAAAGTCGCCCGTGGCCAATTGATAACAACAACGTTGCCGTTTGAGACGGAGTGCATCGACGTGTGTGTGTTTGTGTGTGTGTGTGAAGCGACGTGGCCAGTGACTCAGACAGACACTTGTAATTAAGGCCAGGTTTTCAGCTGGAAGAGCAGCAAGAGATAATGTGGTCGGCTACGAACGACCCTCCCCCACTCTCCGACTCGCTCACACTCCAAAATACGGACAAACTTAAATGACACGCCGGATTTGTAGCCGTGCACGAGGGCTTGTGCTCAAGATGAAAGCATCGGGAAATCTCTGTAATGAATTGAACAAGTAGGACACGACTCATTAGAGATGCGCTTGTGTACACGAGGCCATTTATTATTCACCACTCACAAACTCTGCCGCTATTGAACAGAATGAGGAACCGATTGTATTTTTATCGCTCAGGAAATCCATGAAGCGGTTAGCTCGCTCGTGTGCGCACGCCTGATGATTTAAATGAGTCCGGTCTTTTTTTTTTCTTCTGTATTCCGAATAATAGTCGTCTTAGGAATTCAACAGGGAGTCTGCTGTTGAAGTGATGCTAATGGAGCACACTAGTCAGTTTCCCACCACATTTTCACTAGCGTGTGTCTCCTTCGTGATCCTCCAAAAACCATCGCCACTGCTCAGGTGAAACTAACATGAGAGAATCTGCTTTAGCACAACTTAAAGCTTAGCCTGTCAAAAAGCATCCGAATACTGATTTTACTTTTTGTCCGTGTACTGCAGACCTGGGCAAAATGCAGCCCGGGGGCCATATGCGGCCTCTTGCCTGTGTTTCTGCGGCCCTCATGAGGTCAGACTAAAACTCTGCAAGTTATCATTTTTTAATCCCATTTCCTTTTTAGCTAGTCATTTTTGTTTCTTCTTTTAGTTTGTCATTTTCGTATTTTCTTCAAAAATTGTTGAAAGAAAATTCAAAATATATTTTGAATTCAATTGCCTTTTCATCTTCGATGTTTGGTACATAGTTTTATTATGATTTCTATTCAAATAAAATGCATGTAAAATGATTTTTTATAGGTTTCATGCCATTATTTTTTTTTTTCGTCATGTCCCATAGTCATCGCCGTCCTTCATGGGGCATGATGGCACCTCAGAACAGTTTATAATGTAGGAAATGTAACTGCCCACCTCTGATCTACCGCTTTAGTTCCTGCGTCAACAAGTGCTCTTGTTTTTACATACTGTGAAGGAGTTGAAGATGTTCCGGTTTTCAGTTGGAGTGAATAGGAAGGACTAGAGAAGAAACCATTATGTTTCCTTCCTGATCCTCCAAAAATCATCGCCATTGCTCAGGTGAAACTAACACTAGATAATCTGTTACTCGTGGAGGACAATTATTTGACTAGTGAGATAATTCAGGGTGAACTGGACCAGCAAACTTTTCAATCATATTGTAAAATAACCCAGTATTTGCCATTGTCATTTGTTGTGGTGTTATTCCTATTCATAGCCCTCATCTAATTTATGAGTGAGGAAACAAAGCCATCTAAAAAGTTAAAGTTTTAAAAATGTAAAAAGCCTTTGAAATACAAGCCAATGCTCTCACTGTGGTTGAAATTGAAACAGACGTGAACCTGCCTGCCCCTTTACAATGTTATTGATGACTAACTTGGCTTGAATTCAGTTTCAACCGCTCACTTGTTGACAGACACCTGAAGTCTCGACTGTCCATCACCCGAATCCCGCCGACTGCTGAGGCGCCCTTCTGCCTGAGGCTTCATTGACCCGACACTTCCTGCAGTTTAGGGCGGTAATTAACCAGCGCCTTTATGTTCTGGAGCACTTTTGTCATCTGCGCGCCTCACTTCCCCCCCTGGCTGAGACAGCGGCAGCAAAGACAAGAGAGAAGTCAGACACACAAGTGCAATCATGATCACCAAAACCTCGCTTCCCGCCGACCGCCATTGTGGTCTGAAAAAGAGGAGTCGACCGAAGAGCTTGTCGCAATAAAACTCAACATGTTTAGAGCTCTGTGGTCTATTTCGGGAACATGGTGTTGCTCTGTGGCAGCATTTAAATCATCCTTGTTGGTTATAAAATATTTAAATATGCTAGCTTCCTTCCGTCACAAGAAAACCTTTATTCCAATGCATGTACTTTATTTTATTCAGGTATACTTCTACTTTGTTGCTTTGTTTGCAACTGGAAACATTTGCGCAGTGGTCAGTTCTGTGCAGCAAAGACATCAGAGGTGATGGATGATGATTAAATGGTGGTCAGTGGTTCACTCAAAATGATGCACTGCTGTAGCTAAAATGACGGATAGATTTTAGAGTTAGTTATTTGACTCAAGCGCTGCAGACTATGTGTTGCATCTGAACACTGATGTTTTCTTATATCACCAGACTGGCCTCACATTGACACATTGACATTAGCAACTGTATTCCGTGTCGACATGTGTTTCCCAAGGCACCGCTCATGTGAACATGGAGTCGGCCATATCTTTTAATCCCCACAAACCCAGAATCAGAACCGTAACTTTTTCATAACAATGATACTGATCACCCTGTCTATCTCGTCTCCCATCAGAAAGTCATAAATATGCGAGAACCACGTGACCCACATGTCCTCACTCTTATGCCGTTCCTTGTTTGTTTGTAGAGCATTAGAAGGCCACGTAAAGGCCTAGCATTTGAGCTACATCATGGACATGTAAGCTAGTATCAAGGTGTTGCCCAGAGACGGACGGTAACCTCATGTACGACTATAGAACAAAAAATCAGCTGTAAAAATGGAGCTGTTTCATGCAGAATATTCCACGCTGCTGCGCCATCATTCCCAGGCTGCTGTCAAGCTCCGACAAATATTGACTTACCTGTTTCCACCACGGCCAGCTGGTTACCCTATGAATGCGCCATAGTACAGGATGTTCCAAAAAAGGCAATTTAAACGCAAAGTACCATGAAATTGAACAGTTTCAGTGTTGAACATCCAAAGTTTATAAACGTAATGATATCTTTGGTGAATTTTTTGTGCGGGCATATTCCAAGGCGCAAAATGACTTCGCTGGGAGGGAAAGACATCGGTGAACATAAAAACAGAGCACAAATGAAACAGGTGAAAATCGGAAGTTACTTCGACAAGAACTGCCACAGCAGCTCATATGTTCCTGCGGGCTCTTCATACACATGAAGCTCAAATGGCCAAACATTTCCATCCTTTATCTGACACCATTTGTTACAGAAAGCTGTGCGCACCTGTCTTTGTTGAGGCGCTTCTAGGGGTTCTATGTAAGTCAACACATGCAAACAACCCTTGGATAGATGAATTCACCTGTGTAGATAAATATCATCACAAAGTATCTGACGGATACTTTGAAGTGTGAAGTAGTTCTTAGTTCAAGACAACTGAACGTGACTCAGTCTCATTTGTATCTGGAGGACGCTCCACATGCATGGAATTTAGTCAAAGTTAAATCGAGTGCACATGCGTTTGGGGGAGCCACGGAGTGAGTAAGTTTGCGGGTATGTGATGCCTCCCCCCCTTTCTTACACCTCTCTTTGTCTTGCACTAATTCCTCTCTATTGTGTTCATGAAAGAGACTCCCACTCACCATGTTTACAAAGGGCCTCTCAAGCATGACCCCTCATTATGTCTGGTCCCTCCCCTTACAACTGACGGGGGGCCCTTGGGGCTTCAGCAGAGCAGAAGAAAAAACACATAAACTTCATTTGCATTCGATTTGATTATGCTTCGTGGATGATTCATGCTGTTGAGAGCTGCTGTTGGTCATGGACACACTTCTACTTACACCTACAACTGTCCAGCCAAACACTGTGTAGTTCTTCGTCACGCATGGAAAGTTCAAGTACATTTCTCGGCATTCTGTACTGAAGCAATGCGGAAGTGCAAATCCCCAAAAACTGTCCCTCTGGTTTGGGAAATGTTCAGAGAAAAATTAGGGAAGCTATTGAGTACAAGTACTGATCAACGTACATACATTACATTACAAAAACAAACCAAAAATTATGGAATTATTCAGATCCCAGGAGGAAGTTCAACATGCCTCATAAGGGATATGACTTATTTACTGTCCGTTTCATGCAGCAACAGTAGACTGGAGATCCACTCTTGATGCATCTGTGATTCAGAGATGTTTTTGAGGGGTGAAAGAGAAGAAGTGAAATATTTCTCTCCATAAATCCACTGCAACAATCATTTCCGGTTATATGTCACATACACCATCAAGAATATAGTTACTATATATTGTTTGGCAATTCCAAACAACGTAATGGGTGAATAAATAGTCAGAAAAACAAAAGTTTTTGTCTTTGCTAATAGAAAATGGACTGACTTTCAACAAATCCGCTGACCTTGTGTTACAAGTTTCACTGAATCAAGACCAGAGCAGTTAAGATGCTCCAATGGCTCATTTCCGTGTTTCACTCGGTTTCTTCAGCTTTTTCCCCAATATTAATACTGTAAACACTCACTGTGATTTTTAAATCGTAAGAACACCTTAAAAAAACAGGTGTATTGAGCTTTAGCTATCTATAAGTGACATAGAACGGAAACACATGACAAAAATTGGTGACTTATATTTTTATTTTCATTGACATTTGATATTTCCTTTTTTTCCCCAAAAAATGTCTCATTATTAGTTACAAAAATCAGGCTTTTTTTCCCCAAAATTAGATGTATTTAATAAAATTCTGGGTTTTTATTGAAATTGATCAAATAACAAAAAGAAAGCTATTAATATTACTTTTTTTTTAAACTTTTTTAAAACCTCAAAATAAAATGTACTCATTATGGTCTTACTTGAATTAAAATAATATTTAATAACAAATGTTAAATAAATAATAGTTTTATCTTTGATATCTGATGTTTCACTATTAATTTTGGTGAGTTAGTAGTGAAAAAATAACAATATAAATTCTTCCAGAACAGACTAGCAATACAAGTAAGTAGTTTCACACTAAATACCATGTTTCACTCAATTTAGTTCCCCCCAATGAACGTTTTAATCTGAAATATTGGCACTTTGTTCCATTCGCTACCAATTTTCTATAGTAGATTCGAGTGTCAGATAAGAGAAATGTGGTCTAGTGTTTCGCTCCGAGGGTGTTCAGATGCTCTGCCTTCCTGTTCCTGTGTGTGTGTGCGAGCACATGTCTGCGGGGCAGCTGTGTCCCCGATATGTGGGGACGTGACCCAGCTGTCATTAACCGTACCGTGGGAGGTCTCTCAGAAACAGAAAGGAAAACTGTACGTTCATCTCTCAGCAGGAACTGGCACGGAACCCATCGCGGCTGCCTTAAACAAATTGGCCTCAAATGAATGTATAAATTCCGTCACTGTCCTTCTCTAATAGAGACATGATCTGGACTGATTTTTATTTACCGTTGAAGGAACAAATGGATTTTGTTGCAGCTGACTTCAGTAATATCACTCAGTCTGCAGTGGCCAGTACCTGTCTGGAGGAGGATGTGACATCCAAATCAGTTATTTAGTCAATACCAATGATTCTCAAACGGTGGGTCCAAAAGTGGGTCCCAAGCTGCATTCCAAGGGACGCACCTTATTTTGTTTAACATATCGTAATAGTTATGTATTGAATAAAAAATAAAGTTCAGTCTATTCCACGAGTTGGTTCTCAAGCTGTCATTCATGCCGTGTCTGGGTTGGTTGGTCCTGGTCCGTCTGGTGCAAGAATAGTCCAATATTTTTTGGGGGTGAGGGGTGTAGTGCATGACGGTAGGTGACTGCGGATCCCAAAGTCCTGTTGAAACCAGGTGACCCTGCCACCCCTCAGCAGGACTTCGAAGGAAATGGAACATGTGTTTTTGTTAGACTGCAGATGAGTTGCCAACTTCACATCTCAAGGTAAAGATGGAGCGGGACTCTATTTTTTTGTTGTGCTATTCTATAATACCAAATTCGACATTGTCCAATAGCTCAACAGAATATGACCTGCCTGTAGTGACAATTTGTAAATGACCTTTTAATACAAGAAACGTAGTGTTCCAACCCTTGCCGGCAATTTCTTCAGTGATGAAGATTCAATAACTGTTCACACCAAGCATGATCGACATGTATAGTCAACAAAAGGCGCCATTATGTATGACAAAGTGTCACACCGCAATATGGGAGAGGGAGGTGCAACACTTTTGTGTGTCAGAAGAAATCTGTCACATCAAACACTGAAGCTGAAAAATGTGAGCCACGGCTTGAAGGATCCAGTGGTGGACTGTACATTTTACACCAAGGCCTTCAGTCAAGTCCCAAAAAAACAAAATAAAAAACAACTCAGCCACACAAGAAGTGATAGGGAAACAGAAAGGAATGTTGAACCTCTCCAAACAGCAGTGGCCCGTCTCCTCATATGTCCGGCCGGATTCCGCGACTTGAGTTCCGCCAGCAACGGACTTAGACTTAGACTTTCTTTATTGTCATTGCACAAAAACATATCACTATAGTATGGCAATGAAATTTCGGTTTGAGGCATCCGGTTTCCAAAAACAAAAACTATATGTACAAAAATAAATAAATATGAGATAAATACTTATCAGAAAGATGTACAACCAAAACAAATGTATATACGAAACTGTTCCTGAATCTGGTGATTCTGCATCGGATGCTGAACTTCAGTCATTATATGATGTTTCTTCCAGGATTCCAGACCACCTCTTTGATGTTTCCACTTTGTTTTAATACGTTTGATCACATGAGAGTTCAGTGTTCTGATGGTGTGGCGGCTCTCATGTAAGCCGTGTCACATCGTCAGACTAGTTTATACATAGCAGAAGCCCTGTTCTACACTCATTTGCAAAGTCTCAGTTACCTATCAGAAAGATACGAAACAAGAAACGTGTCAGAATAGAATCACACAGATGCGCCAGTGCAGCCCATCATTAACATGTTAAACATGAACAAAATAAATATCTCAAATATTTGCACTCACCAAGCGTTGGACATGACGACACAAGCCAGCTGAATTCTGATTGGATAAAAACTATAACCTAGAAAAACAACACTGTCATATACTATGACATGAGTATGATTATCATATATACTGTATATAATATATACATTGTATGTCTGAAGTGGCCGGCCATCATGGCCAGCAAGGCCTTCTCTGCCTTCCCCACCACTGGAAGGATGTGATGGAGCTAGAGAGTGTGGCGTGGCCATTTTTTATTTTTATTTTCTTTTAACTTTGAAGGTACTTTCACAGTTGATAAGACGACAATTCTTTTTCTCTGTTCCGCTATGTTGGCATTACACTAACTGTTGACCTGCCCCCTGGAGATTGGCCCCTTTTTTTAGGGTGACAGGGGCAAGGGACGTTGCCTTGGGACTTATACTTGTGTAGCGCAACATGTGTCGCCAACTCAGATTTGGTCTGAACGTACAGCAGGGCATCACTTTATAGGTGCTGTCCTCTTGGTGAACTCATTGTTCACGCTTAAGTGAAACTAAAATAACCACCTGTCATCATTCCCATTTCAACACTCAATATTTTCGACCATATGTCCTGGAGCTTTTGATTCAACGGATTCGCGAATGAAACCTCTCAACATGACTAAATAATCCACTTTTCATTATTGATCAGTTGCAGCCCGAATGAGGAGCAAGGGGTATTTTGGGACATCAGGAAACCTCAGATCACAAGCAGACGGCAAAGTGAAGCATCTATTCCTCCCTTCAAAGTCTATTTTTGATGCACAAGTAGTGTGGTGTTTTATTTTGTGTCTCTATCACAGACAATAAATGTTAATTTGCTTTGCATTTATTGTATTATTTACACAATAATGCCTGCTTGTTTGTTTTTTCCCTGACAACTGATGAAAAGCATCTAAATTAGATGTTTGATTTATTATATTGCATTATTATTGTTAATATAAGTTTTAATATTAATGATCTTATTTTTTGTTTTTATCAATTTTAGTTTAATTTTAAAGTTTTTATTCTCTTGTTGATCAGTTAACTTTATACCACCATCATTATTATTTTATAATAATGTATTGAGCCAAAAAAGTTGTGTTATTTCATTCACATCATCACCATCGTTGTCAAAATCGATATGATTTGTGAATGTGGAGTTTCACACCCACTCAAAGGGAATTTGCTTCAAAGGGCACTTTACATGAGCTTCAGTTGAACTGGTAACATTTTTCATATTCATTTGTTTCGGGGAAAAAGAAAGAACTGCGGGCTTGATGAATGTGGCCTGACAGTCGCTGTGATGTGCTGCTAAACACATTTGCATTGTGATCACTGCGCTCTCATTAAACTTTATGAATCCATGCCACAGAGACGTTTCGTGACATGAAGTCAAGTCATGTCGCAGGAACGCTCCTCTTTCCTCAAGTCTTCATATTGTGCTCCGGCCCTCCCCTCCTGTCGTGCACGGCTAACACATGGCTGTGGGGTTCATCATAATGTGCACGGGCGCTCTAAAGCAAATGCAATGTGAAAGGCTGGCAAAGGCGAGAGGACGCAGCTGTCGGCGAAGCATGTCTTTTTTCAGGGCTGCCCCTAATGATGGGAGACAGTTGGCAATTACGTAAGTATTCACTTTTAGGCCATTGGGCCGTACACTGTGTCGAGCCCCCTGGACCTTCGCGCACATGAGAGAAGTGGTATGAAGAGGAGCAGAAAGATGGGGGGTGGGTAAACAAGAGGAGGGGGGCGAAGAAACAACACGGGGACAGAGATGCACGTGCCAAGTTACAGATGTGAAGGGAGGAAGGAAGCGCGAGGACAGCGGGAGTGTGATGGAGTGAGGACGCATGAGGGGGTCCCAACTTAAACTGCATTCAGTGGCTATAGTTACAACAGCCCATGGCGTCAGTCAGAGACGTTCGGGAGTGGACTTTTGCGTCCTAACCAACGACAAAGCCTCGGCATTGCATGCTGATGCATAGGTGTTTTAATGGAGTAAAAAGATTTTCCTTCCCGTGTAGTGTTCCATGCGAGGGGTGTGGATCGCGCCTCGTGCGAGGGCTAGCATCACACGCAAGGGGAGGAATCAAACTCATGTCCGTTTCAGGGGCTTTACATAGACGTAGAAAAACTTTGAACCAAAGGGCCGCCAGATTTTACGTGACATATGGATAGAAGGAAGATCCAGAAACCCAGAAGTTGGAGGAAGTTGGAAGCCAACTATGTTTGGTGACACAGTCAGTTTAGCACACATGAACAAGAATGTACAGTTTGGGTTTCCTAAATACTGAACACCATTGTGAAGTTCACTGGCATCAACCAACATAAATTTGGCAAACACCACGGTGCAGGTAAAAACATTTGTGAATCAGAATTTGTATCTCTGTAGCCTTGTCATTTTATTTCACATAAAATGATGCTAATAAATGTGCACATAAATGTGTCTAATTCAATGCTGCAATATGAGGAATTATGCATATTTTATTCGGTGCTGAGCCTTTCAAATTAAATGAAATATATGATGACAGAGGGGCAGGGTCAAATGGTTACCGAGCCAGACTTTGGGCATGTACGGTCAGCTGAATCATGGGGGAGGTTGTTTCAAACCTAAAGCTAACGGACAGAAGGTGCTGTTGCCCTGCTCAAAAAACAATAAATAAATAACCAAGATGGACAGAGATCTTTGTCTGTTGTCAGCTGTTGTTGGTTGCACTCATTCATTACTTTGCTATTTAGCGCTTATGTCCTTAAAGCCGTAGACCTCCTGCTTCCGTCTACAGAGATGAGTGATCACTATTAAAAGACGTTCAAAGAAGAGAAACAATCCGCCTGCCTCAAGGGTCTGAAATCGACTCACTTTCCAAGTGTGATCTTCCTCTGATAACTTTGAACAAAAGAAACTTAATTCCAGCAATCCTTTTTCTCTTGTGTTCATTTTGGAAAAGAGCCGTTCATGTTTGACCCGACAAAAGGGGCATAAAATGTAAAAAGAAGCTTCTCGCTCTGTGTGCCCAGTGGGTCCTGTTTATGGCGGAGCCTGCCCATCTCCTGATGTCTGCTATTCTTCCTTAACCTCCGGCTATGTGCTCTTGAGCCTCAGCACTGAACTGGATGTTTTGGTTTACACACGTACAGAATACGCCCGATACCTCTGCATCAAATCTTTTTTTTTTTAATTCTCTCTTAAAAATGTATGAGCTGATTTACACGATTGATTTGATCTAATAAGTGAAACTTCATCGTTGCTAATGGCTACAGTCAAAGCACCAGGCAATCCTCACCTGAATTCATGATAATGTGATGATGCGTTCTCGCAGACGTAAACACACCAAACACTCTCCCCCGTGGTTGTTAGCTGCATGTCAGCCATTACGCTGCCAAGAGTGTGTGCTGGCACCACCACCTGTTTCTAATTTGAAAACCTGGAAGGTCAACAACTGCCAAGCAGGAAGATCGATGCGCACACCGCACATTCACACACTGCATTATTCATCCACAAAGCGCAGGTTCCCTACCTATTCACAGTGTGACTCCCACCGCGTTACATTATTTACCGCCCCTTGTCTGGAATGATGCTGAAAACACTGGGTGAAGATTTGGGGGGGTCCAACGTAAGCAACACGGGCTGACAATATTGAAATATCGTCAGCTGGCGTCTGAAGATTTAATTCTTGTTTGGGGTAATAAAGTTACCACAGTCAGTCATGCAAGTGAGTTTGGACTGTGTCTCTGTGTGTGGATGGTGTGATAGTGCGACTTGCCTGCCTGGGGTACATGTTATGGTAATTATTTGTGTGTTTTTCTATAAATACATTGGAACCAATTTCAGGGGAAACTTGGTCGTGGATGCACTTACAGCAAACCAACATTATTAGGTGGGTGCACTATCTAAAACCTACTTCCTTTTTCTGGAATCCATTGTAAGCTAGGAACCATGGGAGAAGCGCAATGGCCCAAAGGAAAACAGGACTTTGATGGACTGATTTCATATACTTTACTCGACTGTGTTGCAAGTTTATATCACATATGAATGTCAACTATTTTCATGCATAGTTTCATTTTTATTTATTTTTTCTTAAGGCCACCACAGGGTGACACATATCCTCCCTCCCTTGGCGTAACATATTGACGCTGGGAAGGTGGACTGTTGCGTCTTTAGCCCACCGTGGTGTCAGCCAGAGGTCAGGGTGTAGGTGTGCGAGACACTAACCCCAGCAGAGCAGGCAACCTGCAGGGTCGACACATTTAAAACACATGGCTGTGGGTAGCTTCGGCCTGGGCAGCGTAGGTATGAGGCGTCTTTCGGGGAAATTGGTGTTATCACCACCTACCTATCTCTTGAGAGGTAGTCCAGCGACTGAGAGGTGTATGGTGCGACCCATGCTCCTGACGTGTTTGTGTCGTGTCCCTGAGCAAGACACTTAACCCTGATTTCCTCCTGACGGTTCAGGTGGTGCGGCGCGTTGCAGCCTACTGCCATCAGTCTGTGAATGGGTGACTTAGTCTAAAGCGCTTTGGTTGCTGGATGAGCATGGAAAGCGCTATATATATATAAGTAGGGGCCATTTACCATCAGCGGGATGGTCACATGACGACGTGAAAAACCCACAAAGATTGTTGTCCCCCTGTGAGAGATGGGGAAGAAGTATTTAAAGGGTTGATTTAGAAGTCTAGTTACATGTTTCATGGACAGAAAATGGAGGCCAAGCTGGTTTGAGCACCCCATGTCACCAGGTTGAGTTTGCACCCATAATGGCGTCTCTTGGTGTTGTGCGCCGACCTTATGTCAGGGTCCATTTTGCTTCTGATTTTATTTTGCTGTGTGACTTCCTTGTTTTGTTCTTCTACTGTTCAGTTGACAGACAACACCTGGCTGGAACCAATCAGCAATCAGAGCATCTGTCAGCTCTGCTTCTGGTTCCTGGCTACAGTTCGCACTATCACTCTGTCTGTGCTTCTACAGTGGTAAAGATGACTCTCTTGTGCTCTCTTGTTTTCCTCTTGTGTATTTGTCTGGTGCATTGGCTTTTGTTTTTATTCCATGATGATGTTTCTGAACCTTCTTTTTTACGTTCTCTGTCCATCATCTGATGTGTGTATTGTGCGAGTGTTTTGTCCACCACATTACTTTTCATTTGTTATTCTCCTTTATTCTACCAGTGAGTATAATTCTGAGTTTTCTGTCCTTAGTTCGATTCTGACTTCCAGTTTGTGTCTGCTACAGCTTTTCCTTCATGTTTCATCCGTGTTTTCTCGTCTTCTTTTCCTTTGCTTTATTTTGTATTTAATTGTAACAAGCCAGTCACACTACTGTCACTGTGTTGAGTCTCGCTGCGTCCATCCATTACAACCGCGTGGGTCCTGTTTGTAACAGGTGCAAACAGTCTCTGTGACAAATAAAAGGCAGACGTTGGTAGCCTGAGGCCGGATAAAGCCTAATGTATTTGGAGCTCATGACGGGAGGATGGAAAAGTGACAAGTGTCAAGAGAAGGAGTCAACATATCGATATGACTGAAAGCAGAAGGGTTGAGGAACGTGACTATAGCACCACCACCCACTGAAGGGTAAGACTGTGTGCCATACTGAGAGGCTCTTTGGCGTTTCTGAAGACAAGACGTGATGAAGCCGTCCATATAGTGGGTCAGGAACCCGACTGTGTGGGCGCAAGGGTGCCTTCTTGGAAGGGCGATGGAGCCAGATACAGACCATAAGACCAATACACCCATTTAACAACATCACGTCCAGAGTGTGGACTGTGCTTTGAAAAGACAAATGCAGTCACGTTGTCGCACTGGAGTTTTATAACCGTCATTTGGAGCAGAATAATTGAATTATAGCTCATTTGACGAAGCCACATTCAAACTCGATGCATGTATTTTGTTGTGTGCGCTTAAACTATCTGGAAAACATGTATTCGGTGACATTTGCTTGAGTTTATTAAATGCAAATGAAATCAGTTTCAGTGTAATTCAGCGGTAGCTCAGGGAGACAAGTGAATCTTATTTGAGGATTATTACCATGATATATTGTAATAAGCCGAGGCGCGGTCTGAACTTCTGCGGTCAGCGCGGGGGAACTGAAGACCCTTAGTCTCTTGTAAATGACAGCATCTCAGATGGAAGTTCTTGTGGCGACTGGTTTACTCTTGTACTGTTTGTGTTTCTGTTTTAAACAGCGACCCAGTGAGGAAGCTGCAACAACAGGGCAGTGTTTATTCCTTCAGACAGTCCTTGTCACTCTCTGTTTGTCCGGGTGAGAAGCTCCTCTTAGATTGAGTTCGAACAAGAGTCACTTTGTTTAATTCTGGTTGCATTTGAATAAAATGAGATTGTGTTGTCAAGACAAGGCATCACAATTGTGGATACAGCTGTGTGTTTTTCTTCTTTGTTTCCAGTCGTCTTAATATACTTCCTCTTTAAAGGTCTTATTTTCTTTTATATTTCTCTCTCTCAAAAAAATGAATAACCTCACACAGCACAGCAGCCTTATCCTATCGCCATGTTTCCGCAGCACTTTACATATTTATTGCAGAAAGAGCTGGATATTGCAACACACATTTCTAGATCCTTGCACCATCCTGCCATCATCATGCATGATACGTGTGCTCCTAATGGACCTGTGCAGTCAAAACCCCTCCCACCACGGACAAACAACAGCGGAAACAGCCGATGAAACACGGGGCCACTTTATAAATCTGCACGCCTCATTTACATATTCTACTTCTGGAATCCTCCGAACGACTCTGACAACAGTTTGTCGGCCGTCTCATCACTCTGAAATTCCAAACGGATTACCCCCCGGCTCTGACATGTCACTGAAAAACAGCTTCAATTTTAAAAAAAAAATGAAATAAATAATAACTTACAGGGCGGCTTGTCAAGCTGCGATTGCTAATCTATGAGGGAGGATTTGAATAAGTCCTTGGTGGCTCGCCGCTCTCCCTCCTCTCCTCAATCTCCCTCTCATCCCTCGCTCAGAAGGAGGGCCCCTCTTCTAGCACCCATCGCGCTAAGTGAGATTAATTTCAACATCATAAATAACTTGCAGCAGGTCGCCGCAGGAAGCTGAGCGACAACGTTGCATTTCAGAAACAAATGTATCCAGACCTTGCCTTACTATTTCATTCCGTGTTCTTAATCCGCTCTTTGTTTTGACAGTCGTGAAAACGCCACAATGAGAGTGATCATCTCAATGGGCTTTGTCTCCCATACGTTCATCACGGGAGTTAAACGTCGAGGAGATTGCATAAATAACCTGCCTGCCAGCTTGACAATGATCATTGTGCTTCTGCCGGTGTCACATCTCCCGCAATGACGCCGCAGCTATTGGTGCATCGCTAACGGCGCTGAGATGAATTTGTCAAGTAGCTTGTCAGAGCGTGGATTTGTTCCTGAATGTAATTTAATGTATTGGATTTTCCGAAGGGAACTTGCTTGTTCTGTAAATACAATTCATCTTCCATGAGCTTTCTCTTTTTTTTTTAGTTGGTAAATTCTATTTACAGCTCAGACACCTCCTGCTTATCATTTTAAAAAACCCCATTTCAGCACAGGTGGGGAGAACCCCAGCAATCCAATCTTGGACGGTCAATGCTGTGTCCTTGTTGGGACACCTACTGAAACTGTCTGGCAGATGTTCTACAGAAAGTCAGGCTGGTCTTGGATTGACTTTGCTGGCATAGGTGTCGAAAGAGCACGGGGGCATCGGAATGGTTTCACAGAAAAATGGACATCTCTATGGAGGCTTTTTTTTTTATTCCCACCAGTGCTCAAGTCCAGACTTTGTTCAGGTGAAAGATGGGGAAAAAAAGACATCCTCACTCCTATGGCGTAATATATTGATGTCAGGAAAGTGGACTTTTGTGTCCTAAACCAATGAAAAACGTTAGCTTTCCGCATTGCATGTTGACGCATGTTGCTGTTTTAATGCATTAAAAAACTATATGGTATACAGTACCAGAGAAGGGGTGTGAATCAGATGAGGAGCATCATGTAGTGCAGGAAGACGCTGGGAAACTCTCTTCACTGAATTGCACTGGATGTCAATTGCTATGTATAATCTTTTATGTGGCTCTCCTCCTTACTGACAGTAAGAACTGGTGTTTGAGGGACTTTAAGTAGCAAGCATCACATTGTCTTACACACATTGGAAGGAGTACCAGCCTATGCCTCACCTAACCCAACCTCGGTGTCAGGATATGCCGCAAAACAATGCATTGAACAGCGTTAGAACACTTGCAAATAATGACTCTATTCCTTGGTGGTACAAATGTGTATCATGCTTTCGCACCATGGGAACTAAGATTGACACAGACTTGCACTGAGCAGCACTTCCTGACTCCTACAGTGTCATGTATTGACAGTGGACTTTTGCGTCCCAAGTCAGTGTTCCACAACTGAGTGAAATGTTTTCTCTCCAGTGGCATTTACCACCATTCAGAGGGGATGGTTGGGGTTTGGGTGTGGCAGGGTTTCCTTCTCATTATGGGTGTCTGTGGTACCTTAAGCGACAATAAGCAAGAATATGTTTCTGATGTTTACACAAAAAATAACAGGGATCTTGTCGATCTTCTGTCAAATAAATACCTCCTTAGTTGACAGGAAACTTGTCCTCCGACAGCCACAGTGCAAAGCAAATGATCAGTTTGTGATGGTCACTTCATATCGTTTTAAAAAAGCCTAAGAAAGAAAACTAAATAAAACCTCAACCCCATTTCAGTGTCTTGCGACACGATTAGATGTGTGTCAGTAGCGATTACATCAACAGCATCATTTAATGTTCTCGGCAAATTGCATTTTTCCAGCTGCGAAGCAGTGGAATGGAAACATTTGTCCCCATTTTACTTACGGAATAAATCCAGCCCTACACTTGAGCAAATATAGATACATTCATTACAATGTCATATTTTAGAATACATGATTCGCCTCGCTGAAAAGCTCAGCAAACAAATCCAGGGGTGAGAAGAAAAAAAAAATCACCCTGCGACGAAAGCAATTTAAACAGGGCTGACCCTAACTCAAACAGCCCTCCTCGGCTGAGTCTGTGCATGTGTGTGTGTGTGTGTGTGTCGGACTGTATTTATTTGAGGGTGTCAGGGCCTGTTCCGCCTTGTTTACTGTTAAGAGGATGAAAATGAACAGCCAAATAGTGCTCCTTTTATAAGCCTGTTTATACATGCTAATACCGCAGGCTGTTTTGCACCCACAGCATCACTGCTGGATGTGACTCAATCAACACAGATGCCCCCCACACATCACTGAAGTTGACTCAACGGCACGGAAGGATGCTCATAATGGCGAGGACTGGAAAATGGCCTCCTCATTTTGGGGTTAGACCAGTCTACGCTTATATTTACAGGATGTTTGCACTTCATTTCAGGCCCTTAACACGGATTATTTTGACACCAGCTGGTGCCGGGCTGTCAGACAAAATTTAGTTTAGTTTTTAACTTTGTCATGATGGCAAAATGAGTCTGACCCAATTGCAATATCGACAATGGTTTACAGAAGACTTGAACAACGAGAGTAGAAGTTAACAGTAAGTTTAATACAAATAACACAACTCAAACACTAGCAATAAAGAACAACCGAAGACGTCAACACCAGAAGCGGAGCGAGCAGGGCAAACAGGTAGGGAAGGGTGAAAACCTGAAAACAGAAAAAGCAGGTGAATGAAGCTCAAACCTCACACACGATCAATAAAACTGAACAAAGGCAAGCGAGAATAACAAATAAATACAGTACGCGGGAACAGGAATATAAATCTGAATCACAAGAGATCGGAGCGTCGAGAGAGAGAGAGAGATTTACCATAGAACACAAAGTGACCATCTGGCAGCACAGACTGGAACCCAGGAGTAGAAAACCTTGCAGACTGATCAGCGGAATGAGATCCAGCTGTGCTGCCATTAAGCTAGAAACAATAGGATCAAAACAGGAAGCAAGACACCAGAACACAGGAAATAACAAAATAAAAGCACACAGAAACCAGGTCTCGAGGGTGAGGCTAAGCTAACACTAAATATTAAACTATGGTTTTACAGTACCTTATCTGTGAGTATTTCTTGCCTTCTTCTCGTTTTCCTTCCGGACCATGGTTCTATTCCAACATGCAAGTAGACAATTTAGGACAAAAATTGTTTTTTCATATTGTTCATATTTGTTCATATTGCTGCAGCATGCTCACACTTACTTACTGTGTTTAATCTTTGTTCCTCAAATTTTCCGACCTTCTAGAACTTCTCTTCTTCAAAAATACTTTATTTCCATCTGAAAAAAGTATTTTTAAACCCCTCAATGGCACTCTGCTTCAGTGCCTAGTAGAAAATAAGCTGCTAACTTTCTTCATCTGAAAAACTTAACTTGCATTTACCTTTACCTATGGGGAGAAAAGGAGATAGAGATTCCTATAACATCAGTGATGTATGGGCCACTAACCTTGTTGTATGTGTAAATAATTACGTATTGCTGTTGCTCTGTTTGCATTGTCGTGGTTAGCAACTGATGGAAAGCTATTTATAGAAAAGTCAGCTTCCAGCAAAGCATCATAATGATCAGCTGAGTCCTTTGAGACATAGGTTTGGATCCGTCCGGGTCAATTCAACTCAGCCTGTTCCTCATTTATGGGCATTTCCACCGGCTAAAGGGGCCGACACTAACCAACACTGGACCTTGGCACACTGTGGGTCCAAAAGGAGGCTGTGACATGGCCATGGACCCTGCGGATTTAACAAGAGAAAGCAAAGTAAAATTCAGTTTGCAATAAATTTCTGTATGAGTTGTAGTATTGCGCCTCGGGTGAGCTGTTTGATGTGAAATACCGTGAATACAAACCGAAACGTTCACTGTATCGTGAGTCCATTTTGAACAAAGCAGCACTTGAAGACTATCACGCATTTCGCGAGCATATGTGAACTTGTGATCGCCTCCTGTCGTTCATGTTGCAATGTTAACGCATCTACTTTTTGAAGCTGTACTTCCTCATAATTGTTAGCCACAATCTGAGCCAGAATGCTAATAGTTCCACAGCAGACACTGATACTGAATGAAAGAGCACATGACTGCATGCTGTCATCACAGCCGCACACGTTATCGGGTTGAACCGGCATTAGTGATGTCACTTTTGGTTACTTTCTATAGAGTGGTGCATCAACTTCCACTTGGAGAGATGACATATGTTGCTGCCTGTGGTTTGCAGACATTTTCCTTATTTTATATAATCTGTGAATGAAAACAGGATCAGGATCAACCCTGGGGATGAGAAGGCCACCAGTCAGAGGAGATGATGACGGCTATTCTGACACTCCTCCAGTTTAGAAACCAAAATCAATTGCTTGCCTTATACTTACGAGTGCTAACTTCCCCTCACACTCCTCACAGAGTCGCTACGGAAATACACGGAGGAGCGGATGGAACAGAGGCGGGCCAACTTGAATTTACCAAGGCTGCTCAGACCCTGAAGCACCCACGCCTTTTTCTTCCACTATTTTGTGAGTGTGACAACTTCCTCTCACTATCCTCAACACAGTATGTAGCTCTGCACGTCACTCCATCTTAAGTCATTTAATCTGAGCCCGGCAGCTTAAGTGCAGACTTGTTTTCCAAATGAAAACACCACGGGCTGATGTGAGAGGAGTGTTTTTTGGCTTGGCTGTCTTTCACAATGATAAGCTTATTACAACACTTGAACATAAAAGTTGAGATGAAAAGAGAAAGTCTGACTTTTAATGAACGTTGCAGAATCCGACAACAGCGGTCGGAAGAGGGTGAACTTGTCACCGGGTCTGGACAGATTTGAAATTTCTCCGCTAAAGCAGGAGGCAGCCTTCTGGCTAATGTGCATCTCTTCAATTCTTCTTGGCAAGGACCAAACATGTCAACTGGAGGTGAGCCCAAACATTTAAATGTGGGCAGAATCCTCCTCGGGAAATATAAATCAATGGTGTCACAGCCTTTTGAATGGAGCGTCGGGGAAAACAATCAAGCACCAATGGGTGTAGTCTTCCTGCTGTGACTTCTTTTCGACCCAGTAATTTCTGCAGCACATTGCCTTAAATGTCAAGGCCAATTAAATCTACAAAAGCCACGTGTTCGTGCCAGGCGAGGACCAGCACCACATGGCAGAATACATTTGTTTGTGCGCGTTTATATGTTAATCTTCACTGTGTTTGCTGATGATACGATGATAGCGATTGAGATAGACTCAGATGGTACGGAGACGTATTGGAGAAAGACAGGAGACAGAAGAAATCTGTTATAAATGCAGGTACCGGGGATCTGATGAAGAAGAAGGCGACCATTTAGGATTATGATAGAGAACATATGAAGAGGACGGGTGTGATGACGGAGGATGCGGAATATGGGTTAAAATGGGTTAAGATGTGGGAAAAGCCGAAATATAAAGAAGAATATCTTGATCTTCATTTCTATGCTTGACCTCTCTACCTGAGCAACCAAATGGTTTCCTTCGAGACTGAGCTACCTACCTAGCTGTGCTATATACCTACAGAGGAACTGCCTCACCGCTCAAACCTAGCCTCCTACATAAATACACATTTCCAGGGAGAGCTATTGCTACTTTTCCACTGTACCACTTCTACCCGGGTAGAAGCGGCATGTCAACGCATCCGCTTCCAGGACAGCGGGGATAACATCTGCATTTTTCAGAACCTCCTCCAGCCTGGTTCTAGAATGCGGGCTGAAGGGGGCTGCCAGTCTTGCGCAAGGTTTCTGAACATGGATGTAAGACTTTTATGCAAAAATAGCTGTGTTTAAACAGCTTGGTTTAGCTTGCTGCGGTGCGAGCTAAGCGGGCTGTTTTCATTACAAAAGGAAGTCAGAATTTATTGATGTGTTTATTTGTTGGAAAATACATGAGCATAGTTTTTTTTTGCCCGACGAATCACAACTTCGACGCATCGGTGACTGGGTAAATGTAGGGTGTCTGGTAAATATCGGATATGCATTCATTCTACAGGTCGTGTGCGATTATTCCATCCTGATAGTAATCCTGGTTAAATCCTTCTTGTAAATGTAAATCATTGCCAAGTAAGACACTAGTTTGAATTGATCAAAATCTAAATATGGTGGAGTCACAGTTTAAGTCTTAGTAATAAAACTGTAGTAATTATTTTTGTGTGTTGTGTTGCTACATTGCTGATATGCATTACATTATTTAGTAACTAATTCTCATTCTGAATTCTGAGCTTCTATTGAACTCTACTTCAACTGTGACATCTGATCCCACCTCTATCTCTATCGCCTTTGCATATTGGGCCCTGTTTACATGGAAAAGCAAGACAAGGAGAGCTGGGCCAGGTTTGTAGAACCTGTCATGGTAAAGGGCCATAACTGTGATACCACTGGTCTGCACCTGAACTCATGTACGAGGCTACAAAGCAGAGGCTAAGGGCATAATATAATGCTGTGCTGTTGCTGTTAAAACAAATAAACAATGTATCTCCTTTTGATATTTTTCTGGCCTCTTGAACTGGATTGATCCAGCAGGAGACGTTTATTCTGAATAGAATAAAGCATCTATAGAGCGACTTGTGGACCTAATTTTGGAGGTGTTGTGATGTGGGGCATTTTTAGCATGAAGTGATCTACCCACACTTCACGTCACTTATGTCTCTAATCCAACAAGAAAATCCTTCCCACCTCCACATGTCTTTATGGTCGACCTTATCCTATGTTTATAGTTTCTGATACTGTTCTTACTACCCTCCTTCCCACCCTACCTAGCTACTTTTAACTGTAGCAAGGTTGAATAACTGGGCATTTTACAAATGTGTATTAGCTGTTCATGATGTTGCACACAGAGGTCCATATGCACTGTACTCCATTCTCATCTCAACATGAACCCAAGTTAGATGACTGTAACCCCCCTCCTCCCAGGAAGGAGTTTTCTTGTACACTGGTAGATGACAGGCCACTGAACACCCTCCTTTTTGTGTTGTCTTCCTCCAACAGAGGCTTAAATTTTTCAGACGTCAAACTTTATATTGATCTGCAACATATTCTTGGACATTTCAGTGTTTCTAAGTTCTGGATGCCACCCTTAAGACAGTGGTAACTTCCCGTCCAGTCTCTGCAAAACTTCAGAGGAAAGTTGTCAAAGTTTAGACGCAAATGTCCGCAGGCAGGTGATTGAATCAGCGCGTTCCTCATCTGCGGTCAGATTCCAGATCTACCTGGCTCATCAAACGGTGAGTAGCTACTGTCGTGGACAGCTCGTGATGAGTCCAGTCGGAGCTCAAGCCACTCGGTGGGAAAACCTTGCCGGCTTCCTCCACTTGTCTCACTCGCTGGGAAACAGACAGAGAATCCAACACCTCTTGACAAGAAGAGCACAAGTCAAAGCAATGACAAAGTCAATGTTCCTGCACCTGCCCTGAGCGCCCTCTAGGTGGTCTCCACGCAGTGGTGACAGAGAAATGACAGACCGAGTTAGACTAACACTTATCTTTCCTCCCCGCCGGACTTATTTGCAACGGGAAGTTTGTGGTGCAACATTTTAACATCCTGTTGACATCAAAAGTTCGGTGTCACAAGTTTGGCTGGTTTTTAAGGGCGATTATGCCGTCACCTCTGCCTCACCGCGAGTCACTTCGAGTTTCAAATAAATGATCACTAATTGCTACTGTCAATTGCAACTAGCACCCAAGTCATCTGCCCCAAACCACTGCCATTTGGTTGAGTTATGAAAGGCCTGCTGGTCCCTCGACCAGCGTTCACTGGTAGTTTGAGCGCACGTGTCACATGTGATCATATGAGCTGACAACACCTAAAGAAATGCTTATTGTGCCGCTGTTATCATTGTGTTATCAACCAATTGAATCACGCGAACGATGCAGCAGTTTCACCCTGTGGGGTGTCTTATCTTGTGCTTCAGTCAATGAGCAGTGGCCAGACCTGCACAGAAGTAGAGTAGCTCACTGCAACTGAGTCTGGCACCTCAACTAAGATGAAATATTATGAAACACTGAAAGAGCAATTGATGCCAGAAAATGCAATTTCTCTTTCTAACGTTTGCGTGATGCTGTGACCACATTTGGTGCGAGCCTGGCGTCAAAAAACTTTCTCTCTCTTCCTCGCGTCAGATCTCGAACAACTGACCTGTTGAGGAAGGATTTGAGAGAAGACCAAGTCTTCAACCATCTTGTTTCTCACAGCCTTTACTGTTCTTTGAGTCGCCTCTTGTCATTTAAAGGCAAAAGAAAAAGTTAGACATCCTCCTCAAACTCATGCTATTTTTATTTTTGAATTCATTGGTGACAGATGCTTATCTTCAGTAAGAAGTTAGAAATTTTCAGAATCAAATTTATTGCCATGGTCAGTATGGATCCCACCAGCTAGGAAAGTGTTTTGGAATAAAGTGCTGACAGATAAAATAAAATAAAATAAAATAAAATAAACAAAGGTTGTTCAGGGGAAGAAGGGGGAAGAAGCTGTTCCTGTGACGGGAGGTTCAAGCTCTTGTCGGAGGCACAGCAGGTTTTGGACAAACTGTTCTTCACTATGCTCCTTTCAACAAGTTTGGAGACAAAGTTGATGGGCATGTGGGCAGGAGAGAACTAGAGAGGGAGGTCCCAGGTAAAGAAGGCGGGCAAAAACAACCAATAGGTTGTGAAAGACACTGTTCTAGAGGCTGTAACTAGGATGCAGTGTTCATTTCTTTGTGTGTGTGTGTGCGATGAAGAAGGGAAGAGTTGAAGTGTATCCGACTACTTGCTTGTCTCCAAAGTATAGTTTCTCTCATATAAGTATTTTGGATGTATAGCGGTGTGAATCGTGATTTCAAATTGGATCGGATCGTAGGCAGGATCATCGTAATCGAATAGAATCATGAGAGCACTGAAGATGCAGTGGACAGTTTTTGGAACTGATAAAGAAGGAGGTAATGGTGGCAGGAGCAGCAACGCTAGACTCTGAGAAGCTCATTTCTGAAAACCCCTTGTCGATCAAGTGATAAATATTGAGGAAACGTACAGGGATTTGTTTCATATGTTGAGGTTCAAATGTCACGTCGCGGTTCGTCAATATTTCATTCAAGGTTGCTGCCACCGCCCTGTTGTTGTGAGACACATATCCCTCATCAGTTTGTCCAGCTTTAACATCCTCCCTCTGGTAAACAGTGAAAATTCACTCATGAATGGTCGCGACTCATTATTTTTGGAGTCGGTGGTGAATGTAAAACACTTCTGCGCACAACTCTGAGGAGGACATCGCGTTTCCTTTACATGACTGCGTTCTGTCTCATGATGTTTCACAGCTTCCTGCACAGCGCAGACCTCAGAACAACACAGCTTCCCATAAGTGAAAGTAAACACAGGGTTGATAGCACATTCAGCAAGAGCCTTATAGTTCCCGTGCTGGAGTCGTGCACCATCTTTGATTCCCATTGTGAGCCGGGTGAGGTTCTAAACCTTCTCCCCGGAGCAGGTGTAAGTCATTATTTGTAGCGTCACAGCTGTATTTTCCCTGGATAAGTGCGAGATGGCAGGTCTTATGTGTTCACACATCCACCGCCGCTGCCTCCCCGAACCTGCCGCCGCCTTCTTTTCATTAGTCCACTGACACTATTAATAAAAAAGTCCCCATGGACATTTTCCTCCAGACCATAATTCACAGCTAAATTCAAAGTCAAAGCTTTATTTAAAGGGGATTAAGCTATAATGTCATGACAGATACCCAATTAGGTCGTCTGGGGGTGAAGTCATCACCAGGGGCCTGCACGTATCGTAACTCTGGGAAGGTTTCCAGCACTTGTCTGACTGGAAACATCGGCAGGGATCAGAATTTATGTACAGCCCCGCTGGCGCTGTATGGAAAGGCTGGCTTTGTCTGCGCCGGCGGGATCATGCGCTCAAGCTATAGAGGAAATGATGCAGGCATTATAAAAAGCACTATATGGGAAAGAAGACCACACTGTGAAACCTCACTTGTGTTCGCACACACAATGAAGGGGCACCTCTGGGCTGGAGGATAGAAATAAAGCCTTTATATTTGAAAATTCACCATTTAATGGCTCCTCAGTGACTGGATTATTTCGTTTCACGACAATTCATATGCTCTTAAACTAAACTGAGAAAAATGTCAACCGTATTACATTCCCATGGTTCGACGGCGTGGGGGACAATATAGCTTGAAGAGGTGATGTCTTACTTTATCTTTATTTTGGGGCTTATTATTTAGTTAGAATAAAAAAGACATTTATACTGGAATAAAAGTGTCTACTGGATAGTAGTTAAAAAGCATTCTTCAATAGACTTTTCCACATTGATAAATGGCACAGTATGATCGCCACAATTTTATTTATTATATATGTGAGTAACACACACCTCCACACACTCACACACATTTGTATTTCCATCCTTGAGTGGACATTGTGTTGCCATAACCCTTTCCCCAGCCTCTCACCCTAAACCATCCAAAACAAATGGCTACATTTAACCAGGACTCTGAACCAAACTTATTATTTTGAAGTCTTCATCCTCAAACTGAGACTTAACCTCATGGGGTCCAGCCAAATGTCCCGACAAAGTCTTATGGTCCTCACAAGGATGGTGTTTTGTCAAGAATTGATCCCCACAAAGCAAGATAAACAACCCCCCCCACCAAAAAAAACACATACACACAAGTTTCCACACAGTTGCACACAACCGTTGATCCAAAAATAGCGAAAGCGGGAATAAGAAACATCATAGACATCATAAGAACTGGTCTTCACCCTGCTCCTTTTCAGTCTCTGCATCATGTAAGAAGAAATACTGACAGAATTGCATGAAGTGTATGGAACAAAAAAGAGTTACAAAAAAATGTTACAAAGAGTCATGTGTCAAGTATTGTTTGAAATGTCTGTAATTTATCAGAGAATTGAAATAAACATTCATTCATTTATTTCTACTTTTTAAAGTCACATACGCAAGTCATTTACAAATAAAACTAAAACTATTTGCAGAAAAGATTCAACCGCTTCAAACCAATCAGAGCAGGCTTCCGTTTCTCAGTGTTACTTGCCTGAATCTGAAACATGGCGCAGTGTAGTTAGTTCCTGTGGACTGACAAAGAGGTGTAAAAACTCTGACACTCAAAATCGGTGTTTTCCAATAGCACTGTTTTTGTTGTCATAATCTTGTTTTGTGTGGATGACTGACCAGATGGTAGAGGAATATATACTTGAGCAGATAACCAGCTCTGTGTGGACACGGTCACAACCTCTTCCAGTTGTTTTTTATGTTGTGAGTCTGCTTGCTGTTTCTCTGGAGGTTTCCATAACTCGATCAGTCTGCTGGGTTCGACACCTGCACTCAATCACCCTGAGTGCCGGCTGACTCTGATAAGAAGCATCCAGACCTTCGACCGGACGTCGGAGCGCCGCCTATCTTCCTTTTTTTTTTTCTTTTTCATGAAGGTAATGTGGTCATCTCATTGACGTGTTTGCTCGCTCTCTGGTGTTTTGCTATTTTGTTCGTTGTGTGTGTGTGTGTCCTTGTTCTGGGGTTGTCTCTTCCAGTTTGGACTCCGAGTGACTGTTTTCCCCCCGAAGATGTGTATTTCTGTGTGAACCTTCTCCCTGTGGATGTGCGTTTTTTCCAACTGTGACCCTTGAAAATTCAGATTTTTCTATTTTTACACTTGTCTCCAGCCTTTCCTTCTGCTCCTGGCTCTCTTGTTTGCACACACACAACATGGACCTCAGTCTGAATTTGCTTCAATTAATACGGAAAAAAAAAAAAGCCCGCCACAAAGGCCCATCCAGAGAAGCAACCAGTGGCAGCTGGTAAAAAAAAAAAAAAAAGTAATCTAGCACAACACTAGTGCTCTGTTATAAAGCCCTTGTAATAAATCCTGATGTAAACAAATATTAAATATATTTATATATTACTATTAAATTTAACTTAAAATAAAACTTATATTTAAATGTTTTTATTATTATTTATGTGAACATGAAACGCAATAATTTTGAAAACCAGGATTTGAACATACAGTGGTACCTCGGTTCTTGACCACAATCCGTTCCAGATGGCCGTTCGAGAAGCGATTTGTTCGAAATCTGAATCGATTTTTTCCCATTACAATGAATTAAATAATGCGTTCCAAGCCTTAAAATAGGCTTTTGTAGGAGTGAATGTAGAGTGTCTGCTGCAGGTGCGCTGTTCCTCTATGTGTGTGGCCGCTGCATGTGGGAGGGGTTGCTGAGTGAGTGACGTCTCTCCAGAAGTGAAGAGGTGCCCGGTGCGTGTCCAGCTCTGAATGTGCGCTTCTGTGCAGTTTGGCTGTGACAGTCAAGTCATAAACCAAGTCACGCTCTGTCCCAGACTCGCCTCATCCCTGTCCCAGCTCCAGCCCACAACAGGACATCAAACCCTGGAGGAGAGGTGTGGAGAGCGAGCACCTCCCCTGTGACACTCTACCACGGTCCAGTGCGGAGACAGGAAAGGTTTTACACCTCAATATGAAGAAAAAACAGTCAGTAAATGTAGCTAACGGGACACGTCTGCATACAGAGGCTGCGTTATACACAATAGCAAAGCGCGTCGTGGGTCAGCTGATCGGTCCACGCATGTTATGTTTTTTCCGGCTTTTTTCGGGGGCGTTCGAGTTCTGGATTTTCGTTCGAAATCAGAAGCAAAAAAATCGCGAAAATTTTTGTTCGAAGTTCGGGATGTTCGAAAACCAAGGTACCACTGTACGTCTGTCACCATTCATCCTAACTCCACCACGTTTGCACTTCCTAAAAACGCATGTTAATCTTGACAAAAGCGAAAGTAGTGCCAGACACAGCCTCTGCATTTAATGGAAGCAGAAGAAGAGTGTCTACTGAATTTATGGAGAGCTGCCATCAAGAAAAAAAAAAAAAAACTTGGGGCATTGCAAGAAAGGGGTCCTTCGGCAACAGTAGTTTGCTGCTTGGGTGAATTTCTGATGCCATGTGACCAATCTGAGTCTGTAAATGGCAGAGCTGTTGTGCTGTAGGGGCACATTTTCCTAGTGTCCCCAGAGCAGGAGTTGATGAATGGAAGGCTGTTTTCTCCAAACTATTTTTAATAGGTGACAGGATCTAGTGCACTGTGAACGTTCAAAACAGTCAAGATGAAGGATTATTAATCAAATATGATGAGGAGAAGGTTTCTTTAAAAAAATAAAAGTTCAAACTTGACCAACATTGAGCTCTGGCCTGGACCTTGCTTGGTTTGAAGGCTCCTCAAACATCTATTGAAACGCAGCATATATTTACTAGTGAAGGCTGAAGGAGGTGTAATGAACAGTTTGTGTGTTGAACCACCATTTTAATAAAAAAAATTTAATCATTTCTCAGACCTAGAGCTTTGAAAATCAGGACACGTTCATGAAACCTCGGCAGCCAACTGACTTCAACATTGTCTTCTGCTGCTGAATCAATTCACATCTTCTCTGTTTTTCTTGACGTCTTTGACTTACTGAAGTGAAACACGTTTGAAATCAAAAAGACTGGATTGAAGCAGTAATCTAATAAACAGCCTCAGGTCTCATGCTTGCCTGACGTTCCACAAACTTCCATAATCCCACTGCAGACCACAAAAAAATAAAGTAAAGTAAGTAAGTAAGTAAATAAAACTCCATGCCAGTAATGTAATGTAATGACATTTTCAAATGGCTATACTTTTATGTACTTTTTCCACACCGGTCTGTCACCACTGTCAAGGTTCTAAAAGACTTTGCGTCCCCACTGCAAACTTCAGTCTGTGTGACAGTGCTCTGTCAACCTCAGACGAGCACCGAAATGTTCACAATCTCCTGCCTTGTTACGTGTCTTTGTCAGAATGTATTGTCAATAGTGCGAGTACGACGTTAACATTTATGCGAGGATGCAAATGGCCACCTCCTGACTCTCTGTCCCTCTGACAGTTTGTGTGACGCCCGAATTATTGAGAGAATATAACGCCACTCTTGACTCTGAAGCTTCAGCGTTTCATGACGTCACTCACAGAGAACCTGGCGTGCAGTTGTGCACGCACACATTGCTTTAAGTGTGTGGAATAAAAACAAACAAGAGGCTCTGATACTTACCGTACCAATACACCGTGTACTAAACAGGATACTCCTTTACAGCCTTCATTATAGTCGACTAAATCGTTGTTTTCGTCTTGTATGTTGTGGCCTAGTGGAGACTAAGACTGAAACTATTTCAATGACAAAATTGGGATTAAAACTAAATTTGCATTTTAGTCAAAAGACTTTGACTAAATTCTGCTGTGAAACACTCACCACCACTTCATGAATCTTCATTTTCACGCCGCAGATCATTGATGAAGATCATCCATGTAGCTGTCTGGATTTGACCCAAATGGTTTGCTGTCTTTACGTTTATCTTGAGTCGAAACAGTCATGGTAATACAGTAGTTTCCTCGAGTCACAGTTGCGTTTGATCCAGTGCTCAGTTTGGTGACAATTCAACTGACATTTCAAGTTTCATCAGGTCTCTCACTGCACAGATCACCACAAACCTCTCACTTTCCTTCAGCTCTGCTTCCCTTAACCAAAGAGCATTTAAGGTGGATTCACGCAAAAAAAAAAAAAAAAAAATCCTGCTTAAACTGGTTTGAACTCTCCCTGTCAGTATCACGTTATAAAACTCACTCCATAATGATCCAATTTTGCGGAATCACCCGGTGAAATAATCTGTGCACAGAGCAAATGGGCTGAAAATGATGATTGACTGTGTCGGGCGATTTCTCATTAACCTCTCAGTGTATCGGGAAATTACAGCGGATGTAGCGCAGAGCTTTTTCCCCCCGTATTTAGAGGTCCGCTGTGATTTCACTTCAAGGTCAAATGTCTGTAAAGATTGATAATAAGCCAATAATACACGCTAATCATGCACTCTAAATCCAAATAGTTTAAGTAGTGGCAGTCAGCGCTGCTTAAGTACTTTTTGCTTCACTGTACTTTCTATTTGGATTCATCGTTTCATTATTCAGCGTCAGTGATGGTAAAGGTTTGGGAGACACTTCTTATAATGTGTATAATGCTTATCATTTTCGGTGCATCTTCACTCACAATAACTTGGAATTTTTCACAAAATGTAATTTCTAAGTTTTCCTTTACTCTTAGCCTTAGCATTAGCATTTTCTCACTGAAAAAAAATCAGCATAAATAGAAATTAAATAACATATGTCACTAAGGAGGGAGACAATGCCAGATCTTAGCACCTGAAGAAGAGCCTTCGGATTTCGGATTCTTTTGGATTTGGACAAATATTTCAACAAGACCTTCCGCCATTTATAAGCTAAGAGCTATCTCTCAGTTATGACTGGCTGGTGGGGCTTCATGAAACAGTGTTCTTATTTTCGGAGGTCAGACGGTGGTGCTCTCAGTTAAAATGTTTGGATTCAATGAAATAGCTGGTCAAGTCCAAGGATTTTAGAGCTATTGAGAGGGGTCTGAAAATTTGGACATTGTTTCATGAAGCCTCGTAAGCTCATCACTACAAGCAGCTAATGAAACATACGTAAAATATGCTGGCAACAGTGTGGAAATAGAACTGCTGGAAACACAAGACGTGGCACAATTGCTGTATGTCAAACAGACAAACAACATTTATAGCATCACCCTCAGCCTCAACATGAACATGTGAGCATATGCACAAAAATAATCCCATATATTTCATTTATTTCATGATGATGGTCTGAGACTTTGGAGCGCTGATCCTTAGAGGATTTGTTTCAAAAACACGGTTTTGGACGGAATAAGTGTGGGAAAAAATAAGTTAATTAATTAATAAAAAATAAAGAGCTTTTGTTTCATGGAAAAACAAACCATAAAGTTTTTTTGTGTGTTTTTTTATTCAATTTATTCATTTTTGCTTGAAAAAAATAAGCAAATCATTGAATTTATTTTATAATAATAATAAGAATTATTATTATATTAGTGCACATCAGCCACCAACAATAATAATAACCTTGCACACATTCAATACAAACATAAACACATTTCAATGAATTTATATTATGTTCTAATGTTTTGTTTCAAACACACCAATGGTTTTGGACCCAAAAAGTGTGGCCAAAAATAAACAAATAAATATCTAAATAAATAAATAATAAAGAGCTTTTGTTTCATGGAAAAAAATATATAATGTTTTCTGTGTTTTTATTCAGTTTATTCATTTTTGCTGAAAAATAAGCAAATCATTCATTCATCATTTCATCATTTATTTTATAATAACAACAATAATAACAATAATAATAATAATAATAGTGAACATCCTAACCTTGTGCACATAGAATACAAACATAAACACATTTCATTGAATTTATATGATGTTCTCATGTTTTGTTTCAAAAACCCTCATGGTTTGGACCCAAAAAGTGTGGGCAAAATAAAACAAACAAATAAATAAATACAAAATAATAAAGGAGCTTTTGTCTCATGGAAAAAACTAACTAATGATTTTTGTGTTTTTATTGTATTTTTATTGTGTTTTTATGTATTCATTTTTCTTGAGATTATTTTTGTTTTCATTTAATATATCTTTATTGAAAAGCTCCATGTCATAGAAGGGTCATGGTGGGTCCCAAAGTTTGAGCCATTGAGAACCATAAAATAGGCTTTTAGATCCTCAAATAAATAATGTGACAACAACTCTACAAGTTGGCATGTGCGTCGTAAACCATCAAGAAATGAATACGCCACAATGAAAAGTCCATATCTGGTTCCGTGGGCGGCAGGGGCTTCTGCTCCGGCCCACTTCCGAAACATGAGGGCTCGGTCCCTCTCCCCGTCGGCTCGGGACATATGTTGGCGGATGTTGCTCGTCTTGTTACGCTTCACATGTTTTATTCACGCTCTGCTGCTTGTTAATGTAAATGATGTGTCAGTTCACATGCGCCCTCCACATGCACATATGGACGCAGCACTTGTGCATGGTAATGAGGCCGTGCGGCAGCAGACATGCACGGATGTGGTCACGCTCCATTGCTAAGCGATTACGCGAATTAATGTCCATGAAACACAGTTGACCGTACAGTAGGTCATGTGCGAGGGGAGACGCAAGCATGCGTTCACACATGCTCACACATACAGAAGGCCCCAGCACAGGCATGTGCACCCTCCCCACCACACACTGTTGATGCTCATGAGGAAGTGGGCTGATTGTTCTGCAACGCTGAGTCGATTCTGAGTCACAAGTTCTTTTAGGGTTAAATTAACGCGCGTTTGACAGCAAAAGGAATTTCTCTGTGATGTTTTTGGGAGGCGAAAGCGTCACGCGTCAACAAGGCTAAGCTAAGCTAATGGCGCGCTGAGTGAAGCCTGGAAAATAAAGTCAGGGAATAAAAGTTAACTTGAGAGTTGTTATGGACATTTTAATATAGTATACTAGAATATATGTTTTCAGCTTTTTTGCAATATTTAAATCTTTTAATTTATTTTTATTTTTCATTAAATCTCTGTTCCAGATTAAAACAATATTGTGCAGTAAATAATTTATACACAAAAAATGATTAATGTCATGTAAAAAATTTTTTTTTAAATATTTTTGCAAAAAGTGTTCGCAACTCACCCTCTTCAATTTTTAAGACAAAAATAGAAGGGAATCCTGTTTTGAAACGACGAGCCAACTGTGGAATCAGGACAGAGCAGATTTTTAAAGTCGCTGCTCCACTACTAATGTTCTCAAATTGCTTATTTCACCCCCCCCAGATGAAGAGATCTGCATCATTCTTCACCAACACAACGGTATGAAACTAGAGCTGGACTCACAGTGGAGCACCACAGTGACAGAGACAGAAGCTCCAGCAGCCTGTCAGCTCCGCTCACGTCTTTATCTCTTTTTTTCTGCCTTGTGCTGAGGAGACGCGTGGGAGAGGGGCCTGCCTGTGGCGTACCGAAGAAGGAAACGTCCATTCTAATATCCTGTCTGGAGTGAAAAACTCTCTCCATCAGCCTCGTGTCTATCAGAGGATCTGGCTGGATCTGGTGTAGGCAGGATGATATCTGATGTTTCCTGTTTGCGCTGGTTTCTCAGAGAACACAGCAAGAACACGCGGCATAGTAATATGGAGACGGAGGGTGTTTTTGAAACAGATGAATTTTCAGCATGAAAACAGAAGAGAAAGTCACAACATCAAAGTTAAAGCAAAGATACAGATGTAAAATGTGGTGCGACGCAGAAAGTTGTCTTAGAACGTCAACTGATAAATGAGCTTCAACTGTGGCAGTGCACCGTGGGACTTGTGCTGTTAGTATTCCAGACTCTAATACATGCTCACGAAGGTTGGAACACTCAAAGTTGAATCCAGAACCGGAACATGGAGGTCTGATTTTGACAGATCATATAGCAGATGGTCGCTCCTTATCCAAGGCACAAAGGATCATCGCGGACTCTACTCATCCCCACTATACACTGTTCTCCCTCCTTCCATCCGGCAGACGGTTCCGTAGCATCCAATGCAGAACCACCAGATTCAGGAACAGTTTCGTTCCTGGTGCTGTCAGGCTGCTGAACGTTAGACAATAGCTGCAATACTGTTTATTTGTTTATTTGTATATCTCCCTGACTAGTATTTATATTTATTTATTTTTGGACATATAGTTTTGTTTTTGGAAACCGGAGGCATCAGACCGAAAATTTGTTGCCATAATATAGTGATATGTTTTTGTGCAATGACAATAAAGAAAGTCTAAGTCTGAGTCTATATTTACTTTAGATTTATTTTATCTTCTAAGTCGGGACATAAATGTCGGGACATAAATGTCCTGACTTAGAAGATAAAATAAATCATAAATGTGCTAACATAAATAAATAAATAAATCATATATATGCTAAAATAGTTCCAAAGCAACTCTCAAGTGGCGCATCAGGCACCGCTCCAACTTGCCTCACATGACCTTACAATACTGCTCAGCCTGTGGGGGATATGTAGGTGTAAAAATAACTCCTGAACTTTCTTGTTCTTCTGTGTAATTGCCATGTGTGTCTTCATTCACTTGCTGCTTTGTTGAGCTATCAATTGTGAAGTCATGTGGATGAATCCAAACTGCCACATACCCTTTCAAGTTGTATACAAGTGAATAAGGGCGACTAAATTTAGGTTTGTTTTCATAGTACATCGCAACAGAAACAGTGATTCGACATTTTATTTGAAGATGAGAATCACTTTGTTGTTTACATATTAGCATCTCAGCAATTCGCATTTTTCATCAGCTACTGCTCTAACAAGTATATTGTGTTATTACTTTGGTTAAAATCGTCAAAAGTACTGCAGTAATAACATGTGTAAATTAGTCAAATGTTTTATTCACGCTCTGCTGCTTGTTAATGTAAATGATGTGTCAGTTCACATGCGTAAATTAGTCAGACACCTGTCATCACATCAGTCGGTAGAAAATAATTGAGGAAAAACACGGTTAAATGTTTAAGTGCACATAGCAAAACAACAAACATTAGGTAATGCAAATAAAAAAACATAATAAAATGCTATAGATCTTGTTTTAAATGAATATGTGTTCTAATGTCCGACAGACAGGTGAGAATAATTATATAGAATGAGAAAATAACATTGTTTAAAGTGGTCCTGAATACACTAAAAAGACACTTTATCAATAAATAAATCACAATATTTCGCAGAGTAATTTAAAGATAACATTGAAGACGATATTTCCATCCACCATTTTTACAGATTTCCTGTTTCTCACTGTTCCATTTATCATGAAATCGACGCCTCCCAGACAGAGGGGCGGTAGGTGACGGGTGTTTTCGGGGTGCGGGGGTGATGGTGTTGCCCTGGGCCTCTTGTACAGAACCCAAAACAAAAAGAACGCCCCAATCACCAGCATGGGGTGCAAAGTGCAGCTGCCCCGCTAATGAGATTTTAAAACGGGCCATAACGCTCCCAGAACCGGCTCCTGCCCGGAGAATTATATGCTTCACAATTTGATGGATTCAAAAGAAGAGAGTGGGGGGCGCGGGGTCTCGTACATTCGCCTGTGTGTCTGACAACAGCCTGCAGCTACAGCAACCTTGAATAACCGTGAGGCTGGAGCACGTTGCGACGGAACATCCAAGCGTCGGTGATGTAGGTCAGCTCACTTGTCACAAGACAACACCAGACTGTCGCTCATAAAAAAGAAAAAAAAAAAACATCATGGAAGCAGACTTCATTATCATCATGAAACACGATCTTATTATCGCGTCGCCCATGTAGAACGTGTATTTAATTTCGCTTCATTCCAAGAGCCATCACGTTCTCCATCTGACTTGGTTCAGCGCCTTCGCAACTGAGCTGCAAAACTGCTAATTGCTGTGATAATATTCCATAAAACTGTGTGTGTGGACGGGAAGGGGGAACTTCAAGTGATAATCAGCCGTCATTTTTGCCCTGGGATTCGGAGATGATTTATGATAGCTGGAGTGGATCAGGGACGTAACGTGTGATGTGCAACAGACAGGGTTACAAGCTACGCTGCATGCCTAAAATCACACAAGAAAAATGCCCTTGTAGAAGCCTGGGGGCATTTGACAGCCAAAAACCTAAAGCAAAATATAAGCAAACCATTTCATTTATTTTATAATAATTATTATTATAATAGTGCGGCCACCAATAATAATCTAACCTTGAACACAGAGAATACAAACACATATTTCAATGAATAGATCATGTTGTAATATATTTTTCGTAATAAATTGTAGTTTATTTATAGAAATAATTTATTTTTAATTTTAAATATTAAGTATTTTTCTTAAAAAAAATCTTCACATTTCTAATAATAATTTTATAATATTGTTTTTTTTATGTTCAAATAATTTTCTAATAATAATGATTAGAAAAACAACAACTCAAGCTATGTTTTTCTAGAAAACCAATAAAAAGAGCTTCAACTTCAGATAAGGTTCCTGTCTTGGAACAAATCACAAACTTTCAAAGGACGAAGCATCTTGATCCGACAGATATCACGATCGCTTCTAACCCACACCAGTGGATTGAAACGGGATAATGACGTCATCTGTCTGAACTCCATTTGGGGCAACAACGCTGCCCCCCTCAGGCACCGAACGTCACTGCAAACATGCAACTGTTTGCTTAGCAGTAGCTAGCAAGAGTTGGCGGAATGTTTCGCTTCTCATTGTTCGGAAAAACGTCCGAACTTCCAGGTCGATGAAAAGTAGTGAAGACGCGGAAGACGATCCTGGTCTCATCCCAGTCAGCTTGATGTCGGTGGCACCATGGAGGCTTGAACGTAACAACTGCAGGAAATAATATCAAATTATATGGGGTCAGCTGTGTTGTGGGTGTGTTGTTCCTCCGTGCACATGTGCGCGTCACTCACCAGCGAGACAGAGACGGACTGTTATCTGAAGACGTCTTTTGTAGCAGCGATGAGTCGTCTTTGTGGGGGGGAAATTGAAAAACATTAGCATGATAAAGGCCGACTCGGGCCGTCGTGCTGGTCACGTGACGCCTTGGTGAACAAGCGCACAGATCGAAAATGACAGGCAGATCATTCACACACACACACACACACACACACAAGCCGCTGCCAATAATATCAGGGAGAGGCAGCGTTCAGGGTTCGCCATCAAGACCTGCTCACCAAACACTCGCTGCTTGTCATTTCTTGAGGGGGGTGTTGTACGTACACAAGCAACTCTTTCTTTTGATCTGCTGTGTTTTAATGTGCGGTTTGTGTGTGTGTGCGTGTGTGTGGGAGCAGGCAGGCATCTGTGGGCCTCTCTAATTAGAGAGTGTGTTTCGGGCCAGGCTCTTGTTTTAAGATCCCATTTCAAAGCGAAGACATCCAGGGCTTATTTTGGGGTCTGGAACGTGTTGGTTTATGCACAAACCTCGCTCCGTGCAGCGGCAGCGATCGGTTCAGACAAAGGTCTTTTTAAGCAGCGACGCAAACTCGCCTGGGCGACTGGAGCGGTGCTCGACATCGCCCCCTGGTGGCGCGGGACGGGCGCGGCAGCGGCGGCTCATTAATCTCATCTCACGCGTGTTCACAGAAATCAGGTCAGTTGAGATGAGATTTGGACGGTAATTTGATGCAGCCTTCATTTGCTCCTGTCGCCGCTGCTCTTTGTTCACGCGCTCCCACCTCATTGGCTGAGCTCGACAAGAACCGCTACCTTTCATGCGCGTCGCGCCTCTCCTTTGTCCTCGTGTTCGCGCCGCCATTCTGTCACACGCTGCGTTCACGGTGCGGAGTCTGTGTCGCTAATAGATGGCATTTAATCCTTTGTTTGACCAACACGCGTGTGGTTCTGAGTGGCCTTGATGCCTTGTGTTGTGGTTTGAACTCTCCCAACTACCGTCTTTTAATCCCTAGAGAGGACCGACACAGTCCACCTGTGAAGTTCTGACGCTCTCCGCGTGCTGGTGCTTCGTTTTCTGTCGTTTGTGGCAGTGAATCGACTCGTCTTCAGGGCGTGTCCTTTGGCCTGTTGATGATGTTTAAAAAGAGATGTTTGCTGCCCTCTAGTGGGAGAAGACAAAACTGCACTGGCTGTCGATTTTTACAAAGCAAGCGTCAATAACAAATAACGCAGACGAAGAAGCTAGGAATTTGATACATGAAATTCAAAACGAATGGCCGGAAGTATAAGAGAAACTGAAGTTAAATAAATTGTGTAAATTTTACAATTAGATTTTGAATTCTTTATTGTTATTGTATACATCTCGTCACATTGAAATGTTGCTTGCCGTCTCTCTCCCGACTGCACACGATAGATCAATTACCGAAATATCCTAGATGGAAGACAATAAATGGGACTTCGCTTGAAATTCAATTTTATTAAAAAAAAAAAAAAAAAAAAAAAAAAAAAATCAGGATGAAAGCACAAAAACATGTTGAACAACTGAGCACATCCTGATGTTGAAGCTCACTCAGTGTATTTGTTTTAAATTTCAAAATGGAATTAATGACTGATAAGTTAATAATAAAGTCTACAGTTTTTTTTTTTTGTTTTTTTTTTTCAATTGTCTGATTACATGTCCTACTAAAATATATTTTAAAAACATACATATTTGGTGGATTGTGATATAAAAATTAGAAGAAATAAATAAACATTTAAATTAGACAAGTGCTCCATGTGGTTCATTTTTCCAAAAATGTAGAATTATTGCTTTTTTTTAACTTTACATAACATTCTTTCAAGAGTTGGAAATAAAGTAATAGTTTCATTTAAAAAAAAAAGAAAAAAATATTAGGAAACACAATATGGATGTCAATGAGTAGAGTGGCAGAGGTCTGAGCTTTGAATGCTTTTGTCGTTCATGATTTGTTTTTAGTTCTTTTCATGAATGTTAGAATTTGAATGAAAACATTTGAAACAAACAATAATTCTCATAATTAGTGTTAGTATTTTATGTCATGAGTAATAATGTGGCAGGACAAAATCATTGGAGCTGTTGTGTAGAACAAGTGAGTGAATGTTCCTGAAATCCTTTTATGAATTACACTTACTTTAAACTGTGTAATATTACAGTACATCACGTATAGTGTAGAAGCATCATTTCGTTTTACTTTACAGAGGCTGAAATGGAGCAGAGGGAATAACAGTTCCTTCAAATCATCAAAGTCTTCAGAGAAACATTTCAGTGTCTGTGTCAGATACATTTCCTTGAAAACCCTCATGATGTTGTTTAGGTCTTTGGTTTCCTTTGGCAGTGAATTCCACATATACACTCCACACACTGTTGGACATGTTGTAAAGGCACTGTGCAAAGAACTAGCAACGTTGTCTCATTTAAAAAATAAAATAAAACTGCACAAGCTGACAAACATGGTGAGGAATTCAAAACTAATGGAAGATGAAGATGCAGGGTTAAAAAAAAGGCAGATAATGGAACACATTTTTAGGAGGTGTGACAGTGACAAATCTGCCAAAGTTATATTTCTGCACAACTGAAAATGTAACTGTGTTTTAGAGAATAGAAAACAGTAGAGCTGGAGTTGGACAGAGCTCTGGATTTTCATTTTTGATGGCTTTTTTCTCACGCTGCTCCATCTTGTCCACGCTCCGCTGCTTGTATCCTGTTGTGTCTCCTCCTCTTCTTTCTCAGTTTGGTCACCGTCCTCTTCACATGCAGAGTCCAGGCCTGTTCAGTTCTGATGCTCAGCCTCACATTTACTCCACCTTCACACTGTGCCAGAGACGTTAGTGATGGGCGGGTGAGGCTTGAGCTCAGTAGGTGGCGCTCTTGGTTTAAAATGACGCGAGGTTTCATTGAAATTAGGGGTCATTATTTTCGAGCCAAGAGTGCCACCTAGTGGGCTCTGAAAAGGAGGCCACTGCTCCATCAGCCTGTCTCTATTCCTACAAGTGCAATTTTACAAGGAAGGATGAGTGAGGGTACCTTGACATCATCTGACTTGAGACTCATCCATTGTTGACTTACGTCTTTGGTCTTTGTTGAACATTGTGTGGTGCTTTGACTGTGCTGTAATCATTGATATTGTAATAAGAAATAAAACCTCTATATTGGTTTTTCCTGATGCTCTAATGTTATAAAAGGCTGCGTGTGTCCAGCAAAAACACCGGTAATGTGGGGAATATTTCTGTCGCTCGTCCTCCTTCCATCTCCTCTCCGCCTCTCGAGTCTGTGACAGGTGGTCTGAGGATAACGGGGGTCAGCGCGGAGCCGGGGCCACTTCACTTTCACTCTCCTTCAGCCTGACAGCATCTGAATTACAGTAAATGATGGTCCTCCTTGGCCACAAAGTGTTTTGACCTGTCGCCGCATCCCCCACTGCCCCTCCACCCCCTTTGTTAATGGGTCCCCTATGGGTGGCCCCCCTCGCCCCAGCTCAGGAGGAAGGCTGTCGGAGGTGAAACCACGTTGAATCCAGTCAGAGGGATGTCTCAGGTCAGCTGGTGGTCAAGTCGCGGTGACATCACGTCACAGACGTCATAAAATCCAGTCGGGGGGGTAGAGAGTCGCGCGTGCATGTTTCTTTTTACATGTTTTATGAGCCCCCTGGTATTTGCTTGCGTGGCGTTTTTGACCTTGTGTCGCATATGTTGCTTTATGGCTTCAAATCTACATTTAATCACAGCTCAGATCGAGGTGGGCTGATGGAGAGCAGCAGGGTCCTGGGCGCTGTGGTGACCTCCAGCAGTCTGAGACGTGAGGTCAGCGCCGGCGTCTGGGGTGGGACCAGGCTGAAACACCATATTCGGACGCAGTCAATCATTTATTTGTTGCAGCCGGTGAGAGAATAACAGACTCGGGAGCTGTAGCAAACACCCTTAGGGTCAGACCATTTGTTTCCTCACTGAATAGACATGACTTTACAACTAAAATGTATTTAAAATAGCAGCGACACTGCCAAGAAACAAGATTGGATCATGAAAACTATTGTAATGACTCTAAAAGAAATACAAAAGTCTAAGTCATGTGAGACTTTAAATATCTGTCTGGCATCCATTTGTCAGAGAGAAGAGCTGAGCCACGAGGCAAACCCTCATCCTCCTTATTCCCTTTCTCACAGTGGTCATGAACTCTGACACTGTGATTTAAATCTTGGATAAATGGCACTCTCGGTTTTTGGGGCTAAACTGGTGATGTAAGCCAATGTGAGAGGTTCTTTCATAGAGCAGCTGAAGTGCGTGTATGTCGTTCAGTATGTGACGTGGTCAATGCAGCGGTTATGAAGAGATCAGGGAGCCAGTTGAAGAGATGACCCACGCCGCGCCTCAGATTTTTCATCAAAACATGATCAGTGCTCTATGTCAAAGCTCAAGCCAAGAAATAAAGAGCTAAAAAGAACAGCATTAAAATACTTTTTTAGCTCCATAAATGTTTAAATACACTGAATAAAAACAATGTTAAACCAATCGGGCACATTATGTTTGAAAATTTTAAGAACTCAGAAAATATATAGTTAGTGTCAGATAAAACTGTTTCGTGCAAATCAAAATAAAATTTTAATTTATATTTTTTTCGGTTTTCCCTTTTATTTAAAGTTACTAGTATAAACCTCTTGTATTCATTTAATTCTTCAATTGAGTTTTTTTTCCTTTCCCCTTTTTATATTCAAAGGTGACTCCTTTAATGCAGTTTGTGTTTGTCTCCATTCTTATTCAATGTGAACAATACTTTCGTCATTCTCCACTCGCTTGAATGGCGTGTGTTTCGACAGCGCGGCCTCCTCGTTTGAGTGTGCAGTGCCTCTCTATCATCTATAGGTGGCAGCATTGTAGCAATAAAGACAGTCGAACGCATCAACTCGTTTCGAATTGAACATTTTAAAACGGGATTATGAGCAAATGCTTCTTAGAACTCCAACTTACACTTCAATTATCAGTAAATCTACTTTCCTTTATGCTTTCTAGATCTGTGGTGAGCGGTTTAAAAGGCGCTTTGTATTCGATTCATGAGGTGAAATACATCAAGTCCAACTTTCCAAGTGCCTTGAATGCGTCGCAACTTGAAAGCGATGTATCGAGCAAAGCTGTGAGTTCAATTGAAAGCGGAGCTGTGTTTTCCTGAATGTGGCTGTGAGGCCTATAGAACGTGAGGTAGATGCATTTCCCATTAGAGCTACTCAAAACAACAACAGCTCAGATCTTTCATCGTTTACAGCCCAATGAAAATGATCCACAATCTTCAAACGTACAAACAAAAGCAATAATTACAACAAGAGGTGCATCACTTGAAACAATCAGTGTAATTCATGCCTTAATATTTCTTATTAAAACTCTTTAAAACCAGTATCCTTCCGATTTATCTGTTTACTTATTTATATTTGATATTGTTCTGTAAATTGGTTTGTGTAAAAACTTATTTATAGTGACATAATGCTTTTTTCTGCTGTAGTGTGTATGTGTTTTTAAATTTTCTTTAACTTTATCAGTTAAAAATGATGGTTAAACAGTAAGTAATTGTGTTGTGGTCTGTTCTGTGCAGTACATTCATATTAATGAATGATATTAAAAAAGTTTTCACTCATGGAACAGCAACTCAGGAGTCAACAGTTTGTCTATGAGACACCTAGATGTTCGTCCAGATCTGCTAAGGATCCTCAGTTGATTTTCCTCACAGTGGAACTAATAATGGCCGACTTGTCTAATCTAAAAACGGAAAAGGTTCTTCACTGAAGAACAACAGTCCAGACTGTTGCGGCTGGCTCCATTGAGTCACAGCGGTGTGTGTTAACCAATGTTTGTTTGTCGACATAGTTACCCAATAAATGTCCAGAAACTTTCCCAAAAGACGTCACAGCAGTATCAGACATTCAATTGTAGAAATAACAGTGGTCCCAAACCGTGGTAAGAGTTGAACCAGTGAGTCATGGGACGTGTGGAACAGGTGCTTCACAGGACTCGGGGGGGTCGGAAGCTCACGGAGCCTTCAAGCTCTGCAGCCATATATCTGCCTGAACCCCTGCTGTGTGTGTGTGTGTGTGAACTTATGTAGCTATATCTGTGGGGACCACACCTCAATGTGGGGACCTGCACAAGGTTAAGGCTGAATTTGGGGATTAAAACTTCAAAATAACTTGCAGATTATACTTGTATTGGTCCTGGTTATTCCAGGTTATTGTTTGGAGAAAGCATGAAAGTCAATGAAAATGTCCCCACAAAACATAAAAACATGACTATGCGCATGTGTGTGAGGAAAAAAAAGAAAAAGAAAAAAAGTATATTTATAATATTCATTATTCATATTCATTATATCATTCATTATTTAGTGGTGGGACTTTAACCAGTTAATGACGACTAATTTATTACAAAAACTTGTTAAAATATTTAAGCATTTAATGGTTTTAATTTAATTTTATTTTATTGAACAGTTTGCTTTCCAGACAACAGGGAACCTTTGTAAGTGCAGTAGCTCCTGGTCCACTGATCACAGTGATGTACAAGACACGTGGCAGCTAGGATGAGGACAGCAACAACAAACATGGAGGAATCCCTGAACAAAAGCAAACAGATGCTTTTGTTTGCTTTTGGTCAGATGTTTTTCGCTACACAATGACCAGGGTTTCCACTACTCTGAATGGACTTGAAATTCTTATAACATTGAAATTCTTATACAAATAGTTTCAAGACATTAAAAGAGCTTAAGTTTAAATAAGGTGATATAAAAACTTGAATATAGCCACCATCGACATTTATTGTCCAACTGATGCAAAATAAACAATATTTTGTTGTTTAAATGTATGTATGGCTCCATCATTTGATTCAGTAATATACCAAATTCATTCACATTGAAAAATGTTCACTCATTCTAGTGAAGTCTGACGGTGCCAAAAACACTTGAATGCACATTATTGTATACTTTGACAAGAAAATATTTCGTTTCAGACTTTGCCTGCAGTAACACAACTCCAGTATTTGACTGTCAATGTATTTGTTCTGATATGAGTGAATGTGAAAAATGCAATAAGTGAATGCGACTGGACTGTTACACTCAATTAAATCTTAATTTTTGCTGTTAGGCAACAAAGTCTTTCCTGTCAATTTTTCATGTTTTGTTAAGCTCGACTGCTCTGATGGATTCACGTCTCGCTCGAATCAATCGTCTCAGTTCTGCTCAAGGCTGCCACGCAATTTCTCTGAACACAAGTCCAAGTCGAGCATTGTTTCGGAGTTGCTCTGATGTTGAGAGGTTTTCCCTGTTTATCATGATGTGGATGACGACTGTGTTAAAGGTATATGGAGTATTCACCTTGGCGAAGTTTAAGCTAGGATCCAGACCTGCTCTCATGGAAGACAAAAAAAAGAAAGAGACACGTGAACTCAGCACGAGAAGCGGTTAATATTTGACACAAGCCATGGGAAAGAATTTCTTCAAACATTTGGGATGTTTTACAAGTGAGTTTTAGCACCACTCTAAAATGTGAAAACACCACTGGCTGCTTCGAGGTGAGCTGTCAAACAGACTCCAAAAAATGTGACATTCTTATTGGGACGATGGTTCCTGACATGGAGATAATCCCTGACGGTAACTATGCATGTTTTTTTTTTCTGAATGGTCTGATATTTTCTGCTTAAAATGGCAAGGAGACCCTGACACCCATATGTCCAAAAACTGTCCTCCAGCTCTTCTGGGGAAATAAGGACCCTTTCCCAGGCCAACCAAGAGACTCTCCAGCATCTCCTGGGTTTGTCTCTCCAGAGTGCCTCACTATCGAGGCGTCCTTCAAAGATGCCTGTCCACCGCAACTGGATCCTCATGATGCAGAGGAGCCTCTACTTTGAGTCCCTCCAGGATGACTGAGCTCCTCAGATCATTCACATGGAGGGCATCAAGTATTGATGGGCTGATGAGGCTTCATGTGTCATCAATTTCAGGTGGCACTCTCTGCTCTATAATCTTTGGATTTGAGCAAACGCTCTGAATTTGAGGACACTGTTTCATGAAGCTTCATCAGCCCCTCACTAATGCCAGCGTCTTCTGGTTGGTCAACATGAGTTAACTCGACATAAATGGAAATATATTAACATAATCGTTTTTAAAGCACTGCTGCCTTCATCCTATATTTTTGTAGCACCATGAGATGTTGCCTATTCAGAGTGATTCTGTGACCTCCCCTTCCTGCCCCTACTCCGAATGAATCCAGTTTTTTGGTCGAATGAGCGGTTGGTGAGAGACTACAAACTACTCCTAAACCCTCACTAATCTGTGTTTTTACTTGTGTTATTACGTTGCTTACAAAAGTCTTGATGTCATTTCAGCAAAGGAAAATGAACGCAGAGATTTATACTGTTGAGAGGTGTGAAGAGCAGAAAACACTGATTTGCTATGTGTCATCTAATAATAGTCTACTTTCCAGTGTGTGTGAGTGTGTGTGAGACTCACATACCCATTTGATACCTGGCTCAGTTCCTTTCCTTTCTGGTAAAGCGTCACTGACATGAACAGGGAAACCTAGTCTATACAGATAAAATAAATCTGATGCAGTACACAAAGTGACCTCCTCGCTTCTTAAACGTTGCATGAAGAAAGGCGGACCCTCTGCAGGGGGCGGGTCTAAAGATAGGTGAACGTCAACACGGCAGATCCCAGTATATACACCATAGAATCTGGGATCTGATAGGTTGACAGAATACTGAAATATATAATATATAAATATATAATAGGAGCAGGATGAAGCTCTGTCATTGTTGTGTTGGCTGATGAAGCTTCATGAAACAGTGTTATCATTTTCAAAGCCCACTAGATGGCACTCTGTGCTCTATTTGGATTTGGGCAACAATTTCAATGAAACCGCACACCGTTTAAACCAAGATTGCCACGCACTGAACTAAAAACACTGAAAAATGAAGACACTGTTTCATGAAGCCTCATCAGCACATCAGTACGTGTCATGTGTCATGATGGATGGATGGATGGATGGATGGATGGGTGGATGATAGATAGCTACAAAGACAGATGGACAAGCGGACGGATGAACGGACGGATGGACAGACAGACAGACTGACAGATAGATACATAGATGGATAGATAGATAGATAGACAGACAGACAGACAGACAGACAGACAGGCAGGCAGGCAGGCAGACAGATAGATAGATAGATAGATAGATAGATAGATAGACAGACAGACAGATAGATAGATAGATAGATAGATAGATAGATAGATAGATAGATAGATAGATAGATAGATAAACAGACAGATAGATAGATAGATAGATAGATAGACGGACAGACGGACGGACAGACAGACAGACAGATAGATAGATAGTTAGATAGATAGATAGACAGACAGACAGACAGACAGATAGATAGATAGATAGATAGACGGACTGACGGACGGACTGACGGACGGACGGACGGACGGACGGACAGACAGACAGACAGACAGACAGACAGACAGATAGATAGATAGATAGACAGACAGACAGACAGACAGACAGACAGACAGATAGATAGATAGATAGATAGATAGATAGATAGATAGATAGATAGATAGACGGACTGACGGACGGACGGACGGACGGACGGACGGACGGACGGACAGACAGACAGACAGACAGACAGACAGACAGACAGACAGACAGACAGACAGATAGATAGATAGATAGATAGATGGATAGATGGATCCTCCCTCTCCTCAACATAATAAGATGGTGGATATGCAGTGTGCACGTCCAAGTTGAAAGAGTCAGTCACTGGTGGCCCCGGTGCTGATCCATCAAGGATTGCACCTTTTACCCTGAAAATTCTGCCAACTCAGGAGGACAATTAACACCTCTGCAGCCCGGGTCAGAACGCAGCCGGCGATGTCTCCCCAGCGGACGCTGCGGTGGACCGCAGAGCCGCTCGCCTCTCTGCTGACGTGCTCGCCTGAGAGCCCGGCGTGTGTGTTCCCGCGCCTGACAGGCAGGTAAGGTGCTCGCACCAGACAATTATGCACGACCTCTGGAGAGTTCACACTGGGGCATTGTGGGTATTTTTGTTTGCTTTAGCCATTTCCTTTCTTTTCCTCAGCCGATCGCATGAATGAAATATCAGATCCGCCTTGGTGACTCTCGCCAGGCTTGAAAGAGCATTCATCTGCATATTAGCATGGATGCTTGAGGGAACCATGATCACGTCTTTGGACTCCAGACGCACCTCTTCCTGCATTAATATGCGCTGGACGGGCTGAGAGCGGAGGTTCCCATGAATATGCAGGAGTTTTAATGTGGATGTCTGCAAAGCATCTCACTGTCGATTAGAATGAAACATTGGTAATGTTCTTAATTGGTGCGAGTCCCTGCGCTCCGTCTGGTAAACAGGCGGCGTGTCCGCCTCTAATCCAGCGGCCTAACCTCAGCATACTAAATCAGATGACCTCTGATCAAGGCAGTTAACCCGCTCCATCAATGATCAAATGAAGCAGAACTTCACTCCGAGAGTCAGGATTCGCTGGGTCGACACACATCAACGCGGCGACTTATCAAGGATAGCTGTGGTGTGTTGAGCCGCCATGTATGAGGAACTTAGACGGAGCCTTTCCACTCACCTGCTTCCTGAAGTCGCTCGACTGACATGACCTGGTGACCACACACAGGTGTTGCTTCGAAAACAGCTGAAGAAAAGAACGCGCTGTAAAGTTTAAAACCTTTAGGATGAAGACAATGTTTCTCTTCATAACTTTTTTAATTCTACCTGGACATTATTTATGAAAAATATCTTCATATTCGTTTCAACTTATACCATAATTTCCGGACTGGAAATATTAACCGAACCCACGGAATTTAAGAAGGAAAATAGGTCTTGTTCATACACCGGTCGATAAGCCGCAGGGCTCAGACCGCAAGAAAAAAGTAGCGGCTTATAGTCCAGGAATTACAGTAAATGTCCTTTCAGTGAAAATGTTCCTGCTGGTCTGAAAATATGTCAAGTTTATGAAACTTGTTTATAATAAAGTTCTGTAACATTAGAAGGATAATCTGGTCAAGAAACATGGATGTCCATGTAAATGGAATGGAGAATGAAGTAAGTAATGCCACAAACAACACAGTAAACACCATTACTTCACCACCCTCGAACCTCCAATGGCTTTAGGGCTCTTCAAAGTTCTCTGTAATCGTACACAATATGGACAAAAGTATTTCATCTTCATCATTAAAGCAAGAAGCAGATGGCAGTTTTGATGTGTGGAAAATGAGTACATCACATTGTGTAGCTACGCAACAACAAGTGTGTCCAGGTTGAGGACATTACTATGCCGTTTTTTCCATTTATGATTAAATAATAAAAAAATGTGCAGCATTTGATCCTTTCTCTTTTCTTTTGTTGAATAATAAAAAAATGTGAGCAGAAATTTTAGCATTTATATCCACTAAGACGAACGTGATGAATGAATGTCTGGGCTGTCGCTTGTTGATGATGTCATACAGTCACCTGGACCCTCGCGTAGTAACTGTAGAGACATAGTTTGCCCAAAAGGCAAACAGGTTTGTTTGCGTTTCTATTAGTCTGGTTGATGTGAATTTCAATGATGATGTTTTATGCTTAGCATTTGATCCTTTCTCTTTTCTTTTGTTGAATAATAAAAAAATGTGAGCAGAAATTTTAGCATTTATATCCACTAAGACGAACGTGATGAATGAATGTCTGGGCTGTCGCTTGTTGATGATGTCATACAGTCACCTGGACCCTCGCGTAGTAACTGTAGAGACATAGTTTGCCCAAAAGTAGAGCATCAGGGTCGAGGAGTCCAGTCTTCCTGTCACCATGGAGAAAGAAGAATCACAAAAAGCGAGTTTCAGCACCACCAAGTTCAGGATGTAGATGGCCGTTTCATGTAAAATGAAGCATGGAATGCAATGCTCAATCTTAAAAGTGTACCATTCTTGAGATATTCCCATTGATGTACTGTAGCACGCTGCAACAGAGACACGGACAGTTAGGCAGAGGGAAAATAAATATATTTTTTGCGCATGTGACAGCATTAGCGTGGATTACTGGCGAGTGAAGTCAGATTTTCTTGTCGTCGCGAGCGTGTCACCACTACAGCTGCTGGTGTCGCTACCACTTCTCCTGCTCCTATCACAGCACTAGCTGGAGCCCTCGGACATGGAGAAACTGTGAACTCACGGCAACATAACAGAAGCCGCTCCAACACAAATGGGTCCGGTCCAAGTCAAGCCAAGACGACTTAATTGCAGCTACCAGTGTTGCACACCTCGCTTGTTTGTCTTGGCCCTTATTAATAAGAAGGAGAATGTGCGGTGGAGCAGGCTGTGAAGGGGCGGGGGGTGAGGTGGGGAGCACATGGCGGCTGCTGGGGTCGCCATCAGTCATGACTTCTCTGCAGACCAAAGTGGGGAGCGGGAAACCCGAGCCTCAGTTATACAAACACATGCCACTTCCAAAATAACAATGCAGGACAGTGACCGGAGAGAAGACACGCTGACAAGTCGCCGCTGCGATAAGACAGATTGTCTTACAAAAACTCGGCCCCTGAAGATCTGTGAAGCCAAACAGATGGGCAGAGCGAAACGTGGAAAGTAATGGAGGACGACAAGTTCAGGATGCAGGTGTCGTGGAATAAATATATCTGGAGGGTTTTCTTTCCCTTCAGTCTGATTCCTGAAACTGCCCTGGACTCCTCGCACAAATGGTTAGAATAGTGGGAGCGTGTATTTGGAAGACAGAGCGGAGATTAAAAATAGCAGCTGGATCTGTCGGAGGGTTGCAGGTTACTGCCGCTGTCATCACGTGTGCCAGATTAAAGTTTGTCCGTGCGAATTACAGTTACTGCTCAATCAAAGCGGGCCTTGCTTTGCAAGTCATTGTCAAGTTTTATTTTACTCCGTCTGTATTTTGTTACTTTTCTATGCTGTTATAGTGGCAGCCCTGGTTTATACTAAAATGATTCACCCAGCTTTTTTCATAAAGCTCAATTCCAAAACCAAAACAAAGATGGCCACGCCCCACAAAATGTTAGGACCGAATAATAAGCTTCTAATACCACATTTCTGGGGCCGGTAACCGCAGGTTTGTTCGCGTTTCTATTAGTCTGGTTGATGTGAATTTCAATGATGATGTTTTATGCTTAGCATTTGATCCTTTCTCTTTTCTTTTGTTGAATACACCTGAAATTGTCCAAAAACATAGCTGCACACAGCGTTGTCTGACATAGTCTGGAGGGTCCTTTGTAGATTGGATCCACCAGTACATTAAAACATTAAAGGCATTTCAGATCGAGCATGAAAGACAAACCCTTAACTTCCTCAATGATGTTCAGTCGAAGCCTTTGTATTTGATATCAAATAAATAATAAAAACGAGTCATCGACGTTGAACCTGTTATTTATAAGTTTGCCTTAATAACAAAGTAAAAAAAACAACAACAATACATGTTGAACACTACTGGACTGGGCTCCTCTCACTGAAGAAGGCTTGAGTTTCTGAACGCTCAGTTACCTGTGGTTGGTGGTTCCAAACCCACTTTGTTGCTGTCATTGGGAAATACTTCCAAACACCCTTCCAACACATGATCTCTGTGCATTGAGTCTCACAAAGTAGAGTGTGTGGCATGTACAGTGGGAAGCAAACTGACTTCCACAGTCCTCCTGTGGAAGTCAGTTTGAACTGTGAAGCAAGTTCACTAAGTATGTTATGAGCGCACAGACACCTATTTTGTTATGCTGCATTATGATATTGTAAACTTATGAGACGTCAAACACATGTCATCAGCACTTAAATCATTCTTCAGTATTTGCGACGAAAGCTAGCAACAATGAGTGAACAGTTTCCTTCGAACTCCTCCTACTGTCCACAGTCACAACAAATTTTCATTTACAGACAGTTTCATGAATGACCAGCTTATTGTTGAGCGGCAGGACTGTATATCTGTCAGGTGGTGGGACTATCGTGGACTGACGCAAATGTCGCCAACACGTTGCGTGCTCTTTGTAAGTAGTGAGGCTTCATGAAACGGCGTCCTCATTCTCAGTGCCCAGTAGATGGCACTCTCCGTTCTACATCTTTGGATTGAATAACCGCTAAAGCAAAACTCACATAATTTCACAGCCGAACGCGCCACCTACTGAGCTCTGACAGGAAGGACAGTGTTTCATGAAGCCTCATCAGTCCATCAGATGGTAAAATGGATCTGAATATTCTATATTAGCAGCTGAGATGCCATGTTGACAGCCAGCATTTTTAAGAGGTTTTATATACCGACTTATGCAGGCTACATTATCAAGGTATAAAAGCAAAGGCATTGGTTTATTTATTTTCGACAGGCTTACATAACACACATCTACATAATACAGTAGTGGTTTACCGAGTTGAACATGGAACATGGTAAGGGAGAAAACAAGCCATTAGGAAGGGACAAAAAACATTGTTTTGCTTTTCATTTGATCTATAGAGTTGACTGGCAACAGCTGAGGTGAAATGTTGGGAATAATAAGTTGAACTGCAATAGCATTTTACAGGGTTGTTGCAGCTATTCTCGGTTTAAGGAGTTCCCTATGTTGCAAGTACAAAAAGTCGGAGCAGATATGACCCATTCGGCCGATTTCCATCTTACAACTTTTCATAATTCACAATTTGAAATGCAACTGCAGCGCCCAATGAATAGTGTTGTAACCAGATCGACATAGCAGAGTAAAGCCAGATCTACTGGCACCTCACCAGCGAGCTGTTATTCTAGTCCTTCTGTACTTCACTACTTCCTTTTCTTTGGATCCATTTCTGCGTCTGTCCTCTTCAAACCAAGCGGTTAATAAGCTAATGGCGCCTCGCAAGACTTGACCTAAAGTAACTTTTGATGATGGAATGCTCCGAATGTGATGGGAAGTGTGTTCATTTTTTAATGATAATTTATCAAATGTATTAAAATAAAACAATGAACAGTTTAACTGGACTGTTTCTTGGTCGCCACAGCAGCGTTTGTGGACCGGCTTGTGCAGTGTGTCAGCTCCGTGTGCACATATTTCGCCGGGGGAAGTGTTCTGTCATCTCAGAGACGGTGTCTGTCAGCAGCCTGTATCCTTCTGGGTTGCAGAAGGAGGAAGCAGCCTTGACCAGACCTTTTTTGTGCCGCGCCGCCACCCAGCTGTCCTGCAGAGGCGCGCAGTAAATCCACCCTGGCAGATATGCACACACATAAACGTACAATTACGGTCCATTTGGACATACACCTGCACTTAGATTTAACGTTGACACTACATCTGTGTGTGTGTGTGTGTGTGAGGGAGGGATGCTGCTGGAAACACACCAGCAACTGCATCACAGGGGGAGCATCTTCCCTAATAAAGCTGTTATTTACCTCCCAACTCTCAGGGTCAGACATAAATGCTAGTGATTTTATTTCCTCCATCGTCCATATGTGTTACCTGGGATTAAGAACAGATGCCTTCACTGAAGGCTGCCCGCATGTCAGCACATCACCATTGGATGAGATCATCTCTAAAAATGTTGAATGAGAACGCTCCGGGGAAAGGGACATTTACTTGCTGCACTTCCACAGCTATGCAGAACAGCTGCATGAACATAGTACTCTGGTTCCATTGAACAAAATAATATTATCATTATGTTTTTGAACAGCATCAAACATAAAAGACGACAGAAGACCGATGAATACAACAGCTTAAAAGTAAGTAAAATCTACATATTTAAAAGTGATGTGTCATGCAGTAATTGTGGATAGAAGTTTATGATTTTTTTTGGTGGGGGGTTTCATTTTAGCTTGAAACAGTGGTTCTGTATAGGGATCAGATTCTCCTATTAGGGATGGGTGACATTTGAACTGAGCTCGTACAGTATGTGTCAGTTAAATGTTAAAATGTGTTATAATAAAATGTCACTCCTTTTCAAATTGGAGTTAGAACAAAAATTTTGAGTTTTTTTGCTTCGGAGTTTGAACTAAAACCCAAAACTCAAACGCCCCCCAAAAAAGCCGGAAAAAGCATAACATGCGCGGACCGATCGGCTGACCCACGACACACTTTGTTATTGTGTATAACGCAGCCTCTGTATGCAGACGTGTCCCGTTACCTACATTTACTGACTGTTTTTTCTTCATACTGAGGTGTAAAACCTTTCCTGTCTCTGCACTGGACCGTGGTAGAGTGTCACGGGGAGGTGCTGGAGCGCTCACTCCAGGGTTTGATGTCCTGTTGTGGGCTGGAGCTGGGACAGGGATGAGGCGAGTCTGGGACAGAGCGTGACTTGGTTTATGACTTTGTCACAGCCAAACTGCACAGAAGCGCACATTCAGAGCTGGACACGCACCGGGCACCTCTTCACTTCTGGAGAGACGTCACTCACTCGCCAACCCCTCCCACATGCAGATTTCAGATTTCGAACAAATCGCTTCTCGAACGACCGTCTGGAACGGATTGTGGTCGAGAACCGAGGCACCACTGTATTTGCCAACATATCAAAAGGACGTCCAGTTGTTTGTATGACTGCAGCGCACCACTACAGTGACTGACACTGATGCCAGCTAAGTGCTAGCATGCAATGGCTGTAAACTGTTGCTACCTATGTCATTGGGGTGTGCAGAGATGTGTTCCTGTGAGGCATTGAAAACCACCCGCTCATCCACTCCCTCACAGTCAGAAGGATGTGTTTAAGTACAGAAATATGGTACTGCTGGATTTTATGTGAGTTGGCACTTGGTAGTAGCGACGGATTTCCAAATCCAGCACCATCCCTGCCCTCAATAGGATGCACTGTTCATCCTGTGTCAGTGGTTTCAAATGTCCATCTACTCCTCAGCATCACCATCTGGTTCTCCGTTGCAAAAAAATTTCTGTCAATGATCCTGGAAAAATATTCAATGCTTCTATATAAATATTAACTCCAGTGTTATACAGATGAAGCGTAACCTCAATATATACTGATAGTTGTCCATTTTCAAGTAACAATAAAATAACATAACATAAAATTCTATATCAAGATTGACGTATAATTCAATACGTCAATCTTGATGTCACGAAAGTTTGTGCATGTAAGGATGTGTATTATTTATTCTTTATTCATTTCAATCTGAAGCTACTCTATGACTGTGTGAGAGTCAAGTACTGATAAAAGGTGCACAACAGTGCCCCTTTAAAATGTGTCCCCGTGCAACTATAAACTCTTATCAAGCACTTTTAACACCTGAGAAAAAAACAATATGAAATTGATGGGTGACGCTGAAGAAGGTGACTGGCTGATGCTAATTTGCCCGAGCCAGTCAGCATTCAGGATACTGAACAGCATGTCTAGGTATCACATCTGAAGAAATGTATATCTCTGCAAGGACAGAACCAAGGACTCACAAATAAAACCTTTATTTATTTATTTTTGACTCGACAATATTTAATTCATATTGTTACAAGAATACAGTTGTAATGCTACATGTTAAGGTTGTGATGAGAATAAATGTAAGATGAAAGACTGAGTTATTTGAAGAAAGAAAGAGTGTCACAAACTACTTTTGGACACAGGGTCCTCGGGGGCCCGGGGGAAAAGTGACCCGCAGATCCATGCGTGAAAACAATGGTGTCTCTGCCCCGTCTGCCTCTCTCCCAGAGAGTTGTATATTCATAAGAAAATAACAGTGGACTACAGAGAACTGCTCATTCGGACATATTGTGAAACTTCTGCAACTGTCACGTGTGCAGGACGTCAAACCGATCACTTTCTGAAATGAGAGAATATTCTGATCACATTACAACTTCATTCGTGTAATGTCAACAACTCTTTTGTCTTTGAGTGGCCCTCATAGAAACAAGCTCAATATAGAATAAAAAAAATAAACAAATAAAAACCTAAAAGAAGGTGTGAATTCAATAAAGTAAATTCAATTGAAGTGTATGTATGAAACCTTACTAGCGTCTCACGTGCGGATGTTTCATCACCTTTCCGCAGAAGAAAAGCCTCTTCTCTGTACTACATCTGTTTTACGAGCGTATTGACTGACGTGATCGCCCGGCAATCACGACACGGCGGGAAGTTGGCTCACAGCGCACCGTTCAAAGTCGCCATTAACATCAGCGCAGCAGATAGATGAGCGCAAATAGCCTCTTATGCAGCCCAAAGACAATTACACCTCCATTCTAGTAATAATGAACTCATGAAGCCGGCCTTATTGGAAAAGGCTGAGAGATTGCGATCGATGGGAATGGACTTGGACTGGCGAGAACGCTCCCCCAAACTTGAATTTATTTGGATGTCAATGAGCTCCAGAGGGAATCCATCCAACTGTCCGCCTGTGCTCGCACTTCCTATTTGGGTGAAGTGACAGAAGAGCTTCAGCACGGACATGCACACCTTTGTATAAGAGCATGTCATGCTAGCGACAAAGTGATTCATCCTGCTCTCAGTAGCTTGCATCAAACAGCTATTAGCTCATATGGATCGGACCCAGGTGGGATCTCTCCTAAAAACAGAGGAGGAGCACTTACACATTTGTACGCTAAATGGGAGCGGCGTCCATTGACCCTCGCTGGTCCATTAAGGAGAATTAATTTGCCTGCATATCAAAACCCTATTAAAAGACTGAGGTCAGAGTCGAGAGGTGGCCAAAACGCTATTGATTTCAGGGGTCACCTAAACACACGGAGAGATGGAGAGATTCAGCGCAAAAGCAATTACTGGACGCTGCTGCGTTGCTTCATCACCAGGACGAATTTGTCAGATGAGGAAATGATGTCGAAGGAAGTGGAGCATGACTCAGTGTGTTTTCTGGCTGCCAGCAATGAGATTTACAATACAGTAGTTACATAACACTTTTATAATAATGCCACTTTGATGTACACTCACGGACATCAAGTGGTAGAAAAAATCAGAAAAAATACAAGAGCCTTTTGTGTTATGGAAAATGATCTGACTGTAACAAAAGCAAGGTTTGTAAGCATTTTCAGTAACACAAAAGGCACTATTTTTGCTGTGTTTGCCATAATAATGAAAACTATGCAACATTTAAGTACTAAACACAAAATAATATTTCAAAATTTATATAAAAAACAACTATATAGCAGCCAGAAAACAACATGTGTTTCTGGCTGCCAGCAGTGAGATTTACAATACAGTAGTTACATATCTGTTTTATAATAATGCCACAGTCACAGACATCAAGTGGTAGAAAAATTCAGAAAAAAAAGCATAAGCATAAAGAATAATAAATAAGAATAAGAATAAAAAAGTTCACATTCAAGTTTTTTAAACGTTCGTAACCGTTTTCAGTAACACAGAAGGCACTACTTTTGCTGTGTTTTCCATAATAATGAAAACTATGCAACAATTACGTGCTAAAAGCAAAATAATATTTAAAATTTATATAAAAAACAACTATATAATACGGGTGGGACGCGATTAAAACATTTTTTTTGGAAGTTTCACAATTCATTTATTGGTATGAGTTGCATTTTATTATTTGATACCAGAATGACCAAACTGAAGCTGTACACATGAACCGATGAGTGATGAGTCGACTCTTGCATGTGGTGCACTGATAAGGATATTCTGTGCTTCTGTCCTGGTGGTTTTTAACTTCAATTTTATGTCCATCGGCCCGATCTCTTTCAGTGGCCTTCATCATGGATGTTTTGCTTATGATATCACGTTGTGTAATGCAGCCGGAAATGGCGACCGAAAAATGAAAGAAAGTTTATTCACAAATAATCTGTGTTACTTGGATCGATACATTATTTTTGCCTGCAGTCAATTATAGAAATTAATGGAAATTAATAAATCCCATTCCTACTGAATAAAAACGCTATGACAGTTTACAACTATAACTTTGGCTGAAAGTCAGAGGAAAGTGATGAGACGATGAGGCTTCATGAAACACAGTCCAGAGCTCAGTCGGTGGCGCTCTCCAGCTAGAAATGATGTGAGGTTTTGTTAAAAGATTTTAGAGTGGAAAGTGCCATCTAGTGGTCTCTGAGAATAAGGACTCTGTTTCACGAAGCCTCACCAGCCCATCGCTAGCAGAGGACACCAACAACCACTCACTCGTTCAATCTGTGGACAATTCGGAGTGCACAGTTAACATGCGTTTTTGGGCTGTAGAAAGAAACCGGAGCGACCGGAAATTGTTATTATTATGTTATTATATGAACATAGTCTCACCCCTTTACTGTATTCTGCTTTTGCTTCAATGCAGGCGAAGCTGGGGACTTGATCTCAGACACCATTCTGAAGCATTATTTGACAGTCTTTCTCCATAGATTCTTGATTACCCTTGCAACCTTAAAACAGTTAGTACAGTTTTTTTTTTCAGTGTCCCCAGTGTTATGAATGCAAAAATAATCATGTAATTCAATCATGAGCTTAAATTTATGAGCTTACAATGGTTCACCCAAGGCTGCTGTCAAACCTCTTTGGCATAGAATGCAGTGACTGACTCATAAGGAAGTGGATACACCATCACAGGTACAAAACACTGTCAGGCACCACACACCAGCTGACAACACGGCAGCAAAAGCAATAACAATGTTAGGCAGATGGCTATGCTGATGAAAAAGACGGACTGTTTGACATTTAAAAAGACAATATTTGATTAAAAAAAAAAAAAAAAAGCAATTGAAATCTTCATTGACTGGACTTTTGTCGTCTAAAATTCCACAAGAAAAGAAGGTCAAAGATGCAAAGCTCTTGTGTTTTGTTGTCTTGGCTCCGAACCCATCCGGTGCCAGTTCCTAGAAAACCCACTGACGCCGCCTGATGTTGATGAAAGCGTGCAGAAAACAGCCAAACGCACAAGTTTTGATCTTGGCGCCCCATTTCAAACAATGAGATGAGAAAAGCGCTTGCTTTATAAACACTTTTTAACACCAGCGTCCAATCAGATTTAGTGTGTCTCTTCCTGGTAAACACTGCGGTACCTGACGCCTTCCCGCCCGGCTTGGGGACAGTAGCACGGGACCCTCAGGATGGACGCAAGCTGAATCTGGTACTTCCTCGCGCCGGCCCTGTCCGTCTGAAGTGTGACTCTTGCGTGTTTTATTGCGAGGCCTGGGTGAGTATGAAAACAAACGGGGGCCGAACTCTCCGGCTTTGATCTCCCGTTTCCTGGTCCATTATTTACGTCTGTTTCTCACGAAGCGTTTTTTTTTTTTCTCTTTCACTTGATCACTATGTGTTTCCTCGCACATTTTCAGTCTGAAGCCTCCGAGACAATGAGCTGCGCTTTAATGGTTTCTTCTAGCAGGAAGCTATAAAAGGACTTTCGAGTTATTGTCTTTTTGCCTGCTTTATCTCAGGCACCAGCCCGGTGGATCGCTGGAAACATCCAAATAATCACTTCACTTAACTGGGAAGTGAATAATTTCAAATGTTCTTCGGGGAAACATACGTGACGTTACCCTGCACTGAACTAAAATACGACACCGCTGACAAAATTTACGACTGGGCCCGATTCTGGTCCAAGTTTGTGGTTGTGTTAAGTTAAAAACCTCACTTCCAGACCACCTCTGAGCTCGACGCAGCAAAAATAAAAGAGGAGGAAAGTGTTGGGTGAGATGACAGAGACACTCAACAGATGATAGAACGCGGGGCTCGGTTGCAATTAACGGAACTCATCGCCGGCCGGACCGCCGGAGTGACCAGCTGCTCTCTCCCCTTGACCCATCTGCTGCACCAGCTCAGCAGTTGGATCAGAAAACAGCGTCCTCAGTGGAAACCCCTGCTTTTGTTCGAGTCCGACTGGTCTGAATCATTAGGAAGCCTGACACGGAGGGTCACCGCCAGACCTGGATGGCATCCAGGGCCGAGTTTGATGTATGACCCAAGACAAATTTGGGCAAAATTGCAGAGTTAACCTGTTTCTATACTTTTGTATGGAACCTTTCAACAAAACAAGCAAAATGAAACGGAGTACAGTTTTACTTTATATTGTGGAATAGTTGCCTTCTCTAATCTGGTGATCTGTCTGGTGAATAAATCTGTGGCTCGACTGTTGCAGAGCTTAAATGTGGTTTCTGTATGAGCGATGGAAGTGCTCCTTTTTTGTGAGGGGCTGGTATTCATTCAGCAACATAGTGTTCTGATAGTTGCAGTCAATGAGTCACATCAGACCCAGGAAGAGAGGAGGCTACATTACCTTTCATGGTGCTTCTCTTGATCCCTCTGTCAACATCATGGTCAAACATTTGAAGCTGGTTCATTCAGCAGGCTTCTTCAAACAGCAATAGTAAATTCATTACATACAAACAAATTTTACAAAAAAAAAATAGGGAGGTGCGAGTCAATATTATTAATTGAAAATGAAAAATGGCTGTTTTTTTTCTACATTTATTCACATATCAGTCACAGATGTGGGACATTCTGTTGACAAAATAAACCCTGAAAATCAGACAATGCACGATTTAAAAAAAAATCATTTTTACTATATTTTTATTGGCATGCTAATGCTAGCAATTGCAGGACTTTGACAAAGTGGAGGTGAAATTTCGGTGGTGTCAGGATGAGAAAAAGGAAAGCGCAAATGAATTGATTCCTCCTGAAGAGATGAATCAAAAATCCACCCCCAAAAACAGCAGATCTGAGATCATCTTCTCTGAAATTGGTCTATCAACCCAAAACCATAGCCTAACTATACATGACACATCTCTTACTGTTGCGTTACGGCTGTAAGTCAATAGTCAATGCAGTTACCGCAGCAGTGATCTGAGACGGTTATCGTTCTGTACCCAGCCTTTGTGCCAAATTAGCTTATTTAACATAGACGTCCAGTATCAGCGCAACACTGCGACGGTCCAACACTGGAAGAGAAATTCAAATTTCTCTACGATGTCGACCAACAGTCCAATCTTAGTGGGACTGAGGCAGTTCTCTGGGCCGTCATGTAACCATGGTCACAGTCAACGGCCAAATGTTTAAATCATAGATTCAGCCTGAGTAGTCTGATGGTCACCTCTGATAAATCTGATGTTTATGAATGGTTTTATGAAAGTTTATGATTGGAATTTCTGAATAATCAAAGGGCCTCTCTCGGGCCGATCCTATCCAGCCTGTATCTAATATCAGAAGCACTTGAGAGTCCATTCGGAGAGATTCCATTTTGACACTAAAGAGTCCTAATCGTATTACGGTGAAATGATGGGGGGTGTTTAAGATGACTGCTGTACAGGATGGGGGTCGGAGGGGGGGTCACATAAAAGGTCTGAGGGGCTGCGAGTCGAGGAGATCGAGGGGAGCTAGACGAGGAAATGAGTCTGCTCACAGTTGTTTGAATGAAGCAGTTGGGACCCTGATGACAGAGTGGTCTTTGGGAATTTAAGAGTAAGGGCTCCAAAGTGGGTGTTTCCCCCCACGGAGGACCGGTCCAGGAAGGAAGGCTTTGGCTTTCAAAGGGACCCAAGCTTTATTTATATTACATATTTTCATCACCACAGCTCTTTCAAAGAGCAGAGAGGGATGTTTTCAGATTTTCCGACAAACTCGCACTCAGCCGATGTCTTTCATTTCACTACAGTGGCTTTGTTTCCGCAGTGTCTGGGGTCCACACGACAGGACCCTGTTTACCAGTGAAAGATACAGTCGCGGCTGCTGCTAGTTTCAAGTGACTCTGCTGCATAAATAAATCGCCTCCGGGATTTAAAATGTTTGTATATCTACATATGTAGAAACAATAGCTGAGATGAGACCCTATTATATCACAACATTCCCATTAAATTTTGATGTTTAATAAAAAATACCTCAAGGGTTGGTTCCAAAGATGAACTTCTAATATTTCCATGTGGAGAACTGAGACCCTCCTGGTGTGGCACATTATACATCTGTTCCTCTGTCCAAAAAAATCTCCACACAGGAAGTCCGTGCAATTTTTGTAAATAATTTAGAGAAAGGAAATAAAAAAATGTTTTGTCTTTGTTTCCTAATTCACTCCAAGCAAACAGAGATACGCAACTGAAGTCTGACTCCCCACCTGGCACTGAGAGCAAAACACAACTTCATGAGATATTATCTCATTTTTAAGGTGTAATATCCAGAATGCAAATCCGTCCCAATGGTTCATGTGGCCTGGTCATCTGGTCAGAGCCCGCGGTGGCATCATTAAACATCCTTAGGACGAGACAGTCGCTGATAAATGAGTCACTCATCAAAGCTCCCGGATCATCTAAGGTCCCCTGATCATTATTGGGAGCAAACAATTGGGTCACCTGCTCCAACCTCCATCCATCACTCCCTCCTTTCGGGAATGGGCCTCCTGTGCATTTGAATCCCTGAGGAATCACAGGAGAAAGAAAATCAAAGGGGATCTTGGTCAGCGACCTGCTAATGTGTCGAAGTCGCTGTGAAGACACTTGTGACATCGAGCACTGTTTAGAAGACAGAGGAACTTCAGAATACTATTATTAAAGCTGAAACATGAACATAAAACTTGATGTCAGATGATGTATCATAGTGTTGAAATGTAACTTGATGTTTCGCTTTGTTTCGCGTGGAAAAGTGGAAAATAAAAGTCTATTTTTGTTGGCATCACTGGCGACAATTTAAGATTTTATCTGTTGTTCATGACCGCAAATAACTATAAAACGCATCACCCGCTCCCCTAGAAAAAGGTGGGTTTTGAAAATAAGATATGAATATAAATGCTATATTCCAGGCTAAAAGACAGATAGATAGATAGACAGACAGACAGACAGATAGACAGACAGATAGATAATAATATGTGGTAGAATGAACGTAAAAATTAAGTAATGATACAATACTTTTGTTGCTTTCAAAGAAGCCTATTTTTTTGGTCGAAGCATTTTTCTTGTACCGACCAGACTAAAATGACACTGGTCTCCTCCAAAACTGGAGGAAAATATTCTTAGATAGCTGACTAAACTGTTAAAAATGAAAAGATGACGCGATGAGAACCCTAGAACAAAAATTGAAACAGACCAAGAACGACCCCAGTAATGAATGCAAGTTACGCTCCCCTCAAGACTATACTGCTATTATACTTTATTTATTTTTAAATCAATTCCACTGTATTTTTTAAGCTGTTTTAAGTGTATAATTTGAGCATTTTCTGGTCAAAGCAGTCCTGCTTTGGCATGGTGAGTTGTGGACACACTTTGTAAATGTTCGGCTCAATATAAAAATAAAAACATTATTGTCGAAGTCATGGTCCAGCAGATCTCTCTATTCTGTCACGGGATGTTGGAACTGAAAACTATTCCACGTCACATCTGGCTCAACAAGACTCCACAGGCTTCATCAAAGGCTCCGACATAAAGGTAACATCAGGTAAGGACGTAATGTGCACAGCCCCCCTGGGACCTCCCCTCACCAGCACAATGCTTAATTAATTAAGAGGGGAGTGCCAGTCGCCCCGGGACCCTCGGGTAATCATACAGGACAAATCACTGCATGTCGACTGGTGTGTCGGGGCGGGGGGGGCACAGGGTGGGGAGGAGTGGGGGTCCGGGATACCGCTGGTGTCACTGTTGATTAATTTCTCGCTATAGATCCTGACACCATGGTGCATGTGTAACCTGTCACACAGCGCCCATGTGTCTATTCATCACCGGCGGGGAGGCCTGAGTCTGTGTGTGTGTGTGTGTGTGTGTGTGGCCCAGTGCCGACGATACACATCATGTGTTTCATGCAGGAATTAGCACTGCAGGCTCAAGTTTATAAATAAAAACAGACATGTGTTTGCATTGTTCTGTGTCGCTGTTTGCTTGGACATTATAGTCTGTTCAGAGTCTTCACCTGCAAATCCTGTCACGTCTCTTGTGTTTCGATGGCGCGGAGCTGAGCGTGTGGGAATATTAAGTGAGTTGGTTCATTAGAACACGGTAGCAACAATTAACCTGTGATCCTGCCTCTTTGCAGACGCTGTGCTTTTGCTCAAAGTGGTTGTACGTGACTTTTATTTCAGGCCACGGCATCGCGGCGGTTACCTTTCCGACTGTGGGATGTGAGGAGAGCCGTAAATAAATGGAACTAAACGTGGAAAACACACATTGGGAGATTAAATAAGAGATAAATGAACCGAATATGTGGAAAATAAAAGTCTATTTTTGTTGGCATCACTGGCATTCCGTACAGGACAGCTGGGCAAAAAAGCAAAACTTGCCAATTTAAGATTTTGTTTGTTGTTCATGACCACAACTAACTATAAAACACATCACCCTGGATAAAGTAGGGTTTTGAAAAATAAGATGAATGTAAAGAATGTAATTCTAGGCTAAAAGATAGATAGGTAGATAGATAGATAGATAGATAGACAGACAGACAGACAGACAGACAGACAGACAGACAGACAGATAGATAGATAGATAGACAGATAGATAAATAGATAGACGGACGGACGGATGGACAGATGGACGGATAGATGGACGGAGGGTCAGACGGACGGACGGACGGACGGACAGACAGACAGACAGACAGATAGACAGACAGACAGACAGACAGACAGACAGACAGACAGACAGACAGATAGATAGATAGATAGATAGATAGATAGATAGATAGATAGATAGATAAATGTAACTTTTTTTCTCCTTTTTTCTGTTTATTTTTAATATCATTATTATTATTATTACATACATTATCTACGTTGGCTTTAATTGACCTTGTAATGAAAATTGCCCCTGAAAATGGGTTATAACAATGGAAAAAGTTTATATAAAAAAATGAAAATAAGTATTGTGTAAGGTTTCCAGTTTTTCCACTTAACTCTGGTATTTGCCACTTAATTCGATCTTCACATGCTCATTAATATACAATGAAAACGGACGTTTTTACTACGAAAATATATCTAAAAATACAAGTAATAAAAGTATTATTTACAAACCATTTCATTATGTGTTTGAAATTCTGTTTACACCATTCGATCTTCTTTTTCTTCCTTATTAACAAATTTACTAAAATGTTTTTTGCTTTTTTTTCTCATGTAAATCTACAGTATTTTTGATTTGACAGCTCCTCTCAATCGTCCAATGATATAACACTTCAAAAGTCAAGTAGTTATAATAAATGTTGCCAATAATTATCAGTTATGTGATTCCACAAGGTAATAAAAGCTCAAAAACATAGAAGATAAACTATACAGCAAGTCAAAGCATTATGATCTTTTCAAAGGTACAGGAGGTATGTATGAAAAGCATCCTGCTTTTGCTTGCTTATGCTTCCCTGCAGTGGCCAGTACCTCTCCAAACTGCTCTCAGTGAATTTAGTCAAAGCTTGTTGATAAAGAGTAAGACTTTAAAACAGGTGTCACTTCTCCAATCCAAACTTCTCAAACAGAAGTGGCAGTTATTTGCTTGACCATCCTTCAGGGTAGCTGCGGAGAATGTCCGCGTGCATGTGTCAGCGTGGACGGCAGTGAACACGACGGCGATGTCTGATAAGAAGAAGCCACGTCGCTGATGACAAATGGAAGGCAATGACGGTGGAGCGGGTGGGACGGGGCTCTGCGAGGAAGCGTATTGATTTGCCTTATTACCCAAAGCATCCGTCTTGGGAGCAGTGGCAGAGGAAAGGAGGGGTGGGAAATTAGCCCAACTCCACCTCTGTTGACGGACTGATTACTCCGGGGCCCTGAGGAGAACAAATGGCCCCAGTCTGTCCACACACAGGAACACACTCTGACGCATGCATTCACACACACACATCCACGCACGTACATATATAAAGATCCAATCTGCCTGTGCCGCAAGAATGATGCTACGTGAGAAGCCTCCTCTTGTTTGGCACCTTCCGTCCTCGTGGTTCACCGCAGCGGGAAAACTGATCAGCTGCTTTCTTTCATGAGCACCAGATATTACATTCGATGCCCTTCCTGACGCAAACCCCGCTCACTCAGTTTTCCTTCCTCTTGCTCTCACATTCTAACCATTCGCACTCGCACTATAATCATGTGGCGGAGAATTGGACGGCGATGATCACATTCGGAACACGTTTTAAACTCCAAAAGTCCGTTCCTCCTCCTCTAAATATTATTTTGTGCTGTTTCATAAGCACAAGTCCAGGCTTTTAATGTGAAATGTGATATGCAGTTCCTCTTTACAGCGTCTGGCACGACACATGGAGTCAAAAAGAGGCAGGTTTGGATTTATGATGTGGGAATTCAAGGTGTCAATAAAAACAACATTTTGTTTATTCGCAAAGTGGAGTACACTATGAGAGTGTTTGAGAGCATTGCAGTGATAAAGCAACATGTCCATTACGTCTCCATAATTACATGACCTGTTTTTTTTTTTTTTTGCGACATTTATATCTAATAAAAATAAGTACCAATTCAATTTTTTTGCCTTCAAAGAAGCATTTTTTGCTTCATGAATAGCACCAATGTCAATGGAAATGGAGAAGATAGAAGTGAGTGGTCGAAGCAGCTTTCTTGTACCGACCAGACTGAAATGACACTGGTCTTCATTGAGTAAAACGGCAGGAAAATATTCATAGATGGTTACCTAAACTGCTAAAAATGAAAAGACGACGCCTGAAACAAAAGTTAAAATAGGCCAAGAACGACCCTAGTCATGAATTCAACTGCTCTTGATGGAGTTAAGTTTTTGAATTGGACTCTCTCCTCAAAACTATATACTAAATTATATATGTAACGGTGTAGTAGCAAACACCAAGCCGTACGTACATTTCCCCCCCGGAATCCAAATCTACGAAACTGCAGCCTCTCCAGACTTCAAATAAGACACTTCTTGGTACGGAAGCTCGCAAAACAGCCAAACACCTGTTTGTTCACATCATCTTCAAACATCAAAAAACAGAGCAAACTCCTTGCTCATACGCCGTGAAGCCCAACACACAGCAATTGCCTTCACATGTAGCTGAATTGACACTCAATTCACATGATTCCTAAAAACATCAAATTCTGCCCTTGTGTTTATCGTGTTGCCCTTGAGTTATTTTGCTGCCGGAGAGAAAGACAGACGTCCAAACCTCCCTCATAGCAGGTAGGTTCTCTGTAATAATACATAATTATGGGCACAAGTGTTTCATTTTCATCATTAAAGCTGGAAGCTGATGGTACTTTCCATGGTTGGAAAACTAATACAGCACAGCGGTCTAGTGAGGGCCGTTTTTACTATGAGTGTAGCATTTGGTCCACGTCATGTATAAGATCACTGACTCTACCAACTGGAAAAAGCAAACTTTTTCCACATCACAGCTGTTTTGAAGCATCTTTTCCATTGAAAAAAATGCACGCAGTGGAGACATCTTCGAACCCCTGGCTTTCTTCCATTCTGTCTGACTCATCTGGTAAATATACTGTCATGAGGAGACGAATCTGGAAGTGGCGACTTAACAGCAGGAGGGAGTCGTTCTTGTCTGTCTCCCACAACGCTGATGAGTTGCCATGTAAATGATGTGTCCCACTTGTTTCATCCGGCTCTCCGGATGTCTCCCCGCTCGCCCCTTCAATTTCTCTGTTAATCACATTTCACTGTAATGATCTACTTTCCAGCGCTTATTGATGAAAGTGCGGCAATTACTTAGCTCAATATTTCCCACATTAGTCGGCCTCCGAAGTGTTTCACCTGTCCATTCATCTGCACGGGTTTTCAAACGGCACCAAATCGTCCTGAAAGTGCGTTTATATTTTATTCTATTGAGATATTGTGTGGCTGACTGGCTGCCGGTAATTCATGACCCTAAGTAGGTATAAAAGCCAGCTGTGAATATTCGACTCGTGAGACAGACTCTACTAGACACTAACCTGTTCTCTCACAAATGACTGAATGTCGATGAAAAGCATTTTTTTTTTTCAGTGGGATTTCTCCCAGATCCCGCATTATCACTTCTTGTTTGTGGGTGAAAAGCGAAGTGCTGAGTTCTGTGATACTCGGGTCTGTTTGGGTCGCCGTAGGTGCGACCATCACAGTGCTGTTAAAAATGAGGTCACCTTTTTATGCTGTCTCGCCAAATTTCCTGAAAGGTCGAATGGAGCAGATGGAGACCCTTGTGGCTTGTTTTCTATCTTTGCCATGGAGGACCCTTGAAGAGGAACGCACTGTCTGGCTCTAAATATGAACATGGCTGAGACCAATGGCCGCTCCCTAACATCCGACTATCGGTATTCTGCATCTTCATCCACTTAACAGAAGGTGAAAATCATTACGCTTTTTTTTTTCTATTTTCCGATCGCATTATTCTCGGTTAAGAAAAGCTTCATTAAGACTCCCTGCTTGGAAGGAGGTGGGGAGAGGGGCCTGTTGTGTTAGTGGGATCAATCAATAGCCATCTTCCCCTCGCTTTACTGTAAACGTGCTAAAGTATTTATGAATTAATTGACCGGCTTCAAACAAAAGGGTGTGGGTGTCCCGTCGCTGCGGTGGGTTTACAGTTTAACCACATCACTCCTGTGACCCTCTGTGGTTCACTGAAATTATTTTAACTAAACAATTGAAGGCATCTTTGTTGGATTCATCAGATCCGTCATCTCATGTGCCTGCCGTTCTTCAGATTCCTGTGTAGCAACACAGGAGATTTTGCTTTTAGTTGCAGTGGTCAGTACCGTAACAGGATTGGCTCAAGATAAGATGAGATAAGATAGACTTTATGGATCTCACAAAGGAGAAATTCACTGTTACAGGAGCTCTTAAGTTGTTAGTGCAAATACAGAAATAAGCAAATGGTTAGTGCAAACAGGTAGTCATCATAACATATTTACAAGCATACAATATCGTGGCACAACGTGGGGTGGGGTGGTATGTACATTACACAATGTCAGACGGGGTGTATATGGTGATGGTTGCTGGTTCCAGCTGGTCCAGAGGTTGTTACTAACTACACAGTGTTAACGACACAGTAGAGTTGTGCAGTCTGACAACCGTGCGGATGAAGGACCTGCCATCGTCCACTGATGGAGCTGCTCAGCTCCACGACGGTGTGATGCACTGGGTGAGAGCTGTTGCCCATGATGGAGTTGAGCTTGGCCAACATCCTCCTCTCACTCACCTCCTCCACAGCGTCCAGTGCACACTCCCAGTGCAGGTATGAGAAAGGTTAGTTGAAAGACAGGATTGTTTGTCAAAAACTGAACTTGAGCGGGATGAACTTCTCTCTTATTCTGTCCCACGCAGTCATGTATCAAATCCCTTTTCCCCCAGGCCCACGCCCACATCCCCTTGAGTGTCTTTCAGGACCCCTAATGTGTTCACTCTCCTCATTCGTCCACAGTTTCATTTCACTCATAATATATTTGTACTGTTTTAGTGATTCACACCATTGAAACTTGACTCAAAATTTGATCGCTCACTACCATCCGATCCGCGGCGCCTGTGGCAGTGTCACAGGTATTGGTGCCCTCATCTACCCTCACCTTGATAATAACAAATGGTCTTGGCAGTGGTCTTGGCCTTTATGGGTGACCATCTGATTCAAACCAACCTTGACTCACTCACAAGGCGTCTTCCAGCAACTGTTTTCCAGTGACTTCTCCGTCCATTGTTGACAGCCTTTTCTTTTGCATGTCGATTCATTAGTGTATCAGAAGAGTGAAAGCCTTTCTTTCCCTGCGCAACGTTTGGCCAGGTAACTACATTGTAATACACAGGGCGAAAAGAAAGCCATGCCATGGCAAACCCTTCGCCCAACCTCTGTCTTTCCTTTACATGACGTGCTTCCCTTGACAACCTCATGCGTTGTGCAAAGCTGAAGGCCGACTTGAATGAAACACTACTCATCAAAATCCGTTTTATTTCAACCTTATTTCACCCCTAAACCTGTCTGGAACATGTTTCTACTTCTGTTTGCACGTATCTAGTTCTCCCCATATTAGAGACCACCGCTGTTTGAGGTAAGAGGCTTTTTAAGGCACCCGGTATTCATCGACAGTCTTTGTCTGACGCGCCCTAAATCATGTGATGTCACAGGATTCATGTTGCACCCATTTTTCCTTTCCACATTTGGCTCAGGAGGTTCCTCAGCACTTGGGTGGTATTGAAGGGAGAGGGAGCGAGTCGCAGTGGAGTTTTAAAACGGGAAACATGTCGAACAAGCTTCTTCTCCCTACCATGGTCGAGCAACAGTGGGAGTTGAACCAACCACCCAGAGAAAACATTGTGGTCGACCACCACTTACGATGCTGGACAGGATAGCAGGAATAATAGGGGGTGGGATTCTCACAGGAAAATAGAAAGCTCACAAGAATCCGGCCTCCATCACTGGCTCCTGCAGTGATTTCAAGAAGATTTGTGTGTTTAATCTCAAACTGTGTGCGATATCATGCCGCTGTTACTATAAAGTGAAATATAGCTTCTCTGTTTTCCTTCTAATTGAGGAGGATGTGAAATTCTGTTTCCGCTCCGGTCCTGACCACAGGCTTCACCATCTTCCAGCTGTGATATTAGCCCTCTTTGCTTTCAGGTGAGACCACACGTGAAGCCCCTCTCACTCCGACGGGAGCAACCATTTAGTGAGACAAGCTCCTCTAGTTCAACATTCCATCAATGAGATTGACAGTCTTTTCTGATGTAGAGGCATAAAAATCACAGAACTATGAATGTAAGCCACCATTGCTAATTCATAATGACACCAAGGGAATATGTCGATCCTTTTGTTTTATACAGATAAATCTCAGAGTTGACAGAGTTTCTACATTTCTGACAGTTTTATTGAATCAGGTTTAAATGTTTTCAAAGTTCAGCTCTCAGATGTACTCTTCTCATTCATTTCACCCACAGCGCTCCAGGGATGTGACCCACACACCCTCTTGCTATAAAACCCAATTCATTTCTGGCACTTCTGGCTGAGAACTGTGGCAGCTGATACTTGCCCGCTACTTCAGGCAATGAGGGATCCTGATGCACACTGAGACAGAAAACTACTCGCAACATTCGATGTCTGACCATCACTTCAAGCAATTGTGTGTTATGTTGTTATGGGTGGAGGTCTAGAGGAAATCCAGCCAAACAAATGGGATTCATGACACTGTCATGTGTCATGGCTGTCTGAGGTTAGACCCAGGTGCATGTGTGCTGGACGACAGAAGGCACAGTACGCTTGATGGTGGAAAACACACACACAAGGAAATAACTGTATCAATGAGAAAACAAAAGGTGAGATCTACAAAATACTCACACGCGGAAATCTAGCGGAGAAGGAAAGTGAAAGCAGAAATGAAGCGAAAAGAACGAGAACTAAGGAGGCGACTGAAGACAGAATTTAGTATGTTCGAGGGAGTTTAGTGAACGAGTGGAGTATTGGGAGAGTTTACCATTGGAACACGAAGAAACCATCTGGCGACACAAGGTGATGTTGAGAAGTTGATATCCGGGGAAGTCCGATTACCAAATGCACACCAGATATGTCACTCAGAAAGCTGGAGAGAGAAGAGGACCAGGAAACGAGGGAACAACTGAGAATCACAAAAATAAAAGCACGGAAAACGCGGACATGACAATAACAATAAATGCAAGGAGAATGCGGACATGTCAGGGAGTTTTAAAACAGAATCATCTCATTGTCAGGTCAGATCACATCATAACCATCATATTTCCTGCTGTCAGAGGATCACTGTAGGGTTCCCTTGAAATACGGAATCACCTATATTTATATCGTATTTTGAGGTGTCTTTGAACGCACCTTGCTGCTACCAGAAAGGTGTCTGTGGGAGTGGTGAACAGTCTTCGCTTCTGAATCTACCCGATTCATTTTAAGGTCAGGTACGACTGATGGAAAAAGGACAGAGGCCCTAGTTGTGTGTTCATGTTGCAGACTGCCAAAGAACTGCTGCAGGAGTGAGCACAGCAACAAGTGGTGTCACCAACAACCTGCACGGATGTTCAAGACAAAGGCAAGCAGAGCTTATGTAATGACTTAATGCCTCAGCTTTTTGGCAAGTGTGGCTCGGTCCATTTAAAAAGCACCTTAGTTTGCATGTTGAACCGCTTTAAATTTTGAAGGGATGTCATCGACAAAGGCGGAAGACACAAATCTCTGATTATTCATTTACAAATTCATCCTCGTCCTTTTTGGGGGATTAGCTTCATAAATCAATGGTAGCATGTAAAATCAAAACTGGACAGTTTGAAGGAGAAAAAACAAAACGCTGTTCACATAACGTCCAGAACTCTCTGCCATTGTGTCCCAACAATTGCTTGCAAACAAAGATACACCAGTGCATGCCATTCTGAGCGTGTGTACATGTCAGTGAACAACCAGTATCTGCATCCTCTTTGGGCTGGATCCCATTTCCGTTCGAAAAGTTCCAAAATAGCTGCCTCCTTTTCCCTCAGCACACTCACACACTTGTTGCTTCCTCTGACCGCAGCCGCACATCGATCAGACTTTCAATCCGATAATGGAGAGGAAGCCGTGCGGCAGTGCACAACCATTATTTGGAAAAATGTTTACTTGGAAGAATTAAAAGAATATATCTAAAAAAAAAAGGAGTCAAAAGCAATACTTCCTTCCATGAATGATTAAAAATCACACAAAATTGTTTTGCACTGCTGTGTGCCATCAATGGGTGAAAGTGTAGAGGACCATGTGCAGCAACATGAGACTAAAACAAGGATTTTATCATGAATTCAGACCCAAAATAAACATTTATTATTGGCAAGAAAACACCATGCTATTTACAAAATAAGAAATGGGACTCTGAATAAATTCAGAGACACAGGCGCACATGAGGAAGTACTAATGTGTGGCTTCTGAGATGAGGAACCACTTCCAGGACAATATGATGGGAGATCACTGGGAGACACATTGGCAATGGAAGATCAAGACCAACAGTCTACACTCCTGACTCCAACACCAGACTGGGCCAGAACACAACAACGTCCATTGGCAGTCGATTGCTCTCAAATTCCTCAACATGTATGAAATACACATGATAAGGCACATTCAGCACTTGGTTTGAGGTACATGCTAAAAGGCTAACAGACACATGATGACTGACAAAATATAGAAGAAAGACAAGAAAATGTGTGAGTGGATGCTGGGTTTCATTTATGAATATTAAGGCCGGGTCTGCCGAGGTTTCTGCCACTGTGAAGCATTGTAACAGTACTCCCCATGTTCAGGAAGATGTTTGATGTGTTCTACATGAGTCTACTGGTACGTAGATCCTCTGGATTTTTTTAAAAAGATTTACATGCTTTGAAGTGGAGATATGATTTCAAGTTTGAAGAGGCTCTGACGAGAAGAAACACAATCTGGAAGAGATCATGTTAACAAACAGCAAGCTCAGAATCGGGGCGTGGAAAATGAAAAATTTGTCTTTGAAATGAAGACAGATCATCCTTTCGTCCAACTCTCATTTATGGCGATGAAATAAATAAATAAAAAATAAGACTACGAATGTGTTACATTTGCTTCCTTAAGGAGGCCATTTCCCTTTCCCTAACTTTTTTAGCCACTGTTGATACGTCATCATAGGAAAATAAACGAAAATGGCAGTGATCTCCTTTCGGATAACTTTTTTCTGAACTTGAGAAAAAAAATCATTTTATTTCCCTTTTTGGTTGTAGATTGTTTGACAAAGTTTGACACCTGGAATCCCGACTTAATTGCCGGTCTGCTCTCCTAGTTATACACCAAAGTGAATCCCTGTGTTCTTCTGGTGGAATGTACACAGTGAGACATTCAGAAAGAAACAAACTTCACAGCTGCACACATGAAGAAAAAAAACGTTCTGCAGATTTAAGTCAAGGCCACGTGTTGCACATAGACATCGTCTTCCACCTGTTTCTATAGAGATATATAGAACCATGGAAGGTTTATTGGAGCTCGCGACCAAACAATAACAATGACAACAAGTACTTCATCAAGTACTTCAAGTACTTGGTGAAGATCAGACTTGGAGGTGAAGATCAACACCTCCAATACTGAGGCCATGGTTCTCGACCGGAGTAAGGAGGTTTGCTCTCTCCGGGTCGGTGGAGAGTTCTTGCCCCAAGTGGTGGAGTTTAAGTATCTTGGGGTCTTGTTCTTGAGTGAGAGAAAAGGGGAGCGTGAGATTGACAGACGTGTTGGAGCAGCGGCAGCAGTGATGCGGTCGCTGTATCGGACCGTCGTGGTGAAGAGAGAGCTGAGTCACAAGATGAAGCTCTGGACTTACCGATCGATCTACGTTCCCACCTTCACCTATGGTCACGAGCTTTGGGTAATGACCGAAAGGATGAGATCGCGGATACAAGCGGCTGAGATGAGTTTCCTCCGCAGGGTGACTGGGCGCACCCTTAGAGATAGGGTGAGGAGTTTGGTCATCCGGGAGGAGTTCGGGGTGGAGCCACTGCTCCTCCACATCGAGAGGAACCAGTTGAGGTGGCTCGGGCATCTGATCCGGATGCCCCCTGGACGCCTCCCTGGGGAGGTGTTCCGGGCATGTCCTACCAGGAGGAGACCCCGGGGAAGACCCAGGACTCGCTGGAGAGATTATGTCTCCTGCCTGGCCTGGGAACACCTCGGGATCCCCCGGGAGGAACTGGAGGAGGTTTGTGCGGACCGGGAAGTTTGGGCTTCCCTGCTCCGAATTCTGCCTCTGCGACCCGACCATGGATAAGTGGCAGAAGAAGGTGAAGGTGTGAAGGTGAAGGTAAATTTACAAATAGCAGGATAAAAAGATCACCCTCCTTCTGCAAACCCTGTTTCTACACCACATCTTTGACTCTCCAAACCCCCTGGCTCATTTTTGTACTCTATTATTTGTGTACTTTTTGGGCACTGCCATCCCCACTTTCAAAAAGATGTGCACAGACAGGTGAATCTAGCTACGGAACTCAGCCTGACGCTTGTTGATAGTGTCACTCATAGTGAACAAAGATTTTCCTGTTATGTTGTTCAAAACTAAAATCTGAATACAGGTGTTTGAAATCAGCCTCTTGATAGAGTTGAATGAGTCGTACAATTGATGTTTAAAGGAAAGACAACATTGATATTGAAGGTTTAAGAAGTAAATTCTCTCTGTTCTCTCTAGTTTTTGTCCTTTAAATTTTGTTAGCACAGCCAGCATAAATTCCTGAAGTGGCTGGTTGACCACGTGGGCAAATCGGCCAACAGCATCCGATACTCCGGACTAGTCTTCTCCACCTCATCGGAGGAAAATAAATATTGTAATTGCACTGGGAGTCGGGTGTTTCACATCATTTCAAAAGAAAACAATTCATCGCAGAAGATAAATGCCTCAGCAGCTTTACGTTCGGGTCGACTCTTTAGGAAATCCAATTTATGTCAGCCAGGACCAAATTTACTGTGTGGCGAGTATTTAATAAGAGCACTTCATTTCACTCCAGATTGGCCATCACACAGCATTGGATTGAGACGGGCTGTTTCATATGACTCTCCATGAGGGAGAAGAATCTCCTGTTTATTCTGGTCACTCCAGAAACTAGCCAGGATAGAATGTTTGATAAAATCATCCACAGATGTAAATACCCTTTGTATAGTGTGGGAATATCTCGGCATGTTTCACAGCGCTCATGTACTCATTTGTGCGTTGAGTGACTTTTTTTTTTTTTTTTTTTGGACCCACTCAGCTGGTCCCGCTTCAAGAAATTTATAAAAGTGTTATTTTCATTCCAGAAAAACAAACTTCATGCATGTTTCCCATCTGAAAAATAAAACTGACATCTTTGCCTAAAACATTGTGGTTTTGCAGTAAATCACAGAGTAGCACCGGCAAAATAATCAGATAGTGTTTCAGTGCGCCGATGAAAATGTAAACATGGAAATCTGACGGAGAAAATGTAAGATCTCCTCCATGTCTAATTTATTTATGCGACTCAGCACCCGCAGTGTGTAAACACCTTGACATGCACATCAATGTTGGAGCGTCACGTTTCATCCTGTCTTACTCACTGCTCTTACCCAGGAAAGGCATCCTTTCCTGGGGCCGGTCTAAGCGTTTGGCCCCTGTCCATCACCCCCGACTTGCCGTGCCGGGCTCCCAGAACTAGACCCACTAGCCTCCACAGATATTTCCTGAGGAAAACATATCACCTCAGGCGAGAGCGGCCAGCCGAGTGTGCTGAGGCAGCAGCAGTCTCAGCCCACAATCCACCACCGGCCTCAACCTCACTTTTATTTCTCTCTTTTCCTCTCCAGTTTCCATCTTTCCTCACTTCTGTCCATCAATCTGCCTCACTCTCCGCTGCTCTGTTTTTTTCCTCTTCTTCTCACGCCCGCCTTGGCAGAACAGAAAGTCATTACAGGTAATAGTCAGACCATAATGACAAGTCAATATTCAAAACCATATTTTACCAAATAATGTATTTTGATGGAGTAAATAATCTAAGAAAAATCATTTGCCGGCCATTAGCTTGACCGTAATGTCATGAATCAACGCGCACTGGTGGTCTGCTTCAACAGATGTTTGGAGAAGATTCATTCATCACGTCTGTGTATAGTGGAAGCTAATCGACATGAAATTGAACATGCGATGTCAGTTAGACGCAGCGGAAGTTAAACAAGGGGATCATTTCAATGTCTGTGTTGACAAAGAGAATCACAGCCAAGTTGGAGGGAGACCATTTTTACATGATTCGGAAAGCGACGATTTAAGACCAAGTGTGTTTGCTGGTCTCCCCCTAAAGGGTAAAGTGACGGAGCAGGAAGAGTAGAGACCACCACATTTGTCAGGATCCGGTCAGTCTGAAATTAAAGACGAAAAACAAGGCCGTGAGACCAGTGTCAAAAGACGGATGGACAGAAGGAAAATAATATTAAATGTATCTCAAATGTTCCTGCATCAGGATTATAAAATATATTAGAAAATCCTGACAAAAATATGTTACATGATCAAATAATATCAAATAACAAATTGAAATGTGTGATCTGATCATAAAGAATCTTTGATGATGTTATATACACAGTATAGATCATAAATATCTTTGGTAAGACAATATGATGGCACTTTTTTCAAGATAGTTTGGAAAATAATGGTCATTTTCTTTATTTTTGACAGGAAAAAAAATGTTCAAAAGAGCATCACCCAAAATCCAATTGCAATGGTTTTACATTCAACAACCAGATGACTCAGAAATCGGATATATGGATATATATATACCGCAAAGGTCCAGGTTCCCATTACACTATGGGATTGTGGATGGGTAGTTCATCTGTATTACTGTATCACTGACTTCATTGACTCGACTGCAATGAACTCGGTAAAGCAGCAAGTGGCAGCTGCATTAAAGAGGACATAGGTATGCGAAGAAGAGGCTGGGCATCAGAGACAACCTTCAATATCTATGAATAAAAGTTTACTTATTTCAACATTTCAATTGAACATTGCGTTTAATAAAGTCCATCTCATGGATCATGGTATTTGTTTTACTTGAGTTGTTCTCATGACAATGGGGCAAATATGTTTGTGAAATCTCCTGCAAACAGTGAAGTAATGACAGACATCTGTCGCAGTCCTGAGCGTTATATTTTAAGTAAGTAAGCAAGTGTTATTCAAGCTGTAGGCTAAATGAAGGGCCGATGATCTGCTTTATGTGGGAAGCCTGCGCAGCGACAGTAAAACAGAGGACATGCTGAACGGCATCATCCCCACAGGAAATTCCTTCTGCTCTCATCTCGATACCTGTCTTTGTTTGAGTTTCTGGATCGAAGTCTGGTTCCTCTGATTAGTTTTGTCCAACCCCAAACTGTCAGACGCGGGTATAAATATCTGACTCTGGGTGGACTTTTGTGTGTTTTTCAATGGGATTTAAAGACGTGTACTGTACACACATCTGGTCATGCACGTAAATATTCACATGCTGGCTCCTTTTAGATGTTACAGCAGTGTCGGGTTGACTCTTATCTGAGGAGCCTTCAATCACATATTCTTTGTTGAAAACTGATAGAATCCTCCCCGTTTAACATTGCTTTCTTAATCCAGGGAGCTGTGGATGAATCCAGAAACAGAAGAGACTCATGGTGTCTCCCGGGCAACAAATCCAAGTGTTATCAGGTAACTCGGTGACTGAGCCTCACGCACAAGTCACAACCTGTTGACAAGATTTAATCTCTTGTCTTTCTTAGAATCCAAAATCCAACAATGAAACACCAAAATATAGTCTGGTCATTAGCTTGATGTTTTGTTGCCACATTTGTGACATCCGGAACTGCTCTCGTACGCCAACACAACACCCATGTTGTGGTCGACAGGACTGCAGACATATGGTTGGACCAAAACGCCAGTTATGTTGCGGTTCATCTGTCGTACGTTGGGTTTTATTAGCTTATTTGTCTGCTAATGCTCACTCCTCCCACTCAACATGTTTGACAAGACTCTTCTTGTGGTTTTGGTTTTCATTGATTTTTGTTCAGAATTTGTGGTGAACTATGGCATTTACATTATTGTGGCAAACACCGCAGAATTTGTTACAATGCACGCCAGTTTGAACAGACGATTTAATGGAAGCCCATGGAGGCGCTGAAACTTCAACCAAGTGGCTCTTGTGTCATCGAGGATGGACACATTCCATACAATCTTGTTCAGTCCTTCTAAAAGAAGGTGGGTAAATGCCTCGTGTTGCAGCGATAGAAGGCAGATTTTAGGGCACCCTGGCAACAGAAAAGGAGCAGTTTTTGTTATCTTTGTCAAACCAATAGTTTAAGAGGCCCTGGCTTCCCGCGTCAGTGAAACCACAACCAGCCCTTTTGTGTTAACCAGAAGACTCTCCAGAGGGTCTACCACATGGCCCCCTCCAAGATGTACAGAACACCCCACAAGGGAGGACGATCCTTGCTCCAAGAGCAAGAAGCCGGGGAGGCATTACATACTGACGGTTGTCAAGAGGTCTTTTGTGTCCAATGATGCAGGAGTCGGTCTTTGCCATTGAATGTTGACACCTCAGGTGTTTCAGTTGAATCAAAGGTTTCACCTCCTGCTGCAGTTCCTGACGTTCATAAACAGTGTGTAGTCTATGTATAAGCATAGGGGGTGACGATTGTAAGCTCCCAATGTAACAATACTTGTGATGTGACTTTGTATATCTGGCGCCTTATGTTCCATTGAGCTCGACTCACAGGGCCAGAAATGTGCAGACTATTGATAATGCGACATCAGAACCTAGGAGAAGGAGCATTCCCACCCCATATCTTAACCCTTGACTGAACGTGTTGGACAGCCCGGTCAAGCATCGCCTACGGCCTGAGGACACGCCACAGGAGGGGAGCAATGATTCAATTGAAGTCAAATGAGCCAACGTGGCAACACGGAAGGCTGATTTCTGCTTCGCCATTGGATGGAAAAGTTCCCTAAATGACTGCCACAACGTGACACCTTAGGAGTGACATGTTGCCTGGACCCAACACCAGTCCATTGCTGAGAAGGTACAAACAGACAAATCAGACAAATTATAGTCACCATTTATTCTTTGTGTGACTTTGGGCAGGGGAAGAAATTGGAGTGCCAAGAGAAAAGCCAAGAAAAAAGCCAACTAAGAACTTGATTGAACATGATTTTGATTGAAAATGTATGAATGTCACGAAACTTGAGGACCAATTTCCCAAAGGTCATGACAAGGCTGCGTCCAGTCTACAGATCAGCCTAAAAGTAGCGTGGTACAGTGTTTAGCACGGTATTGTTTTTCACAGCATCCACATCGGCATCAATGACTTTACATATGTTTTTATTAGAGTCATTATAATGCAAGTGGTTGGAGGGTTTTGGCGTGAAAATGATAATTAATTCCTCAGGGTCAGACAGTATACTGTTTCAGTTGTTCCACCATTCTCTCTCCCGTTTATGTATAACAGCTACCTCAGAGCTACGATCCTATATGCTGAAAAACTCGTGTCCTTTTATCTACAGGTTTTATTGTCGTGGGCAGAAAGTGAGTTATTTACATGCCGAGAGCAGAATCCAGAGCGTAGATGTGCTTGGATGGCGACTGACAAACAAGTGTTATAGCAGAGTGGTAGCACAGCCCTGCCAGAACTTCTTCCGCCGCTGAATGATCTTGCGGACAAAGATCTGGCTGAGGATTCAGAGTTGACGATTGACAGAAACACGGGCAGTAAATCAACTTTATGGAAGGAAAAGCCAAAGAATTGGAAGCCAGAATGTGCTTTAGGTGTATGATTATCAAGACAGTACACTCTTATATCTGTTTCAAAACTACATAAATGTAGCGGCTTAAAAAGTTTTGATGGCCAGGAATCTTACCTTTAAAGTCAGTTCAAAGAGTGTGACCCACTTTGTTTCTCAAAAGCAAAGATGTATGAATTTCATAGACTTTAAATATAAATCAAATTTGAAGGGTCCAAAAAATGGCGACGTTTTTAACGTCACCCCATCGATCATTTTGTAATTTTAAAATGACAGCAATTTCATTTTGGATCAAAACTATTCAGCCGCTGATTGACCCCCGTCTCCACTGCCACTGAGGCCAGAGAAAGTCAAGGCAAAGAGGTCCATTACACCTCGGGGTCTATCTCACTCGGCGTCAGGACAATCCCACTTAGTGTGAAGGATGACTCTATCTGTCCGTTCCCTCATTTTGCCTGTCCAAACGCCCCTTGCTGGCCCGCGCCTCCCCGCTCGTTGACCGCTGTGATTTGTCGAGCTCCGATCCCAGAAATGATAATTGATTTAATTGGAAGTGATAAATGATGGGCCCTTGTGTGGCATGGATCATAAGTTGGTGACAGTCTGAGGGATACAGGCGAAAGTTTATGGGTCAAAAGGCAATTTGGTGTTGTTGTGGATTTGATAAGGAGCAGTTCATCCGGTCCACGGTGGATTTATTTTTATTTTTTGTTTTGAAATGCGTCTCAGGTGAAGCATTTTATCAGCAAGTGAAACGCAGTTCAAGTCCCTTTCAACCATCACCATGCCATAATTTCAGTATTTGCAGCGGCAGTTCTTTAATATACAGTATGCCTTCCATTGCCTTGCACAAGACCACTGGTTTTCAACTTCAGTCTCAATAAATTGCATACCTCTGTTTAAACACAGATTGAGTTGTGGACCCAATTAGGACGGTTTGATGGACGGGTTCCTATCGCTGGTGTCGAGCTGACGGATGTAAGTTTATTTGATGCATTTGTTTTGTTGGTATTGCTTCCTCAGTGAAGTGTTCCAATCTTTTCCTTAACATAACACTAATGCGGCGCAAAATGTCCTTGAAACTGAGACCACAGTGTTGACCAGAATTCTCTACATCTACTTTGCTCTCGGTGCCAGACACAGCAATGTTGTTAAATGGATGTATAAACAAGTAGAAAAGCACCAGTCCATTGAATGGCTGTTTCCATAGGTAGACAACTGTCTTGGCTTTAAGATGGGTTCCAACAATGGAGCTGAGTTCTAGAAGTTCTAGCTCCAGAATTTTTATGACATCATTGACACATGTTACTCTACATTCAAGAGGTGATCAAGAGCTGACTTTAAACTGAAAACTCTGACAGATAGGTCAATTCTGCCTTCTCTCTTGCCCCCCTCTCTTTCACTTCCTATCCATCTGAGGCCCCAGCATGGTCCATCCGCATCCAGTCAGTGTCGGCAGAGGAAGCAGTGGACCAGAGGAAAAAGCTAATGGCTCCTTCCAGACAGATAAGTGGAGTCAATGACCAGCTGAGTCGCTGACCAGACTGAAAGAGGGAATGCTTTACAAAGACAAGAAAACGACAGGAAGTCAGTTCGTAACTAAACAAGAAAAAAAAAAAGAGACACGAGGGAAGTAGGGTGTGGGCAGCCGGGATCCAATTTCAACATTCTTCCTATCACCACACCTAAATCCCTAATTGTGCGGCCAAAGACGGAGTAGAGCACAGACCACAGTGCTCCCGCTAGCTGGCGTTTAGCTGCCGAAATCCTCACTGTTTGACATGGTTTGTGACCCCGCTGCACGCGAACAGGCTTTCACAGCGCGGGGGAAGGAAGGGAGAGGAATGAAAAATAAAACCGAGAAACGAAAGGGGAAACAAATGAGAGAAAATCTTTTTCGGAATTTGAGCTTGGCGAGGGCAACTGAGAAAATAAATACGTACGTTTCTGCAAATCACATCACTACCTCAACCATCGGCCCGTCGAATGCTCAGAGGGAGGACAGCGCCGGACAATTTCGGATCAAATCTCATAACTGAATGGATGATCTCTAAAGTCATGACGGTCCAGAGGATGGGCGACACCAAGTAAACAATCCAGAAGTTATGTTGCCTCAAAAAATGAAATGAAACTGATTTTTTTTCCAATTATTTTTCTGTAATTCTATTTTATAGCGTTTCTACTGATGCTGTTACAAATGAAAAATGTGAAACTTCTCCCAGTGACCACATTTACTTTAAAACTATTCATTAAAGGAATGACTTGTTGGACGTCACCCCTCGACTTTTTACCAAAGTGTTGCATGAGAGTCTGCTGAACATTGAACAGCACTGCTTATATGGCATAAAAACATTCCAGCTTTTTTTTTTTTTTTCATGTTTTCATCTACTGCCTTTGCTCGGTGGTGAATTACCACACGAAAAATAACAAGAATGGGTTCAAAAATATCCTGATCTGACCTCACCTTTTACACAAACATTTAAAATGAAGACTGGTGTGTCTGCGCGTGGCCACAATCTGACGGCCTCTTCATTATCCGCCCTTCTATTCAAAAACCAACAATTACGTGCATGTGTAAAAACGGGACAGTGGAATTAGTGCCTGGGAATTCTGTTTCAAAGAGGGCAGGTCGCTGGAATAGAAAACTCTGGGAGAACATTATTTCTCCTGGAGGTTGACAGGCTTCAAACACCCCGTACGACCCCACCCCGACCACTCCATCCGACATGATGTCGCTGATCAATAAAGCTCTATTTTCTCCCCCACACAAGGTTTCCCATTCAATACAGCTGCCACTGCCTTTAAAAACATAGAAGCATGATCCATTTATTATTGGCTGTTACTATGATCTATCTACTCAGCCCACCATGCTTCTCCTCATGTTGCCGTCTGCTGGGGACATTCTTTTTTCCTGTGTATTGACAGCTCATCGCTGAAACTCATCTGTCACATAATGCGGATACGAATGTGAAGTTTTGGAGCTGGACAATTGAACAAATATCTCGAGCTGATATCCGAGCTTCTGATGATGACACGCTTGTCGTGGCTGTCCATGGGATCAGAACCAGTTGCTGGACAGTTGACAGAAGACTTGGGAGATCAAGAGTAGACTTAACAAGATTTATTCACAATTCCGCAAGAACACAAAAGACCAACAGTAACGTTGAACCAAGGGCGCCGATACCAGAACACGGAACGGGAAATACACTCAAGGCCTGGGGAAAAGCCTGAAACAGAAAAGAGGCAAATTATAATCCAGTCTAACTAAGGGGGACGACGCAAACGCACTTGGAAATTAACTCACGACGCCCAAATAACGGAAAGCGCTCGGTGGTGGTTCTACACAAACACACGCGAGGAAATAACTATGACCAGAGGTAAAACAAAGGGTGAGTTAAACAAAGCACTCACACACAAGCTAATCGAGAGAAGTGAGAAAGCAGAAAACAGTGCGAAGAGAACCAACTAAGGAGGCGGCAGGAAGAAGATCAAGCACGCACATAATTTAGAAATATGTAACAAGAACACAAGAGAACAGAGGGTCGAGGGAGAGTTTACCGTGAGGATGCGAAGCAACCATCTGGTAGCGCAGACTGGAAACCAGGTGTACAAATCAGTGGAGTTTGATCCAGCTGCGCTGCTGTGAAGCTGATGAGACAGAGAAGGAACAGGAAATGAGGTGACACACGAGATAACAAAATTAAATAATAACTTTTGCACAGGATGTATTTATTTTTATTTTCTCAGACCACATGATACCCCAAACTGCTGTTTTAAAAGCATTTTTAATAAACTTGAAACATTTGCATCCACCACAAGATGAACCCTGATTTTCTCAGTTCAGTCAACAGAATTTTTGATGCCCATGCTGTGACAGCAGAGTCGTAGTTTCGGCACCGTTGGGGATATTATGTATGTATATTATGTGTAATCTTGTAGTGCAGGTCATACCTACTTTTTCAGAGCTCAGTCGGTGGCGCTCTCAGATTAGAAATGTTGTGAGGTTTCATTTAAATAGCAGCTCAACACCGAAGATTTGTCAGGAGAGAATGGGCTGTGAAAGTAAGGACAGTTTCATGAAGCCTCATAAGCCCATCTATATGTGTCATGGTCGTCTGACTACTCGCTGGTGTATTTTTCTTGGCCACTCGACACATAGTGATGGGCTGATGAGGCTTCATGAAGCAGTGTCCTGATTTTAGAGCGTAGTAGGTGGTGATCTAAAAATGTTCATGAGTTTCAGTAATATACGCCTCATCAGCTCATCATGACTGAAAAGTTCAGTCTCAGTGGTCGACAGAATCCTGGGCTGCATCACCCCTCGGGACCTGAGCGTGACCCCCCAACACAGAGGCCATTATCTCCAAGTTCAGGAAGACAATGTCCTTGCGACAACAGAGGAAGTGCAGCCTGCCCCAGGAGCTCCATCGTCTAGACGAAGCAGAACACGCACTGACTGCTGTGGAAAACCATCTTCCCTTCATGCTTTTGTCCTCATCACTTTATATTTTTGGAAAGAGTGAAGAGATCAAAAGACAACTCCATAAAGGTTCGCCCTACTTAAATAAATCAAAGCGAGGAGAGATATATTGCTCATATAAATTGGCTTAATTTTTCTTCATAATTTCAAGCAGCATGATTTCACAGACTGACTTGTAGGTCAATACACCTGTAGATGACACAGGTCTCCTAAATGAGCTCCATACCAATGTCAAGCATGTTTTCATGGCAAAGATCCTAAAAATATATATATATAAAAAATACAAAGTGCAGGTTTCACCAGCTTGCAGTCTGGACAGCACCATAAAAATATATTGCCACCAAAAAAATCCACACAGATGGAAAATATTACGGACAAAATACAATATAATATAAATCAGACCATGTAGGTAAAGAAAACCCAAATACCAGGTTAAAAAAAGTGCACCTTAAATTCTCATTACCTCATGTGTGTTCCCTTTGCTCTGCATTAGAACCCAGGGAGGACGATCACCACATGCTCCAAAAAAACACAGTCTGGCTCACCATTTTCTCCGCAGGACCGAGCCGTCAGCTTACTGGCCGCCACAGTCCTGCCTCTACCTGACCGCTCCAACTGGAGGTCCCCATTAATGTGGTCCACAACCTGCCAGACGCTGAAAGGCTCACGCAATGTTATATGAGTCCTTGCTCAAATATTAAGAACGACCGACGGGGTGGGAGAAAATACCGCTCTGGGTTTCTCTAACTCTGTAACATGCAATGACCTCGTCTTTCCGAACCACGCTGAGCATGTGCCATGGAAAAACAGGATGTCTTCAAGTGACTTAATACTCTTCAGCTGCATTTGTAGGTCATAAAACAGCACTCATCTAAATATGTATCTGTGTTGGCAGTCTAAAGTGGCAGCAATAAATGAACAATTTTAGGAACTCAAAGAAGATTAAGAAAAAATGTGTACAAGACATGCGTGAATTAAATATGGACGCATTTCAACACATTTAATCATTGTCTTTTAATGAATAATAGTCTGAAAAGTGAAAGAGTTGATACAAAAAACCCGGATTTGTAGAGAAAAAAATGAGAAAAAAATATTTAAATAGAATTAGGTTAATGAAGTAAAATATGCAATGCTATAGTTACTATTTGAACTATTATTAAAAATATATTGTATATTGTGTTGTTATATTGGGTCTGTGGTCCGAGTGTAAAAGACAGACAGAAAGACAAAAGTGTTTTTTTCTTTTTGCTGGCAAGACTCAGAGACTCATTTCACATGGTTTCCTCCCTCAAGCTCAAGACATTGAGATGCGCACGCTAATGTTGTGCGAATGTGACGATTGTTTATATGGTCACCTCGTACGATCAGGTTTGGGAGACAGAATTGTAGAGAAATAAGTTGTGATTGATCAAATTGACCAATCACAGCGGACGTGGTACGGATGAGCAAAGTGCAAAACACAACTATAAATATTACATTTTTTTTTTCTTTACATGAAGAGTACTGTGTTGTATTTGAGGAAACGTATTCCAGCCCTCCAGTAGGATCAATAAAAAAAACCTCAAATTGGTATATTCTATTTTAAAGTCTTTAATCCACTTTATTAAATTTGTTATTAAAAATAAGTTTCTAAAACTCCAATTTGTTTTGCATTTGTCTATGTTCTGGAATGTTAATTCTAATCCAATGTGATAATTTAATTCTAATCCGATAAATTTAGACAGAATCTAACAAAAAAAGAAAAATGAAACTGAACTTCCTTCTCTAACTAACAAAGGTCAGTGAGGTGCAGCCGACTTTTCCAGGGTGTCCGTAAGCTTTCGAAGTATTCATCAGCGGTGTCAGGCCAAACTAGAGAACGTAGTCGATGAAGAATGAAGGCAATAAAACCTTTAAAAAAAACTAAACTAAACTGTTGACTCAGGGCTGAAATTATGGTTTGTGGATGGATGGGAAGGTTCATTTCCTGGCTTGATATTTGATGATGCCGAAAACCAAAGCGGCCCACGAGACAAAAAGAGCACCTACAACACACACTTGCATGTCACCTAAAAACTTGCTTACCAAAGGATGTTTTGGCTGGTCAGCGGAAAGAAACGATTGCGACCATTTCGTCCACATGATGAATGGGCTGGGCTGACAGGTCACTTCTTGCTCCGGCTCATTTTTATTTCTTTTTTTCTCACTCTGTCTTCTGCTCTTTCCTCTCTGTTCCCCCAGCTGGTCGCCCCTCCAAACTCAAATCCACAATTTGTTTCCTCCAACTGAGAGCGCAGAGACGGATTCCTTCACATGACAGATTTATCAGCGTTGGCACTCTGTAAAACGCCTCAAAACATCTGAAACACCCAGAGTCCAATTGCCCGAGGGACAAGATTGAAGTGCCATTTATATCCGCTGGGCGAGCGCGGGACGGCTCCTATATATCTCCAGCGCCAAGTTCTCGGCGCACATTCCTCCACAGAAATCTGTATTGCTCGCGTCTCCTTGCACCTGGAGCTGTTCTCGCTCTTTAAAACATTTCTGGAAGGGTTTTGTGAGATGTTTCTTCACTTCTGGACAAATGAGTATATGAAACATATGTGTGAGATTTCCTTGTCTGGGACCGGAGGAGGGAAAGCTGGGAGTCATTTTCACTCTGGCCGACATACCGACTCATGTCAGCGAGCTGGCCCGGCGTTGCCGCTCGCAGGTGTAACAACCCCAACCCTCCCCTCCCCAACCTGCCACAAAACCACCTCAGAGGGGGGACTGCAATTCATCCAGATCCAGCCTCTCCAGGAGACATGTGAGGACCATGGGTGGTCTCTATGGGAAACACTCGCTCTTTTAATTTAAAGGCACCTGCGCGATATAAAACGTTTTAAGTTTGAGTCGTGGGGTGGTAGATTTTGTTAAGTCGTGGTTTGATTCAGTTAATTTTGAGCAACATCCATCCTCCCATCAGCAAACTCTCATTTGTTCATTTATTTGTTCTTTAATTTTTTTTGCTCAAATAATTACTTAAAATGAATCACTTAAAGTCCCAGCCCAGTAATTGTTCTAATTATACCTTGAAAATATACAAATATTTTAAATAATCTGACAAAAATACATATATAAAAATACCTTAAATAAAATTTAAAACTAAAATAAAATTAAAACTGTCAGTAAGAAGGTTGCAGTTTGAATGCAGTTTGGGGTAAATCTGAATCTGCGACTGCAATTGCGTGCACATCATGTGAACATGGTTGTGCTACATGTGTCCCGTGGGGGCAGGTGATCCATCCAGGCCATAAGTCTCTGGCATTGGCTCCTTGAGGGGAGAAGATGATTGAAACACAAAAAAGTGCACATTAGACAGAAAGACTTCCCTCTTGGAGGGAGGAAACCAGAGTTGGCTTTTAAAATAAATCCTGACCCAATTTTAGAAACCAAAAGATACTCAGAGTAGAGCTCCATCTCACTTTGCGATCTCAACCTTTGAACCTCTTGATGCTGGAACTAAAGCAGTGAGTTAAAGGTGCTATTGTGTTGGTTAGCATCCTAACATGCTAGGTTACAGATTAAAAGGGATATTCCATCATGTTGGACTCGCGACTCACAGAGTGATTGACTGGTTGGCGGGATAACTGTATGAATCTGAACTCCATGGCTGCCTCACCAACTGTGGCTGAATTATTCAACAGAAGCAGCCACGTCCAGATAAAATAAACCAACTGTTCTGGTCCGTTTGCGTCCAAAGTTCTGTCAGGGAAAACCTCGTCGAAAACTGTTACATGATGACATTGTATTCGGTTTTGAAGTTTCGGTGCGGCGAGCATTCCAGTGAGGGTTGAATACGAAGTGAGATTCCAGGTTTAAAGCTCCCCTCTGACATACAAAACGAAACCCAAACAACATTAGCGTCAATGTAACTCTTCCATATTCAGCCTTTTGAGCGCAGATCATTGTCACTCAGCCGATGTTTTACTTCGTAGGGTGCTGAGTGAAGTTTGCTGCCAAGGAAAAGAAAGGTTCAAGTGTTAATATGGAAGCCAAAAGGCTTCGATATTTGACTGCTTCTGCTCAAAGTCTTGTGTTTTCATAGAAACTCTTGTTATTCCCTCAAGCCTTCTTTTATAGCCTTTAATTTATGTTGATAGTCGCGAAAGAATTTTCATAATTTTTTTTGAGCATGTTTTAAAACAACAAACAAACCCATGTATGAGCAAAAAGAAAAAAAACATATTTTTTTTTGTTTTGATGGGGGAAACAAATATATATATATATATATATATATATATATATATATATATATATATATATATATATATATATATATATATATATATATATATATATATATTTAATGGGGGAAACAAATATATATATATATATATTTAATGGGGGAAACATATATATATCATGTAGTGTATTATTTCATAAGATATACATATATAACATATATTACTTGTGTTTTTGCTTGGTGTTTTTTTTGGCTGAATATGCCTTCATTTCCCTGCTCATGGAATATGTTATTTTCAAAGTGTAGTACCTTTTTTTCCATGAAAACATGAAAGAGAAATACGTCAATTTCTGTACTACACATCATTAAAGTGTAATACCTAATCTCAGATACTCAAAAACTCAAGTATGCATTCATAGATTTCAGTTGAATTTATATTATTTTGATATTGCTGATTCGTAGCCATCCACGTCACCAAAAAAAATGCCCCCGTTTCTGTCCATCAATCTGAATGATAAACCACAGTGTAAACTGCGTAAAAGCATGTGACCTCTGGGTTCAGGTTGGGGATTAAAAAGCAAAGAACAGAAGACCATAAATTTCACCAACAAATTCCAGCAGTCACAAAGAGGAACTGGCCAAAGATAAAGATTCCCAGTGTCTCAATGGCCAAGCATTATGGCACAGTTAATGGTTAGGATCTCTGTATTTACTCTCCATTAGGCCGGGACTCACGCTCCGACCTGCACATCATCCACATCCCGCAGCCTCCTGCCTTGACAACCACATGGAAAAAAAATACACATCAGCAAAAATAATCCCTTTTAAGATCCTAAAGAGGTTGGTACACAGATGGGAGTCACGGCAGAGCTCAGTCATAGGACAACAGTACGTCTTCCAAGCCCTCAGAGCAGCTCTGTCTCTCTCCCCCTCACCTGCCTGACTTCATGGATCTGCAGACCGCAGTTAAGCTTTATAACCCCCTCTTCAATGACAAAGCACAATGGTGGAGCTAATTGAATAGGAACACATTAATTCGAGCTGTTAGCTCTGGAGGGTGTGAGGCAGGTCAAACATGTTTGCATTAAGTCGTGATGAATATGGGCCTTTGTCCACAGGGTTTGTTGTCATCCACTGGCATCTGCATGGTATCTTGTAATTTAGTGACTTTTTTTTTTTACCAGATTCACTCTCATTCTTCTCCTTTTCACCTTCTTTTTCTTCATCTTCCTCTTTTGATTCATTCCAAATTAAAAAAAAAATTAAATTGATATGTTGCATGAACCCCGTATTCATGCATTGACAAACACACATTAAACAAAAGGAATGGAATATGTAGACACAGTGTCAATGAGGAGAAGAAAGAAAAGGTCATGAAAATCCAAATTAAATTAAAAATAAATCAATAAAATGTGAAACACAATTTGTTTTCTGGTGCGGATTCTGTTTACTAGTGATGAGGCTTTATGAAACAGTGTCCTTGATTTCAGTAGGTGACGCCCCGTGTTTAGAAATGATGTGAGGTTTCAGTGAAACTTTTGTTCAAATCTAAAGATTTTAGAGCAGAGGGTGCTCATGATGCTACATCAGCCCATCATTACTATTTACGGGGGACAAGGAGATCCCAGCTACACAGGGTGTGAGGCAGCGTTCAGGGAACCAACGGCCGGATAAGTTCCCTGAACCTTCTTTCTGTGAGGAGAATATTGTTTCTTCTGCTGCAAATGAAATTGACAAGGTTCCAATGTTTCTGTGTTTCTCCTTCTGCCTCATTAGCGCCGTCATCACGGCTGTCACAGAAAGTGACAGGATGAAAAGGCAGGCGGTCACTTTGTTGGTCATAGTGTGTGCGTTTGTGCGTGTGTGTTTATTTGCATGCACATTATTGCAAAGGGTCAGCCAGAGGGGATTCAATGTGTCGGTCACAAATGACCGCACTGTGAACGAGACACCAGTCGACCAGCCACCCATAATTACGTACGTGTGTGTGTGTGTGTGCGTGCGCGTGTGTGTGTGTGTGTGAGTGCAGCCCATTCCCTCCCGCTCACTTCTTCACAATCCAGACTGTTACAGGCAACCGCACACTGACCCCTGGGTCGCCACCAGGCTCAGACAGAAGAGCCAACACAATCACCCAGAATTCACTTAGGCAAACAGCCATGTGAGTAGAGGAGAGATTTTATAGAGCTAGGTGTGTGTGTGTGTGTGTGAGTGTGTATTTGTGTTTTCTTGTTTAAGTGCACCTCCGTCATGAATGACCGCACTCTTACCTGCTGCCTGAAACTACCTCAGTGCCATTTTGTCCTTGATGCATTGAGATTGCCGCCTAGATAAGGTGAGCGTGGGCTGTAATCGGCTTGGAATTATTATGGGTTAGTCCATCGTTCATCAAGTTTACTGTGTTTATTGTGTATTTGGTGATAAAGCAGCTCGGTTTATTCACTTGGGTTCGACTATCTCTCATGCTGAGTTGGTGAACCATCATGAGAGTCGCTTTTCTGCTTGGATAATTCGGTGCGAAATATAGAAGTCAATTTATGAATCTCTTTTTTGTGTGTGACCAACAGGAAGACAGTTTCAATTCACCAACAAAGACTTGGAAATCCAGGATGGATGACTGCAGAGGGAGGCCCAGGCTTGTGCTTCCCCTGCGGTCACTGCAGGGATTTGGGCTCTATCCCTCATGTGTTTGCAGCTAAATATAGCATCAGGTTCAGGTGAGTTGGCGTCTTCTCAGACAGACATAAAATATTGCCCCAAACCTTGCCCATACCTGCAGGGGTGTTCGTATATGTGAAGACCGGCTCGTAGCCCTGAGTAACTGCACCGACCTTGAATGACCAAAAGATGACACAGCACATACAGGCTCAAAATTTTTGGTCTGACTGAGCTAAAAAGTCAAACAAACAGGCCGAGCTCTGTAGGCCTGCTTCTTTGTTGTCTATTTTATTTTATTTTATTTTATTCAGCTTGTCAGCACTTTATTCCAAAGCACTTTCCTAGTTGGTGGGATGCCCACTGACCATGGAAATAAATAACCTCCGTGACAAGGGTGGCGCCATGAGCTCTTCAGGCCGGTTCCTAAGGGTGAAGAGTAAGAACAAATGAAGGTGACAGGAGCCATTTGAAACTGTCATATTGAGACAGCGATTATGCTGATTCATGAACTTTATAAACTTCAGTTTAGGCCCAGAATCAGAGATTCAGAGCGACGGTTCAACGCTGTCACCGTCACGAAACTGTCATTACCATCAACACGCCTCCTTCAGCAGGTTTTTGGATTTAACTCGCAAGTTTCTGAATGACGTTAAAGATTGGTTTTCTTCAGATTGTTGGATGTGGAGTACCTAAAGAGTCCACCATGCTAGCAACCATGCTAACAGTTGCTAGCGTGATGGTAGTGTCATCTCCTGAAACCAACAATTCATCTCCTCTAATCTTCTTTAAAGCACAAACTATCAACGCGCCCTGCTTGAATTTATAAAAGGATGAATTCGGAAAATTCAGTTCCTCCTGAAACGCCATAATAGCGACACGTATAAGACAAGCTACTGAAACGTTTTTCAAGTTGTCAAAGAAAATCACCTGAAAAATTGGAAATGTTCCATGTAAACATTATTATTTGTGCTGTTCACAAGCACTACGACTTGTCAGGGATCATTGCGTTTAAACATCGGTCTCCAAAATACATAAAGTTGACCCCTTCTAGGATTTGTTTCAACAACTGAATTAACAGTGTAAAAGATTAAGAACAATTTTGAATCTAGTCACGGCTCACTCTTTACGATGTAACAAACTAGCCAGGTCAAATGCGTTACAAGTTCAAGCATGGATGAATGAAAAGTCTTTGTAAAACGGTTTTCATTTCATTTCAAGTGTTTCAGTGGAAACCTCAGTTGGACCACAGGACGACCTTGTGCCTCTCGATGATGTGAAGCGCTTGGTCCAAGGTTTAATGACCAGAATATAAAGGCTGTCTTGTTTACATCCTGAACGGATTTCAATGAAGCATTGAGAGGGGTTTTTTTTTTTGGAAGAAAAGGTGAAATATTTCATTTTTTTCATTCAAGTTTATTGAAGCCAGAGGCCGCATTCTTCGAAACGCTTCCACTCTGCATGATACATGCTCTTTTCAGTTTGATCAATTTAAGAGGAATCACTAAAAACCAGTGGCTGCAAACTCCAGTGGTTTCAAATATCGATCTACCCGCAGCTCCAGGTTTGGATCAGCACCACGAGGCAGACAGATTAACAATCGTTCTAGGCAAAGTGTGGATGTGTGTGAGAGGACAGAGAAGCGGTTAAATTGTGTGCAACCGCAGCATTTATTCCTGAACATTCCCTGGGTGTTTTGTTTACTCTGAAGGGATTTCTCTGCTTTCTCACACTTCTCACTGGTAACTACGCTACGACTTACACGATGAATCAAACACAGACGAAACTGATCAGCTAATTCGACAGTGCTAAAACAACAGCAGTCCAGAAAATTCAGCGTTTCAGATGGGAGCATCCAAAATATCTCCTAAACTCATGAAACTGAATTTAAATCGACTGCGCTAACACTGGAGCAGGAGGATCATTTATCTCCCAACAGCTTCCTCCATGCCCTTCCCCTCTGCCTGCCCCCTCCCCCACCTTTCCACACCCCTTTTTTTAAGGGAAGTTCTCCACTCATCTCCCTCTTTCATCCTTGGATCTTCCTGTCCAGCCGCCTCCTTCCCGCCTTCTGTCAGAACCATTAGGAGCGGAGCCCCCCACTGCGCCGTCAGCTCCCCGTCGTCCTCTGATGTTCTCCACTGCTGCGACACTTTATGTCCACAATCATGTTTACTATCCATCACTGGCCTTTGATTGACGTTTCATCAGATGTGTGGACATGCCAGACCTTGACCCGCGCTGGTTCTCAGTGGCCCCTCCATGTTTTTATTAACCTTTCATCTTCCTGGACCTGCTGCACTCCATCTATTCATAGCGTATTTAAAAGATAAAGACGTTATTGTCAAGTTGACTGTGACACATCTGTGCAATCGATACACCAGTGGGTTGACAATAAGAATTTTACAGGTCGATTATCAATTCTCAAGTAGTACACAATTATACATACCAGGGTGACAATCATTTTCACTACTAAGGCAAGAAGCAGATCATTTTGAGGGTTGTATAATTCAAGCACCACCTTTTTCAGTAGTAGTATGGATGACCTTTGAACTGTTCAAGTCAGGATCACCAACTACAAGTATTGCGTACTCGACGTGATCACTATTCCTTCAGTCTATGCATTTTCTTTAACATGTTATCTATGCACAGAGTCATTTACAAACTGATCTATGTTACTGTTAAATCACAAAAACTGTGTATAGCTACACAACAATATTGTGTGTCTGCCTTCTGAGTCTATTACTATGCAGTTTTGCACTATTTTTTTGCGTTTCCATTATTAAATGAAACTTCAAATATAAGTTTAAAAACAATTTTGACTTGAAAGTCATATAAAATGTTTACATTTTCATCCACAGAATTTCATGAGTGAATATGGCCTGGAAAACATGCCTGAACTGTCGCTTGTTGATGATGTTTCACTGTGTCATCTCTCAATTTTGTCTATTCGTGAGTCAACAAATACGGACACAAAGTGTCCAAAACTGCACCAAAAATGAATAAACTACAACATTATTCATGATTTTTTTTACTGCCATTAGCACACGGTGGAATGCATGTGGTGTCCAAAAAGCATTTTTCCACCTCTGTATAGTCATCATTTCTGGCTTCTTGCATGAATGTACTGGGTCAATGAAACTTACGATGTCTGCAGCCCCTTGAATTTTCACTGAAGACAACTGTAACGTTTTAAAATCAAACTTCAATTTGACCAAGTTTAATATAATTCAATTGAATTTGTCCAAAAAAAAAAAAATCCTGGCTTGGACCACCAAATATTGCCAACACACTGCAGATCTTTCACTGAAAATGATGGGCTTTTACCATGCATGTATTCATGTAGCCTTTTGAAACTCACTTTCATGTTTTCACTGGTGACACGGAGATAACGACCGACTCAGACGATATCAGTGTCCTTCCACTTCAGCTTGTCGGCAGCTAGCTGGGGGCAAAGACACACATCCACATACACACACACACACTCTCGCTCTCACACGTTCTTCTTTCTTCTTTCTTGTTCCCAAAAAGGGCCACTCTGTTTGATCCAGAGTGAGGTTTATCTCCTGAGCCCAAATGTCAACACCTGCTGTTGACAGACTCTGTTTCCTCCAATAATCCACAGCCGTACATAGCCAGAGATCTGCAAGTAAGAGCTGTTGACCTGGGACACAATGGAAAGTTTAAGGACAAAAAGTTGGATGTAGACTTGGAGAAGAAAGGACCAACATTTAGTTTTCTCTAGGTCAGCAATTCTTCAGGTTCCAAACAAAAATTGTGAGGGAGACATCTGCAAGAACAATTGATAATTTTGATTATTAATATATGGATTAATCAAAATGAATTAAGGTCAATTCAATATTGATAATTTTTGAAGTAAAGTGGCCATTTGAGTAAATTTGGCTTATGGCTTATATCTTTTTTGGCCCTTCAACATATTCACCAGCTAATTTTAGACTCCGGAAAGTCAGCACAGATGAAAGTCATGAAATATCTCCTTCCTTTTTTCTCCTGTTTGGTTGACTTCGGTCACACCATTTTTTTAAGCCTGATCATGTCTTTTGTTTTGGAGGATGAATCATGAGTCTGCGCTGGATCCTGGAGTATTGTTAGAGACGCGAAGACTGTTTATATTACATCTTCAGAACCGAGGGCCGAAGGAGCGTCAGCATGGCCGTGTGCGCAGGTTTGTCTGTGTTGTGGTGGGGGGCAGACTCAGCTGGCGAGGGGGGGAGGGTTTCCTGGTTATGAATAGCAAGAGAATGTTGATTATTCTTTAATGATGTGAGTGAGAGCAACTATTCCAAGGCTATTGTTGTTTGATACTATCAGTCTCATATACAAACAGACCCGCCGTCATTCATAAACACAAACACACACGAGGCACGCACTGTAAACACGTGGAAAATGACCTGACAAACTGATTCCTCCTGACAAGTGAGTGGGACTGTGAAGTGATAAGAAATTGTTGACTTGATGTGAATGTCAAAATTCTAATGTGGCTGTGAAGTGGAAGTGCCATTTTCATTTGTGATGAAACTAAGACAGGTGTTAGTAAAGAGGAGGTCAGGAGCAGGCGCTGGATTCTCTTTTTTGTGGTTTATTTTGGATTTTTATTCACTAAAGCATTGTTTTGGTGATTTTTTTGGTTAACTTTTGAGTTTGTTTCTAAAACAGGAAGGCCGAGTTGAAGATGGTCAGATTTTCAGATTTGGGGAGGACAGATGATTCGGACACGTGGAGAGGAGAGACAGTGTTTTGGGGCAGAATATTAGAGCTGGAGGAGTCATTTGGGAGGATGCATGTAGCCTATCGAAACTTCTACTTTAATGCTGATGTTTATTGTTGTATTGTCGCCACAGTTTTCTCTGTTTAGAAGGCTATAACAACATGGTCATCTTTTTCCTATTCAACCAATTCGCTAGCTCATTTCAGAAAACTGCTCTGTGAAATGGAGTCATTTCCGGAGTCGACACAGTTCATAGTTCATATGAGGCAGAACACAGGCATGTAGAGAAGCTTGAGCTAGCATAGCAGAATATCTGGAAATAGTGACCTTCAGGTGGACCGACAACAAGGTCAAACCTCCATTACAAGTCACACTGTGTTTCTCATCTTCTTTAGCTGGTCTGTGCATGCGTCATCCACGTCGGCACAAGACAAATATTTAAGGATTTTAATAAAATTCAAATTCATGTTGGCTTCTGGTCTGAGAAAACTTTGCTTCCTTGTAGAGCGTATGCTTCCCAACTATCGTGTCCGCTGCACTTTTTTTTAACATTGTTTGTGGCTAACATCAATGTAAAAGGAGCTCAGGACTTGGTGGATAATATTTCCTTCAGGAGTCCTCTGTTATTGATGTAAAGTGACTACAATCAGGCTCTATGATATCATTTTCAAAAATAGTGAAGCTGAAGCGCTAAGTTAATGTGGATGAGTGGCCAGTTTGACACAGATGGAATGCATTTCTAATGGTCTGTTGTCTGTCTTTTAATTTCTCTATAGAAAAAAAAATGCCCGCCCCAACTGCAGACTGTTCAGGGACATAAAACGCTCACATGAGGCATTGACTTCCAGATTCCTTTTTGTTTCGCAATCCCGTTCATAACTGTTTATGTCCCCGAGATTGTTTTAGTGCGCGTGTGTTTGTGTGTCATCAGATTAAAGCTAACTTTGAAGTGTAACACGGGATGAGTGCAAAGTCTAGTTTGTGGTGTCGCCATGACTTTGACGTTGTAACAAGACCCCAAAACTGGTTCATCTGCCACCGGCCTCCCTGCACATATTCTATTAACCGTCTGCGGTGGATGTTTGTGTCTGATGTCTGTCTGTTTGCTCTTCGACCTTTTGACCTGACTTTTATCCTCCTCTTCTTCCTCTGTCCCCAGAAGCGGCCGTCAACTAACCCTCACTCTTCCTCTCTCTCACCGTGGTTAATCATTCAGGTGGTGCTATCAAGAGCAAGAAGGCCTTATCAGTCTGTGTCATTTAATAACCTAACCTGCAACCCTGTCAGCCTCCTCCCCTTCTCTGACCCCGCCCAAACACTTCTACCCCTCTGCCAATCGCAGAAGAGCTCTGCTTCTCTGAACTTGCTGCACTCAGGTTAGAGTCTCGTGCTCAGCTATACTGGCTCAAATGATCAGACATATGTGACCAGTTTGGGGCTTCAGCTGAAGGTTCACACACTGGGGATCCTTAAAGTCCTGCTATTGCCAAATGGGGTAACATTCTTCTCCCAGCCTCTTAAGCATCCTCTGAGATTATCTGTATCATGAAGAGTTGCCACCTTACTGTTCCTAGACGTTTTATTGAAACCTTAACCTGACTGCTGATCCGAGCTTGGGTCACATGGGGCGGCAAAGGTAGTCATCAGCATGTCTTAGGCGTGCCCCAGGTCCTCCCCCCAGTTGCTGTCAACACATTACAAGGGAGACATTCTGGTGGGCTCCTGACAAGAAGCCTGAGAATGCAGCTCTCACCTTCATCTTCTGGTCACCATTCACCATTAACAGTTTGAGGCATGTTATTTTGGATTCACATGACACTGTGGTACAGATGGTACAGATGGGCACCCCCCCATCTGTACTATATATATATATATATATATATATATATATATATATATATATATATAGAGAGAGAGAGAGAGAGAGAGAGAGAGAGAGAGAGAGAGAGAGTACAATGTTAGAGCTGTGATTTTGCAAAAGAAACGTTGCTTTAAGACATAAATGACACAGTAAAATTGGTGACTGTTTATTTACAATGAGTCAAGCGTATAAGTGAATGTACACGTATCTGACAGAGTTGGAATGGAACTTTGTTCGGATGAACTCGGATTCATCTCCAGGAAACCCTAATTGAGACTGAAGCAAATTTTACAAAACGTAAAATGAAGAAATCAAAAAATCATAACCGCTCATCGCCGGATTATCGCATCCCGCATTGCATTTAGCAGCCCATCCTGGACGGACTCAAACAGCTGAGAGGTTTTTGGAGATGAATCCGGTGGGTTTCAGGTTCCGTCTCCTGATTGGCTGATGGAACGGCGATGTCAGAGGTTCGCATGCATCCAGGATTGGAGCGAGGGGAGTAAACAAAGCCGCGAGGAGGAGGCGGTGGAGAAGAGGTTTCCACATCTCCAGACTGTCCGACGCGCCGATTGTGACTTTACGCGCAGGAGTGAGGGCAACACCGCGTGTTGAAGAGGCAAAGTTGCGCTGACAGTCCGCTTTCCACTGAGCGTCTGTAGGAGAAGTAGGGCGAGAGGAAACTGTTTCGGTTTGTGACGTGGTCTACAATCTTTCAGTAACTGTCATACTGCGATTTAAAAGTCAAAATATCCGACCCGTGCCTCTCGCGCGGCTAGCAGACAAGTCGGTTATAATAGCGCACTGTTTCAAAATGGTGCCATCGATTTAAAAAAAAAAAAAGGAAAAAGAGAGGGAGGGGAAAGTAGATTGTGAGAGAGACCCGGGACACTGTGAGGCGTGATCGTGGGATCCTTTGCCCTCATCAGGTGTCCCGCAGTTCGGTGCGGAGTTCTCAGCTCGGGCCGGTGGCGCTGACATGCTGCCCAAAGTCGAGACTGAATCCCTGGGACTTTCTCGATCATCGTATGGAGAACACGGGCACATGCCCAGGAATATGCAAGGTAAGCGTCCTGACGCGGATCTTACGCAGCAGCAGCACTTGGCGCAACGCTGTTCCGAACTTTTTATTATCATTCTTTTTGACCCCGGCGGAGTCCAAAATCTTTTATCCAGAAAACCATGTTTTATTGTTGGAGTCACTGCGTCAAAGTTTATTTGTGTCATCCATGTAGTTGGGAGAATGCGCTGCCTTTAAAGACGACTCGAAATAATTTTGACAACATTTCTGAGGTATGACCCAATATAAAGTACGTGTTAAATATGTTTTCCAATGTAACCAGTTGTTATTTGACTTCTGATCCGAATTCAAATTGGTTTATTTTTTATGTTAATCGTGCGATGAATCCACAATCTGATATGCTCATAATAAATAGCTGATTTTAGGCTAATCATTTTGGGTGAGAGTGAAAAAGTGAAAAATGTTTGCTTGTCTATTCTGACGTTAATATTATTAATGCGTGGCGTAACTCAGATGCCAGAATGAGCGTTTATTTCCCCCTCGTCTTTCCGCAACAACGTAATATGACAATCAATTAGGGCGCACTCCTAAGTTTATGATCCACTGATAACACACTCTGACGCGCACGCGCGCACACGCAACAATCTCTGCCTAAATCTTGTACAACAACATCTAAATCAAGTCAGATCGACCGCAACTCCTAATTGGTTGCAAACAATATTGCCGTTTTAAAAATGAACGAAGCCAAAACGCGGGAAAAAAACAAAACATCTGCGCAATACTCATATTACACCTGCAGACAAAATTAAGGGCAAAAACAATAAAAACGCGGCCTCGCATCTGAAACGAAAGTTTGGATGGTATATATTCAAATATATAAATAAATATTGAGACAAAAAAAATACGGAAAATCTGCTTGTTCATGAATTGTTTTTCGCTTTTACACGCAGATTGTATTAGGATGACACTCAAAACCCCGCAATCGTTGGAACTTGTTGCGTCACTCCTGAGCCGCGCTGCGAAGATTCAGTGAATTAAACGCTGTCAAAAATAAAACAAAAATAAATACGAAAAATGATTTTAAATGAACGGCCGTATTTAAAGAAAGGGATTTATTCACCTCGGTCATCGTTCTGACTCGTACCTGACAGGTCATCTGTTGGGATCAAAAACCCATCGTCTTTCACGCTTTTTAGATGAAAACGCCGGATAAATGGCGGCGCTGCTAATGTTGTTAAGGTTAATTTTATCAACAATTTATTGAATAAGAATTTTTATATCTCGCGCTTAATAGCTTGAATTGTAGGTAGCTGCCAAAATTGACCCAAACAAATACTTTTCACCGGCAAAAAGGCCTGAAGAAACCTGCAGCGTTGACGCCAGGTAGAGCTTTAAAAACGTTTTTTTTTCTCTTGTAGCCTGAAGATGAAAAGGTCTATATATATGTGTGTGTGTGCGTGTCTTCATTTTGTCTGTGGGCGGTAACGTCCCCCCCCTTAACACTTAATATCTCGCTCGTCCCCTGCGATTTTAGCACATAGCTGCATTAATTTCGACAAGACTCGCCTTTAATATGTGTCTTTTTTTGTCGGTCCGGTGGAAGTAACTTCACTTTATCGAGCAACGTCGTTGTTTAAGTTTTAACTGTGCACCTTTCTGCAGCACACCAGTTGAAAATGATGGACTACACTTATGACGAAGACTTGGACGAGATGTGCCCCGTGTGTGGAGACAAAGTTTCTGGCTATCACTATGGACTTTTGACTTGTGAGAGCTGCAAGGTGAGTGCTTCGTTTGAGGGGCAAAATCTGCTCAACATTATAGAGAAATTCAACAATACAAGGTGGATTGGCTCGAATAATAACAGCCTCAAATGCACCAAAAAGTCATGTTTACCTGAAGCCAAATTCAACGGTCAAAGGACAGGAACACAGGCGTCACTGGATTTTACAGTGTATATATTGCAAAGCAAGAGGTCACACTAAATACCAGGCAAACTCCTGATGTGAGGTCATAAAAGATTCATCATGATTTCTATTTTCCCCGCTCCTCCCTACACCGATAAACAGTGTCCAGGGCTTATTCCAGTCTAGTAAAACTGTCAGCAGCAAATTAAGCTGAGACAAACGTCTTCATGTTAATAACGGCGCCTGGTGCAGAAATGCATCTATCGACGTGCACCTTTCTTGCTTGTGTGGTCATTATTCAAAGCACATGTTATAGATTTGATCCCACATCATGACCTTGAGTTGCTAAGCAATTGCTTGCGCGTCCGTGTCTCCATCATTCTGTGTGTTTTGTGAGCCGGTGATTTTTGAAGTGTTTGGAAAACATTCATAATATTGACAAAGCTGCAGCTTGATGATGATCAGCACTCGCCTCATTTGTCATGTCGCGTTACTGACTTGAGTAATGAGGTGGTTTAAATGCTTGCAAAAGAGCGGCCAGTCCGCATACATTACTTCTTTCAATTTTTAAATGCTTCATGTCAAACCATTTTTGAGCGCCCCGTTTTGAATTGTTAATTTTTTTTGAAGGTTCTTGCAATGATTTGCACAGGTAAATGAAATGCCTGTCAAGAACATTATCAAGTAGAATATATAAACCACAGATTAGATTCTTTTTTTTTTTTAAATACTGGATTAAAGTTAGGTTTGTTATTAACATGTCCCCTTTGGAACCCTAACTGCTCTGATAGGTTGTTTCTTGATGTGCAGTTTTCAACTTCAAATCCATCTTTTCCCCATATTTCTTGCACTAAATGGAAGATTTTGAAGCCTCTGAAGCAAAGGTTTTCAACTCTTTAACAAGTGTGGTGTAAACCCCCTTGGATACATGAGGCAATGCAGATTGTCAATTAAATTTATGTTCCTTGGGATATTGATAGAAGCAGCATTTTTTATCTTACTTTTTTCAAAAAGCTGTTTTAAGGCTTCTCCACCTTAGGTTATGGATTTGGAATACGTTAATACCGTCTTCCCTCCGTTTGATTTTTGCTGCTGCTGCTGCCGCCAATAATTAATTCCAGGTTGCAGGTATAAACCCCAGTAATCCAGGAACTGTGAATTATGGATGTAATTTATTGGATTTTTTTTCCTTGAGTCCTTCTCATGTTTTTCAATAATTAAGTGGAAAGTTTAAAAGATATCTTCCCCTTGGATTTTCATGGTGTGATGTGACTTTAGATGTGAATAGATCTAAAATATATTTTTGATATGTATTGAACTGGTGAAAGTATACGGATCCAATTGCTTGAGTCACTGCATGAATGTGTGTTTCTCTGTCCCCCGAATCTAAAAAGGGATTGTGTTTCAAAGTGCCAAAAAACTTGTCGTATTCCTGTGTCTGACTGTGTGTGTGTGTGTGTGTGTGTGTGTGTGTGTGTGTGTGTGTGTGTGTGTGTGTGTGTGTGTGTGTGTGTGTGTGTGTGTGTGTGTGTGTGTGTGTGTGTGTGTGTGTGTGTGTGTGTGTGTGTGTGAATAAAGCTTGTCTCTCTCCATCTGTCTGAGTGTGTGAATAGGTCAATTACCATCGCCTTGTAGGGGTCAAGCAGGTTGACGTCTTAATTGGTTCTCTCCACAGGGTTTCTTCAAACGCACCGTCCAGAACAATAAGCGCTACACATGTATAGAGAACCAGAGTTGCCAGATTGACAAGACCCAGAGGAAGCGCTGCCCGTACTGCCGCTTCCAAAAGTGCCTGACTGTTGGCATGAAGCTTGAAGGTACATTTGCTCACGCACCAAGTTTATGTCTCACAGAGATTATCGCTGTGAACAATGACTAATGTCATCTTAGTTGTCATTCTTTTATCATTTCTGCAACAAACACTCCTCAGTTGGGTTAGAGGTGACCATTTATTCATTTATTCTTCTATTCGGCACATCTGTTGGAGTGAAAAATTACAACCAGACATTCCATCGGATGCATCACATTCTTTTCTAGACGTGTTTGCAATTATTTTCTGAAACCTGGAGGGGAAAGAATGACAGCATGGAGCAGTTCAAATTAGAACTTGATTGCTGCTGGACTTCAACATAGGTTCTGAAAATCCATTTGATGTGTCAAATATTTGTTGAGTTACTAGAGACAGTACATGACAATGATTGTAGTTTTCTCTGTGGCATAATATAATTCACAATATAATAATTTCAAAAGCAACATAAACATTTCCAGTTCTTTATGGAAGACAGAATCCTCCAAAAAAAAATGACGGCCTTCATTTCTTACCGTAACTTAAACAGATACATGCCAGTAATGGTCAAATATTAAACTTGGCGGTATAGAGAGAATCGTAATGATGATACTTTTGGAGGTTTCATTGTTGAACTTGAATGCGACTCCAAAACTAGCATGCGCTCAGAGTGATAAGTCAAGAAACAGCCAGCCAGTGTTTAAGGAAAGTATTCAGAATAAATACATATTTGGGCAGTTACTTTATAGTTTTCTGAAAAACGAAATAGTGTGAATGGGATTAGTGTCATTTAAGATTTAAGATGCTGCTGTTAACGTTTGGGTTTTTCCAATGTATATTTGTCTAATGTAAACCAATGATGCATTTGACCAGGCAGATTTGATCTCATGTTTTCTGTTTGGAGCTTGAAAATGAATGATTTTCTTTTATTGAAGCTCTGGTTAATATGTTGGAGTATACAAGGGTTGGACAAAACAATGGAAACATCATAAGGTGTTTCCATTATTTGGTCCAACTCCTGTATATCAACTATGTTAATACACTCCTCATAAACTGGTAATTGGTTTATCTGGAAATGGTATTCACAATCTGTATCCAAATAATCCACATAACTGAAGTAAAATAGATTTTTTTGGCATCTAGGAAATACAATGAAAAGTAACATTCAGTAGGTATGTAGGATTATTATTTGAAATGTAGTGACCACCGGTTTGAAGTCTGACCTCCACTGTTGAGATGTGACGTGACGACTGCATCACTAAATATTTGTGTATTTTGTTTTTTTGGGACCCAGTATTTTAACATGTGCATATTGTAAAGTTGAAAAGTACTATCCTTTTTTTGGTAGTTAAATAAATACATTTAAACTGGAAATTAGCCACACACCTTAAGATGATGACTGGAATTCACAAAGAGAGAGAGGTCCATGAGAGGCACCAAAGTAAAGCCAAGACATCACAGCTCGGCTCTTTCCTGCAGGCTTCTCTCTCAAACCTGCCACGTGCAGCATAATTAATTGTTGTTAATTGTAAATGGCTGCTGGGCATAAAGTCCCAGCCTGTCACTTTCCAGCTGACACTGGTGGGAGGCAGCTTGTGCTTGGTTTGTTTTGCTGGCAGTTTCTCTCTGCTGTGGGCCATAACGGGCCCTGCAGCTCTCTGTCAGGGGCCAGCAGCCCCTGTGGGCGTCTCCTGCGACGACCTCCCGTACAGGAGCGCTGACAACTCTCTCACTCTCTCTTAAAATCCCACACACTTTCAGCAGCGAGAACATTTTTTTAAGCAGGTCCACAAATTGACTGTGTTTCATAACCTCCGTGGATAATTATTAATCCTAATTACTCAGACATGGACAAACTGTTTTACGTTGTTATTTGATTTGTTTGTGTTTCCCAATATGTCTCAGCTAGTTTCCCAACTTGTTGGACGGAGAAGGCAGTTTCCAGTAAGGCTGGTAGCTGTGTGTCTGTGGGTGTGTGTTTGCCAATTTAGGGAGGTCAGCGAAACATAAAATGTCAATGGAATATAAATAGTACTTCGACTCGACAGCCACCTTGACTCAACAATATCAGACACTGTATGCAGATTAAATGGATTTTCATTCTTGGAGTTTTGTGATGAATTGCGACCGTTTGGCTTCAGTGCCGGTTCTTATTGCACTTCAAGTGTTATGCTAAGCAGCATTCTCTCGTAATGCTTATAATTCATGAAACATTATCGAGATGTCACAATGTGTCTGAGCGCGGTTGGAGAACTACGGCTATCTGGACTCCCAAGTTCACCCCCATGGGCTTATAAATAGGGCCATTGAGTAACACTGAATCACAAACGCTGAAACCTGTTTAAAGGACAGTTACAGAGACATAATCTACGATAGATGTTGTTCAGAATAGTGTTCAAATAACTACAGCTTTGCCTAATTGTATCCAAGTTTGTAAACTTAGTGTTCAAATAAATGTTTGTACATAGTAACATTTTTGCTATCTAACTACAGCTTAACCTATTTGTATTATATATTTTTTAAATTTCAAATTCACAAGTTTGTGCTTGAAAATGTTAAACACAGTTTCAAAAAGGTTTCCACAGGGATTTGTGAATTCTAAAGTCTAGTAGTCCACCACCTTCATTTTATTACTTCATCACGCATTCCACTGCATAATAAAATGCTGGTCGCTTGCATGAGTGCATTACGTCCTGTGTTGACCAAGTCACAAGCATCAGCCAGATCCCATCAAGGTTTGGAAACATTACCCTGTCATTTGCAAAAGGTGATGATGCGTGTTACGTCTAAGTGGCTCCTGATGGCTACTTTTTACTACCTTCCAAAAGTTGCCTTGGAGCATATGCTTCGGTGATTTCGCTTCATAGTTCTGCCATCCCTGTATTTTCTTAAGGACGGGGCTTTATGGTCACATTACACGTGCATTGGGAAATTTAAGCACGGAGAGGCAGCCAATATTCATTTTCACTTTCTCCAGTGATAGATGTGGTCGCACTCACCCGTTACGCACAGTCAAATAAATATTTGCAAATGTTTTTTTCTTTATTTAGTAACAGCGATACTCAGTCACTTTTTAAAAACATCTCTCCTCTAGTCTTTTACATCCTCCCTGTCTTCACCTCCCTCTCACCGTCTTCCATCAGCCCCCTCGAAGCTGCCGATGCAGCTAGAGAGTGTCCTATTACTTATGCATAGGTATCATAGGTATTCATGTGTGTGCAAGGGATAGGGCGCATCCGGAGCACAGGCCGGGCCGCGACATGACAAACAGGGTGTCAGTGAGGCTCCGCGGGAGCCATTAATATGCCGGCGGCCGACAGGGATCCTCACCTATGTGTACTTAATATTCCTGTATATTAAACAACCATAAATCAGAGGATGTACGTGTCAAGGAATATATGTTTGTGTGGAGTGTTAAGGTGTATTAGCAGCCTGAGGTTGGGAATGAAGCACAGTGGCGGGCGATTGCTTAAATTCATGCTAGTCGGATCAGGCAGAAGAAAAACGGTTTCGACTTTCTTTAGGATAGCCTTGTTTATTTTTGGATACGCATGGGACGTGACAGTAGCGAGGCGATAACAGAGGCCAGATACTGGACCGCGTCAGAGATCCAATATCACTACTGCATTCTGAAACTAAAGCGGAGGATCCTTCAAGTCGTTCCACCTCAAGACTCGGCCATTACGACTTTCCAAGTAGAAGAAAAAAAATGCGTTTAGCGTGTTAGCAATTATGAAAGCTCATAACCACTACCACTATATTTGTCGCCATGAACAGGACTATGAACCACTGAAAGTGTGGGGTTCAACCTCGCCATCTTGTCATCACAAGCCTGTGTGTGCGCATTCATAGATGATGTCAGTCTTCAGAATACCAATGTGTAGTGGATTCAAAAAAAATAAATAAAGAAATCCAATGTTGAGTTACCGTAATGTAACTAGCTCTTTAGAATCAATGCTACACAGCATGAATGATCAACTTCAGCGCAATGGTTTCGTGGTAAAGGTAATGATCAGGGTGAGGCAACCCGTGGCAACTCTGTACAATATTAATCCTAGCATGTCATCTTCAGAAGTGATATGAACCCCTGCCTGTGTGTAGGTGTGTGCATGTGTGCAGCCGTGGTAAAACCCACACCCTCCAGCCCTAATATTCATGAAGCCATATTGGTTCCTGAGGTCCGATGCAGGCAAGAAGGCATTTTTCCCCAGAAGGACCAGCTATTAATTTCTCAGCTCATTAATTACACTATTGTGGAGGGAGTATTAATAGTTAAATATGCCCCACAATATATATATATACACAGTGGGTAGGAGTGATGGCTTGTATTTCTCCTAAGTTCATTGTAATAGAAGGGTATTTATGACAGATCTTCATACAATTATTAGCCTGCGTCCATCATCTTGCCTTCCCGTTCATGCTTCGTCTCGCCTGTGTTTTCTTTGTTGAAGTGTATTGGGGCGCACGTGTATTAATGCGAGGGAGCTATGTTTGCATGTCTCCCCTCTTGGCTCCTTGCACTCACATCAGTGACAGACCCTTTTGTAAGTGAGGTCATTAAAATCGCTCCCAAGGCAGCAGCAGTGACTGTAAGTCTCTGTGATTCCTGATCACCCTCTACCCCCCAACACCCTTCCCATCCTCCTACACGCATCACGTCGCCTGCGTTCAGATGAACTTCTTAGTTTCACTAAACCTTTATTAGAATGAAATCTACGTGGCCAAAAATAATAAAGAAAAAAGACATTTATTGGTTTCTTCAATAAATGTAATACAAAGTGTTTTTTTGTGTTTTTTTTTGCATCTTCTCCCAGACATCTTTTAGATTATCGCACGCTGTGCTCGATGAGCCTCGTCAAAGTAAGAGGTAATTAAGTATGAATAATTAACAGCGGCGCCCCCCGACTGCGAGACAGCAGAGCAGCTTCCCCATGGCACCAGTCGGCCAGATCACACATGGCCCTTGTAGCAGTCCACTGTGTGCCCAGCTCAATCATTAGAAATACCCATGGCACAGAGACGTTGTGATCCTCACCACAGGATTCTGCATGCTGAAGAAGGTGGGGAGTTGGGCGGGGGGCAAAGGGGTAGAACCCCAATTTGCTTATTGTCAGACCATCCAGCCTTTGAGGCATTTATGAAGAAACGGTTTCTATTAATGGCTGGTGATGGGTCGAGTCTTGTTGAAGTTGTTTATTCAGAAAGCATTTCTAATGTGCATGTGAAAAGACCGGTTTACACAAGTTTCACATTTATGACTGAGTTATCTCATTTTCACCCTGTTCCTCAAGATCATCATGTGCACAGTAACCCACAAGCAAAGTGACGCGTAGAAGTTTATTTCTTTGGTGAATGATTGACTGCATAATCTTTTAGAGCCGTCAGGTTAGGAGTCAACAGATAGATGTCAAGTGTCGTCACCACGAGAAAACCTCTGGCCTACACACAAAACAATAGCTTAGTTCAGTTGAATCTGTGGACAAGTATCTGTATTTGAAAGGGTTATTGACAATAGTTCGTAACTATAAGTTGACTCGCTAAGCATAACCAAAACACCCATGGTGAATGAATGAAATTTAAGTTCTGAAAAAAACTTTTTTAAGCACATAAATTGGGGACCTTTATGTGCTCATCACTGGAGCACTGTGTGCAGGTTCATCTTGGATTTGATCCCTCTAAAAAATACTTTATAAATCTTTTCATTGGTTGTCATTGATTATTATGAACTTTAAGAATGTTGTTATGAACCTGTTATGAATGTTCTAATATTAATGATGAGACGTTAAGCCTAAGTGCGAAAATGTCATCACTTTTTTTTGAAGATGACAGGGTCTATGTTCATCTTATAACAAGGCAAAAAATGACACTGACTGCCATGACATTTTTCATTTTGGCCTTATGTTTTCTTTTAACAAAGAATAGAGCCATCTTCATGCTATAACGAAAGGTGTGTGTTTTTGACCAAGATTGATTTATTTTAAAGCGAAATGACCTTTGTCTCTCTCCGCCAGCTGTTCGAGCCGATCGCATGAGAGGTGGACGGAACAAGTTTGGACCAATGTATAAACGCGATCGGGCTCTCAAACAACAAAAGAAGGCGCTGATCCGAGCCAATGGCCTGAAAATCGAGGCCATGAGCCAAGTGATGCAAGCTGTGCCCACCGACCTCACCATCTCCTCAGCCATTCAAAACATCCACTCTGCTGCCTCGAAAGGCCTACCGCTGAGCCACCATCCAGGCCACCACACTGGACACCATCACCACCACCACCATCACCATCACGCCACTGCCCTGCCCCCTACAGACTATGACCGCAGCCCCTTTGTCACTTCACCTGTTAGCATGGCAATGCCGCCACACGCCGGGAGCCTGCAGGGCTACCAGACGGCGTACGGACATTTTCAAGGAACACGCACCATCAAGTCAGAGTATCCCGACCCGTACACTAGTTCCCCAGAATCCATCATGGGCTACGCTTACGTCGACGCATACCAGTCCGGCTCACCACCGAGCTTCCCCCACCTGATCGTAGAGTTGCTCAAGTGTGAACCGGACGAACCGCAGGTCCAGGCCAAGATCCTGGCATACTTGCAGCAGGAGCAGGCCAGCCGGGGCAAGCACGAAAAACTCAACACCTTTGGCCTCATGTGCAAAATGGCTGACCAGACACTTTTCTCCATCGTTGAGTGGGCACGCAGTAGCATCTTTTTCCGAGAGCTGAAGGTAAGTAATCTGCACTCACTTTACCATCACATTCAGCAGACCTGTATTGCATTAACCTGTATTCATCCCATCACTGCTAAATCCTTCAACGTGTCGCCATCCGTGTTTGACAGTCTTTGACAGAGTCCACGAACATCATTTGTTCCATCTTTTATCTCCAGCAGGCCTTTAATCTGGTGCCTTTATGCTGTGTGTGGGTGTGTGTGTGTGTGTGTGTGTGTGTGTGTGTGTGTGTGTGTCTGGGAGTGGAGGGCCCTCTTGACTGCAACCGCCGTGGGTCAAACTGCCTCATCAAAATTCAGCAGCCACCCACATTAACCCTGTGTGACACAAAGCGGCTAAAGCGGCTGTGGGCTGTGAAACTTTCTAAAATGTTTCGAGATCACTTTAAATATATCGTCGTAATGGTTTCATTTTGGTGAAAGGATTAACATCATTTAGAAGATGAATTAGAATTTATTTTCCATTTGTGAATCAAAAAGATGCACGAGAAGTGCATATATAAACATAATACTCAGACACTATTGAAACTATTTGGTATGTAAATGAAGGAAAAGCGGCTTCCAGTTTTCCCGTGGAGTATGAAAGGGACATAATAATCGCTTGTCACACTGGCTTGTTTTTTTTCAAAGGAAATAATGATGCATTCATTATTAAACCAATAGCAATTTCTGACAGAGAAGAGGGCTCAAAAAAACGTGCTGACATTTACCACATCCCTGTTGACATTTTTCGAGATTTGCATTTTGTGTTTTCATTTGCGCGCCTCGCGTGCGACCTCAGAGTCGCACACACAGGCAGACTCATCTTAGGGTGTGTCTTTGGCTATAATTGCGCGAGTCTGGCCCATTAACTTTGAATGATCATTTTTGCTTCACTAGAAAGCCTCGCTGTTTCCAACACCCTCGTCTTAATTCAATTATCCAGCTCTCTTGTGTTTGTCTGCGCTGCTGAATGAGCTGTCATTATGTTTCCCTAATGACTATATTTATTGTATATTACACAAGCTTAAAAGCAATTGTGTCTGGTGCCTGTTACAAAGCACATCACTATTATTTTTATATCACTTTCATAGCCGGATGGTCCTTTTCAAGCATCCCAACCACTCCCTCCTCCCCCTCCCCTCACATAGATCCCCCCCTCTTGTGCTAAACCCTTGTCGTGGGAGGGATTCTATTTAAGCGAGGCGGCTAATTGAAACTACAACGATGCTTTATTTTTAAAGAGCCATCACAAAGCACACTGTGGTTTGGTTATTATGTGCAAGCTGTGGCACTGACAGTTTTCCCCACACATTCTATGAATTGACAGGGGGTGGGTAGTTTGGCGCTAGCCTTTTAATACTGAACATGCTGCAAGTTGCATAAATTATATTGGGGTTTCATCCACTTTGTCATTTGGATTTAACTCCATTTTCATGCCCGTAACTGATCATAAAATATTTTTGTAGTCTGTCGTTCATTTGCGTCTCATAACAGCACCTCAAAACAATTCCGTGCAAGTATCAGTGAGGTGAAGCAGCTGAGCAGAAAGACAGGAAGCGGCCTAGAATTAAGTTGGTTACAGGAATAGCTCAACGCTGTAAGGAGCGTTTTAATACACACACCACGCTGAGACACGGAGACCAACGCTCACACATCACGCTCTAACTAATATTAGCTCACTAAGAACAAAAGAATTTCTCTGGTCGAGGTGCCAAGCTGGGAGGGTGTGTATGTGTGTGAGTGACCGTAAGACATCTGCCAAAAAAAGTGTTTATAGATTTAGTTTCCATAAGTATGCTGTTGTCACAGGACCTGAAAATATTGAGTCATTAGGCCCTCTGTTCTCTACTTCCAAAGTGGCGTGATGCCCCTCTCTTTCTGGAAAAGAACGACAAGAGGGTTATTTGTTTCGTACACCTTCCAATGAAATGAAGGTGGGGCTCTTGGTTCTGATGGGTTTAACACATTCTCTGTTGCAAGGGTTTTTCAATCCCCAAAATAGTGACGTGCTGAGCAAAAGTTGCATTGCACTTCGTTGTTTTTGACTGGTATCACAGGCCTAATACTTCACTTCTGGTCTGGAGTTGCGTACCTACATGTACAAAAAGTTATTTCGTGCCAGGGTTTTGTTGACCCACCCTTTGCCCTCAAGTACCCTCCAGTCAAAAAAACCCTCCACTAATCCACAAACAAACTAACAAGAATATATTTGTGATAGATAATGCAAATCGAATCCAGGAAAAAAATACACACTAAAACACCTTGGCTATTAATTTCTGCATTAACTGATGTTTTCCAGGGTTTTCTCCTACATGGCCAAAGTGATTACTTCAAAGAGGTTTCTGGGAAATGCTAAAATGCAACATCTTAGTGACAATGTCGGTAAAGTGAAACAGTCAAATGCATCATGAAGGAAAGTGCTATTCAGAAGCACTAAATTAACCTGCTTGTTCTGCATCAGTGTAGCACAAAAAAGTGTGTGAATGTTTACATGCGTGTTTACACAATGTGACTCATCGGTGGTCCGGAGACACGCTCTCCTCCATTGTTCCAGCAGTGGGATGGCTGGCTCGACTCCCACAACAAACACAATGGAGATCGGCACTATTGATGATTCACATGTTTATGTCTCACCTTCCTTATTCAGCTCCCATTTTGGCCACACCTTTCGTTTCCTCTTTTCCTCTCTGCACCCTTTAATAATAAAATAGGATGTTGGCAACTGCTTTTGTTCAACATGTCAACACACAACATGCAGTGGTTTATTATGTGAACACCAGAAGATAAAATACGTAGATGAGATGAAAATGGTTTTTAAATTTTATGAGAGGGCTGGGTGGAATCCCAGCTCACCTTAAATAAAGGTTCTTATAAAATGGTGTGCATTACTTATAAAACAATAGACGGTAAGTGAGTTACTCGACCTTGGTGCAGTGAGATGGTTGGGTTTTTTTTGTTTACTTTTGTTGCAGTGAAAAAGTTAATAACTAAATAGTTAAACCAATGAACAAGCATGTCATTTTCAGCTATGTACCGAGAGCATGAAAGACTTTAGGGACCATCTAATATTGAGTTTCCTGTCTTGTTAAGCCAGCCTAAATTCTTGTAAAGAAATAGAAAGTAACTGTCAAATCTCATTTACGGACTATGTTAAGCTGCCATTCCTGAATGCTTTGTAACTTCATACCTTAAGTCAGTCCATTCACCCTTGAAAGAAAAGCAACGATAAAAACGCTCTTGACATTTGGAAATTCGTCTAATATTTATTTAAGTTGTCCAGGGACAGGTTTTCTGGGAAGATCCAGACAGGTTTCTGTGTCTCTCCATCCCTTTCTTTTCCTCTGCTTTGTCTCTGCATGTAGCATCAATGGCAAAAGCAGAAGCGAGGGCCATTAAGTTGAGGAGGAACTGTATTGCAAGTCTTGTTCCTTGGGAAAGCTCCCAGCTGAGATGGGACAGCCATATTGGATAAACAGATGGCCAGGGCGAGGAAAAGACGTGCGAAAAAGAAGAGAGGTGAAACAAAAAGAGGAGCGACAGGAGTGGATAAATGCATTGAGAGGAAAGCTCTGCTTCTATGATCGGCAGAGGACATTTATTGCTACATTTAAATATGCAAAAACATTTTTTTTTACTAAAGTATTGTGTATGGAGCTGGGGCAGAGATGCTTAGCTGTCAGAGACGGCCATGCAATTCAAATGTGCTCTATCTGCTAAACAGAATTAACCTGCTTTGAGGCCAATGACTTTAAACAATTGATAATGCCAGCAAACTCTCATAACTGTCCAGGTTCGACCGTGAAGCCAAACATTACATTTTATATCGACAAACTAACTGTCAGCTCTCCTGTTTCCCCATGCTGCCACTCATTTGACAAGGTGCCAGCAAAAGTGTGTTTTGAAACAGAGTCAAAAATAGTAAAATGAATAAGCGTGTACGGTGTGTTTTGGAGCAGCACAGTTCACTAAAATTAAGATTTGGCTGCCGTGCTCCAACTTCACTGAGTTTGGTAATACATGAATTTTAAGGACTCCAGATTCAAATTTAGAGACGAGACAAGGAAATGTCACACCAACATTGTTGGTTATTATGATGAAAATAATATACAATATAATCAAGGTTTGGCCATAATCGTGCAGCCCTAGTGTGTTTACATACAGACGATGGGAACACGGCCTTTTCAGAGAGGTCAAAATCTTCGCTGCTTATCCCCTCCCCACTGAGCACTGAACCTTGCAAACTGAAGGGATGATGCGTCCTGACACCCTGTAACCCCAGTTTATTGTTTTTTTTGTTGTTTTTTTTCAAATCAAGTTGATAATGACAGTAGACTTTGCAGTTAAGAAGCACACTGGAGAAGGAAAGAAACTTGCATCGGGTAGGTGGAAAGGATTACCAGCAACCAAGCTGTCAATGTGTTGAGAAGTTTGATGCGGGATACAGGAGGAAATGTATATATGATTATGGGAAGAGAGGATGAAGGACAGCTGGAGAAGGTCAGTGAGAAGGAAATGAGGGGAGGATGAAGGTGTGGGGGTTAAATGGGAAGATGAGCAAAGGGCTACGAGAGGCAGCGATCACAGGCAAGAGGAGGAAAGGGGGAAGCCTACTGAAGGACAACAAGGGGGAAAAACGACCAGTAGGTGGGGTGTATAGGGGGAACAGGTGGAAGGTTAATGGGCCTGGAGCGGATCCACCAGACGCTCTTGGTCTTGATATATGGGCCAGGGGACTGGTGTGGGGCGTAGGCTTTCAAAGATATATTATTTCATTTGAGCAGCAGCACCATTCTGCAGACAATCCCCACACACCCTCACCCCAGCAGCCCGGCATTTGTCCAGTGATAGATGACACGCCCCCCTGTCATCGCCACACCAAACACACACATGCTGAACACGCACACAGTAGTGACACCTCCCACAAACCCCAAACACCCTGTTCTTTAACAAATCATCAAGTCAGGTTCTTCAGAAATTGTCTTGTTGCATTTAGATTGCATCTTTAGCGCTGGTTCTTTGTCTCCGCAGTCAGTGAGCTGGCCTTTCTGTCACACACGCGTACGGTGCGTGTGTGTGTGTGTGTGTGTGTGTCTGCGTTTTAAAGTTGCTATTTTTGTGGTAACAATATCTGTTTGATCAGTGACAGTGGGCAGAAGTTTGAGTCTGGTTAAGGGGGAGGTTGCTGAGGGTGAACAAAGGCCTGTTTTCATTCATCAATTATTGACAAGCTAGCAAGATATCAATCTCTCTTTTACATGAATACTGTAACTCTCAACTCCATCGGCTTTACCAATAGAATCAAGTTGATTTTGGATGGGCTTCAAGCAGAGTGTGCAGCCTGCCAAGGTATAAAGAGTAAACGCATAAAAGTTTTACAGTCGAGAACAGTTCAGATGCTTAAATCCAGACACACAATATCCATGTGTCAAGAAAAAGAAAAAAAAAATACCAGGCAGTGGGGTGAATTAGATGACGTTTTATTAATACTTTAATACTTTAAAAAAATACAAATTATAATCCAGTTAATTGACAAAACTTTTTACCCTTATTTCAGATGATCCCGGTGTACTGTGGCATACAAACTGCCCAGTATGTTATAACTATTATATTATAACTTATAACTATAATAGATAACTATTTTATCTATATTATATGAACTATATTATATCATAGATAACTATATTATCTATATAAGATGAAAAATGTGTCTTTGTCAATGCCTCGTGATAGATATAAACAGAGCAATGGCACATGCTGCTATAGTCCTGAAGCCCCAACCCCAGGGGAGCGCAGGAAGCCGGAAGGAAGCACAGGAAACTTGTTAAAAGGAAAGATTTACTTTTGCCTGTCCCAGAGGGGGATTGCCTATGAGAGGGATGACGGGGTTTGGGAGAATTTAGCATTCACCGAGTCTGCTCATCCACTTGTTGCTTTGATGAGGGATAAAAGGCTGTCATGAGGTTGAGGTTTTCAGAGCTGCAGGAAATGATGGACTTCAACAGCATTCCTTCTGCTTGTTCATCATTTCAACACAGGAGCCTTTTCTACCGTTGGGTCAGTGTTTAACTCTCGCTCTGTCAAAGCCCACTGGCTTAAGGACAATGACAGGCCGCCGTAGTGTAAACTGACTGACACTGTTGTGTCATTCCGATAAAACATGAAGGGAAGCATTTTAAAACTTCCATTTATATTTCCCGGCCCACCACTGCGGCCCTTCTGTGAAAGGCTAATCAGGAGAAAGCGAAGAACACCTTAAAATTGCCTCCACTTTCTTCTGTACAGTTTTCCATTTTCAAGCCAAGTTAACGCAGTCCTATTCACATTTGTGAGCACTTTCTATTGGAGTAAGAGTAGGTAGTGTTTAAGTCTTGTTTAAGAAGGATCAAGGTAAAAGCCTTTTTTATTGCTGCTTGTTAAGAGAGTGTCGTGGGTGACTAGACTGCTGCGACTCTCACAGGCCCCGGCACCAAACAGTTGTTGGCACACGTGGGCAGCTGTCAGTTAAAGCAGCTAAATGAAAGAAGTTGTGATGGAAGTCGCAGGTGGAAAACAAGGAAGCAGATAAACAAAGTGGCATTTAGTTGAATGATCTGACAAATCAAACGTGTAAACACTTTCTGTCAGCACAAAGCACTTTCACTCTTTTCTACTTCTGACTTCTGCCATCTTAGATAAACTGTTTTAGTAGCAGAGGCTGAAAGGAAAAAAAAAAAACTGAAACATTTCTTAAGTCATTGTCTGGCATTTGCACTGAATGATCATTTTAATTGGAATGAAACCAGATTTCCTAAACCAGAATTCTGGAACACCCAAACTTAAAACATCAATTCATATATGAAATAACTGTCCATTTTCAGTATGCGTAGTGCTCACATATTCTGTGTTATGTTACAGCAGCGTGATCTCCCACGACTGAAATGTCTCCCAATGATTGATGTCCAAAGAACATGTACATTCAGGCAGGGTGGCAACGTGTTGGTTTAAGAGCAGTAAATATACAAACAGAAGTGCTGGCATTTTGCCTCTAAATAGCTCTGGCCGATTAGGTTTCCTGGAGGTCAGAGGAGCCGAGGTGTGGCTTCTGTACCCTTATGCTGACCCCCAACCTCTAAACTAAACTCACCACACAGAGCTATGCAAACCTGTCATCTCAGGAATCCTCTTTTTTAACACCTGGATGATTCTCGTCTTGTAATCCATGTGTTTCTGCCGTGTTGTGTCTCTGCATGGATGTAGGCCTTTATGACCTATATGACCTAAAATATGAGCTAAAAAAGCAGATATTTTGATGAATAACTTTTATAATGAGGTACATATTTTTTCATATTTTTTAAAAGTTCCACTTTCATAGCCTCTATTATGCGAGTGTAATCCAACTTGACTGGAGGTTGTGCCCGTGCCTGCTGCTTTCGTCACTTGGCTGTCAACAGTTGTTCTCCGATGTCTATTTTGGATGCTTATTTGAGGCTTGTCTATTCTGGACATGGGGGGGGGGGGGGGGGGGGGACATGGGGGCGGGGGCCGAAGACAATAGATAAGACAGAGGCAGCTAGTTTTACACTTAAAGACTCAGGGTGTATTTTTATTCCACTGCTAAGACGGCTGATTGAATTTGCACATATGAGTTCCACAGGTGTAACGCTAGACATTGTGGTCATGTTGTGACGACAGGAAAAAAAATTCAATGGTGCTGCTCTCCAGCCAACGACTCCCTGAGAAAATGGATTGAGAGCAGCAAGCAAAGTAGGACAAAGACACCTGTTCCCTATTCCTACTTTACACATTCCTTTCTTTGCTGGTTTTAATTTTCATCTCTCTCTTTCTTTCTCTTCAACACTAAACTTAAACTTTTATTAGCCTCATATTATATCGTCTTATTCTCATGTCCAATTTCTGCCTTTGCTGTAAATCTGGCACGAGCCATGTACATAACTGATTCCATATATGAGAAGTAAAGGCATTAATTCTCCTAGTTCTTTAAAGATTGCACGCAGGCAGGGTGATAAAATAGGCTTTAAAGCCACGTGAAACAATCATGGCCTGTAAATCAAAAAGGAACTTGTTAAGAGGACGTGATGACAACAACGTTGAACTTTAAAAATCACGCAACAAGAACCAGTTTTAAGACCCAGACTCTCACCTTCCCTTCGGTCTTTTAGGACCATATGTTGTGTTTCACTTTGCACCTGCAGCTGAACAACTTGGCCCAACGCTGACAAAGAAATCCTACTGAGAGATACCTCAAGCCTAATACAGATGCTCCTCTGCCAGCGGAGATGACTGGAGATGCACTTTAGGGAGAAGCAAGGCTCCATCTGTTCCGCCGTGTTGTGATTTTGATGCTGACTGGTTACATATCAGAGGAGCTGCTGAAACACTCAATTAGTTAATTTACGTTTTTAATTTGTGTATCAAGGGCTGTGGTCTTAGTGAACTCTGGAGCCATGCCACATGTGATTGGAGATCCACAGCTGTTTGCCGAAACTCGTCAGCGAATAAAAGACCCATTCAAGTGCTTGAAAGGCTAATGGATATCTCTGTCTCCTGCGCTCTCAAGTGTGTCGTCTCTGCATTTTAAAGCAGAGTTGTGGTAGTGCGTTATGTAGTTGAGAAAACAATATCATCTTTGAATAATAGAGAAGGGGGAAGCCTGCTGTCTTGTTGGTCTCCTCTTTGTCCCGCCAGCTTCCATCGGCGGATAGACAAGGAAGATGGGGCCTTTTACTCTGTCTGTCTGTCAGTCAACAACTGAGCATTGTGATTCCTTAAAATTGATGAAAATATGTTTAAGTTCCCCTTAAAGTTTCTTTAAACTCATATATTCTTTGGCATTGAAGGATACTTTCAGTTCATTTTCACATTTTTAAACATGTCTCCCACTGAACCGTGGTTGGTGAAATGCACCTATCCATACACAAACTGCACTTAGTCACACTCAAACCCCATCTTCACCTCAGACCGCACCCCCACTTTTCACACTCAGCTCACAGACGGCAAGCGATAAATTGCAGTATTAAGTCAAACAATGATTGCTCGGCATGGAAATCCAATGGCTGAAGCATAAAGCCCGGGATCGCTGGGTAGATTAAGCTCTGCTTGGGTGTCCTCTGGGGTGGGAGAGTTGTAGAAGGATCAATAGGATTTCTATCATCAGTAACTCACCACAGCCAGGAACCTTATAAGTGTGTTAATGCAATTCATATCACTTTTGGACAAGGTGCATTTCTCCGTCTGCCGTTGGAAGATCGGTGGTGAAAGAGAGAGTGGACTGGCGGGAAGGGAGTCGGAACCTGTGTGGAAGTATGCAGATGTGGCTATTACTGTCAAGCATTTGGATCTGTGTGCGGGTGAAATCATTGCATTGAACTGTGTGTGTGTGTGTGTGTGTGTGTTTGAGAAGACCTTTTGGGAGCTGCTGTTTCCCGGCTGATTGTGTATTAGTGGTCTAATGTTCATGTGAATAATTGATTAGGGCCTCTCTGTGTTTTTGATAATTAGTTGATAGCTTCTTAGCTCTAAGCCCCGAGATTTCAAGTGTGTGTGTGTGTGTGTGAGGTGGGGGTTTGTCTGTCTGTGGAGGCACCCTGAAAACAATAGCGTGCGTGTAATAAAAAAAAACGTGTTCCCCTAAGCCACGCAGTAATGGATTACCTTAGAAACGAGGTTACAGTACACGCATCACTTTCTCATTACCTCATTTGTTCTCTCTTTCTTACCTTGTCGTTCACCAGTGCACCTTTTGAGGCTTGCTCTACAGTGAAGAATGGATCATTCACATTGGAGCCGTTTCTATTCTCTCAGTGCCAGCACATACACATTAGCTTCTTTTTCAATTTGTTGTCTTTTTTTATTGATGCTCTATTGAGTCTTGCTTTGGTCGTGCATGAAGTCAAACCAGAGTAACAAAGTTTGGTTGTGCTTGCTGCATCGCCAAATCACAGCACTGATGTCAGACACAGGAGGTTTTGTTGCCGCGGTCAGCAACCTTGACAAAACAAGGCGTTCTTCCTTCTGCAACACACAGACCCCCAGAGAGAGTTTTTTTTTTCCTGAGTTCATGAATAGAATGGCGCTATTGGAAAAAAGTAACTACATATGTATTTTTCAAAATACTTTTTTTGTATATTTGAGGTACAAAACATACTCTTCCTTTTATTAGTATTTTTGTGCTTTGTATTTGCTTCACTTAAATACTACACAGAATCAAACATCACTGCGCAAATTGTTATTTGTTGTTGAAGTATTCAAATTACACGTACTTGTACTGTCATCAAACAAAACCTCAAACAGTTGTATATTTTTGCTCTCACAGATGGCCTCTGGCATCTCTATTGCTGTTAAGGGACATAATAACAGTCTAGGGTTTCGGTGTGCTCAGCCGAAGCCCAACATGGGGGCATGCTCCACTACCTGATATCTTGTAGTGGAAATACATGCCACCAGAAAACAGGTGCCACTGACATGACATGCTTATAAGCCATACACAATACGTGGATACATGTCACACATGCAGAGTAGACAAAAATGAAACCTGTAATGGTCAAAGTTCATGATTCAATTTCGGTATTATTGGATTAATCTGCAGTGTTGCACATAAGTGACATTCCTCTTGTACCTCAGGAGCTCCGTAGTGTCATATATATATAGTGTCATAGATATGAAAAGATTGGCAGAAAAGTTTTTATTCCCCAGTGAATGATGTTTTTCTGATTTATCATCAGTTGATCTTGGCCTAAATCCTGATTCTCCAACCAGTGCAGAATGTCCAGCCTTCTAAAAACCTCACTTTTCAAATGCTTGTTATCGTTCTTTTCTTCCAAACGCGCACCCCTCCCTCAATGTCTCTGGGCCACCTGCTCACTTTCCCAGCGTCTTATCACCTTGCCGCCATACACTGCAGCCCAAATGGACTCAGAGCAATGATAACCAGGAGCCCATGTGGGGAAATGCTCCGTCCGTTCTCACCAGTTTCAGTAGAACATAGTAAAACCGCGGTTGTCCAGGATCCCCTGCTCCAGTCCAGGCAGGTCACATAGCTGGAACATCCTGAGGATTTTGTCACTCACACAACTGCCTTTTCCTGATGGATGTAACTCTATTTGTGGCTTTTAAAATGTTTAGCTGCCAGACATGATTTGTAGTGGAATCCAGAGGCCTCTCGCCGTGTCATTTGAGCTGACACCCAATATTGACTTTATTGCGGCTATATAAGGGACACTGATTCTCCATTGAGTCTCAATCAGGGCGAGAGACGATGAGAAAATAAAACCACACGTGACGCATCTTGGGTTCTTATTCTAGCTGGGTCACCTTTGAATTAAGTTAACAAGCTATCTGAGGTACATTCTTGCTAGACATAATTAAGAGTTTGAGAAACAACAGACAGTGTTCTAGGTGAATTAATGCACGTTCCCAGGTGAATACACGGCCTGTTTGGCTCAAGGCGAACAGATGCCAAGATAGGACTGCACCAAAGGACGGCTGCAAGAGAGGCACAAGCATTGAAGTCCTCTTCAAACCTCACCTGTCTGAGACGCCATTGATTCTCATCCAGCACACAGAGAGAGATGGCAGCCACTGTTTACACGCGAGGCATTTGAGGCTGAGAAACCCACAGCCTGTGCATGTGTTCTCTCCCCAATGAGGGAAAAAAAAAAGACTATCTTCATTCATTAGAGCTCCACAGAAGGAGATTCCATTAATCTGTTCATTAGTCCACATCAAAAATGGAAGTACTTATTAAAATCAGATCCAGCTGTGTACTCTCGTTAAAGCCCGCCGTAGCGTACAACTCTTAACAATGCTCGTGGCACGAGACCAAGACTTGGCCACAAGAAAGCGGGTGCCATTCTAGCACTGGTCTGTTTGACTCGACACAGTAGGATAATTGCTCTGCTCTTAGCAGGGGGCTATGAATAAACATTACGTTTGTCAGCCAGTATTTGAATGCTCCGTTTCCAATTAATTTACTTTTGCCAGAAATCGCCCGCTCTTAATCACTATGTTTTATTTTCTCAATATCCCCCCCAAGTCTTTTCTCACTCCGTCATTCCCTGTCTGGCACTTTTATTCTCCCTCACACTCGCTCGTGTTCTCTTACCTTTCTCTCTGGAAAAGCCCATTAATCTCAGCCAGTGGTTTTGAACAAAAGCTATGGGCTAAGCGATTGATCCGGGCATTGATCCCACGCGCCTGAACGATCATAAAGGTGTTAAATTGGTTTCTTGGAGGATATGTATTTTTCATTGTGGGCTTGTGCGCGTAGAAATTCCTTCCTTCAGCTTTGTCTGCTGTTTTTAGACAATAATATTAAAGTCATTTCTGGATTGTCTTGAAAAACAAAACCAATTGTGTATTTTGAGGAACTTTAATTTTCACACACAATTTCATTTTTTTACTGCTAAATCTCAGATTGATTTTTGAATGATATTAAAGATTTCAAAGACACATATATTAGTAATTCATGAAATATAAAAACTTCATGTATAACATGTTGTATAAGGCAGAACTTTTCTTTTAACAAAGTTCAAAGTGTGGAGAAGTTTTCCTAGAGCAAAAACCATTTTTTTTTTCATTCTCATCTGACTTTTTCCTTTTGTCCTCATGTTTGTAAATGTAATGACCATCACTGTGGTCAACTTATCTGGTGAATTTTTCGTCAACTTTTGATGAATCTTACATCTGTGGCAGTAGGGCAGTGATTTACTGACTGATTTCCATGATTGTATCTGCCCGCGCTAGCTATCAATGCAGCGAAACAAAGTCAAAGCAGACGTCGCCTCCGTGTCAGAAAGTTCATATTATCCGAGCAGGCTGCATATCTTGTGCGATCAGGCGCCACGAGTGTTGCTCTTTTTTGACAGAGCAAAGGAAAAGCTTGTCAAGGAAACAGCGCGTGTCACTGGCACTTAAAAGGTCAGCGAACTGAACCTCAACCCGAGCCTGCCCTCATGTCTGTCTGCCTGTCACCAGTCTGCCTGTGTTGTTGGCGGGTGTCCCTCGTTGCGAGTTGCCACCACCCACCGTCACCAACTCTGAGCTGCTCCCCCTTTGATGACCAGACCTCTTGTCACAGGGAAGCTTCCAGGCAGGCAGAGGCAGGACAGCTCTTTGATGAGGACCCCACTGCTCGCCGGCAGCTCTGACATGCAGGGGGTCGTTTGAAGATCTTGAGCTTTACATGTACTTATCCTTCGCGACATGCACTCAGACAGGCACAATTACCAGCGCTTTCGCAGGACTTGATAGCGGGACGGGATGGTGGAGAGTCGCAATGCAGTCAACTTGGCTGGTTTAATGAAGGCGTATGAATTTCTTTTTGAACTTGTACCATAGACATATTAGCCTTGAAGAATGAAATACACGGAAAAAAAAGTTTGGCTTTTGTATACTTGGACCACTAAACTAGAGCTGTGAAATGACGCACTTACTAAAGTTCCTTTTATTATAAATCTTTTGCCCCACAACAAAACAATATCCGTTCAATATTATATTCATCCACGTACTTTCAGCTCAGTGGGCACTTTACAGTCACTACTTTTGGCCTGTTAAAGGACACTCATCCAAACATGGGGAGTTCATACTAGCTGCCCGCCAACAACCTGACCTTCACCATCTTCTCAACATGTCCTTTCTCAATGATACAGGCATATGACGCTTACACTTAGCAGTCATTCCTCGCCTCACCAGCTTTCACCCGGCATCACCGGATACAAAGCTCAACTCCAGCCTAAAATTGAACTGATAAGTCCTCACTTGAAGCTTCAATGTGACATTGAGTTGACAGCATTGATCAACATACTTGGAATCACAGAGTGCTTCTCAAAGAAAGAAGAATGCTATAGATTTTGAGACCAAGGACTTTGTGCACAAGGTTTGTTAATTGGGAAAATGGCGAGTGCCAGATATTCTCATGCATTTTCCTCATTCCATTCCTCCTAATGTCTCCTTCTTGTTTGAGCCTGTCTAAAATGGATAATGATTAACACAGTCCACCATGAGAAGAGGCAAAATGTTACAATGGAGGGGGTTGTTTCGCTACCAAAGTGCTTCATCAGCACTTCCCTGGACTAACTGGCAGGCTCCTCAATCGCTATCACCAGTGGGATCGCTCAGAAACTGGTGGCAATGGGCAAACAGATAAAGGGGAATGTGGACATGTTCGCATGAGAACGCTTGTGAGTGGATACACGGGTCATTATGCCTTTGCTTCCGTATGGAAAAAAAAGCCCTGCAGAATGTGAGCAATCGATACCAATTGACCCGTGAGCAAGCGAACCCTGCAAACAGCTGCCTGTGACACACACCAAGTGTTTTATGAACATGAACGTGATGATTAAGACCGCTTATAACACCAAATTGTTTTCTGTGCTTTGACCAGGTCGATGACCAGATGAAGCTGCTGCAGAACTGCTGGAGTGAGCTCCTCATTCTTGACCATGTCTTCAGACAGGTTGTGCACGCTAAGGAAGGCTCCATCTTATTGGTCACTGGCCAGCAGGTGAGTGTGTGGACCCCCTTTTGCCTCTATGAAATATGTCATTCTGCTTCAGATACTTGATTGAAAAAACAAACGCTGTAAACTGATGAACTATCAAGGCAAAGATGTGTTTTAGAATGACGTCACGCTTTCATTAGACTCAAGGTCGCAGCTTGTTCGCATTGTTTCAAAGCTCAAGCATTTCATCGATCAGAGGTGGGCCCTCTCGAGCGAAACGGCAAAGGATATTTTACGTTCATAATAAATCATAACTTTTCAAATTCCAATTAGAAAGTAATTTCTTGCTTTTGAGCTCTTTCTTTCTTTTTAAATTGGATTCTTTTCATGAACTATGCTCATTTTAACATTCCCCACAAACATAATTAAAATTATGACAATAAACCTTGAAAATAAAGCACCATATCACATTGTTTGACCCATAGTCTTCTCAAAATTCACCATATTCCAGTATTTCTGATAGAATCTATTTTAAACTACAGAATATATATATACATCATCAAACACCATATTAATTTCCAAATTATTTTCTTATTTTGCTTCTGTCTTATGGCTTGACTTCCCTTACACTAGTTTCACTGCCCCTGTTATAGATCAAAAGCCATAGCCTGATATTCATTATTTTGATTCCATATTCTTGGATTATAGATGGGCATGACGTAGATTGGTTGTAGTTTTTTTCTTTATCCTTTATCCTTGTCGTTACTTGGCAAAATACACTTTTTTTATCTTAAAATCATATTTTTTATCTTATTTGTGGATTATTTAAATGTCATGTTGCACATTTATTTTTTCACTAATTCACGAATATAATCAGCTGCACTCACTGTCAAAAACGTGAGCCCACAAGGAGGGAGGAAAAAAAAAAACAAACGCCTGCAACTCTCAACAAAGAGAATAGACACAAAATACAAATGGGCTCTTTGAGAAGACACCCTGTCCAGTCTCAGGGCAGTCAGTGAGATGAAGTGTCATAAATTAATAATTGGCTTCTCTACAAAACAATGCACTCCAACGAAATGTTTTACAACAACGGATGCCCGCATAAATATTGAAGCAACAGAGGTTGGTGTGTGCTGAATGCAGGATTGAGTATTTGCTGGCTTTTTGCGCGGTGGACATTAGCACCGTTTTCCAAGGCAAGAAAAGAGACATAATCAATAGGGGTATCATAATTGATATTGACCAGGTCAGATATAATAGCAGAATCAAAAAGAAGAGAAAGACACACACTAACTTCGGTGTAAATGTGTAGGGAAAATGTTGGAGTTACAGCGATGTAGAGACGCTCAAATGTAAAGAAATGGAAAGAGGGCGAGATGGTTTTGAGTCCGAGGCAGTTTTAGGAGTCCAGAGCAGTGAGGAGGAGGAGGAGGAGGAGGAGGAGGAGGAGAAAGGCTTGACAGTCAGGGGAGGTGCTGAGCGCTGGTTTCGTTTGCATACTTTGGTTAATGAACAGCTGGTGTTAAGAGAGGGGAGGGAGGGAAACGTGTGCATGTGAGAGTGTGAATTTGTGTGTGAGGCTCCGAAACAGTTCATTATCTCCTATTATTCTCTGCTTGGCCAGGGGTGACAGCGCAACGATAACACTAGGGATATTTAGAAGACAGTAGTAAAACCACCCAAAGCAAAGGCACACACACACACACACACACACACACACAAACTGAAACCACTGAAGTATTTGGCGCTACATAGTGCTCTTGATGCTTTTTTTAATATTAAATATAATGTAGACATATGTATAAGAAACATAATATAAAATACATAAAAAAACAGTTTGCATTGCCCTTAAAATATATACTTTTCATTGTTATTATTATTCATTCTTCTGGGCCTTGTTTTTGTAAATTGGGTCGGCATGACTGTGACTTTCAGTGGGGGTGACAATTCTTTATACTGTCAGGATCACAGGAAAGTGGAACTCATCAAAATGCATTCAAAGTTGAATGATGAGGCAAGGACTCTTGCCAGAATTCCACCAAACGTCTCTTGACAATCCACTCGCGCTTCAAACAAAAACTGGGCTAAACCGTGTCATCAAGTCAGATTTTTTTCTGTTCTTCCCTTTCACACAAAAGGGACCATCAGGCCGTCTTCGTCCATAAATATACATCTCTAATGTTCAACACGAACCCTTCACGGGGTCAGATTGCTTTTCACCAGTGCTCTCTTAATGTCTCTGCAGGAGAGGTAATAAAGCACTATTGATTGATTGATTGATACGCAGGTCACCGGGGTTAGTGCTAAGTCTGCTATAGTGACATTAAAGTCTTTTTTTCCACCCTTTTTTTTTCCTTACTTAAGGCTTGGAGGCAATAACCCTAGGCGTCACCATCAACAGTCCAATCCTTCAATGAAGTTATTTCATGCACAGTTGATTTTATGTAAATTGATTGACACCTTAGACGCGGGGGGGGCAGTGTCTACTTTCTCTGGGCCATAATTCTTTTCTTCTCTTGTAATGCAGGCTGCAAATGGGGGAGGGAAGGCAGTGAGAAATGAGAATAATAAACGTGAAAAAAAAAATAGAACCACAGCAATCATCCCTTCAGTTATATCTTTGATATCACTGTTTTTTTAAAATGTTGTTTTATTAGAACAGCTACTGGCCTGTACAGTGGGACTCAGGTACGACTCACGCCAAGCCCTTCTTCCACTTGCAGAGTCAATTATGGTAATGAATTGTCAATAAATATTAAAGTTTAATATGCTGCTGCTTACGGTGAGTGGCAGCTAAGGACTTGCCTTCCAACCAAATGTGCAATGGCTGCAGAAATAAATGTGCACCTGCAAAAGACTTTTTTTATACTTCCTTTAAATCTGCCAATCATTCTGTGGGGCTGTTTATTTTCATATATTGATCAGCGTAGTTCACTGGATATGAATTGATACGCCCAATGACCAGTATTCTTGGTAGCTGTATTAAATGCATTTAAAATTTTCAGTTTAGATTCACAGTGTTGGTTTTCTTCCCACTTTTCGAACTTGCAGACCTCAAATCATTTATTAGATTTACCTCAGAAACATCTCAAAATGTCATCTTCAACTGGTGGAAAATATCCATCTGTAATTCAAAAACTATTTTATATACATCTCTTTATCTCTTTCACTTTGTTTTTTGTTTTGTTTATGTTTTGTAAGTGCCAAGAGGCTTGAACAAGATGATGATGTTGCTTATGCATGCATGAACAAGTAGTTTATTTATGGCAGTATATGTTTCCCAATCTGAAGTGTAAACATTTTTTATAAGTAAAGTTGTCATGAAGCAAAAACAAACATGTATACCGCACATTGTATGTGTTGTCAACGTCGTCTCCATCTTTCAGGTGGACTTTGCCGTGATTGCATCGCAAGCAGGGGCGACGCTGAACAACCTGTTGAGTCATGCTCAGGAACTGGTGGCTAAACTTCGCTCCCTACAACTGGACCAGCGAGAGTTTGTCTGCCTCAAGTTTCTGGTCCTCTTCAGCTTAGGTGAGTTTTATTTGTGGTTTTTGTTTATTTTACATAGTTGGGGATGTGATTTGGGCTGGTGATGTCTGATGCAGTGCAAGATAAATGCAGAAGATGCAACTGCTAGACGAGAAATATTTGTATTTCTTGGCTTAATTGAGACACGTGACATCAAACAATATACAATTTGTGTCTATTAAGTGACTAAGCAGTGCGTTCCTTGGGGTTTAATGTAGACCTGATATTTTTTAAGATACTTAAATGTTGTCTGCCTGGCTAATGTAACCTTGCGGGTGAGGCGGGAAAGCGAAGTGAGAGGGAAAGGACTTGGAGATGTGATGAGCTGGGAGAGACTGCTGGAGAGAGGGAGCCCAAGACGGAAACAGACAGGGAGCTGGGGATTCAGAGTCGGAGAGGTGAAGGGATAGGTAGCAAAATAAGTTAAGGGTTAAATGGAATGTGAGAGTGTACCTGAGTGTCCAAGGTCAGACATCACCAGGAGATGTAATTTCTGTCTCTGCCCGCACAAGTCAGCAACATGGTACACACTCGATGCACTTACACACTCAAACAATATGTACGTACAAACTTTACTTTTGGAAGGAGAAGCGGACGCCTACCAGGACCATGATTCGTATCGACACTACCAGCCGAAGTAACTGGGTGTTCCATACATCTGAACAGTTAACAGCGTGATCTTTTGAAAATCACAGCCAGACCAACACCGGGGTTGATATTTTATGTGATGTGGTTGTTTCTCTTGGATCTCGCTAAAAGCAGAGTTCAGCCTGAGATGGAGACGGTCAATAGATTTTTTTCAGTTGAGGCAACTGTGGAGACTGTTGCAATAGTCGACGCCTGAGGAGATGAAGGTGCGTCTGAGAGAATCACTAGGTCTTTGAAAGATGAAACAGCTCATTCTTTGGAAATATTTCAAGACGATAAGTTTGTGTTCCCGACATCGTCCGAAAGGGAAGAGTCATTGGGGCATTAGAACACGATGGAGTGTGTGTGCGGCAGTCGGTTTTTGTGTGGACTTTTTTCATGGGGCCAGGGTAATGCTGGGGCTCAGGGTCTAAATAATTTGGCAGACACATCATCCATAATGAAAGACCCACCGAAGGGATGTGTATTGCCCCCGGCAGTGCCTGTTTTCCATTGCTGCCCAGGACTCCCGCAAAAGAAGGCAAGCACTGGCGACGTAAAGATTGCTAGGGGGGCTGCTTGTGGTGCGGGCGACTATTGAGGAGGGGCTTCACCAGAATTAAATTAAAAGGAAATGAATACGACACAGGTGTGTGCAGGGAAGGGTCATTAATCTAAAGGAATTTAAGGATGTGTCAGCACCAACTGGAGGCATTATTGAATAAGAAAGTATTGTTGCACCTCTACAAATAAAGTTGAGGTTGTGCTGTAGATTTAAAGCTCAGATCTATTTTCCTGTCTAAATGTTCGGCGTGTTCTGATAACTTGCTCTATTCAGCCTCGCTCTGAGTCTTGAGGACCAACAGACACATGGATCACAAGAGCTCTGAGTTAAGATAGCCGTCGATAAAGATAGGGCTATACTTGTCACTGTCCTGCTGTGTCCTCCGTGTTCATCCTACTGGTGGTTTATATGTGTTTTATCTCCACCGACTGTCTTATCTATCTTCTTCACTTTGATTCCACTCGCCTATCGTTTTGGCCTGTCTTAAGTGAAGGCTGTCTCCCTCCATCAACAGGGAGATTCTCACTCTGCCAGCATTGATCTGTTCAGTGTTTGTAGGATTGCGGGTGTGTGTAAGCGGAGAAAGTCGCACACATTAAAGGCTCCATTGAGACTGAGTGATACCCCGGTCAGAGTTCAGTGAGGAATAAGTAGTCTGATGTCAGTAGACCCTTAATGGGGCTTTGATTTCCTTTAAAAGACTTAATAGAACGGCTGAGGGACTGCTGTTTATGCGACAGGGTGACATGTCTGCCCAAAGGTGAAGAGCGGGTCACCAGTTCAACCGCAGGCAGGAGAAGCTGGACGGCTCTGGTTCTGTACTTCAGAGCGTTTGAATGAAAACCTCACACAAAACACCGTGCGGCTTCTATGACAGCCAAGCGGCTGCAGTGATTAAGGTCAGAGAGTGTTGAGCCTGTAACCAGTTTCTTAGGTCAGAGCCAGTCACACGTAATTGAGCAAGACAGAGGCTGCCAGTCCTCGTCAGCTGGGAAGAGAACCAGAGAAAGCTGCCCAAACTTTGCGCTGCGGTAAATGTTCCCAGCAGACATTTGTGGACAAAGCTTTAAATAATGGACCCAAATTGGAGCTTTTAGAGGGTGAAACGCTGCTAAAAAAATGGGGTGGAGGTGATTGAGTTTTGAAGCTCTTGAGGTAATCGTGCACATGGAAAGTAAAGTGAAATCTTCAGGATGTTAAGTATTAAGTGACCTGTTATTATAGCTAGGATTAAAATAGGCGACTAACTGAAACTAAATGAAGCATAATTGTACACAAACAGTACTACATAACAGACAGTATCAACAGCAGTCTGTGACAATATTCCTCGCGACTTTCATCTTGGGCAGATTTACTTTATAGTTGGAAGATCAAATAGCACAATACTGAACTGTGCTTTGTTAGTCTGAAGACAAGACCACTGTTCCACCTGAAGCACAAAGATCATTTCGAGCTTTGTCAGGAAGTATCACTCATTAGAATGTTTGGCTAGTGGTGAGGACAGACTGCATCCGTTTTGTTGTGCGCGAGGTCAGACACCAAACTGCTGACAACAAGACAAACACGGCGAACGTGATTAACCTTGATGAAAGAAGACAAACACGATTCCCCTCCAGTTGTCTATCGTAGCTGTCTCTGCGAACAACAGAAGAGGGAGAAAAGCATTTCCCAGACAGGTGGATCCTAATTAGGCAGAAGCCGAGGCAGCTCAGGATCAATGCCCTGATCCCCGGCCGGCCAACGGGAGAGGGCTAATTCAGACCCTGCGCCCCGTCTCCCCGGCAAAGCCTGGCAAATATTCATTTCCTGTAACCAACCGAATCATTAAGTGTTCAGTCAGGGATTGATTAACATCAGGAGGCGGCAACTGCTCAATATTTACACCCATGGAGACCGACGTAGGGCCAAATAATAGAGCATCTAACAGCTGCAACACTTCACAACTTCATTACAGGAGCATAACGGGATTATCTGTGGTGCCAGATCTGAAATATCTCTGTTCTGTCAAGGCGCTAGTCATTATCTTTACCTTTGACCTGATCAATACGCAAGTCAAGTGCAGTAATGGCCGACCTACAAGACACCTACCTGGTGAATTCAGGAAAACACAGCTTTTTCAGTTGTCGGAAAGGTTGTGTAGGTTTAGGTTTAGGTTGGTGCAACGTCTGCTCCAGTATTAAATACAGTGAGGCGAGATCCAACGCGAGCTGGGAACTATAGATTTAAGGTTCATAAACAACCCCTGCCGCGTCTCAAGCGCGTCTCAAGCGCCTTCCTCACTCCTCTTTTAAGGCTTCAAAGTGCCTGGCAAATGCCCGCTGATGGAAAACCATCGGACTCTCATCTACTTCTCAAACAAATCTTTTTTACGGCCCATCAGCTTCTCTACGCAGGCCAACAACTGAATAAAAACCTGCGCCCGTCTGACAGCTCAAACTTTGTCAATGAAGAAGCCACGAGCAACTAATCATATGTGAGTGTCCTGACTTTACTTTCGCCGTCAGCAGAAGTGTGTTCTTCTGCAATGAACTAATGTATCCTCCTATTTTCAGTCAGTTTTATCCTAAAAGTATAAAAACACCGGTGAGTAGCTGCCACTTTGAGGGGAATTTGTTGTAATTTGGCTGACTAAAAGGCTTTCAGACTTTATCAAGCAATAAGAGCTGCAGGTTTCTAGCCAGCAACTGTTGCCTGCTGCTACTGTTGCCATTAAATAGCTGTGGTGTAGAGCAGTGGGGGGCACACTGTGAGGGATATTGAGCTTCACTGTCACCATGACTCACTCCTTAAAATACGAGACAGACATTTGTTGACTTACTTCTATTAATTAAACAATATCTAGTCATTGGAAAAAAAACGTAAAATTTGTTCACATCAATACGTACTTGTAAAATACTACAGCATTGGTTCATGTTTTTTGATGACCGGAGTGTTACTGCGGTGAATAGTAAATCCTACTTTGTACGATTTCAGGAAGCGTTTTCAGGTTTTGGCAATCCTGTTTATGTTTGAGATAAGCTGATGATTCTGAATATTATGAGCTAAAGCTCAGTTTTTTATACTGCTTTTTACTTGAGTCTAGTATTTACCTGAGCATCCTCCAATGAAATAGCACAAGTTCAGTTTATAGATGTAGAAGCAGTTTGTTGTCAATTCATACTTTTATTTGTCATATCTCAAAATATCTTATTCAATATTTATTTACACGCAGGAGAACAGAACCCCATTAAAACACAATGGAGCCGGGGAGCTAATTAGTGGGTGAAGCCACTAATTACTTGACATTTTGTATAATATTTATTGTCTGCAGAGACTCACAATGTTGAAATTACTTCTGGAGGACCTTGAGTCGATGTTTCAAAGTTGCGTTTCTTCATAAATAGAAAAGGGTGAGAGAGATGAATATAAGAGACCAGGAGTCCCATTGAGCTGCGTGGTGGGTTTTGTGTGTTGTTTGTTGTTTATTTCCACCAACTGCATGAATGGGAGGACGTAGGCACGTTGCACACTCCTGTTGTAAAAACCAGTGAGCCGGCGTCCACGCCCACGCCGCTCACGTGCAGGTGAACTCTGCACCGCTCAAGTGTCGCCAGCTTCAAACCTGTGACGTTTAATGCACACTAACTCGCCAAAGCAAGAGAGAACAAATCCCTTTTAAAGGAACATAGTGGGATTGTCTCTGCTGCCAGATCTGACACAAGGCAAGAACAGTAATGTCCGACCTACAAGAGACCTACAATAATAAGTGTCATCCCTTTTTATTGGGAGAAAACCTGCAGTAAATGACTCAAATGTAAATTCAGGTCATGGGACTAAAGGAGAAGCAATGGTGTGGCATTGCCTGCTCTCCATCAATACTCTAACTACTGTTGCAGTAAGTACAAGCAGACAAGTTTTTTCCTACAAGAGGAAAACATCTTCTCCCTTGCACTCCCATGTGGGGTGATTTAAGGTGGACTAGCTATAGATGGTGGGAGGAATTGTTGCCCTCCATCTCTCTTGCTCCCTCCCTTTGGTTCTCCGTCTCCCTCGGCCTTATTACAGGCTGTCAGTTTATTATAAAACATTAGGAAAGCAGAGGGACACTTGCAGTTACTGTCCTATCGATCGGCAGGGATAGATTCTGTGATTTAGAGTCGGCCTGCGCTGCTGCCCTCTACATTCTAGCTCTCCTATTAAGGCACCAGCGCTTTGCTTTGGCTATTGATGTTTCAACATTAACAGTTACAAGCTGCTACAGAAAATCAATGGCCAACTTTTATTACCGGCTGCATAACAGGCAGGACCTCCCGCCAGCTGGTACTTAACAGTCAAAAGGAGGCCGTGTGGTGAGCACGTCAGGTGTTTGCTCAAGTGATATCTGCGCTGATATCAATCCTGCGCGGGGCATAAAGGGCAGAGGAGCACAGTGGAAGACGCGCCTGGCAAAACAAATGAGAAAAGACTGGAAAAGTGTGAGGACACCAAACTTTTCTTCAATCACCCCTCCATCCACGTCTCTTCCTGCAACTAAATGTCATCTTACTAAAATGGCAATCGATACCCTCAATCACAGGCCGGCGATCCGTCCATCATCAGCATCAACTTGGATGCGTGTGTGCCGTCTACACCCAGGTAGAGCGGCCAGGCAGCGCGGGCCTCTCAAACATTTATGAGGGGCTACCGTACGGCAGCCCTTCTGGGACAAACAGCCCCCGGTTCTGTACTCTCAGTCCCGATCAATGGAACTCAAGTTCATTACACACACTTTTCAGCCGAGCGGCGGCAACTCGTTTCTCTCTCACTTACGTTTGTCAAGTTGCTCACCACCGGGGCTGCACAGCACTTGTTTACGTGACGGTGCGTACGGTTGGAGGGGGGGGTGGGAGTGTGCGAAGGGGGAGCCGCTCCCAGTGGTGAGAGCTTGAGGTTATCATTATGTACAGGTTGGTCTGTTGCAATGCTAATGCTAATGCATTCTCAGTGGCTGCAGCTTTAGTCCCAGCGCTCGGCTGCCTCGGCAGCGCTCCGCTCCAATTAAAGGCTAAGGGGTGTCTGCTTGGACTGGGAAGGACAGGTCTGGGCTGCCGGGTACCCTACGGAGGCCCACATTATTTGCAGAAAAAGCCAGTTGCTCCATGCATACATTAGTCCGAGGCAGACAAACTCCATTCACTCACACTCTTTTATAAACATTCTGATGCAAAACTAACAATAATTTAAATCTTCATTCAAATAACAATGTAGAGCTGCACCAAGCCCAATGGGCCGCGGCGAACAAAATCATCTTCACCCAACAAAAAGTGGACATCACCATGTTTACTCGTACGTGCCAGTCAGAGCGAAGCTGGGCAATGCAGCGCACTGATGGAGCTAAGGTAAAGCTCACTTCACACTGGAGGCACCAGAGTACAAGATCTGTTTAGTGTCATATGCAAGTTTGTCAATTTCGACCGGCATTATTTGGCATGCTTCATTGCATTTTTATCACGTCATATTTTAAGGTTTAATCCTTCATTGTTAGTGGAGCAATACTTCGACAGGAGGAGGAGAAATACTTGCTTACTCCAAACGCATCATAACTTGTGAAAAGGATGGCGACCTGGAGACCAGTGATGGAGAAAAGGAACAAGGACCATATCAGAACTTAGTGTGCATGGTTTTTAGAGTCTATTTTATGTTTTCATTTTATTCACTTTTTTTCATTCACTAATTTTTAATAATCTTGGGCCCTCAAAGTTCCTTGGCTAAAAATGAATAATCGTGTTGACATAACAAATAAAAAAATAGTTCAAGGACAGTATATGCTGCGGCATTATACAACTGTTTTTTACTTTTCATAAAGGAGCTACTACCCGTGCTCAGTTTAGCAAGACAATTCACACAGTTCCCACTCGCCAAAAAACAAGTTTTTCTGCAAAGTTCTGTGTCTATTGCAAAAATATCAACTCATTGCATGTATTTCTAAGAAAAGAATGACCACTATAGAGTCCTAGCAGCACTCAAGGCGCACACTAACAGAAAGGAAACATCTTGATCATACAATTGCCTTTTTATCACGTGCAGATAATTATCTCCGGCATGGATGGTGTGTGCGAAGTTGTCATGCTTGACTAGTGATCAGACTCACAGTGGGGATCATTTTCTCCAGCCGGGTCTCGAGAGCCTCGTAAACTCAGAAAAGCTACTGCCAACAAATCTGATTCTGATCGAACAGACATCAATGTTTCACACACAAGTGCTGGATTTACAACTGTAACGCTTGTTAAGAGTGTGTGTGTGTGTGTGTGTTTAAGCGTGTGTGGTCTGCAATGTTGCATGACAGCGGGGAAAGAATTGCCACAGCCACCATGTATGTATTGATCCGGTTGCACGTCTTCACCTCCGCACAACACCAGCATAGCAGCTGTATTTCTTTTTCCTTCCTACTTCTGTATTTATGGTGAACACACACACACACACACACACACACACACACACACACACACACACACACACACACGGCAACACTATCTGTGGTCCCATCAATAAAAATAACACACATACTCATTGTCAGCCATGTAAACACAGCATCACAGGATCCGAGTCAGAGGTTAACGTCGTGGCCCCTTTTGCCCTGAAGTGTATCACAGGTCAGATGTTCAAAAATACAAATGCAATCTGATGGAGCCCCTGCTTCACACAGCCGCCCTGTCAATCATTGGCCAAGTTGTAACCATTATATTGCTTGGCTCTTTCAAGATTTACTAAGAGCTACAGTGTATGACTCAAAAACAGTCATCCTCGCAGCAAAGAAGAATCTTTATGACCAGCCATTTACAGCCACCATAACTCTGCGTGTGTCATTAGTGTTACTCATTTGCCAATACTTACTACAGAGCCATAGATTGACCAAACGTGCCGTGTGACCGACGATTAGATTCCGATGCTTGCTAAGCCTTGTGTGGCTGTCTTCAATAAGGAGATGCAAACACCTATATGTTCTCGGATCACTTGGGCTGTATATTGGAAACTCTAAACTATTTAATCGTCATTCATCTACTGTATGACTTCTAGGGGCAATACTTTCATCATGTAAAATAGCAAGGGTTTTCCAATAATATAGTATAATAATATGCAATAATAACAGTAGTGCGGTAGGCAAATATATGAATGGGAACACGGGATCTCTGTCAACACTTTGGTCGGTAGACAAGCTGAAATGAAGGCCCTTAAACCAAATCCAGGCCACAAGAGCTATGAGGGTTTGTAGTTTGCTCAAATGTAAATTGTGCGTTACATTTTTGTGGGGTAAAGAAATCAATTCTTTGGGTTGACTTTGATTGTAAAGCTAGCGGGGATCTTTCATCAGCTCATCTTGAGACCTACACAAGGCAATGCACATGGAAGGAAAGTTTGAAAATGGATGTATGTCAGTGCACCAGTAATAAAGAAGGACATTATATGTATTTAGCAATGAACCACTGATATCAGCTCCAAAGATTAAAACAGAGACTGATTTCACTTGCTGCTCTGACTCTTTCACCTTGTTGAATTAGTGGTGCTTTCATATAGATAGATGGATAACTGGAAAGATGGATGCAGGGTACTTCTCAGCCAACACATCCTCACTCCCATGGCGTAATATATTGACATTGGGAAAGTGGACGTATCCTATACCGACGTACAAGGCAGCCTTACGCGTGGCATATTGATGCATGGCCTTTCAATGAGGTACAAAACATTTTCCTTCCACACGTATCGTTCCATTCGGGGGAGCGCCAGGAACGCTTGCTGACAGGAAGTCACCGTGACTGAAACGCACGGCTGTTTGAGGAGCTTTTAATAGCAATTGGCACATGCATATGAATGAAAGAAGTGCTAACCTTAATGTCCATCTTTCTTCTACGTGATGCGCTGCCCACTATATCATGGTACTACCATGGAAGGCAGAACATACCGTATGCTTCACTTGAAAACCTACTGTGTAATGTGCAACGCTGAAGGCTACCTTCAGTGGACGCATATGTTCACTTTTCCAACATCACGACATGGGAGTGAGGATGTGATGCAGCCTCTCAGCACCTAAGCAGAGTATGAGAGTACATTTTGGAAAGTTTTCTGTTTTTGTCAACTGGAACCTACCTCATCCTCAGTCTAACAGTTTCTGATAGAAGGCGTCTGAACTCCGTAATAGTGAAGTAACAGTCAGTTCACAGAACAAGGATCATTGTATCATTTCAAGAAGTATTTATCATCAATTCCTGAGCGACTTAGGCGCTGAGCCCTGAAACAATCGCCCCGCGTCTATTAAATCAGAAGTAAAAATAAATCTACGTTCACCTACTGCGCTGATATCACAAACGGAGCCGCCTGGCATCTCAGTACCGAGCGGCATGTGGATTATCAGTCATTGTGCTCTCATCTGAATGCGGACAGAACAGAGGCATGTGTTTAAAGTTCGCTGGTGGTAAGCTATACGGCAGTCAGGTGGCTGCTATATGATTGTACCATTCCATTTGCACTTGGAGCTTCTCTATGTGCCGCTTCTGGAGACAATGTGGATACAAGACGCTTGTGGGAGGCCAGTCCAGCTTTGAGGCAGAGTGTGTGTGTGTGCGTGCTGCGGTGTGTAACCAGAGACTGTGATTAAACGTTTTGGAGCAGCACAGATGATCCGACAGGTGCCCCAGCTCTCTGTCTCTTAGTTCTTCCACCACCGTTGTCTGTGTTTCTCTGACTCCACACCCCCGCTACTGAACCCTCACACCTCCTTACTGCACTCTTCATTCTTGTCCTGAAGGATATTTTAGTCCACAAAGCCTGAAGAGTCCACCGCCTTCTGCGCTCACTCACATCACAGCGCATCCTCTTCTTATAGTTCTTGGAATGGAGGAAAGAAAATAAATTAAAATTCCCTTTACAGGCTGCAGGTTTCAATTGAAATGTACAGCTATCCATTTGTGTCATGGACAAACAATGTCAGTGATGTTGAGCTATTTTTGCCGTGTCTTGTCAGGTTTAGCCCCCCCATATGGTGCAGTCACAGTCTCCCGGAATAGTTTTATCCTTCCTCCCACTTCAGTCTTCTTTAATGGCAATATACGAAGACGCTGCAGTCTAACATGCAGAGGGCATCTACGTCTACATTTAGCTGAATTATTACTCGAGTATTACTGTAGTCCAATATGAGTAGCTGTGATGCGAGTTGTTTTCACGACCAGATCTGACCGTAAGCTGTCTTTTCATCAACCCTGAGGGGATGTTGCTGCAGTGCCACCGACGTCCAATAGCTTGGAATAAATTAAACCCAGATTTGCACTTGACTGGGCTTGTCATGTGACGGGGGACTTGGAATCACAGAGAAGTTAAGAGAAGTTGCCTCTTCAGTCAGCACTCTACCTGCTGCTCTTCATCATCAAATGAGGACCGGGTGAAGAGAGAGAAGACAGGGTGGAGCGCAGGGAGGGAGGGAGGCAGAGGAATGAGTGAGTGAAGGAGGGGGTGACGCTATGGATTAACTGTCCTTCATGCTGAAAATATACATCCCCAGGCGTTTGCCGCTGAATTATTAATTCAAATTTGTCAAAGAAAGAATGAGAGAAATCTATTGACGGGGAGACGGGCCCTTTAATGGTCTCATTAAAGGGGAGGCTTCCCACACCAGGCACTTTCTCCACTGCTGCAGGAGTTTTCAGGGCGCTGGAGGTGGGGGAGGGTGGGGCACTTGACCCCCCAATGATTTTCTGTCACTTTATCATAAACAAGGAACGCTGACATGCCCCCTCCTCCCTGCGCCGCCTCCCAACACCCCCAAACAAACCCTGCGTGGAATTAGCCCAGGGGTGCAAAAGTGCACTGAATGTAAACAAGGTTCACACACTCGCCCCCACATACATCCACATCGTATTCCACGTCCAGCCACCTGTCAAATGATGACTCGAATATTTTTCAAGATTTAGTTGAACCGTCTAATTAGGCAGCTAATCATTAACATGCCGTCCTTTTGTCCAGATCAGTGCTCATTTAACCGAAACATTACAGTCAGTTAGCTGCCTGTATGACCGCGAGCTGTTTTGGCAAGGTGCGTGCGTGGGGGGTTAGCAGAGAGCGTGGTCCAGACTAGGGAGGCTCTGATCAGGACCACATGGATTGACAAGGAATTTCCCATCAAAATGATGAGACCTTCTGAGTGCATGATGTGGAAAAATGAACTTTAAATCATTTAAATACACACGTTTTACATGCCTCTTCAAGGTGGCAAAAATAGAAAAAAACTTGCTGAATGCAGCGGTTATTTAATTCGATGCGAGATGTCGCAGGTGAGTCTCTACAGACTGTGCTATGTCTGTGAAATATTAACATACTGCAGCGGGATTCCGAGACAGAGAGCACTGCATTTAGGATGTTTTCAAAAGTTTCAGATTCAGGTGGCTAACAAACGCTGCACCTGACTCCAAAACGGCGATGGATCTGGTTGTTTCTGTTTCCGTCTCCATGTAAACAACGCCTGAGAAAGGCTGGTCATCTAGCTCAGTGAAATTGCTAGTTATTTCTTGTCATTCCGAATGACACGCTCGGACCGGCGCGCTTAACACCCTGCTGCTGAGAAACCAGTGGTCTCACTTTCAAGAAAACTCCGTCAAGTGCTGGCGCTTTAAATGACGTGTTTAATTTGAAGGCGCTTCCCTGCGCAGCATTTTCCCGTGTATGTGCTGCAGGATGCAAACTTTACATGACAGATTGAAAGAAGCTCTACAGCAGACATGCTGCTGCTGAGTGAGCGGACGTATCACAACCAGCGGGGCTTCATCAGAGCGCCGGCTGTCATTCACCGATCACGCTGAAAGTGGCCGATCACGCTCAGTTACCGAGTGATCGGAGCATCAAGTCTAGTCCAGACAACAAAGGTGGCAGGGCACGGCATCACTGGTGTGACTGAGGGTGGATGATTGAAAGGCATTTGGCTCCATCTCTGAGGGGCAGCAGCCGTGAGCAAGGGAGACAATTGGAGGCGAGGCCACTGAGGGCTAAGCACCAGGTTCATTGTTGATGCAAGCCAGTCAGTCTCCCTTCGGCGAGTAGATTTTCATAATGCTGAGACAAGTTTTCTAGATCAGAAATCAGCAACTGCAGCATCAGATCAGGCGACTCTTCAAAAATAGAACACAAAGAGCAGACAACAGGGACACGTGATGGAGGTGCAGGACCAGATGGGCTCAGTTGGTGGTCCGGTTTCCACAGCTCCGTAAGGCATGTGGAGCCGACACATACATGGATCTTCTGTTGAATGATGTCATCAAAGCTCAAAGGTTGTCATGTAGGGTGAGCGATCTCATCACCACTTGGTTTTACCTTCGGGCAGGTGACGACACATTTCTGATGTTCTGATAGGTTGAATCATCCAGTATTCATTTACATTCATCAAAGCAACATAAACCGCAACCTCCATAGAAGTGGGCCAGTGTTGCATGAACTGAAGGCAAAATTACAGCTCAACTAAATGTATTTATAGTTCCGTACTGTGCGATATTGCTCCAAAACATTGCTTGATCATTCTGATTCTCAGTGAGTCACCAGATGTTGTCTTTGAGCTGCTAACTTGTCGAGTAACTTGGTAGGGTTCATTGGTAGCAATTTGCAGAGGGTCCACACCTTTCCATCCACTCAGATGTCAATGAAGTCTATGAAGCGCTGGCAACATGAGAGTGGAGCTGACTAAGGCATGTTGGTCCCATAACACAGTCGCACAATTCACTTGACTGCTGTGTCGCGTGTCTGAAGACAGAAATAGCGGCAGCGGTGGTCATAATGTTATCACCAGTTGTCGTCATTGATTTACATGAACCTCTTGTGAAAACTCAACTGGTAATACAAGCTGTGTGCAACTGCACTGGGTTAGCTCGAGTTAAACTTGAGCGCCGATGCACTTTCCACGAAGTTATGGAAAAATAAAACGCTCTGGTGTGAGAGTCGCCCGGAGACAAGTGCGTCTTATGTCGAAAGAAGAAGAGACAACAAAAGCGGTTGCTACATGCACCTCGTGTCAAACCTTCACACTGATGTTAACCTTTCTGGCAGAATCCATCTGTCGAAGCCCTCAAAGTCAACAGCTACACAACGGCAGACAAAAGCAAGTGATACAGGATGTAAATGTGTTTTCTCCTCCATCTCAGGATGAATCCCCAGCACCTTCCAGCCAGCATAGTCAATAAGAGCTGCTCGTCTCTTCGCTGCTCTCAGCCCCCTTTCTCTTGTTTATTTTATCATACCTAAGGCACTTTCCTTTCAATATCACTCGACCTGTCTCCATTACCCTGCCAAACCCGCCGACCCGTCCTTGGGCGACAGAACCGCGGCAACCACTACCTGTTTAGCTTAACAACAGTAGTAATGTTGTCAGCCGTGGTTTGACTTAATATATCCCCAAATGGTTCTGGGCTCTCTTTCATAGCCACATGGCGTTGTCCCCCCTCCCGCCCCCCCTCGCTCCCCTCAGGTGGCTAAAGGAGGGTTTGATAAGTCTGCGGCTGAATTGAGCCTTCATGATTTATACTGACACACCAACCAAAGTCCCAACTGATGCTCTGTTCGGACCTGTTAGGCTTCTTCTTTTTTTTATTATTATTATTCATGGTTAGCTCCGAGAATAGTTTGCCCCTGGATATTGGTGTGGATGTTAGCTTAAGGGCATGTAGCTACAGGAAGTGAGGGGTCAACACCGCAGACAAAAGGTCACTTTCTCAAACTTAATTAGGCTTTGTTTCCAGTGTGTTAATTACTGCCGTAACATTTGATCTGAAAGGGTTTTGAACCGAAAAGCCGCGCGTCGGCAAATAAAGGGAGCAGCTCGGAAACGCTAACGCGGCGCGCTAGGTGCCAGTTCTTCTCTTCAACGTGTTTAGAGTCAAGGAACCCCCATTAAATGTTAAAAAGCGCTCACTACTTGAGCTAAACCCCCCTCTTTTGTATCTGAGAGCGGGAATTCCCCAAACGGGACTTGGAGGAGAACAAGTGAGCCGAGAGCTCCGGGGAGCGAGGAAACGTGTTTGCTGGTGAGCATAAATACACCAGGGCTGAATAAACCTCCAACTGGGCGAGAGACACTCTCCAGCTTCTGTGGATAGCTGCTCCTGGTTTCATAAGTTGACCAGGGTGAGCGGGAAATAAAGGCTCAGATTACAAATGACTCCGATAAAGGCCTACTTCTAGTGATACCAGGAACCAGCTGGTCATTGCCCCGGACCCTGTCACTCTTATTTGCCTTGACCGACCCTTCGCCTCGCACAAACACACGCTGGCTCCAATGAAAAGGCAGCTCGGCGTGTTTCAGGTTACTAGTTCTCTAACCTACTCTCAGTGGAGGTTGCTGGGTTCTGTCAACGCCCCGATCTCTGATTGGAGACAACGCGAAGGAGGGCTATTAGAGAATCAAGTGTTGACAGTGGGGGCGCAGTAAAACGCTCTGGACTTTGCATCCTCTTTCTGGCTGCCAGGTAAACAGCGACTTGAGGTTTGATGCAGTCAAATAAAAAGTGTGTTGCGGGATACAGGAAGTGACTGGGTTTACTGACAGCAGACTCAGCCGGCGTTTATGGGCTTGTCGCTTCTGGACATAGGCGGAATCACAGGCTCAGTTCCTGAGGGAATTCTCTGCACGTGACAGAGATGTTTATTGGTCCAGAGGATCAGGAGTTTTCCGAAGAGAGAGTCATACCCTAGTTCAATGCTCGAGACACGGAGCTGGACCCAAGTGCCGTGATGAGTAACTTGCAGGACGCAAGGTGCGGAGCAAGGTACAATATTTAATAATTCACAACAACAAAAAAAAAAACAGAGCGGAAAGTGTCACAGAATCAGGAAAAAATAGTCAAAATGTCAATAGTCAAAAACTGAGAAAAGAAACTGAGTCCAACAGAAACCGAACTGGGAGATTCAAACAAACTTAAATCTGTAAACAGAGAACAGAGAAAACACAATGAACAGAAATAGTACATCACAGAACAAACCAGGAAACTCAGGCACCATGGTTTCAGAAAGACTAATCCAAATAAGCAAACAAGTGAAGGAACGAGCCAATTTACCACGAGCGACAAACGAGGCCGATCTGGCACACATTGCTGGAGTCCAGGTGCTTATGAGCTGGTGATGCTGCTTAGAAGATTGACCCCAGCCGTGTGCCATGAACCAGGAAACAGAGGACAAAACGGAAGTTACAAAAACCAAAGTAAAAGTGAATCATGACACCGACAGTCATCGGATGAAACTCGTGCAAACTCACATGAACAGCATTTCTTCAAGCTGGGTTTCAACCTCCTGTCTGCGATGGCGCGGCGCTAACCCCGCCACTGCCATTCAGCGGAACCGTCACATGCACTCGGTGGAGAAACCAAAGCAGGTTGATGGTGCGGCCTGTGAAGGTGCAGAGTCGCAGCACCGTGCAGGTTTGGACTAATTAAAAATCGCAGCGGACGGTTGGATTTCAGACGTGTGTGTGTGTGTGTGTGTCTCGGTTAGGTCGTCGGCTCTGCCGTGATCGCTCGTCAAACCACGCTGTGTATTCCGCGGGACCTCGGGGTTTCCATTTCAGTCTTCGGACGCGGCGCTGCAATGAACTGTGGCTGTTTTATATGGAAAAAAAAAAGTTGATAATTAGTCCCACAGTGACTGAACGATGAGATGGAGGGAGAGAAGGAGGAAAAGGAGGAGGTGTGTGTGTGGGGGGGGTCGCAGCGAGTAACACAACACTTAACACACTATAGCTGCAGTCTGACAGGAAGTTGTTGCATTCATATTCTTGGAAAGAAGTGTATTATAATATATATACAAACGTATGTCTCAATAATGTTGGCATCTATTTGTCTGTCTGTTTGCAAAAAGAGACAAGATTTCACTGACATTCTCAGAAAATGTTGGAGTGAAAGAACATAATAATATTCATAATAGTTTAACAATGTTGAGGTGTATTGAGGTACAGATCTGGATCCACATGTCTTTAAGGACTGTGTGTGTTGTCCTAGCGAGTTCTGAAATGCGACTGGCAACTTCATTTTTCGTTTTTTAAACTTGTTTGAGTGCATTTCTATACAATGAATTACAATGAATTGTGTGCAGACAGTGAGTGTCTGTTTCATCGAGTCATCGGCTGATATTGCTGTCGTCTGTCGGTGAACTGGCACCATCATTGTGTGGCACAAACAGCATTAAAGGTCGTCTCTTGATATTTTAAAAAGACCTGCTGACCTCCAGCGCTGCTTGGTTGTGATGGTTGATCATATCGACTCAGTAAATGAACCCCTCCAGCCGGAGCATCGTGCTGATGAGGCTTCATGAAACAGTGTCTTTATATTCAGAGCTCAGTAGAAGGCGGCTTGGTATAAAAAATAATGTAAGGTTTCGTTGAAATGGTTGTTCAAATCCAAGGATTTTAGAGCGGTGAGTGCCACCTAGTGGGCTCTGAAAATGAGGGCGCTGTTTCATGAAGCCTCACACGTCCATCGCTGCTCATGAGCATCAGGTCGAGGCTTCTCAGGGAGCCACAAATGTGTCGTCTGATTCTCCGTCATCCCTGTGCGGCCCATGTGTGTCTGGGTTTTGAGAATGAAAATAGCTGGAGTCCCAGCCTGCAGAGGGTGAGGTTTTCTCCGTCCCAGGACGCACGCACGTCCTTATCCCTGCCTCCGTCTGACTAGCTAGCCCACCATGGTGTCAGCCGGAGGTCAGGGTGAAGGAGTACGCGACACCCACACTGGCGCAGACACACACACAGAGATGTGTTATAGCATGGTAGAGTGCATCGTAGATGGAAGTGCCTTGGAGGAGCCGCTTCCCATTCTCTAGACCTCATTAGCTGCTGATTTATCTCCCCCCCCTCCCTCCTCTGGCTGGGTGAGGAGGGAGGGGGGGGGGGGGGGGGTGAATATAGTGTGTATTTCCACGGATTAGCGAACAGAGTGAGTCTGGGGGAGATTAAGTGTGTGAGTGTGGTTCGAGGTGTCAACCACACGCGAGGACTGCGTCCACATTAGGCAACTGTGAGCGCCTCGACCCCGGGGTCAGTCAGATAAATACAAGATCACACACACACACGTGCAACTTTCTCCCTCACTTCCATCCATGTAGGACATTTTCGCTACAATGAGCCTGAACCCCAGGTGTGCTTGTTATTGACCCCCCATACCTCCAGCTCCCACCAGGCGCGAGTTGAGAGGTACATAAAGTAGGAGTGTAAACAACCAGTGGGAGGCGTCGAGGAAACACTTGTGACACCTTGTTTTTAAGGAAGTGACTCTGGCCTACATAATTCAGAGTCTGGGGGATTGAGCGTCTCGAGGGGAGGGGGGCGTCTTCACCTGGTCCTCTCAGGGGACGGCTGGCAGTGGGAGGGTGTTTTGGTCATGCCAGCGCATGTTTACAGCGGCGGTGGAGCTGTGACGGAGGCGACCTGCTCACCTCTCTCTCCGTCTGTCTTCTGCTTCAGATGTGAAGAACCTGGAGAACTTCCACCTGGTGGAGAGCGTGCAGGAGCAGGTCAACGCCGCGCTGCTGGACTACGTCATGTGCAACTACCCGCAGCAAACGGACAAGTTTGGTCAGCTGCTCCTGCGGCTGCCCGAGATCCGGGCCATCAGTCTGCAGGCCGAGGAGTACCTGTACTACAAACACCTGAACGGAGACGTCCCCTGCAACAACCTGCTCATCGAGATGCTGCACGCCAAGAGAGCTTAAGAAGGAGACCAGAGAGGAAGTCTTCACTGAGGAGAGGTGACCCTTGGAACCGTGAGAGACTCTCCACAGAGCGTGTCGACGGTCCGCCTTCTCACTGAAAGAAAAAAAAAAGAAAAAAACTTGTCAGTTCTCTGAAGGCAGGAGGAGAATGAACTTCAAAAAAGAAAAGGTCTCAGAAGACCTTGGATGAACAAACAACTTTATCTGGTGACGGTCGTCCCCTCCTCATCCCTCCTTTTCTTCCTTTTTAACAACGTACCTCAGAAGAAGAAACAGTGTTCACGTCTCCGCCCCACTCATCCTATTTACAATCGCTTCACTCTGATCGACGTGGAAGACCAAAGCTGCAGAGACAGACACGAAAAAAGAAGTTAAAAAAAAAGAAACTTTATAATCAGTGTTATCATTTCAAAAAAAAAGAAGAAAAAAAAAGATTTGTGATGTCACAGTTTCGTGAGTCTCGCCTTATTTCATTTCCACGCTAGCTAACCGTGCAGATGTGAATGAAAATATGTACAAATATATAAATATATATAAAGTATTCATGGTGTAAATTTTCTAAAAAGAATAATTCAGCAGGTGTTTACATTCACGTAGGAGGCGACGGTTTCCTCCACGAAAGAAAAGAAAAAGGCTGTTTGGCTCTCGGACGTGTGTACAGTGTTTGTTTGACGCTCCAAGGATGTCGTGAGACACTAAAATCAAGAATCACCACGTCCCCGCTCTCCTGGTGTTGCTGTTTCATCTCCGCCTGTTTTGTAAAGATGTTTTTTCATGATTAATATTATTGTTATTATTTACAGTGGATGTACAGTTTGTCACTGGTCGAGCTGAATGAAGATAATTTATTGCGTTATTGGGTTTCCATCTATGTTACATGACGTGAGGTGTACGCGCCACAATAAATTTGTTTACTGTTGCCTTTCGTCTGGGATGTTCTTGCTGCTCACACTCACTCAGAAACACTTGTTTGGAGAAAAAAGAACACTTCAGACGACAAAAGTTATTTACCTGAAACAAAAAGGAACGACAAAAAAGTAAAAAATAAATAAATAAATAAAAAGTCAATTGTCACTTGATGACAAAAAATGAAACTACACATTTCTGTTTTTTTAATTTATCATTTCATCTTGAATGACAGAAAAAAAATCATATTCATTCATTCAATATCCAAATCTAATTTATAATTCTTTAAATTAAATTATTTTTTTTCTCCACATTCTGTTAGTGACCACCAGGACACACACATTTTTATCACCAGATTTTAATGGTAAAATATATTTAAAACACCTTCCTTCAAATCCACTTCACCCCGTTTAATGAAAAAAAAAGAAAAAAACGTAAGTGGACAAAACAATATTTAAACAGCCAATTTGTTTGGTAGGGATCGTTGCAACAGGTGTTATTAGTCAGAGGGAAAAAAAAAGTTCAGAAAGTGAACACTGCCATTTCAAAGAACAGGTTTTAGCTGAGGGACAAATGGAATTTCCAGCACATTGTGAAATTCAAAAATAGCACGGGAAGAAAAAAAATAGAAATAAATGTGCAATACATTTATATATATAAAAAAAAAAACATGTCCTGGTCAACTACAGGTGGTGAAATATAAATAAAGAGATAAAAATAATATTAATAACAATACAATCAGATATCTGAATAAAAGAAAAAAAAACAAATTAACTGAAACATCTGTGGTCAAAGGTTGCTTTACCTTTGCCAATTTCCAGTCTTTTTTCTTTTTTTTTTGTCATTGAGAGAAACCAAAATACAGGTGAAGCTTCACAGCTTTTCAAACAAGGCGGTTTGTCATTAAATCCTGTGCACACTAGTGAAGCCACAGCCATCAGAGAAAGTATCACAGTCCAACATCTCCACACCTGGCTCCATGTGGTAAGAGGGCGCTTGACCAAATCATGTGATCCACATTGGCTTTTACTGAAAAGCTTCTTATGAAACAAAACAGAATAAACTCTGGGTCGACAAGGTCAAGGTCACAGACTCCAGAAAAGGACCACGATATTAGGCTTGTCACTGAGCAAAACAGTCAACCTGCCAGGTGCATCTGCTTCTTCCTGTGTGAAACTGTGCGTCACTCTGCATGTGGTGATGTATCTCTTTGTCTGTCACTGTGTGTGAGAGTATGTGTCTGGATCTGAGTCGCTGGGTGTCTTAATGTGTCTCTGTGTACAGTAAGTGTGAGAGCCTGTGTGAGTGGGCTAAGTGTGTGTATGTTTCTGTGGGCACGTTTTGCCATACTTCTGTGTACCAAGTCTTGACAGGCCACCTTCTTGTGAGGACATTTTGGCCTGTCCTCACAAGGTTTAGAGGGTTAAACCATCAATACAAGTAAAAATTATAATTGGGCACAAGTTCGTTTCAGAGTCTTGGTTAAGGTCAGCCATGTGTTTTGGATGTCACTATGAGAACTATGAGAACAGTCTTTAGGAGACTCCAGTTTCGGGAGTCTGCAGGAAGAAGGAGGTCCAGATGAGGGTGAAGACTACCAGCAGCCGCCAAAACATCCACTTCGGACCACTGCTCCTGCAGCAGTGAGGGAGAGGGGGAGGGAGTGAGGAGGGAAGAGAAACAAATGTGAGAATGAGTGCAGGTTCAGCTGTTTGTGAGTCAGCAGAAGTAGGAAACATGTTCCCCTCAGTTCAGTTTCTCCCCGGTTTTCAGAAGAACGGAGGCTGAACCAGAAGGTGGCGACGGCTTTCCCCGATCTGAGCTTCACGAAAAGTGTCGGTCAAGTCTGTGCACTTAGTTTACCGCCTCCCTGCTTCACTCTTCAGTTGATGCCGCGCACACGTGTCGGATGTAGACCACATGATGGACTCTCAGGAGCTAGAATCCCGCGCCGCGCCAGTTAGCTAACAACGCTGTGAAGGAATGCTTTCATTTTTAGAGCGGTGAACGACAGGTGGGTCACATGATCGCAGGCCGCCAGCGCAACAGTTGCTGGTTACGGCGCTCAGTCGTCACCTCCAGCTCTCCGCTCCTTCGGTCTGCACAAGTGCTCAACCTGCTTTCAATCAGCCGGAATTTGTATAAATAATGTATATACATTTATCAACAGACGCTAACAAGTGGAGCCTCGGGTGAAAACACTCAGAGATGCGCGGTGTGCGCATCCCAGAAGGTGGACATCAGCTGCGAAGAGAGAGAGAGAGAAAAACTGCACAGATGGAGAGAAAAACACAAATGAATACGTTGCCAAAAGCGATAACACGCATCGGCGGAGTTTTCTCCAACACACGCGTAAACACTGTCACACAAACAGCCCGGAGTGGAGCGGACGAGTGTGTGAAGCTTTTAGACTCTGGATCCACATCAGTCATGTTTACTGAGATGTTGCTCTCCCCGCACTGTCGGAGCGAGTGCAGGGCTCCAGGACCGGCTCGGCTCTGGACGGGGTCCAAGATCATACGATTGGACAGCGTGCTGGTCGGAGAAAAACCTCACCGTCTCTTACACACACACACACACACTTGTCTGAGCCAGTGGTTCTGCTCACCAGAGTTGTGTGCGTCAAACTTGAAGGAGGCCTCTTTTACAAGAACACGCTGAAGATGAGACCCAATTGATCGCCCCTATATCAAAGTATCTCCAAAACCCATGAAGACAATTGAACAACCTTGTCAGGAGACGCTGCTAATGGTGGCTAAATGTTGGGGGCGTTGCAGACTGCCATCTGGCTCCACCCACTTATTGAAGAATTCATTGCTCTCATCTACATGGGCTGGTGGGCTCCTACTGTACCTCAGGTCCTGTGAGCATGGAAAACCATTCTGTCTTTGTTCCATGTGAGAAGGTAAGTTCTAGGAGTTTAACTACACAAGATGCTTCTTCTTTCAATGTACGTGTGTTTTGGCACAAAAATATGGTCAACAATATGACAACAATTTGCACATTTTTTTGACATTCATTTGAGCTGCTTAATGTTTTTGTGGTTTAAACAATCATTTGGAAAAAAGGCAAAAACATACTGTATATAATTTAATTAAATTTAAATAAAGCTTTGGAACACAGAAGAAATGTGAGCTGTTTTTTACTTTAAAAAAAGCTTTGGAAAACAGAAAAAATGTGACTTGTTGTTTCATAAAAATAAAGCTATGGACAGCGGGCAAAAAAATGTGGGCTGCTTATTGTTATCATTAGTTAAATGAAGTTTCAGAAAAAAAGAGATTCCATAAACATCCACTGGCTGCAACACTCACACACAGTCGTGCGCACACGAATGGCTGATTTGTGCTATGAAAACAGCCACACAACGGACTGATAACGTCGGCATTGGCTGTGAGGAAAGAGCTGCAGCGCCCTCTTCTTCGTGCCGACTGTGTGTTTTGAGAATGAGTTCCCGCTGGCCCCTGGGGTCCGGCTGTGTTCACCGCTATCTATGATATTTTCAAATATAGATGCTATGGATAGAACATAGGCAACAACATATCATAGTAAAGATAAAATAATAAAAATAAATAAATCAGTTTGGAGGGACAAGATCAACTGAGGGTTTTTTTTTTCAATCAAATTAAAAAACTAAAAAAAAAAAAAAACATGGGTTATTAAATTTGAATTTCAATGCTAAATGAACAGCTACCAATAAGATCAGTTATGTCGAGTCATCAGAAAATAACATCACTACTATGATGTCCTTTCATTCAGTGACTGGCTTCGCGAGGCTTCAGATCGGATGAATCCACTGAGATGAAAAATGAAATACACACAGATCACCTGAGTATTTTCAACGCAGACACTTGTTCATGCAGCTCACTAGCTTTTTCACATCCTCGCACGTGTTTCACTTCAGGTATTCAGTGATGAAGTTTTGACCCTTGAAGCTGCTTGTGTTCACTACATTGCTGGGGAGCTTAGTCCAAATTTTGGGATCCACTACCAACTTTTGTGAAGAACGGTGCAGCCCGAGACTTGAAGGTCCAGGAAGCCGAGTGGGCGATGCTGAGCTAGGTGGGCAGGTCAGTAAGCAAGAAGCCCTCCATGCCCACCAGGGAGGTGGCATGGGTGTGAAGTGTCAAGGAGAACTTGGTCTTCCAAGCCATTGAAATGACAGCTCTTCCCTGTTAAGACTGAACATTAACTTGCATTTCAAAAGCAGGTCAATGTAGAAGTGCAACTGAGGCAAATGAACAGGCATGAGGACGTTAGTGGAGGCCTGGCTACAGCGCCAGTGCGTTTGTGGCTGTGAGTTTCAGGGGCGACGCAGTGGATGCCACTCACATTTTGGCTATACTTATGTGGACACCCTCCATGGCTCATCTTTCACCTCCACCTGCCTCATTGACCCGCGTGTGCTGCATCAGAAAACGCAGTCTTCACTTGGAAACAGTCTGTATCTGATGCCAAGGGAGTGAGGATGTGTTGAAGAACCAGAACCTCTGTGCCTATTAAGCAGCGTACAGATCTGATGGTGATGAAGAAACGTAAACTCAGCTGTCACCATCAACAAACTGAAAGTTGAGGAGTACCTTCGCTGTATCACGTCAAATGCCTCGCCTCTCAGACAGAAGATATCGAGCAGAACATCGGGCATTCTTGTTGACAGCACCTTAAATTTCACCTGTAGCTTGTGGTGCAAACATGCTCGCATAAAGCGCAGTTTTGAAGGATCGAGAGAGATGCCACAAAGTGACTTTCAACAGTAAATCCTGTGGCAGAGATGCCAGTTCACGCCACCATTCTTTCCTGCCAGCTTGTTTCAAAAGTGCTCCTTAAAACTCTGTCTCTGGATCTGTGGAGCAGTCCTCATAGGTTCTCTGACGCTGTTGTCTGCCGTGGTTCACATCAACACATGCAGGTCTCCCGCTGCGCTGGTGAAACTCGTTGGATATTGGACGGAGCTCTGCTCCGGTATTGGCGGCGGCGGCGTCCTCTTCTGCGTCCCCATTAGGGTTCACTGATCGCGGACACACTCTCACAGGCAGCGCTAGTGCTACGACCCGGCATAAGTTAGGGACCGTCAACAAATTCTAAAGCGCTCAAAGTATCGGTGAAAACTTCAATAAGGTAAAGAAAAACAACCATTTAAGGAGAGAGAATTGTGAAAATGTTTTTCATCACACAAGAGAAAGGACTGACAGTTTGTATTGTGATTTGGTGAATAGAAAATGACTAAATGATCATTTTTTTGAGATACAGTAATTTAACCCCAAATAAAACAACCTGGTTCTACGAGAGACATGAAACATGGAATTTCTCATCTCTACACTTGGTGAACTATTATATTTAGACATAAACAAATAATGATGCTGGAAGAAACAAGAAACAGTTTCAATAGAGACTGTAGTGTGCGCAACACATGCAATAGAATGAAAATTTATCGGATTTATCGTGAGAATTATTGCCGAAATTACTACATTTTTCGCGATTACTTTTTTTGTCCACATCGTCCGTCCCTACCTGCGACAGAGGCGTCATCTGTCCAGTCAGACTGAACTTCCTGTTTGACTCTGGTTTGAGGCAAGTATCATGAAAGTCGGTCTCTGTGTTCAGGGTAGTTCAGGCGTCCAGCAACAACTTTTCACCGTGAGAAGTGAGATTTGGCCTGGTGGTCTCTTGGATACGCTGAGTCAGAAGCGGCTAATGGAAGCGTGCGAGCGACTTGAAACGCTGCAGAGAGCAGGGAGGCAATTAGAGCAAGTTTCAAATCAAGCGCGAGCAGGTTAGCGATTGTGCGCTAGCTTGATGGACAAACTTTAAAAATGTAAAGGTGGAATTAATAAGCAGGCATTGTTAATGGGAACGCTCACTATTGTTATGCAAAAGACTCACTGCGGAATGCAAAACAAATACACCAAGGTTTGGAAATGGAATGGTTCCAAGGTTGCTGCCGTTTTATTCCAAAGCATGCATTATACATCATTGTGCATAAGGAGGAAGCCTGCAGCATTATGATGCGTTTCTTTTCTCCACGATGATTATCCTTTATAAGTAATTAAAAAGAGAGCGGTAGAAAGAGAGAAAATACAACTTTTAAGCACCTGAACCTCGCTGCTAGCATTCCATTAATTGCCCGAACAATGGGGAGAGCCTTTAGAGATTTTTCATTTTCAAAAAACCAGGAGGGGCATGCATTCATGCTGCACTGGCACTTAAATCCTACAGAGCTCCCGTTAAAAAAAAAAAAAAAAAAAAGAGAAAAAAAGGAAAAAAAAAAAAAAAAGGACTCAAGGTTGCATCCAATTGAAAACCTCCAACTACAGCCACTTCAGAAATCCATTTAGCAAGCAGGGGGTTAGAACATCTAATTCAAACACAGTTGCCCTGTTAAAACGGTTGCGCCGATGTCTTTTAGAAATAAACACATACACACAGGCTCTCAGGTACGCCCCCCCCCCCCCCCCCTCCCTTCTACCCGTGTTTTCTTGGCTCCATTGTGAGAGAGATGAACCTGGCACACAGAGACGCTGAGACACAAAGACTTAATCTTGCCAGACCTCAGCCAAGTGGCGAAGGTGAACGCTTGACTGCATGTAGAATGTTGACCTTTGCCTCGGCTGCCGCGAAAAAAGAAGGTATTCTATACAAGTGAAAAGGAAAAAAAGGTCCGCGGCTTCTATTAAAGCTCCGCGACGTGAATGTCACGACATTCATCTCTCGACGCGTAAAATTTGAGCGCACAGATGAGTTTCTGTGGAAATTTCAAAAGCACCCTTTTTTTTTTTTTTGGTGTGACCTCACAGATCTTTTGGGAAGGAGAGAACATGACAACGAAACCCTCCATGTGTTTCAGAGAGAAGGACGGTTTTTGTGTTATTAATTGGCGGGTTGTGAAAGGATGAAAGGATGACGGCACTCTCACAGGCCACATGACCGTCGACTGCTTGAAATGGTTGTCCGCTTCTAAATGCGTTTCTGCATTGGTGCACATGAAGTTTGTGGAACTGTTTTTCCTCCGGTCATGTAAAATGAAATTGTTCAAGCAAAACCCAATCACTCAGACACAAAAGTAACCAGTTAGTCTCTTTAAGCCTTTTGGGTGTTGAGCCATGTTGCCCATCATCTGTCATGAACCCCCTTGCTGAAGCTTTTATTTTGGTGGAGTGTCTTCCCTCGCTGGTTCGTCTCTACTCTCGCTCCCTTGACAGTGTCGGGTGGGATCAGTAGCAGTGTGCAGTCCGCCACGGACTGATAACTCTTTAGACGTGTCTGAAAAACTTCTCTGACAGTCTCCATTTGGCTCTGGTTCTTCTCCATCTTTGCCTCCACCTGATCTCTCACCTGTTCCTTCTGTCTATCATGAGTTGGCTAATGCTCAGAAAGGCTCCCCCACATGGCCTGAATGGCCGTTCTGTTTAGCCCCTACTGGTCTCCTCTCCCAGTCTGAGAGGCACAGTCAAACCTTACTCCAGCCTCCTGGGTCAGGATTGTTTTTATATTATACAACCCAAATGAAATATATTGTAAAAATAAATTCACACTTTTGCAACATGAATGTTTTTGACTATCTCAACAGGTAAGTGTATGATGTCAAAATAACAGATCCAGACTCTTGAACGTAATGCCATATAAATGCAAGTGAAAGAAAAAAAATACAATTAAAAAAAAACAAAAAAACTTTTGTATTCAATGTATCGCAACAAAAACACAGATTGTTTACATCCAAAAATAATTATTTAATTTAAAAATGTTACTTTTGCTTATAACACAAATGAAAAGCAAAAGCAGTTTCGGCCGTCGTGTGACATCAATACCGCACGAGTTTCCTTTCATCCTTCCAACAGTACTTGTCTATTCCCTCCTTTATTTGCAGGGATCAAGTTCGGATGTTGGCCAGCCTTCACACGCTCACAGCTGCTCTCAGATTGTCGCTGTGATGGGAAAGTGATTATTTAGTCTGCTCACTCTCACGGGGGACCGCAACACTTCTCCACCAGAGGCAGAGACGCCGCTTGTGAAGCAACTTTACAGTGACATCAAAATGGATGAATTATGATGTGTCTTTCGTCAACATGTTCTTCTGTTACTTTGTCTTACAAACAAATCAAAATGGCTGACACAGTTGACCTGTAGCCCAAGTCTGACTATCTGGCACCAACAAACCTTTCTGTGTGAGCATCAGAGGAAGAATGAGTACGAGCATCTTACAACAAAGACTTCAGAGAATGGCTGCTCGCTCCCAAAGAGAAATCCATCCAAATGACTTTTCAGACTTCAGGACACTTGTTGACACCAGATGAAGAACAAGAACATTACTAATAAAGTAATATTATCAACCAGGTACGGGTTTCCTTAGGTGGGCAAACGATAAGAGCGATACAAAACCTGTCAAACAACAAAATACGTCATGTCAAAGAGAAATATAAGAGGAGCAATGTCCGGCGAATTTGGCAACAAAATGATAATATCAAAGAATAAGAGTATTTCAAAAAGCAAAGAAAGATAATAATAAAATAAATGGATAAAAGCATAAAAGAAACTAAGGATGAAAAATAGCTGATGGAGATCATAGGAAAATTGAATAAATATATAGCACTGTCAGATTAAATAGTAATCTGATGTCAAATGGTGAGAATGCGGTAACAATGTGTGTTACGCGCTGAAAAAAATATGTATACATGATGACACTAAGTCAAATAATTTTCTACCCATCATTCATTCAGTGATTTTCCTCATCTTATTCCCCTGCTGGAGTCTGTCCTAGCTAGTCGGGGCATGAGGCCAGGGACACCTGGATCAGGTCGACGACGAGTCAGAGAGCATACATTTAAATGTAAACAGTTAGCCTCTGTAGGCTTTTGTACCGTGGGAGGAAACAGGAGTGCCCGGAGGAAACCTACGTGTTTGCTCTTTAAAATGCAAAACCATGGTCATCACTATCATTCGCCATGTCACAGAGAAGAGCCGTGTCTGATCAAACCAGGACAAGAGATCTACAACTGATAAAAATGTCAGAATTCAGGAGAAAAAAAAGTCATAAATAATGGATTCTGCAAGAAGACAAGGGATCTTCTTCAGTCGCTCCAGAGGGCCCAGCTCACTTTCACATCTCTAATCCACGCAGCCGTCCTAATGACTGCACCCCGAGACCCGGGCTTGTCCATCAGCGCCACCACCGTCCGCCCCTCCCTGCACGAGCCCAGCGCCGGACCTCCCTCATCCAGCCCTGCACGCTCCCTCACGCCACAAATCAGGGGAGCGCCGGCTCTTACATTAAACATTCAGAGCAGCAGCCGCGCTCTGTTTTTGGCAGATCAGCAGAAATTGAGGCAAGCAGCGCGCCGAGGGGACGATCCACGAGAGGGACATGGAGACACGGGGGTCTGGGCCTGAGCTGTACATGCAAATAATCAATTTGGATAAAACGGCTGCTAAAGCGGCCGACATACAAAGTGAGATAATGGGGACGGTTATTTAGGCTTTTGCAGTATAATGTAAATGTTTTGCAAGGTGAATATTAATATGCACATTATTCATATCCGAACGGATACCGTGGATTTTTCACTTCTTCACTTGCACCCGCAGAAAAGACAAAGGGCGTGTGTGTCATGTAAAGGCATGATTCGGCAGAGCTCACCGAACTGTAACCTTTGGGTGTAAAAACATGACTTTTGTTTAGGTATGTCTGGCCCGGGGGCCGTTCACGGCACTTGAACACCTTTGACACGGCCTCAGCCACAAACTTAATTCCAAAAATGGCACTGTAATTTTAAATGCAAATTCATGAAAATAAGATCAGAGTTAGTCACCCGTTTTCTGGTTTGAAGTTGAACTACGTGACTAAGGAAACTCCTGGGATTATGTGCCATTTCATGTGTATTAAACTTACACTGTGTTTATTCTATACATACTAGAGAAGGGGCTCCCCACACATTTGCTCCAAGGGTGCACGGTGAAGAAGTGGTTAGTATTGCAGACTCAAAAACTGAAGAATATCGTGATTGAATTCAGTGAAATGTGCAACAAAGACATGCAAAAGTAAATGGGTTAATTCCCCACAATGTACAGTCAAGATTTGATTCTCTTTTGGATATGATCATCTAAATATTGTATAATTTAAATCACATTTTCAAACACATCATTGCAATAATGTTCACTCAAATTAAAGGAGTGATGTCTATTTGAACCACTGTAGAAATGATGAGGTGATTGAGATTTAAAGCCGAAATGGAACGACATTTTAGTGCAAGACTAGTGAGTGAATGACCCCCAGTATCACTGCACTTCAGGGTCATTGTCAGAAGGATGAGAGAGACAGAGATGGAGGCCACTATCAGTCTTCCTGACCTGCGTCTTACACAAACAGGAAGTTTGCCACAGGAAGGAAGTCATATGTTTTACAGCTGGGTTGGGGACAAGGCGAAGGAGTTGGGTTTTTAATGTAAGTCTGGAATGTGTCCGTCATGTCGGATTTCGAACCTGGGAGACGAAAGGAATCCCGACTCTGTGTTGTTAAGTAAGTACGTATTCAGTAAGTAAAAGATCTACCCCAACACTGGGGGTACATGTACAAGTGTCCCGACCAAAGTGTTTTTTAAGATGCGAGCCATCTCTCATCCGTTTTTCTGCTTTGAACTCAGAGCTAAAATCAGAACGCATCTCGGACGTCGGCGTAAGGGTCAGGGGTGAGGGCACAGGTTGGGGTAGGCTAAGCTAATGGCAGTGGAAATTGTCAAAATGTCACCAACGGAAGTGGTGTGCTCTCCTCTGTGGATGTATTTTGCAAAACTTTCCAATCCTGGCTCTGAAGTAGGTGGCAGCGAAGGACAGAGCTGAGAAGACATAGGATGTGCTTCGAATTAAATAGGAGGAACAGACAACGGAACCTCCAGCACGAAAGACCTTCAAGGAAATGTCAGGACAAGAGACTTAGATACCTGGAAAACATCTTCAGTTACTTCACAATATTCATTATTTTGTTCACATTCAGCACATTTTCTTGAGTGTTTTTGGGCTCCAGAGTAGATTTCGATTCATTTCGATGGGTAAAACATTTGCATCTCAACCGATATCTCCGCCTGTTGCAAGCGAAGTCAAACCGGTCTTGGCTGTAGAGGATGGTGGGGGCGGGGGGAGTTGAGGGGAGTCGGCAGCGTACAGGAAGTGATTTAATGTCCAAAAAGTTGTGCGCTTGTTTTCGCTTCATCTCTTTCCTGTTGTGCTCTGATAGGAAGTTCCTCTCCCCAGTGGAGGTGGACAGGGGTGTCATCCGTCCATCCATCCACCCAGCCCACCTACACCCCTTTGTCACACACGGAAATTTCAATCTTCTCCTATTCATTTTGGGAATACAATCAGCTTTTTTCGTGCTCAGACATCAGGCCAGCGCCTGAGCATGAAAAACGGCGTGTTTGGAGTCATGTACTATCAACACTCGATGTACATATTGCTTCATTTCAATTTGAAATTGGGAAATCAAAATGCATTCCATGTTTTGTTGGTTTGTTTTATGCCTTCATTTTCCCACTTCTTACTTCATTGTAGTAGCAGCATGAACAAGCAAAAGAATAGTGACGGAATAAACGCTCTTAAAACTCCTTTAAACTGCCTGACCTCCGTAGTAAGTAAACAAATAGCAACAAAATGAATTCCGTTGTCCCTAACAACACACACATTTCTTCAAGTGCTCTATTAAGCTGCTACATTTGGCAATGAACATTTTTCATATGCTGCCTTTGCGTTCCCGTCACACACAGCACCGACTACATAAATGCCCCACATTTTATTTATTGAGATGAACAGGCTTTTTGACAGACACATATCATCTACATCTGCATGCTTCCAGGCAAGAAAAGCTTTACAAAGAAAGTAGTCGTATATGCCGAATGTGCGTTGTTTGGAGTCAACGAAAGCGCAGTAATTCTCTTTCACCCGCACCAATATAATATCCACACGCTCAACTGTTGAAGGGCAACGCTTGACTCTTGGTGGGTCACGATATCAACACGTGTTGGTGCATTTTCAAAGGTTTTTGATTGGATTTGAACTGTATGTAGAGAAGCCCAGGTATTGACAAGGTAGGGGTGCTGAGGGTTCCTGTGAGACAGTGGGGAACAACCTTGTTGGTTCAACTCCACTAGCTTAGACAGTTTCACAGAGAGTAGGAGCAGTTTATTTGATCCCCTCCCAGCACAATTCCAGCACAGTCTCATCCGACTCCCAGCAGAGTTCCAGCACACTTCCAGACACTCAAGTGACTCCCCTCTTCTTGAGGGAGTGTCTTTGAATAATGTAAACTCCACCTACTCATTGAGAACTGAAGGAACTGACTTTAAAACAATGTAGTACAGTGGTGGCCTTTATGAGGCGCTGTAATGCTCTTACAAAGAGCTTTCTACGAGCATTGTTTCTTTTGTAATGTCACACACCGAGTTCTGTCAGCCTCGTTTTTTTGGGTATAAACAGCCAGTGTGTGAGTGTGTGGCCAATATTATGACTGTGTCCTGCTTCTACTTTCATAAAAACGAAAGAGATAACGTTTTCATCAGGCCCCTCAACTAGAAAGCATTGAGGAAGTGCAGAGGCCACAAAAACTGGTTCGGAGGGCCAGACTTGCCCACGGGCCATCAGTTGGACACTACAGGAAAGCAAACTACTCAGACTGTGAGAAGCATGAAGAGGGCAGGCAGGCCGCGATGGAACCTGTGTCCGCATACAGGCAAGAACTCCTTGGAACAATAGGCTGAGTGAGTGAAGACTTTCTTTTCCAGATTGTAACAATTACTACTCTCCTGTAGAGTGAGATGACACCAGCTCTGCAGAGCTGACTCTCCGACTTAAAGCGCTGATGTCACCTCCTGTCTTAAGCATTTCCGCATGGACTGGAGCACAGCCATTCCCCTTTAATCTTGGGGTGCGTTGTACTCCAGCTTACATAAACAATCATTATATATCGCAAAACACGGTGGTACAATTAAGAGGGAACATGACTCAATTGTTATTTGGGATTCCTTCGTAGTGAATTAAAAAGTAACAATTCGTGGTCCTCACAGTCCTCTGGTACCAGGGTGACCAGGTGTATTAAGGGTTGTCTTGTTGTTCAAAGGCCATACCAACAATAAAAATAAGACGAATGAATCAGAATTCATTTAAGACCCCCCAAAAAATGCATCAGTAAAGTGGAAAAGACGCAACTAGATGCAACGACAACAACTAAAATGAATGGTTTCGACATGTTCAGCATACATTTATATGCACAGTATGTCGTACAGCGGGAGACCTCCTGGCCCTGCCTTGGTAGGACCAGGACCTTCCTGTCTGCCTCAGCGTCCCTGATGAAAACACCCTTCCTATCCGCTGAAACAGACAAAAGCAAACGCACTGACAAAAATGACTCACCCTCCCACCTCCACTATTACTGCTAAAACCCGTGCCCTTGTTAGAGTCAGTGTGTCACGCATATACGCCCCCACACGCACAGATGGAGGAAATCGGCTCAGCTCTGTCAGTGTCTGCTGAGGATGTGAGGCGCGGTGATGGCACATTAACGGTCAGACCCATGACAGCGCATCGGCTTCACGAAACAAAGCATCGGCAGTTTTTAATTCAATGAGGATTGTTTAAGTTGAACAATGGCCCTCTGCCCCGCTGAGGGTTAGGAGAGGGTGAGAAAGGTGAGTTTGTCAGAGGCAGGCCGTAGAGTTGTGTTTTATCAGGGCTCCTTTGAGGTTCAAAGAGAGTTCCTTGTACAGCCACATCATTTTTTAGACAACTACAAAGGTAATGAGGCAGTGGGAAACAAAATTGGGCCAGTTTTTAACAGTGTATGCAAAAGACTCATAGGAGGAATGCAGGTTGTAAGAATGGGCAAAAAAAAAACAATAAAAAACATCCATGCAAGCAAACATCTGTCATATACGGAAGAGGATTAGGGCCACTGAAGAAAAAAATATTTGCCAGACTTCTGACTTTAATGTATTCTGAAGAATATTGAGATTAGAGTTCAGAGTCAGAACTTAAAGTCAGAATTACTTAAATTCTGAGAATAAAGTTTTGACTTTAAAATGAGAATTCTGAGAATAAAGTCAGTTCTGGCTTCAGAGTCCAATTCTGAGAATAAAGTCAGAATTCTAAGAATAAAGTCAGAATTCTGAGAATAAAGTCAGAATTCTAAGAATAAATTCAGTTGTGGCTTTAGAGTCCAATTCTGAGAATACAGTTAGAATTTTGACTTTAAAGTCAGAATAAAGAATAAAGTTTTGACTTTAAAGTGAGAATTCTGAGAATAAAGTCAGAATTCTAAGAATAAAGTCAGAATTCTGAGAATAAAGTCAGAATTCTAAGAATAAAGTCAGTTCTGGCTTTAGAGTCCAATTCTGAGAATACAGTTAGAATTTTGACTTTAAAGTCAGAATAAAGAATAAAGTTTTGACTTTAAAGTGAGAATTCTGAGATTAAAGTCAATATTCTAAGAATAAAGTCAGTTCTGGCTTTAGAGTCCAATTCTGAGAATAAAGTTAGAATTTTGACTTTAAAGTCAGGATGAAGAATAAAGTTTTGACTTTAAAGTGAGAATTCTGAGATTAAAGTCAGAATTCTGAGAATAAAGTCAGAACTTTTTTTCCTTTTTTCAGTTAGTAGGAGGGCAGCTAACTAGCAGAATCTGTGTCTTAAATTCCGCCATGGAGTTTATAAGATTGTCCACGTTTATCTGTCAGGCAAAATGAGATGGATTTGGATGGGATTTTCAGGAAGCTTTTGGTGTTGCTAAGTACTATCATCGGAATGAGGCGTCCTCCTCTGTGTGGACAGAGGTGCAAGGACCTCCAGTCCCGATGTGCTCCGTATCTATGACAGTTTCAGTGTGTGTAATGTGTCCTTACCTTTAACAGACATGTTTAATGTGGGCATCACAGTGTGTATATATATATATGAGTATGTACATATGAGTTGTGTACTCATATGTATATATGAGTTGTGTCTATCGCCATATCACACCACTGGGGTATCGATAAAAACCGATATCCCAGTCAGATATCGGCTTTTATCAGTACTGGAAATCCAGAATTTGGACGATATCAGACGGCCCTAATAAAACCTATTGAATCACACACACGCTTCTTGCTTCAACACACACAACTCACACGCTAGAGTCCAGTACAAATCTACTATTCCTCAGGTGAGTCTCCACCGCTGCATTTCAATCCCTTACAGTCCATTAGTTCTATGCTAATCGAGTCCGTTCATGCAGAGCAGCAGGTCTTAATGGAAAACCTTTGCCTGGTGATCAGTGGTATTGATCAGCCTGAGCCACAGCTTTAAGCCGGGCTAATTGATCAATCACCACTGGTTGCGTCGGATTAATGGAAGTGGACGGCTCCTTCCCCGCGGTGCTCCTGTCCGCTGAGGCGCATTTGACTGTGAGATATAAACATTTAACGGCGGCATAATGCGCCGCGGCGTGGATGAATGGACGGACTGAAAAGGACATAGACAGTTGCACTTCAACAGGCTCCGATCCACGGAATGTATTAATTCGCCTGAAGAGCGGCTCTCAACATCACTGAATAAGAACGTGAATACGACAGGTTCAGAGAAGAAGTAGCCACGGAAGAGGGATGTGGTGCGCAAATACCACACATAGATGATGACTATCATCATGTCCATTACCTTAACTCAAGTGAAGCCGGTTGTAGAAATTCAGAGTTGCAAACTTTAACTACTCTCTCCTCCGGAATTGGATTTTTCATGCTTTCAAGAGACTTTTGAAATGACATATGACTTCATTAAAATGAATTTAATAATACATAATAAAATGTGTATTTGTTATTGCATTACTATGGTATTTTATAGATTAAGATATAGAAGTTTTTGTTCACAAAATGTTCATATTTGTTTTGAAAAACTTAAAACCCTGCTGTGTATATTGTCATCATTATACTATTGAAATGTTCACACTCTTCTATTGAGAATTGTTTTTGGAGTGATAAGAGAGTTGACCCCGAGCTGAGAACCTGAGCAACATAGTCTGAATAGAAAAAGAGCAGAGCCAGATGGCAAAGATTTCATTCATATCTTGTGTATATTCTGAATCACAAGTGAAAGAGTACACTCACATATTTAAGTAGTTTGTATAGTATTTCTTTTGCAGGGTCCCCAGCCATGACTCATGCTGCTGTCTCATCCCCCAAGAGCTGCTTCTTTGCCCTCAAATTCAGTTGAGATGATCCATGGATTTGCTTCCTGCTCACCATACATAGGAAGGTTTTCAGGCATGTGAAAAGTGTGAATCATACATGGAGCCGTTTCCCCTTCACGCAGAAATAAATACAACGCATTGCTCCACTTGTGATTCCTCCCTTTCTTTTCCACTTCTCATGAAAATATTATTTTGTTTTAAATTTATTTAACTTTAAAGACTTAAAATACTGTTAAATACAGACAATGTCATAAAAAAATATGATATTTAACATGAGCTCACTCCTTTTCCTATGAATAAAACTGCTGGGAATTTAAATTCTGTACAAGCTCTGCGCGAAAAAACTTCAACCTCTCTAATATCACATTATAGCGCACACCACTTTAGCAATGGTGTGAAATGTGTGTGTCAAACCCAAATTTGACATGACACTGGAGGTCCCCCTGCCAGGAAGTAGGGAAACTCACAGTCCAAAACAGGAAGCCGAGACAACACTCCCACCAGATACACACATTCATAAAAGTCCCATCAAGTAACTGACAGGCCGCCTGGCCAGTGGCGGCCGCGCCGGGCGCCTGTGCGTGCGTGCGTGAGTGTGTGTGTGTGTGTTCCTCACACACTTTCAGCTGGCCTGTCATGAGACTCCCAATCGCGTGTGACTGGTTCACAGAGGCATCTTTGGCTAAGTGTGGTGACACTGAAACACTCAACAGGCCAGGAAGGTCGACTGAGGTGAGTTTACATTGAGGCCACATTAACATACAAATATTCCAAAAATATTATTACAAATAGCATTTCTTTCTCTCAGTGTCCTACACAGCACAAAAAGAATGACAGCAAGTGCTGCCACTAGTTAACAGCCACAGACGACTCTCATCTTCACTTTTGATAAAACAAGAGCTGGCATTCATCCTCTGGTGTGAACTTAAGTGTGTATACTCAAGTATTAGGTTTCACACCAAGCCTGGGTCCAGCAATGTTGAAAAAGAAACAGACGCAGAGAAGTTGACAATGAGTGAGAAAGAAAGGGTAGAAGTGGTGGAGCGACACGGACCACCCAATGGCTGAGAAGAAAAACAACGCTGGGAGGAGAAGAGTGTCAGCTTCAATCACGTCGGAGGTGGGACAGTCGAAAGTTGTTGGCTTGGAAAAAAAAAAGTCTATCTGATATAGGGGTCTTCTTGGATTACGTTTCTCCATTTCAATAAATACCACAGCTATTATCGAGTAATTTTACAGATAATTGCTTATTTCCAAGGTAAAGTACATCTTTATGTTGCATTAAGTAGTTGTGACAGAGTAGCATCCTGTTGTCATGGATACGGGCTGCAACAGAGCGTAAATGGAATCTATAACAATAAATGATCAAATCCATTGGCAGGAAAAGAATGCCTGTTACCTCATCGCACATAAATGTATTATTTATTAAAAATCTTTTCACAGGGCTGCGAAACAGATAGTGCTGGATGAGGAGTGTGTCATCTTAAAATAAAAATAAAAATATTCTCCCAACTCCCAACATTAGAAATAAGATGAAATAAAATTAAAATAAAAACGCTGTGTATATATATATATATATATATATATATATATATATATATATATATATATATATATATATATATATATATATATATATATATATATTTACGAGTAGAACATCACCTTCATCCCATTTACAGCGCCTCAAACACAACAGTGCAGTGCATATTTTGACCGCAAGGGGGACGGAGTATGCAGGCCATTGCATCACCGTCCAGTGTATTCACTGTAGAACATTTTAATAGTGCTGAATAAACAAAATAGGGAAGTGTGACAAACACTTTGGACGAATGGAAATTACTAAATTGCAACTAAAATTTTAGACTATAATCATCAGAAGAGTTAATATATAATTTTAGCGACAATATATTCTTGTTATATTTTTAATGGCTTTGTGTCTGCTAAATAAGCAACAAAGACTATAGAAAAGTATCAAAGAGAATCTGTCAGAGGCTTGGCTGTTAAAATACCACAGCACAGTGATCTTTCAGCAACTGACATCAGTCTGTTTTTACCCAAGTGTCAGAGATCAAATGGTGCAGTTGACCTCTGAACTGCCGGGTTACCCGACGCTCAAAGGCTCACGAGACACTTTTACACTGCGCTGGAGTCAGTTACCTTCCCATGCAGATGCAGATCTCTGCGTACAACAAGGAACCAACAGCTGACCAGAAGAGTGACGGACAGACACAGGACTGAGAGAAATTCAGTGGACAGACACTCAAAGAATCACAAGAACTACCATCCTAAAAATGGAAGGAAAGGAAGGAACATGAAGAAGAGCACATTTATTAAGTGAGGATTTGGGTGAATAACTGACCTAGCAACTGCCCATACTTAATTTTCAATGGTCAATGTTTTCTTAAAACTAAATACAGTGGCATGAAAAACATAAATCATTGCTAGAATGACCAAGACCTGAAGTTTTTATTTGAGAAAACTATTTTATATATATATATATATATATATATATATATATATAGTATATACTCTTCTGCTTTCATATTTTCAACACATCTCTTGTTTAAACGCTAATATTTAATTTTATATATGTTTAAACAATATATATATAGTTTAAACGCTAATATTTAATTATATACATATATTGTTTAAACGCTAATATTTAATTTTATATATGTTTAAACAATATATATATAAAATTAAATATTAGCGTTTAAACAATTAGCCGAGATGTTGTGTTGAAAATATATATATATATTATATATATATAGTTTAAACAATAATATATATATATATAATTAAATATTAGCGTTTAAACAATTAGCCGAGATGTTGTGTTGAAAAAAAAAAAAATATATATATATATATATATAATTAAATATTAGCGTTTAAACAATTAGCCGAGATGTTGTGTTGAAAATATGAAAGCAGAAGAGTTTTCAAACGGCATGTGGTCCAACCATCTAGACCAGACTACTAGTGGCCAGTTGCATGAATTACAAGGCTTCTCCTGGGCGAGGAAGACGGACGTGTGCGTCGCCGTGGCCTGACACCACCTATAACCCATGAGTGACCTGTGAGAGGCATTGATCAGAAGGTTGGCCATTACAGGTCACTGATCAGAAAATGGAACAAGACTGGATAACAAAGTCCCAAAGTTTGATGGATGATCAGTAGCAGGAGGCATTTAGCGCACAGAGGACGGTGATGAGACAAGCGTGGCTAATGACTCCACATCCGTCAGCTTGTTTTACTAATTCAGCCGACGCTCTCACCTCAACCCTGTCAGGCAGCTTCCAGATGATACGGTTATCAAGACACCAAGAGCAAATATGGAGAACAGTACATGATCCACACTTTGGAAATATCTATCTGTTTGAGCGCTCATTCACAAAATGTGTCGTGCCCATATATTTGAAACACAAACACAGCAATATTATTTAAAAAAATATTACAGTTACAGACAATTTAATGCACTTCATGATAATCCCTAAAAAAGTCATTTCCATTTCACAGTTATGTAAAACCACGTGGGCCTCACAAGGGCTGCAAAGTTTTCATTCACATTACCATCACGTTCATGGACATAACACACCAATGTACATTCTATTACTTGTAATATAAAAACAATATTGTGCAACATTTACTGGCCATGAATATCACAAAACTGTTTACTCACTTGTAAATAAATAAGTGCAACCATATATTTGTGATTGGGATGCTACTACCTGTACCATAATCTCAATGCGTCACATGAAAACATGTAAATATTTTTCCAAAATACTATCAGTACTCTAACTACTGTCACCACCACCGACAGCATTAATAATAACAACAACAATAATAATAATAATAATAATAATAATAATATAATAATAAGCAGGTAACTACTGTATATTGTGACATAGTTAAATACATTGTTTTAATGCTACATTGCACAAGCACTGGTCTTTGTTAACAACTTTTAAAAAAAGTCCAGCTAATGTAAATCACATTGCTTGACTGTGGAGGCAGAAGTTAATGATATAATAATAGTATAATATAATAAATAACAACACAATCTGGGGTTGTTATTTAATGCATTTGAAAGTAAACATTTGTCAGCGTGTTGTGGGTTTACTTGGCTCAGTTGGAATGTCTTGTGTCGTGTGTCACCTCGGTCTGGGACGTGCTCCAGCAGTCACCTGCATCTGGCCTGATCTCCATTAATATCTGCTAATGCGGTCAGCCACCGTTCCAGCCTGAGCAAAACTCATTTCACTGTCACTGCCTGCCACTTCCTCCCACAGCCAAAAAACAGGGCCCAACGTGTTCATCCGTCTCTGTCTCATCGACATGGAGAAGGGCAGCGGGGCTGAGGACACGCTGGGTGAAGAGAGGTCAACACATTTAGGGAGTTCATCACTCTAATGTGACGGCGCTGCTCTTTAGGAAGCAGATGAAATGAAGAGGAGACGTAGGAGGGACAGAGTCACACAAAGCCAGGAGGGGAGGCCTGTTTTCATATTTGTGTTGTTGTTGGTAAAAAGCCAAAAGTTCATCTTGGGCTTCAGCGTTGGCAGCCAGCCCGCAGATGAAATTGAATTGTTAGACTGTTAGCGGCCGCATGGCGTGCGACCTTTGATGGTTTCTAAATGGCGGGACAATCTCGCACACGTACGCGTCGCGCTACAAATAAGAGCGGCCATTAAATGGCCACATCAGAGGGTCGGGCTCCCAAACAAAAGCTGTCAGTCCAACACACATATTTAGTCATTCACAGATGAATGCAAACACTCCACTGGCTCTGCTCTGGCATCAGGCGAAAGCTTTTAATAGCATCAAACCCGCTGTGGTTTGTTTGGGACCATCTGTCCGGTCCATTGTGCTGCTCTTTGGAAGCCTGTGACAGCTGATATATGGACTCTCCAAGTCCCCAGTCAGGACCCTCCAAAACACTGCTCTCCCTGTCAACAACGCACTTCTCCTTCCTTTCTGCTTGATGTCTTCCCATTTTTTTCAGTGAGTCTTCTCCTGGATTTCCCAGCTGCATTCACATGACACTGGTGGACAAAGATGCTTCAGTGTAAAACTAAAACCAGCCCTAATTTAGACAATGAAGAGGAGGTTGTTATTATTGTCATTTGAGGAAAAATAGGCCGATCAAAGAGATCAGACTACATTGGGTAGGTCAGTATTCTTCACTAACATTATCTCATTACACGGGAGTTTTGCTGACTATCCTCAGAATTTATGGAGTTATAAAAACAAAATAAATATATAAAGTAGTTCTGTTTGCAAAAGGAAAATGCCAAACTTTTAATGCCTCACAACTGATTATTTTTTAAGAAAAATAAATGAATAACTAAATCAGAAAAAAACCCCAACAACAACCAAATATGTTTCTTTTAATTTAAAAACATTAATTTTTCAAACTGAAATTTAAATATAAATAAATTAAATATAATATCCATATTTCAGTCAATATGGTTGAAGTCTTATTCATACAACTAGACATTAATTGCCAATATCTTTTTAATATATTTAGTAACTCTATATATATATATATATATACATATATATATATATATATTATAATAATAAAAAAAAAATATATAATTTAAAAATAATATATTATTTGTATATTTTCTCCATACAAATTTTGGTTACAAATACCAGTCTGAAATTATTGTCAAAGACACTTATATTTATCTATTACTATCTTTTTGGATGTTTCAGCAACAATTATTCCAAATTTTATGTGTAGGTTTTTTTGTGCACAATAAATATCAACAAAGAAAATATATGAAAGGAGTCACATGTACATATATATATATATATATATATATATATATATATATATATATATATGAAAAAACAATAATGTCAACTGTTTATATAAAAAACACCTGTGTGAGTATAAGGTGTCCTGCAGTGGGGTTGAGGGCTACGCTGGGAGTGAAGAGGGGTGGGGGTGAAACAGGGGTCCAGGAAGTTTTCACTCCTTTCTTCCCATGGTGCCCCTGGCCTCGCCGACTTCTGGTCAGCGGCTGAGAGAAGCCAGACCCGGCGGAGATAATCACCATCTAATAGGAGCCTATATTGGAAGCAGGCCGGTGCTGCACAACGCAGCATGCGTCTACACACACGGTGGCTCGGAGTCGCTGAGTGGAGTTCAAGATATTGTTCACTAAAACGTACAACACAACCCCCGTTTTTCATGGTTCGATATTATCATTCTCCTTCCATTTTGTTCACATCTGGCAGTAGCTATCAATAATAACTCGGTGATATATCAATTACCACTTTAGGAAAAATAACTGAACATCATCCCTGCGGTTTTGTTGGATCTTCACGTGTCTGGCCTCCAACGGTGAATAGAATTTCACAGAACCACTGGGCATTGTTAATATTAGAGTAACATGTGACCCCAGAGAGGCTATTGTGGAGAGCTGGCTATGAAAAGTTCATGAGACGTGATGCTTCCAAAACCTGGAGCGGATCTACATCTGTGCCAAGGTCACTCACGCTGAAATAGAATAATCAGCGTTGGAATAAGAGCGAGCCGGAGCTATTCTGGTACGTTCATGATGAAAAGAAGAATAGGCATGAAACGTCTTTGAATATGCTGATCGTTCATTTGGTGGTTGGGACTCAAACATAGCAGCAGCCCTCAGATCTTCGACTGGAAACAAATGAATCGACTTGAAAGAGGATGTGATTTTCAAAAGCACGATGACGTCGAAAATACAGATATTCACTGCCGTTCAGACAGACAGATGGTGTCACCGTTTCAGCCTCATTTAAAAATGTGACTTCACCTGTTCAATATCATTAGGATCAATTCACATTGGTGCGTAACCAATCACGACTCTTCCAGACACTTGAGCAGCACTCACTTCAGCTTTCATGGCTTTAAAAGTGAAGTCAGTTCGTTGATGATGATTTTATAAGTTATTAAAGTAAAAAAAAACCTGAATGAGAGCAGGAGGAAGGACGCGCTTGGCTTTCATATGCTGCTACGACTGAATAAAAGAGTCAACCTTGTGCAGCAACCAATCACCGTGACCACTGTATGTGTTGCTGCATGATGATTCCAAGCAGGTGAGTGGCTCAGGTGATGTCTAGCAGAAGAAACTCATTCCGGTGTTATAGAGGTCAGAGGTCAAGGAATGTAATTTCAGAAGGCAGTCAGGAGTCTGGTCAAGTCGAGGGGGGAGCAGCAGAATGACAACGCCTATATATATATATCCAGATATGGTGGGATCAACTGTATCCTTTCTGCGAACCCAAACTATGATCAGTCATAAACACAAAATCACTTTTAAGATCAAGAACTTATTTTACTGTTGTAGGTTAGGGTAGAACAGACCTGAGCAAAGTGCGGCTCGGGGGCCAATTGCGGCCCTTTGACTGTATTTATGTGGCCCTCCTGGAGTCACAGTAAAACTATAAAACTGACATTGTCATTGTCTCTGACATTTTTGTCTTGTGCATTGTTTTTTGTTCATTATGATGCAAGTGAAATATAACTTTCTCATTTGATTATTTTTCTCATTTGTTCGTCTTTTCCGTTATTTTAGGAGTATTTCATGTACCTTAAAATAGATCAGAATTAAGAGTAGATTTTGAGATGTATGAGACACATCGAGAATCTTTAATGTGGTTTAAATTAAATAAAACACAACAAACCAACATTTTCAGTGCATTTTTAAAGTGTCATATCAAAATTACACATGATGCTATCACTTGTTTTTATTTTCAAGTTTCTCTTACCCTCCTTTCTTTGGGTGTTTCTCTCCACAGTCACAATATATAACCTGTACCATTAGGGAATTGTATTATAACTTGTCATTCATCTTTGTTATATTTTGAATTCATAGTGTCATGCATTAATATCAACAACATTGCACTTGTTTAGACAAATTTAAGCTTTGGTGCTGAAAACAATTACAGCAATAATTTGATGGTTATGTAGAGCGGCATCTCCAGGCAGGAAGCAGCAGCAGAGAGGAAAATAAAGAAGAGAAGAGAAGGAAGAGATAAAATCTCCTGAGCCAAATGCCAATTTTTCTCTATAAAATCTCCATAAAATGGAATGCAAGATCCACACTTTGTGCAACTTGTGTCTCGGAAAAACAAATGACTTACTATAGCATGAACTGAGATTACGAATGAAAGGAGTAATCGATATGACAAGCACACAAACACCTGACTGTTGTCGCCGTCCTGCCAAATAAGAGTCGAGAGTGCCCCTCAAAAAACAGGTCTGAAACACTACTTGTGTGCTTTAGTGATGGGCTTCACGAAACAGTATCCTCATACTAGAGCACCACTAGATGGCGCTATTCACTCCAGAATATTTGTATTTAAACAACCATTTCAATGAAACCAAGCGCACCACCAGCTGAGCTCTGAAAATAAAGAAACTGTTTCACAAAGCCTCATTCTCACATGACTGGCGTAAACCTTATTCAGGCCTGCTTCAGTGCGAGGTTTGTCTGAGTAATAACAGTCATCTTTGTGATTATTATTTTTATCATAACCACTTGCAATCTGACTTATCAAGTTTGTGCGCAGAGAAGTGGTAGGCTTGTGTGTGTTATTGTGCATATTTAGGTCCACAATGTTGTGGAAGAGCCATCTCTGGTGTGTGAACCCACAGTTGCTTGGAGGTTTTGTCCAAAAGATTGATGTTAAAGTGAGGATGGATCATTGGATGAACTTCATTTCTAAAGCAGAATTATCTCAATACATCTTGAGCAACTGAGTCAGAATACGAACATGAAGAAAAGGCATCATTGACATGGCATTCTATTGAGCCCAACCACAAGTCCACTGTCCTGCTCTCGCACCACTAGCACCATCGAAACCCTGTTTTTTTTTCTTCATTTGGGCGACTATGAGGAGCAGCAGCTGCACTCTCCCACTCATGCTCAGCCAGGGGAAGGCAATAGCTTTAGCAGACGAGGAGGTGAGGCAGATTTATGGCAGCGGAGGTGACCTCTGGGGCCGTAACACAGTGATGGGTGAGTGGCTCTCAACGGTAAGCTACTGGCACTTGACAAAGTGCCCGAAGCAGAATGAATTTACTTCTCTTTTCCTCAATCATCAAGCAGCCACTGCCCTGACCCCCATCCTGACTGCTATAACAAGATCTCCCATCTCACAAGGGCCTGAAAAATTTACTGTCACATCTACTTTTCAATGAGCTCAAGTGAGCACTTCTTTCACCTTCATCGGAGCAAGTGCCGGCGTGGAGCAGGGCTCACCTGCCCAACTGTGCATTTGAGGTGTGAAGCCGGCATCGACTCGGTTGATCGAGTTTGTTGTTGATATGACAACTTGGGATATAATACACTGTATATATATATATATATATATAAAAGACCTGACTTGAAGGTGCAGTTCCTCAAAGTTTATCGGTTAACAATATGCCGATAATCTATGAGCATTGACCAGTCACAGTATATAAATAGGCACCTTTTTGGGCTCTTAATTTCAGCTTTGTCTGTCAAATCCTGAGAAATATGACAGCATGACAGTGTATTGCGTGTGGTATTATTAGACACCTTATGATTCCCACCCTAGTATATGTAGTATACGTTACAAACCATATAAATTTGGCCCATGATTTTAGGTTAGGACTTGTGAGGGTAAGGGCTGTGAGCTGGCTTTTAGCAAGGACTTTGAAACATGGCGTTCAAAGCTCGGCTCTCAAACCATAGACCCGCCCCTAACCACACCCCCTCCCGACACACCATGTCCACGACTGACTGACTGACAACTTGCTTTGTAAAAAACAAAGCAGTAAACATCTAATTGTACCACGATAACTTGATAAACAACAAATAAACAAGCATCTGAGTCAAATAACAAACGTTAACAGACATGAACTCAGTACACGTTGAGATGCAGGGGTTACTTGGCTGACCCTGATCAATTAAAATAATAATAATAATAAAAACAATTCTTTCCCTTACTAAAAGCCATGGTGTGGACAGCCTTATGTCTAGATCATTTTTCATTCATTTATGGAGGATAAGCATGCAGTTGTATCAGCTGTGATGGTTTGCTAAACTTTCATAACCACAACATTCATTCATTCATTCAAACAATACATATATAAAGGATAGTTGAACTACTGGAATTTTGATCCCTGTTAAGCTATTTTGCTCTCATTCTGAAAGGGCTGTGTTTTTGTCGCTTGCTGCTGGGATGCAGGGGGTGGTGCGGGGACCGGCAAATATTCCTCCGATTAGAAAGAAATGACTTTTGTGAAGGATTGTTTAAAGTTTGGAACTTCCTCCTGTCATCAGCATCAGTCATCCCATCAATAGCAGCGTGCTTCCGTGCCGCGAGTGTCGCAACTAGCGTGATCACGTGGGTCAAATCCAATCTGCAGTCAGTAGTTCCAAGTGGTAACAAGCCGACTCATTGATAACAGTGTGAGAGAGGTGTCATGGTAACACCACGATAACTTCCCTCACCATGGAGGGATTGGAATTATTCCGTAATATACATTTTCAGGTGGCATAGCCAGAAATGATAGTCAGTTATGCACTATGTATTGAAACCGAAGGTCGCTGCTGCTTCCAAATGTCCTTTTTCCTTCAAGCACATCTGTTTGGACAGTATTCCGCTATATTTGACCGAATGCTTTTCATTATATCTCCCAGCAAGGATGGTTGCACTGAAGAAAACACACATATTTACAGTGCTATCTATAGCGTCAGCACATTTCTCCGCTGGGTGAATCGGCTGTGATCCTGGTGGTAACCATAAAAGAGGGAAGACGCTCCTGCGCAGAGGAGGAGAGAGGGAGATTGAGGTTGCCAAGAAGGGACACAAAGGGCACAGCAATGAGGAGACACCGCCGCCACTCTTATTAGGAGTCAATCTACCCTGTCACATCACTTATATACACACACTCAGACACACACAAACAGAAACGCACACACACCTTATCCTACACAACAGACATTAGGAAGTCTGAAGAGTGTTTGCCAGCTTTCATCAGTTTGATGGCAGTAGAGCTGGATTTAATGATCCTGATATTTTCTTATATGCAGTCGATAAATCCTGACACACACTCATGCCTTCAGTTCACCTTTCTAAGGTGATCGCACAAAGGATGCAGGGGAAAATAAAAGTGACCGTTTAGCCAAATAATGTGCCAACATTTTCCTGACATCAATGGACGTGTATTTTGATCCGCATTTCAAATGACTTCATTTTGATTCGACACTGAAAACAGAATGTAAAAATGCCATCAGCTAATGTTGACAAATAAAACTACAGTAAATAAACTAGGCATTTATTGGCTACCACTGTTCAATAGTTCATTTGAATTCAATTTGTCAGGAGTTATCTTTAACTAGCCTCTTGCATTAATGGTGCAATAAAATGAGTGGTTTATGGTGCACGGCCACCTTCTCCATGAATATAACCGGCGTCAGTTTGTAGTTATCATTTTAACTACTGTTTTACTTTGGTCAATATGAGTCCCCATAAATGCTTGGTGCTGGAATCCGCTTCTTTGAATTCTGCCCGCTAAGATAATGTTGTCATGATGAGGCAGTAAAAAAAAAAATCAGTTATTAAGAATCTGTAATTTTTCCAATGACGCTATTAAAATTTATTGCCCCTCTCTTTCCTCTGGTGAGCCATCACATCAGCTCCAGGGACGTCAGACAAGCTGCGGGTTACAACTGGAAATAAAGACGGCATTAAAAGCTATTCAATGAGCCACAGTAATATTGATCAGGCCATAAAGTGAAAGCTGCTGCCTCCTGGTATTCAACCCTCGTGCTCCGTAAAAGTCCGGCAAAGACTTGAGTAAACACAGGTGGACTGTTGCGGCAGGGTTAGGGATAGTAGAGGATAGTAGATAGGGATAATCGGTAGTTTTTGACTAAGCAATTGTACCTCGAGTTGTAACAATACAGTCCTAGGAATAGGAGTAGACAATAAGTACATCCTAAGAAGAGCTATTACTAATAGTAGCAGCAAAGATAGCGCTTGAAGCATTTTTTTATTAGTACTGTAACAGCTGTAGTGGTCATTTCAGCAGCAGTAGTAGTTGTCAAATATTAGCATGAAAAATCTTGGGAAAACATCCTGTTTGTTTCAAAAGGAAGAAAGTAACATTTACAGACAAATACTTTTTTTTGGTTTATTGTTTACCACAGTTCGAAAATGGCAGTTCTTAACAATATCAGGATCAACATCCCCAAATAATGTGTTCAAATCTGAACCAAATAAATAAACCATAACATCATCCAATTAATGCTTAGTGGTGCTGCCATTAGCATATATTAGCACGGGATGTCCGTAAACTGTTACCTCTACCACTGCAGGCGTACTATTGCTGGCATGTACTAGCTCAATAAGTGCAAACAAAATACTAGCGATAGCGTAGCAGTTGGAGTACCTCTGTTATAAACAGGTCAGCTTGAGGAACTGCATGATAAACTGACAGTCTTAGTTGACATTTCACGCAGTCAAAACAGAACCCAGGACTCCCCAAGACCATTTTGGAAGTATATCGAAGGAGAATTCTGGAGGTAAATAGCACTGCTGTCGGCTGAATCAGTGTTAGTGGCTCGGCAAAGTGCATTTTTCTTTTAACTTTCAATTCTCCTAAGCATCCGTGCTTCACAGCCCCTGGGGCTATTGCCTTTCTCAATCTGTCCCTGGAGAGGCAGGAGTTATGGTCCCTGTCGATTGAGGAGAAAGGGATGTTATTCCCCTGTCACCTACTGGTCGCACCACCATCCTCTCTGGCCTGATCTACGGCCCGATCCCCCGCTAGGCCCCTCCCATCCTACATACTTTGTTTCGTTGTAAGCTGCCTGCAAATGTTGTTGCAATGGATTGTTGAGATGAGCGTGACGGAAAAAATGTTCTGGGGGCGTAAGGTGTGTGGATATTGATTTTGGGGAGCAGACAACACTTTACACCTGTGTCAGCTTTGTGCTCATGAAGTTTCATTTCTCAACATGAGCAAAATAAAAAGTTACACATGGCAAATTGGGAATGAGGCAAGTACCTGTTCAGACCCAGAGGTCTAAAGGGCTGTTTGTCAGGCAACACATTGTGATCGTGTTGGTGACCTTCTGTTAATGACAGCAGTCACTGTGCTTTTTAAACCAGTAGCACTCAACCAATGAGGGTGGGATGAGGGTGGGATGCGAGACAGGGTAAATATTTTCTCTAATGCTGGCAACCTTTTTCTAGCCACAGCACCCTTGGTTCAGTGAAAAAAAATCCAGAGGCTCACCAACAAAGGAACCTCGGCCGAAGCGCACTCGTGCTTAAAGGCCTACAGAAAATCCCTATTCATTTGTGGAAAAACTATAGCTACTGACACTCGGTTGTTATTTTGCCACGCTACTAAACAAATAGCAGAAAATGTATTTGTTTCAAATGTGTCCAGAAAGGGGCGGGTAATATGGCAAAATATATCGACTTATTTATGCATTTACTTATTTTAAATTGACAAACTGTTTCGATTTTATCACTTGTGTGATAAAACATGACTTGATTGTAGTTTTGAGTTTCCAGACAAATCCTTAGCATTCTTTGCATGAACTTCATAAAAACAATTATTCTTTCTCACTTCATCTTTTGGAGCGCATTTATTTTATAATGCATTTATTTTTTTGCCAACTTTTAAACCACAAAGCAAACTTTGACAGTCCGTGAGTAACCGTTGAAGTGAGACGTCACGTTAGCCGTCAGCTCTGTTAGCTCTGCGGCGCAGACAGTCTTTGGCATTGCGGGTCCAACAAGGATCCCACCCTCCATGGTTCTGTGGTGAAAGTGTGTGGTGAAGTTAGTGGCGCATCAGGTTTAAAAACAGCTGGAAGTTGCGCATGTGAGCGGCTTCTTGGCTCTGAGTGTGTGGGAAGAGGTGCGAGCGCACCACAGCAGCGCTGCTTTGACTGACGGACAGATCAGCGCATCAACACACTGGAGCTCTACAGTAGAGTGGATCGAAAGAATGTCAGTGAATCCATGTGATCTCCTCACCTTGGCTGCTCCTCAACACCTTCTCATTGTCGTGATTTAATGTCATCATATCGCCCACCTCTGTCTCCGGACACATGAGGTGAAACTGCATCATTTTCCTGCAGCACACTCACGGCACACTACTGCGTCTCACACATGTAAAAAGAAACACATACAAGAGGACGCCTGCAGATCAAGTGAGTAAGCACATGGTAAAAGTTCGTTTTTACAAATGAGTCATGTGGCCAGTAGTGTTCAAGCTGATTATTAACTCTCTTCAGGAAAATTGTGCTTTAGGCTAATCTTGTTTCAGAGCATATCTCTGGGTGACAGAATAAATAAATAAGGGGATAAATAGATGAATAACCCAGGCATACAGACGCCCATACAGTCCAGCCATCCATCATTTATCCTATTACAACGCATTCACCAGCTCCTGCAGCATGTATAATGCACTCAACCTCTGTAAGCAGATACAAATTCAACTCTTCCCCACCTCAATTTGTTATATCTGACAACGGCTCAGCTCCAGCGCTGTAGTTTCTCTGAATTATGAATTTCCCTTCACCAGACTTGTGCTTGATAGTGCGACGTTGTTATGCAGAACAGCAGCGGAAAACAAATTTTACAAGTCCGCGACAGAGTGTTGCAGCTGTGCGCATATGCATAAACATTTGTGCTTAAAGCCACTTAAGGACAAGCAAATGGGTTCAATATTTCATCTCAGGATTGGTGGCGGAGGTGATAAATAGAGAATGCCACTGCAAAGAACAGAAATTCATGTATTTTAAAAGTTATTCAAATACATATCAGAAACTCAAATGTATGCAGTCGAGGTAACAAAATGTTTGGGGTGTTTCAATGTTAACTCCAGCAGGGCAGTACAGCGAGGGGATGCAAATAGAATCGACTATAGTGGAGTTCCTGTTCCTGCGCTTCTTGTTTTTTTGGTGTTTCTACAGAGGATGGTGCACTGTGGCCCGTGATCCTGTAACTTCACCGGTCCACTTGGCTCCCTCTCATTCACACACATGTATTCCGTCTTACTGTGGCTAACCTTCATTCCTCTCCTTTCTAAGGCAAACCTCCACCTCTCGAGCTTATCTTCCACTTGCTCCCTGCTCTCACCATAGATCACAATGTCATCTGCAAACATCATTGTCCGAGGGGCTTCTTGTCTAACCTCATCTGTACATACAACTAAAAGATACAAATAAATAAATAAAGATAAATAACAATTTTGAGTCCAAATTTTCTCTCTTTTTTATGATCAATTTTCCTCACATTTGTATCACACGTAGTAACCCAGTCAAGCATTACAGCTTCAGCAGCTGGATATATTATATAAATGCCACAGGTTTACATACTATTAGAGTTAGCACAGTTTTACTTCTATACAGATGAAAACCATCAAGGTACTCTATCTACAAATATGCGAGAACTCGGAGAGAAAGGAATGTAAATATATAGAAAACCGATAGCTCATATGCACTGCACCCTGTTTGTTTGAATATTTACACTGCGAAGCTACAATCAAGTCTTTAAAAAGTCAGACCACAAAACCAGCACCAATTTGTGGACCACAAACCCCACAAACAGACAAATCCCACAATAATAGAAACTAACTGTCATATTCACAAATTTCTCTATCATGTTTAAGAGGAAAAAAAGAATTAAATGTGCGTGTCGATTGAGTGGAGGGAGTCGAGAGGAAGCATGTTTTTGGCTTGGCTCGGCTTTTGAGGCCTGTTTGGTTTGACCAGATGTAGAATTAGTGCACATCACTTTGCATCAGTAAGACAATGAACACAGCCGCTGCTCAGGGGCTAAATACTTTTGTGTAACACATGTGTGCGGTTGCTGCCTCGTCTGCTCAGTGTGTAATTGTGTCGTGGTAATTGTCAATATGATGTCATTTCCCCACAGCAACAAAGTCTTTGTATTTTTTTCCGCAGGCATGTTAGGTGTCTAAATGACATCAGGAAGACCCAGCATCTAAACCGGTGCGGTTAACTGTTCATAATAGAGTACAGTTCGCAGCAGACCGAACACCGGCCAGGATTGTTTGAGCCGAAAACTGTGGATTCTGAAACACACTACAAAAAAAAAAAGAAGTGTAAAAATGGTGTGCGTTTTAACTGGCACTTGACATGTGGAGTCGCAATCGTGAGAATGAAGTTTGGATCAAATGGTAACCCAACACATTCTCACTGTTACAGTGTCAAAAATCAACTACTACATGTGGACTTCTCAAGATGTTTGCCTTCTGTGTTGGATGTTGACAGAATAGCCGTTCAATTGAAGCATGTTTTGTCGTCCAACACTGTGAGCAAGCTAAACAATGGTGGTTGGGATTAAGGGTTAAAACATGGGGTGGCACTAGGGATGACCTTTCAACTGTCCTAGTTAGGATCACACCAAAGAGCTTGACTTGAAATTTGACTTCATGACTTCCAAATGAATTTCTGTCAAGAATCCAGAGCAAAGGAAAAGCAAGTCTGCCAGCGACAGTCAGGAAAAAAAGGAAGATGGTTTGTTTAATCACGAGCAGTTGGTTCCTGTTGCATGTCAATGAAAGGTTGAAAAGATGCACGACAAACCATGGAAGTGATGCTCGTCTGCCTGTGTGGGTGGGTCAACCTCAAGGTGGTGTCAGCAAACTGTGTGTGATCTGCAGGAGATGCATGCAATCGACCGCTGCACCACTTTATCTATAAGGCCCCTAATTGCGGGCGATGCTCAGGAACACATGTGAGGCAAAGAGCGCGGGTGTCATCTGTCAGCACTGCAGAGGCATATGGTTCTTACAAGCTGCGTAATGTAAACTAGAAATGACAACAGGAATCATGTTTGCTCCAATGAAAAAGGGATGACTGACAGTGAATTGTAACAGACACGCACAGCCAACCGGATATTAATCCCATCACTTACTGCAGTTTTAAGGCAATGAGCATCATTCATAACCTGTACATGAACTTATTTGTGGCTGGATTGAAAAAGGCTGGAAAATCACAGAATCATATGAACATTTAACAAACAGCATTGCAACTCGCTGTCGTGAAATATTGTGACAGAAAACGCGCTTATAGTCTGTCAATCCTGAAATATGTTGGGTCCAACAAGATTTGGACTAAAGAAAATCCAACAGAAGATTTGAAAAAAGTATGTCTCAATCCAAACAAGGATAACAGCGATAATGATTTCTCGGTTTGTGGAGAAGGAGGCTCCAACAAAGCCAAAAGATAGAGTGGAGCGACGCGAGTGACCCAGCGTATCACTCCTCTTCAAAAGGGCAGGCGACCTTTAACTCAGCCATTATGTGGAGCCATTTCAACCGGAGAGAACACTCATGCGCATACACAAACACCCACGCAACCTTTCCCCTTTCATTTCAAAGCCCTCTCCGTCTCTCAGCCCCATGCCTCTTTTCTTTCTCCCATGATGCACTTGTCCTTCTCTTATGCTTCGCTAATTGTTCACATTTTTAACACACACTTGCCATAAACCACTGCCGGAGTGAACTGAAAAGGCATAAACACGTCAAAAGAACAGCCCCTACACTCTAGACTACAATCAAGTATGAAGGTTTGACCTTGTGCAAGCACAAAGCGCTTCAAAGATGTTTTGCTTATTGTAAGAAAATATATCTGCTGCGTGCTGAAAAAGCAAAACAGCTTCATACGACATATAAACATTGTTAAACAAACAAAACACTGGTCACCAATACACACATCACTTTTACAGTATGGCAATTGGATGTTGTTTTGATGGGTGATTGAATTAAAAAATATTTTAAAAAGTTTAAAAAATGAATAAAAAAGAAGAAAATAAAAAGAAAGAGCTGAGATCGAGACACTTTCCTGTGCTGTCCTGTGGCCATGAGTTTGTTGGAGACCAAAAGACTGGATACAAGCAGTCCAAAGGGCTGGCTTATTTTTAGGGATGTAACCATCATTCAGTGGCCAAATAGTGCAATAAAAAAGGCCATACGACTATTTTCACTTCAAAACAACAACACAGTGTAACAGAATGTGTTTTTTTTTTAATCTAAAAACAAGCTAGACTGCTGATGATATTCTGGCAACCCACTCCCCCATTCTCAGAGTGCTGGTCGGCTGGTGACTGAACAGTTCAACAAGTCATTTTGACTTTCTGGCCCATATATCACACGCTTCCTCTTTATTTTAGCATTTTTTTTTGCAGTCTATGGTGTCGAGTATTAAGCGCGCCATGTTTCGACCGTCGCCATGGCACTTCAGGGCAAAGTGTGATTCACAGACCTCATACAGTGTTGAAGTTTTCAGTAATTTTTAAATGTTAGAGAGCGAGGACAGAATTGCAGTTGTGTGTAATGTGTGTTTAACCGAACTATCTAGAGCCTTCTGTTTACATTATCAGCCTAATATAATGGGAAATTTTATTTTTCTTCTTCTTCCTATTATTATTACTTGAAAAGCAAAGTCTGAAATAAAAAGGAGTCAAAAATCATTTAAACATTAACATTCTTTAGCAAACATGAAATGTGTAAATGTGTTGTCAATATTTTACTGGAAGACATTGCAGTTTCAGTTTGATTCCAAATTTTCTTCAAATTCAGCAGCAACATTTACAAATGCCAATATTCATATATTGAAGTATAAAATACTGTTACTCTAGGGCAAGAATGAAAAAAATGACGTAAACTTTGAAACATGGATGCACACATTACTACCGACTAAAGTGAAAAGTAGTATTATAACTCACTAGACGGCCAAGAGAGACCCCACAGACATATGAATAAGAAGTGGCTGATACGCCCCTGGTGAGCGTCTACTGTGTGAGAACACCCCACAGGGAGGGGACCTTGGGCCAAACCCAGGACAGGCTGGAGAGGGTTGTCGTGTGACTTGGGAATGCCTTGGTAAATTTCCCTAAATTTCCTGGCGACAACTGGAAAAAAAATGAGGAAACAACTAAATGCTTTTGTTATTATTATTATTATTTTATTTTTCTTTTCTTTCATAAAGAACAGGTGGACATTGTTTTCTTGCTGACCGAGGATTTTAAGGCCATTTGAATGATTCCGAATGATTTGAATGAGCTGTAATAATGTTTTCACTGACTACTTGACTACAGCAGTGGCGTGTAAAATACAGCCACACAGGTTCACACTGCGCAGATGAGCACCCAGCCACCAGCCGAATCTCAGCAGTCAATCACTTGGCCTGAATTTGCATGTTGCGTCAGGAGAACATTGAGGCAGCAAATGGGCTGAATAACATCCTCCAACTATCATTTATTTATATGATTGCTTGCACATTACTCCAAATCCTGAGCTTCATTCGTCTGGTTTTAGTAGAGGCTCAGTCAGTTAGACGCGCAGCAGCGGCCAGCCTAACTACCACGTTCTGAATGGATGAAGGAAGGAGACAATAACCATGTCAAGGCCCATGCAAATCACCTGCAAAGAAAACACTGTAAATCATGGTGCGGCGAGAGGCTAGGAGGAGCAATAAAACACGGCAAATGTAGTATTCATCGCTGATGATTGCTTAAGTGATAAACCACCACCCTGTGAGTCTGGCTTGATGTATCGAGAAGTTCAATTCACCTGTAAGTTTGAGAGTTAATCGTTGTATGAGTAGCTATTAATCACTTCTTTCTTAAGTCAAAGCTTTTGCATGAAACACGAAAGGTGACACTTTACTAATGATCCTTACTAATATGTCCAACTGCTGACACGCCAGTCAATGCTTTCCTCTCTGGTTATGTAACAGTCAAAAACTTCTAACCTGAACCTGCTTTTTAAAATACTGAGAGACATAACAGTGCAGGACGATGTGTTGTTTACCCAACAACTCATTTATAAGTAGTCATTGGTTCCATTTGTGCAAAAAATGCCATTTGAGAGACAGTAATAAAACGCTGAAGATGAATTCAGGACTAAAGAATGAAAGCAGAAATCTTCTTCCTTTGCAAGTGATGTTTTTCATCTTTTCCTCAACCAAAATGGTTCAAAACTTTCTCGAGTGTAGCGCGGGTCAAGCTCTGAGCTCCAAGACGGTGTCTGGCTTATGTTTCGGTTAAACTGGAGAGTTCTGATGTCTCATTTTAGCGCTCTGGCTTCAGTACCCCAGAGCATATTGCCATAATTCATAGCAGAACCAGCAGCTGTGGAATAGTGGGGGACTGTATACTGTTCATAATGCATCAAATTGCTTGTAGTTCTTAAAAGTGCTCCAGTATCTGCACTGAAAACACAAAAAAGTGTTTCAAGTAGCAGCTTTCCAATATGTGCTGCATTGGCAGCAGGAGGGGCACAGCTGAAAATCACGACAAATAACGAAACAAAATGACATGAACGTAAAAAACAAAACAATGTGTGATTTCCAATTTCCATTCAATGTATCAAACCCAAATGATACTCGGTTTTTGGGACAACCCTGACATGAATCAGATGAAATGACTGTGAGGAACAAACAAATCATCAGCTCTTTGAAAACGCACTAAAAAAGGAAGCAGAATTGCATAAGTGTAAGTCACCTTGGCTCTGATCGTCCTTTTCGGCACGTGGTGACTTGATGCAGTCTGAAGACGGTGCGACTTCTTCTTCGTGGTTTGCTGTAGTTTCTAGAGGGTAACTGACAGGCCGAGAGCTGGTACCTGAGCTGGACGGTCTGGAACTGGCACAGTTCTAGAAGAGAAGCGAAGTATCAACACAGTCAGCCACACCTCAGGATAAAGAATAATTCGCTTAAGTGAGACTGGTGAACTAGTCAATGGAACATTGCGATATCTTCCAAAGAGAGGACTTGAACAAAGACTGCTTTTTAATAAACCTAAAGAAGACTCTCTAGTGGCCTTTACTGGCTGCATGTCTGGTATAATGCTGCACTTAAGTGGTGTTGGCAAGCATCTAGTGAATTTTTATAGCAACAATATCAAGTGAACAACAACACATTTTATGGATTAGAATGCCATCTGTGTTGCAGTCAAGATGTCTTTTCACCCCAATGACAAGCCTGAACAAACCCATCATTCATATCCTTCCACTTCTTGAAAATTGAATTGAAATCCAGCCATGTTGGCAAGCAGATAAACATCTATAAAAACATGGTAGGGCGATAGGTAATTCTATTTTTTGTGTTGTTCAGGTTAAGCAATAAACATTTGGATGGGAATACTGCAACTGTAGTAAGGGGCTGTGAAGTGAAGAGAAAAAAAAGGGCAAAGACGAAGACCCTTGATATGAAAACCCAAACCAAAACCATTAACCAACCTCTGGAAAAAAAAGATAAAATGAAAGTAAAACATTAGAACGTTAAAATACCAGTACATACGTTTGATTAAGCGATGACAATATTGAAGAAGAGGTAAAAGCAATGGAATGTGTCATTTTAGTTCATTTTATATACATTTTAATGTAACGTGTCTCATAATAAATGATAAAATAACGGTAAAATTGTCAGTTAACTGTCAGAAATGATACGTTTTATAGTTCACAGCACTTTGCCCAGGTCTGCTCTAACATCTACCACTTTCTCATATTTCATTCTCTGAGATGTTTGGATTAAAAATCATAATCCACTTCCAATTTATATCTATATTTCACAGCACGGAGTGGTGGGGGAGGGTGGGGTTTTTATTTGAGTACTGCAACTGACAGCTTTATTTCTCAAAGCAATCTGACAGTGTGTGTACAAGACTGAGGTCAGGGCAGGTCAGGAGGCGCTTGCTATCAAACAGTCGAGACACGTGGTGGTCAGGAGGGCAGAGCGTTATTAAAGGGAGCAACTGCAAGCGTTCACTGAGGGGCACATGCTTTCACAATTTACGGTGACGTACTGTAAAAATGTTGGGCGTATTCCAGAGCATCTGACAGCAATCCACTCTAGTCCACTCTTGGATCTTACATTCTAAGGGTGTGAAGTGTGCATTGATCAGTTATTAGTTTGAATTATAAAAGAATAAAGAAAGAAAGTAGGTTAAGTACAGTTTCAGACAGTTTCAAATGTTTTCTTCTATTAAGTGGGCTAAGTCTCCAAGGTTTCTAACACCAACATCGAGCAAAACACAGCAACATATAACAGCAATTTGTGAAAATAAGGAAAATAAAAAGAACTGTAGTTCAAACTTCTGCATTTCAATCTCTCTAAAATGCATGGCGCCTCTGATGTATGTTGAGTACAATACACCAAGTAAGTATCGTAAGCACTGTATGTAAGTATCGATATGGACCTTTCTTCCTATTGACAATGTTATGAGTTAAAATGTGTTTGACTATTTTATTAGTTATTAGTTCATGCATGGCATCCATGGATTGATACAATTTTAGTTGCAAGTAATTTTTGTTTTCACTGTTAATAATGGGTCCTTCAATTCATGCAAGCAGGGCCTCAACAGAACTACCCTTTATTTGTCATGACATACAGTAGAACACAGAGGAAGCTCTACCTTTAACGTGTGCCATTCATCTTTATAAGGCCCCATATGCAGTAATGTCCCCACAGCCTCTTTATCCCTCGCCAGGCGAGAAACAATACCTGAACCTATGTTTTACAACAAGGGGATATATAGGGGCATGTGCGGTCATCTAGAGCCAAATGTCTCATATCTAGCCATAGGACAGGGATATACAGTATTTCAAAGAGGATTTATGGTCGAAAATAGCATTAGCTAAAAACCGTCAAGCGACGGAGATGGCTAAAAAAAACGCATTCTGCTCGTGGAAACCCAGCGAGATTGGAAAACTGCCACCACAGGAGGGGAGAGGAAGCAGTAAAAATGAGGCGGGATGGGGGACCTCACTGATAACATGAGCAGTCAATATATCAAGCGGGGCTCACTTCCCCTCGAGGCTCCCGCCGAGCACATACGCACTAATTTATCTACTTATTTAATTCCTCCCGATCCCGACCGAGTCCAACGCCAAGGTGGAGGGTCAAAAGGAAGTAGGGCAACCTGATGTTTTGAAAACCAATCTGTGGTCACAAATGGGTTCCTTTTTCAATTACCTGAGGGGTGTGAGCTGGAGAATATGGGAGTAAATATGTGTGGGTCAGGGAGCAGAGGGAGGTGCAGGACAGAGTGTCACTGGCCATAAAGTGTGACACCGACACATAAAAAGAGTCTTGCTGCTAATAAGGGGATGAATTTGTGTGTGTGTGTGTGTCTGTAAAGATGTGTGATATGAAGAGAGCGGGAGTTTGTAAATGTGTTTGGGTCCATGATTGCCTTGCAGCATGGCCTGGGACCATTAAGTACTGTTAAAAGGGCCCTGTTGAGGCTATGATCCAACTCGCCTCACAAACACACGAGCACATAAACACTCACAGAAACCGGGCCACCGTTGCAGCCACATCCAATGAGGTATAAATACTGGCCTGACACTTTAATGTCAAGGGACAGCTTGTCCGGGATTAGAAACTTGTAACCCACCGTGGAGCTTGACATTGGCGGGATGAAGGTGCTGCAGCGGGACAGGACCGGAGAGGAGTGGGGGGCTGAGGGTCAGAGTTTGATGTATATCGGCATCTAACATGAACTGTCTCATCGGGAAAAAAAAAAAAAAAAAAGAAAACAGCACATGTACAGTTCAGCTTTGTGGTGAGCTATTATTGATATTCCTGAAAAACTGTTCTTTTTTTCCCCCTTCCTTTCTTTCTCTCTACGTATGTGTCGCTGGAGGAAAGGCTTCAGTCTATGTCCAATTTAGGGAATTAGCATTATAAAAAATATAAATATATTTCAACTAAATCAAAGGCTTATTATGAAAGACCATGAAGTAGAGATAGGAGATGGTCCTTCGTCTTGTGTGATGAAAAACATTTTCACAATTCTCTCTCCTAAAATGGTTGTTTTTCTTTGCCTTAGTTAATATTTCACGAAAACTTTGAACATTTTAGAATTGGTTGACGGTCCCTAACTGATGCCGGCTCGAAGCACTAGCACTGCCTGTGAGAGTGTGTCCGTGATCAGTGAACCCTAATGGGGACGCGGAAGAGGACGCCGCCGCCGCCAAATCGGAGCGAAGACCTGTTCAATATCCAACTATCTTTACCACAGTGTTTCACTAAGGTGCCAGCGCAGTGGGAGACCTGCATGTGTTGATATGAACCCAGGCAGACGGCCGCGTCAAGTAAGTTTAAAACCACCATTATGAACCAAAGTCCACCACACTCTCTACAACGGCTGTCAAACGCCGCGGAGCTGGAAAGCACAGCGCGCCCTCGCAGTCTCGTCATGTTCATGTATGCAAGTCCAATGCAGCGGGTGAGCCGTGTGTTGATCGAATTTATTGTGAGATGCAGAATTGTCATCGTGGAGATTGTGTTTGGGGGAATATTGCAAAATAATATATAATTCACTGGTTACTTTTATTGTATTTTTATTAAATTATTTTAAATTTATTTTTTGACTTTACTGACACTAATGGGACCTAAACAAGTAGAAGACGGTAAATGACTTACAGAGAAGTTCAGCGCTTTTCTTCGCTCCTTGATCCTGTTCACTGTGCTTCGTATCTGAAAGACAAAAAGGAGAAATAACTGCATGACATAATTTTTTAATCATGAGCCATCATCACAGAAACAAACAGAATGCACACAGCTATAATTCATCCATGTAATTCATTTATTTAATGGAGTTTGAGTCTCCTGCTGAGTCTCAGTGCAGCGCCCAATGTCTGCAGGTGTTTCTGAACGTCTCACTGGCTAATGGGACTTGAAAGTGACACATAGAGGCAGCAAACTAAGCGGACGACTCTCTGCTACCATCCGTCAACAAGGAGCATCGGGACCAACAAATGGAGCTATTGGAGGAGAAGAGACCGCCCTAGCAGAACAGATTACATTTTTATACTCCAGATGAAACGCCGTGGCGCTCTTCTTCATTTACCATAAACAACAAAAGACAGCTCTGGGAGCATTCCAAAACCAGATTCGGCTGTTTCATTTACGTGCTGTGCAGTCAAAGCTTTGCCAGTCATAGATGATAATAATATAGAACTCCATTAATTCAATTCAATACAATATAGACAACAATGCTTTTAGCTATTGCTGTGCTACTGCTGATGGGATTGCAACAAAAATGTAAAAGTATTTTTTGAAAAATTGTTATGAATTCATGTTGTCATTTAACATTATATTTATTTCTTATAAAATAGAAAACAGATGATGACAGTTCAGAATTAAAGTGCTACATAATATTTCGTGATATATATAAATTTTGTGGAATTGAATATAACAATACTATTGATAAGAAAACAGACATCTGAACACTATGGCTTCAGTATATAAACCACCCATTATGAATAGCAAAGTGATAATAAATTGGCCGTAATAGCACAAAGTACTGGAGAAAATAAAGACGAATTGACCCAAAGAGAGACGCAGCAGAAGTTCGGTCTTTAATACCATTCAACAGGAGAAGGAAGTCTTGGGATTTCATGGCAATCCAACGCAAGCAACGCATGGTAGCAATGACACGACAGGACTTAATGAATCATTTGACAATGAGGGGAAGGGCATTGTTTAAGACGATGGTTATGTGTTTAAGGGCTCCAGTGCCGACTCAAGGTTCCACAGCGATGCCAAGTGTGGTTTCCCATGTAAATGGGCCCTTGGCAATTATCACATGAAAGCGTTGCACCCGGAAACACCTGCCGATGTCCTTGGATTTGATGGAAATAAAAGGTCATCAAAGCATTGGATTACAAGGTGACCGCCAAGGAAAAAGCAATTGTCATGAATAATGGAAAGCTATTGTGCGGTAATTAGCAATTAAAACGCTGCGTTTTTAGAGTGTAAGCAGCGGAAATGGTCTGATACCACGCCTTCAGTCTCCTCTTGGTTTACTGAAACAGCCACAAAATTATAGCTATTGACCTTCATTGAGCGTGTTTTCAGAGCTTTTAAAGAAAGGAAACGAGGAGTTATATTAATAATTGCCATGCAGTAGAACAGCAAGTAGTTAAAGGATTTTTGTAGGAGACAGGTAGCTGCATGCAATACACGCAAAAACTACTGCCTACATATCAAAACAGGCAGTTTAGTCATTTCTGGAGAATACATAATAACATCAAGGCTATGTTAGGGGGTTCTGATTGTGAGATCTTTGTACATTTTCAACATGAACAGCACAACAAAATACAAAAATGAAATACTGCAAAACCCCTGCAGTGGATGATAATGCCAACTAGGGCTGAACAATATGGACAAAATTTAATATCTAGATATTCATGCCAGATATCTCGATATCGATACAATATGACAGTGGGTTTAGTGAAAATCAAGTATATTGGAGGAAACATATACATACTTTAATTCAAAAGGATGTCAAAAGTCAGACGTTTGCTATTGGCTGGCTTTACTTGTCAATCGTGGGTCAACAGGAAATGGTCTAAACTGTATATTAAAAAGCATGTGCAAAGGTTTTGTATGCCACTGCCTCCGTGTTACAAGCAGCACAAGCGGGTGACATTAATGTAGTTAATTTTGTGATTTTATATATATATATATATATAATCACAAAATTAACTACATTAATTTATTATTATTTATATATTATTTTTATTTATTTATTTAATAGCGATATAACACTGAGTTTGCTATGTGACTATCTTGAATGTTCATGCTTCGATAAAGGTAAGATGAAAATATATCTTTCAGTCCGAATGTCAATCTTGCATTGAACGTGTTTTTTCAGTCAAACCTTTGGTTCCACTTTATCACAGACGAGAGACTCCTTGTTATCACAAGTCACTATTCACCATTGACCATAAATTGAAATGCTTTGTGACCTGGAAAGTAGAAAATTAAACCCATCACTGTATGATTTTTATCATGAGAGTAGACGCTCTTTAATTTCCTCAACTTGCTGTTACAGCCATCACAGACTGCAATAGCCTATCTTGCACTGTAACTCAATATATTTCCCCATCAAGTCTTTGATCTTTCTTTTTTTTCTGCTCCAGTCTGGCGTCTGTCTGGGTCCGTGCAAAGTGTTGGCCAGCAGCGGTGTCAGGATGCTAAATGGAAGGCCGTGAGTTTAAAAACTTAAAGAGGCAGTGAAATATTAGCCAATGTGGGTGAGGAATGAGTAGCTGAGAACCGCTGCGTGTCAGTGTTTAATGGTCGGACTCAGATGCATATAAGTTAGTCCAAGCATGAAGGGCAGTGGGACGCTTGCGTGGAAACGATGCCCCCTCCCCTTCACCCCATCCCTCCTCCTGTCAAAGCCGCGCACTTTCGCACACGTACACACTCCTGTTCTCCCACCCCACCCACCCGCAGCTTTTAACCACGGAACCCATCAGAAACTTGTCATTTCTCTCATTCACTCCGACAGCCTTGAGACACAATGCAGACTTACCTCTGTGTTGTACACGCCATATATCAGGAAGATGAACAGGCCCTGCAAACACAGACAAAGAAAGAGAGAGAGGGAGAAAAAAAAAAGATTGAGAAACAAGGGTAGGACAAAGTTGTTCCACTTTATGAGACAAAATTAATGCGGACCCAAAAATGTGTGAGATAATTTCAAGATGAATACCACGTTTGATTGTTTTACTGATAAAAGAGAAGTCAAAAATATAGGTTTCCTTCCAGATGATATCTCCTTCCTTGGACTCGGGTCTCCCCTGTGAAGGAGGGTGACGGGACGACGCTGAACGTCAAAACTCTTTTATCCGTGGATAACTGGTTATAATACAAGAGTTTAAAAGGGAAATGTAGTGAATGCATTTTATTCAAGTAGGTTTCTGAACAAGACAAACTAATAATTTTACGTCACGCTGATGCCCTGTCAGATTCTATACAGTACGCAATTAAATAACTCTATTAACATATGCTCAGTGAGTTAAAGACTATTTTTGATGATTCTGACATTCTTCCACAGATGAGGGTTTGTACAACTGAACTTTCTCCATGCAGTCCACTCTAATCTTTTCACTGAGATCTTCACTTTGTCCTTCCAGTATTGTTTGTGTTGATAGCAACATAGGAGTGACGTAGAAATTCTGTCATATGTAACTCAGCAAGAGATATTCTGTTAAATTTTGGTGAAGACAAGCCAGTGTATTGCTGATTTTGAACGTGAACCTCCAGGGAGTGCGCATGAAGTGGGGTCCAAAGAAACAGAATTGGATGAACTGGGGTCTCAGTGGGATCATCATGTCACATCTCAGGCAGGGGTTTGCACATACCAGCATGCACCCACTCTCATTTCCAGCATGTGCACAGGCGGTCTGCAGGAAAATGACTTTATTCAAATAGTTAGTCTACACACTTCTACCACAAAGCATGACATCACAATCGAGCTCCAATGAAAACCTGGGCCTATTCGAAGTGATGGAAAGTGGACTGACTGATCACTGTACAAACAAACACTTGCTGCTGACAGCACTGACTGTTAGTAAGAAAATATGTATAAGATAAGTATGACATGTATTAAGAGGTATTCCATATAAAGTCAAGCACCGAAGCAGAGGTAGGATTTCCCATCCCTATAACAGTGACCAATGGCCACAAATGGCAAATTCAAGGGAACAAATATTTGTTGCTGAAAATACTTTTGACTTTAACGTCCATATTTTGTGAAGCCTGGCGAGTTGACTCCATTGACTCCATGGTCTTCCAAACCATGGAGGACATGGGCAAGATGTTTCCACTTTTCAATAGTCATCTACTACGTCAGTGTTCTGGTTTTGGAATCATGTGTGTTACAAAACATGAAGAAACATTTGGGGGGATTAGATTAGATAAATCTCTTTTCCATTCTTGAAGATACAAGTACGGCATTGCAAATCAGTAATCAATGAATGAATCCAGATTGGAAAAAATAAAGCAACAAACAAAAATCCAAAAAATAAAAACACCAAATGTTAAAACTTCAATACTGCTGTGCATCGCTTTTAACAGATTTTGAAAACCAATGCATCCACAAATTGAATTTTTGCACTACATATGGTCGTTCTGTCAGAGTCTATGTTCAAAGATATACAAAGAAACATTATAAAATGAATCCATACTGCATCAATACAAACATATCAACACACGCGCGCACACACAGAAACCCACACTGGAGCACAAAGAGAGCAACTCAGGCCAGACGAGACTATCAAGGAAACCCAATGGCGGAAAGCTCAGAGAGACAGAGGGAGCATAATGAAAAAAATGACACATAAAAGAAGATATTTCATGTTCGCAAAAATCCACAGCTAGTACCCAGAGCCCAAGAATGCCATGCCCTTGGATGCATAAAGGCTGCACTTTTGGTCACAGAAAAATAGCTATTTTTCATTTCAGTCCATTGAAGCATCCATTGAATGTACAAGCTGTGCATTCGCCTTCAGGCAATAATGTAATTCTGCGGCTTCAATGGAAACGGTGGGAACAACATTCTCAAAGCACCGATTGAGCTGTGCGACAAAAGACGTCCTGAGAAAAATGAAAAGGCAATTAAAATCCTATAAATTTCAAGGCTAATAAATACAGTAGGTGCTTTGATGAGCCAGCCGTTCTTCAGCACAAGCAATGCTCAAAAAAAGAACTTTGAAAAGTCCATCCTTTTGCTCTATGGTCAGTTTGTGGTGCTTCATATTTAAGCAAGGATAATGACACAACATGAAGACGCTTTGACAGAACCTGACCGCGGCATTTATCAAGTCTGGGGTCCACAGCCTTTTTTTTTTTCTTCTCTCTCAGGAAGCGATTTCGATTCATCACCATTGACAATTTGATTTGGGGGTCTGTTAAAAGAGACAAGCCGATGACCTCTCGCCCAGCCGGCCCATTCACCTCCCCCTAGCAGCTCACTTGTCCTCCAGGGACCGAATTGTCCTGTCTGTTGTGCTGTCAGATGACACATCACGACATCCATCCTGTCCAAGCTGACAATTCCAGTCATGCGCCGGCCACAACGCACAAGAGGACGCATGGAAGCTGGATTTTATTCAGTCAATGAACAGCGATTCATTCAAAGACCGTGGTTAATACAACTCATTTGTTGTAGTTATTATTTTTCATGTGCCAAAGAAACAGTCCTTGGTGTTTCAGAAACGTGTGAACATATGCGGATGACAGTTGTTCTTTGCTAGTTGGAATCATCTGTACTGTCTTGTTCCAGTACAGTAAAATAACCCAGCACTCTGAAGCGCCCTGCACATGAGACGCGTATATTTCATGCAAATATTTCGCACGTCAGACTGAAGTCAATATTTTTAAAGTTGCGCTTGTAATGAGAGCGCTTCTGTCCAATCGAAACGCTTGTTGTTGACATGTCACATACAAAAACATTTAACATGGTGGAGCTCGTGATTGTGTTCATACCCCAGCACCCGGTTCTTCCCAACAAAACATATTATAGAAAGACAACGCTTGTAGGAGAAGTGAGAGAGGAGGGTGTGTATAATCGAGCTGGTGTAAATGCCGGTGTTGTACAGAGGACCGGGTCGACATTGAAAGGTGGATAAATACAAGCGGCACCATGGCTCCGTGTAAACAGAGGGAGCAGCTCTCGCGGAGAGGCAGAGCTCCGTGCATCAGGCTCTCTGTGCCTTCAAGACTAGATTCCCCTAAACACACGTGCCTCTTCCACACAAAACATTTGATCAGTTTCATTAAGTCACATCCAGCAATATTTCATGTCAATACTGGGATCAGCCAATTCAGTCTGTCAATCGCAGCAAATCATATAGGACTATCATTCGCTGTGACTTGCATGTCACGTATGTTATGTATTTAATTGTGTCGCATCTGTATTTTTCAAAATGTGTGCCCTTTAATGACCTTAAGAGTCTGTAACATTGGTGTTGCCAGATTGCTCTTTTGGATTAAACTAGCTGAAATTGATGAAAATATATACTCTGTTGCGAAAATTGTTCCAAGGAATGAACACCTCTCCTTCACTCCCAATGCAGTGTCCCTACTTGGCTGACTCACCTAACCGACATTATCTCCAATAAGAAGCGAACCACAGGCAGCCTTGATGTCCTTCCTACACACTTTTGAAAAGAGATTTTCGATGTGTTTGGGCCCTGTATTTTATCAGTTAATAATCATGCAACTTCTCCTAAAGAAACCCAGTCTTGACATTGATGATCTTCATGACTTCAGACCACTCTCCAAACTCTGTTTCAAACATTCAAGTCGGGTCATCGATCAGTGCTGCTTTTCGGACTGGTGACAGAATTTCACTGGACCACTTCCATTCCACAGTGGAAATAAAAGAGACTGGTCTTAGTTGGTCCTAGTCATATCTCTAAGGCAGGACGTCTTCAGGCACCATAGGAAATTCTCTTCATCCACAGCTAAATTTACCGCTGGTATACCACAAGTTTCCATTTTAGGCCCCACTCTATTTCCCATTCGCACGCTTCCTCTTGTTCAAACCAAGAACATAACCCCTACAGCCCAAAATCTCAGCATCCTACTTGACATTCACATCAATATTTACAGTCCTGGCTTGTTTCCCATTATTAGAAGTCCACTCTAAAATGAAACCAATGCTCTCACATGTTTTCACAACTTAGAAAAAACATTATCTGTTCGCCTCACTACATTGAAGAACCTCTGAGTCCAGTCCATCATTGCACCTCAAGCTCTCCAGAAAGCGGATGACGTTCTGAAAGGTGCTGCATGAATACAAATAAAAGTTGATTTTTGCATTATGTATTTGCATCATCAACTCAAGATGTCTTTACTTCACTGTGTCAAAGCCCCGGTAGAGAGTGGCCAGTGACCCTGATAGCTCACAGGAAAAACAATTACAGAGACATGAATTGTTATCTACCAGAAAAAACAAAGTGAAAATTGTTCGGGTTTGTAATGCAACAGCAATAACGCTTATTTTCTACACAATAATAGGACGGCGGGTGGTTAATTTGTGACACATAGCCCTATTGTATTGCTTTAAAATGCAATTCCCAGCACATTGTTGCAATTTGATTACCATGTTTTTGATCATTTCTCCCATTTGTAATTAATCTTTTGTTGCACGGGTGAACAAAGTGGAGAGGACTTGCAGAACACATTACGAAAAATGACCAATTACGACGTAATTGAGTTAAAAATAAGCCTTATCACAACAATAATGACGGATTGCTTCAAATGTTCATTCATTAATGCTCCTGCTGTAAACAAACACACAGAAATGGGACACGCTATTTAAATGCATGTTTACTTTTCGAAATCCAATTGTGTTTCTTTTGAACTCTGCGGCAAATGGTACACATTTATGCAAAAGACGCTCACGGCTGCTTTCAAAGTGCGCCGTACTGTACATCAAACAAAAGGGCATGCATTCATTAGCAAGCAGCTAATTGGGAAACAATTGCATATTAAAAATTCAGGCCAATGAAAATAGTGTTGACCAAAATAAATAAATAAAAATTCACCAGTACCCCCAAAGAAATAGCTGGTCATTGTGAGAACACAGGGGCTCATCCAGTCAGACAAGCACAATTTTTATTGGTGTGATATCTCCTTTATCTTGTCGTGGCCTTCTTTAGGAGCTTTACCTGATTTCTGCTAATTTTCTGTCCTTGTAACGCACTCTCACGAAGAGCATCCAAATGAGCGAATTCAAATATAGCAAACAAGAATCATAAAATAAGCTACTGAAAGGCTTTTCATGTGAGCAACTACCAACTTAAAGTGAACACAGAAAATGTTAAGTTGCACGTGTTGCAACTTCACTGGTGTAATTACTCTATTACCCATTTTCTCGCAGGTTTCTGAGTGATCATTCACTATTCTAAATACCATGCGACCGCAGTAGAGTTGCGATACGACATTTACACCTGCGATGTCTAAATCCAAAACTCCCCCCTTCTTTCCTTGTTTCTCGGTCGTATCACTTCTTGACTGGCTCCATCCCATTTTCACGTCAATAGTCGGGAATTAATTTTGGATGTGTACGTGGTAAACAAAGGCCATGAAAATGATGTGTGACTGGGGAGCATGACCAAAAAAGGCTAAAGTGGAGGAAGCAGACTAGCGGTGGCTGCCAAGAAATGCAATGCACAAGACTTTAGCCAAGACAGGTGGTCAGGCACTTTAGTTGAACAGAGACACTAATAGAAAGAAACAGAGAAACATGTTTTGTTTGTAGTTTTTTTGTTTTGTTTTTTTTAAGAAAAAATGCATTGGACTATCTTACCCATACAAATCTACCAGCCTCAGAATGTGTATGAACTGGTTTGGCCAGATTTTGGATCAAACCCATATTGAGTGCATGCTTGGTGGTTTTTACATGTTACAACTGTTGACAGACAGAGGTTCAAGTGCTCCAGCGAATGCACCCCGTGGTTAACCAGAAACCCAAGATTTCCAAAATTTCCAACACGCACGTTTCAAACATATATGAGAATGAGGTGTGAATGTACAACCGTGGCCAATGAACTCCCCACCCAGCAGCCTGCGAGTGCTGATCATTCTGTTGGTCACACTCGCAAAATGTATTTCCAATATAAATTCTTCCAGCGCATACTGTCATGTTCCGTTTCTCTTGTGCTTTTATTTTGTTGTTTCCTGCCTTCCTGTGCGCCATTTACTTTTCCTTGTGTCTCCCCAGCTTCACAGCAGGATCCCATACCGCTGATCAGACTCCACTGATTTGTACACCTGGGTTCCAGTCTGCGCTGCCAGATGGTTGCTTCGCGACCTCACGGTAAACTCTTGACCCTCCATGCTCTTGTGTTGCGGGTATATACTTATAAATTCCGTGCGTGCTTGATCTTCTTTCTGCCGCCTCCTTAGTTGGTTCTCTTCGCTTCGTTTCTTGCTTTCTCGCTTCTGTCGATTAGCTTGTGTGCGAGTGCTTTGATTAATTCACCCTTTGTTTTTCCTCTCCTCATAGTTATTTCCTCGTGTGTGTGTGTGTAGAACCACCTCCGAGCGCTTTCTGTTTTCAGGTTTTTCCCCTGCCCTTGAGTGTATTTCCTGTTCCGTGTTCTGGTATCGGCGCCCTTGGTTCTCCGTTCCTGTTCGTCTTCTGAGATCTCGTGTCATGTTAATAAACCTTGTTAAAACTACGAGCCTTCTGCCGGCCTGCAACAATTCAATACAATTTTTGCATCCCTTACAGCTTGTTAGACTGCACTCTGGCGAAAACTAAATATCTACATTTGTCTTTCAATCATTAACATTTTTGTAAATTGCAGGTTTCATTTTAAGACTTGAAAGAGCGGCAGTGCTTTCTCCAAAACACCGCAGCACCCAGACCACTCTCATGGTGAGAGCCTTTTGTCGGTCTTAAAGCTGACGTCAAGAATCAAAGCGTAAATTGAAACATTCACTAACACTTTCCCCAAATGGATCTATCGAGATGCATTCTCGGTGAAAACAGGGGAGAGAGTTTTGTGTGTGCATTTGCACCTGGCAATCATTACAGAAATGAGAGACAGAAGAGGTTAAAATGCTGTGATGGGGGAAAAAGAAAAGAAATTCACACTTCTGCGCTGGGACTTGCTAATGTCTCTGACCCCTCAATGCATAAACAGTTTAATTAAGATGTATACATAACTTTCACTTTAACTGCTCACGGCATGTCAAATCAAAGTGTCTGTCAGAGCTGTGAAGCAGCCGTTTGAAATTGTGCAGGTCTTCAGCTCAACTCCAGCTCTGCCTTGCAGCTCCAGCTGGCCAGAAAAGCTGGCAAGAGGACGCGAGAGGCGTGCAGACAGGCAGGTAAGCGGGCAGCCTGCCACCCTGTCAGTCTGATGAGATAAACACCTACAAATGAAGCCTATGAGCTTGTCTGAGTCCAAACATGAGTCAAAACAGTATAAAGTTTTTGGTCTTCTGGGACAAGTCGGTTTTCAACAGGCTTCAGTGCTCGGCAGTGCGTCGCTTCAGATCAAACAAACGTGTTACTTTCACATTTAATGTGATTTTCATCGCAGTGAAACCCTCAAAACTTGAAACCATGAAGCTGAGTGAGCTATGGGAAATTCTTCTGGATGGCTCTAAGCAGATGGGCGTCCATTGTGGGTTCATGTGAAAATATTTCTGAGGGCATTTGTGAAATAAATGTTGAGTTGCACTTCTTAATTATACATTACTCATATTTCAGACAAAGGTTTTTAAACTACATGCAAGCGCTGATGTCATATACTGTACTGTTCACAACAACGGTGACCCCTTGTGTGAGGTGGGGTGTTCTGTTGTATGAACACTTGACAACATGACAACAGTGCTGAAACAGGCAAAGAAAAACGACAGACCGACAAGAAGGCTATGAAGGTAAATGGAGAAAATTAAACCGGAATGAAAAGGTGGAATATGATAATGAATGAGAATAAAATATTCCCTGTCTTTATGAAGATATTAATTTAAAAAAATGGCAGAACTCTCATCTTGCGAACAAGCATGTTGCACGTGTAGTATGGAGCTTTAGGATTTATGGGCTGAATAAAACAGAATTGTGATGCATTAGCTACTCTAGAAGCTCAGAATAACTTGAACATTTTGGGGGTTAGGTACAGATATAACTGCATCTGGTGACATATATTTTTTATTTAAATTAGAACTTGCCATTATATTTCCTACTACAAGTAGTGTGTTATTTTCCGATAGTGTTTCATAGGCCCTGAACAAGCCAGTTACGCAAGGGTGGCTGAAACCTGACTCACAAACCCACAACCTTCCTGTTGTGGATTACAGTTGCAAGATAATCAGCTATTTTCAGAAAAGGAATAATAAAACATTTGCCTTCTCTTCCCAGGAACACACACACTCACACAGTCTAGTGGCCTGTCATGCTGAGGAGGGGACCCCCCCTAAACTAGTGAGTCTCTAAAGGGTGTATAGTCACAGTTGAAAACTGAGATTTTTCTCACACACACACACACACACAGAGGGAAGCTGCAGCCACACCAGTGCAGCAGCCTGATGGCTCCGGAGAGGAGGGAGAGTTATTAGCTTAGCCCTGAACCACCTACTTAATATAGGGGCCGGCAGTGATCGCTAACAGAGCCTGGCAGAGGTGACAGCTTTTGGCCCTGCTTGAGGAAATCCAATTGAAAAGCAGCCAAGAGGAACAACAAGCTCGAAACAGATGTTGCTTGCTACAAGCGCCGCAACTTCGGAGAACACGAGCCAGCGGCAAAAAATAAATAAATAAATAAAACATAGTGGCATATCTGACACACAAACACACACAAAGGGGAGACTTGAAGTCACTGCTATAGGAGTTTCATTTCACATGACTTCAGGCAGCGCCAATACAAATGAATTAAAATATTAGCAGTACAAGTAATAATAAAATAAGACAAACGATGGGGATAAAAACACAATAAAAAATAGAAGCTTTATAATAATATTTGCTGAATTGATAATACATATATATTTACAAATATATACAATATATTTGTTGAATTAGGATGAAAGAAAATAAATCTTTAAAATCAGATTTTTTTTGTGTTTTTCTCTTCATAAGACAATCAAAGCACATGTCTTTGTTTTCAGAGGGCGACTGATGGTTCTATCAGTGGTATAAAAGCAGGCCTTAAAAAACAACCTCCCATCAGTCTGGCTTTGAATGATGACATAACTATTTTCATTTCACTTGATGGATTTAAACCTATATTTCTCTTAATCATTTAGGGTCATATTGTCATATATATACCTATCATATAGGTATATATATATATATATATATATATATATATATATATATATATATATATATATATATATATATATATATATATATATGTATATATATATATATATATATATATATATATATACATATATACAAAATAAAAAAATACGAGTCTTGTAAGACCCATACTTCTCAATCAGAATAACATTCATTTATTGTCTTTCTTTTACAGCGACGGCAAAAGGGCAGGCAGGCGGGGCTTAAATCAATTGTGACACATCTTTTATCGCCTGTCGATGACAAATGACCACACGTTTACTATGACTGTGGCATTGTGTCCACGTGTCATATTGATTTTACATCAGATGGACAAATGTTATTGATGAAGCAGCCGAGTAACAGATGAGTGCTCTCTTTTGACTTTTTAATGTTTAAATAAACCCGAACGATGGGAAGAGAGGAGCCAGCGGAGGGTCCGTTGGATAATAGACATATTAACTTAATTCCAGGGTGTTTACACATTCCGGACATGTTGACAGAGTGATAGAAGTGGGAACTAGGCACTGAAACTGATCACAGTACACACATGTGGTAATGTGATGGAGCGGGTGGGGAGGGGGGCTTAAAGAGTGCACGGGAGGGACTGAACTGTAAACAAGCTAGCTTTTAAACAAGACAATTTCGGGTTGCGTGTCTTAGGCGCCAAGCAAAACATAGCTGCGGAAAACTGATACAAACCTTTCACACATGGGTCAGAGCACAAGCCTTTGAACTGGCGAGGAAAAGCGTGCCGGCAGTGCGGAGAGCTGTTTAATTAAAAATACTAAGGTATCCAACGGGCCTTTTCGGGGCGCCCACTTGTCAAACTGTATGTGATCCCACTGTCAATCTTACAGGGTGTTTTCCAGCTGCATAGTTTTCCAATGAGAAAGAGGAAAAGTGTTCAAGGGAGAAAGCGCTGATGACTAGTGTAGGAGACTACACTGAAGAGAATGAGTGAGATTCACTGGTTTGCATTTTAACTTGGGAATTTCACCCAAGCTGAGACGACATGATCCTTAACAAATAATGAGACAAGACCAAGACCTTCAAGTGGGTCATGAGGCCGACCTTGATGCCCAGATCAGCGTTGTACTACAGCGCTACTGACCTAGCATCCGTAGCGTCTGGGCAGGTCCAAATGGGAGGAGGACTTGGGTCAGATCCAGGACGCCTTGGCGACACTGTGCCTCTCAGTTGGGTTGGGAAAGCCATATAATGGATTGGGGTGGTATTGGTCAGAAATAGAAGGTAAAGCTCTAAATGTGGAGTTTGCTCACATTCCTTCGCTCACTGATGGCCACAGGATGTGATGGAACAGGTAGGGAGTGAAAGATTGCCATTGTGAAACACTGATGGATTTCATTTAAGGGTGGAATGTCTGATAATTCTCCACTTCATTTTCTCAGTTTCTTAGTCATCATTACAGTACGGTTCTTGGACACGTCCCTCGTGAAGTATTCTGTGCAGGTCCGAATGGGAGGAGACCCTCTCAGACCATGGGAGAGACTGCGTCTCTTGGTTGGATTGATAACACCATAGCTTTCCTCCAGAAGGGCTACAGGAGGTTTCTGGGTAGAAGAAAGTCTGGGCATCTTTGCACCAACTACAACCTACTAACTCACTCTTACAGCACAGTTGCCTTCAAACCGTTACCAGCCACATACTACAAGAACCATTTAATGTTGCAGCACTTCAATGGCGACGTCCTAGTGAATAATAGTTTTAATATAAATTACAGTTATCTGTAAACCGCTCTACATAGTTTTGCTGCTGAACTTCGCTCATGTAACAACCAAAATGTTTGCCCTTGGTCGGTTATTCAAATCCTGACAAACAGTGCGTCCAGTTAGTGTATGATTTAATGTAAGCAGGGAAAGAAATTCAAAACCAACTGGCTGATATATCCGTACGCCCCTTCACACTGCACCGTTTCAACAAAAAGCGGGCGCTGACAAGCCTGCACCGCTTTGTCCTTGACTAGCAAAATGACAAATGGATGCAATATGCAAAATCTGACCAAGTTGCTTTTGGGTATAAAAGAAGGGGAAAAAAGATTGGTGTGATGTGGAATGTGTATGATCTCCTTTCTCTCATAGCTGAGGTGAGCAAAGCTGAGGTTAATGGCATGTGTCAAGATCAAGAAGTGTGTCGAGAGGTGAGCGGCATCCATGCAGGACAAGAGACAAGGAGAACGGGTCTATTTCTCTCTCTCTCTCTCTCTTTCTTTTTTCTTTTTAAGAAAGACTGTTTATATTGCACTTTAAAAATAATTAAAGTGCTCTACATGGCTTGATATGACTACAGTTATATACAGTATATATTCATATGTTTGAAAGCCATTTTGGAAATAATAATTTAATTTAATGTAGAACTTTTTTGTGATCCAACAAATATGTATTCCATAAAAAAAGGAAAATAAATAAATGTACACAAGAAATTTTGATTTATGACAAAAAAAACAATAAATAAATCCAATGAATACATTATTTTAATTCAAGTAAAATACATATTATTTCATCATCATTTATAACATTAAATAGGGATACATACTAAAATAATGTATATCACTGAATATTAAATTGACTAATACAGAATAAAAATGATCTATCAATTCATTGTTTGAGTAGCTTTTATAGTTTGATTTATTTTTGCGTTCATTGAATAAAATGGGACAAAAAATGTGATCTTCATTCTACTTCTTTTTTTCCATGAATCATTTCAGATTGAATATAAACCCTTCAAATATTGACCAAATCATGACAGAAGAAAACCAGTATCTGAGGAGATTATTCTATTCAGGCTGTAGCTCATAAAAATAAAAATAGTCAGTTAATTAAAATCTAGGTCATGAAAGTGGCCTTGTGTGTCTCAGGTTCAAAAAAGTGCATAAACCCTGTATCAGATCTTTATGTGTATGTGTGTGTGTGAGTGTGTGCCGCAGCGGCAGGGAAGCCGTGAGAGTGTATCCATCATGATAAACTGGCATACTCGGAGACTGTCACATGCAATCACACTTCACTACGGTTCGCGACACTACAAAGTGAAAATGAATGGCAGTTCATCGACATGAAGACTTCATATATCTTTGTTTTTTTCCCACTTTCTCTCTCGTTCATTTTTGGGGGAGACACTTGTCTCTTTCACAGTCTATGGCTTTCTTGTGAGCGTTGCCTGTGTTTCTGACGCTGTCGAATAATCGTAGTGTTCCAACGATTTGGAGCTTTAAACTCGCATCTCATTCTGTGTCTTTGATAATGATTCTGATTTGGGAATTTTAAATAAAATCGCTTGATTCAGTATGCAAGGTTGTTCATATGACAATTATATTCAATAATTGTATATCACTGTTGCTTAAAGGGGAAAAAAACAATGTGTTCTTTATTTGGAAAAGAGTTTGACATTTCTTTGACTGACTTTTTTAACTTAATCCCCCATTGACACTCTTCTTGTTAATGTCTTAAATGACAAAAACCCTTTCAGGATTAAAAAGCCTGTGTGGCACTAAGCCATAATTTAAAGTGACATGTGTTAAATGTGATAATCATCAAATTTGTAACCACTTGAAAGTCAAACGGTCCGTAATAAAGGCAGCGCTGCAGCTGCTGCAGCTCTCCAGCACCCAGGCATGGCTCGCCTTTAATCTAGTAATGAGTTGAAAATGACACTGTGCTCCAAAAACCCAAGGAGATGAGGCTATAGGTCTCTCTGCATCCCTCCCTCTTTTTTCCTGCTCTGGCTCGGGCTCCGCTCTGATTCTCTGAGCCGTTTGATTGGCACATGCTTTCACTTAATGAGGGATAATTACAAAGGAAAACAAGTGGGAGACCACATCTGCTCAGTGTAAAGAGAAGTCCAGGCCCGGTGCAATCTGTCAAACAGGGCTTTCAGGTTGTGTGTGTGTGAGTGTGTGTGAATGTTTCAACCACCGTCAGTGGCCTCCTGGTCCGACACGAAGCCTCAAATGCCGCCCTGCGCCTCGGCCCGACAAGAAGCAGATTAATAGGAATCAGCATGTGGCTGTAAACACTCAGCTGGAGGAGTGTCTATCTGTGCGCACGAGGAAACCACCCGGCCACTTTGTCGGGGACAAGTCAGGGGCCTCGACAGGAAGAGCGAGGGGCCAATGAGGACAATCCACATCCCAATCAGTGTCCTGCTGTTGTTTTGTTCGCCTTCACACAATGCTGTAATGGTAGTAAAATACATACGCAGCTCCAAGCTCTCCCTTGGAATTTCCACACGCAGCCAGTAAATCATCTTCTCATGAAGCTCACATTGTGCTAAGGACCCAAAATGAGCCTCCATTTTTACACGCTATTGTCCCAATCACCACGGTAGCGCCGTCAATCACCGCAATAAAGTGACCTTTTCCTTTTAAACTCTCCTTCAGCCGTCAGATGAAAACGTGAAAATGGAATAGGAACTGAGTAACAGGCAGAAACATTGCACAATTGCATCACAATTATGTTAATGCTGATGACATTTGAGTTAAAATAACATGCACATTTATGAATGCTGAACAGCAGAAGATGAGTCAAAGATTAAAGAAGATTTTGATTGATGAAATCTGATCAATATTTTTTGATGAACGCAGACAGTTTGCCGTCCATTTTGAGGGCTGAGCGAACGATAAAGCACCAAAGAAAGGTTCAGATGTGAACAGGCTCTGATATTTGACAGCCCTTTAACCTCCCGACATCTTAACCCCTCCCCCCCGCAGCCCTGCCACCCACAAGAAGAACAACACGGTTATGCTTTCTTGCCCCGTACTGACCCAGTTCTCGCTAATTACCCGCAAAGTATAGATCAAAGTCGGGGGAAAACTACGCGGCTGCTGCAGTGATCACAGGACCACAGAATCCACGACTATTTTCCAAAATGAAGCCACACTACGGAGCATGTCGCTGACTTCATGGTGCGTGTGAAAGTATAAACAAACGTCATTAAACCAGGTGGGATTACAAGAACGCTTATTGAGCAGACCTGACTAAGAGAGGCTGCTCGCTCACATGATGTCAGCTTTAGCTTTAAAACCCAGAACTGCAAAGAAAACAGAGAGGCTAGTTGATCATGGAAAGAGCCGTATGTTGAGTTTTTTTCCTAGAAATTCTGGTCACACTTTAGATTAGGGAACATAAATAAACCACCAATTCGTACATGCATTAGCGGCATATTAGCCTCTAGTTCATCATTATGAAGTACTGACTGGTATGGTGTTAAGCCGGACGACCTTTCACCCAGGAACGGACACTATGGGTTCGCAATCTAAACACCATCACAATGACCGATTATTGACCGTTGCTAAGCAAGTAATTATTTTAATGACAATTTAATATGTGTTCCCCAGTCTAAAGAGTGACCAAAATATTTAGCGCTTTATTCTGGAATGCAAAGTAGGAAGTGAAAAGAAGGAACGAAATGCCATCATTCACTGAAGACCACACAATTTGGAGTAAAATTAACAACACAAAACAAAGAGTGTCTATGCTTGTGTGGCGACTGGTGGCACTTGCAACACAAGAGTGAATGTCCCTTCAAATCAGGAGGTACTGCTGATTTCCCCTCACTCTGAATTAGAGATGGGTTGGTGAGGCTTCATGAAACAGTGTCCTTATATTCATAGCTCAGTAGGTCTTGGTTTAAAAATAATTCAAGGATTTGTTGAAATGGTTGTTCAAATGCAAGGATTCTAGAGCAGAGAGTGCCATCTAGTGGCCTCTGAGAATGAGAACACTGTTTCATGAAGCCTCATAAGTCCATCACTGCTTAACAACCATCCTCTGCAGTGCCCTGGTTTACTGAGAAATAGCCCAAAAGTTGTCCACACTTGTAGGCTCAGATGCAGGAGAGGATAAGAGTCTGAACACTAAGCATCGGTGGAAGCTTCAGGAATCATGTGAGCTAAACATGACACACCGAACATGTGACTCGTAACAGAGAGAGGACATGATTTGCCATGTTCTTTATTGAGGGTCTGATCATTGTATGTTAAATCTGAGTCTGTCATATGACAAGCGGTTTAAAAAATGGTTAAAACAGCCCCTTGGCTGCTTGTTTGGTAAATGGACTCGAAGTGGCACCTCGCGTTATAGGAGCTCTGAGACGTTACTGCCACCTGCTGTCCAATTGAGCTCTGCTCAAAATTATGAGAACATTGCAGGTTGTTGGGAATGAGGTATGCACACTTTTAAGAGCGTTTCGCAACATATATGTTATTGTTCGTGAATCACACACATCCTGCAACTGACCTCTTTTTTCAACGCAACCTGAGAAGCGTGGGTATCTGACTTTGGTGGCTGGAAATAAGCCAGGTACAAGCAACTTGCTTGTACAAATGTTGCCATGATGCCTACCGTGTCTCATTGTAAATACTGAACAAGTACTTTGTTTTTTCCTCCAACGCTCTTCCTTTTATAAGGTCGCAGCTATATATTATGAATGAGGAAAAAATATGTGTATTTTCTGGCAGCATCGACCTCATAATAATGTGAGTTAATTATATTGTGTCATCATTATTCAACAACTAGTAACAGTTGTCAAGGAGCCTTTCTTTCTCTCCTCCTCACTCATATACATGCGGTTTGATTTAAACTCAAGTGTGCCCTCACAAAGATGGAAAGATAGGCTTGGAACGCCACACACAAATAGCCGGGGTGAGGCAGGGGCAAATCTGATGGTTTGCTTTCTTATGACACAGTCTATTACTAAATTGAGCTGGCAGGTAATTCTAAGGCAAATAAATGTGAGCAGGTTTAACACAGGGAGAGGTCTTCAGGGTGGCAGAGTGAACCACGACAGGAATTCTCTCCCTCACCTCTTTTGACAGGAAACCTATTATTCCCACCTCTTTATTTTCCCAGGCAGCCTTAGATCCGAGAAAGCATAATATCTCTGAAGGTACAAAACTGAGCACTCTGAAAAAACAAAATATAAATTCTTTACGTTAACTTTCATTTCTAAATATGTAGCTTGAGTTTTCTCAATTTTGGGAGCGCAGGCTTTGCTATAGCTGAACATTTGCGAATAAACTGAATAAAAAACTGAATAAAAAAAATATACCCTCATGAAAGGAACACAAAAAAAAACCCCACTATAAATACATTCCTAATAAAAGCTGCACTACGTGCTCATTACGAGTGCCATCTCTGAGAAGCGTGGTGGGAGTCAGAGCTGACCTTGGAATCCTGTTTGAATATTGTTATAATGCCGGGGCTGGTAATTGAAGAGGCAACACAAACACTGGACGGTTTTTCAAAGCGAGAGTTATTTTTCCCAGGCAATGAGAATGCAAACAATCATGTCGTGCATTTATTTGTTTGTTTCTCCAACCTACCTCATAATTATATCCGAGACACTAATTAAAATAAGGATTTATAAATAAATCTCCATGATTTTACCTATTAGCGGCAAAGTTTTCATCATCCGAAGAGTTTGTTTTCATAAACGCAATGAATTAATCAGGTTGTTTTTGCTGCATCTGAAGAAGTGATCCTGAAGTGACGGCTCGGGACCCAAAAGTGGGTCGCAATGCTGCTTTCTGTGGGTCATGGGCCTTTCCCTGGGTAAAAAAAAAAACTAAAACATCCTCTTTTGGGTCATTAAACTACTATGTAGTGTCACACGTGGGTCTTGAACTGGACGTTTTTTTAAAAAGTCAGATTTTCAAGATTTCTCGGTGCATTTTTGTAGGCCACTACAAGCCGTAATGAATCTGACGGATTGAACTGTACCTGTAGACACACCTCATCAAGAGAAGTTCTTCACCTTCTTCACCGTGATAACAACAGCAAGTCGACCACCTTCACCTTAACCCATTGTGACCATCCTCCCACGTCACACCAACCTTCTTCATGGCATCATTTATCACACCTATCCGCTTCAGTGGATCTCTTCCTCTGATACTTCCACCTCAAACATTCTTCATCTGATATGGTCCCTGTCTATCCTCACAATGTGACCAAGCCGTTATTTGCCAACATAATTCTAGAAAATAACAGAGCACTACATGATGAATACAATATGACCAAAATACAAAGGAGCCAAAAAATATGCACCAAATATAAGGTTACAATTTCATGATAAAGGTTGTGATCTGAATGTAAATTTAGTAATAAGCACAAACATCTTGTCAGATAACCACTATCTTGATGATGAATGAAAAAAGATACTCCAGCATATGATTTATCTTTGCTTAGCGCCTAAACACTGAGGGCTGACTCAAGGTAACATTAGGGGAATCATTTCTTTCACTTACTATGGGAAAGTTTTCTTTCTGCTAGTGGAAATGACAAGCCTCATTCACCCACCTTTCTTGTATTTATTTAACACAAATTATTTTTTTTTAACACAAAAATGTATCGATTTGTCAAACAGCTTCAGACTCCACGATTCTTCCAAAAACCTTTCTTCAAATCAAGATTGCAGGAATTCAAATTAGAAAAGAAAATAGTCAGGAAACAAAAGAAACTGAACTGAAGGTGTGCACTTCAAAAAGGGGTGAGCTTTCTGTTGTAAACATACACCTTCTTGTCTCTAAAACTTGCTGTTAAGAGGCAACGACAAGAACAACACTTTCAAGATTACTGTGAGATTTCAATAGAGAATCCAAACTTTCATTTTATGACGTGGCTGCTGAAACCAAGAATAAAAAAATATAACACTTTGAGTTGGGGATTCATACTATGTATGAAGGTTGGAAAGAGCAACCCCTTCACTTCTCACCCAGGTCATTGAGATACCAAATTGCACCGTATTCAACGCATAAACAAAGCATCTCTGATTGAACCATGCGCTGTCAGCTCCGTGTCTCTCACATTTAGTGAAGAACCATCCTCCTCTGTCTTTACGAAACTCTAATAAGTTGCCAGGGAAAACCACAACCTCAGATGGAGAAGGACTTGTTCCATTCTACCTTTACTGCAACAACGTGCCTGAGAACTTGGCCACTAAGAGTCATGACTCCAGTTCATTGAGCAAAACTCTACAAAAAAGTACCCTTAAATTCATTTACTCCCGGGACAGCACTAAACATCCCAATTGATCCCTTGGATTTGATCAACTGCACAGGTAAGCAACTCACAGGTCCTCCTGAAAGACACAAAGTTTCCAGAATACAGTAATGCTATTTTTGTTGCTCAAAACTCAAGTATTATAATAAAACTTCTTTGTTTTGAAAACACTTTTGAATTTACTTCAATAGTTCAGGGTTAATTCTTAACATTCTGGATTCACTTCAAGAGCATTCAACCAGCTCCTTAAGAACTTTTGTTTTCATGTAATATCAAAATTGCACATTCTCTGATACAAGTTTTGCCATTTGATAAATAGTTTGAGATTAAGCGAATGTTTATACGAGCTGCTTCAACAGGACGTGTTATTCAAGGAATTGTTTGAAAAATGTCATCAGGAAACCACGTCACATGTTAACTTTATCAGACAGACAAAATAAAAGCCACTTGTCATAGCACAAGTGGCATCTCAAAAAAAAATTAAATTAAATAAATCACCGTACTGCACACCAGTTAAGTATTGAAACTATGGACTGCCAACACTTGAAACTTCCTCTACTGACATGTGCAGGAACTATTCTATCAAAAATATTTAACCCTGAGTCAAATGACACATTTCTCACTGTGGAAAGCTCATTACCATTTGTCTGTTCTTTTTATTAGAGACTTAAAAATGTTACTTCCTGCCATAAAAAGCTTGAATGTGATATAAATGAGGCGATAAGTTCATGCAATTATGTTCTTATGTTTGCAGGATACTAATGAGCAGGGGTGTCCAAACTTTTTGCAAAAGGGGCCAGATTTGGTGTGGTAAAAATGTGGAGGGGCCGACCTTGGCTGACATTCTTTACGTACAAAAATATATTTAAACAAAGGCCATTATGTGTTTCACATTTGCTTTTTTATTATAATTTTAACAATCTTAAGTGTGTTTTAGTTAGTTTGAAACATGCATATCACATGCAGCTGAATATTCACTTAACTTTTTTTTTTCTTAAACAGAAGTAACATTTGAAACATGAAATATATCACCATGGCAGTTCAATGTGTGAAAGGTTTGCAATGCTTTGCGATCAGTGCTGCTACCTGGTAACTAGCCTTTGTGGCATTCTCATTTGACTATCGGGCTCTTGCAAAATACTGCTGCTGTGAGATTAAACTAGCTTCAAGTTGCTTAAACTTCTTGCTGCGTTCCTTCCCTGCAATCTTGTCGTACATGTCAGCGTGTCTCGTTTGGTAATTTCGCTTGACATTGAACTCTTTAAAAACAGCCACTGTCTCTTGGCAAATGAGGCAGACACAGTTGTTGTGTATTTCAGTGAAGAAATAGTACAATTTCCACCTATCATTGAAGCGTCGGCCCGCCATTTTAGAAAATTTGGGGTAAAACGTCATACGCAGTGAGTGCTGCTGCCCTCTAGTGGGTAAATGAGTAACAGCATTTAGTGTGTAAGCTACTTCATATGCTGGTGGCAGTACTGCTGCTCAATTTAATAAGTCTATGTGCGGGCCAGACATTATTGATTTTATGACAGAGGCTGCGGGCCGGATAAAATTTGACCACGGGCCGCATTTGGCCCCCAGGCCGGACTTTGGACATGTCTGCTGTTGCCCTCTACAGGCTGCAACGGGCTACAGCTGTATTTATTTTTTTATTATTTTATTATCTGTCCATGCATCTAGTGATCCATTTGTAGCTTGACTGATGATCGACATCTCAGTAGAGTGTTCATAGATACGATGAGAGCGGTAATGAACTTTAGAACTTTGTAAAATGTCTTTGATTCTGTATGAAGAAAATGTATACGCAAGTCCTCTTTGGATTTCACGTTCAATTAAATCTACTTTATAGGGGAAAAAGGACACATGCTCAAGCTTCATTTATATTTCCTATGTTCACAAATTTTATGCACTAATATCAAATGTTTTTCATTTACACATATGTGTATCTTTTATTTCTATGTACATTTTGTGTCTTGATTTAAGAATGTCAAAATGACCATGAATTGATGTGACGTCAACATCGAAAATGTGGAAAAAGTAAGCAAATACATCTGGGTATTTAATTAATTTCAAGTGTTTAAATTAACTTTGTTACTTTGATTGACTGCTCCACAAATCTACGACATCTATGGAGGTGTATAGTTATTTATTTATTTATTTTCCAATTTCGGGAGTTGTTTCTTGAATTTTTCATCACATCATATAAAACAGGAGAGAAGGCATTTCATGATAAGATACTGTTAATTTATTGAAAAATGAAGGATATTCCTCTTTGAATGTCCAAAAGCAGAAACCACATCACAGCCCAATGAACTAAGTCGAAAAGCGCGGTAACATTTTATCAAGAAGATTTTAATCTAACTTGACTAAAACTTGCTTCAAACATGTGAATGTTTATTTCAGTCCCCTGCACATGATTGATGCATGACCATATATATGAAGATATTGGACATTGAGCAGTTCAGTTAAAACAATACTCATTATTTGTCTCTTTTTAATGTTGAATTTTTTTGATCTGATATATTCATTCACCATGCAAATAAAGTTTTGCATCAGGAAGAGTATTTGGAGGCAGAGAAGTGAGTTTCACCCCACTTCATTTGACCAGATCTCCGATAATTAACATTGGGTCAGGTCACTATCAACTCGCCTGACAGGGCGTGTCATCAGAGCAGACTGAAACCCAGCAGGGTTCCTGTTGGGTCTCCAACCATCCGCGCCTTTTCAAAGCACTCACGTGGGTCTATTATCGCAGAGCAGCTGGTTATTACAGCGGCCTTCTGCAGCTAGCTCACAAAACCCGGCAGCACATGAAGTCACAAAAACCAGAGAGGCATTGATAGAGCACAGACCTCTGCCAAGCAGCTCATTTCCACTCATTATGTGATCATCACGCCAACGTTATTGTCCGGCATTTAAAACGACAGGCCTCCATTGTCACCATTTTTGCGGCATCTCAGCTGCATTCAGGTGATGTTGCAACCGTAAAATAATGTTGAATAAAACAAAAATAAAGAGCAATTCAGCATGAGAGTTCATGAATGGATTGTATGGCAGGTCACTGCAATTACTATTAAAAAAGAAAATATTTTAAACGTCAATATAGACACTTATTGGAAAAGATGCTGTTATGCTTTCTCACTTTGTCTCAAAAATACTGCAAGCGTTCCTTAAATCATAAATAGGAAAGCGAAACTGTAACAAACTACGCGACATGATTAGATAGCAAAATATTGACGCATAAGAATAGAGAGGCAAACACTGCTGCTCAGACACTTCTTAGACTGGAAACCATTAATGGAAGAAAGCAAACATAAAGTAGTTCAGCTGTATAATTAGAAGACAGAAAAAGCCCTCTGTATTAATTACTGTCAACAGTGAAAAATATAATTACATATGAGGGGATAGAAGAAACTATTTATGGCAGCCATGGGGCCACGCTTAATGATCAGACTGCAGCTTAAACCTCTATTGATTTCCTTGTTGAATATACAGCTCAATTAAAGATACAACTGATTAAAGAATCGCAGAGGTGGATGCAGACATGCTGAGGAAGCTGGGTAACACTGGGCCAAGCGCTGCAGTTGGAAAGTCACAGCGCTTCATTTTCTCTCTCGCTCTTTGACTCGACCGCAGTACATAAGAAGCGAGGGAAGGTAGGAAATACGGCGTCATGAACAAGCCCGATATAAAACATCGAATGCTTCTCACTTCGGGTATATGGGTGGGAATCTCAGTGACTGGTATATTTAGTCATCGCACCTCCGACTCTTGAGTGTCCCTATGTGCTACCACACACACACACACACATACACACACAGTATGTTCAGTTTTGATTTCATCAGTGTGGCTCTGTGAGTGTGTCACATGATCTCAGAGTCTATAATTCACCATCAGGGTGATGTGTGGAAATATTATGTCTCTGCGTATTTTCGTGAGCGTCTTGTCATATATATATAAATGATTCTATGGTCTTCTGTTTATTATTGCCAAATAGACAAGTACAAATGCACCACAATCTTTGTGCATGTCCAAATCAATGTGCAAACCTCATTAGTCACAGAGCTAAAGGCAAAAATAGATATAATAATATAATAATCCCTGCATCATTTGTTTTATTAAAGTTTTATTCACTGTTTGTGCTGATTATTCTGATGCTTTTATCTTTTTATTTTGTTGTCCTTAATTTTTTTCTGCAAATTTTTTTTTTTTTTTTTATTACATCAGACAGAAAAGCTGAAAGGGAGTGTAATCAGAACCGGGAAAAAATGTCATGTGCCCATTATTATTTTAATCTTGTTCAATTTCTTAAAATGTTCTAATAGCCTTACTAGTTGATGTGCATGCACCCAGTGTGTGTGTGTGTGTGGTCCTTGTGTAGCTATACCAGTGGGGGCCAATTCTTGGAAACACACCAACTTGTAGTGACCATATGCAAGCAGTCCCCATAAGTTTAAACCTCAATTTGAGAATTAAAACTTCAAAATAACAGGGTCATTATAATTTAATTTAAGTTTGGTTTACGTCCTGGTTAAGGTGAGCCAATTGTTATGGATGTTTAAGTTGAAGGTGAGAGGCTGGGGAAAGCGTTATGGGACTGAAATATCCGCACAAAACATGAAAACAAAGACTGTGTGTGTGTGTGTGTGTGTGTGTGTGTGTGTGTACCTGTAAAGAGTTGAGCAGGATAAAGATGTACGCCATGGCGATGGAAAATGGGACCAGGATGCCACAGAGCCACGTCAATCCGAGGATGGGCAGCAGAACCAGCACTGCTTTCACTGCAGCCCTGTACAGACACACACATCAAATCATGAGCAGAAAAGTGCTCAGAAAACATAGCAATTGAAAACGAAAAATAGAAAAAACAGAAATGGTGCTGTCAAGCTTCGAAAACTGTTCATCTGTCTGACTATTTTGTGATCACCTTTTTCTATTCCTTCCACGTTCTTTTCGGACCAGACAGAGCAGCTTTGGCATACTCAGTGTTCCATATACAACCTTTTGCGGCTGGGAAGACTCATGGGGTGACAACTTCCCACCTTAAATCTGCTTTAATTCTGTTTGTTTGAGTGAAATTAGCTTCCCACTCACGTGACTGCCAAACCGCACCAGCTGTGTGTGTGTTCAGATGCATGACATGGCGGGCGGCAGGCCCTAGTTTATTTAGCGGAGGAATGTGTTTGAATTTCCAAGACGGCTGCCACCCAGGGCTGCCAAACGGTTCAAGGCCTGCTCTGAAAACCCTCATAGTGGACCCTCTGTGAATCCTGGTGGGCTCAAGTTATGAAAAATGCACTTTAACATAGATGATCACCAACAGGATCATTTACTAATCATTTTTTGAAGTTTGCTGAACAAACAGATGCATTTCTGCTGACAGAAAAACTCAATATCTGCAACAGTTAGAAAACAAAACGCTGAACTCAGGGCAACGTCTGCTTCTTCATTTCATTTTTTTTTAAATAAATAATAATTATACTGTCCGATGTGAACATAATTTAAACACAGATCCAAATTTCACCGATTTTAACCACAACTTGCCGTTGTAATATATGTCACAGTATGAATCTATACACAATCCAGCTAAAGAAATTACACACAATTACAGGAGAGACACTTAAAAAATGCACAGCACAGTCCCGTCAAACGTGTTGCATGCAGAATATTGTGCAGCTACTCTTGAAATTTAAATTATTAACTGCACAATAGGAATTTAATGGAGTTTCTCAGAAGAAACACATTTTTTGCTTCCAAAAAAATATTCAAATGTGTGCTGCAGCTGAATATGACGCATATTGTTTTGGGAAAATCCATTTGAAACATATTCCAAAACCTGTTTGATAAATGAGGCTCGCAGTTTAAGAATGGCAACTCCAATATCTCCGCTCCTTTTTTTAATCAGAAGCCTCTTCTCTATAGAACGACTGCCTCGAGGCCTTGAACGTCTCGGGAAATGAACTTTGCGTTTCAAATAGGACATATGGCGCCACCCTGTGGTCATTACCTTATTTGCTCGTAGGCTTGCTCGACAGGACTGGTGCCCATGGCCAACATGATGGACCTTCTTTTCGCAGTGGAGATGGTGATGACTACCACTCGGGTTAGGACCATGATGTTTACCTGAAAAATAACAAAATAAATCATCATGAACATGAATCATGTGACAGAACACAAAATGCTGATTAAGCAGAGCTGACTTCAGTCTCGTGTAAGGTGCTTTAAAGCTTAAAAACTATGGCGCTCAAAATTCCAAGCACAGCATTTTCCCATCTTTAATTTAAGGAATATCTATGTCTGGGTGCTTATCAGCAAAACATTCACCTCAGAAATCCTCCCTGGTTACACAATAATCTATAAATTTAGTGTCAAAAGAGGATCACACTTAGTTCAAGTATGGACTCAAACATAAGCCCAGCATAAGTGATCAAAATCTCACCCATTATTCTGACGATTCAAGAGATAAACAAAAGCAATGAGGATTTTTGCTGACCATAATGATGAAGATGACCGGCCCGGCAAAGCCCCAGATCACACCGTTCTGGACGCTGAGCCAACAGTAGCCATCAGCCGAGTACTTGCCCGAGGCTGATGCCAGAGTGATGGTGACGATGAGTATCGGCAGACCTGAAAAAAGAAAAGAAGGAAAGAGCTACATTACATGTTAGTTTACTTGGACGCAGCAGGTCAGCATCTATGAACGACAATTCAATTACACATGATAAAGTGAATGAAATCTTCCATATTTTGTCCGTGCATATTCATAAACACATATTTTAAAACAGAAAATAGACAGTACCCCAGCCGATCAGATAATAATATTTCATATGTCGGTCCTCGATGAGGTTGACGGCAACCACTTTGCTCCAGAGCAGCAGCCCCTCGACCAGCATCCAGCTAAACGCTGCCATGAAGAAGAGATGAAGCAGCGCTGCCACGAGAGTGCAGGCTACCTTGAAACACACAACCCAAAAAACGTCCAGCCAAAACATGTAGAACCCCAGAGTTTCATTTGAAATCAGGTCACTTCAAATTGACTTAAAGAATTAGAGAGTATGAGGAGAATTTGCCGATACCTTGCTGTGAATGGCCGAGCCGCTGCACAAGAGAATCACTTGAGCACAGATCAGTGCAATGAATAGGTTTTTGTGAATTGATGTCCTGTCTGATCTGGGAATGCTGAAATTGAGATTGAAAAATTCTGCTCAAAACAGATTTAAACACTCATTCTCAACATACAATCGTTTGCGTGACACAAAAAAAAAAGATATTGCACATCAGGAGGTAAATTTGATCTGAGATGATCGAGGAGCTATGCTACACACCGAGTCGTATCTTGTTCATAATGAAAACGCAGACAATTTTACAGATATATTCATAAATTCAACTAAATTCAATTATACACAAAACACCAGTCTTTGTATGTTTATTAATATTTATTTTTAATATTACACAGAATTTTATTTGGTTGAGCTGAATTCGAAATTTATACATTTTTCACCATCGCAACATTACAGTTATTTTGGTTATGCACAGCACACGCATGGGCAAGTCATGACCTAAGTACAGGCTCAACACTAGAAAATAAAACCTCAAACTTAAAATTAAAATAAGAGTTTTTTAAGAATCGAGATATTCAATGACATTCACTCCCTTTTTGTAATACATATACTGTGCATTGGCATGTACTTACTCAAGAACAGTAAACAGCATCAACGTCACAACTAGTGCGCACAAGGACGCTCCGCAGCCAATAAATGTCAGTTTGGTGAGGATGAGCTCTTCCTCAGGACTCCACTGGGACAGATAGGACAAGGAAGGGGAGAGGAATCCATGTGTTAATAAGCAAAACACACTTCCAAAGATTAATTCATACTTCTACACATCAAAGACATCCCAAAAGCTCAAAGAGCAAAGCTACAACATATACGTGAGGACCCCTGCTGGCAAGTACAAGTCACTGCAAAGTATAACAAGTCATGTGTTCTTGTTGTCATATTTATCCATATATCTCACGTAAAAAAAACAGATAACAGTCGTGCTTCAAGAAGCAATTGTTTGGATTTGTTTATTTTATTTACCTTTGAGTCCAAGTAATTCATCAACACTGCAAAGTTGGTCGTGTGGTTGCACAGACAGGAAGTGACACCAGTGCCAGCAGAGGTCACCACACAGCCGTCGGAGGACCAGCTGCTGGCCTGAGTGTCCCTGATGGAACAAAGAAGAACATCAAGGTTGGAGCTGCAGGACTATATAATGATTTTTAAAAAATGATTGTGTGACCACGATTAGACTGTGTGCTTCAATTCACCAGTTAATTCACCAGTTAAGTTAAATAAGCAGCACTGTAATTTGCCTGTAAATCACAAATATTTTGAATTAAAAAGAATGGGGCAACAGCACTATATCTTGGGGAGCTGCTTCATTTGTTTTGTGCAGTTTGGAGTTGGCATGATGTTGACATCAAAGAAGGGACTTCGGGAGCCGTTGCAATTACAGCCAGGATGTGTGTGACTACACAAGTATAAATAGTGTAGTATCTACTGAAGGGACTTCAACACTCACTTCAATTGTGAAATGAATCTTGAGTTGCTCACTAAAACAACTGAATATCTGCTCATATTTTTTCTGTGTATTTTTACTTACATTAAACTGAAATTCCAAAACACACAAACTGGAGTTGCTTTCTTGAAATATTCCACCTACATAGAAAGAAAAATCTAATGGTTTACCAATACATTTCACTGAACTCAAACAGCTCAACAACTTACAACACAAAAGAAAATACAATGAAAAATAGCGCAATACAGCTATGCTGAACCAATATTGACAACTGTACCGCGTGTGAGGAGGAGAGGGTGAACCTGACAGCAACAGGAATATTTTGGGCTCTGGAGGTGTCACGCACAGAGGCTGATATAACGGCAGAGGCCAGGTGACCAGGAAGGATTCTGGAACGACAACAAAGAGAAAGGTCTTAGACTCAGCGGTTTGGATGCACATAAATGACTCAATCTTTGAGAATATCAAGGGAAATCCAGTCACACTGACCTATCAGAAGACTGAAAGATTAATAGTTTTCACAGTACAATAATCTTAAGATAAGACAGAGTGAAGTTTGAGGAAAACCTTTTAGCATTATGTTGGTGATTTGGTGAAGATTCTTCAGCCTGAGATCCAATCTCGCTGAGGCGACTGTAGTGTGTGTGAATGAACACAACTTCCTCAGTTCCTGGATGAAGTGAAGAAAGCAAAATACGATGAGTGGAGCAGACATGAGCTGCACACTGCTTTACGTGTTAGACATAAACACTGAGAACAGCTAACTTCTTCACACTTACTATAGATTACTGAACAGCGTGGTGTATTAGTTATCTAACCATTAAAATGATGTACTGAAGTACTACTACTTTATACAGGCCACTACCTGGGAAGGTGCAGGAGTTGAATATATGACGCAGTAAACGTTAAGTAGTCTGAAGCGAGTGATGATTTTCTTTTTTTTTTTGTTTTTTTACATTTCATTTACAAGAACATTTCAATTTTCAAACAACTAAAGATAAACTACACACAGCAAAAAACATAAATAATCTTTTTTTTTTTCCTATTGATACATTTCCGTTGACTGTTTGGAAGAATATCCTGTAGATCAGTAAGGCCAGGAACACGCTTTTTACCCAGAGTGTGGACTCTCTGCAGCTCAGATTCAGGGATGTCAAGCTCATCCTGAAATTGTACGTCTCCTTGCGAAGAGTCGGGTGCAGATGGTTTGAAAGATTGACAGGCACTTCCTTCTGAAAGATTCTGCCACTTCATGAGCACATCTGAAGACAACATTGACACAGACACAGACAGAAAACCGAAATGAATGTGATCGATAATGAAAGTGAAATGCCACTTCCTTGTGGTCTCTGACCAAAAACAGTCGAGACACATTTGCTGACAACGTGAGTTAATATGAAACATAATTTTCCAAACTGTTCGACCACATCTCCAAGTTTGAATCTTACTTATGTTTTTAGTAGAGAGAGAGAAGCTTGTTCTGTCAGCAGAGAGCAGGCCAGCGAGTGACTCAGTGAGGCTGTCGATGCTCTTGACGATGGTAAATGGCCCCACACTGACCTGCAGGACAAACACTTAAAAATGAATCTGAAGGTCAGAAAGTTTGAGTCATCCTTGATATCTATAATCACAGCAGCAAGTCTCATCCTGACAATCACCTCGTCCTCCGACATTCCCATCCACTGTTCAGCTGTGTACGGCTCCAGCATCAAACTGGCCACCATGATGTAATTGGTTGCAAGGGAAACCATGGCCTCGGCTGAGTCTGGACTGGTCGACACAGAGCCTGCCAGCTCGGTCACCTCTGCCTGAATCCTTTGGGAAATGTAGTGGACGTCGCTGGGTGACAGCAGGTTTGGGCCACCGGCTTCCAGTGTGTGTAGAACTGCCTGCGTCAGGTGGTGCAGCGAGGTCAGGTTCTTAGAAAAAGAAAAAGTCAGACCACACAATTGCATCTTTCTCAGTGCGTTTATGTAAACTCCTTTAGGTCCACCCAAATCAACCCTCCCCAAAAAGAAGTCCTCCACAGCTACTAAAAATTACCGGGAGGTTTCCAGGATTGTTACTCAGCCTTGTGAAGAATGATGTCTTTGGAAATCCAATCACTTTCGGTGGTTCTGCAGCAGCATAAAACAAAACAAAACACTAATAAGCAACACTAACAACTGTAAAACAATTACTGGTTATGAAGGGCCAGTTTTAGACGCATGAAAACAGATCTGATTCAGTTGCATTTGTCACCTTTTCTAAATTGGCAGACGGCTCCTCGGAATGAGTCACAGTCATCGTAGCTCATTCTCCCTTCATCGGGGTCAAAGATGACACAATCCTCATGAGGCTGTGGTCTGTGGTAGAGCTCCAGAGAGATGGTTTGGTTTTGTAAAGACTCGTCTTCTATGAGGGAATCCAGTAATGTGTTTTCAAAACCAGAAATGTGACCTGAGGAAAACAGTGGTTGAGAGTAGATTTTAAAATTTAAATCACGGACATACAGATTACATAAAGTCGGGAAAACACCTTCTCTAGACACAGGGGATCAGGAATAAATTAAAAATATGTAAGGTAAATAAACAGTGCACTTTTGTTCTGATCCAAACTTTTTATGAGAGGAGGATCAATCTAATCACATGAAGAGCGGGATTAAGGAAACAGGGTTCGAAATGTCATACAGCAATCCATTCATAACAGTCCCTTTAGATCTGGAGTGCAATGAATCTTTAAGGATCATTTCAACACGTCCAGCTTGTGGAAGGGGACGATTAGGGAATCGTACACATTGATTGTTCTCAGGGGAACATGAAGTCAGAAAAGGAAAATTTTGTTTTGTAGGGTGGAGATTCAGAGTGATGTGAGTCACTAAACATTTGCAAGAACAATAAGGAGGCTTGCCAAATTCACCATTCACGCTGGGGGAAGATTAAAACAGACAATAAAATCACAACAGCCCCCGACTTTTTCTTGGCTCTGAACTCAGTGAATAGTCACACGTAGTATTTTATCCTCACCATGAGATGGTGAGAACTATCTTGGATATGCAACAAAAGCGATTTTGTGAGAGGTTTTGTTGTTGCCAACTTATTCAGTCATTCATTGATCAACAATCACTTGAACTGACCTTTAAAACAGATCTGGGCAGCAACTGCGCAGTCACTTTTTCACCTATCAGGTGTCTTAGGTGTGTCATCAGTTTATTGTCTGTTGTTGCTTGCTTCAGCTGAAACCTCATTGGTTAAACTGTGTGTGCGTGAACTGTTGGAACAAAAACATGCACCGCCCCCCGACCCTTCGAGGACCTGGGTGCCCTCCTCTGGATCTGTCTAGATCTTTTAAAAGAAATTAGCAATAGCTTTGTACAGTACTTCAGTCTCCTAGTAATGTAACTGGCCACTGTTGCCAATGACAGCATTTGCACACAGTTGTCATTCAATTTGATTTGCGTTAAATGCAACTTTTCATTGCTAATAGTTAGTATCTCATGAATGTTTTTGATTAGTCCGAGAAATGCTCTGAAAGCCAACAGCAGCTGCATGTCTTGCATCATGACTGATCTTAATTATTATTTATAGGATGAACAAACAGAGCAAAGGGGAGAGAGGGATCAGATCTGGACACGCAGACGGATCGGCTCCGATAATTGGCATGAGTCTGAGAAGTGTCTAAACAGTAAACAGACTTTTCACCATGCACATCCAGAAACGTACCTGATGTAGCTTCACATGGGCTTTCATCCCACAGCTGCGTAACCGACGACTCAATTTCCAGTAAGGCTTCCTTCCATTCGTACACGAGGCCTACGGATACGGGTGAACACTCTTTTTCCATAGCGCTGATTTCACTTTTGTTAAGCACCCGATCCCAAACGTGGAGGTCTGTGATGCTACCTGAGAATGACTCATTCTTCCTAAATGAGCCCCCATAGCTGTCCTGCACTTGCCCGATAATAAAAAAACCATCTGGGCCAATGCTGCTGAAGTTCTTTAGTCGATTCCCCTGATGGCGGAACAGTCCATCAGTATAAAGCTTCCATTTGCCATCGTTTTGACTCCAAGAAACGCAGACCGTGTGCCAGAAGCCGTCGTGGTTGAAGGTTTCTTGAAACGCTCCATGCATACCATGAACCAGCAGGGCGAGCTTTACAGGCTGTCCTTGTGTCAGGTTTGCGCTGAGCTGGAACTCCTTTATATATGACTCGATGGAATAGGAGAAGATTGTGGAAATTCCAGAGCTGTTCTGATCGAAGCGTAGCCGAGCGCACACAGTCACAGAATCCATGGAGGGAAATGTGTGTTTGAGCCGGGCATTCTTGCTGTCAGACTGCCCACTGAATTCCAGGATAAAGGCCCTGGATAAGCCTTAAGGACAGGAAAAAACACAACATTACTATCAGCAAAAATGACAATTATCAGGGAGCAGATTATTACTCATGAATGTATGACACTCTACATCATCAAATAACAGTGACAAAATGCCCATAGGTGCTCAAAATATGTCGAATTTCATCTCTTCACGAAATGCACTCACTCCGTTTCCACCTCAAGATTGAAACTTAGACACTTACGGGCTTGGTAACCAGGTACCAAGTAGATAAGAGTTTGTCAGCTATGGTAATTGAAAAAAAAATACAAATGCAAGGTGGAACATTGGTGAGACTGACACCAATAGTGAATCTTTAACTATATTTTAAAATGTGGGCTTCACATCTGTCTTAAGTAAATAAAGTTTATTTATTATTGGTACCATTTTTTACTTGTCTTCCATTTGGTTTTGTAAAAAAGTTAAAGGAAAGACATATCAGAAGAAATAAATATGGAAAAGAAAAACCTGGACCAATACATCCTTGAATGCGTGGAGCACCGTCCACTGAACGTACCTTTATTATGATCACCAGCGTTCCTGTTAATCCACACTGGTTGGGAGATATTCATGGATTTCAAAAAGCTGGTTAGCACTTGGTATGACACTGAATTGGAAAGTGTGGCCAGGGTCCCAGAGCGCTGGTTGCACAGTTGGCTGGCAGTGTACCAATGCAGCGGATCAGGGACATACTCAAAGTATGATTCATTATAAATAAGTGTTCTGCTTTCCACTGTGAAGGCTGTGAAAAAAAAGAGAAAAGCAAGGGATTCAATGATATTCAACATTGAGCTATTACGCTTTAATTTTGGTTTTACAGATGTAAGTACCTATTGCATGAGGTTAACCCAGCTCTTTAATAAACCTGGTCCCTAAGGTCCTATGTACAAACACAAACTTTAACAGACTTAAGCACTAAAGCAGGGCTCCCAAACCATTGCTCAAAGGGCCACACTGGGGGGAGGTATTTGTTCCAACCATTCAAGCACACACAGTTTAACCAATGAGGTGTCGGCTGAAACAAGCAGCATGGCCTGATATATATACAAGCACTGCAACGACAAAAGGCCCCAAACATAAGGCCTTAGAGTTACACGATATTTGCTTAAAATGTGTACATGTGTGAGTGTCATTATTTTCATTAGGACCAACTGCCTCACAGAACAACAGCCAACGGGACAAAGGTCATCGCCTCAAGAACTTCAGAAGTTTTACTACTTGTTCATAAATCCCTGAGCAAAATAAAGTCAAATATAATCCAGATGTGTTCCATCAGTACAGACATGCTTGAAACCTCAGATCACAGCAGTGCCATCACGACCTCACCCTCTGTTACTGCCCCACGTGTAAGTAATGTTGGCACTGTGTTTTTCTGGCATGTATGCCTGGTAGAACACAAGCAAAATAACTGATAAACCCCTCACATTTCAAAGAATGTTTTCAATTGTTCAAGGAACCTGTTCTGGAGTGCCATCCTGTAGCTGCTGCGGTTCACACGCCCAACTCCATTCAGAAGAAGCAAATAAATTGGTTACTTCATGAAGGACTTCATAAAGCGCCAAAAAATAGAACGCTAGGGCTGAAAATAGATTAACATTTTTAATTTCAATTAATCACACTAAGGCTGAGTTAACTCACGAATCATGGGAAATTAGTCGCTCATTTTGTATCTGTTCAAAATGTGTCTTAAAGTACGATTTAATCAACAAAAGAGGTCAGAAATGTTCACAAATTGATGCTTACAAGTTTTCTCACTGCCTCAGAGGTTATTGTTAAGAAAGTTCCTTAGAAGTACAAGTTTATCTAGTGTTGATAAACTATCTTTAGGTTACATTGAGAACAGATACAAAATCACCACTAATCTTGAACTAAATCTTTAGATTTATTGAGATTAGAACTCTGACAGCCCTATGAACTATTAAAAGATTCCACGTGACTGGTGACATGGTGACAAAATGTATTGCTATTACTCATTTCATGTTGTTTTGGGGTTGCTGGACCACCATTTTGGCAGAGCAGGACGATTAATTCAAATTTGATTTAAATTTGTGATCATTTAATCCCATGATTATGAAGACAACAATGTACAAGCATCACTCCGCCACATGGCATAAAGATCTTTTCCAGAGGCTTCAGGTTTCAGGGCAGTCGTTGTGCAATACGGACCTTCAGCTCCCTCCAAAGATCTTTTATTTGCTTCAGGTCTGGAGACCGGCCAGGCCACTCCAGGACCTTGAAATGCTTCCTAAGGAGCCACTCCTTACTTGCCCTGGCTTTATGTTTCAGGTTGCCGTCATTCTGGAAGAAGCAGCCACGACCCATCTTCAATGCTCTTAATGAGGGACGGAGATTGTTGGCCAAGATCTCATCATACAAGGCCACATCCATCCTCTCCTCAGTACGGTGCAGTTGTCCTGTCCCCTTTGCAGAAAAGCACCCCAAGAGAGTGATTTATCCACCTCCATGCGTCACAGTTGGGATGGTGTTCTTGGGGTTGGAGTCATCCTTCTTCTTCCTCCAAAAGCCGCGAGTGGAGTTCAGACCAAAAAGCTCGACGTTTGTCTCACATGACATTATCCCATTCCTCCTCTGGATCATCCACACGGTCATTGGAAAACCTCAGACGGGCCTTGACATACGCTTGCTTGAGCAAGGGGACCTCACGTGGCGTAGCACGTTGCTGATGGTTGCTGATGGACACTGTGGTACCAGCTCTATTCAGGTCATTGAGGAGGTCCTACTGTGTAGTTCTGGGCTCATCCCTCACGTTCGTCATGATGACCCACATGGAGAGATCTTGCACCGTGCACCAACAGTTGTACCTTCTCATCAAGCTGCTTGCCTATTGTCCTGTAGCCCATCCAGGCCTTGGTTGGAGTATGCCAATTTAAACAGGTAAAGTTAATACAGGTAACAAGTGGAGAACAGGAGGGGTTCTTAAAGAAGAACTAACAGGTCTGTGAGAGCCTACTTTTCCTACTGGTTGATGGGTGATGAAATCCTTATGTCATGTGATGAAATGCAAATTAATGATTTAGAAATCATCCAGCCACACACACATGCACATTATATATATATATATATATATATATATATATATATATATATATATATATATATATATAAAACTTAAGCTGAAGGGAGGACTCTATTCAGAGGACTAGGTGAAGTAAAAGCAAATTTAGTGGATGTAAATCATGTGAAAGGAATGTTTATGTTTATGAGTGAGTCTGTCCATCTGCTACGTGGTGTTCCAAAACAGCACTGGACTTGAATGAGCAAGTTCAGCACTGACACCTGCAGTTCACTTGAGGTCCTTGGAATTTAAATAGAACACAATCATTTGCTTGGCAAGTGGAATTCAATAATTTAAAAAATAGATTAAAAAGTTTCAGACACCCTCTTTTACTAGTCACTACGTAAACTTCTGAAGACGCAAACAAGACCAGACCATCTGCACTAAATCTTGATGCAGTCAAGCCCACCATTGCCATAGTTAGTGTCGAACAAATAGCGAGAACTGAGGCCAACTTCTTTTGCTTCAAGCTTAGATTTATGGGGCTAAATTACTTTTCACACCTCATATTGCAACACCACATGTGCACTGTTTTATAGTAACCTGAGGCAGCAACACACTTTACTTCAGACTGTCACAGTAGACTCTAAGGACAGATTAATTTAACTCATGACAAAATGTAAATATTTAGTTGAGTATGCCTCTAAATAACACATAGGCTTTGTATGTACGTCCGACACCATGCTGTTACGAAGTTGCTATTGGTTTGGAAAAAAAAAACAAAAAACTGGCGTTGATCCATTCACACAAACCAAAAACATGAACAGTTTCATGAACAAAGTAGTTCCATCAACTATCACATTACTTTGTTCCAATTCTTTCTCTCCAGGAAGATTGATAAGAAGCTGTACAGTTTGTTCCAATTCTGCATTAACTGTATGTTTTCTTAGCTCATCTAGATTATTATCATTTGTACTGTGAGTAACTTCTCATTTTAGCATGTCATCACATCATCTTTTCCCATATCAACACTCTCCATAGAGCGATGGTGCTATGGATTTGTCTGATTAAATGGATCAATAATCTGTAGTCTGACAGCAAAATGTAAGTGCACTGTTTCTCATTATTTAATATTAAGGAAAAGAAAACTTATAAGTGTTGTATTTATGCTGTGTACAGGCTCAAAACATGCAACTTAAGTGTTCATTTGCTGGTTTTCCATGGTTTAGATTTTCCCCTGGTGAGTTTTGTCTATGACTTAATTACTGGATGAAAAACACAGCACGAAAAGCTGCTTCCTTTTTGTTTGTTTTCCATTATTCTGTACTCGAGTGACTAGAGTGACAACTGTGACTCTGGTATCTGGCCATGAGTATGTATAAAGAATGAAGTTTTCAGTCAAGCAAACACTACCACACCTTTATTTTGGAAACTTGCATCAAAGTCTAATAAAGAACTTTCCCTTCTCAAAGCTCAAACAACCCCATTACAATTTCAAATAAAAATCTCGGTAGCCTCTCAAAGGATCATTGATGTGGTCCTCCGACAACTGAACAGCTTATTATTCCAGCCACATACTGCACTGTCACCGTCCCCTTACATAGTAGACAGTAGTCCACCACATACGTTCTCACTTTGTCACCCCTACATTCTTCTCACAGTACCACAAACGGCCATTTCTCCAAGTCAAATCCCCTTCTGGCTCAATCCATACATATCCATCAACACACTCAAAACTACCATGCAATTTCCCTGAGTCTTGAAATTCTGCACCAATACACTTTTATTTTTTGTCGTCTGGCATCGTCTCTCTTTTTATTTGGCAGAAACAAAGCTTTAAATGAAGTTCTTCATCACAAGATTTCCACTTCAAAAAATGAAAAGCAAAGTTTTACGTCTGCGTTTCAGGGTCTGAAGCCTTTAGACATGTAAAATGGGGATTATACATGTCTCACATTGAACACGTATTCTAACATGTAATGTTTCTAAAATGCATTCTAAATTATTTAAAAATAATAATAACAATAAAGAGGCATGGATAGTCCTGATGTGATGTGTGTGAAAAAAATTTAATTTGGGTCCCCAGGTTGGCAATGTTAAGCCCACCATTTGGAACCCTGATTTTCTTTGACATCATGTCCCTTTCCTGGTCCCTCAGGTCAGCTGACCAGCTGTGCTGTGCCAAAAAACCAAAAGAAAGATGAGAGAACACTGGTCCCCAGCTATGGATTGCCCTCCCTCCTCACACAAGATAGAACCTCCATTTTTATAACTTAAAACACATTTTTATTCTTTGGCTTTTATCCCAGCACGTTTTACCACTTCTACTATCTGTCTGTCTATCTATCTATCTATCTATCTATCTATCTATCTATCTATCATCTATCTATCTATCTGTCTATCTATCTATCTTCTATGGTTCTTCTATGGTTAGTTGTCAAGCTGTATTTGTAGCATTTTATTGTTGCACTTTAAGTACTTTATTGGTTTGACTTCAAGTTGACTTCAAGTGTATCAACATATGTATGTACAAATTAAAAAGAAAACACTTTTCTTAACCACCAACGTGGCCTTTTACAACGCTGACCCTTTGAATAACAATATTTAAGCAGTAGTTTCTATGGGCCATGATATCGACATCTATTGTAGGAGAACTGCTTTGTGCTTTGAATTGGCATGGATTTATTTAAGTGCTTGTGCGCCACATGAAGTGACCAGATTTGGCCCCCAGGCCTTAAGTTTGAACCACTCATTTTTTCATTGTCAGCTTCAGATGCACTATCACATCGTGCTTTGAATGAAGAAACAGCTGTTTTATAATGATTAAGTAACTTACCAATGTGGCCAAATGATGAACAATTGGCATTTAATATTCTACTTTGTTTAATGGACTGAACTGTAGCTTGACGTTAGCAACTCTTCAATAGTTGGTCGAAAATGAACTCACCCAATAAATAGGACTGGACACAAACCTGCAATAAAAGAAATGGTATTCATGTTATCATTCATAGTTTGCCACAGTATAGTTATAAAATGTCAAACACATCCACAATTTGAATTTACTTTTTAAAGCATTAGCAGAGACGCAACAACAGTCTGGCGCATTGATCTCAAATCCAATCGTTACCAATTATGTAACGTTTGGATTTAGTCGACGTCGTTGATTCAAACGTAAAAGTCTCGCATATATAGTTCTGTTTTTCAGTAAACTTGAATATTCCGCAACAGATAATTGCAAATATATTAATAAACACTGAAAACAAGACTGGAATGTGAGTGGTAACCCGGAATCACTCCGCATCAATCACCTTCAATCAACCACCGTGCGACCTGTTTGGAAGAAAATAGTCCCTCGCGTGTAAACACGCGCCTGACAGGCAGACGCCTCTTAAAAAAAACTAACGGTTAGTAATCGTTTCAGTGTCAATAAACACACGTGTGTGGTGCACGACTCCACATTGTCACAGAAATACATGCAGAAAAACAGAAGTAAAACACTTACCAGCAGCAGGGATAGAAACGGAGAGTTGAACCGGCGCATTCTGAACTATGAACCTCTGGAATATGCGTTACATGACACTACTTGTACCTCATGGATTAATCCGCTCCTCAATCGCTACGCTGCCTTCGCATCTCCAGGTGTCAGTCAATGCAGCATCCGAAGTTTAGAGCTTCAAGAAGTGTAGGAGTTAGAGGAAACCTTGTCATCAGTGAGCATGAGAGAAGGATGTAAATCCCGTCAAGAGAAGTGGGTGTAACCTGCAGAGGGCTGTCCGAAATCTGCTCCACAATCCCCAGGGGTGCTGCACCGTGTGTGCGGCTACAGTACAGTGACATAATACAATGGTTCCTCCTCTCCCAGAACGACGCCTGCATATGGTTTCAATTCAGCCGCATGACTCCGTTTGGGTCCTCAACACATTAATGTTACTCACAGATGCTTGGAAATTGACTGTCAGGGAAGTAAACAGACGAAAAGGAAAGGAGTTTCCTAAAAAACTACTCAGTATTAATTCATGTAAATAATGTAAATATTAGTCAGAGAGACAAATATGACCGCAGATGAAATCTGGAGTTTGGCTGGTTATGTCTTGACTTCACAGGGCGTGAGGTTGAAGAGAGAGAGAGAGAGAAAAAAAGTAGTATTTTAAAGTGTGCATTAGAGAAGGCATTTTTAAAACTGTTCAGGTGGAAACCCAGCACGGATTCGCTCATGTCTTCAGAGCCAAATTCACATTTAGTTCATTAACTATTCTGTGAATTAGAGTAGAACTTTACCCAAGTGTTTCCAGTGCAACTATCAATGAGAAAACATATCTGCAACCATGGAAAATATGGGAGCAACTATGGCCGGGGACACGGTTTTGGAGCGGGATTTGATGTGTAGCTCAGATACAGAGACCAAAGAGAAGACACTTAGATCATATTTGCTCCCTTTTTGCAAGATTATAATCTCCATACTTCCCTTTCAATAACCACCAGAGGTACATTTGACTACAAAAATATACAAACTGTGCATCCAATTCCTTATCATCACATCCATCTTTGAATTTAGAGAAGCAGTGGCTCAGTCGTGAGAATCAGACGTCCGTAGAAATGGTTTTTTTTTGGCACATTATACTACAAACATCATGGGCACAGTCATCCAAAGCAACCTCTTACATTTATCTAGAACAAATCAAAAAGCAAGTCACTGAGAATGAAAAAAACCTTTGACATTAGACTTGGACTCGGACTACTTGGAAAGTGTTTATTCGGATGCCGGGTAATCTTCCATCTTATCACAAGAGTTGTCCCAAAATGCCAGCTTGGTTTTCAACTTCTTCCTACTTGGCTGCATTTTTTCCAATCAAAGCAAACGTAAACAGGGAGATAAGGTTCACTGACTCACTTCCTTTGACTGGCTAGTCGGCTCCGGTGAGCACTTTTTGGCCGTCCTAAGCTGGAAAGTGCCAAAATAAAAGCATAAACACTAAACTAAATAATTTATTTTGTGAGATGCGTACAACATTTGAAAGTCTGTGACGAAGACGTGAAGAGTGCTTCAGGTGATGCTTTAAATGTTACTACATGCCTTGCCATCAAAATCTCATAGATAAAAACTCTTATGCAGCCCACAAAATTGAGATAAAAAAGTAGAACAAAATGGTACTGACATTATTTTCACTTGTGCAATAGCTCAGTTATACAGTAAACCCACAGAGGTGTGTTAAACCCAATGCGGGCTGCTTTTAGACAACACACCAAGAGGACGCTGCTGCATTGAACTAGCAAATCGACTTGAGGAGTAAGAAGTTTCTTTGAGCGACATCTTTTCAGAGGAACTTTGTTCCAAATCAGTTGAACCTGTGTTCTGCAACTCCTCCTGGAGATCCCAAGTAGCCAGCAGGGACTGTAAGGCGCAGTGGAGATCATCTCTGGCAGCCATGAAGTTCTGATCCGTCGGATGATGCAAGGAACTCATCCCATCTTCCTTTTCGGACATGATCAGCTCATCCACAGTCTTGGCCGAGGAAGTGATCTGATCTTTGTAGCTGGTGGCATCGCACTCTTTACCTAAACAAGTGATATAACAGAGGGGCGTCTTAAACTGAGTTCAACTTTAAGCTCAAAGATTTCGCTGTCTTAACAGAGGCACGTTCTGTCAACCTTGCAGAGGGTCACAAAATGACAAGACATTTTTGAAACAAAATCAAGAAAAAAAGAATTGATAGATAAGAAATGGAAAAAATAAATAAGTGAAAAAAATTAATGAATTTAAAAAAAGGCATTAATTCAGGTTCAGTGGGGAGTCGGGATGTAATTTTTCAGAAATGCAGAAAAAAATACTGTGGAAATATAGAAATTAGTATAAAAATAAATAAAGGAAGGAATAAATAATATATAAATATAAAAGCATGCATAAATGGAGAAACACATTTATAAAAACAATGAAAATAGGGTAATAACAGAATTCTACCATATAATTAATTACTTATTAATTTGTTTTTATTTCCGCATGTATTTATTTATCTATCTAAAAAACTATTTGAAACAAAATCAAGAAAAAAAGATTTGATAAATGAAGAAATGGAAAAAATAAATAAGTGAAAAAAATTAATGAATTAAAAAAAAAGGCATTAATTCAGGTTCAGTGGGGAGTCGGGATGTAATTTTTCAGAAATGCAGAAAAAAATACTGTGGAAATATAGAAATTAGTATAAAAATAAATAAATGAAGGAATAAATAATATATAAATATAAAAGCATGCATAAATGGAGAAACACATTTATAAAAACAATGAAAATAGGGTAATAACAGAATTCTACCATATAATTATTTACTTATTAATTTGTTTTTATTTCCGCATGTATTTATTTATCTATCTAAAAAACTATTTGAAACAAAATCAAGAAAAGAAGATTTGATAAATGAAGAAATGGAAAAAATAAATAAGTGAAAAAAATTAATGAATAAAAAAAGGGATTAATCAAGGTTCAGTGGGCAGTTGGGATGTAATTTTTCAGAAATGCAGAAAAAAATACTGTGGAAATATAGAAATTAGTTAAAAATAATAATAAATGAAGGAATAAATAATATATAAATATAAAAGCATACATAAATGGGGAAATACATTTATAAAAAAATGAAAATAGGGTAATAACAGAATTCTACCATATAATTATTTACTTATTCATTTGTTTTTATTTCCGCATTTATTTATTCATCTATCTAAAGGACAAACAAGTGAACCATCTTACCTCGCAGAGTGCTGGACAGAGAAGAGTTCAAGAGTTGGACCTCCTGCTTCAGTTCAAACAGCTTGTTTGCTGCAGATTTGAGTGTCTGCAAGGTCGACTGGTCTTCTTTGGCTTCGTCCACGACCTCAGCTGAATTCTCTCTCTCCTTTATGAGGTTAAAATGAACACAATGTTAAACATTGTCAAATATTACTTAAAGCTGGGTTGCGGGGGCAGCAGCCGGAGCAAGAAGGCCCTGACTTCTCTCTTCCCAGAAATTCCTTCAGCACTTTTGGGAGAAGACAGAGGCGATTCCAGGCTATCTAAGTGACATGGTGTGCAGGTGAGTGTTGAATGAGTGATGCCACTTCATTCAACCCAGTCATTAGCAAAATGGCTGCCCATGGGCCAAGTGCAAAGAGATAAGCCTGAGCCATAAAGGCTGAGTGGCGACCTGTCGTGTCAGTGTCAGACAAAAGGCTGTTTTTAGCCCTGCAACATCCATCTTAGCACTGCGAGCTTAAGGGTCCCTTTCTATTGCGGTTCGCCCATCACAACATCCAAATATTGAATACAGATGTTCATCCAGAAATCTCCAGTCACAGTACATTTCTGCCAACTGCGGTATTAGACTTTATTAAACACAGACTTCAGGGCGCATCAGGGATTATAATCTTGGAAGCCACGCATTGATCTTGAATCACATGACATAATACAGAGCTGTTGAAGACGGTGTTTTCTAGCAGCCTGTTCTAGGTAATTATAACCAGAAGAGAAAGGGCAAATGTGGCAAATTACCAATCTGTAAATAAACCTCATGTTGTCCTGTGCGGACAAACTCACCATGAGCAGGTGATGCATGTAGTTCTGCAAAGAACGAGCCAAATCCAATGTTTTTGATTTCAGGGATTTGAGGATCTGTGGACACCAAGAACAGGATTTCAACACTGTACTAACCACATTATTAAATAAAGTTCTCTTGAGAGAAAAAGCAGCAAACTCGTACGGGATTCCTTGGATACGCCAGCTGAGCCTCCCGCAGCATTTCCCTGGTGACTCCGAGGTTGTCCTCCAAGAGTGAGCAGACGCCTTTATTCACTCCATTTTGAAGATTCACAATGACCGATGGCTGAAAGACATTCTAGAGTTTAAACTGAACTGAAATCAAATTCATTGCACAGCAGAATACCTATAAGCATGTGAGCACACACACACGCGTTTGACATTCTATCCTTGTGGTGGCATTGTGAGGTTTCCCATTGCCATAATGCTTCTCCCAGCCTAACCCCTAAACCTAACCATCCAAAACACATGGCTAACCACAACCAGGACTCGGAACCAAACTGAAACCTAGTTATAATGACCCAGTTATTTTGAAGTCTTCATCCTCAAATTGAGGCTTAACCTAATGGGGATCTGCCAAATGTCCCCACAATGTCATAAGGTCTTCACAAGGATAGTGCTTGTCCCCATAAAGTAGGGTAAACAAAATACACTGACGTTTGACTTCCTATCTCAGTGAGGACTGTCATTGACATGCATTAACATGATGCTTTGCCCAGCCTCTCACCCTAAACCTAACCAAAGCAAATGGCTAAACTTAACCTTTACGCTTAACCAAACTAAAACACAATTGACAAAGTGAGGACCGGACAAAATGTCCAGAAGTAAGTAAATGTCATAGAGTAAAGTACAAGAACACACACACACACACACGTTTGTATTGCTATCCCCATGGGGATATTGGGATGTTTCTCATGGACATAATGCTTTCCCCAGCCTCTTACCATAAACATAACCATCCAAAACAAATGGCTCACCTTAACCTAACCATCACAAACCTGAACCTAATTATAATGACCCAGTTATTTTGAAGTTTTTCATCCTCAAATTGAGGTTTGGACCCGTGGGCACCGGCAAAAGGTCCCCACAAGGATAGTGTGTTGTCAGGAATTGGTCCCCACAAGACAGTATAAACAAGCAGGCACATTTTGACTAAATAAATTACAGAGAATAATATATAAATTACAGATTAATAACAGATTTAAAAAACAGATTAATGGCACAAGCGTCTGATCAAGTCCCGTCTCAAAATTGTCAAAAACATGCAGGTAAATAAAAGCCCTTACAATGTAATGTTTTATGCCAAAACCCCACAAATATTTCATTCTGTATTGACAATCGGAGGCCTGAAGAGCTACTGTAGTATTAACAGCAGTGCTACCTTGCCCATGGCCTGGGCGCCCAGCTCCAGCGCGTTGAGCTGCGTGGATGTCACCGCTGCCAAGTGGCCGAGCGTCAGCATGAGCGCGTCCGCGCACTGGCCGCTCTTCCGCCGTGCCTCCGTCACCATGGATGTGATTTCAGACTCGCAGCCCTGCAGACAAGTTTCATCTCAGTTGAGCGTTGGGTCAGCGCTGGGCCGCTAAAACCGCAGGAATTATTTACGAGTGCAATCAATGCAAAGCAACCAAAACGCCCTCTGAAGTAAATTAATGAAATTGAGAGTGGGGGTTAAAATCTGTTTAGGTGCCAGGGCGGCGGAGGAATCCTGATTTTTGTTTCCATATATTCATGTTCTGTTTGGTGCTCAAGGTTGAGAATTCCCCTTGCTCGGCCATTTCCATAGACAGAGCTGAAACAGCTCACAGCTACGAGCCGTCAATCAATTCCTCGCATTCTGATGAGCAGCAGCATGTCAAAGCTGTGTCCAGTCTTTCTTTATCGTGGCTTTTTAAACACAACGTTTTGTGGTCAGAGCAGAAGATTAGGTTTGTGTTCACCTGAATTAACAGCTGAAGGAGCCCCCCCATCTTCTTAACTTGGCCCTTGAGGTCCTCTGCGAGCGTGTAGAGCAAACCAGAGGACGGTTTCACGCTGGTTAACCACTGCAGGAGGACAAAAACTCCACTCTCCACAGCAGCGCTGGCCTTGATAAGCTGAGTTTGAGACTGGGTGCTGCAAACAAACACTGACGGAAAAGAATACTGGAGTTAGGAATCACACCAGCGTTATCACAATGATGAAAACTAAAAAAAAAAAACGCATGTGTCACAGTAGCGTGACTGTGGGATCCAGTCTGGGATACACAAAAGCCTCTGACGTATGATGAAAACGTGGCTTATCAATTCAGGCCACCTGCTCTCTCTCTCTCTTCATCTGCCTTGTTTGTGTAGTTTGTGTCACTTCATTCTTCAGTTGATTTATATGGTTTCTATACTTGCCAAACACTGGCGGTTTGCACATTCCTGGACTGAGCTGAATAAATTGATACCAAAAGTAGAACAATAGGGTCATTGAGTTTAGTCATCCTCTCACCATGGAGGAAGAAGGCTGTTTCACTGCAAGAGTCCACTACTTACTAGGAGAATGACTGGTTGGAAGTCTTCAAAGTGTACTGTTCCTACAGTATAATGTACAGTGTGGGCCACCCACACGTATAGAGTCCACAACCCTACGATGATCAGCAGCCAGCGAGAATGATGGCTTGTGCTTTGTTTGGCAGCAGATGTATTAACCAGCAATAAGCAACAAGTTTCAATGGGGAGTCTCACCATTTTCCTGGCTCTCATCATCCAAATGATCATAATCGCTGGATATGGTTTGGATGGCGGTGTACACCAGGTACATGTCAGAGGCCAGCCTGTCAGCTAAGCTCTCCTCGGCGCTCCTGCTACTACGCAGACGAGCCAACGATTGGCTGACAAGATCCTTGCAGATGCCAGGCATGGCAGAGTCGGTGGCGCTGGAATGTGTCGAGGGCGGTTTATTGACCCCCATTAAACCTGAAAAACACAGTTTTAGCATAATGAAAGAGAGAGTGTTATTTCTGAGCCCATTGATTGTGAAAAATAATGATTATTTAAGTGAGACGTAAGGACAACTGACCCGTCGTTTGAGAAGCTTCCTTGTTTAAGCTCTGGATTGGATGGACCCGAATTTCATAAAGACGCCCAGAAATTCGCCTGCTCTTCAACAAACTTCTGCTCCTGTCAAAAAATAAAAATATATCAAAATAAATAAATAAAAACATGCAAGAAATACTATCATTTAAATTAAAATCTGAGCAAAGAATTGAACTCAGCCATCACTTTCACATGCACATATAGTTGGCCTTTTCTTTGAATGTTTCTCATCAGAGGTGGCTGCAGCAAGTCACACATACCCACTTCAAATGAAACGTCCATCAATCGCTTTTTTCTCTTTTTTTGTCTTCTTCTGTGACATTATTCTTCCACCATTCTTCTGCAACATTCATCTTCTTCAACGTTCTTCAGTGAATTTTTTTCTTCCACAATCATCTTTTCCGTCACTTTTCTTTTTCTTAAACATTTTTCTTCTTCGATGTTCACCAAGTCCTCTTTTTCAACATTGTTCTTCTACCTCAACATTATTGTTTCTACATCAGCAATCTTTTTCTTCAACATTGAAGCTATTCGACATTCTTCTTCTTCAACATTCTCCTTCTTCTCTCAGGATCTTCATTGCTGACTCTCCAAACACAGCTATTGAGAAGCTGTCCAATAAGCTTCCCTCTCACTGTTCTGTCACACATCACTCCAGTCAGTCACTATTATTCAGCTAACTGTCTTCTCCAAAAACATAAATCACTCTTCATTGCAAAAACATCTACTGAACACAAGTATAATTTGTCTCCCACATGAGATTGGTTCAATTCATGCATGTTGTGAAGACCTGTTAACCGAAATAAAACGTCTGCTTTCTTTCAGTTTGTAAATGAAAACCTTTGAGCAAAATGTGTTTATATGGAGCAACTTTCCACCAGCTAGCCTCTTGACAAAAAGCAGAGGTGTTAGCTCAATGAAAAAAAGAAAACAGTAGTGATGGAAGGGAACAAGCTTGGTGCCATGTTTCGTTTGGCCAGTGCGTGTAGCACTGCCTCTAGCATGCTTGACAGGGAAAACAATCACAGGGGAAAATGTTTGGATTTCTGCATGTACCACAGAAGCTCTGGGAATGCGTGTGTGTCTTGGATTTTAAATCTAAATCACAAGGACTCCTGGTCCACGCGGAAATAAAACTTAAAACACGGAGCGACTATAAAGTAGGGAAGTATTTGATGTGACGCATACTTGTGTCAGATTTGCATTATAAAAGAGGGATGTGTTGAGTTGTTAAAAAAGAAAGGCCAAGGACCTTTCAATGTTTGAAACTGAAGGTGAATAAAAAGATTTATAAGCGGCTTTGTGGGAGCGTCTGTTTTCTTTCTCCTGCTGCTGTGACAGAAGAAAAGCTCTTTTCCCAGGTCAATTTTTATTTCCTGCACTCACCTGTGGCCAAGCGCTCTCGACCGTGACATAAACAGTCACGGCTTGAACAAAGGCAATAATGTTAAAGTTGGTCATTCAGTCCACGACAAAGTGAGTTTCGGAGGAACTTAAAAAATGTTTTATTTACTAACCAAAGCTGGGCACTTTAAGAAAGACCATCATGAGCCCACATCTTCATTTAAAGTCCAGAGATAATTAACTTACAGAGCTGGCGTGTAAACAGAAAGGGAAGTGAAGGAGACCAACGTCGGATAATTACCTTCGACGGGAGAGGGAAGATGTGGAAGCAGAGGAAGCCGATATATCTTGCTCCCACTCATCACCAGGGTCATAAAACACATCGTCGTCTTTAGAAGTGGAATCGCCCTGCAAGGAGTAAATCAACGCTGACACGGCCGATCTCATTTTGTCAACTTCAGAAAAAAGAAGAGCAAATAAGAAGTGCCAAAGGGATTTTACCTTGAGCGAGGGGTATTGGGCATTAAATTAAGTGACTGGGATGTAAAATTATGATTGTGATTTATATTCAGCTGGGAGGAACAAAGGACAGCATTGTTCAAATGGCAGTGTGCAGCGGACATTAACACAGCTAGAAATACAGGAAGTGATTTTGAACCAATGGAGCCAATGGTTGTTCAGGAAACTCCTCTTTACTCTTTACAAGCAACTCTCTTTTCTGCATACACCTTTTCCCAGCTGCTGGGACGAAAGGCGAAGGACATCCAGAAAAGGTCGCCTGTCCAGGCTCGTACAACCAAACAAATGCACACGCACGCACAATGACTATAGAGACTATAAAGTTATGAAGAGAGAGGTTACCGGGTACAGTGAGGTATATGGACATGTAGGGAAGTTTTTTTATTTATGTATTTATTTATTTATTTTTAAGAACCAAAGATACCATGGGGTTAGGGTTTTGGAAAAGGACAACTAGATATTGAAACCTATACTCATACATACCTAACCTATACATACTATACTTAGGTTATAAAGTATGTCACAAATCCAACCTGTTCCAGCTCCCTCATGGCTGCCATGTTGTTCTGGAATTTATCCAGACTCCAAAATGTCGAGATGCCCAATTTGGTGTTTTGGACGCGGACCTGGAGTGCATCTTGGCCTTCTGGTTTGTCTTCAGTAGGACTCTCGTGTCTTAAAGTGGATAAAGATGTTGTTGAACACACTGAATCCCTTGAGAACATTAGACTGATGAAGGGTAACAGATGTGTAACCTTTCATATTTACCTGCTGAAAACAGTCTTCTTCTTGAGTTTAGCACTGATTTTGTTGGCCTCTTCGATCATCAAGGAAAGTTTCATGGCATCCCACTGAGAACAAGCTGAAACCAAGAGATGAATATGCATCAATAACCTCCACAGCAGGATTTTATTTTCTTGAATAAGCTCCTAACTGCAGCCCTCTTGACTATGAAAAACCTTTAAGGGCTCCCCTGAAATCTTATGGGTCTTTCTTGCATTTCCCCCAATTGTTGCCGCAGCAACTGAAGTGTCATTTTTGTTGTTTGGGGGTTCTTGAGCAGCAAATGAGGGTCTCCACTGAAATGACTGAATGACTGAAGCCTTATTATTTTTTAGTGTAACCGTGTGAGTCTGGGTGGAGACCACTACTTTCGTACCATACCCTTCACCATACCCTGTCTTGACCATCTCCTCTGGCCACATAATCCTCTTCATCTTCCTCTCCTTTTCTACATCTCACATTCTTGATCCAACAGTGAGTTGCCTCCTCACATGCCCATCCAAACCATCCAAAGTCCCAGACTTGGTCTACAACCTTTTCTACATGGCAGGCCTCACTACTGTCCTAAGACAGCTTCCACATAATTTCAGCTGCATCTGTCACAGAGCACCCTTGAGAGTTGGCTGCACCCTGCCTGCACTCTCCTCTTCGCCTTCTTTAACATCTGTCCTCTACTCTGTAAGACAGATCCCAGATATTGTTTACACTACATCAGCATTTTCACTCCTCCACCCTTAAAATCACAACACATCATCACAACAGTTAAATTATAGCTCTGTGTGATCTAGACCACACTTTCCCAAAGATTTGTCAAAAAATGTGACATTAACATGATTCACTTCTGTAGAGCATCACTAGCATTCTGGCAATACTATCATTTCAGGTAATCAGTCTGTCATTTGACTTCAAATAAAGATAGAAAATTTGGAATTAAGAAAGAATTGAATTCAACAAGAACAATTTAATTCAAATAATTGATAATAAATCTCTTCTGGTGTTGCTGAAGGGCAGGTAGTAAAAGTATATGAGCTCTAACATTTTGTGCAAGTTCAAAAAGACAAAAACATTTTGAAGTTGAAGAAGAGCGTACAGGCAGGGAGGAGACGACTAAGAGGAGTGACTTGTGAAAGAACTGTGGTCACTGCCATTTAACGGTAAAGGAAATGCGATGATACCGGCGACTGACGCTCTCTCGTTTGACGTGTGTCAAGCGCCTTAGTCGACATTGCTCTCATTTGAATTGTCCGGATTTTGCCTGTGCCTAGTGATGTTTCATGAAACAGTGTCCTGGTTCTCAGAACCCACTAGATGGCTCTCTCTGCTCTGAAATCTTTGAATTTGAACAACCGGTTCAACAAAACATTTCTGAACAGAGAGTGCTGCCTAACCCTCTGAAAATAATATATTTCATGAGGCCTCATCAGCCCACCACTACCAACAGTGCTGAGCAAGGCATTTTCACATGCTTTATGTGTCTACCTTTACTGTTGCTGATGTTCGAGTCCCTCCCATATAACCACGCCCTTTATTAAGATGCTTTCCACTGAAACTTAAATCACCCTCCACGTCTCAGTTTTTAGTTATTGTTTTTAAATGTATACAATTTATGTCTAACTGACTCACTAGCATAAATAAATAGATTTTTGTAAATCTCTATTCCACATACTCTTTTCAACTTCTGCCCCAGGATGTCCATCAGCTCACGTCTCATTCGACTCACTAAGAGAGTGATTTTTAGTTAAACAAAATGTTAAATTATGAGGATGAGGGACAAAGAGGACATCTTTTATGTTTTACTATAGACAGGGAGAGGCTCATATGCTACACACTCTGCAGAGGCAAGCGGTTTCCCAGAGACAGATGTTAATGCCGTGTGTAAATACAAGTGGTCATGTTTTATTCTTCACAGGGCGTTTCTGTTTAATCCTGCTCACCATTTCTCGGAGCGTTCACTTCTCTCATCGCCCTCTTCTTCTGAATGTCCTCCAGCTCTTTGCTGATCTTTTTCTTCTCTGCTTCCAGAGCATCAACAATCTTCGCCTGACACACACGGCGCTCTTCCATTGCCTGAGCGAAAACATTAAGTACACAATATTAAAATCATCGGGCCGAAGCAGGCGAGCTCCAAACTTTAGCCCAAACGCTCCATCTTTTTGGTCACCGGATTTATTGAAGACTATATGTATGATTTATATAATTTTCAGTCCAAGAAAAGTAAAGGGTTTCTTTTGAATATAAATGCTTTCTCTTTCATAAACATCACCACGGTACCACCCAGTATGGATCCATGACTACCAGCCGCTTCTACTGTAGCCAAATGAGAACAGTTTCCAAAGTAACATTTGCCTGAGAAAAAAAAAATCTGGATTTCTTCAGTATAGTTTCCAAAACGCTCCAACTCCATATGGAACATTAAAAGTGAGTTCAGAAAAATGTCTCCCCGCACTTGGCCGTGTTTATCATCCTCATGTGTGCTTGGCACTGAGGTGGCCATTTTTCCACATTTCAAAATGGAACGATTCCAGTCCAACTTTCCACCTTCCTGTAAAGCAAAGTTTAAACATTTCAGAACACTCTGGGTGCTGACCTGCGCCTCCATATGTAGGCGGAGGCGTTTTTTGTGGCTGTCCACTTCCTGCTCCAGCTCCAACTTTGCCATCTTCAGTTCTTCCATCTGACTGGCCACCCGCTGCTGCTGGAGCTCCTGCAGACGCTTACGCTCATTTTCCTGGTTCTGAATGAAAGACGTTCTGGGTCTCAGTCGAGAACAAGCTAAACAGTGCAAAACATGCAAACAACACAATGACAAACGTGAGTTACGATACTCGAGCTGAGACCTGGAGTGAAAGGTTAATGAAAAGGCAAACAACATTTAATCTAACTGCATCCACATCACAGAGCAGCCTCCAGTGCTGGAGTCAGAGACAACAGTTATAAAAGCGGAATACAAAAACAGTCCGACGGAGTGGAGGGGACTTTTTTTGCTGCACAACTGCATGGTATTCTAGGTTTACCTCAAATGAAATGCAAACAAATCCACTCAACAATGAAGACAGGCCATATGAAAGACAGCTAGACCCACTGACTTTTCAGGATGGAACATGTCATTTGGACTGAGCATTGAACTCAAGATGTGTAAGTTAAATTATTACTTATGGCAACTGTCAAGGTCTTAGAGCGGAGGTTCTCAGATACAAATCTGGGGCTGCAATGAGCTTTTTCAGTAAGCAAAAGGGCCATTCATTGAAGTAAGCCACATATTGTTTTGAATGACACGTCTTTATCACAGCCATAGTCTCCTGGCTTATTAGAAATAAATGCGAAATTGTCACACAATTCGTTTCTGAATTTTGAATTTGGTAGTGAACACATCATTTCCGTAGAGGAAAGCAGGCTCAATCTGTGTCCCTTATTCAGCAATATATTGAGCTTCGGCCAATCACTATCTAGGTGTTGGTACCTCAGTGTCTCCTCACAGCCTAAGACAGTCGCAGCATGGGTTTGAGTGAGACTGGCGCTGTAAATGTGAAATAACACTCCGAAACTAGCCTTCCAAGAAATAAAACCCTTCTCCAACTCTTTTTCTAATGTAATAATCATCCAATTAATAATATATGTTTTCTATAATAATAGAAAAAAAAGGTTTATTAGCAGGACTGTGATCACTATTGGAGAGATCTTATATTATGTTTGGATTTTTTTTAATTGCACTGACCAGTCAGGAGTTATTGTACTAAGAAGCTTGCTTAACTCCTCAAACATGAGGCAGGGCTCTCTGCTCTGTGTTTGGGCGATCCTAGTGCACAAGTGCATGGGGACAACTGTGTGAGCCTGTAGCCGCGGTTCTCTTCATTCAAATGGTGTGGGACTTTACTCAGGAGAATAAACCTTCGAGGACGGATGGTAATTAAATGTGCATGTCAAATCATGTCGTAGCAGCTCAGAGGCCACAAATAATCAGACCTACGTCTTAGAGGCCAGGTCAAACTATATTTTCTACGGTTTCATATCTTGGTTTTACTTTAAGTGCTTTCCCTCAAGCAAAATATGTTGTCACATGATGAATGACATTTTGGATGAGAATTTAATTTCTCGATGGGGAAAAACAAGCACTTGTTGTTACTCCAATCTCATTAAACACGTGCAAAACATATGAGGTTATTTTTAATAAATGATTTTGGTTGATCTACGTTGACCTTAATTTATGTTTTCCAACCAACAAATACCAGAATGCAAGGCCTTAAGTATTTCGTGAGAAGAATTCTAGGAAGAGACAAATTAAATGTGTCTGCAAATGGGCTTTACAACTCGAGCTTCTTCAATGATGTCACCTTGGAGAGCAGGGGAAAATCTTCTAGTAATAATAAACAAATGGAAAAGGTTTTCTGCACCAGTTCACTCTCCAGGGCCTGAATTCTCTCCTCGTAAAGAGCCCTCTGGTCAGACAACTCCTTCTGGGCGACCTCTTTGGCCATCTGGATTCCCTGCATCATCTCCTCCTTCGCCTTCACTTGGGCCTCTTCAATTTCTGCTTCCAGTCTAGGGAGGAATTTACACAGAGATATTTGAGCAGAGTGACGATGGCAGAGTGAAATTCGTCTCGTGAAACTCACTGAGCTCTTTGAGCAGACAGCAGCTCGTTTTTGGCAAACTCAAAGTCTTTTTGACCGTCGCCTGCGCCGGTCCAGCAGGAAACTCTTTTCCCAGACTGCACCTCGGCTGGGTGGTTGAAACGAAAGTAGTGGTCTCCACCCAGAATCACACGGTCACCCTAAAAAATAATGAGGCTTGATTTCAGTGGAGACACTCATTTGCAGCTCAAAAAACCCAACACAACATAAATAACTCTTCATTATCTTTCCTTGTCACTGCTATCCACATCAGGCTGTAACCATCACCATGTACCTCACTGGTTGTCGTACTCTTCATCGATGCTCATGGTTCAACACACAAACTTCTTCACGTCCCTCTGATATACTCATTTCTGATCTTGCTCTTTCCTCCCACAGTCACATCAAACATAACATTTAAGCACATGAAACACTCACATGATGTAGGACAGTGGTGTCTGAGATCAGATTTCCATTGACAAATGTCTTGGCATTGTCCTTGGGAATGATGCTGACCGTGCCGTTCATATTCGTAATGGTGCTTCATGAAAAGACAGATGAGAAAGTCTGATAGAGATTGGTCTCTATTTCAGTGTTTTGCGAATTTATCTCACCAGTGTTGATCAGCAATCAGGGCTCCACTCAACTGGATGTCATGACTGGACTCACTCTTCAGTTTGCCCACTGTGGTTCGACCCTCCTTGATCATGTACAGAAGCATTTCAGAAAGCTGAGGGTCCTCATTCAGGTTGACAAGATTGGGGAGGCGATTATCCACTTTAAAGGTAACACCAGCTTTCTGAGGAGATAGATAAAAAAATAATACTTTCAAGAGTTGCCAGGAAAAGCAACACATAAATAGTGCTGGTCTGAAAAAGCATAAAAGCCACCTGCAGCTCTTTAGTCTCTTCTCGTTTGCGAATTTCTGCTTGTTCCAGTTTCTCTTTCCAGGCTCTGTATTATGACATATTAAAAGATACATTTGTTGTATGTTGAAAACATCATAAAAGGAGAGTGACATTTGCAGTGAAGAAACTATTTGTTTGAACATATATTATTGAAACAAGGAAGGAAAAAACATGAAGTTATTGTTGTGATTTTCACCTGTTGGCCTCGAGCATTTCTCTTTCTTGCTGGCAAAGCCTGTTCTTAAGGGTGGTGATCTCCTGTTGAAAGAGTCGGACACGCTCTGGTTCGATGCCCTGAGCGCTCATCTGAGCCGCTCTCAGCTTCTCCACCTCTGCCTTCAGTTCTGTGAAACAAACAGATGTTTAAAATCGTCTCATCCAAATCTAAAATTCCAAGAGGCCAGATGACATCACATAACTATTGTAAGGGAGCAGCCCAAGTTTTGGAAATGCGATGAGTTAAAGTGATAATGATTTTATATTTTTGAAGAGAAAAATGACATGAAAGGTCCTTTTGTTGTCATTAAAAGTTTTAATATGATGTACATGGGGTGCCAGATTAACCAAATAAAGAATCAAAAGAACATTACGAAAAAATATATACATAATAATTTCATTGAATAACCTACATTAAAAAAAATAAGGATATAGAAAGCCCTGACAAAAAATATAAATAACAGAAAAAGTACATATTTGATCAAAATATGTCTCAGAGGAAATATTATATTCTTAATGACTAAAGACATTCGTCATTATTTGATGTTTGCATTGCTTTGAATTGCATAAATGAAACAAAGATTTAAAAAAGGAGAAATGAATCGTGAAACTGGGGAACAGGCAGCTAAACTAAGAAGCTGTAAAAAAGACAGAACATAGGTAGGTAAATGACTATATTGAAATTGGACTTAGAATGGCCTATAGTAATAGTAGGTCAGTCAACAGGGATATGATCTGATCAGACTGAGGATGCATCAGTGATAAACTTATTTATGTCACAGCATTCAAACGGTAACTGTTCTTAACTACGGAGGGTGGAAGGCAATACACAGCAAGAGCTCCCCCGTGTGTTGAACCTGCTAAACTACATCTCGCTCAGCCAATAAAAAAATCATACTTGCATGACAGTGATCCGACATGTGCAGCTGACAGTGCATAAATATAGCCTGGAGGCAAGGTTAGGGCCAGGACTTAATTGAAGTAGGAAGGGGATGAGCTGGTGATAGATAGACGGGCAGACAGGAGGGCATGATAACTGGAGAGGCAGTCGCACCAGAGTGAGGTGGACGGTGAAGACAGAAATTGACTCATGGAGAAGGAGCGAACCTCGGAAACTGACATCAATATTCAAAGAGAATTAAGAGTGAAATGAAAATATCACGTTTAAATTGCTGGTATGATTGAACTAAAAGCACTAATTTGACTTTTCAGAGACGACACACATCTGTTTTTTTTAAACCTCATTCAGCAGCGTGGTGTTCATGAAAAATTCACTCTGGAGCTCATTTATTTGTAAGTTTGGGATGAATCAAGTATGTAATTTTAATACTGATAGTCAGTAAAGTTTCTAAAGTGGATGTTACACTTTTTTGTTTGGAGAGAATTTCTGCACAACTGGACGATATCCAGCTGAATGTTAAAGCCGCCCAGGAGCCAGACTGAAAAGGGCGCTTCGTGGAACGCACACCTGCAGCCACGTGAGGGTCATTTGTTTCTTTTTGACAAAGAAAAACTTTATTGATTTCTTTTGAAGAGAGAGGACAGATGTCCCACAGTCTGAAATATGAAAAAAAAATATGCATAGACCTTCAAGAGAAACTTCTATCGAGTTAGAAACTCAAGGTGAGCTCAACTCTTAGAGATGAAAAGAACATAAAGGAGGCTGTCCTTTTTCACAGTTGAGTGATTGGCAGCTGCAGTTCCATGAACAAATCAAACAAACAGGACAAAAGGAGCCAGTGCTTTTTTTCCCACTGACCTCTTATGAGCTTGGCGCTGGTGTCCTCGTTGACTTTTGCCACGTTTATTATGGTCCTGGCCTGCTGAGCATAGCGAAGTGTACTCAGGCTTTCTTCCATGTTGCTGCCAGCCGGGCTCAACGTGGCGATCATGGCGGTCTTGGAGTTACCGCCCAGGCTTTCCTTCAACAACCTAAGAAAGACAAGGAACAGATTGAGGAATACGAGGACCTGAGGCACAGCATTACACTGTTGGCAGGGTCCATATCCACAAGGTAGTTAAAGGTCATCAATGGGTTGCCGTCCATTTGACGAAAACTGTAAATTGCTTTTGGAATTTAAAAACACAAGCCTTGCAGAGGCAGGCAAACCTGCAAATTCTCTGTTACTTTATAAGCACGGGTTATAACATCAACAGGCTTGTTCCAAAGTTGCCTGATCAGAATCCACCCGTCCCACCATACCGCTAGGGGTGTAATATAGGCACACTCAAATATCGTGATACTTGACGGTACGACAATGTATCAATATTTTAATTCCACAGCCAATAATTGTTATATAAATACTTTGTATTTTTTTGTATGTTTGTAAGACCCTAGTTCACAAACAACATGATATATCACTGTACAGCATTGCAATATATAGTGTTATACTGTATCATCCCTCCTGTATCGGAATCGCCAGATTCCTGACAGAGATGTACTCACTCAGGTCCTCACATGACCGGGTCTATCACAAGGAACTGTAGTATCTATTTATTGAATATCAATATCAATCTATCAATACTTTCTCGTGCCCCAGTTGTCAACCTGAAACATGCCTAAAGTCCAATCCCATTCTTCTGGTGACACACCTTTCTTCATCACTATTCCATCGCCAAATTGTTCCCACCGCTATATTTCGCAGGCTGTGTGCTGCCTTTGATATGGAGCATGACACAGTGAGTTTGAAGAATGCATATAGAATAAGGATAAATAAATAAAAATATAATAAACTACCAAATAATTATGGGGAATAGACAACAAAAAGCTGAAATCTCACCATGTAAGAACAGACTCCCTGTACGGAGTGAAGACCTTCTTCCTGCTCAGCGCTTGCTCTGACAGAGCGGAGATGACTTTTCCCAGAGTGAGCAGGGACTTGTTGATGCTCGCTCCTTCCTTTTATGAAAGTTATTCCAACAAGGTTGTTAATTAATTCACAAAAGCACTGATTCATTTTTTCACATTTCAGACAAATAAAAACAGACTTCATTTTGTAAAAATTGAGGTTGGACTGTTGCGTTGTGGACTTGTTCGCTGTTAAATGAAGCTCAGGAGCCAAACTTTCCCTCGGATTCAACTGAGTCAACGTGAAGCAGCTGGGCAAATAGCTCCGTTGGAAGTGGTTATTTCCAGATTCAGAGCGTTACCCCAAAACACAATAACAACATCTGGGCGCTGCCACAAAACATGTACAAAGGAATACATTGTTCGAAGAGGGCAGAGTGAGCACGAGGATTCCCATGTCACTTTCAATTGGAGTCTGCTGCATGAAAGCTTTGCTTCAAGAGAGCTTTTACAGACATCAATCTGATTTTGATCAAATAAGAGTTGAACTGAAAAAGCAATGTATTTATTTTAATAAGCAAAAGTAAAGAAAGAAAGAAAAAGGAAAGAGCTGAGTGTTCGTACTCTGAGTCGGTCCCCGCTGGTCTGTGCCGAGTTACAACGCTCGCTCCCTGCCAAGTCCACCAAGTTAATCCGGCTGGTTATACTGTGGTCGTGCTCCTCGCCCTCCACATACTCTGTCTGAAACGCATGTCAGATGCTGAGCAACTGAAAACAGCCAAAGTAATAATGGAGGATGTGAGGTGCTGGTCGTTAAAAAAGAAAATACCTTAGTTTGGGTCATAACTAGCGTGAAGACGGAGTGTGATCTGGAGCTTTTGTCGTTCATTCCTGTGGCAGCTGTGGCTCTCTGTTTGTTTCCCAGCTCTAGCCATCCCTGGAAGAAAGAAACAAAGTGAATAATGTGGGGAAACACACTGGATACATTACACAACGTAAGACAATACATCAATCAGCAGACTGCGGTGTGTCACAGAGAATCCGCCAAACGGGGAGGGGAGATCACGTGGGTCAGAGGATCGACAAGGTGCAAGTAAGGGCAACTCTGAAGAGGATGAAGGGCGGGGAAATACAATTGGAGAGAAGCAGATGATCTCTGGCCAGTCTATTTAACAGATTCTTTTAGAGGAGGATTCAGATAAAAGAAAACGACCAATGAGGCTCAAGGAGGCTGTGAATGAGGACATGAAGATGACAGGTATAACAAGAAAGGATGGTCAAGATAGGTCAGAGTGGAGGAGTTGGACTTGCCGAGGGACCTGATAGCTAACTGTTAGTCCCACTATTTTCACCTTAAAGTTGGTGTTCTTATTGTCGCAAGATGTTAAGCATACATTTAAACGCACCACACACAAAGAGGACAAAAAAAATCAAATTTAAGTTACGTGTCTCGGTTCAGCGCTTTTGATAGCATTGTTGCAGTGAGAAAAATAATTTGACACCCTTTAGAATGAAAATTGCACCTTAAAAATGGGAAAGAACATTTGAAACTATGTTGATAAGTGACAGATGGTTATCATTCATGTAAAAAAAAAAAAAACACTGACAATAATAATTACGTAAGTAGTAATCTTACCTTGATGTCGTTGTAAGAAGCAACAACATTCCTGTAAGAAATAAAGCATTGTTTTGCAAAATGTGATGGCTTTAAAGCAGAAAATTATTTTATCTTATTGAATTAAATAAGCATACGCAGACAGCTCAGCAACATATGGTCCGTGGACAGGATGTTCTCGCACTCTCAACTGTAAAATTAAAATTTAGAAATGTTGTGTTAGCGCAGACTTCTGCATGGAAGTTGTGCAACCATAATTTGCACTTACAGGCATCCTCCTCTGGTTGGGTTCATCCCTGGTCACCAGGAGGTCGTGGATTTTCTCATTATAAACTTCAAAGTAGCTCATCTCAACATGACATTTTACCTGGAAAACACCATACCATGTGGAAAAGGAACACAAAACTACACTTTCATCATGCAATATGAAGCATCAACTGCATGTAGAAAGTGTGGCGAGACATTCTGTGCTCAGAATGAGAGCACATGTTATCAATATTAAGTAATAACTATTTGACATATCGTGAATACAATGAATATCGTATTCGCATAACCCAACTAATACAAGCAAAAAAGTACATTTAGATCAACATTTTTGTCTGAACTTAAAAATCAAACAGGCAATAATTATGCTTATTGTCATTTGTTTATTTTTTACATTGAGTGTAGTTGAGCAACATATTAATATTATAAGTCCTTCAATCCATACACGTATTTTACCTCATCAGTCTGCATAGAGGCAAGTTTGGAAAACATCTCCTGGCAGAAACGGGGTATAACTCCAGCCTCTTCTCCAAAGCCCATCATCCTGCAAAAAGAAGACCAGGTCAAAGCACGTCGGGATCAACAGCAGCAAAAACCAATGGACTCACGTGTATGATTTGCCGGAACCCGTTTGTCCGTAAGCAAACAGGCAGGTGTTGAATCCCTCGAAGGCCCGGTGGAGCAGTGGCTTGGCCAGTGTGTCGTACACAGTTTTCTGACTGGCAAAAGCGTCATCTGTCTTGTCCACAGAGCAGAAGGAGAAATCATAGGTAAAGGAATGGGTTTGTTTAGAGACAGGGTGCTGGACGACAGTCTCCTGGCCGTTCATGAAGATCACTTGAACAGCCTTTTCTGCCATCTCCCTGCAAAAAAAGAAAGATCTGTGTGAACAAAATGCTTAAAAACTGTGCTTTAATAATGTGTTTGACTTCACAATATGAGTATAAATGGTGATGAAGCTTCATTTTTAAATGGAGCGCCACTTTTAGAGCTGCGAAAATGAAGCCTCATTGGCATCACTTATGGAAAAAAAATCTTTCTCTGTCTAACTTGCATGTGAAGTCCAAGTGATGTCTTCATTGTACAGTCACTTACCTTCCATTAAAGGGACGCACACGTACTGCCACAGTCACAGCACTGTTCTCCATCTTTAATGAGTCCTGGACCTTCACAGCCTCACTGCTCTTGGACTGGGACTCCTGGGGTGGTTGAGTGTTGGATGAAATCCTGGTCACTTCTCTGTTTGTAGAACCGAGTTTGACCAGCGGGGCTGTGTTTGTCTTGGTCCCACTCGTCTTGACACCTCGGGGTGCAGGGACAGGTCGAACCTCCACAAGCTGCTGCACTCTGGATTTGGATCTTTCAAGACTCGCAGATTTAGCTACGACTAGTTTAGGGGCTTCTTTGGCGGTCAATTTTTCAAACACGTCTCTTTTGGCTGCAATTCTCCCGAACTGGGTCTGTTTGGTGGGGGTCTTAAACGTGTCCTCCGCTTGTTGCTTACCTGTGCAGGTGTGCGAGGACGAGGATGGCGTTTGAGAGTGACCCACGTGACTTTTAGTGTCTTTCCCTTTTGTGTCCCTCAAACTCGCGGAGCGGTATACGCTCGGAACCCGTCCATTTGGCTCACTCAGAACTTTAGACGTCATGTTGGGGCCGTTGACAACATGCGCCGTAGTAGTCCGGTCCGGAATCTTGATTCTTCGCTGCAAGGTCAACCTCTTCTCCGGAGCCGGAGTGATGCTGATCTGAGCGCTGTCAACCACGGTATGCTCACCGGTCTTCCTTCTGGACCTTCTCTGGAGAGTCAGACGAGTTCGCGTGGCACTGTTGGATTTCGTTACAGCAGAGATGACATAGGTCTTGTTCATGTGTCTGCTGGTATCGCTATTCCTGGTGTCTTCACAAGTGGAGTCTGCCGGCGTGTCAGATAACTTCCGGAGCTCCTTGGTCCTGGACGTTGGTGTGGACATCAGGTGGTCGTAATAAGCCGTGTGCTTCCTCGCCTGCACACTGAAGAGCGACATATTGGCCGGATGCTAACAACGATAAATTATAGTATCCGAACGGCAAACACGGACATATAAAAACGCTCTTTAAAAAAAAGCCTTTAGCGCAGCAAACGCACCAGAACCCCGTTAAGTAGCTAAAAATATAAAAATGTGGGTAAATACACAGCCAAGATTCAGGTATAAACAGCAGCTTTGTTTACTGTCGCTTCCGGCTTCACCCGCCTCAATTTCAAACTGCTCGGGTTGGTTCAATCTGATTGGTCCGAATGTCTCTGACGTCAGTATTGGGCGTCAAAACTGATCTATACAAAATGGACGCTAGATGGTAGCAACATGTAATAATCTCCGATTCAAATACTGTAGAGCAGTATAATTCGATCGTCCCTTTTATTTACCTTGTACGAAAACGGAGGTTTAACGGATTTCCTAAACCCCAGAAGCCTCCTCCAGCTCCTTCATTGGGGCATACAAAGGCGTTCTGTCAAGACTCTTCTTCACCGCTCCTCTCCTTGTTAAACTGTTAATGATGAACCCTCAAAAGAACAACAGATGTAGAGCAATTTCACCAGGAAACTACCACAAGTTATGTCTGTTGTAATCCAACTGCGAGGCCAATAAAGATTGATTTCTAGTAGTCAGCACGCCAAAATGGATTACCCAGACTGTAGCCACGGCAATATACAGTAATGGACATCAGAGTACAAAACTTTCTGAAAAACATATATTTGCTCTTTTATTGTGTTTACGTCACATCATTGCTTGGTTGATCACACGACTACAGTCATAAATAAAATGCTTTTACAACATGAGTAGAAAACATTTTTTTTTTTTACCATCAACACAAATCTTTTTTTCGACAGATTCTATTATTTTTTACGGCGATCGTGTTTCCGTATGATGTCCATGAGGTTGACCTTTGTGACCAGTTGGTCGCCTGTCTCTCCCGACTTGGTGTTATATTTGTCCTTCTTCTGCTGCTCGTGTAGATGTGGGGAGTTCAGTAGCTGAGGCGGCAGGATGGATCCAGTTGGTTTGACCCTTTTCACCACATCCAGGAACAGGCGTTTGTTGCTGTTATTGAGGAAAGTGATTGCTGTTCCCCGATGACCTAGTCGGCCAGCTCTGCCAATCTGATGAACAACGTGTGTGATTAAATATGCAACCACAAAAGAGAGTCAAGAAGGAAACACCTACCTGATGGACGTATTCATCCATGGTGTTCGGCATGTCGAAGTTGACCACTAATCTAACGTTTGCCAAATCCAATCCTCGACCAAGAACTCCAGTACTAATGACCACTTCATACTCTCCATCAAGCAGACCCTGAGGACGGACAAAAGAAACATAAAGCACACACACACACCACAACTATAAACACTTTAAGGACAAAAATCTCAACTGCTACAATATTTAAATTCCATTCTGCAGAGAAGTCTCTATATTTGCGTATTTGTTTATGAAACAAAAATACAACCATCAGTATTAGACAAACTATTCAATACCTGAACATGATTCTTAAATGAAGAAAATGAGCATTAACTCAGTGAACCAACAGTAATTCTGGTTGAAAATGACAAAGGAGATCATCTCAGCCTGCTCTTTAAATCTCACCATAAGGATGCGGTTGCGTTCTCGTTGGGTCTTGTCTGAGTGGATCGCAACAGTATTGAGCTCCATCACCGTGGCCACTGCCTCTCGTAAAAGATCAGCTCCCAATTTACAGTCGACAAACACCACAACTGGAGGATGGTACAGTTTGTTGTCCTGTAATTTTTGCAAAGAAAAACACATATTTTAACTTCACAATGCCCAAATAAAAATGAAACAAAGATGGTTAAAGGTTCTAATGATTTCATTGAACATTTATTAACTTATTTGACCCATTTGTTTCAGATCATGATGTAAGAAAGGCAGGGATGTGATATCCAACTCATTGACTTGGTTGTAGAAACATGGAGTTGCCATATTCACATACAGCCCCCTTACTTTTCCACTCCACAATGCAATGGCAATCTAAAATATGGTTGAGATGGTAGAAATGCCTTGGTAGTTCAGACCTTTTTAATCTACATGTATCTAAAAACTCCATGAATTCCATAGTATAATAAACAAGAAAACTATTTATTTAGGTAAGCAGTACAATTGTGCCTGGCGTGAGCTATACATTTTATGTTGAGCATACATATTCTCTTATGCAGTGTATGAACGTACACCTTATACTATTATGTCATACATTGAATGAACTAACAGCACTACACTGATGATTAATCAAAATGTTTAACTAGGGTTAAATAACACAGCCTTTCTAGTTTTCGAAGCATTTTCTTCAGTATAGATGACAAACCTGACTATGCTAGTATATGGCGAACGTTTTCCTCAAAATTGTTTTAACATCGAATGATTTTTACATACTAGATACTGGCTGTGTAATTTGTATTTTTTTAAATTATTTTCTTAAATTACAGGGAAAATATTTTTGTTCTTGCAATACACCCACTAAAATGGGCCCATTGATGCAGTTCTGGATGCTCTACATTGTCCACATTTCAGTTAAATGAAATATGTTTTAAAATAAACAACCTGGGTTGGAATCATTACTTCTCAACAGTAAAAATGACAAAAAAAATACATGTGGAACAACCTACACTTAGGATCTCAAACAGCTTCTTCTTCTTGGACGGCTCCTCCACCCACAGCAGGATCTGCCGGACGTTGGCACACGGCTGGTTCTTCTCTCCAACAATGACACGAACCGGCTCGTGAACTAACTGAGCGGCCGAGTCCTCCGCTCCTTTCGGGATGGTAGCAGATGTCAGCAAGGTCTGGTGCTCAGCAGGGAGATATTCCAGGACTTCATGGACCTGCTGCAGGAAGCCCATCTTCAACATGGTGTCAACCTGCAGATTTCAGACATAAGAACAAGCGGTGTGTTCAACAAATTACTATTATTACAATTTACTATTGTAGTAAAAATTGTTGCTCCTGATTGTCCATCTCTTTACCTAGTGTAACATATATTCTTAGTGCCATGTGGCATCACCTGTTAAAGAAAAAGAGCTCTTCAGTCACCAATGTTTCTTGATGTGCTTTTACAAAGTGATTTATTTTTCCTTTTTATTTGTGTGTACACAAAGAAACAATCAGATCAGAAAGGCCGCCACACAGCATATGCCTCTACTGAGCCCCTCATTTTCACTCCAATTGTGATGTTGAAATTATTGCCCTGAGATGTACTTTATCTATGTCATTCTTGCTGAATATATTGTGAGAGCAAGTGGAAGTGGTTCCATAAACACAAACACACACTTCCAGCAGCAACGTGGGAAGAACAGAGCTGGTGGTGGGACAGGAGGTAACAGAAATTAATGCAGAACTCTTTAGAATGTGTTGTAATCCAAACAAAGTGACAGAACAACCCCAAATTCAAATCACCTGTTCCTGCACTGAATTAAAGTATCTGTCCATCACTTTTTGGTGATGTCGCTCCAAAATGCTGCACTCAGAAAACATTCCAAGGCTATTAGCTGTATTAGTCTAATGTTGAAACATGATTCATACCTCATCGACAACCAAAATCTTCACTTTGCTTAGCTGCACAGCCTTCTGCTTCAAGATCTCAATAAGTCGTCCCGGCGTTGCAATGACAATCTATGTGAAGTTCAGAGAATTAAAAGCACAAAATAACTGCATTTGCATTGTAGAATCTTCACTAGGGGTTAATTTATCATTAAACCAAAACATACATACTTTGATGTTGCGCTTTAAGCGGTGGAGCTGAGGAGGAAGAGGCATCCCGCCAACCAGCAAAGCCGTTCTCATGTTGGGGATGCCAATCACAAGTTCCTTTGCCTGCTTCTCAATCTGAATGGCCAGCTCTCTGGTGGGTGTCAGGACGAGAGCGGCGGGACTGTAGTCACCTTGTGGTACTCTCTGAAGCATAAGTCAAAAAGACTGACATATTTCAGATATTCTACTCACCAAGGTTTGTTTATTAAATGAGAAATATATATATAATTCATCATGCAAACATTAAGATAAAATTACAGTAGACATGTACTTTGACACTGTACCTCTAATGCTCGGATCACAACGGGCAGAAGGAAGGCCATTGTTTTCCCAGAACCTGTGTCGGCACTAGCGATGACATCTCTCCTGCTGAGTCCAATGGGTATCATCTGCATCTGAACTGGCGTTGGAGACTTGTAGTTGGCTGCTTTCAAGTTTTTATTCAGGATGGCAGGGAAGCCACAGTGTTCAAACTCTATGATGGGTCGTTTTACATCTTTTCCGACAGTTTCAATGCCGAGTTCGGTTTTAACCCTTTGTATCTGCTCGTCCGAGAGTCCATATATGAATGGATCTTCCTTGTACGAATATTCCGGTTCAATGTCCTTTGATAAACCTATCATGGATGACGGAAGTTGAGAATTTGTTTCTTCTTCCAACTTTCGGTTGAACAGTTCTGCTCCGGTGCTCAGACACATTTGGGCCAGGTGAGCGGCTTTGCACTCAAGACTGCAAACGTCATTGTCAGTGCGGTCACAAATATACTCCCCATAGCGACCACACATCACACAGATGGGCTCCCCTGGCTCCGGCCATCTCTGGTGCTTTTTAAATGATTTTACTGGCTCCTCCTCTTCATCTGTATCTTCCGAGGGAGACTCTTGTCTTTCGTCTTGTACAAAGGTCTGTGAGCTAGATTCACCTGGATCATCTACTCTTTCTGTTTCTGCTTGGGATTCCGCTGCAGGGGTCTCTGTTTCGACGTCGTCATCCTTCACCACAGGCTTAATTTTCTTTGATAGATTTTGGCTAGATCCTTCAGCTGGCCTCTTGACTTTGAGTGCTCGTGGCATAAACATTTTATTCCCCTGTAACACAAAAATATGAAACAATTGAGTCGGCGCATTAATGGCTATAAGGCTTAGCAACGAATTTCAAACAGCTTCGATCGTGTGTTTTTGCTATCAGTACCACGCATGCGACGACTATCACATGTGACAGTGTGCTGATTACTATAATAAATAGCAATACGAAAAAGATCGAGGATATGCATTTAATGAATAGAGGACATAACAACAAAACCTTTAAATGGCAAAAATTGGTCAAAAAACTACAGCGTACCTTCTAACGTCAGCTCGCCCATCACATAGCAACACAGCAGCCGTCGCAGGATGAAAACGTATTCACAGCTGCATTATGGGTAACGCAGTTTATCAAGCCATTGTTTATTTGACTCGATTCGTATCCTTTCTGGAGGACGTTACGAATATTTTTGAATTATTAACGTTTGATTAAATGTCATTATTATTAAATTATAAGTATTGCGTATCGTGGATATATTATGGGTTTTTTTTCTGGTCCTGAATTTGCTCTGAACAAGTATATTTAGCCGCTTAAACCATTCGTTTCCGCTTGAAATGAAGGTGTTATTTACTGTTAGTCATTATTATTTTCTATTTAGCTATGCAAAAACTTGGTTTTAATGTGGCTCAAAGTTTATATTATTGTGTCAATTTCAACATTGAACACATTTAAAAGAAATCGTATTTCGTTCATCTCGGTCGTGAATTTGGATCACATTTTTAGTGTCTGATTAGAATTAGATTCAGGGAAGTGTCGTTATATACTACTTGCCTTTATCGATTTTAAAATCAATTTGTCATTGAAGCAAAACACGAACAAAGCCAAACATACTAACGGCATTTGAATGCATCACTCGCGCATGCGCCGACGCTCCCCAATGTGGAGCGACTGGAGCCACGGTGCAGCAGGAGAACCGCACCGCGGCACCCAGCGACTGAGCAGGGAACGGACGCCGAAAAGCCGAGGTTACCTTGGTCTAAATACACGGCCATGAAAGGGGGTGCTTCACGCTGCCGACCAACTTCAATAATGGGACATTGTATGGGGGTTTTTCTGTCGGAATACCGGTTTTTCTTGTGAACTTCAGCCGTGCCGTTTGTGAAGGAACACGTCTGGACTGACAGAACCGAATGGATGGAAAACAGCGGGACTAGACTCATTGTGTAAACCAGACACTTGGGTGAATAACCACGCAGAAAACTCAACATTTCCTCACCGAATGTAGCAGTACTTCACAGAGCCACGTCGCTTTTAAGCCAGTCAATGTTCTGCCCCGCGACATTCCAGTAGTGGTGTGTTTTTTTTTATAATTGTTTTGCTGCATAGGGCTGCACTTTGACGGGAATCATGGGAGAAGTTCAGGACGTCAAGGATGCCAAGAAGGTCTTCGTTGCTCCAGCAATAAAGTCTTTTGAGCACTACGACTTTCCCAGAGCCAAAATCTGTTGCAGCCTCTCGTGGCTGGTGGCCAAAGCGTACGGGACAGGTAGGCGCATCTCTGTTTAACTGCATACACAAAAAGCATCACGTTGTTTGAATACCCCATGAGATTCACTCCGTGCAGGTGAGCTCAAATATAAATTCCTTATTTCCTAATTCTGCTGGACGGTGCCTGCAGGGTGGGGAAATGCAGGAGCAAGACGGAGGTGTGAAAGTGTCCCAAATGATGTAACCCACACTGCATTCAGGTCAAACATGAAAGAGAGGAGCAGATTTTGGCAGACCTACTCTGCCTGTTTGTCATTCTCACACATTATTATATAGTTGTCTCACATAGTCTAGGAGAAGAGGTGTGTTGCCATGGACTACCAGGCAAGAACAATACTAAATCAAATGGACTCCATCGTGTTCAAATGGTATCGATTCCAAAATCTCGATAATGTAGATTGTTTCGTTGATCCACACCACTGACTGGTTTTGTTGTGACACACAGCATCTGTTGAAGCATAATATTTAGATGGATTACCTTTATAATGTCTGGGATTTTTGCGGCCATTCATAATCCTTTACTCTTTACATCATGACTGGAGTCAAGAAAAGTAATGTTTTTCTTTATAGCGTTAGAATGCAGGGTCTGTGGAGGTGTGGTGCTGAAGCGCCAGAAAAACAACTCCTGCATTCATATGGAACTGAGGCACTCTGTTTCTGCACCCATAACTAAATGAGTTCAAGGCTATCGATGTTCGCTTTTTAATCTGAGATGGATGCACTTGATGTGATCTCTGTTGTGTCGTGGAGGGTGGTTGGGACATGTTTGGGCTCTCTGCGGTAGTAAGCTTGTGTGATGTTTTTTTGTGCATGATGGGAAACTTCTCAACCAAGACTCATAATCAATGGAAAGTTGACCTCACTGATTAGTGGAACTACATCAAGGCAGAATGAAGATAATCTTTATTTGACCTCAGGCTAGCCCTTTGTTGTCCTGCCCAGTGGCCATGACAATGATTCGAATCACCAAATACTGATGAAAAAAAGCATCTTCACTGTCCAAATCAGCAAGTTAATCCACATTAAATGACTGATTCCACACATTTGTATTATTCCTTTTTGAATTTTGTTGTTGTAGGGTATCATTCCTCAAGTTTAAAAATGTTTTGACCTGTCAATAGATCAGTAGTTCAAAATTAATGATTTACTTCAGAGGGCTAGTGACAAAACCAGCGAGTAGATGATGTTTTCTTCAGAGAGATTGCATTTTAAAGGATTAAAAAAGTTCCAGTAAACATGGTGGAGCAGGGTTCTTCCCAGCGCTTTAATACTATGCTTTTTAAGGTAGAGCTTAACAGGGACCGTGAAGAATGTGCTCTGTATTTATCTTCCCTGTCGTCAAACTCAGGCACACCCCTGAGTGGTGGCACCCCATACCACCTCACCCTCCCCTCAATGGAGACACCCCCTATGCTGGGGAAAAACCTGTGGAAGTATATTTGGTCCTGACTTGAGGATCAGCCTGAGCATCTTGACATCTTGTGACACTTGAAAAGATGGGCACTGATGAGCACTCTCCCCATGACACTGTCACACTAAGAAAGCCTTACCTGTTATCTTATCATGTGGTGAGGCTTGTCAGGCCTGATTCTTTGGCAGATGTGACTCCAGCCCATTCAGGACCCTAAAAACAGGTATTAGAAGTCTTTTATATATATATAAAAGCTGATTTGTCTGATTTTGTGGCAGGTAAAAAACTGCAAATTTGCAGGACATTTGCAAATTGACTCGTAAAAAAAACTAGTGTCGACTTTTAGTCTAAAACAACCTCCAGTCTCCAGTCTAATTTTAACAAAAAGGCAAGGAAAAAAACACACATGCAATAAATAAATGTATGAATAAATGTATTCGCTAAGATGATAAAATAAGTAAAAAATTTTTACTATGATGTTCTGTGAGTAGTTTCTGGACTGACAGCATGTAGTGCTCATTGTTTTCTTACGGAGCTCCTCACAAGGGCGGAGACTGATGGAACGTTGGAATGATTGTGAGAGACAAAGGGAGTACGGAGTGTTGGTGTGTGGCCGGAGTTCTTCAGCGGCTCATTAATACAATGGAAAAAAAACAATAACTGGTGATCTGAGATGTAAAGTGTTGCTGTGAGGTGTACCATGTCATGCACCACAGTGCTGTAATTTCCCTGCAAACATGAGATTCCTCACGGATCCTCTGTGTATATTCAATCAGGCCTGAATGAAATGAGCTGATTCCAAAAATACTGCTCTCCAGAGAGGAAAGAAGGAGCAGGCTTTTATTCAGCTCTCAGCCTACGCTCTTCTGAGTCCTGCTCATAACGCCAGAGCTTCCAGAATATATATATGTGCCTATCTCTACGAAAACATGGTAACTACGTAACAACCAACATTTCTCCACTGTAGATGGAATAAAGGCAGTGTCATCTAATCTAAAATAAATGTATTTGGCTTTCCAATGATGTTTTGAAGGTTTTCTCATTCATCAGAATGGTCTCTTATTTGTGACTACCATGTGTTCTGCATTGCTGTCTGCTGCTTGAAATATTGAGCATGAAATATTTTGACAAAATACACGGTAGTAATTTGGGGTGAAGAAACCACAGTGTAGGTGGAAATGAGCATCTTGGTGGAGGTGTACACACTCTTGACTTCATTTAGGTTGTTACTGCGATGCTTACACATACTGTATGATGGAAGCTCTGTCTTATTATTTATTAATTGTTTTTAATTATTATTATTTGTGTGACAGAACAATTAGTGCAGGGGTCACCAACATGGTGCACACGGGCAACAGGTAGTCCACAGAGACAAGGGAGTAGCCCACAGGCCATTAAAAAAACAATTATTGTTTTTTTATTCTGTTTGATTTTGTGACTCTTTTTTTGTTACACAATTGGTAGTTGTTGTGAAAACGATGCATGCCACAAATTGTACAGCAGAAATTAGCTCAGCCCCGACTTGGTTTATTGGGTTAGATTAGGTTCGACTGCTTTTATTCAGGATTTCTAAATAAATAATACAATGTGTTTTATAAAGGTAGCAATTAGTATAACAGTGAAGTTAAATGTAATGGTTACATGCTCCAAAATAAATACACACATTTGTGGCCAAAAATATCACAAGCCTTTCACAGTATGAGCAAATAAATGGTTTATTTCTTAGTTTGAATATCTGGCTGAAGGTGTTCTGTTCTCTACTAAAGTCAAGTCAAACAGCACTGTGTGCTTTTCTCCATAATTTTGAGAATATTTGAATCCTGTTTGAAGTAAAATTGATGAACACTTAGGGTTTGCTGAGTGTCTGTAACGTTTCAATGATTTATTTCTTTTTTTTTTTTTTAAGACAAAGAAGAACATAAAAAAAGAAATCTTTCCATATCATGGGTGGATCAGTCTGACCTCTCACCTCCTTATTGACAGTGGAAGATAAATTTGTGTGGTCAGTGCTGCAGGAACATTTTACCTTCAGGAGGTACATTTAATCAGAGGATTCTGCCTCTGTTAGCATTTCTCTGCAGACACCTTGTCAACCACAGATGACCTCTGTGATTCTGGTGGTCACGAGTCATGGAGGAGGGGCAGCATGCTGAAAAAGCACTCGGATATCTAAAGTCATCAATGATGTTTCTCTCTTCTAGTTCATGTTTTTGTTTTAAATCTGTCTATTACAGTTCACTTTCAAGCACTTTCATCCTTGCAATGATGATGTTGTGAAAAGATAGAATGTCTTTCTGTTATGTCCAATAATTAAGACCAGTCTCGCGCACGGAGGTAGTCAAGCTGGTTGATAAGAGCGCATGGATGTTCCCAGGGAGCTGAGAGATACAGACTAGATAAATCGATTGTGTTTCTCTCCCACTGCAGTTGCTATAGCAACCCTGCCGTCCATCCACACATACCCAAGTCAAGATGGTGGTGGCAATAAACTAGGAAGTAGGCTTGCCCTAATATGGAAATGAGACTTTAAGTGCAGCATTTAATAATTAATTTTTATTCAGGTGTGTACATGCTTATAATACCACATCTTTTGCGCACCTATTTATCCAATCAAACTGGAAAAGAAACAGGGTGTGTGTTTACATGTAATGCTCTTTAGAAAGGTGGCCCTTAAATCTGTAATCACAGATGTAATATTTAGTAATGATATGGCAAAGACAACAGTGTTTGTTGAGTGTTGGGGATGTTTGGGAGTTTTCAGTTGTTTTAGCAACATGTAGTGAGGTGTGACTTGTTTGGTAGATAAAAAAAAAGGCATGAATAACAACCTCCAGAAATCTGTTTGGGAAATTGGCATGGCTTTTTTTTTCTGCTTGAATCATTAAAACCACACTTTTGTCTCCCTTCATTCTTACAGACAGCATCCCAGCAGATTTGAAGGACCCCTTTTACACTGACCAGTATGAACAGGAGCACCTGAAGCCCCCACTGGCCAGCCTCCTGCTCTCTGCAGACCTCTACTGCAGAGCCGGCGACCTTATCTTAAAAAGCGATCCCACTAAGCCCCTTCTGGGTCATGAAGCTGTCATCCAGGCGTTGGCTGAGCGGGGACTCTACGTCACGGACCAGGAACGCCTGGTCACCGATCGGGACCTGCGGAAGAGGCCACTGCAAATGGTATGTTCAAAACCATTGAAGTTAGTTTTATGCAAAGATTTCAGACAGACGAGGGGTTAAACTGTAGGACACTTGAGTGGTTAAACGGACACCTCATGATAGCTAAATCAAAAAGTAAATGTAAGAAAGATTATGCTGTCTGATCTGATGCTTTATTTTTACAATAATTAATTCAGATATTTTAGAATTGTGTTCGGGTAACACCCGCCTCTACACTAAAGCACGACTTGGTTAGAGATTAAATTGCTGATTTTTTTTCAACGTCAGAAAGGAGCTTGGCTCTATTTTGGTATATCCTCAGCCAGATAAGACGTTAGTGGTGCCCCAGAACTTTTTGAACAAACGAAAATAGCTGGTTGTTCTAGAAATCTCCGAACTGGATTCTGCCTCCACCTAAAAGCCTGTGATGACTGCCTCTCTTCCCTCTCATCTTTGGAGCGCAGCTTCGTCTGCAGCGATGAGTTTTTAGACAGTCTTGTGAGTTATTCAGAGAGATCCCGATTATTTTGGAGGAACAGGCTCAATAGGAGGCTTTGCTGCCTCAGTGAACGCCACAATACCAGACACAATTAGCACCCAGTGTGCCTGCAGTCTGTTTGTTGAGTCTTGCTGCTTTAATTTCCTTCTTATGCTAATTCACTTGTTATTTAAGCGAAACATCGCTGTTGTGTACTAGCATGTAGTGGCGGCAGATGGGCTCCTCTTATGATGCCAAAACAAGCTTGTCTTCATGGTCGGTCTCAAGTATAAAAGACTGAAGTTGGGATTAGGGTTGTCACAATATTAATGTCAATATCCAGGAAGATATTTAATACGCAATACCATTTTTGATAACCACATATTAAAAAAATACTACGTATTTTAATAATAATAATAATACGTATTTTCAGACAGCGGTGGTAGAGTTTGCTGTAATTTTTGAGGTTAAGTTGTCGGTCGACTTCTCTCTGCTTCAGGTAAAGGCGTGCAGCGCACGTATTCTCGAGGAAGTGTCCAATGGAACGTTCAGGATAAGCAACTTTTTTGGTGCTACATTATTCACTTCAGTCAGCAGTACTGATAATACAGCTGACAGTGTTCTGAGTCTGACAGCAGACTGTCACAACAGAGCTCTATTCCTGACTTTCTCCTGAGGTTGCCAAACAGATTTTACATCGAAGCTCATGTTTCTGGATGTTCTCCCCCGACCCCCGCATCACTGCTCGGCCCACTCACCCTTCTGTCTGCTGCCACGTGACACTTTTCCTTGTGTGAAAATGATTGCACCTTCAGTCACCCACACACATTAGGCAGCGTTGACAGTCTCCTCCACCTGTACAGGCACTAAACACAGCCTGCCTGATGTGGAGGATGGATTATTGTCGCACTTCACAGCTGACTGGCAGCATCGTTGAGTCATTATGTTAGTCACGTATTTGTACTCACAGAACATGTGCTCTTAATTGTCAGTGACCTTGGGGATCATTTGCTTGCCTCCTAATTTACTACATGAATACTTTTACAATTGAAGCTGCGTCATGCTGCTGTAGCATTGCGGACATTATATTTTTGATCACACATTTCCAGTAGACATGTTGCGTATCCAAACATATGTATACACACTGTCACAGTGAACTTATTTTCACCTTAGCGATGTAGTCAGAACAAACCGAATAATAAATAATACAGTGCAACGGCACTGTTACAAGTATATTCAAAGCAAGTTGGTTGGTTTAGCTTTATCAAGGATGGAATGATCTCAAAACATTTGGCATTTTGTTTGGAGCAGGGGTTTCAAAACTGCTCCTTCAAAGGTTTTGGTTTCAGCCCATCAAGCAAGCAAGTCGAAGCAAAAAACAACACCATATTGCTTTGGCAGCCTTGCCCACTGTATATTCTCCAGAAAAAAAATGTCAGTTCCCAACAACGGCAACAGTTATTGGAAAATGGATGTTATTGGCATGGGAAAATAGAGGAAAGTCAACTTGTTGACTAATAATATAATATAATCGACTATAATCAATAAATGAAAACGTCAAAAGTATGACACCATTGCACAAGACAACATCAAAGGTCACATACAATACCTTTCACACCACAACATCTATCACCATAGAAGTGTATACAACAATTTTCTTGCATTTTGTCTTTGAGACATGCTTGGACTGCCAATTGGATGTTTGCTTTGATTTCTTTTCATTTCATCATGCTCCATGCTCATGTGCTGTGGACAGCGCCATCAGTCTGGCTACTAAAGGTTGTCCCTGGCGAAGGCCTGGACACTGAAAAAGGAATTAGGTGTGCTGATGAGAAACTCCTGACAGCTTAACTTAAATTTAATCAGATGTGCCAAACAGTGATTTGATGAAATTGCTCTCCGTCAGTGTGAAGTCCAGTGCAGACTGTTGTATTTCTGCTAAACATGACTGCTCCTGGTCTTCTCTGACTGTCCACTGTTTAATATTTAATAAAGCCGTCCTGAATAGTTCATGCTTTAAACACGGAACATGCAAGACATGGCCCCTTATAGGGTTCCTGCTCTCTGTTTATAGCCTGCATAGGCTCTCTAGCTGTAACTGTATGTCAGAGAAGCAATAAAAGGGGCATTTTTATCGTCGTTTTTCATGTTAAATGCTTTTAACATGAATGCTTTTAACACTGGACTCACTGGTTAAAGCAGATCAAAGGAAGAAAAGATTTTGCCGTGGTTAAAACACACTTCTGTAAAAGCCAGTTATGTTGCATAATATTCACTTGTTTTAATAGATTTTGTGCCTTAGCCGGCAATTCATCATTGCTCCGGTGCCAGAAATGGATTTAGTTCGTACGATCCTGTTTGGCTTGGTTTCATCTTTGATGGGCCACGTTATATGGAGCAGATGAATAGAGGTGAATTCTCCCTCTCTTCCTCAGCCTCCGTCACACCCCATACTGAGAAGGCGCTCCGTTTCCATGGTTACCCTCCAGTAGGCAGGGTTCTGTGTGTCTGTGTAGGTGGGTGCAGTAGTGGGGGTGCTTATGCCTGCATATGTCGTGTGTGTCTGTGTAGCTGATGTGGTCCTGTGTCAGTGTGTGTTCATCTGGGGTTGTTATATAGTGATGCTCATTGTGGCGGCATATATTCTACATTTTTATATTATCTGTGAGGAGGTAGTCCCTCTGCCAGGAAAGAGAATCCGTTTTTATCATCAAGCAGGATTCAGCTGTCATTATTCCCTTTCTCTGCTCTTGATCTCACAAAGATGAGCAGAAGCAGGAGGGTGGAAGGGAAGCCCGTCCAAGTACTTTCTGTCCTCATCAGCCTCAGTGGATTCTCAAGCTATAATGTTATGCTCAATGCAACAGCGAGGCCCGAGAGCACTGTACGGATGGCTGGTCTTAAGTTCATCATCTAAGGCAGAGATGGCTTAAGTTTGTGACCAGAGAACTGGACTCAACCACCTTATTGTTCTACTTATCCTATCTACCTCTCAGCCTTGTGCAAATAATTCCTATACCGTTACAGCAGGAGCATCTGGTAAATATTTGTGGATTGTACTATTTTAACGACTGTCAACAACAACCAACAGCCTGGGTGTATTTCTCAGACCGGATTCTTTCCTACGGTTCATCTATTTGAATACAATTTTCTTGTGTTATAAAAATATTGCTTTTAAAGCATTCATTTGTGTCAAGAAGTGTCACAGTATCAAACAGCTAATTGGGGTTAACAATTAATATCTGCTTTTATGCTTATATCCATTAAGTATTTAGACCCTTGCAGATATTTCTGAGTAAAATTCAAGAGATGATCTTTGGAATCCCAAAATCCCATCCAGCAGTATTTTGGAAACAAACAGCCGCAGGGCGGGTTTAATGTCAGAGAGATCCCTGCTGAGGACTAGACAAAGAACAAATCAAATGCATCTTCTATTTGTATCCTTCACTGGCACCAGAGCCTGATAGGTAAGATCGCTGGTGTTAGGACCTGAAGCTGTGTGCGTCTAGAGACAAACAAGAGTCTGTGTTTCTTCCCTTGCAGGCAACAATGATCTTTCTTATCAGCTGAGATATTTTAGTCGGGACCCTTGTGGCGTTCCAAATACAGACGACTGAAGCCTGTATTTTTAATGGAAGTTGATTTTGTTTAACTGAGGCATGAAAGTATTTGATGGCTAATGACCTTCATTTATGAACTTAAATCATGCAATTTTGTTTGAACTATGAGATGTTGACCTGTGTTACAGAAAACCCCTGCTGATGTTGCTCATAAAAATTCAATGACATTTCAGTAAAACCCTTTTTATTCCTGGTTAAACGTACGCACCTGGTTTTACTTGCATGGAATAATGCAAATCTCGGTTTGCCTTTAATAGCACTTAATCCTTGATAAACGTCTGTGACTGTGGTTTAATGCTGTTAATCTTCAAATTGTGGTTCTTCATAGTTGAGATTTACAGGAATTTGAACCGTCTGAGCTGTACAGGATTGTAGTGAGACCTGTCATGATGTATGATTGTAGCTTTGACACAAAGAGAAGATGCAGAGTTTAGAAAAGTCAAAGCTGAAGATGTTCTCATTGGGAGTGACGAGGAGGGACAAGATTAGACACGAGTATGTCAGAGGGTCATGGGGAGAAGTTTGGAGATAAGGTTTTGGAGGTCACTTGGTTTGGGCTTGTGGAGAGGAGAGACCGTGTTGGACCAAGAATTTTGGAGATTAAGTTACCAGGTAAAAGAATAAGAAGTTCATGAATGTTGTGAAGGAGGACATGTTGGAGGAGTTGGAGGAGAGTGACTTCCTATGGTGACTTGCTGGGTGACCCGATACGGGTTTGACTGTTGAAAACTACAGTATCCATAGTTTCCATTATTCTCTTAACTGTATGTGTGCCTCGGAAAATGATGAATTTAATTAATCGTCCGTTCATCTCAGCCCACCCTTAATGCTGGTCCAAAATCTGGAAGCCTTTGCCAAATCGGATGTTTTTATGTCTCCCGGTTAATATTGGCTTGTCACCAGGTAGCCCCCCATGGTTCTCTTTGAGGTTTCTGTTTTATTGTTTGGTTCAATATGGACAGAGTTAACAAAGAGTAGATGTTGAAAAATAGTAAACTGTTCACGGTTTTGTGGTACTTCAAGGACAATCTGATGGTAAGTATTGTTTATTGGCAAGCTCACTAACTTAAGTCCTACTTACTGCCAAATACAGACTGCAGCATTAAAGGTGTTGTGGCAGGTAATAGCTGCATTCTTCTTTCCCCAAACCCTTGGTTTAGACACAAATAATGGAGGTGTACTGGAATACCATGCTGGCTCAATAGCGTCAAGCCAAACATTATCCAGGACTGCAAGAGAGTAACAATTAGAAACAAGGGTTGGAAACACTCACAACTTTGTGAGCATTTAGTCCCTCAAAATGACTGTCCAGCATGTTATTTAAAGCAATGTGAACAGCAGCAGCACACATTCTTCTATGTGTGCGTGTTTTATCTGTTGTCCACATTGGATTTAAGTTACTGTGGTTCACCTTCCTGACTCCCTCTCTCCTAATCGTTTTTTTTAATGCAGTGTCTTGCTCTCTTCCAAGTTGAGTGCTTTCCCTTGTCCCGTGCACAAATTCACCTGGACTTGGACAACTTATAATGCAAAAGGCAGCAGACGGCACATAAATCTGACTGCTTCATTCCTTTTTTCCCTACATCAGGGTCAATGGAGGTCTGCTGAGTAGAATTCCATGTGTTTTGAAATCATTTTTTCACAGTAATTAAGTGTCAACCAGAGTAAAGGGAATGTCCCAGTCTTCCTGCATGACTTTCATATTCTCATAAAGTTCCATTTCCACTTTTAACCTACTATATGCATGGATATTGTGTGCTTTCAGTTTAACTGGCACTACTTTACGCTTTCTCATATTAAACAGACCAGTAATTGCTGAAGCTTCAAGTCTTTTTTTGACCACATAACACTCGAAGAAAGAGGCTGTAAAAAGTAAGACAACAGACTTTGTCCAGATTCCTCTCGGCACCGATTGTTATCGAGGTGTATCTAAGGTAATTAGCTGTAAGCATTAAATAATTAAAGGATAATTTCAAGCAGTAAATTAACGTCCTGCCCTAGAGCCAACCAGATTCATCCAAGAATAGATTCCACAAAGAAAATGTAGCTCATCTATGGCTAATGTTGGTGTGCGCCACAGTGGACATGGGGTTGAGTGGCATTTAGAGGAAGCCACTTGAAAGGTTAGATAGCGTGACGTCAGTCGGTCTCATGGAAGAATGGGTTATCCGAAATATCGTGCTGATTCAAATACCGTAAATGCCAGCACACCATTCATGGTTAACGTGTATGTTATTTATTATCTTACTAGTACAAATCCGATGGAAATCTACTGAAGAATGATGTAAGGATGGCAGTGACAGACTGACACAAACAGTACGATACAGGATGATACAGCACAGTTCAGTCATCCCTACTTCTTCATACTAACCCAGACGACTGAATGAATGCAGTATTGATAACCCAACCATTGAAATGACTGCTTATTGCTTCTTTTTTTTTTTCTTTATTACCCTTTGTAGTAGTTGACATGCAATTACATTGACAAATTACCCATTACAATAACAAAGCAATTATCCATTCATATCGACCAACCCCCCAATTAAAAGATAAATAAAATAAAATGAATTAAATAGAACAGAATCCCTTTGGTCATAATCCCGCACATTATGTTTTTGCTGCATTTATACCTGCTTAAATGACCCCATGAACCAATGCAAAGGGAATTCCACTTAGACCAAGGGCTCTTGGAAGTATCCTGCAACTTGTTTTCATCTTTTTTGGAAAATGTCCATTTTTAACTGAAGCTGTCCTGTTACCTTTTCCTTTAGTCAAACCGGTTTTCAATAGATGGTTTTCCAGGTTTCATCCAGTTTAAAGGGATTCACTTTTTTGCTGTCATTAAGAAAACATGTTATAAATATCTTAGTTCCTTTCTAAACAAGTTTTCAGGTATCACCTCCAATATAATTAGTGATGTTTGCATGGTTCTATAATTTTATTCCATCTCAGTTTTTACATCTTTCCAAAATGGTTTTGTCAATCCCAGAAAATATGCGTATGGTCCCCAGGCATATCACGATTTCTCCAGCCGTTACCTGTATCTTGATTTTAAAATCTGAATGAAATGAAATGACCTACTCTGAGGCCCAACCAATATCTGGAAGCAATGCTCCAAAAACTTACCAGAATAATAACCTGATCATATGTTACTCAATCTTGTCTGCATGTTTGCTTTTGTCACTGAAACAGGTCGTTTTCATTCAGAAAAATTAGGCTCACCAGATGGTGATAATGCATGCTCATTCGTACCGCTGAGATTATCAAGCTATTTTTGTTCGTACAGAGGTGATGATGTGTCTGGATTACGAGCAGTTTGACCAGAATGATCTTTGGTTGGCTAATGACGGAAGCAGTCATGAAGAAGGGCTTCTCACCACTTTGACCTTGTAGAGCTACCTTGACTTGCTGAGAGCTTTAAGTCAAGTATTTGCATACTTCTGGTGGGGGTTGCTCGCCTGGATGAATGACATGACCTCCTTATGGATATATAGATTAAAAAAACAGTCTTCACAAATGTCCTCAAGTAGGTCTTTTCAAGGCCATCTGGCTTTATGCCGAGTCCCTTCTCACTGACCCACTATTGCAACAGTCATGTGTCCACAGTGTCTAGTGTCCCATAGATGTGGTCATTGATGAATGTGGGAAGAATATGTCCCATATTTCCATATCCCATATTCTGTCTAAAACAGTAATCCATAAACCTTCTCATCCTATAGTTTCCTCGTCGTTCACCGTGAATTTTTCACATAATAGCTGGCTGTCGATTAATGTGATTGAACTGTGCGGATTTGTGCCGTAGTAAATAAGATTAGTTTCCGCGCCAACGTTTTGTCTCATCAGCCACAGCAGATCCAAATCAATATTGTGAAATAGCTGAGCAGAGTTCCATTGAGTAGCGATTCTGGTGTCAGCTGTCCCGAAACACATGTCTGTGTAACATGAGGAACCACTGGTGATTGTAGCATGTGTACGTAATTGTCTGTTTGCATGTCCCTGAGATAATCTTCCCGTGTTTAGACAGACGAGGAATTAAGGGAAGGAGGAAACATCTCGGCAGCATATTATTAACTGTTGGAGCTAAATTCTGTCTGATCTCTGTTGGTTTTGGTTCCCGCATTGTGCTTTTGTGTGTGTGTTTGTTTCAGTCTTGAGCAACATTATTCAGTCTTTTTGGCTCCTCCTCCTGTCTACGTTTTATGACTTCCATCTCTGATATAGCGACTGCTTTGATTTAAGCAAGCACCTTTATTAAGTTTGTGTAACATAATACACTGACATACCACTTCAAACACTCTTCGGAATTGCCGTCATTAATTGGGTTAACTTGTTAAAGAGTTACACCCAAGAGTTCTGAAACATTCTGTTGTAATTCCTCAGGCCTCAATGTTTTCTTTTATATATATATATATATATATATATATATATATATATATATATATATATATATATATATATATATATATATATATCAAAATGATGCACCTGCAACATTGTTCAAAGTTACTGAAAAGGTGGTTGGAATCACCTCATTTTGTGATTTACTTGAACTCACCAAAGCTATTTTAGTTATTGTAAGATGTGTAGGATAGTATTATTATGTAGGTTTGCATTATGTAGGTCATGAGAGCGGTGTAAAATACATCTACGTCAGTACTGCACAAATGCAAAATCAAATACCAGTTTTCTTGGGAGGAAGTCAAAATTATAGGTTCAATCTTTTATTGCTGTTTTACAATCGAGAGTAGTCACCTTGTTATGCTGTTAGTCTTCGACGGATTGTCATTGTGTGTACTGCACAGACTGGAACACAACCACCAACATTCCAGTCGTAAAAAAGGGCTTTTTGTCTTCCTTACATTTACCTGCTTATGAGAGGTATGAAGTACAAATGCTTTATCTTTTGCTCTTTCTATTTAAAATGTGTATTGGACATGGATGGAAGAACTTTTTTTTTTTGCAAGAGCACTTCAAAGGCTTTTTCCCGACAGTGGTCGATTTGGGGTCTTGCTTGGTGGCTTGTTAAACCCAATGACGAACTGATTCCATGTTCAGGGTGTGCAGTCAGTGTGTCTAGGGGAAATTTCTTTGCATTATTCAAGTTATTTCCTGAACCAGTTTTGCTCATTTTCAGTGGATCTCAAAGCCTTGTCTTGTGGCACAATTATTTTGTCCTTGTTTGCCTGCTCAGCTTCCAAAATATATTCAACTCTTTATGTAAAGTACCTGTTAAGCCTCCTCAGTCTTTATCCTCTCATTTCCTGACCCTGACTTTCCACACAGAGCGCCCACTTGGCGATGATTGACTCTCTGATGATGGCGTACACTATGGAGGTGGTGAGTGCGGAGAAAGTGATGGACAGCATTCGCCACCTTTCATCCTCGGACCCTGAAGAAGAGACCCCGTACGACACAGAGGATGCTGTTAACACCTGGATCAATAAGGTTTGAGCCAATTTTACATTCCAATCAGGTTACGTAGTTTCACTGTGTCAAATGTGGTGCAGCGAGTGAAACTTCTTCCTCATACAGACCCAGTTTGTTGACATTCTTCAGAGAAACACAGAGCTGTTGCCAGCTCTAAACACACACACACACACACACACACACACATTTACTATCGCTCAGAGGGAGTGTATTTGCAGACCCTGCTGGTCAGACATATGGTGCTCTGCTTGAATACAGATGCATTTCAAAGGTCCAAAAATTAATCTGCGTCACATGTGATGCCATTCCTTCTGTGTTTTTGAAGTGCAGCAGCAGCAACATTTTGAATGATATCATGATAAAAAATTGTTTTGTATTCAATTATATTATTAACCTCCCAAAACAAATTAATTCGGTTTTGATAATTTGGCCTTTTTCTTAGTAATCATATCTCTTCTTAGTTTTTAACTCTTTAATTACTTTGTGTCAAAGAAAAATTCAGAATGTTATATTGAGTTAAAATATTCAAATAATATTGAATTCAATAATGCATTCTGTCATTCTCAGGTGAACGAGTGTCTGAAGGACGTTGTAGCTCAGGATCAGAGAAAGAAAGAGGCTCAGAATGCAGACCCTGCTGGAAGTCCCAGGGTAAGTAAATACACAAAACATTTTACAAAATGTGTCATCCATTGATCAATGAATGGTTGGTTATCTCTTTGGCAGTGGTTTAAGCTTATACACTGTCTTTTGAAAAATTACACCTTATATTAGGGAACATTTTTTACCACAGACACATACTTATTCATAATTATGGCAGCATATTAACCAGTTATTATTTATTATGAACTACTGGTTATCGCCTTTTTAAGCCTGACTATATTAAACCATGGAATTGTCAACGTAATTACTGATTATTACTAGTAAGTAAGCAAGTAACCAGTTTATTAATGGTGAGCATGTGTTCCTCTAAAGTGTAACCAAATATTTATTTGACTTCATGAAGCACGGCCACTATTATGTGATCTCGATAGAAGATCTGATTCCAACCCACCCCAAGACTTAACGATCCGCCAGCAGGTCCTGGCTCTCTGGTCTAATTGGGTTCTCATCCGTTCACTGTGAGGTCACTGTTCTCGGGCCCAGCCTGCAGTCCAGATGTGTTATGTAAGACACTGTTGTTTCCACTGTGGACTCAAACATTAGTGCGCTTATGTGACATGTAACCGACAAACATGATGTAATATGTTTATTGCTCTTACTGTAGTTGTATTCTCTTGACCTTTAAACAAAGCTGTTTTGAGCATGTATTTCTATGTGAAACAGGGTAAAAGACTTTCAAAGTGACAGCTTATTATGATATAATGACACATATGGGCTTGAACTCTTGGATATTCCACCTTCCATTCTTGGTGGTCTGTGCAGTAGCATGTGTTGGTCGTGATGTCCTGAGACGCACAGGTCCTACAGCTGATCACCTTCTCTGCAGAATGGATGATTCTCTGCAGTCTGTTAAAGTTGTGTGAGAGGATGTGATGGGGGACATCAATGCTGGTGTAGAACTGAACCAGCAACAGTTGACGGAGGTGGAATTTCCTCAGTTGAAGTATACCCATGTCTGGGCCTTGTTCATGATGAGACCACTTCAGGGTCTCGGGTGAAGAAGGCACCCACCTGATGGACAAAGAAGAGGGGTTGGGGCTCACTGGATCCACTTTTGAACGATATTGATGGAGTGAGGACTCCCAGGCTCGTCCATCTTGCGAGGTTTGTCCTGGAGGAGTGCGTGGAGGGCGGTGTAGAAGGCTGATAGGTAACCCACATATGTGATCCTGGCATAGGATCCTGCCAGAGTTCACTTGCTGCTGACGCAATGTCAGAGCTGGACCAGATGGAGGTTAGGTGAAGGATTGGTTGAGGAACAGGACTCTTTCGTTCACTTTTATCCTATTTACCATCTGAAGAATCCTACTCCACAACTCCAACGGCAATCATGCCTGTACAACAATTGTTTATCTTCTGAAAAAGACCACTCTCATCCCTCCCTTTCACAGTTGTTTCTTTCTAAGATCCTGTGACAGGGTATGATACGAAACACACCAGGACACAGTCACATAACACTTTTAGTGATGATGAGCCACGGAACACGACGGTAGCTGGGCCAGTTTGCTTGAGGGTGGTTTTTGGGAGCATGTCTCAGACAGCAGAGAGATGGCATGAAACACTGCAGCTCATTTGTGCGTGTGTCTTCAATCTCAAGGCCGTTGGTCACCTCTGTATTTGATGCTGATGTGGACAGTCAGTGTGCCGAGGCAGCAGTGCCTGCTTCCGCTGTGTGTCACAGTTTAATTAAATATGAGTGACACTGAAGGGGACTCAAATGAACTTCGTGTTTTTAATTGAGTCACCAAATGTGGCCATTGAAAGCACACATGAATTCCTTCATCTCTTTGTTTGGACTTAATACTGTAGCTGACCTTCCCGTGACTTCACCTACAGTGTCTGATCGTCACCGCTTTGTCTGCTGCTGCTTTTCTGTTTGACTTTTCTGAAGGCACCGTGTCGTGCTTTTCTGGGTTTCAATTTTACATTTAAGTCTTGAATTTATGACCAAATCATGCATCATTTTACTATCATAGTTTTGTGTCCTATGTCATGGGGATGGATTCCTCATTCACACGATGCCTTCCGAAATGAGATTAGCAAACGGGTTGACCCCATAATGCCTCAATAGAACATCAGTCCACAAACAAAGTGATGTCAACGCACACTGTGACGTTTAATTCCATCAGGATTTGGATCTACCTACTTATCCAACACACAGGTCTGCACCTCAAGTGGCTCCAATAGAAGGTAGACCATGTTGTTGTACTTTTGTGTGGACCTGATGAATTAGGAACAGATGTGTCCACTTTGAAAGGAATATGGTCGCTAGTTTGTAAATGTTGCCACAGTGATATAATGCTGTGTTTAAATGCTGCCTTAAAGGTCGGAACCAGTTGATCTAACTAGCCTGAGTTTGGTGCTCATTATAAACTGCACCTTCACCCTTAGATGAATTGTCGTGCATATTCGTTGTTATTCAGTTCTCGCGACAGAGACAAACAAGACAAGAATAATCCAATAAAGTCTCCCGGCTGCAGCTAAACTTGACATCAGTGGCGTGATGAAGGTTTGATGGAGAAAAAAAAAAAGACTGGTGATTGAAGTAGATGGGTTTGTTTGTGTCAATAAGCAAATGTAATGTGTGTGCGCTGGTCCTTTAGCGTGAAGGGTTTTGCCCTCCCCAGGGGATTGGGTGCTGGTGTGAACAAATCTCAGACTTGGTTTTAACCCCACTTAGCCTCACCGTCTGTGAGCTTTACTTCAAATGTGGACTGTCTTTTTTTATTTGATTTTCTGACACATCGCTTGCACTGTGGAAGCTTCAGAAGAGATTTTTAAGCCATGAAACACAGAGGGGGACGTGAAGGAAACTGAAGTTAAATGCTGAAGTTAAAATACGAAATAAGAATGACCTCACTATAATATATCATCACGACTTCTAACCTTGACCATCATGAGCTGCGAGTAATTTTGCTCCCACTAAGTACAGACTGGCACTATGAAATGGCTGTCTACATACTGAACCCTTCTTCAGGGTGACTGCTAAACTGGACTCAACAACCATATTCTACTTTTGGTATCAAATTATTCAGCTCACTCCAGGAATGTGCGAACGATGACTGCATTGCTAAAGCACGGTCCCCCATTAAATCTGTGTTGACTGTATGCGAGTGGCAACCATGAACCATGCATGGTGTGACGTCATCAACAAGCAACAGCCCGGATATATTTTCCTTCCCAGATTAATTTGTCCTATTTTTGTTGTTGATGATTAGAATGCCACCCACAGCTGTGGAACGTGTACTCCATTGTCAATTTTTTGTGGACGCCAGTTACAGATCCATTTTTACATTTTTTTGAAACCTGCTGCAGAAAGGGCTGAAAAGGAAGTTATGTGTCTTGGTGTGGAAATAAGTTTCTGTGAAACAATCTCAAAAATGGTGCGGTCACAAATGGGTCAAACATTGTTGGATTTTGGTTCTCAATATGTACCTATATCCTGTACTCAGTTATTTTCTTTGTTAACATGGGATGTTCAAGTTGTTGTTGGAAAGGAGATGTGTGATTGTGAGTCCAATGTCCTTCAGTTATTTCTTAAGAACGTGCCTTTGTATTATACCGGGCAGCTAAATGGTGTCTGGGATGTTGGTAGAGATTTTACTTTTCAAAAAATCCTTGTTATTCAAATGAACAATGCACTCGGGTCATGTAAATGGGCGAATATTCTGAAGCAGCATTGTAGAGAAGAAAAAAAAAAGAAATGTGTTATTAGATTTTCAGTCTCATGCCAGTGCCGCTTCTGCCAATCAAATTTCTGACAGCTGAGACTGTGCCAGCTACACAGTTTACTGAATCTGGAAATCAACCACAACACAGAGTGGCAGCCGTTTTGTTTGAGAAGTTCAGCTTGGATATTGAGTTGAAGGAGCTGCCCTTATTTTGTTGCAGTGAAAATGTGAACTGTGGCTGGAGATAAATGTTCCTCTTTTATTTCTTTTGTTTTTGTTGGATAGCTGTGAAATAACAACTGCCACTGAAGCCATGTGTGACAGCTATCATCCTCATCAGGAGAATCCGTGGAGCATCCTGTCCAGCAATAACAATTAGCCTGCTGATGAGATCACATGACGTGTGATGCTTTGATGTCATGGGAAATGCCAGTGCGCTTGTGAAGTTAATCAAATCACCAGCAGCCAATGAAATCTAGGATTGGGCTTCAGTCGTGTCAGCTGTAACTTGTGTTGGTTTCAACCATCGCCCTGCAAAACCTTTTGAGCCGAATGAGCTCCATTCTATGTCTCTCTTTACATGTAGGAGGTTGGTGTCAGCTGCTGTCTCTGCTGCAGTAAATAACACCCTGGTGTTCTTCCTCTGTCTCTCGCTCTGTCTCTCCCTTTGCTAACATGTCTTTCCTTAATCGCATTACCTGGCTAATCTCACTAACGTGTCTTTCTTTGTTGTGTCTGCTTTTTTTTCTGTGCTGCTGCTGCTGACGCTCTAGTCTCCGACCAAGTGGTACATGAAGCTTGTCCCTGTAAGTCGACGAGTCACCACCACATGCTTTCATCTGTCATCTGTTCGTCAGCCTCTGAGTTCAGCAGTGTCAACGTCTATCTGCACCATTTTGATTTATGGGTCGATTTGCTGCTCTCAGCTGTCAGTCATCTGTGGTTTATGATCTCAGAGTGCATTTGTTTGTTTTTTTGACGCCATTTGAACCGTTTGTTTGGGATGCCACTTACATTATTTAATGACACCCCCTACACTACACTAGTATTTTCCAGGTCAAAAATCCTCACCCTCATGTCGCTAAATGCTGGGGAAAACCCTGCTATTGTTCTTTATTTAGTGTCAATTCACGCAGCTTTGCCCAGGAACATGGTAATGACGAATTCATTGCATCATTTACACCTAATTTTAGTTGCTTTAAGAAGGATTTTTAAATCCTGTGGATGCCTTGAACGCACCCTGTTTTTTGCTGATAATGATAAAAAAAAGCAAAATGCACGCACAATGCACTGTATACACTCTGTACAATACTCTCTAATTTAAAAGAAATAAAAATAAATAAAATAATATAACAATTTACTTATGTATGATCACAATGTACTTATGAATGATTTAACCCTTCTCAAACAGACCAACATCTTTTCCACGACCACGGGATGTGTCTTTCGACATGGTTGTTTAGGAAATGAGAAGCAACTCATTGCACCAGTTGGGGTGAAATAACTTGTTGCCAGCTGAAAGATATTTTTTTCCCCTGGCAAACTCCGCACATCTACATGTAATATTTTGAATAGTAATTCTGAAGGATTCATACTCAATCGGTATTGGTAGCAACCCTGTTCTGCCAGGTGTTCTTTAAGAATGTTTGTGTGTGTTTTTGTTTTCTTTAAGTATTTGGCAGGAAATTATGGGAAATTCTTTCTCCCATCCTTCCGGAGGACCGTCTGTCTGAATTGTATCCCCACTATTGAGTTTTTGTTTCACTGCACCTGCACCATGAATGTTATTATTTTTTTTTTTACTCACATGGTTCTCTCTGTCTTCAAGTGAGGTTTCTAAATCAGGCTCTCCAAATAAGTGAACGACACCATGGGGTCAATAGAGCATCCTTCTGTGTAGTCCATCACACAAACTAGCGCCACCTCACTGAGGATGTCACCTTTGATTAAGGCATTTATCAACTTGTTTTTCAGGCTCGCTACAGGAAGGAGCAGAGCACGACCCAGTTGGCTCCATGGATCCCTCCAGTGGACAACTTGCTGAAGGATACCACAGATGGATCTGCTCTGGGTGCTCTGCTGCACTTCTATTGCCCTCAGCTGCTGTCGATGGATGGTATGAACTGGTTGTATATTAATTATTATAATATTAAAGGATCCCTTGTGTTTTTTTTTCTTCAATCGAGAAATCTCAGATACTAAAAAATGTCTATATTTACCTTGTCACATTGAGTTAAAGTTTACAAAATGGAAACTGTTTTCATACAGTGACAAGGACCACACATTGTTTTTCTTTTTTTGGCATAAATTAAACTTTGTTCTTGTGAATGGTGATTTTTTTTGCTGCCATTTTTCCCTCAATGCAAAATCTTTCCTCTTAATAGCAGCACGATGCAATCACTGTCGTGCTACATGATTTTTTTTTTGCTCGCAGAATAATCACATCACTTAGTTGATAATGTGTTATGATGTGGACCTCTGGTCTTGTCTTATCTGAAGACATCACAGGAACAAAAGAGCAATCAGTGTGTTTGTTAATGTGCCGTTTATCACCGCCCACTTATACAGTTCCGCTCAAACCAGTCCATTGTAACAACTTCACTGAAGTCTCTTCCTCAGTTCTTTTAAAAAGGATTAAGTAACCCCTCATGGCTCCTTCTTTGCTGCCAGATGTGTGTCTGAAGGAGAGCATGACCCTGGCTGATCGTCTCTACAACCTCCAGCTCATCCAGGACTTCTGCAAAGACAACCTCAACAACTGCTGCCACTTCAGCCTGGAGGACATGCTTTATGCATCGTCCACTATAAAGGTATCATCTTTCTGTCAAATCATCTGGTAACTTTCTGTTTGTCTTTGTCAGCGTCCTTTGACTCAAGAGACGTTACCAGCTATGTGAGCTGTGATTTCCTATTATGTTCATGATAGAAATTGGATTGAAAACGAATCAATATTTTTATATTTACTCGTCTCTTACATTCAAATTTATGATTGCACATCATTGTGTCTGATGTTTGGTGAAACATAGATTAAGGAGCCAAGGTCATTTTGAGTCAAAGAACGAGCATAATTTGAAGTCACAAACTCAAGGTCCTCTGGCTTTTTAAGCTTAAAAGAGCTAGAACTCTACAACAAATGAGATCTTAAACCAACTACATCAATATCTATAATTTATCATATAATACTAATATTTTGGTTCAAGCTTATCCCTTCTACCAGCTTGCAAGTGAAAGCTACAAATCAAAATGCAGGGAAGGGAATTCGGTGGAAGTTGTTCGTAGTACAAGAAGAAAACTCATAGATGAATACAGATGTGCTCTATGCTAAAATAAGCCTATTCTTAAAAGGGAGGCCGATATTGGATTCTGTTTAAGGTACAGTAAGGTACAGTAGTGCAATTGTTTTTGTTACTTCTATTCTTGTCGATACATTTCAAAGAAGGCAGTTTTAAATAGTTTAAAAAATGTGATTAGATGTGTTAAGATATATAGCAGACCTGACCAAGGAAATCTTTGTTTTTGAATAATACTTTCATGCCTTGGTTTACACAAAGAGAAAAAGAGAGCTGTGACTGTGATTGCTATAAATGCAACAGTGATGTAATCAATAAATACCTCCACCAAGCATGGAGGTCATGCGTCTCCGTTTGCCCATTTGTAAATAGAATAACTTGGATGAACACATTTCAATAAAGCCTTCAGGGCTGGTTGTTGTGTAGCTAATTTAGCAGAGAGTGGAGATTTTTATTCAGCTGTGTTCTGTGGGTTTGTTTGGATTTGCAATGGCAGATAAAGTGTGTTCTATACTCAGCTTGGTGTCGGTCTTGGACTGGATCTTGCCCTTGCTTGGTGTTGGTCTTGACACAGTTTCTGTTGATTTTCATAATTTGAGGTAACAAAGCGAGAATATTTTCAAACCATCTCACCGTAAAACAAATATCAACATGCAAATTTATGTTTGGAGTACCTTTTTATGGCCCACCAAATGATACGACTTATATGAAGAGCTCCAATTTCAGCAGCTCAAACTGGAGTCTTTGCTTGGCTGCATTGTTGCTGGTTCTGAACACTGGAGGAGGGAGGTCTAGTGAGTGAGTCACAGTGTGGAAAAGACATTAAATCTAAATGTAACTACGTCAACCACAAACCAATGGACTGTGCTGTTGCTCTGTATTTTGCAGCCTTTCATTTTTTTCTTATGGTCTTCATTTCTTTCTTCTTACTCTTGGCACTTATGGGTTTACTTCATTATTTTAGCCTTTCATGATTTTATTGCTCTCTTTCAGCGGCCCCTCAGTTAACCTCACTTTTTGTATTTGAAGAAATGTTTTCCTTATGCCCCTTAGGGAAAAAAAACATGAAATATATCACAGAATATAACGTAATACAACAAAGAATAAGATGATTTGGTTTGCTTGGAATTATTATTGTTATTATTAGGCTAAGAGATGATAACTGTAAATGTAAGTGTGTTTTTGGGAGCACTTTTTAAGTCTTAGCAATGTGTTGTCATCTACATTGACACTGGTGTGATTAAAAACACATAATCGATCAGCAAAAGAATACTTTCCCAAGTGTCTTTTTGTTCACAGGAGAGGGAGGGATGGCCTGTGAGATCGACAGATGGTTTGGTGCTATGTTGTTCTATTGTTCTGTTGTGGTGAGCCTCTTCCCCCTCGACCAGGAGATGTGTGTTAGTTTTTAGTACATATGCAAAGACCTTAAAATCAAATGAGGTTTGTCACATAGATTTTAATTTGGGTAAAAAGTGTAATTTAGTCAACAAGCCTTTTTTTTCTTGTTGTTATTTTGCGCTCCAACATCACAGTCAGATCACAAGAAATGGCATATGGTGACAGTGACTCACAGACAGGCAGAAAAAAAAGATAATTGAAATGTGCCGAGCAGGTGGGGACTGCATTTTCTGATGAATTTTCCCCGCAGGGCCTGCTTCTGAACAGAACTGGCTTTCAGTCACCTTGACCCAATTTCTGTTGTCACAGTCGATGCAGCTCATCATGCTAATGCAGACTATATCATAGAGAAACGAGAGAGAGATGTGCTGATGTGTGAGCAAGGTGAAAGTGTGGAGTGTAAACAAAGTGATCTTAGATTGGGGATGGAACCTTCCCTCCATGTTTGGAGTAGTAGTAGAGTACAAATTGATTATATGTAGTACAGTGTTTTAAACATGGGCTTGTGAGAGTTAAGTTCAGGTTCTTAGTTGAGAGTCGCGCAGTAGCAGTTGTCCTTTCACAAGGTTGCATCACTCCATAATCGCTCGTATTCGCTGACCATGCAGTTCTTGTGTGACCTTCAGCCGTTTCTGGTGGGGTTTGTCTGATTGTTTAGCTGAAATGTGAGGCGCATCTGAAGTCGGTAGAGACCAGACTGAGCGCTTTCAGGCCTGACTTTGACTCTGATATCTTCACGCTTTATCTTGCAATGTTTTGGGAGCAAAAAGGCAGATGAGTCTTGTGGACAAGCAATGGTGTGGCTAGTTCTACACACTAGTCCTCCACCTCATGCTCCTGGATTTGAGCACCAGACAAACTCAGAATAGATACTGAAAATCCCAAACACTTAACCGTGTTTGTGTCGTGGCTGAAAACCAAACCCCTCACAACCCCCACACCATAAGTCAACACATATCACCTCAGACTAATCTTACTTAATGGACGCCTTGTCTGTAAATCATGCCGTCCCCCATGCACTTACCATCCCCTTCATTTAATTAATTTTCAGCACAGTCTGAATGACCGTCTGTGCGTCTAAGGACGGAAATGAAAAGTCTTTTGTCACAATTCATTCTGTATTGTAGTCGTAGGTGGGTATCAGACGTGCTGAGCTTGCCTCGAGGACGTAAATCAACACAGCAGGCCGCCTAGCAAGTGTGCTCCACAGATGTACACAGTGAGGAATTGCTCAGATTTCACCATGTTGTATTACATGAATGTATGTTTCATAACAATGTTATTAGTGCGTAATAACATTGGATATATGGCTAGTAGTTACTGTTTGCAATGTCACATTATAGCAAATAAATTAAATGAAAATTATTCAGAGATTATGAAAATTATTCAGAGATTATAAAAATTATTCAAGCTTATGATCAGGGACAAGCCCAGGACATGACATTGTTTCTGGAAACAAATTGCCACCTTTCATGAACAGAGGATCGCACACATGAAGGAATGTATATTCTGTATAGAGCCAAAACTATGAAAATGTGGCCAAAAAAAACACACTAAAATATCCTGAATCAGCTCCCCTGCAGTTACCTGCTAATATGTCTCACAACTCTTGCGTCAGTTGTCCCATCTAGCCTTCTTTTGCAAAATTGATGACATTTTTTTAGACACTGAGGATTAATATGCTCCAAATATGTAGTTTTAATTTTTTATTGTCATGCCAAAACTGTCTTTAAAAGTCCTGAAGCTTAGTCAGCTTGTTTTAGGTATTTTGTCATTACTTATCACTTAATTTGGTGGATTTGGATTAAAATGGGAGCCACAGTCCTCGTAAGAATTTTGGTGACAATCCTCGATAAGTGGGATTAATAATCCCACCCCAGCCCTTTTGTTACACCAGAATGTTGCCCCCTATTTTAATCCTGACATCACTAACACACAGTCCAAACACCAGCCCCGGCAGACCTGACAACCCCCTGTGGTTATCAGTGGGAACGTTTGAGCAGAGGTGGTGCAGTGCTGGTGAGAACCTTCAGGTCTGTGACTGCTGACTGGAGGTGTTACAATCAAACAGATGGGAGGTGAAGAGGCAGAGTGAGTGAAGGAAGACATGGTTAGGGACATGCACGGCCGGGCAGTTGTAGCTCCCTCAAATAGAGTCAGTGAATTTATCAAACCCCAGCTATAAATGTTGCATTTGCTCTGACAGCTACACCCAGCTCAATAAGGACCTACTTTAAAAGCTCTGTATTCCACCCTGAGAAATGTACCAGAGAGTGAAAATGCTGCAGCAGCGTTTAAGAGTGTTTCTGTTGTTAATTGCTTCTGCAGGTCCCACTGCGCTGTTGGAGGGGTTTAGAAGTGGGTGTGTGTGTGTGCTTGATAGAGTGAAGCGCTGCTGCTGGTGTGATTCGTCAAAGCTGTGCTGCCTCGGCTTTGTCTGGAAGAGTGTGATTGTGAGGGGAGGGAGTGTGTGTCCTCAAGGTCGTTTTGCTGTGCTCACTATGCCGTAGAACACGTGCTCGTCTGCCAGCAAGGGCTGGCAACTTCCCGCCAACATTTTGTATGACTTCGGCTTTTTCATGTATCTAAGTGTGAAAGAATGAATGTCTGGCTGACTTGAGTTTAGTTTGCTCCACAACGCTGTCATTTTGTTTCTCTGAATAATGTCAGACAGTCAGTAGACCCAAAAACTAGGAATGGCCTGGAGAATACATTACGCTTTCAAGACTCTTTCATCATGCTCTACCAGTCATTTTACTCCTCATAAGTACAGTCTCAGGCAGTGAGCACAGTGGTGCTGAAACTCATTGTCACATGGACTCAATGTCTCTGTTGTTCTACTTTTGAAATCAGTCTGTTCAGCTCAGTTTAGGTCCATGCAAATATCTATACTGTTTCTGCATAGGTGTCCAAAAATATTTACGATGGCCTGTGCGTTGCGTGATGTCATCAACAAGCGACAGCTCTAGTATGTTGTCTTGCTTGTGTTGGTGGTGGCATTGCCATCCCTACTTCATTCTTCTGTTGAATTCCATTTTTTAGGTCCTTTGAAAGTCATCCAGAGTCTGAATTCATACAGACATACAAGGTCTTAAGGGTATTTTCTCTCAAATCAGACATGTCATTTGTTTGGTTTAGTAATCAGAATTGTCTTTTGTCAGCTCCTTTGAATATTGAATCAAAAGACAGCTAGTGAGCACATGGCGTTTGGATCAGACTTCTGATAGTCATTCAGTCATCTTTGTATGGAAACAATTTGAGGACTCAAAGAAACAGATTTTTTTTTTTACTATAGATCATTTTTTCCCAGATTTCTCACTGTGCATAAATGAGCTCTAACATCATGACCACTGACATGGCCTGTCTTGTTTAGAGCTCTTCTCCAAAGTGCAGCTCTTGTGGAGTGCTTCCAGCCCGTCACGGTCGATAAGTTCCAGTCGACAGAGTTGTGGATGTCTGCTCTTTTATATACTAGGTGATCAAGCTGGCCTTTGAGTATCCATTCCCCAGTAGACAAGTTGCTGTAGTGTAGATTATCGGTTGAATGGTTGTTCAGTTTTATTGTTCAAGTCTCCCCAACACTGATATTATGGTTGTTGGATTCCCCCTTAGTGATAATGAGAGGAGTTCGCTCATCCGGGAGAGACTCCAGTGCTGCTCCTCGAGTTCAGAAAAGCCAGTTTTAGGGTGCTTCCTTGCTCCTCTGCTCCCAAGCTTGGATAAACGGTGAAAAATTCTTGGTTGGATTCAATGTTAAATACACATGTGGTCACAATCGTTCTCAGATTTACATCCGTGTAATAATAGTGATACATTTACTACTTATGTGAGTGTCTGAGCTGCAGTATGTTCTGGTTCACGAGCAAACAGCGATCTGTAATTCAAGTTGGCTGAGTAGCTGCATGCTGGTGATTTGGAGCAGGAATTTATAGCTGGCCTGGCCTCTTTATTTAGTCAATAGGGTTTGCGCCTGCTCTTCCTGCTCTGTCAGGTGAGGTTTCTCTTGTTGATTGGCAAACTAGATCTGGATCGGCGAGAGCTCCTGAAGAAAAGTGAGTTCATGTTGTGTGCCACATTTTAGCTTGGTCCTGGAAAACTTCAAAATGAGACTTTTGTTTTTATACATTCTCTTTCTGTTGAGAGTTTTTCAATGTATTATCTAAAAAGGCTTCTGCCAAAATGAAGTGGTTCGCTTTGTTTTCTTTTATGAGGCTGGTTATAATGCAGCTACAGGCTTTCTGTTACCGTTTAATAGAGACACCTGCTGGCCGTAAACCATTCCTGCAGTCCGCAGAAGCAATTGAGAATGAAGGTTTTTTTTAACGAGTATATTTCTTTCTGTCTCAGAACAACTACCTTGCGTTCATGGCAGAGCTGTTTTGGTGGTTTGAAGGAGTGAAGCCGTCTTTTGTGAACCCAAGAAGCTTGGACGTTGAGGGAACAGGTAAGCTGGAAATGGGCTTTGCCTGAGAATACAGAAATTATTCTGGTCGAGCCTCCTGATTTGGGATTTTCGGTTTCAAGAGAATTTCACGATGAATTCAAGATAGAATCGCCATTCTCACTATCATATCCCATATGTTTGTCAGAGCCCTCACCTGTGTTGAAGAACATGCCTGTCATCGCAATTTCCAAAGCAACTAAACGGAGCTTCTCGGAACGACCTCCCAGTCCTGAAAGGCCCAGGTTAGCAATTTTTAAAGTTTGCACAGTCACACTCAGCAGTGTCTTTTTGAGATGCCAACTTTGTTTTCTGTAGAATGAAATTATGAAATTGATAAACCTGTGCCTCTCATCAGCTTACCACTGAGACCTCAGCCTCGAAACTCAGGTATTTATTTTCATCTTTATTGTTGCGTTGCATTTGTTCAAAAGCGGTTGTTTACAATTCATTTCTGTCCCTCAGGAGAGATCAAGAGGTCAACATCCATGTCCTTTGTTGATGGTAATCTGGGTACCTGGCCCAAAGAGAAACGGTAATAAATGTCTAATGAAGGTCTCTTTCTTGAGACATGCAAATTGCTGAAGATGAACAGAGATGTATAATAGCTTAAAATGTGTCCTTGTTTCAGGTCTGGACCATACGGAGTGTCCTTTGATATTCCCTTTGACAAAGAGGATGCCGCCCCTGCCCACCACTTCTCCACACGTGGTATGGTCAAGTCCGTCAGCACGGACGATGGTTCCGGTTTCAAAGTCCACCACCTGCCGCGTGGAATGAAGCGCAATCTGTCCTTCCAGCCAGTCAACGGCAAAAGTGTCGGCATCGATGAGGAGGGTTGTCCAGACAGCCTGGCTGGTCTGGAGCCAGACAGGAGAGCTTTCCCTAATGGACATGGAAACCTTACATCCAGAACCCCATCCATGGAAGAGGCACTTCAGATCATCCATAGTCCGAGCCGCCCCCCAGTGGAAGGGATCAACAATGGTTTCTACCTTCACACTCAAAGTCCTGGAGCAGCTGCACTTGATACAGTGTCAGAGTCTGGCGCTATGAGCGCCACCGACACCACTGAAATGGACACTGGCATTCACATCCACACTGATGACCTGCTGGATGAGGATTCCTCTCTGAGGGACTCGGTTAACATGGACCTGGACATGGACACTCCAAGTCCATGTCCAAGCAGTCAGGGTAAATCCCCCTCTGCTGTTAAGATGACCAGTTTTGCCGAACAGAAGATGAGGAAGCTGACTCCGACAGCACCAGATTCTGGGCGGGGCAGCTCCCTAAAGACCACTCCCGACGGTTCTGAGTTTGGACTTCCCCTTTCTGTTTCCTGGGCCCCAACTCCTGAGCATAGTCCAGTACATCAACAAGAAAAGCCTGCTCCGAAGGTCTCGCCGGCTCCAGTCCAACTTCCCAAAGACGACCCAGCTCAAGCGATGGCGACAGAGATGGTTCACCTGAGGATGAGGCTGGAGGAGAAACGAAAAGCCATCGAAGCACAAAAGAAGAAGGTGGAGGCCGCGTTCACGAGGCACCGGCAGAAGATGGGCCACTCTGCGTTTCTTAACGTAGTGAAGAGGAAAGGTGATGGAGCGGCCAGTGGAGCTGAGGAAGGGGAGAAAACACTCGGTGATGGCAGGGCGGCCAGCACGAGCCCCACCTTTAAGTTTGGAAGAAAAGCAGACACGCCTGATGGGGCAGAGCAAAGCACTACTAGTTCTTGTTGGCAGAAATCCTCCTGTGGAGGAGAAGATGGTGGACATGTCCACACGCAGATGACAGAGTTGGATCTCGCGGAATATACGCGCTCTATTGAGAAACTCAACCACTCGCTAGCTTTTCTCCAGTCAGAGATGCAGCGACTCTCCCAGCAGCAGGAGGTGATCATGGCCATGAGGGGGCAGCAGCAGGCGTGGGTGGTGCCTTCTTCACATAGAAACCCATCACCTCAGAAGTACAACCGCTCCGCTACAATCTCCAGATCATCTGGACCATCTTCACCTGCCGACTCGCCCCGTTCGACACATCGCTCGCCGACCAGCATTAAACGAAAATCCGCCTCATTCCATTCACGCAACCCACGTGCCGTGCGGCCCAACGAGCTCAAGCTGGCACCCTATAACCGAGTCCTCACTGCCCCACAGTCCGTGGACAGCATCCCCCGACTGCGTCGTTTTTCACCCTGTCAGCCTCTGGCTAGTTCTTTTGTTTACATGGGAGAAAAACCAGCCAACCCTGAGTCTGCAGCATCTGACGGGGATATGAACAAAGAGTCAGACCTCCACTTTCCGCCTGAAGGGGAGCTCAGCAGAGTCGCTGACTCTCCTCCCAGCTCCCCAAAGTTTCAGGAGAAGGGTGACAAACAGGGCCATGAGGAGATTCGTGTCGTGGAGACTACTGAAAATCTGGGGGATGAACACAAACCTACTGAGGCAACGTTCCCTGAAGTACTGTCTCACCCCGTCATAGAAACCTTCACACTCACCCCCTCAGAGATCCCGACCCAGCCTGAAGCTCCAGTCAAGAGCAATTTAATTGAGGTTCCTTTGTCTGTTGTGAAGCCTCTGGAAGACCTGACACTCGAGGATGCTTTGGACCCGGAAGTGGGAACCATGGAAGATCCGGACGAGGAACAGAAGATGTGTCGGGGATTTTTCTTCAAGGTAGCCTGTCGCTTCTTGATAACTTTGTGTTACATGTCAAATGCTCACCAGGAAGTCAGCTGGAGGCCACTTTTCACTTGTAACTCAGATTGATTCCTGCTGCAAATGAGCCTCAAATGTAGGTCACAGAAGTGGGACTGCTGTTAATTATTCAGGCGCAGCTGCAGAATGTGGGCTTGTTGGAAGGGTTGAATATATCATGAGGATGGTTTCCTCCATCTAAAACACGAGGACATATGACACCAGTCTTTGTTTCAGTGTCTGCTGTAATGTTTGGGTTTGTGAATGGAGCAAACCCAAAACACCAACCAAACTCACAAAGATGGATGGATGGATGGATGGATGGATGGATGGATGGGGAGATAGGAGGGTGTGAACAGCAACTGAATTGAGCCAGTTGCATCAATATGTTGATGCATGTATATGTATTAATGGCTAGATTTGTTGGGTGAAAGTGGTTTTGCAGATAAGTAGTAAGATGCACAGATGTATTAATGGCCAGGTAAAAGATAACAGCTTGGTGAGCACTGTATTATGGCCGACTTGTTGGTCTAGGGAAGGCACAGTTCATTCCATCAGGTTTCAATTACTTGTCCTCCTCTGTGGAGGATAGATTAATCGATAGAGGGATGGATGGAGGATAGGATGGATGGATTGTTGGTACATAGGTAGGTGGATGGAAAGAAGAGTTGAAAGGTAAGCAAAATGTACTAGATATGTTGGTATATGGAGAGTGGATGGGTGGTAGTAGATGGTACACTGGTAGATGATTACAAAGAGTGGATTGATGATGGTAGATAAATTGATGGATGGATGAATAGATATTTGGGGTCGATATAGTGGTTTCGAGAAGGTGAGTAGATGGTACATTGACGGATGGATATATCAGTCACTGGGTCAAAAGATGGGCAGGTGAGCACATGGATGGACTGATGGTGGCTGGTGTATTACTGTAGATATGTCGGTGGATGAGTGAGTAGATGGTACATTAATTGATTGGGTGGCAGTCAGTCCAATAAACAAATAAATAGAAAGACCCTGTGTGCTGGTTGGAAGTGAAATTTCCTAGCAAAAAATAAATATAATTGTTTGGGAAAGTGAAACTGTTTTGTCTTTTCTCAGGAGAACAGCAAAGCAGAGGAGAACATGGCACAGAAGCGAGCAGCCCTGCTGGAGAAAAGGTTGAGGAGAGAGAAAGAAAGCCAGCAGAGGAAGCTACAGCAGGAAGCAGAGCTTGAGCAGAAGAAGGAGGAGGCTCGGTAAGTTCCTCTGTCGTATTGTGTTATCATGTTTGTCATGTTATGGAAGCTCGCGTTGTTAAAGAAGATTCTTCCAGGCTGAAGGCAGAAGAAGAGCGCATCAGGAAGGAGGAGGACAAGGCCAGGAAGGAGTTCATCAAGCAGGAGTATCTCAGGAGGAAGCAGCTGAAGCTGATGGAGGACATGGACACCGTCATCAAGCCCAAGCAGAGACGTGGCAGACCCAAGTCCATGCACCGTGACAGCATGGATTCACCCAAAACACCAGTGAGAGCAGCCACAGGTAACTGACCCTTCTGATAAGAGGTCATTGTGGCGCCATCTGGGAAACCATTCTGTCATCCAGCTACCAATTCCAAATGTTTTTGTTTTATGTTTAGTACTTGTGTGCTCATGGCTTGCTGACGTCTTCATTCGTGGTGCTGTAAACTTGTCATGTCATCCCACTGTCTCACCATCCAGGTTCACGCCGTGTCTTTTCAGTCTCCAGCTTGTCCCTGGCATCCCTCAACCTCGGAGACAGCGACAGTGTTCACTCGGACAAAAGAGCACCAAGGTGAGCTGCCAACAAAGATTGTCTGCTGAAAATACAGTGCAGGCCAAAAGTTTGGACACAGTGTTTTTATTTCTTTATTTTTTATTACTTTCTGCATTGTAGATATGTACTGAAGACATCAAATGTATGAAGCAGCACATATGGAATTATGTATCAAAGAAAAAAAGTCTTAATAAGCTTCATGATGTAGTGTACTGTTGGAAAACCTTGGTGACTACATCATGAAGCTCTTTGCCAGAATGCCAAGAGTGAGCAAAGTGGTAATCAAAGGGTGGAATCTAAAATATAAACGTTTTGAGTAATTACTACATAATTCCACGTGTTCATTCATAGTTTTGATGCCTTCTCTGAGAATCTACAATGTAAATAGTAGTGGAAATAATGAACACGCATTGAATGAAAAGTGTGTCCAGACTTTTGGCCAAATCACCATAATGCGGTGTTGAATTTAAATTCTTAGTTTTTTGTCACACTATTTTGCTTGAACCCAAATGTGCTTGTAGTCTAAGGTACTCCCCTCATTTTGAGGTTACACATGTGGCTAACAGCTCTAACAAATCTCCTGGTTTCTTCCTGTTTTTCCCCTTTCACCCCAACTGGCAGAAGTGCTAGTTTAACCTCTGGCAGCCTCCTCTGCCTCCTGACTTCCCCTAAACTGAGACGGAGAAGGTTAGTCTGGGCTGCACAGAACACAGCTTCACGCTGCTTGGAACCTCACCCTCACCCCGATTTGCCTCCTGGTTGGCTGAGCACAGAAAGCTACTTCCTTTTTTTGGAACGTTCGTCCGAGCTCGCAGATGCCCTGCTTTGCTTTTAGCTGCTGCACTTTCACTTGTCTGTGTCGGGCTCCTGACCACCCTGCCTTACCTTTGTTTCTATCTCAGTGCCTTTAAAGTTTTTATGGAATAGTTCTTCTCTTGATATGTGTTGCACTTGACATGCACCACCACACGGAAATAGAGGCTTTCAGAAAAGCATAATTCAGAACTCTTTTCTTCATGACTACCCCAAAACACCACCCTAGTCTCCTCCTTTACCTGCACTTGTCGTCCCTCTATAGGAAGTTAGTGGTATTTGACTCCCCACAATCCCTCACTTGCTTCTTGCTAGAGCCACTGCTTCACCAGCTTTGAATGAGGATGGAAAGTCTTGAAGTTTTCTGTAAGCTCTCTGCTGTAGTTGAAGTTAACCCTCTGTCTGTGTTTCAGGCCCGATTCTGCCGACGGCTTCCTCTCACCGAGTCGCTCCAGCAGTAAAAACGGAGAGAAGGATTGGGAAAACGGATCGACAACCTCCTCGGTGACGTCCAACACGGAATACACCGGTTTGTTCACATTATATTTATTTTCATAAAGAAGAAAAAGAAGGGCAAAAGGGAGGGGTCAATCAAATTTCCTGACGGGCCACATGTTTTCCTGGCAGAAAAGCATCATGTGCCGTCAAGCCAATGTCGAGGGAACATTTGAGTATGTATGGATTGTGAGGAAAATAGTGCCCCCTGCTGGTCAACCCAGCCTTTGATAATCTGTGAGGAAGTGTGGAATTGAGTGAGGAAGTCAGGAGGGTGGGATTAAGTCAGGGATCTGCTCTAGGCCCCTTTCTGATTTCTCTTGTTATAGACTGGTTTACAGAGGATTCGGACGATAAAGTGATCTGTAGTGAGTGTAAATATCAGTTGAAGGAGAAGTTGAGTGTGGAAAGAACAGTAATGAAACTCAATAGAAATTTATTCCAGATTGAAAACATATCCCGATATTTATGTGCGCATCTCCCTCAGGGCCACGGTTGTACAAGGAGCCCAGCGCCAAATCCAACAAGCACATCATCCAGAACGCCCTGGCCCACTGCTGCCTGGCTGGGAAGGTTAATGAAGGTCAAAAGAACAAGATCCTGGAGGTAACAGCAGTCAAGTTCACACATGATTCCTCAGTCACAATGCTTTGGAAGCACTGGGTGTGAAGGACATTTTGAGGAATTAAGCTTGTATTTCCTCTCTTTGCTGAACCAGGAAATGGAGAAATCCGAAGCCAACAACTTCTTGGTTCTCTTCCGTGACGCCGGCTGCCAGTTCCGCTCCCTTTACACCTACTACCCCGACACGGAGGAGATCAACAAGCTGGCCGGGGTGGGCCCCAAAAGCATCACTCGCAAGATGATCGACGGCCTCTACAAGTACAACTCGGATAGGAAGCAGTTCAGCCAGATCCCAGCCAAGACCATGTCGGCCAGCGTGGACGCTGTCACCATCCACGGACACCTCTGGCAAACCAAGAAGCCTGCTACGCCGAAAAAAGTAGTGCCTGTGCAGCCATAAAAGAACTTGATTCGAGTCAACTTGCACTTCACTGTAAATACAAATGAGGATTCCAACACCTGCATCGTGATTAGTTCATTGCATTTTTATTTATTTTTATTGTTCATATGGGGGGAGTTATCAACTGGAATGTATCGCCAATTAAAAAAAAAAAAAGTTTGTTTATTGGGGTTTTTAAGGCCAGCCGTGTTTGAGCCAGTTTACAGGGCACGTGTAGAACGTCTCATAGAAATGGACCGAATGAATGAAAGGACACACTTGTGGGTACACTGAAGCACTGAATGTTCATAATCCATGTACAGATTTTACGTTGTTTATGTGAGGCCTTATGTTTTAGCGAGCGAGTGATGATTGTAAAAGTGTTGGTGAGGCTTTTTAAAAAAAAACGTTTTTCTTTGGATGAAATTGTTTGTAGTGGTGTGTGAAAACTACAAAGGGCCAAAAGACAAATGCATACAGCTAGTGTTCGCCACACAGGACGTGTGATCAACAAAGCCGAACGGTTTCAGCTTTTTCAAGGACTCCTTTTTATGTCAAAGCTATTTCCTTACTTTTGTAAATTGGCCAGTGTTTCCTCTCTTACATGTTGCATTGTTTTGCTGTGGAGTCCAATTTCTTGCCCCAAATGTGTATTTCAGGTCCATAATATTAGGGTTGGAATACATGCCTACATACACCTAAAACAACTCAAGGAGCCTGAAAATACCAACACGGTGCTAAAGGCAGCATAATAAAACAGTAATAAACACTAGACAGCAAATGGAAGACATCAAGTGACTTGTATTAAATGTTGAATCCTATGTTTCAGAACTTCTTCCCTTGAAGTTTCTTCAAATCCATCTTTCTGTTTCCAATTTTCAAATAAATGTAGAGAGATATTGTAGTTAGTGACTGTCTTTTGAGGCTTCACGAATCTGTGTCAGGCGCTCTCTGCGCTAAATTATTTGGATTTAAATAACTATTTCAAGTACACCTCGCATCATTTTTAAACTGAGGGCGCCACCTACCGCGCTCTGCAAATGAAGACACTGTTTGATGAAGCCTCATCAACTCTTCTGTCACTTTAAATAATAATTATTTTTGTTCAGTTTCTGTATGTTTCTAGCAGGGCAGATTGGACTCTGCTTTGCTGCATACGGGTAGAGAGGACATTAATACCCTGGCCACATTTGCAGTGTAGCTTGAGTACCTTTGCGTGCATGTGTCATATTATCGCGACCTGATGTTCCTGAACATGACCTTTTGAACTTTCCGCTTTAACTTGAAGTAATGACTGTAGGAATACTGTACAGCGTGTTCGTGTGAGCTCATGGTTATTCACTAAGATGTTGCTGAGACGCTGTGCTGTCACACAACATGATGCTTGGACGCGGTCTTTTATTTTGGTTCATGCATCAAATAAAAGTCAGCATGGCCTCAGCATATCACGGTGGTTTTCATTGTGCTGGAACAAGTCTTGTTTTCAGGGCTCAGTCGGTGGCACTTCTGCTTTGGAAACGATGTGAGGTTTCATTAAATGTTGTTGAAGAGATTTCAATGCTGGTGGGCGCCTGAAACGATTCAAATTCAAACCTGGCGACCCACCGCACTGAATCACAGTCGCAATATTGTCAAAATAAAAGGCAACTCCCCAAATTGTTTGACATTTACATTTTCTCTCGCATCTTTTCATTATCATGTTTGTTTTTTCTAGATGTGTCGATGCTATTTAATTTTTTCCAGAAGCATCTTTATTTATTTCATTTTTTCATTGCGATTGTTTCTTTTTCAGAATACACCCTTTGTTCATTTGATGTAGCAATCATGTATTTTTTATAAAGTTTTACTTTTTTTCTTGTCTACAAAGCATCATACATAGCCACAGATTATATTATCATTATTAGTATCACTGCAGTTACCCCAGAAATGACCTGCAAATGTTGGCAGGTGATGGTCCAGCTGCTGCGGCTCGCATTTCCGGTGTTAGTGAAGCGCTCTGCGGCGTGGTGGGCGTGGCCAGCCTCGTCGTCACCCCAGTGCGGCTCCGTCCGCATGGCAACCTGGACCCCAGTGGAAACAACCGGGCGGGATTAAACACTTCATGGACCCGAGATCTTGGCCGTCGTCCCCTCCTCAGAGGCGGCTTCGTCCAGAGGCGGTGGCCGGTGCAGAGGGGCGCTGATGCGGGGAGTCGCAGCCTCAGACTCAGGTGGATTCACCGTGACGCACTGGTGTTCAGCGTGATTTAGTGCATGTTGGAGTGTTCACTGAGGCTGGATGTGCAGTGAGTCATGGCTTGGTGTTAGCAGGGTGGAGTCCGTCTGGGACATGAATTATGAATCAGCCGCCACAATACAATGAATTCAAGCCCGTGTCTGTAAAACTGTCGTTTCGCGAGACACGATTCTTGGCACTTTCGACACAGCTAAGGAACATGCTAGTGACGTCATGCTAAAAACATACACACTTTCCCTAAAATCTCCCTCCATTTTTGGTGGAGTAGCTGTATATATACTGGACTGTGTCAGACGTACTACGGAGTTAAATCGTTACGTGCGTCATTTTACACGTAAATTTACACGTGTGTTACAACAATTACAAATACCGAAATTAACTAGTTTTATTCGATCGTCGCACTTCACCTGTACATTATGTAAGTATGATAATGAAGCTTTGTTGAATTTTACCTGCCGTCTTCTATTTCAAATATACATATAAACAGTATATTTCGGGTTACTGTCTCGCTATTCTTCATTAGAAATTATGACTTTTTTCCCCATTACATTGTTTTTTTCCCCACCGAATAGTTCTTCACTTATTCAATAGAAAATGCATTTAACCTTAGAAACACCCACTGTCCATTTATTTTGTAATGTATTTATTTATGTATTGTTTTGTATTTGTATTTTTGTATTGTCTTTTTTTGTTAGTATGTGCCTCAATGCTGCAACCCACGAAAGCACCTGAAAAAACTGAAAAAATTCCCCATATAAATGGATGGGAATGCGTGGCTCGGTCTGCTTGACTTGGAGGCCTCCCCACGCCACTATGCTTTCACATGCAGTCCTCACCATACACTAAGTCATAGCTGACTTTATAAAATGATAACAGCTTGTCGGTGTTAAATACTGCCTTGCCAAGTTTGTCACGTTGTTTCTTCACACATCCAGACATTGTGCTCAGATTGCCCCACAGTCCTGGCGAAAACACTATCTGCTGCATTTTGTCTTCAGCTGTTGAGTTGCTGTTTTTTCAGATTTGACTTGTAGTTCACCAGCCGTGAGCGTTGGTGCAGCCAGTGGTCAGTCAGCCCACTTACTTGGATGCCCAGCATTCAGTTTCAATGGAGCTCGACTGTGATGTCATATATTGAGGGAGACATATGAATGAACCACCTTTTGTGGAGATAGGAGTTTATGCAATGCTTGTGTTGCAGTAGCTCATTCAGTTTTCTGGTCACATTGTGGCTTTTGGCCTGTTCAGGTGCTCAAAACAAGTCAGTGATGCTCTGATCCTCTGCAAATCTGGTGTGTGTATGAGTCAAATGACCTTCTCTGTATGTGCATTTTAAAATGTCTTTTTGTAATTACATCTGCTGGACCACGGTTGTCCTCAGTTTTTGTGCAGCCTTTGATTTGTTGACGTCTTTGATTACTCACGCTTGTTTGCCTGTGTCTTTATTTATTGTAGCTTTAATAGGTTGCTGTTGTGACGGCGCCTCCTTACATCGTCCAGAGGAGTTATGTGAGTAGACGCAGGTTGTCAGGTGTCGCTCTGGTCCTACTTTTTTTGTGTTGTCGACCGTGGTTGCAGAGGCGAGCGGCGTCCACGGCCCTGCAGTCATGACGGCGGAGGAGACCATCAACGTGAAGGAGGCGGAGGTGATCAAGCTGATCCTGGACTTCCTCCACCACAAGAAGCTGCACATCAGCATGTTGGCCTTAGAGAAGGAGAGCGGCATCATCAACGGACTCTACTCTGATGACATGCTCTTCCTCAGGTACGGTTGTAGTCCTAACTCAGGGAGGGACTTCACATTGATGACTTCCTCTCTGCTTATGACAGGCAGCTGATTCTGGACGGCCAGTGGGAGGAAGTCATGCAGTTCATACAGCCTTTGGAAGACATGGAGAAGTTTGACAAGAAAAAGTGAGAACTTTCATCGACATCAAACCTTCGACCTCTCTACCACGAAGAAAACTGATGGTAACAATTTTGCTTGAAGGTTCCGCTACCTGATTCTTAAACAGAAATATTTGGAGGCTCTGTGTGTCAACAACGCCATGTCTGCTGCGGAGGCCCCCCAAAATGTAAGCAAGTTTTAATTCCAACAAAAATTCTGTTGCAAAAGGGAAAAAAAACTGTCTATGAAAGTACACTAAATAAGTCCATGGACATATATCCAGCTTTTACTTTTTCATATGCTGAATAAAAATCTTTATGAAAAAATGTAATCAGAAAATTAGCCTGTTAATATCACATTTTGTTATTGCCTTTTTTGTCGCGTATCCTCGTAAATATTTCTCAATTATTAATCGTTGAAATTTTTAAAAAATTATAGAACTTGAGCTTTATAGCTTTAAATAAATGTTGTAAAGTTTGTTAAGTAAAGTATTAACTTATTTACCCTGTCTGCAGCACAGAATGAGCCCAATTTATGCTGTATTTTTCTGTTTTGTTCTATGATCAGTCTCTGCTGTGGCTCACTGCAGCCCACCATTTCTACTTTTGCTGAAGGGAGGATGAATAGAGTGAAAGTGTGGCACAACAAACAGGGTTTCAGGCACCCAGTGAGCTTTTATTTGGAGTAACAAGAGGTGCCTAAAAACCACAATGAGCACTTTAGCCCACTGAATCCCCCCACTGGGGTGTTCAAGCACATTAAAGTGTCTTGTGGCTCACATTTAAATCATAAAACCAGCAAGGTTTTGACCATGTGGTCAATCGATAAAAGGAGCAAGTGAAATTGAAATACTGTATGTTTTGGAAATGAGGAACTTGAATTGTGTTGAACCAACACAATTGGTGCATAAACATATGCCCTTCTTTCTTGAGTCTGGTCTCGAGGAATTAAAGTTGAAATAAAAGGAATTGGCGGGAATAGATTTAAATGAAATGAATGAAATTTTATTGTGATGAATCAAAATGACTTAAAATATGAATTGTCTGACAGTTAAAGTGAACACTAAAAACTTTTGGGCACCGGTGCTGCAGATGTTGTGAGTGAAACCTAGAGAAACAGTGTAGTCTTCTCAACATTCTCCCATTTGTATGTAACCTCAAGTTGATCTCTGATCCCCAGCTGGAGTTCACCATGGAGGAAGCCGTCAGGTGTCTCCACAACCTGGAGCAGTTCTGCCCGTCCAAAGATGACTACAGTAAGCTCTGCCTCCTCCTCACGCTGCCCCGCCTCACCCACCACGCCGAGTTCAAGGACTGGAACCCGAGCACGGCCCGAGTTCACTGTTTCGAGGAAGCCTGCGCCATGGTGGCGCAGTTCATACCGGCCGACAGGAAGCTGAGCGAAGCAGGCTTCACTGCCAGCAGGAACAGACTCTTCCAGCTGCTCATCAAAGGGATCCTGTACGAGTGCTGCGTGGAGTTCTGCCAGGTAAAAGAAAACGGTGAATTGAATTACCACAAGTTGACGTTGTATGGATCGGTTTAACATTCCCTCTGGTCAGTTTATTACAGGCTGGAGTATTGGATGTCTGTTTCACAAAGATTGAGTGATAAGAACTGCAGAAATTGCTGCTCTAAAAACTTTGGATTTGAACCACCATTTCAATGCAATCTCAAATCATTTCTACTCATCGAGCGCCACCTACTGAGCGCAGAAAATACGGACAACCTATTGCCATTCTCAACACTGTGCTTTGGTTTCAATTCATCAAAAATATTTGTCTTCATCTTAAAACAAAGTCGTTGATGAATCTAAAGGGATTCACGCATCATCTCAGTGGGACGATTGTTGCTGTCCTGGAGACTCATTGCTAGACGTAGTCGGCCAACTTGAAAATCTTTGGCTCTGGCTCCCCCCACTGTAGAAATATGTAATTGCAGACTGTCTTTTTTATGAAGAGACTTAGTTTTAGATTAGAAGAAATTACCACTTATATTGTGCCTTTTTACTTTTGCTCTCTGTGTTGTGAGTTCACTGCAGTGTTGTGAATGGAACAGTGGCACTTGATTTACGCTGGACCTTATGCAATTGTTCATATGTTGCAGTTGTTTTCACACTTGTGTCCACTTCTTCATCATCATTGACTTTCTAAACATCACCAGCAGATAAATATCACAGCAGTTCTGACTGGGAATCTTCTGCTGAGAACCTCTGTATGAGAGAGAGGTGGCAGTGTCTCCTCCATCATCATTTGACATTTTATTTATGAAAATATTTTTGTTTTGTTTTTTTGTGATATGGGTGTATATGGACAAGAGATTGTTGAGTGTTGTAAAAACCTGGGCAAATCATCATTGTATTGGACCATGAGGATGCAGTAGAGGTTCAAAGGTTATGTAACTATTAATATAGTTGAGAATTAATGCAGCAAACATCAAACTAATTTAAAATCACCCCTTGCATCAGAGCAAAGCGACGGGAGAGGAGATCACCGAGGGTGAAGTTCTGCTCGGCGTGGACCTGCTGTGTGGAAACGGCTGCGACGAGCTGGACCTGTCACTGCTTTCCTGGCTGCAGAATCTTTCCCCTGGGGCGTTTTCGTGCACTTTCCAGCAGCAGATCCTCAACATCCACGTGGACCGGCTGGTCAAGCCCCACAAGACGGCTCCTGCCGAGCTCCTCACTCCTCTGATGAACCGCCTGTCGCCCTGCTCCGCCTCTCCGTTCCTGCAGAGGCCCCATTCGGCCGACAGCTACATGTCCAGGTCTCTGAACCCGGCTCTGGACGGGCTTTCTCACGGACTCGCCGCTCAGAACAAGAGAGGAATGAAGGTGGAGGTGAAGCCTGCTCTCAGTCGAAGCCTCATGGAGAACAACGTGCATCGGCCGGAGGACTCACCTGCGCGGTGAGGCGACCACCAAACACGTCCAAATTCTGTTCTGGATTATATGGTCATTCATTTTTGGTTTTCATCTTGGTGTCTCTGTTTACCATAATCCTGCCAGTACTGAACTCCCAATCTGAGTCAGCACTCCTTTTTTGTGATTTCAGGGGGCGTCCTCAGGGAGACGAGGTGTCCAGGACTCCCATGACCCCCGGTAAAGACGGCAGCTCATCAGGCGGCACAGAAACAAATCAGGTAATCGGAAAGCGGCCGTAAACGGCGTTAACGGGGCCATGAATCAATCTGAAATCGCCTTTGGATAAACAGTTGACATAAATCTGACGACTTGCACTCGGCGTCTTGGTAAAGTGGTCATGTCAGATTTAGGAGAGTCTCCCTGAACCGCTCATCTCCATATCTGCCTTGTGAAAACCTCACGTCGATCATCTCCGACAGCCGTCCGCTCCTCACGCCCACTTTTGTTTCAGTGTCGGAGTCAGAGGTCAAGGGAAAAGGAAGCCGTGGGGCTTATTGGATACGGTGTCGCGCCTGCAGACGACCGGCCGCCGCCGCCATCGCTCATTTTTATGTATCGGAGGTCTCCTTTAGTGGCGGTGTGAGAGAGCAGATGGCAATGATCAGGCACGACCTGCAGGAGTGATGAGAGCCTTGAAAACTTTTTATTGGGTGCAGGAGGAAGGCCGAGGCCTTGGGAGTTAGTGGAGGGCGCCTGGGGAGGAGAGTCTGTCTTTTGTGGCGCAGCTTTTATCTGAGGCAGAAACAAGTGAACTCAAGGAGCCTTTCATTCGGCTAGCAAGGTGCAAAACAGCTCCCGTCCTATCAAGACGATCATCTCACGGTGTTATTGAGAGGTTGAGAAGTTGCTGTAATAACCCACCGTCAGAGATAAACTTCATAATTCCTGATAGTGAAGTGACTATGTAGTTCCTGTTTTTAAGATATTTCATTTGTGTTAAAGGTAAAGGGAGATTTAAATCTGCATTTTGTTTGATTCCTTCACTACTCTGTGGTTTAGATATACAGACATATAGTATCCAATAGTAATACGAATGATAATGATAATAATAATTGCTTGTATGCCTGTGATGTTCGTCAATCGCACTTAGAAATGTTTATTTCATTTTTTTCACGTCGATCTACACTAAGCACGACGAATATACCAAAGCTGTAGTGGCGACCTCAAGTGGTGATTTACTTCACTACATTTCAAACCAAGGTTTCTAAACTGGTCATTTGTTTTGAGCTGCTAATAAAGTGCTAAACTTTTTTTAAAGACCACAGTGCAGCTTTCATCGCTGTTGACCACACAATTTCGTCTTGGGTTGGCATCAAGGACGCAGCTCTGAGATGGTTCTTATCCTTTAAACCGTGGCTCTCACACCAGGCCTTGTTTCTTCCAACCAAACACGCAGTTTAACCAATCAGGTGCCAGCTGAAACAAGCAGCACCAGACCGACCATCGACTGATGCCAGTCTTCAGACACCTGACTGCTGGAACGGAAACCTGCACCCACTTCTGCCCTTTTGTGGATCAGTTTGAGACCCCTGCTTTAAACAGAACCTTTGCTTTGAAAGAAGGCTCTCTCCATGGTATCAGTTCCCTGTGGTGCACCTCAAGGTTCAGTTTTAGATGTCATTTTATTTGCTCCTCATCAGTCACATTTCATTTCGTCGACACACAAGAAGACTCAAGGGACTCTTGCAGGCCAAGCTGCTTTTCTAGCCGTCTGAATGATGTGACGGGTTGGACGGACCGGGACTTCCCTAAGCTGCACAAACCCAAATCCAGAATCATGGTCTTCCATGCTCCAAATTCCACCACTATAAACGTATCTAGCTGTCAGACGAGAAGAACTGAAAGTGTTGTGTTTCCAACAACTCAAAAATGATATTGAAATGAATCTAACCCATGCTCGATAAACCCTTCCTGGAAACTACTCTGGCATTGTCCTCATTTTCGAAGCCTAGTCTGTGTAAAAAGAGATTCAGATCATAGAGAAGAGAAGTCAAGTAACTGGGCTCAGAAAATGACGACGATAGTTCATGAAGCCTCATTTTACTGCCTAATATTATCAAACACTCAGAGTTCAATTTCATTTTGACGTGATGAGAATTTTGGGGGGGAGATTTAGTAAAATAATAATAATAATAATAGTAAATAATAATAAACACTCCTGCGATGCCAGAAAAGGTCACTAAATATTTGACGTTTAACTTGCCTGCGATCGTCATTATAAGTTGGAACATTCCTTGGGAGTATGCTCCCATCTTGTGGCGAAATTATGTAACTGCATATTCGGGTACCACCATGTTTTACATCGAGGACTGGGCTGCTAAAATAGTCATAATCATCATATGGTCATCAAGATTTTGAAATCCCGATCTCAAGCATGATGAGAGCTGTCTGGTCAGAGTAGATCGAGTTTTTTCCCCCATGTGTTTCAGCAGAGGGACCCAGCCGAGCACCTGCAGGAGTTTTACAGACAGAGCCTCCGTGTGCAGCAGCTCGGGGAACAGAAGGAGCAGCAGAGGCAACTGTACCAGCAGATGCTGCTGGAGGGAGGAGTGAAGCCGCAGGACGGATCCCAAAACAACCTGACGGAGACTTTCCTGAGACGGTACGGACAGTTCTCTGCATTATTTCAGGTCAGAAGGAGTCATGAAGCGGCACATCATATCTGAAATGTTTGCGGTTTTCTTCCACTTATTCCCGAGTAGCCTGTCCCAGCAACTTGGGTATGAACAAGTCAGCTGCCTCAACTACATAGGGCACCTACGCTTCAAAGTCACCAAGTTTCCTCTATGTTTCTGTTAGTAAACTCTTACTAAAATACGTTTCCCTTCAGCTCTATTCGCAAACTGGAGGAGATGAACGTTGGCGATGAGGCGTTGGCACATCTGGGACCGCAGTGGAGCGGACAATCTGACGACAGTCCGAAGACCCCAAACACAAGTCGCACTCCAGACTCGGGCGTGGGCAGCAGCACTCCGATTCAGAGCGGGAGTCACGTCTTGCCGTCTTTCCACGAGTCCCCGGTGGTTACGAGTCAGAGGTGAGTTGATCACGTCTCACTGTTGTGGACCACGAAACTGAACATCTGCAGGCCGGATCCCTGGATTTAGGAGCGGGACGGTCTCTTTTTGGCTGGACTTGCTTTGCTTTCTGTGCAGGCGTCGGTTGGAATGAGGTTCCAGGCCAGTCTAGGAATGTAATCATCGATCGCTTGTCTGTGTTTCAGCTCTGAGAAGATCAACGGAAGCAACCCATCAGTTCCAAACAAGTCAGACAGTTCCACAACAAGGAATCAGCCAAAGGAGGTGAAGTTCTCAAAACACACTTCTGATGTCTGTTTGATCTGGTCAAACAGGCCTGATCGATGAGTCATAAGCGTGCCACGATACACAAAATTCATGGATTGATTTATTTTATTTTTGTATTATTATTATTGTTTTGATACAAAAATAGTTGCATTTTTTAAATTAAAAGTCATGTGGTAAATGAATATGTGTCTGGTGAAGCTCCACACAAATCCGTGTACCTTTTGTTCATTCTTTTTTTTTTTGGTTTCAGTAAAAAGTCAAGAACAGAAAAATGAAAGCATGAAACCTAAATAGTTTTGATTTGTTTCTACGTTTCGGCCATTGCAGCGACTTCTCCAGGAGTAGAAGGCGAGGCGGCCACACTTCATCTGTCCTCTGATACTATGATGAACAGTCTTTTTAAAATGGGAAAATTCCCTCCAAACAGAATGTGCGCCTCACTGGTGGACTGAACTAATCCACGCTCGCAACTCCAGTTTGTTCCGACGAGAAGCTAACCGATTCCACAGGAAATCACAGAACACTGCTGGAGTCCCTGGATTGTGTTTCCGGATCGATTCATGAGCAAAGTATTACCGGAACAAAATAAAATAATTCAGCTTTTTTTCGTTCTCCATTTTTTTCTGTTTCAACTTGTAAACATAATAAACTTTGTTGTTTTGTTTTTCTGTATTTTGTTTCAAAATGGAAAAACAAATCAAAACTTTATTTGATTTTATCTTGAAACAAAAAATGAATGAACGAAAGGTTCACAGATTCACACAATGCATTTTTTTCTTTGTTTCTGCATTGTGCCACACAAAGTTTTGTGTTTGTCAGCTAGCGCTTGGCCACACGTAAGATGGAACTTTCAGGTTTATTTGTGGTATTACACACTATTGAGTGAGCTTACCATGTAACAGCTTGGCTTGGGTCGGTGGATCGGCGCTCAACAGTGCTGCAGGATGCACGACAGTCATGATGTTTTCAGCATAAGAAACAGTGGGATCATGTTTGAAACTACAGTATTTTTTCACCCCTCGTTGTAACAAGTCCTGTGTGTGTGTGTTTTTGACCCGCAGAAGTCCAAAAGCCAGTTTGTCAAAGTGAGCCAGCTTGAGGACACGCAGGCCGTACGTGCAGTCGCCTTCCACCCCTCTGGATCTTTGTACGCTGTCGGCTCCAACTCCAAAACTCTGCGGGTGTGCGCGTACCCCGACAAGCTGAGCAGCAGGTGAACACATGTCTTTTACGTGTCTTTTAATTAGCACCGGGCTCCGTCTTGCATGAGTGGATCGGCTGTCAGGTGACTCCACTGTATCTTTGCTGCACATTCTCACCAAGGCGTCGGGTGTCTCCTCCAGTGACTCCGGTGCCGCCAAGCTGCCGGTGGTGCGCTTCAAAAGGAACAAACACCACAAAGGTTCCATCTACTGTGCGGCCTGGAGCCGCTGCGGTCAGCTGCTCGCCACCGGATCCAACGACAAGCTGGTCAAAGTCCTGCCTTTCAACGCGGACGCCTGCGACGCCACAGGTGTGTTCAGGGCTTGCTTCTGTGTCGTTTGACCCTTCACCTCTCCATCCGATTAAAGGTCCCGACCTTGAGTTCAGCATGCACGACGGCACCATCCGGGACCTGGCCTTCATGGAAGGCCCTGAGAGCGGAGGCTCCATCCTGATCAGCGCCGGCGCTGGAGACTGCAACATCTACACCACAGACTGCCAGAGGGGCCAGGGCCTCCACGCCCTCAACGGTCACACGGGTACGGCAGCGCCTTCTGACCGGTCTCTCCTCACTGGTGACTAATGACAGGCCCTCGCCGGGACAGGTCACATCCTGACTCTGTACACGTGGAGCGGCTGGATGATCGCCTCAGGCTCGCAGGATAAGACGGTCCGCTTCTGGGACCTGAGGGTGCCAAGTTGTGTGAGAGTTGTTGGAACCAGCCTGCACGGATCAGGTGCGTGGACAGGTGGACTGCTGAGGCTTCATGACACGGTGTACTTACTCTCACAGCCCACTAGATGGCTCTCTCTGCTCTCAAGTCAAAACCACACATCATTTCTAAACAGAGAGCGCCACCTACTAGTGATACTATTGTGTGTGGGAGGAGCCTGTAACATATGCATCTCCACAGGAAGTGCAGTGGCCTCTGTGGCGGTGGACCCCAGCGGCCGCCTGATGGCCACCGGTCAGGAGGACAGCACCTGCCTGTTGTATGACATCAGAGGAAGCAGGATGGTCCAGACGTATCGGCCACACAGCAGCGACGTGCGCTCGGTTCGCTTCTCTCCCGGAGCACATCACCTGCTCACTGGTTCCTACGACAACAGAATGGTCCTCAGTGACCTCCAAGGTAAGGCACCACCTGCAGCTCCCACACCTGCAGACGCCTCTCCTGAAGATCTTCTCCAACTCTAGGGTGCCTCACGAAGCCGCTGCCTCAGGCTCTGGCCGGGGAGCACGACGACAAGGTGATCCAGTGCCGCTGGCACCCACATGACCAGACGTTCATCTCGTCGTCTGCTGACAGAACGGTGGTCCTGTGGGCCCCGGGCCCCTGAGAGACAGGAAGCAGAGCAATAGAAAGCACAAGAGGAGGATCACCGGCCTGAAGGTCATCTTAATCCTTCTCTTCTAATAGTCACTGTTAAAAGTCACTTTGGAGTTAAGCTACAGAGTCGATGCTTTATTTTGATGTATCTCCGTGTCACCTCAAGTTCACTGCGAGCACTTTGTCCCCACCTAATGCCAAACTTGTCGATACAATTGATGGGAAATGTCATGCTGAGGCCTGTGATGGGACTTACAGGTGGTGAATTGGTTTTTGAATCGTTGTTAGAGATGTAACTCAACACTTGCTGTCATGAGAAGTTATGCACGAATGACCACTGAGACCTGCTCACTAGTTTAGTGGACATCACTGCTTTGTCATTCTTCTATGCAAAAATGTTGTCTTGTCTTCATGCTGCCTTGTGAAGTCATGAATACACACTGTGCACTCCTCAGTTCTCATGCTAACCAGCACCCGCAAGGCTGATACCGGAGCCCTGGGTGGCGCTGTTTGGATGAAAATGCAGGTGTTTTAATCGCTAAGCCATTTAAGACCTGCATGAGTTTCACCATACAGCGCCGCCTAGTGGCAGGTGTACTAGGTCTCTGCTGTTTTTACGTTGCTGCAATGTGGAGACTAGCTGTTGGGTCGAACCACAGAAATGTGAAATCTAATCTGTGTCTTGAATTCACTCTGTAACAGAGGAACGTGACTTGACTGAACCTGAACAAAGAACCTGTCTGTAGCACATCGAGTGTCACTCATGTTATGTTGTCTCTATTTTTGCACTAATAAATGAATTGAACGTCTGTTTCCATGACCTTCAGTCAACCTTGATGTAAGTCCTAGGCAGCTGGGACACAGCTGCTGTACATTTCTAGCCACACGTTTCAGGCGTTTGCCGCATTAAACACTGAAATCGGGCGACAAGTCTTTTAACCCATCAGAGCCCTGATGTTGTGGTGGCACTAGGCAGTTGCTGGCATTCATGAAGAGCGCATGAACAGGAATCTGGCGATACCATACGTCTCTCGACGTCAATATATTGTGATTGTTGTTTACAAGAGCCATTTTTTTTTTTGGAGAAAAAAAATATCATTTTATAATGAAAACTAAACTAGGTGTGAAGGCCAACGCTTCACCTCAACCAAGCCAATGTATCGACAGTGCGCCATCTAGTGGGAAAGCATCAGAATTGTATGGAAAATAAAGCATTAATAAGGTTTATTTATTTAATTTTTTCAAGTTCGGCAGGCCGGATTAAAACGTTTAACGGGCCGCATGTGGCCCTCGGGCCGTAGTTTGCCCATGCCTGTTCTAAACTGTGGTTGTATCTGGAAAATGGTGTGTCACAGGACGCTACTGCCACCTGCTGTCTGATGGAGGTCTAAAAGGTATCACGTTACATCAATACGATAAATAAATGGCAGTAAAACGGAGTCAAAAACATATCTCAGTGTGGATGGAAAGTCATGATGGTGACTTCATTTTGTCTCTAAAAAAAGGCCTCCGATGACCCAGTCAAGAGGTTATCCAAGTTCAAACACGTTGGCTCTCTATCAGAGCATCGTGGCCGTGTGAGGCCCTGACAGACCGACGGACCATGTTGCGCTTGCAGCCTCCAGCTCACCTGCTGACGCGCGTCTGAGCGCCATGACCGCGACAAGGAGCGTGTGGAGACGGTGGAGCGCTTGGGCTGAGTGAGGGGAAACCACAGCAAAGAGCGAGAGCGTTTCTCGTCCCCCACATGCGGCACTCGATCATTCCCCCCTTTTGTCAGGCGGACAAAGAGAGCTGGGGCTGCAGAGCTTTAAAAAGAAGCCGGCGCTGCCGCCGCAGGCAACACGGAGCGACAGCCGACGCGCGACAGGTACCACGTTATTTCTCTGGCCTCAACACACCCGACTTCATTTTTTCTTTTTTTTTTTAAGTGCGCATTTGAGCTGAAGTTACCACCTGAAATTGATAGTTATGATGTCATTGCGAAGTGAGATTGCGTTGAGGTGAAAGCGGTGCAGTACATTTTTAAATCATAAGGCGATGATTTAATTTATTTCGTTCTTCGTTTTAATGTGGTTTTGTGTCTTTAGGAAGTTGCTGGTTGAATTATGTGGTGCGAAAATGTGTGGTAAGTCAGGAGTCAGCGATTAAAACCAGATTTTTTACTTTGTAATAAGCAGAAATAAACTAACCAGAGTTTAAAATAAGCAGCAAAGAATATTTTTACTGCACAAACTGCTTGTCATCTCAGACAGATCACTTTTGAATCTCCTTAATTCGATCAATATTTCCCTCTTTTTAAGTCGTTTCATGCTGACATTGACCTTGATGTGAGGCGGTGAATTTCCATAAAAGCAAACTATTGTTGAGATCCAGCGTCAAACGTGACCAGTTCTCACCGAGAAGTTGGTGATTTGTCGATGAAGTTTTGATTTCCTTAAGTCAACTACAGTCTTGAAACTGGTTCCGCTACTCTTCCAAATTCCCCCAAATCCTTGTTCCTCAGATTTTTCACAAACGTATATTTTTTTTTATTAAGATGGAGGATCTTGAAGTGAGCTGCCACATCTGGCTGACTGCTTATTTATTGTAGATCAAACTCACGGGAAGACAACAGGTCCTGCACTGTGCTTTAACCCTGGTTTCTTTCCCTCCTGTAGGAAAGTCATTCATTCTTTTGCATCTAAAGCTACGGCAGTTTGCTATTCCCCAGAATAAGCTTGGCGATAGTGAGGGGAGCAGGGTGCCCCCACACTGATATAATGGCGGGGGCAGCACTGGAGGGGTTTTAGCCGTGAACAATAACTGAACTGCCAGACCTGCAACTTCATTGTCCCTCAGCTGTTTTTGTTCAAGTGATTCGCTGCTTCCTGCAATTTTAAAAAGCGTTTGCGGGCCTCGAAAAGTATTTAAAAATATTTCTTTCTACCGGCTTGTTTTGACTTGATTTTTTTGTCGTAGAAAAACGTTCCAAACATTAACCAAATCTTGTCCCTGTGTGAAGAGTCCCTGCATGTTGAGGAGAACCTGGTCTTCCCCGCGATGCTCTACACTTTAGCAGGAGGCGGCTCGCTGTGTGGCGTCGCGGCCTTGGTGCTGCTCATCGTCTCCACGGCCACCGACTTCTGGATGCAGTATCGGTACTCAGGCAGCTCGGCCAACCAGGGCCTTTGGAGGTTCTGCATCAACCACAAATGCCACGCCCACACCATCACCGTCGGTGAGTCGAAGGAGGAGTGGCGATCCGCCGGTGGACCCTTTTTCTCTGGGTGCACTTTCCTCCAGTGATGGGCTAATGAGGCTTCATGAAACAGCGTCCCTGTTTTCAGAGGAGGTGGCGCTCATAACTTAAAAACCTAGTGAGGTATCATTGAAATAGGTGTTTAAAACCAATGATTTTTAGAGCAAAGAGTGCCATCTAGTGGCCTCTGAAAGTGAGGACGCTGTTTCATGAAGCTTCATCAGTAGGGATTGTAATCGTCACTAACCTTTGTAAAACCTCACTAACCGCATTCCTTCTTCTGACGGCGGCTGCAGCCTTCTGGGACGCGACGCGCGCCTTTATGCTGCTGGCGGTGCTGAGCTGCTTCACCGGCGTGGTGCTTGGCCTCACCGCTTTCACAAACGGCACCAAAAACCGAAGAGTTCGAACCGGCGGAATCGCTCTGGTCCTGTCAGGTAACCCGGCGGAAATGACAGCGTGTGAACACGTGTCACCAAAGGCTCTCCAGGGACATTTCACGTGGACGGATTCTTCTTCGCAGGTTTCCTCGCGCTACTTGCTCTCGCCATTTACACTGGAGTGACCGTTACCTTCTTCGGTAAACGCTTCCTGGACTGGCGCTTCTCTTGGTCCTACATCATCGGTTGGGTGGCCATCATTTTGGCGTTTGCTGCAGGTATAAAAGAGAAGAACTTCACTCAAACTCACTGTGTCAGTTCATCACGATGCTAATCTACTTAGCTTACGCTGCTAGTTGTTTTAGTGACAGTTTTTATCCTATGGGTGCAACAATTTGCTGAGTAATAGTTGAGCTAGCGTGTCGTTCTGCCTCCAAGATGGAAACATTTTAATTTAATCTTAGTTATAGCAGATATTAATATGAATATACTACATGTACTTTATATACTATACACAATACTATTGGCTTAAAAAAAACTGGGTGAAAACCAAGCGAAACATTTTTTTTTTGCTTGATTTTTTTTTTTTTTTGCTTGGTGATTTTTTTTATTGGTATTTTTTTTAATTGTTTTTTTTTTTGTTTGGCTTGGTGGTTGTTTTTTGCTTGGTGATTTTTATTTTTATTTTTTTCTTGGTGATTTTTTTTCTCCCACATTGCAAGAATGGGTTTCAAGTGGTGATGAAAAAAAAAGATTGCGTTGAGGTACTGTGGGGAAAAACAAACTCCCTATTAGTAAAACATTCATTACTGTCACTATATTGTTAATAGTGTCAAATTACTCCAAATATTTGTGTGGTTAACGGAATATAAAAGATGAATGTCGATTTCACCTGAAATCCAGTGAAACAAAAACAAGAATATCAACAAGAAGAAATGCACATTTCTGTGAATGCATCGTGGGAGGAAAACAATTCACCAAAACAAAAAAAAAAAAGAATTTTGCTTGGTTTTCTCCAAGGTTTTTTTTTTTTTTTAACCGGCTGAAATGGCCTTCCATACAATTGGCACCGTTTTCATGACTGAAAGGTGATGTGACGGCGCTACGTTTCAAAATGGCCGCCAAGGTCTTCCAGTTGAATTTAGTTTTAGAGTGAGCGTTTAATACAAGCGAATGTTCTCGTGTACAGGTGTGTTTCAGCTCTGTGCCTATCAGCGAACCAGCACGGAACCTGCGCCGCCCAATGTTGCCGAGAGCTGAGGAAAGTGACCAGATGTCAGCGGCAATAAAATCCTGCTTTTGAGAAACAAAACGCAATGTTTCTTTTGTTTTAGACAATGAAAAAAATGGTGTGTCTGCAAACAAATCTTTATCATTCTGCTCGTCCTATTTATTTATTGAAATATATTTCATCGTTACATTTGTGTTCTGTCTGATGTACAGTAGCTTCATGAGAGCGCGTGTCCTCATGTGCACAGTCCACTAGATGGCGCTCTAAAGTATTTGGATTTGAACAAACCTCACATCACTGCTAAACCGACAGCGCCACCTACTGAGCTCTGGAAAAAGGGGGACACTGTTCAGAGAAGCCTCTAAGACTTCACGCGCTAAATACTTCACATAAGCAGAAACCTTTAACCTTCGACCTAGTACCACGACTCATTTTGAACCACGTCAGTTCAGACTTGTTTTTGCGGACCTTCTTTCTCCACGGTGACAAGAGAACTGGACCTCAACTATTGCGGGATCAATCCGTTCAACTCGGTTCGTCCTGCTAATCCAAAACAATGAAAAAGAAATACATTCGGATTGATTCATTTTTGTTTTTTTTTGTGGATGTCAACACTTCTTGTGTAGTTAAAGGTGTAAAAAGGTGTAAAAAAAAGAGTCATAACAATACAAGCGAAATGTAAAAAGTAAATATCTTACCACGAAATAGCGTAGTGTAACGTCATCAGTGGGCGACACGGACGCGTTTTATGGCCGAGCTTTTTCTAAATTTGTTCCACTTGAATAAACCGATACATGTAAGATATATTGATTTGCCACCAAAAGAACAATGTTAACGTCGTCCCAAAAATTCTGGCCTACTACGTTGCTTGTTGGTACCAAAAATTACTTTGAAACAATTGCATTGAATGATGAATATTTTAGTTCGTTTCGTTCGACTACAAATGACACCAGGCTTTACTAAATTGAACTTATGTAAATTTCCTTTTCTTATTACTCTTTTTTTATTTTTGCTATATTTGATTTAAAAATTGATTCATACGTGACACCTTTTATTGCAAAAAAAAAATAGAGACCCAAATCATTTTCATTATCTTAATGATATGACTCTTTTGCATGACCCAATAACATTTATGATCACTTTTGAAATATGTCCCAAAATGTGTGTATATGCCCAGTAATGTAGGTTTGTCAACTCACTGACAAGAATTTCCACCTTGAGAAGAGTCAGACCTGAGGGAAAAAAAGAGCCCAACACCGACGTATTTCAACATTTGATTTATTTTGAACAACATCAAAGCCATCTCACAGAGACGACTCTGACTAACACAGAATGCAAATAAATATATTTGGGGCCATAGTATATCATTAAGGACAATAACATTTGATACAAAATTATTTACAACACTTTGAATAGTGCAAAAACACACAAATCCTGCCCTCATCATTGAGAGTGGGGTCCGTTCGAGGACAGTGGACGTGTGTGTGTGTGTGTGCTGCGGCTCCCACACGGGGGCGATATTGCAGGAACAGTTGGTGGAAACGCATTGAATCACCTGAAGTGAGCTGTAGCTAACGGCTTTATCTCTGCTACATCTTGTTGAGAAGATACTTTGACAACAATGAAATGGACGTCGCGGGTGTCCGCCAGCCTCGTGTTTGACGGCATGGAGAGGGGAAAAAAGTTGTCTCACTAAAATCTCGACGAAAAGCACGCGTGACAGCCACCGCGACGTACGGACCGCAGACCCCTCCGCCCCCCCGACACACACGAGCCCTGGGCTCTTCAGAGACTCGCGCCGACGGCAGGCAGAGCTCACCACCCCTGAGTGAAACTGGAAAGAAGCACCATCGCACTTTCTGATTCAAGACATCTCTGAATTCAACAGGCACGACACATTTGGTAAAGTGCGCTTGCTCACTCCTCTTGTTTTTTTCTCTCCGACTTTCTCACAAAAACTTCATTAACAAAGACAAACTGAACTTTCGTCACATTGTTGCATATTGAAATTTCCTTTAGGACCTTTTTGTTTCAGCGATTGAGAATTGAACTGTGGTTCTGCGACATGAAGGAGAACACGAGTTTTCAGTCATCACAAAAGAAGGCGTCAACACTATGCGCACACTTCTCAACAACCTAGAAAGAGTCGACCAGATCAGGCCTGGACTAAGACTATAGAAGACTAGAAGCCTCACCGATAGTGCTGCGAGGGACGCTGCATTCATCCGGACGAGGCTGGGAGTCGGAACCTCCGTGCGCTGATCATTAAACACGTTTAAATCACGCCAAAGACGAGGCCGATTGGAGAGAGAGAGAGAGACTAGCAGGAGAACTCACCTTCCCGAGCTGATCTGAGTTCATCATCATTTCAACCCACTGGAGACTATGAGAGAAAGTGAGTGAAACCAAGGAATGACCTGGGGACGCTCATGCAAAAGTGGCGCGCGTCTTTGGCTTTGCATAGCACGACGTTCCCGGTGTGGAGGACAAGCCCTGGTTCTAGCCCTGTTCAGCCGTGGCATGCGAGGAGAGACACGTCTCCAGGAGTGGCACCTTGTTACATCAGAGCCAACTGGCTTTGGTTTGTACGGCAGGCGCACTTGCAGCCGGGCAGTTGTGCGCTCATGTTTTCAGTTTTTTTTTTTCTTTTTTTGTTTTTTTTTTGGCTCCGTGCGACGACTCCGGGGGCGCGTCCCTTGTCTACTGCACTAAGAAGAAGAAGCCCTTCAAGTTTGGTTTGCTTAAAAATTGCACAGGTTTGGTCACGTCGGCCGCGGAGGGCCGTTTTTGGAGAGTACACCAACAAAGACCTCTCTCCCTGGTCCGAGTGAAGAAGGTGGTCACAAGTCTGCGCTTCACCCCCCCCCACTCACGGCCGGAGTGTTATGTGTCTTTGTGGTACCTGTGAAAACAGGGGGGGGGAAAAAACAAAACATGATGATCCAGTTCCTTCTGTGGAAAGCTCGACACAAAAGGCTGTGCCTTCCGCTGGAATTCACGCCTGCCGTGACATAACCAAATAGCTGATCAACGGTGGAAACGTTGCTGCTTCATCAGCCCAGACAGCAACGACATGCAGGTCTGAATCTGCGGCGGATACTTACCCGCTTTGTATGGTGAACTCAGGCAGAGCGCCCAAGGATGTCAGCTGCTCTTCCAGGGCCACGATTCGCAATCCGATGTAACCGGACGACAGCAGCAGGAGCACCACCCTGGCAGCAACACACACACACCTGTTAAAGACTGACTGACACCTGAGGAGCACACGCACAACACAACACAAAACCCAACTCACAGGATCAAGTAGATGAAGAGAAGGGTGTTGAGGGTGCTCGCCTCTCTCTGAACCAGCAGGGACTTGGCCTTCTCTTTCACATTCCAAACCCATGATCCGCCTGGACAAGTGGTGGGAAGACAAAAGGGAAGTGCGAGTGTTAGCACGCTGCTTCTGGGCGGCACCTTCATTTGGTCTTTACACCTCAATATGAGAGGAGAGAAAATGGCTTTTTTCCCCACAGCGTCCCGTCTGTTTTAAGGGGCCATTTTCCTATGCTAAAGATCAGTGGGTCCAAACAGAACATTTTGTAAAGGTGTTCACTGAAAAGAAAAAAGCGACGTCTCTGACTCTTACCTGACTCAGACAGCTCGTCGGATGAAGAGCTGCTGCTCTGCTGCGCCTGCAGGCTCCGATACGAGGGGGCGTTTCCATTCGGCACCGGATCTGAAGGCAGAGAGATCAACATGAGCGGCGTCCAACCTAAATCACGCCATCACGCCACTTCTGCGTCAACACAAGCGCAAGCTAAAGCTCAAGACAAACAGCAGCTTATGGAGCGAGCGCCGCGTGACAGGCTCCGTGACGCGGTGACCCCTCACCTCTGAGCGGCCTTTGCGGGGGCTTCTCCTGGAAGGAGCCGTCGAACTGGTCGAAGCTGTCGTCCAGACTGGACTGGCTGGAGTGCTGAGGACGGACCAGTCAGAGTCAAGCTCCGAGTCAAGTCACATTCAAGTCAAGTTTTCTTTCTCCAGTACTCACAACCATTTTGCTCCTGTCAAAACTGTTCTCGGCCGAGGAGAAGACGGGGGAACTGTTGGGGCTTCCCTCCTGTGGAGACACAGAGGGGGTTAGCTAAAGTCCACGCTGCGTTCAGAGCAGTGCTCACTCACTCACCTCTGCCTGAGGACAGACCGAGCGCAGCAGCTGGTAACAGGCTTCTCTGTTCCGCAGAGACACGAACAGGAACTAGAAAAGGACAGACGTGAGCAACTGCAGTTTTCTGATATAAACAATGGTCATGAGGAGACCTCACCTTCTCTCCCTCCGTGGTCCGGACGGACAAGGCATTGGGCACCAGCAGCGCCGTGTTCTGCTTCTTTACTACATGGATGCAGGCCACAGGAATCACCAGCTACAGGAGAACACATGGAATTCAGCTTGGGCAAATACAGGAGGCGGATTTTGGGGGGGGGGGGGAACGAACAAACTGCGAAGTGTTTTTGGTTTCCTTGTTGGGCAAAAAGAAAAAAAAAAAAAACAGCTGATTTGTGGCTATTTAAAGTTCTCAGCTGACAGAGGAAAGTGGAGTCCATGTCAGTGTCCAAAGCAAGAATGAACAGGGCCCTTGCTATAGACGGGCAACTCCTTTCCCTTTGAAATAGTTGTTAAAAACCAATGATTTGGGAGTAAAGAGCACCATCTAGTGAAAATGAACAGTGTTACATGGAGCCTTGTGACTGAAATGTATTGAGCTCCAGCTATCGCAACAGACCGGAACAGGCACTGACTCTCTGGAGCCATACAAGTCCTCCGACTCTTCCAAAAGGAAGGAAATCGGTGCTCCATCACAAACACGACACACAGATCCCGAACAAAACATTCCTGAATTGCGTTCTCGGCTGACCTTTGTGTCCTTGAGAAGAACTGAGGAGTAGAAACAAGCATGGCTGTCAGTGATGTACAGTCGACCGTGGTAGGGCACTTCCTTCTGCAGGGCACAGATGTATGCTGCAGAACCATAAAGAAACCATGCTTATTGTTTTCGCCAGGCTCAGTCTAGATGCCACCCCCGAGGAAACCTACCATGAATCAAGGCTTCACTCTCTGGCAGTTCTGGAAACAACTTGTGGAATGTTTTGTTGTGCTTTTTGAAACTCTGCAAATAAAGAGTTCGGATCAACTCTACGATGACACAAACAGTAAGAAGGTGAAAGGCGATGAGGGACTTACGCTCTGCTGGCCGCTGCTCTCCGTCCTCTCGAAGTTTCTGCTCTCGATGTCAAACGTCTGTGACCTGTGGAGGGAACAGAGCCACAGCTGTCAGTTCAAAGAACAGCTGGACGGGCAATAAAAAGTCACTTAACCTCTCCAGAAACTGAAAGTGTCTGTCTGGGCTTTTCATTTCTCCATGCAATATCTAACCTTTGCCTTGACCCAAAAGCAGTTTTTACCATGACGATAACACAAAACTTATAACCTATAAACTGATCATTTTGATGGCCTTATGAAACTAGACTTTAGTGTAGAAATATTTAAGCTTCTGTGCAACACTTTGGTTGACATTACTGCCATGTTGCTTTTGCTGACACGGGTTGTTATATCAAAACAAAAAGGTGCAGGTCACATCCCTAAACATGGCTAAAAGGGCAAGTTAAAGCATAGCTACTGCCACAGGAAGCTCCCGACACAGCACATGATGCTTCCATCTCACACTAAAAGTGTTAAAAAGTGCACTTCCTTGTTCCACTAAATTGAAGTGGGACCACCAACACTCTTGACCTGGAGGTCACCACCTTGTTCCAACGACTCTATTGCTGACTTCAAATACTGCGCTCTTCAGGCTTCTGTTCTCAAACAGCACTCAAGGTCACATGACAAATGCCGAGGCAGCAGCGAGCAAACATCTTAAGACCATGTGGAGCGCTCGGATCATGTGATTGGACAGAGAGTCTGACGCTGCTGTGCAGTCATGAGTGTGCCATGACTTGGGAACAGCTGAGAGCTGAACACAGTCTTGTGACACAAGTAAAGAATAGTAGCAAGTCCATCCACAAGTCTCTGGGAGGTCATTTGGGTTAACGCAATACTCAGTGCAAACAGGTCGTACCGGGCAGTGACTTGTCTGGTGAGGGGTTTGTGCTGCTGCTGCTGCTGCTGGGTCTCGTGCTGAGCCGCCTCCAGGCTCAACGCTTTCCTGCTCTCCACCTTCTTGATGCTGCCATTGCTCAGACTGCTACGGCTTTTCTTCACTTTGGCTGGCAGCCCACCGCCGCTGCTCTCCACTGGGTAGTTGCTGCAGATAAAAAAAAGAAAAAAATGAAAACAAAATCTATAATCATCTTTCGTTTCCAACTCAGCCATCCAACTTGTACGGGCATATCCGTCCGCATCCCAGAAAAAAAAGGTGTGTCTGTACAATGGGTGTGCAGACTTTATCAAATACACATCTACCACCCTTCTTTGGAATGAACATATGTCTGCACCAGGAGACGTCTGCAGAATTGCAAACATAACCACATTTAAACGTTACACGGAACAGTTCTGTTCATCATGCGCGGCCCAATTCTCACAGCTACGTGGACAGTTGTGTTTGAATTTTTTTTTTGCCTTTGGAGTCCACACGAGCGGAAGCTTCTCTGCTGCTAAGGCCTTTCCCTTTGACTGCACTAGAGAGGTGTGGGCTCACCGTTTCTCCACCTGTCCACTGGCACATAAACAGATGGTAAAACACATTAAAGAGTAAAGGGATGTGGTTTGCATCACCCACATTTGGAAACTAAATGTATGCAAAGCAACAAGTAGGAGATCACAATCGCCTCCACCAACAAAAAGAAAAAGCCCTGATCTTTATGATGTTAGTTAGAGGTTAATGTTTTCCCCTCCAAAGAAGGTTTGAAGGAGATTGCGTCACTGCGAGCTTCCATTGTGGCACTGCTAAGTACCAGAAAAGGTGCCCTTTAAACAAAAGCAGTTGAGAAATGAAACAAGTTGAGCTTTAAAAAGGGTAAACAAAAACCACATCATTGGCTGAAACTGTCTGTGAGGCAGTTAAACCACTAACAGATGTTTGCGTTCTAAAAAAAGGTCTTACCTGGAAAACTTGAACCTTTTGGAAGAACGGAAACTCATATACCTGGTAACAGTGGGCATTTCCTTTCAATAGAAAAAAAAAGAAAAGAGAAAAAAAATCCTCACTTGTCCTGTGCCATCACGGTGGCACAAAAAAAGTACTGACTTGAAATGAAGTCTCAAGCTAGAAGACTGAAGACTGAAGCTACAGGTTTGTCCACAAGTGCCGTGAGAAAAATGTTTGTGTGTGTGTGTGTGTGAGTGCTTTGTAAAGAGGAAGTCTGTGTGCTGACAGTGGTGTGACACTCCGTAGAGTGTGACGTAAAACTAAACCACTCCCCCAGAGACAAACAGGCATGTGAGTGCGCACGCACGCACACACAAACAGCGCAAGCACCGACTTGCTTCAGATAAAACTCTCCCTGAACATACCTTGTTAAACCGCCCAGTCAAAATGAAACAGGCGTTTGCCTGCCTTCCCAGAAACGTATCTCTTAAACAAGCGGCCAGGCTTCTTCAGAGATGTATGTCAGACAGGATTCCTGTGAGAAGCGCTCACCACGTTTGCCTTCAAGCAAGAAAACACCACACTCTCCAGTCACTCTCACAAGTCCGGGGTTGCTCATCGTTCAGCGAAAGCATTTCATCGCACAGGACGTGCCGCAATATCAGAGCCCTTTCTTTCAAAACTTTCAAGCGAGCGAGGCCCTCTGCTGCGTCACCTCGCTGGGACTCAAATGGGGCAAAGGTCAGACGGGAGACTAGACGTGAAGCACGGCTCTCCACATGCCATGCTTTGAGTTAGGTTGCTCTACCTCCTGAGAGAGAGAGGGGAATCAACTGCATCGGTTGACGTTCCGCCTGTAGCAGCCTCTGCTGTACATAAATACATGAAATTAATTTGAGGCAAATGAAGATAAGTACTACATGAAGTATGAGTATTCAGTACTAATAATCCTGACATCTTTCTGTATTTGTATTTCACTTACCCTTAGCTCATATCACTCCCAAAAATCCATTATAATTAGGTTATTTTTAGCTACTTACTGCATCAATGTTTACCTTTACACTAAATGTGATTTCAATAACTAACTCAAACACTGAATTACAGCTGGAACATTTGTCCGTTTGTGAACCACAACAAGTGTGAAATCATTTCTCAGACCGGCAAATGAGCGCTGAAGCATCAGCTCATGTGACACTGTTCTGAATTACTACTTCCTTTCTGAATCCCCTGTAAAACAACAAGCAAGAAGAGTGGAGGAAAAGACACGTTGACTATGAGGAAGCTTGTCAGAGCATCTCAGCCCACTGTGGGGGGCAGGTGATGGAGATTGCTGCTGCGTCTTATTAGCCAACGCACCTCTTCAAATTTGCCCCTCCATCTCCAGTGTCGCAATTTAAGCTTTCCCTCTGTGGCTACCAACAGTCTTTGACCCAGATCATTCACAGACCTTGAACTTCCAAATCATCTACAGTCCTATTGACCCTGATCCTTTGTTGGCTCTGCCTGGCACCACCGGTGAAGATGTAAGATTCCCACAAACAAAAGCTGAAGACTTTCATTTTCGTTGCAACTGGCCAGGTGTGCTGCACTACTGAGGTGGAGAGATGCACATGCTGAATGGTTGAGAGATGTCATGTCATATCTAAGGATTGAAAAGTATTTCGAGAACCTAAAGTCACGATAAATTCTCCCATTGAACTTCATCATGTCACCATTCTGTGTTGAACATCACATTCCTCAAGACATGTTTATATTTTTATGGTATGAACCCAACATCCAGCTTTAACCATTAACTTGTGAATCCTGAAACTGTTTGTGACATGTGCTGTCGAAAGATGTGTAAACTTAACTCTCAGCTGAAGGAGGTAAAGGGAGGAAAGGGTTAGAGTTTGATGTTCACTTTTGTTGTTTCTATTTTACTTACACATTAATGATTATTTCAGTACATTTATATGAATATACACACACATATATATATATCTAAAAATATTTGAAACACATTATCTACAATCCTAACATGACCGCTGACCTACAACAATAAAAGCGAGTGTTTGCATAAGAGGATGTGCCTTATCTAAATCATAAGACAAAGACCTTGACCTCTGATCCACTTCCCTGTTGGAGGAGCAGATCACAACACCTGATCAGAATGATGCACAACTTATGACCGTGTTTGTCCTAGATGCACATATAGGTTAATGAAGTAGTTGTTTCAGAAATAGAATTAAGATCCGTCGTTTACAAAGACCAAAAAGAAGTACACATGGGTACAGAAGCCACTGTGTCACAGCTGCCACAAACAGAAGCTGTGGTCAGAGCAGTTTCAGAGCTGGAGCACTTGTCTTTCATCATCGTCATGTCACAGTTTGGTGTACGATACGTCACACACGAGCTTACGACAACAGCAAATCATCTGTCTTTAGTTATCAGCCCGCAGATAACACTCTCTACTTGAGATGAGAGCACATGCTGATATGACTGAGCTGTCGGGAAACACACTCTAAATCTAAAAACATCTAAGGACTCTTATGGACAGGTGACAGCGGCAGCACCTGCCACCAAAAACCCTACTGATTCTTCCAGACACAGAAGAATCGGTGACTGACATCTATTAAATAAAGTGATTCTGAAGAACAAAAACATGACTCATGTTCTCCTTCACCGAGAGGCAAGGTGCCTTCGTGTTGACCATGTGGTGACGCATTTTAAAAAAGTCCTGGAGCCTTCAACATCCTGTCCTTGACCCCGGAAATCTTTCAAAAGGCAAACCCCACTGACGCATCACAACCTTCTTTTATCCAAACTAAGAGTGGGAATTTAAAAGCAAACTTATTGTAAAAAAAAAAAAATAATAATAATAATAATTTGCAAACAATGCAGATCAACCATGTTCAATTTCTTTCTTTCACAGGCAACACTGAGACTGTGTCAAAGTGTCAAAACGGTTAGGACCGAAACATCTATGACTAATGATGGAAAATATTAAGGAAGAAGCAGAAAAGTGTTGCCCCCCCCCCCGCAGTTAATGGTCATGTGGAGAGACCAAACTACAATTTCACCTTTTAAACTGCCAAATATTCAAACGTGACTAACTGCGATGAACTGTACGGAAGCAAACTCCACGGAGCCCCAAGAAAGTACACGAGAACACAGTCTTACCCACTTGGCTCTTTGGTGGAGGAGGAATTCATCACGGCACTCAGCTAGTCCATCAAGTAATGCCTCCTTCCTGAAATGGCCTCACTTAATTTGCTCCAAATCATTTATGGCGACGGAGGGCCGAGAGCGTCATTGGTGCACTTTGACAGGGAGGGAGCTCTTGGATAACTGCCAGCAATATAACACACCTTTAGACTCCACCAGACAGCTTCCAATGAGCCACATTTTGGAGAATCCTCAGGCTAAACAAGTGTCCTCTAACCTTTACTAGCCAATTCGAAAATGACTGAGAATCTATGTTGCACATTGTAAGCAGGATTTCCCTCCACACACCTCGCACCTGGGAAACCTTATCAGTGTGTCAGCCTGCTGACATCAGCCTCTATTTTAAGGCTGCATGACCATCCTTGCCCCTCTTACATCAACCCCACCTGTCTGGCATTCCTGGTAACCTCTTCAGGTTGAGCTGCTGGCCACACGCCAGCGCTATATCTGGACGTACCATAGTGGAAAACAGGACAGCGGTTTATCCTTCATGCTCACTGCTTCTCAAATGTCAGACCGTAGACCACGAGTAAGTGACAATTCCATTGATGCATTTTTCATTACAATAAAGTTGTAATATTTTGAGGATGAAATCCTCTTCACAACATCGCAAACTGCTAAACAATGACCTCTAGTGACCGAATATAAAAGTGCACTTACAAGTGCTCAGCTGGTTTAAGCTAAAAATATATAACTATATATATATATATATAATAATGAATAAATAAAATCTATCCTGGGATCTACATTACAAATCTATACAACATCTCAGCTGATTACATATGTTTAAAGAAGAAATGGGTTCGTTTTTCATTCACTGCAAGTATAAAATGATTGATGCAAAGTATGAAAAGGACACTATTTCATGGCGAAAGGTGGAGAATGAGAATCAAAAAACATGACCGTTTGGCTATTTACCGATCTTCTCGCGTCATCTAGAGGCAACTCGAACAGTTTATAGCAATATAAACTAACCAAGAAGAATTAAGAGTGATCACAAAGTTGATCTTAAGCTACGAGGATTAGACATATCAGCTTCTGGAGAGCTGTAAAATCTCGATGAAGACGTTATTAAGGGCAGAGCGTTGAGCCAGTGGTCACAGTTGAGTAACATGCATGTCACTGGATCCCTGCCAGAAGTCAGACTGGAACAGAGAGCAAGTGTGTGTCCGAGCTGGAAGTCATGTGGCCGAGTACACGCGGCATCTCCCTCCACTTGGCTTCCGCTCTGACAAATGGGAGAGCAGACAAGAGGGTCTTTCTTCAAGTCTAATAAATGCACCTTGACCAGAGCACGTGTCGGGTCCGCTTGCTGGTTCTGAATCTCATTCAATAGACAGTTTAAAGGCCGAGTCTCAGCTCCAAGTCACACGATTTGGCACAGTTTAGTTACTGAGAGGCTAAAGAACAGTGGAGAAAAAGATTCTAACACTTAGCTTAAAGGCCACAAGGTTGTCATTAACACTTTCATGTGAGGTGACAAGTCATTTCAGCTCTGACCTGAAACTTTACCCAAGACCTTTTCATTACACTAACATATCATTGACTTCCTTTTTCGTGAGCCAACAGCACATTTTATAATTTAGACCTACATGCGGCTCGCTGCCCGCAGCAGAGCAGCTCTCTACTCAGAGCATCTGTCTGGAGCCAACAGGATGCCTGTGAGGCTGCCGCACCCAACCTATTCCAGGATCCTCCAGCTCCAGCCATTTACAAGTGCAAGATGTACATATTTTAATGTTAAACAGCGGCTAAAAAATAACCAAAGCCTCAGTTGCTTTTCGACAAACACACGTGTTCCAAGGAAGCTTTTAATGTGGTGTGAAGTTCCCCAGTCACAAGGGTTGATTTCCTTCATTATTAAGTCTCTCACGTTGACATTTGTGTCTGATATTCTGTTAGATATGACCACATCTTCACTTACTAAAAATCATGCGAGCTCCTACTTTTGTTTTCATTCTCAATACGAGCTTGTTCACAACTAATAGTTGTGACACTAATGGAATTTACATCACGTGTCTTTTTCAGAGTCCATTAGTTGATAAGGGTTTGGCCATTAAGTGATTAATCCACATTTAAATGTATCCAGAGAAATGTATTCGGGCTCCCACTGAGTCTTTCCCTGTGTATAACAAAAGAAAAGACACAACAGGGGGTTTCCATTCAAGGACACCATGATAACGGAGACGTTATTGATCATATTAAAAAAATAATAATAAAATAATAATAAAAAAAACAGCTGCAGTGGAATCAAACGTGGTGTTGAAGGCATCACTCACACACCACCATGCACCACCTGTGAGGAACCCATGGGTCTAAGAATAGCTTCTCTGGGGGAAACAAACTTGCAATCCCCATGTGTGCCCGGTTCTCAGAGGGGGACGTGGAAGCGACAAAACAAATGTTAAGTGGCCATTTACATGTCTGTGTAGGTAAATTCTTGGGCCTTCAGGAGAGAAGCCCACTGTAAACAATTGTGGTGCGAAACTGACCAAACGTCTCGGCAGCATATCATGGGTTTAGAATGACATTAAAGCGTGAAGATGCTTTCACACCACAGCAGCAATTGTGTGGTGTTTAAAAGAGACAGTCTTTGTAAAACAACATTGCAATTCATGAAAATATAGCAGACCATCACATATGAAACGATGACAAACGTTCATCTTATTAGAGAAGATAAATGCACCAATGGTAAATAACATCAAAGTGGTAGTTCGTACTTCTAAATCAAGTACATTGTATATATAATATATGTATAACATGGTGTTTAAATGAATGGCAAAGACGGTTTTATAGAAGGTGAAGGCATATTGCAAAATGACCAGCAGGGAGGGAGGCTAACAGGTTAGCATTGCACGGACAGAAACGTAAGGCGTGTTTGTAATGCACCGACAATATCACGCTCAGGAAATAAACACGTCTTACTAAGCATTTACAGACCTTTAGAAAAGAAATGAGGCGAGTTGTGCTGAAATGAAAGAGCGTTAGCACCCACCCTGTTGGGGATGCTCACCGGCACGTAGCGGTCCTGCTCTCCAACTCACCTCTCCCTCATGAAGTGCTTGAGTCTGACGATGGCCTTCTCGTCGATCTTCCGGAGGAAGGTTTTCAATCGCTCTCGTTTGTTTTCAAGCATTCTTCCTCCGCCGCTGCTGCTGGTGGTGGTGGGTTCGTCTGGACTCGACACTCCACGCCAGCCTCCGCCGTCTTCGTGTTTGGGTCCCGCAGCTCTCTTCCTCCCCCTCTCCTTCTCCGGCTCATAAAGATAGTGAGTCTAAATCGGACCAAGTCTGCTGGCCAATCAGCGACGAGTACGACGAGGCGAAAGCGGTCATGTCAGCGTGAGTCAGCCAATCAAAATGAAGTAGTTGGCTAGTTTCCCCCGCCCATTACTTTATAAGGCACAGGAGGCTGTCGCTCAGTGAGTCCCTCTTAAAGGCACAGGGCTCTTTTATTTTAGTTGGTGTGGGGATTTTAATAATTTACGTGGCGAAGTTTATCTTTCACGTGTGCGCCACACAGGAAGACAATGTTTTGTTTTCTGTTCTGCATGGTCTGCTTTCCACCAGGGTCATTTCAAGATCACAGTTTAATGGCTGGTTCGGCTAGAAGACCATCAAATGTACCAAAAGTTTCACACCACTTTAACAGTGACCTACTAAAAAGTGACCTTTCAATGCTCCTGTAAAGCACATGAACTGAAATTTTCAACTTGTATCTCTGCCCCTTTGATTGTTGTTTGTATTCTATTATACAACTGCATAAATAAAAAAGGATTTAAATAAAGAGGGTCAACTGAGGGCCCCATGATCCAATGGAATCACATGAACACAACTTGCACGTTTCAGTGTGGCTTAACTGAGAAATGGTGATCATAATGTATCGCTCCTATAAAATGAAAAGGGTGATGGAATCCATGGGAAAATGGCCACTAAACCAATGTGTGACAACGTCAGTATCTCAAAAATAACACAAGAAAACGTTGAGGCCTATGAGGCAGAGACCAAGACCAAATTGAATACGCAGGCAACTACCATTTTGTCTCAATGAAAACATTTCAGTTCTCGATTTATTTTGAGAGAGAAAAACACTACTGTTTCTTTTACAGTAATAAATCCACTTGTGTCTTGTGTCTATATATCATAGGTGTTTGCTTCTGCATTCAGTTAGGTCCCCATCCACAACCATTCTTATGGCCATCACAAAGTTTCAAGATCTTTATTTATATTTTTACATTATTCTTTCATAGGAATTTGTCAGTTAACTGAAGACAAACTGCACCCTTCCTCAGTATCTTCCTTCTTTCAATTTCACAGGATCTTCAAACTTCCATTCTGCTAACACATCAACTTGCCACTGTGGGAACCGTGTGTTTGGAGTCAAACTGAAACTCAGTGTGGTCTTCTCGATAAAAGCAAAAGGGTACATAGGAAAGCCACCAACCTCTGTCAAAATGCAAGTGAAGAAAAGTGGAGAAAGAAGACCTTATGAGCACGGTTGTTTCAGAACAGAGTTTTAGTAAGTAAGTGAGAGAAACAAATGAAACGTTTGCCACGGGTTCCACTTCCATGATGCTCTACATGATCCGTGAGCCACACTGTAGCACGGGAAATATTTAACAGATCCAATCGCGGCCTCCATGTTTTACCATACATTATGAGGAAATATTCAGAGGCTTCGTTTTAATCTCACACATTTCACTGAGCAAACACAGCCATGAGAATATCCTGAGCAAATATCTGTCAGGGTTAGGGAGAGGAGCACATTAGTTTCCTGTCTTGTGAGGCGCGTCACATTTATACACCTCAACATCTATCTCAATGTAAATACCAACATTCCAGGTCTTTGTAAATATGTCGCCTTAAATACTGAAAATTCCATATGATTCCTTATCAGCTGGATGTGTTCTATTTTTTATTTCAAGTCTCTATAAAGAGGCCTGATGTCACACTATTAGATGAAAACATTTTCAAGAACAGGTCCTTGTAGGAGGTTTGGTGCTGTCACGCCACCACAAAAACACAGGCGGTAGTGTGTCGGCGGATGACGCCACCAACACACCACCCTCACATGACTGGGCCCACACGAGCTTGTCATACTGGATCTTCTCTTCTGATTTGGACATGAAGGAGGGAATCCCACATTCAGTGGCGAGGCTGAGAAGATATTCACTATACTACTTACTTTCCAACTGTTTCATGGCCCAAACTAGTTATGTTCCCTTCACATGTAACCTGACCAGCATCTGTGTGTCTTATTACACTATAATTATTGTGGATCAGGTTCTTGAGATGGACGTGGCAGAAATATGTGGGTCAAAATGTTGACGTTCAGGTCATTTTTTTTAGACAAAAAAACACAGATGATGCACACTAAATAGCATTAAAAATGTTGGTTAGGTTCACACTCTGTCTGGCATTGTGTATTTACTGTGTTCCCCTCTCAGTGTACTTATCAACAAAGTGGTATGAATGAATGACATCATTCTGTGGACCCCCTCCAAAAATTAATAAATGAAGAAATAAAAAAATTAAATACCATTTTTGGATGGTCATCACCTCCATCTATCCTCGTGTCTTTGTGATAACCCCTAAAAGACAAACAAATTCTTTAAAAATGGCACGAAAACAAAAAGTAATTGTGCAAAATTATTTATTCTAATGGAGTTTAAAGACGTATTCTGGCAGCATTATCATAAAAAAGTATTTTTTTGTAGGACATTTTTACCCTAGGAAAGACACAATGTTTTTTCTCTTTTTCTTTCTTTCCTTTTTGTTTAATCAGATTATCATTTAATTGTTAATTGTACTGGTATTTAATGTTAAAATACTTTTCATCCAAACATACATGAGGAAGAATATGAACTGCAACGTTTCCCTTCTACAGACAAGATAAGTCACAATTCAAACACAGCCTACTCTGGTGTAACTCAGGGAGCACAGGCCAGCTTGTTTACATTTAAATATATTTAGCTTACTTTTCATTCAAGTGTTTATTCATTCAAATATTTTGGAAATATTTTAATTAAAGTCAACACTCTCAGGAAGCACGATGACACCCAGGTGAATGAAAAAGATGCGGTGATAAGCTACAACAAAAATATATATTTAATACAATACATTTATTTCAGTTGGAAAATCCATCACTGCTACCATAAAAGGCAATTCTTATATGACCTTCAGTGACATGAGGCGTCTGAAACTGTTATATAATATATAAATAATCCACCAGATTATTATTCTAATACCCAACTCCCAACTCTTTGACAGTGAGGAAATAATATCAATAACTGCCCTAAATTTCACCAGTGGTTTAGTCAATCAAGGCTGCCACATCAGCGATTTTAAGAGTCTGTGTCAACAAACCTGCGTCGTCTTGTTTGTCGCCACTCACTCCAGTGCAATGAAATAACGGAGATGATGATGAATCTGAGATGAGGAATGCTAATTCTTTTGCCTGCAATGAAAAGCAGCCAATCGAGGCAGTCAAAGTTCAGCTTAACCAAACATGCTCATCATAGTAAATACTTGTTGGAGGTGAGTTTGGAAGAGACAATATTGACTCTCTGGAGGCCTCAATCCTTGTCAATATTTGATCATAATTCTTCTGATGGGATCATGAAATGCTGCTGACTGTGAAACCATTTTAGAAAAATGTTGGACTTTTTTTCGTAGTTCTTCTCGGCTGACCTACGACCTTACACGATGTATGGAAAAGTACATGAACAGTGCTCAGATTTTATCTTTGAAGTGGAGGTATAGGGAAACAACCATCTGAGGAACATCAGACCTCCAGAGAAAGTCCTCTTTTGGTGTTGAAAACATCACGAAAATGTGTGTGTGAAACTGCAGTTGCTGAAAATACAGGTATCAGAGAAGGAAGCTCACAGAAGGAGAGGACACTTCCTCAGGTAAATAAGCGTTCCAGAGACAGGATCGAAGACATTATTTTTAGATTTATATTCAACAGTCTTACATTCATGACAAGACATTCAGTCACTCCAGGATTTCACATACTTGTTATTGATTGCTGTGGCTAAAAACGCCTGATTTTGCAGATTAAAAAGATAAATTGCGGTGTTACTATCATTTGTGGTTCTGGAACAATAATACGGGAAAAGTTGTAAGTTAGTTTGTAAGAAATAGTATCAGTTTTTAGTAAAAAAAAAAAAAATCTGCAAAGATTTCAACAAGATTTTACAGATACATATAAAATTGACATATACAAAACAATGAGTATTTGAACAAAGCAAAGAACACCCCTCTCATTATATACCTGCTAAATAAAAAAAATGCACATCTTTTCTATCATGATGTTTCTGCGAGTAGTTTCCGAACTTACAGAATGTGAGTGAACACGTGTTGCTTTGTTACGGAGCTCCTCACAAGGGCGGAGACTGATGGACGTTTGGATGAGTCTGAGAGGTAAAGTTAGGGAACGTTTGTGTGCGTGTGTGTGCATGCGTGTGTGTGTGTGTGTGTGTGATCGGAGATGTTCAGCAGCAGCATTAAAACAGTGAATTAAAACAGTAACTGCTGATAGGTTACACAGGGTCGGGATGTAGAGTGTCAGGAATGGCATGGAGAGAGATGGATACCACAGTCAGCCATGTTTGTTTACATCCGCCCCGTGATGGTACACTGCCCTAGTGACTTCTGCTTTTTAGGTCCATCAATTATACTTTCAAATAATGGGAATTTGGACATTTATGAATGGACAAATGCAATTATTTGTCATCGCACATGACATGACATGACAGATTGCAGTTCTTCACAGAACTCACCAGGAGTGGTGCGACATCTACCATAGAAAAGTTCTACAAATCTCTAGCGAAACAGAAATATCACTGGCTGTGATAATAATATTTAGTCTTCACTCTGCTCCTTCGTAAAATAGAAATAAGCTGCATAAATGTTGAGCGATCAGCTGTACTTCAGCATCAGTAGTGGATGTGAATGCAAAGGTCTTCAACAAAGTTACTGAGACCACCGTGGCACCAGAAGTAACTGCACCATTTACTGGTATATACTAAGCACTTAGGTGTCGTACACAACCTGAGTTAAATTTTACTGTTATAAAACTATTTACAGTACCTAATGTTTATTTACTTGTCCAACAGAAGTCAAAATGCTTTGTTACATGTTGCTCTTCAAAAGCAAACAAGTCATTATTATTGTCATTATTCTTTTCCCTGCGGGGCATTTTCTCTGTTAAGATGGTTATGTCACTGTCTGTCTGTCTATCTATCTATCTATCTATCTATCTACCTATCTATCTGTCTATCTATCTATCTGTCTGTCTGTCTGTCTGTCTATCTATCTATCTATCTATCTATCTATCCATCATTGCATAAATTGAAATATCTCAAGAACATTTACCATACTCCTCGTAAGTACTGACTTTCGTGGTGAAATGGCCATCTGCACGTTGACAACTGTGAAGCATTCATAGTGGCATCATCAACAAGTGACAGCTCCAATTCATTCTCCAGCTCATCTTTTTGTGAATATTAATGTTTCATGTGCAATAAAAACCGCTTAAAATCACACATTGTATATATATATATATATATATATATATATATATATATATATATATATGATATGCTACTGAAATTATTATTGTGTTCGGTGCAGATTATTCAATACAGTCATTGACAGAAAGCGGACCACATATTTTCCATCATCTATCTATTGCACATCTGTGTAAGCACTCTGTTATCAGGGAATTTCCCAATCCTGTTTGTTTGCTTGTGAAGATAGTGCTTGAAATCGTGTTTAGAAAGTTTGTTCTTGACCGCTTCCCATTATCTGCAGCTGGAGGATGTTTTTGTGCACAGAGCAGGTCACAGCAGGGAAGCACAGTGACGTGGGGCGGGTGGTCTCGCTTCACCTTGGCCTGTGAAACAAGGCCGTGACGCATGAGGCGCTGCGGCTGAGCACGTTACGACACAGGTGTTTCATGTCGCTGGTCGTGCTGAATATACAGGCCGAGTGGAGGAACCTTCCAGAAAGACATCTGAAGTTGAAAACATGAGCGACGTCAGCAGATATCACAGCTTCACAGTCAGATGTTGTTTACTGCCACAAATCAATTGGCTTTTTCACTGTCCTTGTCTGGCTCACTGAGGTCAAAGTATGAAGGAGAAAATCAATGACATCTTGTTTTGTTGGGTCTTTCAGGGGTAGTTCTCAATATTGCATAATTATTGTTAAACAGATTTGATCCTCATCTGTGTTCTCGCCGTATATACCCAGCAGTATTGGGTGATCACTACCTGCAGTACCAACCGACCACAGTAGGAGCCTGGAGCAAAAGTCTGCCCCCACTGTGGCCCTCTACGTTGCCCCAATAACATTTGAATTTTTTCACTAGTACTATTGTTATTTTTCATCATTATACTGTTTAATAATTATATTCTCGCCGTTACTTTAATATTTGTACTGTTTAGTGTCGTGGCTGAGCTTTGACCACGAGGACGAGGAAGATATTCCTCAGAGGTTGGTGGCAGGGAGCAGTTTTCATGTCCAAACAAGGTTTTGGTTTAAACATACAGACGCTGAAATTAACCTCAGCTGTTTTGAATACTTTGAGAGCAATAACATTTTTTTTACTGTTCTTAATTTCCCAGGGAACATTGTTCTGCAGCACATCAATTTAAATAATATGCTTTACAGTTGTTGCTTCATTGTCAGTGTATTTACAATATAATATGTGCATTGTTCAGAGTAACAATGTTTGTATGGAAAGTGTATAACAGTCGTGGCCACCAGTACTATTGTTTTGTTTTTAAATGAGAGTCTATAAAACAAGTCACTTTTGATGCGCAGACTTCGTGAATCAGTCCGTGGAAAATAACATACTCGATTTAAATAGGCACCGGCCCTCTGTTCTTGTCAAGTTTTCGTCATGCTATCGTCTTCTTGTCAAGTCTCAACGTCAAGTCAAGTAAGAGACTGCTTGCGACCCGTCATCATCTCATCTTACTTCATCAAGTCAAGTCTCTGTGTCATGTCAAGTAATTCCAGCTCCTCCCTTTTTCCTCAACCTCAGTCCTCAACCTCAGTCCTCAATCTTAAACCCTCGACCTCATTCATTCAAAACCAAGGGCTAAGGAAGATTTTTTTCAACTTCACCTTCACCTTCTTCTGCTGCTTATCCAGGGTCGGGTCGCGGAGGCAGCATTCGGAGCAGGGCAGCCCAAACTTCCCGATCCGCACAAACCTCCAGCTCCTCCCGGGGGATCCCGAGGCGTTCCCAGGCCAGGCAGGAGACATAATCTCTCCAGCGAGTCCTGGGTCTTCCCCGGGGTCTCCTCCCGGTAGGACATGCCCGGAACATCTCCCCAGGCAGGCGCCCAGGGGGCATCCGGATCAGCCACCTCAGCTGGTTCCTCTCGATGTGGAGGACTTTTTTGTCCCTTAGAAATGGGGCACTCCCTAATGCTGGTACGTCCTTAGCTTGTTTGGGTCACTTCAGAAGAAGAAGAAGAAGGAGAAGAAGAGGAGAGGAGCAAGAAGCATCAACAGGATGAGCGACAATGACATCTCCAGCTGTGTTTATGTCTTTTATATCCCCCATTGACAAAGAAAATACTTACATTGGCAGCTTGGTGTCTTTGTTTTCACCGCCATCTTTGATACTATGCAAAGGATTCTGGGTAATCCTCAATACTGAGGGAGGTGCCAGAGTTCCTCACCATCCTCAAGCTTGCTCCTCAATTTAACTGCCTAAGAATTCGGACAGTCCTTGTTCCTCGCGAGTCCTTGAGGATTCAGGATGAGGATAAGGAAGGAATTGGAATGCGCCCCAACTTTCTAATGGAGTCCTGTCTCCTCAAGTCATCGTTTTGTCATTGCCTTGTCAAGTTTTCTCAACTCTTGTGTCTTAAGTTGTGTCATCAGCAAGTCTTTGCCATGTTTAGTCTGTTCTCTACTTGTTAGGTATGTACTCCTGTTTGGGATTTAACCATGGTTGAACCCCAGTCCTGCACTGTCTCCCACTTTTGGGTCCAAAACCTCAACAGATCCCAAGACAAGGTCTTCAAACAAAAACAAAAGTCAGTAATACTTAAATGGATTACGTGACTTCACGTCCCAGACTTGAGCTATAAGCACATTCTTCACTGGGAATGAAATCACATTACTAGTGACGCAGCAGCCTTTGGCATTTGAAGCATTGGGTTTTTCTTCACTTGGAACTTCCACTTGAGTTGTAAAAGGCTGTTTTTTTGGCCTCATTGGAGGAAATCGCACATGAGCTCAGCGTCACACGGGGAAAAGAATGTCAATGTTGTTGAAGCTCACAGATTGCAGCTAAAAGAAGTCATGAGATGTTTTGGTTATGCTTTTGGGGACAAGTCTCTTGTTTTTGTACGGGGAAAGAGGTGGTCTGTGGCAGGAGAAGAAGTGGAGGATTTTGGACCAGCTCCAGAACCTTGACCATGATATAGTGTGCTTAAAATGTGCTTGGTTTCATTGAAAGATTCTCTCTATCCAGCTTAAACGCTGCAAGCTCTGTCTAAGTGAGTGTCTTGATCACAAAAGGCACTTTATTTTCACTCCAAAGTCTTGTCAAAGAAAAACAGAAAATGCACGATGATGTGAAAATTACTAAATGTGTTATACTTGAATGACGGGAAAGGTATTTCTGTTGTAGTTTTACTTTGGCGAGAAAGAAATAGTGGCCTTTAACTGTTGCCCAGCTGGGTTTTCTCTCTGTTGCTGAGAATCAAAAGGGAGACAGCAGAGGGCTTAGATGGGGACCTTCCCCCTCTGTTGGGCAGAGAGTCGGTGAAGTTCTGTCTACCTAAAGATACAATTGAAATAACACCATTGCACAATTAAACATTTGCAGAAAATTGTTTGTCAATTATTTTTAACAATAGTAAAACTGTTTAGACCCAAATAAGACAAATGGATTAGATTAAGAAAAAGTGATTAAAGTAATAATGGTTTTGCATATAACCCAATCATTACATAATTATTACATAATCTATCTATCTATCTATCTATCTATCTATCTATCTATCTATCTATCTATCTATCTATCTATCTATCTATCTATCTATCTATCTATCTATCTATCTATCTATCTATCTATCATTCTGTCTGTCTGTCTGTCCGTCTATCTATCTATCTATCTATCTCTCTGTCTGTCTGTCTCTCTATCTGTCTATCTGTCTGTCTATCTCTCTATCTATCTATCTATCTATCTATCTGTCTGTCTGTCTGTCTATCTATCTATCTATCTATCTATCTATCTATCTATCTATCTATCTATCTATCTATCTATCTGTCTGTCTGTCCGTCCGTCCGTCCGTCCGTCCGTCCGTCTATCTATCTATCTATCTATCTATCTATCTATCTATCTATCTATCTATCTATCTATCTATCATTCTGTCTGTCTGTCTGTCCGTCTATCTATCTATCTATCTATCTCTCTGTCTGTCTGTCTCTCTATCTGTCTATCTGTCTGTCTATCTCTCTATCTATCTATCTATCTATCTATCTGTCTGTCTGTCTGTCTATCTATCTATCTATCTATCTATCTATCTATCTATCTATCTATCTATCTATCTGTCTGTCTGTCTGTCCGTCCGTCCGTCCGTCCGTCCGTCTATCTATCTATCTATCTATCTATCTATCTATCTATCTATCTATCTATCTATCTATCTATCTATCTGTCTGTCGGTCTGTCGGTCTGTCTGTCTATCTATCTATCTGTCTATCTATCTATCTATTTATCTATCTATCTATCTATCTGTCTATCTATCTATCTATCTATCTATCTATCTATCTATCTATCTATCTATCTATCTATCTATCTATCTATCTATCTATCTATCTATCTATCATCTCTGTCTGTCTGTCTATCTATCTATCTATCTATCTATCTATCTATCTATCTATCTATCTATCTATCTATCTATCTATCTATCTATCATCTCTGTCTGTCTGTCTATCTATCTATCTATCTATCTATCTATCTATCTATCTATCTATCTATCTATCGATCATCTCTGTCTGTCTATCTATCTATCTATCTATCTATCTATCTATCTATCTATCTATCTATCTATCTCTGTCTGTCTGTCTGTCTGTCTGTCTGTATGTCTGTCTGTCTGTCAATCAATCAATCTATCTATCTATCTATCTATCTAGGGAAGGTACAGGTGCTGATTCCCTATTTCATATTTGTATCCATTAATATTGGACACGTGCTGTTATTGAGATTGATGATGGCTTTGTGGACCACTATCACTTCTCAAGTTGTGACCAAGAAGAAATGAAAACACTCTCTTTGATAAAATATATATTCTTCTGCTTTTCTTCTATTCTTCTACCTCTCTTCTTCCTTGTCATTAATTTACCAGAAAATAGAATAAACATCAATTAAATAATAATTCAAAATAAATAAATAAATAATGAAACAGCCTGTGATGTGACCAGATGAAAGCAGCCACCGAAGGGACACATTTCATTTGACAATTTTCGGGGTTAATACTTCCCTCCTTCTTTCCATTTTTCTCCTTCCAACCATTGAATGAGCACTAGTTTAGCAATAAGCCTGGTTTTCTCAAGGTTTCAGCCTCACGGTGGGTCGAACTAGAAACCTCAGTTCAGCTGCCGATAAGAAGCGTAGATAATACAACAATGTGTTTGTGAGGTCAGAAAGGTCAGTGCCAGACTCAGGGTTCCCCCAGCAACAACGTGTCTTTCAATGGCACAACATTTCATGCCCAGTGTTATGAACCGTTACATTTTAATGTCTGAAATGTTTCTCAAATGCCTCATTTCCACCGCACCTCACTGGTGACTGATGGGGGTTTGGTGCGTTCATCTGGTGCCTTCATTGTGTTTGTAAAGAAGCTGTGTTTTGTAGTGTTTGCTATGCTTGAGCTGCCAAAGGCTCAGGTGTAACATGGATTGAAAGGGGTGTTTGGTTTCTGCCCAGCAGGGTCTGGCTGGCCTCTTTCGGCTCCTCTTACCAGGCTACTCTCATCACTAATTTATCTGCGCTCCTCATCTCACAGCTCCGGCGGCCGGTTGCTCAGCTCCACAGCAGTCTTTCTCCACGCCACCCGGGCTCCAGGAGCAGGATCACACCTGAACGGGGGCAGATGCAGACGGGGGAGGCTATGAGCCCGCAGGAATCCACGGCACCGGGGGCTGAGACCACGGCGGAGCAGAAGGCCCGGAATCACATGGAGCCCACGGCACCGCCGCTTCCTCCTCCTTCACCGCCACCTCCAGGGCCGCCAGAGTACCCGAGACCCAGGCTGGTGTTCCACACCCAGCTGGCTCACGGGAGCCCAACGGGCCGCATCCATGGATTTACCAATGTGAAGGAGCTGTACGCCAAGATCGCGGAGGTTTTCAACATCTCTCCTTCTGAGGTACAAGTTAGTTGGAGCATCTTCACTTAGCGCCTCTAGAATGGCGTCACGCTGGTGTTGGGTTTCCTCTCCTGGCTGTCTTCCATCACACACCACTGAAGATCAGCAGGCCTCGCAACGGCATCAAAATGTAAAGAAAAACATCTGTGTGACAGTACAACCTTTTTTGAAAACTAACACAGATCGACAGACGCACCCTTATGGATGAGCATGTGGTCACGTGATTAATGCTAAAGTTCAAGTTAGCTCTTTTATTGTATTTATTTATGTTTCCTGAGCGTTGGCATGGTTTCCCCTCTGACTTTACAAGGTCACCTTGGTCTCTCCCTTGGTCTGACAAAGCTTTCTCTCTGGCACGTTCAAGTCGGCTGTTTGTTTTGAAGTGTTTGTAAGGCAAAAAAGTCAAACTGAATCACCCTCGGGAATAAACACGGCTGTGAGTCACACGTCATTCCAAATATGTGAAAGTGCAGTCAGTTGTATTTGCAAGAAACACATTGTTCTTTTCCCTTTCGCTGGTAACCACTTATTTGTTTTTTGCTTGTACTGGTGAGACGCCAAGTTTCTGAAACAGAAAAATTAAATACTCTTGGGACACAACGTTCATGATTTGAACTTCACGAACTTCAACTGAAGAATGAAGTAGTGATGGAAGTACCACCAAGTACACAAGTCAGTGCAGAGGATCCTGAAGAGCACAGGTCAAAGGGCATCCCTGCTTCTTCACTTGTCAGACAAACATTGCAGAATGCCATATTTTAACCGCCTGATCCCACTGGCTGTGAACTTTACGAATAGGACACAATTCTGGACAAAAGATTTTCAAATTCATTCTCATTATTAAAGCAAGAATCATCATTTTGATGGTTGGTAGTTAATACACAACGCTGTCCTGTAGCGTAATGTGATGAAGTAGGGATGAACTTTGCAGGTCAGGATCATTCCCTACTGTCTACTACTACTGAATCAAATGATGGAGCCATACATCCATTTAAACAACAAAATATTGTTTATTTTCCACCAGTTTGACAATAGCACAATACATCAGGATGGTGGCTATATTCAAGTTTTTATATCACCTTATTTCAACTAAAGAGCTTTTAATGTCTTGAAAATATTTGTGTAATAATTTCAATGTTATAAGAATTTCAAGTCCATTCAGAGTAGTGGAATCCCTGGCCATTGTGTACTGAAAAACACCCCTGAACAAAAGCAAACAGATGCTTTTGTTTGCTTTTGTTCAGGGATGATTCCTCCATGTTTGTTGTTGTTGTTCTCATCCTAGCTGCCACGTGTCTTGTCCATCAGTGGGATCAGTGGACCAGGAAATCCTGCACTTACAAAGGTTCCCTGTTGTCTGCAGAGCAAACTGTTCAATAAAATAAAATAAAAACGATTAAATGCGATTATAATATTTTTAACACGTTTTTTTGTTTTCATAAATGAATTGTAATGAACTTCTTAAAGTCCCACCACTAGTTATTTCTCAGAGTTGTGTATAAACTGAGCCTTATACTAAAGTGTTTAAGCGCAGAGTCAATAAATAGCATGTAGCTGAGGAGGAACATGTGTGGGCTGTTACCTTTTGAAGCCATTACCATAGGCATCGGTTTTTATGGGAGGTGTATGTAAGGCCATCGGGGGTTATTTCCAGTAGTATAGAAAATTACCAAAAGCATGAACGCATCATCTGCGCGCATTGAGATACGTTGATCAGCGCTCAGTAGCTCGGTCTACGGTGGCCTGACGTGGACAAAATGGAAGTTTGACTAAAGAGAAATTCATGAGAAAGGATAGATAAAGTAAAAAAGGGATTTATATTTGGCTAGAAAACCTCATAAGTCAGGTCAAAGATGGTTTTTATATTAGCCTAATCGAAAGTAAAGTGACTTTACGCCATACATGGTTCGGAGTCGTCAATACAGTACAGACTTGAGATATTTCTGTTTTATGTAATGTATGACTGTGAGAGTCTATGTAGCGTATGTTCTGGAGTGCTTGGTTTTTAGCATCATCATCCTCTGCTCTCTGGTGACATTAAAAAGTTAAAAGACTAACATTTGTACGAATTTTAGTGCCCTATTTTCAGACCACCAGTAGAACACTGGATTTTCAGGTGCAAAGGTGGATGATGATAGTAACTAAAAAAGCCTCTGCGTCTTAAAGCGTCTCTATAAACACCCTCAGTTTGTTGTTTAATATATATATTGCAATAATATTCAGATCTCAAACAGTGTAGCATTTTTACTACCATACTGCTGCTACCATTTCACTCCTGAATTTTGTAGCAGAAGCATTTCTCCATCGTCACGACTCTGCTCCTCACATGACATAGAAACAAACTGCTTTGCATCACTGGTTCCCAAATCATAGAGCTTGCAATAATACTAAAAATAATAATCATAAAATGAAAACCACATACATATTGGTTGGCTTAAATAACTTTAAGGACCATACGTATGTGTTTTTGTTTCATAGGGTTTGAACTCAAGTGATAAAATGCAATGTGAAGTCATGTAACTTCACTTTAAAGCTTCAAAGTTTTGGATCATAATGAAACATTTGCAGTGTGCCAAAAACAAAATGTAATTTCTATTATATTGCTATAATCTAATAACATTTCAGATAATAATGTGGCGAAAACATCAAAATGCGCTTCATAGTTTTAGACTCAAAACCACAAATCCAAACCAAACTGGTGCAGAACCTCTCTGAGTCACTGACATGCAGCTTCCGCATTATACACCTTTAATATTTGTGAGTTTATTACGAAGCTTAAACTCATCAAGCTGCACTTGCAGCACAGATAATGCACGAAGCGATTGCGACCATAAATAGGAGAAGCGCAGATATCGACATCAGAGTGGCGAAGGCCGTCATGAAGGATGGTCTTATCTGAAGGATGAAGGATCTCAACTGTGCACCCGACAGGCTTATCACCCACCGGCACTTATGACTTTGCTGGCTACTTTCCACTCTGCCCTCGCTCTGTTAATAATCACTGTGGCCTTCGCAGATTGTCCTCTACCTTGGCTGAAGACAGTGTCCTCCTGAATGGTGCTTCAGCTATTCTTCACCCAAATGACATGTAAAAACGTTTGAACAGGATGGAGCCCAGTCTCTTCCTCAACTTGCTGTAGTATTTTACAACTGAAAGAACGTAAACAAATAAGAAAAAACAAATTTATTTATTTTCAAACTGTATATAATACAGATTTATTTCTGTCAAGGTGTTTTATGCATTTCTAACTGTCAGTTCTTTTTATTTTCTCCATCAATTTCCACCCCTCACCTTTTCAAGGCCCTTATTTGTCGCCCTCTGCAGTTCAATATTTGAACTGCTTGAAGTACAGATGACTTCAAGTCAAACAAACCGGATTTACAAATCAAACTTCATAAATTCAATTCACTGCAGTTCAGTTGTCTTCAGAAAACACAACCGTCCTTCAGGCTGAATCTTGTGATTGGTTTGAGTTGTAGTGAGAGCGAAGCGGTGTGGGAACAAACAGCCTTTTTTTCCCCACAGATCCTGTTCTGCACCCTGAACTCCCACAAAGTGGACATGCAAAAGCTGCTGGGAGGCCAAATCGGACTGGAGGACTTCATCTTCGCGCACGTCCGAGGAGAGACGAAGGAGGTGGAGGTGACCAAGACGGAGGACGCACTGGGCCTCACCATCACAGACAATGGGGCTGGATATGCATTTATAAAGGTGCACGCCAGAGAAACTTGTATTCACACTGGTTCTTCTGATCCGGTCCTGCATCAGGACGTCACCTGATGTTGGATTTCCCAGACGGAAAGTGGGAGAATCCACCTAGTGATGGGTAGATGAGGTGTCATGACTCAGTATTGAAGGGTTGATGAGGTTTTACGAACTGTGATGGCGCTGTCTGCTGTAAAATGTTTGGACTTCAACAACTACTTCAATGAAACCGCACATCATTTAGAAACCAAGAGCGCTGTCTTATGGAATCTGAAAATTTGGACACTTCGATCAACCCTGCAATACTGTTTCATGATGCCTCATCTACCTGAGTAGGACGACACCAAACTTAAACAGGAAGTAGTAGTTTTGGATCCATAAAATACATAAAAAGAAACAAACAAGCAAATGTGTAGTTCCTCTTCATCCTGCATCTTTTCTAGTTGTAAACAGAAAGTATTTTTCAGAAGTTTTACCCAAGTCAGACACGTGCTAGAATAGATGTCATGGATGTCATTGTCTTCCGACTTCGATGATTGAAACGTACTGAACTCAGCCATGACGTTGATTCCCACTTTCAAGGTAAATGGAAAGCAGCTAGTTTTGAATCCACAGTATGGATCATATTGATATGCTGTCGAAGCTTCATGACGCCTCATTCTCCATTATGATTAAACTATTGCCTTAAACTTATTGAGCGCCACCTAGTGAGCTGTAACAATGAGAACACTGTTTCATGAAGCTTCACAACTACTTACATTTCGATGTATGAATTGACTTTGCAACCCACAGCGACTCAGACTCCCCTGACACCCCCCTGCCTCACCCACAAATAAAGTCATATAATTGAATAAAAATGCTGAATAATCCTGCTCCTCTACAGAGGATAAAGGAAGGCAGCACTATCGACCGGCTGAAGTCAGTGTGTGTGGGCGACCACATCGAGGCGATCAATGACCAGAGCATCGTGGGCTGTCGACACTACGAGGTGGCCAAGATGTTGAAAGAGCAACCTCGAGGTATACCCTTCACTCTCCGCTTGGTGGAGCCCAAGAAAGCCTTCGGTAAGTCAAAAGTACTCTTGAAATACACCTGTTTATTTGTTGTCCATTCTCTGAGCAATGTTTCTGCTGCCATTTTGAATTCAAAGCAAGTACATTCACATTAAATGTGATATATCGATGAGGTTTCTGCGGAGGACGGTAGTTACCTTATGAAGATTTAGGAGCTCTGAGTCACCTGTGTTTGAAGCACTTTCAATTCATCCAATAAACCTACGTGACGTGGCGTCATCATTGGGTTAAACTACACTACCGATGCTGAACTGCCACGGTGAGTCCATGTCTTCCTACAACTACAAATTGTTGATGGAAATCACTTAAAATGTAAGTCGTGTCACAAAGATATGGAGCGTGTCTTTATTCTTATTTACGTTTCTGTTAATTGACATTTCTGTGTGCAAATATGATTAAAAGTGACTCATTCTTTGTAGAATTTCCACGGATGCTTTGCAACAAACAAAACAAAACAAAGCAAAGAAAAAACAAAACTGTGTGTTTGCTTCTAAATGAGCCCTTTGCATTTCAAGTGACAATGCTTCAATGCAGTTTTTCTCGCCCATTCTTGGCTTTATACGCTAGAGACAAGCGCTGGAGCTGATATATAGAATTGAGGTTCCACTCCTGACTTGGCTCACACGTGTAAGAGCGCGTTTTTCTTACGTTCAGGTCTTCAAAATAGCCCCAAGGTGAGAGATTACAATATGGTGATGGGCTGATGAGGCTTCATGAAACAGTGTCGTCATTTTCAGAGCTTAGTAAGTGGTGCTTCATTGGTCAACGGTTGTTCAAACCCAAAGATTTTAGTGCAGACAGTGCCATCTAGTGGACTCTGAGAATAAGGACAGTGTTTCATAAAGCCTCCTTAGCCCATCATGACAATATGGCGGTGTTGTAGCTCCACACTGAGTCTGGTTGACTTTCGTAAAAGTATGTTTACACCAAATGCAACACTTATCGCGACTTCTCCTTCTCCTAAATCCTGTTAAAAATGAAGGTCAGTTGGGTGGAGGCAGGTCTAAAGTTAGTGGGAAGTCAACATGGTGGATCTGGGAGGCAGGAATGGAGCTTCTGCTGTCTAAGTTCATTAAGACCAAAAAAGGATTTGCCGTATTCTTCCGCTTCAGTCTGTCTCTGCGTAATACGTAAAACCTGGGCTCCGATTGGTTAATGTGCAGGAAGTTGGATTTTTCAACCTGATTGTTTGTTTAGAGAAATGTCTCCCCCAATGTGTCGCATCCTCCAATTCCATATGTGTGATGGAAATCAGTTTTTTTTTAAGCATAGGCAAGCAACGTGCGGCCCGGGGCCACATGCAGACCTTGAGGTCAGAGAAAAAGTCCAACTACAATTTGGTGTTCATTTCCTTTTTTTCTGAAGTAGGTCTTGCCATATGATTCATTTATGTTGAGAATATTTAAATAAAATGAAATAATATATGATGAAATAAATTATTTTATGCATTATATGTCTTTTCTTTATTTTACAATATTTAAACCACAAAAACTAAGTTTTATCTTTTCCTTCTGTCCTCCCGTCTTTAGGGTTGACGGCCTTTAATGTTAGCTCCAAGAAAGAATGTGTGACTCTTTAGGAATCGAATAGATTATCTTATCACTACAATGCGTAAATATTGTTATTGAAAGAGATCCTTGCCTTCTGGCTCAGCTCTTTTGTCTCTATAGTTATGCTGAAATTCACGTCTGCCGCTGTGTACAGCATTAAAGTTTGTGTTTGTGTGCTCCCCTTCAAGCACACGACCAGGCTCACATCCCACTGGACACTAACTCCAGCCAGGAAACCAATCCAGACAGAAAACACAGTGTTCTGTTGCTTTGACTACTAGAGTTTTGAGGGCAACACAAAGGTATAACATTACGAACTGACTGAAATCATGGCCAGCTATCAGGATTACTCAACATCGACTGTGGAAACAATCTCAACAGCATCATATCTGCAGATAAGAGTCAAGGCCAGCGTCGCGATACCATACAGACCAACCTACAGATTCTGTCCTTCAGACTGTATCTGTAAGATGACCACTGAATTCACTGTTTATCATGCAACCGCACAAGAACAAAAATGGCTTTATGGAAGGGAGTCGAGCCCCTGGGAGGGGAACACTGCTCTCTAGTTGCAGGAGGCTGTAACTGCTCTGGTCACATGGTGTTGGTAGAGCTAGTTTTCAGTCATATCATTTGAATTTCCAGACTTGACAGTTCTTTGTGGGATGGAAAGATGCGGAGGGCTGGAATTGGCCTGTGCCTGGACTTGGACACCCAAAGTTCTGAATCAAACACTGAGCAACAATTCTTAAAAAAAAAAACAAAAAAAAAAACATTTATGAGCTTCATCTGATGAATTAAGAAAATAGGAGGGTTTCGTTTCACTTAATATGCATATAAAATTCACAGTATTCACAGACAGTTTAAGCTGCTTTTTCAAGCACACTGTATTTACAAAAAATAAAATAAATGGATGTGACAGGTTTATTAAGAGACACTTGCTCAGAGGCTGTAAAAGTGCCTCTTTATTTCCTCAGATTCCTGGTGACTTATTAAAACAGTATCTCATGAAAAAGCCCTTGAAGGAAGAATCAAGTCGGCAGAACCGTGGTGCGCAGTGAATCACGGTCAGGCAGATCTCTCTCTCTCCTTCCCGAATGACTTGAGTCCCATGTGTTCAGACATGATAGGCATGAGGACAAAGACCCCCAAATCTACAGAGGGCAAGATGGTGAACGGGAGGGAGACTCTGCGTCTGCGTTCCAAGGGTGCGGCCACAGTACAGGAAGTGGTGAGTTTCACGCGCACTGAGGGAATGAGCTGCTACAAACTGTACACAAAACGTCCACTTTGTTGTCGCCGTTGACCTCGAAATTCTTTTAAATACTTGAAAAGAATATTCAGGGTAGTTTTTGGCTGTGCTGCCCTCCTCTGTGTTTATGTGCTAGCTAGATGTAAGCCATGAAAATGTGCATTCCGAACACTACTTGGTGACAATGAGGCTTCATGAAACAGTGTCCTAATATTCAAAGCCCTCTAGATGGCGCTCTCTGCTCTAAAATCATTGTTTTTTAAACAGCCATTTCAATGAACCCTCACACCAAGATTTCTTCACAGAGAGCGCCACCTACTGAGCTACTACGCTGTTTCATGAAGCCCCATCTGCCCATCACAACATTTCCTGATGGTGTGCAGGCCAAAATGATCATATACATACACGTATTTACCCATATATTTTTTTTCTCCAGGCCCCTGAACCTGCTATCTACGTGTCCTCCTTCACTTGCCTTTCACTCTTGCTCCTACTCTTCAGTCACAGTTGTCTCCACACAGCACACCATGCCTGCACTCTCTTCTTCACCTGCCTTGGTCCAAATTTTAAGCAATATATATATATATATATATATATATATATATATATATATATATATATATATATATATATATATATATATATTTGAAGTTGAAATACTCGAAACTGAGCTAAGATACTTAGAACACGCTGAAAAATGTAGCACCAAATGAAAAGTAGCCAACCACAGTGATGTTTTCTTCTCAGCAGAATGAGTTTGAAGAGCGAGCCACAATGAAAGTGGACGACCTGCTGGAGAGCTACATGGGCATCAGAGATTTGGAGCTGGGTAAGATCACCCACCGGTAAAACCCAACACTGGGTGTCAGTTCTGTGCCTCCGTTGCCACGTTGTGTTGTTCCTGACTCCATACAAATCATCGACCGTGGGGCGAGTTTCCAGGGAGCCTTTGTTTATTTAAATCTTTGCCGGCATGATATTTCGTGCTGCTGAACAAAGCAATAACAGTCACTGCTTATATTTCAAGTTTGGCAACCTCAGTTTGAGGTGTCAAAACAGGAACTCAAGGGAGAGACAATGTTTTTTCCACTTGTTTTATTATTTAAGAGGCAAGTAATCATGGCGTTGATGAGGGAGTTATCTCACGCACACGTGTCGGCAACACGGAAATGTGTGTGTTTTCCAAGACTATCACTTCAGTTACCTGTTTTTTGGATTTCAAATCTGTTTCCTTACATTAAAATACTGCTGCATGAATAGTTTTCACATGTGGATGAGCAATTTTGGGTGCTGACTCGTGGCGTCTTGTTCGCAGCGACCACCATTGTCGAAGCGGGCAAAGACAAGAAGAACCCGGACGACTTCGCCGAGGCTTTGGACTCAGTCCTGGGGGATTTCGCTTTTCCAGACGTGTTCTTGTTTGACGTCTGGGGAGCAATTGGCGATGTTAAAAATGGTCGGATCTAAAGCGCCTCAGGGAACCAGCTATTGGCAGACAGAGCACTCATTCTTACACAGCATTCCTACAAACCTGCCGTCTTCAATATGCAATCGCTAGTTTGGTCAGGTCCGGGCAAAGTTAGCAAGACTGCAGGAGAGAAAACTGCCACGTTACTCTGTTAAACTGGCATGGTGATTGAGTGAAATGTTCCAAACATCTCCCCGAGCAAGACCCAACCCAGATGTTTCAGATAGAGGAAGTAAACGTCCGCTCCTTTTCATCATGTACTTCACATCCTCAGCTTTGATCTGTCTTCCGTCCACACAAACATCATTGTAAATACAACTCTAGTTTCAGTGAACATTTCTGACATGCAGTTATATTTTAATAAAGACCTCCATGACTGTGTATTTTTTTGATGCTCACAATGTTAAGATTGCATTGTAGCTGTGGCTAAAATGCATCACCTTGAAGTTTTTCTTTTCATTTCATGACCTTATTTGGTCAACAAGGGTCTGTTCCCACGACATTCCATTTCACACCCCTTTTTCTGTTTTATTTCTAGTCTCACGAGTGTGCGACTTTTACAAGCTCACGCGGCGGCACAACATTTGTCAGACAGCAGCCGCAGTCATTGCTGCAGCAAAGCCGCTCATCTTTCTATGTGGCTGTTCCCACCTTGAGGGTCACTCGCCGGGCACAAACTCTGCTCCCCGTTGTGCCCAACAAGTGAGTCATTCATGCTAAGGAATTACCTTGATGTAGCATGGACAACCCTCCGTCAACAGTGGCGTAGCCCAGCACAGGACAGAAGCAACATGTCACTGCTGAGAATGAACACAAATTTACATCCACACTGAGAGGAGGATCAAGTGAGCAGGAACGAGAAGCATGAGCCCCTGGTGAAATCTCACAATGCACTATGCTTCCAGTGTTGTTTTGTGCTTCTTTCTAAAACCCTCATGTTCTCCGTATACTGCTTGACAGAAACTTCCATGTCATGGTGGACAAGGTGCGGCCCGTGGGCCCCCGTTCAGCCCTTCACTGGCCCTTGTGAGCTCCTTGGTACACAGCCAAGTGCATTAATATGGTCCATTCATTCCTGTACTCAGTTTAAAAACAATATATTAAGAGAAATATAGTTGATCCACAGCAGCCCACTGATTCGTCTGATTCAACATTTCTTTCATTTAAATCAAAGTTAGCCAAGGCAGCAACGACGATAAACACACGACTGGTCACGGCTGAGCATCTGCCAGATGTTTCTTTTAGTGAGAGCAGATGTGAAAACCTTCATGCAGGTGAGTGGAAAAGCAGATGAATTTGTTTGTGTTTTTGTGTGTGTCATGTCTCTCTGTGAGAGTCAGGGACCTGCGGCTCATGTGGCTGGAATCACTTGTCACCTTCTTAAACCAGAATGTGCCAGAACGTTATCATTTTACCGTGACACCGGTCCATATCCGTGTCCTGTGCTTCCTGCCGTTTTCAGTTAAACCTCCACCTCTGGACTCTTTCTGTCTGGATTACCTTGTGTTGATGATGTGAAATATCAGTCTCTGATTTTTCATGTATTCAACCACTGAACCAGTACTCACGTACTTCAAAGGCAATCGATGATAGGCCGTCATCCACTTTGCTCTGTTGCATTTGTAACTGTGGTTAAACTGGAGGTCCACTGGACGATGTTTGAGTCCATCATAAGTAAACAACCTCATGTTAAACAGATTTAATGTTCCACAATTACATTTCGGTCGCTACATTTCTTTCCTTCCAACGCTGCATGCACATGATAGATGGTGATAAACTGTCAAGCATTGTTGAGAGCTGTAAACAATAAAAACTTCCTCAGATGCAGATGGCTACTGTTAGCCCACAAGCAAAGTCTGCAAGTGCTTTCGAGGCGTAACATTGCCTACATTCACGTTCAGCATTACAGCAGAGTTTACTTTGGGGCATCAAGAGGGTACTTTCGTAAGAAGTTCCATGAAGTTGAATCCATCTTACTTACGTCACTATTTTTGCTCAACAAGTTCCTGGCAAAAGTAGTGAAATGGGAGAAATGCTTCTTCTGCATATGACTCAACAATTGGAAACCAGTCACTGAGAAGGTATGTTGGAGAGGGGCATGCTAGTTTTCTCCGCTGCTTCGTTCTGCTCTGATGTGAGCCTGCGTATGGTGCCCCATAAAGACGGGTACAGGCTCACGACAGAACCACGTGTCCAGTCAATGCGGGGGAAGAATCGTCGTAACACCGCTCGGCGAAAGAGGATGTATATCCAGGGGTCCAGGATCTGATTCCATGTTGCGAATCGCAGCCACAGCAGGAGGTATCCGATCTGGACCGGGACTCCCGACGCCACAGTTTTAGCAATAAAGCCCTGGAGGAGACAAGACCATGACAGTCCAGATCAAAGGTTTCAAAGACAGATCCATGAAAAGTTAGAGGCTGCAAGTGCACATGGACATGACGGGAAAGCAATTTGCTGACGCTCCCTGAGACAAGCAGCCATGACACAATTGTCCAAACAGCCTTTAGCAAAGCAGCGTTTTGGTCAGTCTCATTAGTATGTGGACACGTATTTCTTCAAGACAAAACATGCCGACGAACACTTGTCAACTCAGTGAGTTATTTTGTAGATATTTTTTTGCATTCATTTGCAACATACACATTGCGACACACACAGTGGCAGCCAAGGAGTTTTCACCTCCGCCTTTGAAACAAGCTGATGATCTAAATGTCAGCAGTTGCCTTGGTACAGTATGAAGACAGTCACATTTGAATAGGAGACTAGGCTTTTGCTTTATAGGGGCCACACACATCACAAAAACTCGCCTGTTTTTGCCACAATTTTGACCATTCTTCACCAGGAACTGCAAAGGGCCTTTTATCTTATACCAGTCTGATGTGTGTAAACTTGTATAAACGATTAACATTTTCATGGGTGTCGGCCAAGTTGGCTGTTTGCGAACTGAATTGCAATGTGGAATGTCATGATGGTTATCGGTATCAGATCCAGGCCAATATTAAAGGGTTAGTTACCGCATTTTTTTTTCCTTCAAAAACCCGTCTGATCTGATCCATAAGCCCAAATGTCCTCAATTTCACTTTGTGTGCCACTGGCGCCGGGTTCACGTTGAAACTTCAACAGTTGAATGTGATTCAAAATTCTAAAAATACAAAAAGCTATATATATATACATATATATATATATATATATACATATATATATATATATATATATATATATATATATATATATATATTCATATATATATATATATATATATACCGGCCTCTTGCATCAACTCTCTTCTCCTACTTGAGAAAAATCCTATTTTAGCGTCACAGTCATGCAGCGTGGATCCAGAATAAGAACCGTACACGCAATATTTGTTCTGGTTGACTTGTATTTGAAGCACAGCAAAAATAAATTGGTACTGCATCCGGATTTATTGTGAAATTAGGGGTTAAACCCATCTACCACTGTGTTAATATGGTGAGTTCCCTCAGGTGTGCGTGTGGCATTTGTGATTTTTACTTTCTTTCCGCTGGCAGCAACTATGTTTTTATCATGTCATGATGATTTTTTTCCAGGGATTTTTCTGGTTAAAAAATACCATCGATCACCATCCTCCCGCCGACTTCCGTGTTGCGGCTTTTATTTTCTGGTTAGTGTCATGTTTCTTCCTTGTTTTGCCATGCGAGAAAAACGTTGGTAACAAAACCAAAACATTTGGTTAGTTTATGGTATTTTGGGATTTTTATCTGAACAATAAAACAATAATCAAAAGCACAAAACGCTGATGTTAGATTTTAGTAAATAAAGCATTTGCGAGACATCGTTCATAGTTAGCCCAGTGTTGGCGTGAAGGTGAGCAACACATAAGCTATTTCAAGTCGTTCTCTTGTCGTCGTTTCTCTTCACTCGCCTGAGCTTGTTCACTTGACACATGATGTAAATCCAGGGGTCAAATATCTGATTGCAGCTGGCCATTCGCAAGCAGAACACAATACTTTCACCTGTTACAGGAGCTGATGTCACAGCGCTCTTCAGAATATAAATCTGCACAGGGTGTCACACACAGCTGGGGTTAGACAGGACGGCAACAAGAACATGTCAAAGGAACTCTGGATGGCTGCACTGTGCGGAGATACACACTCCCTCAGAGAGCAGCTCTCAACATCCCACCTCTGCTTATTGGGCCAGTTTTCTCCTCTAAAAGATTTTTCCCATGAGACCTCGCTTGTTTCTGAAAAATGAGTATTGTCCTCATGATCAGAACATACTTTATCATCGCTATGTTTTTGAGTTATCAAGCAATGCCCAAGCCCATCCCTGCTGTTGCCCTTCATTCATGTAGAGAAGAAAAGTGGAATGAGAACAATAGTTCAAAGTGTGTGGATTTTTACTTTTAGTTTAATGTTTTGGCTGAGTAGAATATAGAGATGAAGCTCAAGGCGCCGTGAAGACTTTTGCTGAAAGCAGTAGTGAGTGGGCTGCAGGGATTCAGGACAAGATCCAAGTGATGGGGATCAGTTTGGGAACGTGCAGAGAAGGTGGTTGGAGTGAAAGCTAACATGGAGAAGGCCAGCCAAACAGCTTGATTCATGCAAGTCAAAAACAGGCGCAAAAAAACAGATCTGTGTTCTGAAGAATCCGGTTCGGCCAGATGGACAGGCAAGGAAGGCAATGCACAAGGAAACAGGAAACAGTCTGGGCACCTAGCAGGCACTGAAGTTTAGGAGGGTTTAGTCGGGTGCTGTTAGCACACTTTATCCCAGTATACAGGAGATACTACTCCATCCACTATCTATATCCAGAGTCCGAGTATCTTTTGAATTGAGGGTCGTTGCGCTCCCTCATGCATGACATCCCAAGAATGTAGAGCATCTGCGTTCAGATGGAATTAAAAACACCTGCTGCTTCCCCTTAAAAGGCAGAGCTACACGTCCAGCAGTGGTCACTTCAGTGGGCTTCTCGGGTCAATGGAAGCCTCAGTGGCAATGAAGCACACAGAGCGTGGATTATAGTCTTATAGCCTCATCATTACACGCAGCTCTGGCAACAGTGTGTGAGGATCGACTCTTTTGGAGTCAGTAAGACATCAGTTGTGGTGAAGTATCGGTAGTGTTGCTGTAGATACGCTGATGAATATTCAACTATTGAAATGAGGAAAGACAGAGTCTGTATTCTGCCTTATCACCTCGCAGCATTCTCACCAATAGACCCCCCTTCACGCAGTCGGAGGCCAGTTCTCATCCCAAACCTGAAACTGGGCCAGTGACCTTTCTGAAGAACAATAACATCATAAGTTTTTTCCCCCAAAAAAACATTTGGCAGCCACTAATTCCACGCTGGTGAAACGCTGATCCGTGTAAATGTGTTTTCCGTGCGATTTAGTTCAGAAAATTGTTTGGCGAGAAAGAACAACTCCAACTTTTGGGTGTTTTACTTATGATTTACAAGCTCTGTGAGGACCTGAACTTTCCAGGGACCTTGGTGTTAACAACATTTATGCTAATTCTATGGGATTTCTGGGGTGGTTGTGATCTGGATCCTTCAGTTTTGGTTCCATCAAAACAACTGTCTTCATATCACTAACTGTATTATATGTATTATTCTTAATATTAAACATGTTCTGGCAACTACATGACTGCAGCCCTGTTCTCCTATAAATGCATGAGTTTTTCTTTTTCAGCCTTTTGTGGATGTCTGTTTATCTGTCCGTGTTGAGATCGACCATTTAAAAGAAACTCACCAGAAAGGGGCACCAGCATATGGACGCTATGACCATGATCAGGATGAGCTGCACCATCATCTCCACCTCGTGGTCCCTTCGACGCTGAAGTCGGTTCTGTCCGCAGCACACTTTGACCAGAGTCACAACGCTCACTGTGTTCAACAAAAACGACATGGCAATGCTAAACAAACCAACGAGCGAGAAGATCAGGGAGAAGACCAGATCGTCTCCCTCAGAGCTGATGTTGAGGAAACACCAGGAGCCGGGCATCTGCATGTGGTAGCTCCCGACGCCGGCCACAGGCAGCATGGAAATACAACCCGCCATCAACCAAACCCCCAGAACCATGCAGATGGCACGGCCCTTGGGCAGGTTGGAGTGGGCGAAGGGATGGTTGATGCCGATGAAGCGCTCCACAGCCATCGCCGCGCCAAGCAGCAGGGGGCAGAGTCCGTAGAAGACCATGGACATTCCCATGAAGTTGCAAAAGTGGCAGCTTGGATCCAGCAGTCGCCAGTTAAAATGGGTCACATGAAAAGAAACCACGATGGAGCCTGTGACAAAAATACCCATGAAGTCCGTCACCACCAGGCTGCCGAGGAAGATGAGGAAGGAGGAGCGCGACCGACTGTGCGTCCGTCGGAAAGACTTGACCAGCACGATGAAGGCTATGAGGTTGGAGGTCAAACCCAGGGCGCTGAAGATGCAGGAGAAGTAGGCAGATGCGATGGTGGGCACGTACTCAAATGGAGGGTTGTTGATGGTGTAGCAGTGCGGGGTGCTGTTGGCGATCGTCGACGTGTTCATGATGTCTTGTTGTCCTGGGCCTCAGGTCAGAAGATGCAAGGCTGCATCAGCCTGTGAATGAGAGAAAATGTCAGACCTTTTCACACAATTTGAAGACAATCCTCCGAACTACATGGAGTTATCCCAGTCTACGCACGACTCTACCCCCATGAAAACCCCCTGTTTCTAGCTGTTTAGTTTGAGAACTCTGCTGAGGCTAGTTCAGAAGTAACCCATCGGTTCTACTACATTGTGCTCCAGTACTGATGTAGCTTCGCACATCTCCCAGAGGTAAAGTCGGACAGTTAAAGTCACTTCAGCTGACTGCAACACAGGCTGCTAGCAACAGGTACATCTTTTCAGTACAAACAGGAAGGTTTCTATGGGCAATTTCTATTGACATTAACATAAATATAAATGACTAGCTGCCCTCTTCATTTGTTCACTCCAATGTGGAGTGGCTCTTCTCCAAGACTCCAAGATGAGTCCAAATACACCCATTATATCCCTTGAAAACCAAATAGATCCCCACACTTACAGATGAAAAAGTGATGCCATCCCACTAAAGATGATTTATCATGGCACATCTACACTCATGCACTACAGTAAATACACAAAAATGAGTGGCAAGGTCAATTTATGTGGTGAGTTTTGTGCCTCCCATCAGATGAGATTCCAGCGTGTGTGGTGTAAAGGCAGCAGGCCGACACTAGGAAGCTAAAATAAACACAGGGAGGCTGGCATATCATGGCAGGAAGCACTCTGTTGACAGGGACAGGAAACACTGTTCATGAATTCGTCCAGTGCAGGTCCCCCTTAAATCATCCACACACTCCAGAGCGGAATTGAACTCGCAACTGGCGTGGATTAAGCTTACTATAGCGTTGCTGCGCTTTATCACATGTTGAAATTCTTCATCATGTTTTCCTGTTTCACTTCACAAAAGTTAAATCTGGTACAGGAGCAGGACAATAACCAGACGTGCTCACAGCTCGAGGAACACCAGCTATAAAAAGCCGTACACCAGGTACATTATTCACTGTTCCGTGTTTTGGCATTGGAGACTGTTGTTTTCTAGATCGAATTACAACCTGCAGTGTCACGATAATTTCAAACAAAACGAAAAAAAGCAACAGAGGCTACAATCTGATATGGTTTAGAGGCCTCATTGCAAAGTATCTAAAAAAAAAAAAAGTACATTTTCAGGAAATGCTGATGATAGGAACAGATGACTGAGTATTAGTGGTGGTCTGAAGTTCCATCTGGATTTAGGTAGGTTTTGAAGGAATCACCCTTCACTTTTGTCTTGGCTTTTTAAAACACAACATACACTGAAGGCTGTGAAAAAAAAAGAGTGTAGCAAGATTGTGGTGACAATATGTGCCATTATTGTGGCCTCAGCAGCCCCCCCTCCTCCCCTCTTCACCGTACTTCCTGCTGAACACCATTCTTGAATAATGGATGTTGTTTTAATAATCAGATTAGATGTTCTGTCCTAATAAATGTCATGTGAAATCAGCGCTTTCCCGTGTTATCAGCTTTGCTGTGCCAGAAAAAGCCAAGCGCACATGTTTGTGTGTCCACAAATGGGCTGCAGGCCTGATACGTAATAAATAAGATGCTATAAGAAATAATGTTATATGTTACAAAGCCTTTTAAATAATGTTTTTTATTAAAAAAATAAAATAAATAATATATATATATATATATATATAAATATATATATATATAATCCTCTTTTTAAAATAAGAATGTGTGTTGCAAAATTTCACATATTTTTTTTTCCATCTAAAAGATGATGATATGGAGACAACTTCAACTTCCAGCTGCCTTGAAAACAAATGATGAATCATAACAGAAAAATGAGAATTATGCTCTCGTATCACTGAGCCAAATGGTTTAGAATTCAGTGCTGGAATGCTGACGTGGATTGTGTTTCCGCACATGTTTTTTTCTCTGCCAGTGTTTGGGTTACACCTTAATACCACATAAATAAAAAGCCTTACTTACCAGGCCCATAAAGAGCTTTTTATTCTTTAAAATCCTGCCATATAAGCCAAGAGACAGAGAGGCCGCTACGTTAACACAACTCACACGGAAATCTTATGTCATCTAAGTGGAGCATGTTATACAGTCAAGGACACAAAAATAGTTTAAGTAGTCCATTAGCTAAATGTGTTGGTAAAAATCAATATTAAGACAGTTTAATATATGCAATATACATGCATGGAACCTGTGAGTTTGAGTGGGCACTTAGCTGCCACTCAAGGGAACTCACTAAGTGAAGTTCCATCATTTCAATTCCGTCATTTTCCTTGGAAAATTTACACCGATATAAACTGATTTTCCTTGGAAAATTGAAACTGAAAATAGACAGACAGCTAATGATTCATATATATCTATATATCTATATCTATATACAGATATATACAGATATATATATATATATATATATATATATATATATATATATATATATATATATATATATATATATATATAGTCATTTTTCTCATTTTTTGCCAATAGTCACAGAATTCCAGGTAACTACATATAATACACATATAATATAAATAAACATATTTTCTCAAAAACACAGGATCCATTTGTCTGTTTGCTTTAATTTGTGACACAGTATTTCATGCTTCTGTGACTCATCGTTGTTCTCAAGTATTTAGCTTCACACTGCTCTTGTTTATTGACCTTCAGCATCAAGAAAAGATCTTGTGAACGTCCACAAGTCTGGAATCCTTCAGTTTATTTTAACTTTGAATCAGAAACGTTCCATAAACAAAGTTGTTCTCTCGTCCTTCATTTTCCTGAAGTTGAACACAGGCTGATATGTCTATTTTGAAACAGGAGTACACAGCAGTGTCTCAGAATGAAGAGGCTTAACTTCTCGAAAGTGCTGCGGTGTTAGTAGGAATCAAGTGAAAAGTCTTACCGGAAAAGGGCTTCTTCTTATCATGAAAGAGACCTTCAGCTGGAAGTTTGGAACATCGTAGTTTGCTCCGCTGGGGAGAAATGTGTGGAAGTATTGGGGCAGACTTTGAGCCAGCGTTCCTCTCCACTCTCCTCCCTCCACTGCGTCTGCAGCTCAGATCCTCATCTTCCCCCTGCCTTGCTTCCTTCTTCTCTCACCAGGAACACAAATGGGAGCAGCCCAGAGGAACACGCTCAGGACAAGACACCCATGACAGGAAGAGCTGATGAAACACACGACATTATCTCACAAGTGCAGCCGTCTTAACCTCTCACCCTTTTTAAAATCTGAACCTTAGACTCTTGTGGCGTTGTGGCCGACTGCTCCCTTGATTTATATTCATCATATTAGAAAGTGAACTGAGGTGAGACTGCGCAGACCTTCTGTCAGACCTGATGTGCTGATCGTCTGTGTGAATAAACATGTGGCATTCAGATGAAGAGATTTAGAGCGAAGGTCGAGGATCTAATGGACGACAGACGATAAGATCAAAAGCATTTATAGCAAAAAAATGTTATCCAGCTGGCTGACGTAATTTCTGAAGATAAACAGCTCAAAGTTTGAGGCCGTGGCTCTCAGCTGTTGCAGCCAAGTACGCAGACAAAGACGTGAATTTGCTTTTTACCTCTCAGTTGGCGTAAATGCAAGGTTTAATGCACTGTGTGGACAACCCTGTTTGAATGTGTGTCACATTATAAAGATCCTCTCGCAGACGAGAACATTGACTGGACACTAAAATCACTGCTCTTATTTCACATTGTGAGTCAAAGCAAAAGGACATCAGCAATTTATATGTGTAATTTAAAGGATTATTGAAAACTAAAATAAAATTACAAATAACAATGATGATACAACTAATAATATAATCTACCAATATCTATTTCAGGAATAAATCACAGTGTAAAAATAGAATTACAAACATAGAAGGTCAATGCAGCAGCTGGAGAAGGCAAGTTGAGCCACAAGGTTTCAGTGCCTCACATGATCTAAACCCCATAGAGCACATCTGGCAGCACCTGGAGCAGAAAATGCAGGATGCCAACATGACTTGGCAGGATTGCATCTAGCACTTGTGGAGGGGTGGAACACACTGCCTCAGAACAACATCATGGGGCTGGTGAGGAGCATGAGGCATCACTTCAAGATGTCGTGGCGAATGGTGGAAAAACCCGCCACTGACTTCTGACAGGTTATTTGAGGCGATCTTCGTGTCTAAATTGTGAGGTAATAAATGATGAAAATGTCTTTTCTTTTCATCTATTAGTAGTAATATCAAAGGGAACCATTACTTATTTCATTGAAATTCAGACCAAATAGGAAAAGCACTTAATGTAAATGGCAACAAAAACAACAACAATAATAATAATGTTTTCATGTACTATAAAATGTTAGCAAGACTTGAACAATATGTTGAACTACTTAGTTAAACTACAATTTTCAGTACATTTATGGTAGATTTTATGGCAATAGACTTTATGGTACATTGCATCGAATAACTTCACAGACTTTTTGGGTCATTTTTTTGAAGTTCAAGTTCTCAAGTTTCTTAGTAAGATTTTGCCTTCTAAATATTTTTTTTCCTTCTCCTTTCTTAGCTATTGTCACAGTGTGAAGACTGACACCTCGATATATGTTCCATGAATCACAGTCATTTAAGTGTCTGACCCTAGTCGACCCTGGATGTATGCAGTTATCACCGCAGCACAGGGAGCCTGAAAACACACCCTCCGTCACTGGCACAGTTTAGCGTACAGAGTATCACCAGTCACTTAATACTTTGCAGGTTACATGAACGAGCCTCAGCTGCTGCCCCACCAACCTGCAACCAGATTTCAGATGTTAGAAACCCAGAAAATCTGCATCCATATCCATCTCCGTGTTTGAGCTTGTTTACAAAGGCTGCATAGTTGTTTTCATGTATTTAGCTCCAAAGCACAGTTTCAGTTGATGGGCTTTTGTAGTGCTTTTACAGGCTGTAACACCAACATCAGTCCAGTCCACTCCTGCTCACTGGGGGCAGTTGGAGACGGGACATGCGATCTGTCCGGCATCTGGTTCTGAAATGCTTGTAAAACAAGTTGGTTTTGCACCACACTCTCTGGCAGACTGACATTAACGGTTAAAACAAATGGCTAAGGGAGTAAAGGGAGCTGACATAACCTTCTTCTAAGATGCTCATTAATCTACCTCTCCTCCAGCTTCCTTGTCTGGTCTTGTCTTGTCCTGAGAACTGGGTTTTCGTGACAGTTCACCCTCACAACACATGAAACCAGTCGGCACCTGAGTCGGTGCTCTGAAGACAGAACAACCGGTTTGTTTTGGGCACCGTAGAGACTCCAAAAGTCCCAACACAAATGTGTGACCGTGGAATGACAAATGGACACAACTTTGAACCAACAGATGGCAGTGGCCATAAAACTACCAGCATCTCCAGGTGACTTATTTCCTGAGCACGGCTGGTTCCCTGGGAGTCTATAAAAGCTCTGCTCCCTGGAAAAATACATGAGCTAGTCAATGACATGAACACATTCGTGCGTTGAAAACTTATCTGGACATTGTTGTTCATTATCCTAGAAAACCACAATTGCTTGCAATCCATTTGACTAGTGTCTGAAGGAAATGTGGTGACCGCCATGCACCACACTCATAGACACACGTCCATTAACACACCGCATATTTACCCTTCCCTGAATGACCACCTTGAAGACCGACCAGCCACGAGAGACACGCACTTTTAGGAGGTTAGAGATTCTGCCAGCGCCATGATCTGCCTTGCTTTAAAAGTATAAAATAAATGTGAGAGAATTCAGTCATCGCATAATTCATGAGCTACATCTGTCTAATTCCATGGTATGACAAACTACAACTCACCAAAAACATGGCAGCAAGTCAAATCATTTGGAGAAAACCTGCAGAAGTTGTGGCTGAGCTTCACAGCTTGGAAGAAAGTTGACTTTGAACATGACGTTTGGTGGCAAAAACTCCTGATCTGCAGGGATTTTCACACACAGTCAGAGGGTCCACAGGGACTGGTCAGAAAAGGACAGAATATCCAGCCAGCACCAGAACCAAAATGACTCGGCGGAGGAGAATGGGGAGACTGGTTAGACAGACCGCCATCTTTAGTGATGGACTGATGAGGCTTCATGACATTTCAGAGTCCACTATACATATAGTAGCCAACAGTTATTCCAATCAAACTGAGAGCGCCACCTAGTGAGCTCTGAAAAATGAGGACGCTGTTTCATGAAGCTTCATCAGCCCATCACTATTGAGTGCACTATTGTTGAACCTTGAAGGTTCACAGCAGAAGACTCACACAAACAGTCAACAGAAGATTCGAGTGTCAGGCAGCTGCTGATGTAACAGAGTGAGGAATATTTTGGCTCACTTCGGGCTCCTCATGTTCCAGAGTATCATCGCTGACCACGTTCATCCCGTCATGACTACTTTATCTTCTGACGGCTACTTCCAGCAGTGTGGTTCAGCATGTCAAATCTGACAATCAATTCACTTTTCATGTGGTGGAACATGACGTTTGGATCATGGCTGTCATCACTGACAAAAGCTGCGGGTAGTGGATGATGCTATCATGTCAATGTAGACACAAATATTGGAATCATTCCGCAGGCAAAATGGGTCCAGCTTTGGTGTTCCAAAAAGATTCTATTGGAGCCACGGGTGGCATAAAAATGGTACAAGCTGTTGGCATTGAGTTTGAGAGAATGCCTGATATCCCAAGGGACCAATGAATTCCAAAGAAGTCATCTATAAAATGCAGCCCTTTTTTGAATCTGCAAGGGAAACACTGCAACAACAAAGACATGTCAAACACTTCACCATCCCTGGGCCAGTGATAGTGAAGTGAAGTCCCTGATAAGCCAGTCTCCTCTGTGCTCCTCTGTTTCTGTTGCCACACAAGTGCGTGTGAGTCATGGCTGATATTTATTTTGAAGCGGCATAATAGTTTGAAAATGGTGAAACCATGAGGGGAAAACATGGCTCGACAGCCAAATGAGGTTTGATGACAGAGAGGTTGGCCGACTGCTGGACAAATACACAGGAAACAGAACCGGTCGTGTTTTAACACGGAGAGGACCTGGAGCAACTGAGAGGTGTGATCGAGGGTTAGGGTTCGAAAGAGCCACTGCGGCCAGATGATCGGTGAAATGGAGCCCACACAGTGAGACCAGGTCAAACCAGATCAGGAGCGAAGCAGCTGACGCCATAGTGGAATTACCATTCAGTTAAATTCCAAATTTCAGATTCACTTCAAGTATTTATTTAAACAACTAAATATTGTTTATTTTGCGACATGTTCAACCAGAGTTCCTTCCATCGTCACCTGGAGATACTTGAAGCACAAGCACTTTAAGCTGTGAGGTAACAGGTGGACCACCGATGGTAACCATCATCAGTCTGACAGTAGCACAATACATCAGGATGGTGGCTATATTCAGGTTTTTATATCACCTTATTTAAACTAAAGCTCTTTTGATGTCTTGAAAATATTTGCACAAGAATTTCAATTTGATAAGAATTTCAAGTCCATGCAGAGTAGTGGAGACCCTGCAGTTCCGGTAGGTGTCAGTCTGAATCTGTTAGCTATGTGTAAGTAATGTGGTATTCTGTTTTATGTTTAGAGTGGAAACATCATCATACCAATACCAGTTTCATGTATTTTTGCGATGATAAAAAGATCCCTTTGGATCCATTAGACAGACGACCCCACAAGTCTTGGATGTTGTCCGTTCCTTCGTGGCCAACATTATGCTTTTAAGATACAGCAGGTCTGTTTGGGAGTGTTCCCATTGGAGGATGCTACTCTGAGACAGCCTATCCTGTGACTTGTTGTCCTCCTCCTCCTCTCTTCCTGGTACCTCCATGTCTAACCCAAATCCAACATGTTCCCTGTCTCTCCTCTTCACAGCAGAGGAGCGTGGCTTCCCAAACTCTGTCTCCAAACCAGAGCTGTCACCGTTTCTTTCTTTCTAATCTTGTCCTTCAAGGTGACTCTCAATAAAAACTCTGTCACTTCTAACTCTGTTTCATGTCTCTGTGGCAGAGCTACTGTCTCGAACCCAAACACCATGACAGGTTTGACTACTGCACCACAGAGCTTCCGTTTCACTCTAGTTCCCACTCTTCTGTCACGCCTGACAGCTTCCACCCTGCCTGCACTCTCTGCATATACTTATATTCCGACTCCCTCTCCTCCCTCTTCTTCACTGCTCCACCCACTTCTCTCTTATTTACATTCGTCGTGCCTCTACTGACCTTCATTCTTCCCTCCCCAGCTCAACATCATGGTCCAAGGTGACTCACCCCCCAACCTCGCCTGTGAGCTGAGAGCTGGTCGCTGATGTTCTCCTACTAACATCTACACTCTGAGCATGATTCTAGTATCTCAGCGTGATGATATAGGTTGAATCAATCTCATCTGCTACTCTATATAAAACATACAGATGAGGCCTCCTAATTTGATCTTACTGATAAATATGCTGACACTCCAGCACAGTTCTTCAAACATTTCAAGCTCCATTTGCAGCTTCTTGCTGCCATTTTCTTCAACATGCAGCAGACACCAGAAATTGTTTGACTTAGTATGAGTGTGCGAAGGGTCACGCGCAGTTCAGAGTAAATTCTGTCTGCAAACCTCTCCAGATGTAATTCATGATCCAAAACAGACAGATTTACCCGAAGATCCTTCCATTCCACTTCGCTTTGTTCACCCTTGCCTTGATAGAAGTGTAGAAATGTGAGGAGAGCTTTTCAGTCCGACATAAAAAGTCTCAATACGCCACTGACATTTCATCCCCACCCAATGACCTCACTTTAAATTCAGAAAAGTTTTATATTTAAATTCATGGTCATTGATGCTGAGTTGTTCTTTTGAGAATCCATATCAGGTTCTCATCTTGTCATTGTCTGGAGATGCTTTCTCCTCCTTATTTGGTGCCTTAAACTCATCCTAAACTTTGCAACAGTGGGATTCGTGTTTTGCTGGGGAGCAGAGTTATGGTGATCTTCAATGCAACTGTCTTCATTTGGTCTTCAGTTATTTATACTACAACTACTAAACTTCTACCACTATTTCTTATGATAATTAAAAAAAATAAATAAATAAATAAAAAAAAAAAAAATATATATATATATATTGAAAATAAGTACATAAATATTGAAAGCAAACATAAAGGATTGTTACTATTGACTATTGAAATGGAATAAAAGGTTGATTTAAAACATTTATTGGTGTAATAAAGTAATGGAAAGTCAGTTCATTTGATGAAAAATGATTATTTTCAGTCGTAAAAGAAGTTGGGAAGGGCACAAGAAAATCATTCAGGTTATCTTGGCTCCTACTGTAAATCCATCAGGCTTGAAGTGGAAAGATTTGAGTCACTGAAGAGGAGGAAAAAGATTCTATGTGTTCACTAAAAGTTCACATTCCACTTCGCCCCGATGAAAGCGATGTGGCATAAACAATGTGATATCGGCGCAGAAGTCCCACTCAGGAAGGAACAGGTCAGTCTGGTGGCGACCTTGAGGGAAGTCCATCAGTCATCGCTCTAATCTGCAGGAATTTTGGAGAGAAATGCAGTTCCTCCAGATGATTCTCATTCTCCCGTTCAATGTTTGGAATATAGCAGCAGACACAGATACCAAAGCATCCATTTCCAGTGAATGATCTTGTCACAAACCAGCCTTGAATCTGAGGATGGACCTCATCTGCAAATGCATTACAGTGCACTGAGAAGATACACAGTCAGTGAGTGCTCCACGTTTTTGTCCAACAGGGTGTGCATTTGTGCACAAAAGTTGTTGTGGTCAGTTGTTGTGGTTGTTCACCCCCTCTGTGTGAATCTGTAAACACAGCAGCCAGTAAATGACATTACACTCCACTCAAGCTAACAGCCCCTTAAAAGGCTTCCCAGTCATTTCCTCCACATTAGCAGCACTCGGATTAAACCAACGACACAAATAATGGCACGCGGCCATGGCGCCAACAAAACAACCATTTTCTTCATGAAGATTAGACATTACAAGAAGCACACTTGCAACCGCCGCAGCTTTGAAACGCTTTTGTCATCAGTGAATGTGCCACAAACTCCAGAAAATATTCTGACTCCTAAAGAATTTAACATGCCTCCACGTCATTTGCTGGTATCAACGCGATGAGATCTTGTTTCTTGTTCAACAATCTGTGCTGTGGTTTGTTTCTTTTCTTCCACTTATTCAAGACTGGGTCGTAGGGGCAGCAGCCGAAGTGAAGATACCCAGACCTCCCTGTCCTCAGAAACCTCCTCCTGAATAAGAGGTCAGTTTGTTTTGAGAGGTGGGTGGGTGACAAAAACTCTGCGGTGGAGGAGACAATTGTTATTATGGGCTTTACTTTATATTAGGCTACTACAAAAGCATCCACGACACAGGCCTATTACATGTTTTCGGTGGAATCTCTTCTTGTACTTCTGTAAATATTTATCCATTTTCACTAATCCCTCTTGAGTGTAACATACTTTTTGTCCTCTTCAGGCTGCTGTAGACTAAGGTATGCTCTACTTGAGCTTTTTGTAAAAAGCCTACTCAGCTCAACAAAAGACAACAACAGTCTTTTGTTGTCTTTTTACACTTCTCTCCTGACCTACGTGCCTCGGAAGCATGCAGATTCAGGACCGTTCTCATTTTCTATACTTCTAGACAATAGCTGGGGTTAAGATGGCTTGCGGAATTAGTTGTGTGGTGGTGCTACACTAACACCTACGACACTGAGTCATTCTTTGTACAAATGAAACACATAAGCTCAGCGGCGTGTCCTGGGTCTGCCCCGGGACTTCCTCCCAGAAGGACCTCCACTGGCTTTTCTTAATGTGTAGGCGCACCAGATCTACTTTGAGTCTCTTCCAGATGGCTCACCGTCTCAGTCTCTCTTTGATCTTGCGCACATTAAGACAGACAGTCGATTCAACTCTTCATGAACCTTAATTTTAACCGATAGCATAACAGTATAACTCACAAAGACATTCTCGGCAATGACGTCGCATCGCCAGCTTGAGACAACTTTTTAGGGTTCACAGTGGACATGATGACAAGTGACAAGAAGTGGGAGAGAACATGAGTGCCTGGAGGTAGTGATGGACTGATGAGGCTTCATGGAACAGTGTGCTTATTTTCAGAGCTCAGTGGGTGGCGCTGTGGGTTTAAGGAACGTTGTGAGGTTTCATTGAAATAGATGCTCACAAGCCAAGATTTCAGAGCAGAGAGTGCCATCTAGTGGGCTCAGAAAATGAGGGCACTGTTTCATGAAGCCTCATCAGCTCATCTCTACATAGAGGAAACTCACACAAGCTGGCAGAGAAGAAACATTTCTGCAGAACTGCTACCAGAGCGGCTGAAGCACCAACCACTATTCCACCATGCTGCCGTTATAAAGTCTCTCTTCTCCCAGTTCCCCAAACCTCAAAATCCAATTTGTTCAACAAGTAAATGCCGTGAGCGACAATATGTGGCTATTTTGCCCCACCCAAAAATGTTAGCGCAGAAGTTTCAAATTCATCTTCTTTTACTTTGAAAGGGCAAAACAGACAGCAGACTGTTCCCCTGACCCAGGTAAAACATACTGCAGGGAATATTGCTATGAATATACCTAATGTGTTGCATGGCATTTATATTTGAAACTGTATCAGCTGCCTTTAGTCAGCTGAATCCAGGGCGGTTCACTTGTCCATTATTTAACTGCTAGCTTCCTCAGTGTTCCCAAGTAACATCAGCGCTGGCCATAATGTTTTGTCATCTCATTTTATTGGAATAAAGAGGTGTCAAAATGTAATTTTCAGTAGTTTTAATGCAGCGCAAGCTGAGTTGTCAGTAGGGCAATAAGGCTTGTCTCTTACATGGGAGAGGCTGTTCTGCCAACTGTTTTGCACTGAAGGGTTAAGTGACGCTGTTTTGCAGTGTTGTTCACTTGACATATTTCTATTTATTAATACAAGTCATGATGATCCCCCATAGAAGTCTTTCCTACATCCTTGGTTCTCGGGCGATACTTTCTCACTGATCATAATTCTGATAAAATGACATTAAAATGACATACTAGATGAAGTATTGCTGTAGCACAGCAACCGTGTACCTCCGCCTTGCGTCATTCCACCACAGGTAATTGGACATACATTTTTAACAAAGAAAACAGCGAGAAAAACAAGTGAGCACAATGGAGAATATCTTTTCATGTAAGCTCACACACATCTGTATCCAAACACCAGCCTCCGGTCTGCTGTCGTGTTGATTCTCTCGCGAGCCACAGACGTGTTGGTGAAGATCTGAGGAAGAGCTGCTGGAGAAATACCCAAGTGAACTTAGTCTGAACCCAGCCAGAGGGTCATACCTGTACACAGACGGCACAAATCTGTTTTTGGTCGTCCTCTAAAAAGTCGATACCATCGGTAATACGTTTCATGGGGAAAAGCCTGCGAGAGTTGCAGAAGGTTTCTTCACGCTCCTTTGTAGCGACGATCTCACCTTGAAAGAAAGCAGAAACTTCACTTCTTCCCTGGCAAGTGGGAAGTGAAGCGTCAAGGCCACTTGCTCGAGGAGACATCAGGAGTCATTCCACTGTTTTCGGTGAAGCAGGGTCATGATCGGATTACAGTTTCTGTCTGTTTCTAGATATTTCCAGTCACTTAGAATTACTGACTGTGCCGTATTTTATGGGTAATATTGAAAAATGACGGTACCACTTTATGTTTTGTTTGAGATAAATCTCTGCATTAGAGCGCAAGATCCCTCTTGGATGCACCATGAAGACCACAGTTCTCATGTTACGCACTGATGATTGTTGAGGAAGTGGTGCCAACTTCTTTGCAACAATCGCACTGTTGCTGTTTCAATTCACTGTCCCATGGTGTCCTTCAAGGCTCTGTGCTTGGCCCCCATCTTTTTCATGCTCTGCAGCAGGAGTGTCAAACCCAATACCACCAGGGGATGAACAAAGTACAATTACTCCAGCACCCAGTGTTTTTTTTTTCGCGCCAAATAAAATCGTGGCTTATGTCAATAAATATTACAATTCATTGCTGTACCGTCCAAGTATATTGCGATGTATCGGATCACCCCACGTATTTAAGGTGTTCAAGTGTCTCTCATCACCACATACCTGCCAGTTGACAGCTGCACATATTGATGATTGTCACGTGGACTTCTCCATCTTCCGTGCTTCATGTTGATGCATAAGGCTGTCAGGATATATAGATCTTTCCCCTCCTGTGGTATTTCCTGATGCCAGAGATGGCGCTTCTCCAGACTGTCCAACACATGAAAACAGATTTCACTTAGATTTAAGCCACGGGGTGGCGCTGCACTTGCACGCTGCTCTTGGTATAGAATCAGATTGTTAAGTCTGCATTCAGTGCTTTTATTGTGTTGTTTCCTGTTTCCTGTCCTGCTTGTCACGCCTCCTCCAGCTTTGCACCCGGGACCAATTCCACGGTCAAGCCTCCCTGATGTCTACACCTTGGTGCCAGATGGTTGCTTTGCGTCTTCCAGTAAAGTTCTCCCTCTCGTGTAGTATTCTTGTGCTCATTGGTATTAATGGATTGTTTGCGTTAAGTTTTCTGCTGCTTTCTCAGTTTGTTCTTTTGTTGATTCTCGGGTGAGTGTTCGTTTATTCACATGTTGTTTTCTCTGTTTCTTTCTTCCGTGTGTGTGTGTTCTTGTACTTTTATCTTGGTGAGAACCCGTATGACTTTTTAATCAACTGAGTGAGGACATTTTTGCAAAGTGAGGACATTTTGGCTGGTCCTCACTTTGTCACGCCTCATTTTGAGGGTTCAAACGACAAAATAGCTGGGTTATTATAACTGGGTTTTAGTTCGGTTCAGAGTAAAGGTTAAGTTTTGCCATTTGTTTGAGTTGGCTAGGTTTAGGGTGAGAGGCTGGGGAAGGGGTTATGTCAATGACAGTCCTCACTGAGATAGGAAGACAAACGTGTGTGTGTGTGTGTGTGTGTGTATTTCCACCACCGAATGTGTTCTAGTTTTTTGGGCCTCGTGTGTTTTACCAAGTGCGTTTTTGTTCTCCCCGTTTTTTGGGCTTTGATTCGCCTATTTTCTGTTTTCTGGGTTTCACCCTGACCCTGCATGTTTGTCATCTCGCTCCGGGTTTTGGTGACGACGTCCTTGTTTTCTTCGGTTATTGTTTGAGTTTTTGTTTGTTCAATAATTTATTGTGAACTTCACACTCGCTGGTCCGAGTTTTCTGTGTAGCTTGACAACGATTTCAGCACTTCTGGTCTGGTTCCCCGGAACCACCATGACACCGATCAATGTGATCATTGACAGGGACACGTCCAACATCCAAACCCTGGAACAGCTGCAGGGGACCCTGCATCAGCCCTGGAACCAAAGTCCTCTTGCTGACTCAGCATGTACTCCTGAGATGAGTTTGACACCTGCCCGCCCACTACCTCTTCCACCTCCAGCTGCTTTGCGGCAGCCTCTTACTGGGTGTCTGACGCTGTAATACAACCTGAGCCTTTGGCGCCACCATACTAAATTCTCTTCTCCGCAGTTAATCCATTCCACGACCATAAAGCGGCGCTGAAAAATGCTGAGGACAATAACTTAAAAAATGCATGAAGGCGCTGAATTTAGTGCGTCTCTGCCTCATGACTTATTCTCAGTGCCCCTCTTAACTTTGCAATAAATTCTGAATGGAAACAAAAATGCCAGACAACAATTTGGCAGAGGGCTTAAATGCTTTGAGTCATCACTGCGCTCACCTTGATTCAACTTCACGGCAACTTAATTGGGAGCAATATACTCATGATGCCTGCAGCATCCTGATGCAACTCACCTGGGAGCACTTTACTACTCACCTCTTAGTCACACAGAGCTCTTACGGTAACACACAGGTCATGGCGTTGCCTTGAATTAGTCATCCTGAGAGCCAAGATTCACTGGAAATGAGGGGCTTGTGCTTTTGTCCTTTTGGGGAAACTGACTGATGAGGCATGTCCCGGACTCTCAGCTTCATTCCCAGTTGTCACCAGTGAGTGGGACGCAGTTATTAACCCACAGAGCAACTCTCTGCTACGTGGTCACAGCACTCATCACGAGCTCCTTTAGATACTCAGACACATTATCCAGGTGGTCAAGCTGTGATCTCTTCCAGCCAAGAGAAGCAATGAGGGTGAATGCCGCTCTCAGCGTGGCTGTCAGAAGCCAGACAGACAGCTGTCTCACCTCAGGAGGAGGGATGAACGTCAGGCCACGGCGACAGAACAAGGGTCAGAGTGTCAGCAAACACCCACAGTGGTCAGATGATGAGAGCCCTTCTCATGTGTCAGAGAGCCCCCAATTATGTGTCATTTTAGGGGGAAAAATGAGGGCATCTAAATTCAAAAGAACTGTCTTCAGCATTTGAAAGTTCAAACACTCTTAACTTCCTGTTTGCGCATTATTCCAAGCGTCTTGTTTTGCCGTGTCAAGCAGAACAACCCTAGCAGCAGCGGCTGTTGTCCAGAGCTGTGAGACTAAACATGCAACTGGTGTTCATATTTCATGTTTGCTACCTTGACCATAAACTGCCCAGAAGTTATCACAAGTATCACCAGCCAGAGCCCATCGGTGCTACAAAATAAAAGCGCAGGATGGAAGGATCGACGGAGCATTTGGAAAGAACCCGTTGGCTGCTCTGTCACAACTACGATGTTAAGGATGAGGGGGATCAAAGAACATGGTTCTTGTGAGGCCTGCGGACCTCATGTTCGACACACAATAGTTTACCTGTAGTTGCTAGTTTGGGTGTTTATATAGAGCGATTTGAGACCATGGCCATACAGAGAATCCAAGTCTAAGAGCAGTGAGAGGTGGGATCAAAAGAGTGATAGCTTGTCAGTTCTTGATTTATTTTGGGAAACAAACATGGTTTCTTCAGACTTTATTCTGTATGCAGTTGCTCATGGTCTTGGTGTGGACTGAGTCTCGGTTCAGGAGGTCTTATCTACAACACTACCATGTGTTTCAGCTTCAGGCAGCAAAGCACAATAAACAACTCAAACGCTTACAGTTCCATGAGCAGTAGTGTATAAGCAGCAAATACTGACCAGAGCTCCGGACTGAACTGAGGTGAGGTCCCATGAAACTTCTCTGGACCTCATGAAGAGGATCATCTGGCAGATGTTTGCAGAGCGAATGTATGACTGTACTGAATGTTACTGGGAACAATGTGAATTTGGCCAAGTCAGCACATGTGGCCTGCAGTCCCACTGTATTGCAATGTCTCACAAACATATTTTGAATGATCTATCCGGTATTTCCTCTAATATTTCATTGTTTCAAGGTTTAATCATGTAAGCATTTTTTTTTCAGTTTTAATGTCAAACTTTTCCACGCCACCTGCCATATAAACCACTTTCTCTCTCTCTCTGTACCGTCCTTTTTTTATGAACCCATTCTATAATTTCATTACAAAAAAATGCATCAAGTTTTTTGGCCTGTAGTCGGGGATGGAATGTCCCTCGCTCCTCCACCGTCATCACATCTGCTTCAACCTGATATTTATTGATATTTCAAAGGTAAATGTGAATATTAAAATAGGGTCTTTGCTTGTAGATGTGTGGTCAATAATGGTGCCCAAACAAAGACATTTAAGTCTCATCAAAAACATGCAAATAAACGACTGACTCTGCAGAAACACAACCCTGCCTTCGACAAGCAGAGGCACTCAGACCGTTCTGAAGGAGGTGGAGCTCCTTCAACAGGAACAAGAGCCCATGAGCTGCAGCAGAAGTCTGTTTCATGGAAATAAAAGATGATCAGACGGAAGAGACACGAAGGGATCCATACCAAAGTACACAAACAAGACAGTGTTGAGCTTCCTGACCAGCAAAGTCCAAAGGTCATCCTCAGAGAGTGGAGGGGTGCCTGAACTAGGCTGGTCATGAACATCTAAACTCTCTTGTTGGTGTAGACTGTCAGCCCTCCTTCATTCTTCAACTGATTTCACTTGTTTATATACTGGTTTGTCTGCATTCTGCACAATACTTATTAACAAACTTGCGTTTATTATGAGCTTTAAAGACACGTGTGTTTGTAAACAACGATGCCATTCTGTATGAATGGGTGTCCGTCCATTTTGGGAAGTATCGTGCAGTAGTTTGTCAAGCTACCTGAGAGGGCTGCCTTAAAAAAAACGTGTGAATTTGATCTTGGAAAAACTGAGGGATGAAAATAAGGATTAGGAGGATTTTGCTTTGCTTAACTGAATCCATATATTGTGTGTCGCCAGGCAAGTACTGAACTGTCTTCGGGGGTTTGACGCTACTGTGCTGTTTTGCACCACAATAATGTTCTGTTTCCATTATTAAACAACGCTTCACATTTTATAAGCAATTCTTCTGCAGAGGAAACACATAAACCTTGTGAATGAATGCAGCCTGGCTGCTACGTCACACCATGCAGGTTCACAGTATAGTCGCTGTAATACCTCAGTCATCATTAGTACATTCCAAAACAGAATGTAGTGTTTCGAGGGACAACTGCAGGTGTAAAGGGTTAGAGGAGCGCGATGACAAAGGTTAGACGTCTTGGAAGTTCACCGTTCCTCCGACGTTTTCGTCATGTCTTACGACTCACAAATGAGCCTCTCATTCACAAGACTCACCTTTCTTATCATCTTGTTTATCAATCTAACTTCCACTTATCGACATCACATTTGCTACGAAAGCCACATCCAGTCTGCGGCAGCAGTCGAATCATGTCTGAAACACTCAGAATCATTTCTCCGTCCCGCGCTCAGTGACGGTCCTCCAACACCACAGAGATGATGTTTCAAGTGTCCAAACAGTTTATGGCGAGGCGCTTCCTTGGCGAGGGGCCTGGCCAGCTCCCCCTGCCCCCCCTCCCCTCCACAGGGGGAGCACTTGGCATGTTCAGCCTCCAGCATTATCCTCCTGTCCCGCCATTAAGACACCATTACGCTCCTGTTAGTCGCGCTTAATCCTGATTGATAGAACATCTCAGCGGATATTTGAGACAACGCAGAAAAATAAATAAATAAAACAAAGCAGGAAGTGACTTTTTTTTTTTAATAATGCAGGCCACTTTTCATGACACACTGCTGATCCATTCACTCCATTTAGAGGTTGACGTTTCAGCAGCATGACAGCAGTTACGTGTGTCGGCCAGCAGGTGGCAGCAGAGGCCCTTCGCTCGGGAGGTGAAGCCAGTGACCACTGGGGAGGGATGTGACTGTTGATGTCTGTATGCTGTGATCGTCCATTATGACCACCTGATAAATGTTTAGAAGCAACGCAGGACACACAGGAATAGAGACATCCCTCCCAGAACACAGTGTGTGACTCAGCAGCGGCACACTTTGGTTCAATAGTGCCTTCACAAAGAGTCCATTCAAGGTGCCGGGGCGGGATTTTCACCCATCAGTTGGGTGTTTTTGAAGCCCAAATGAAGAACCCAGTTCTCTTCAGCTGGATTCAAACCCACTGCCTTGATGTGCTGAAGACGCGGGGGGCAACCGCAAAAAAGACATGACTCTTCACTGAATTTCAAATAAATAAAATTGAAAATGATATCTGAAATATATATATATATATATACTTTTTTTTTTCAGGATCTCAGGGCCACATATAAAAAGAAGATAAAGGTTAAAACAGCAGGACTATTTGGACTATTCTGTCCGTCCATACAACTGCAAATAAACGTTCAAAAGATCAGTGATACCGTGGAGCTCAATGGGGCAGAAGGTTCCAGAAATGGCACGCACAACACACACTCTCAACATAGGCTGTCAGCTTCAGGTGGGTGTACTGAGAATTGAACCCCCAGTTCCTTCCTCCTCTGTTTTATCTTCATAGCCTTCCGCACAGTGAACTGAAGGACACAGGTCACTTCCTTGCCCACTCTCTTCCACAGGTCTGTCATTTGCTGTGCGTCGCAAGTGGACCAGATCACCACTGTCAGTACCTTGTTCCCTTGCAAAAGGTTTGTTGAAATCCGTCCCTCTTTGTCATTTACAATGTGATCAGATAGTGATGGACTGATGAAGCTTCATGAAACAGTACCCTCCTTTTCTGAGCCCACTAGATGGCACTCTCTGCTCTAAAACCTTTGGTTTTGAACATATATTTCAATGAAACCTCACAGCATTTCTAAACTTAAATCGCCATCTACTGAGCTCTGAAAAGGAGGACATTGTTTCATGAAGCCTCATCCGTCCATCACTACTAACAGTTTGGTTATAATGAAACCTATCCGGTGCTCACAATGGCAAAGCTGCGGGTCCACAAAGTGTTATGTTAGGTTGTATTTTAATTGAATTGTACTATATTAATACAACTGTATCAATACACTGCCTGGCCACCTGCATGCTGGATCGAGGGTTCCTGCAGTTGGTCAGGTCTAGGTTCAGCAACATGATGTGCTCAAAGAATGAGGTCAGCTGAACACACTGAATGACCAGGGTATTCCATCAATGGATGTTTTCTTCCCTGATGGCACGGGCATATTCCAAGATGACCACGCCAGGATTCATCGGGCTCAAACTGTGAAAGACTGGTTCAGGGAGCATGAGACATCATTTCCACCCATGGACTGGCCACCACAGAGTCCAGACCTGAAGCCCATGGAGAATCTTTGGGGTGTGCTGGAGAAGGCTTAGCGCAGCGGTCAGACTCTACCAGCATCAATGCCAGATCTGGGTGAAAAATGAATGCAACACGGGATGGAAATAAATCTTGTGACATTGCAGAAGCTTATCAAAACAATGCCACAGCGAATATTAGAGTGTATGACCCTTTCTTTTGGTGGCCACTTTTTTTTGTCCAGGCAGTGTATGTCTGCTTGTTCTTCTTCAGTGTCCAGTATTCGTCTAAAATGTATTTAATGTCTGTGACAACTCCAACATCCCCACTGTTCCACAATCCTTGATGGGCTGGTGAGGCTTCATGAAACAGTGCCCTCCTTTCTGAGCCCACTAGCTGGCACCGACTGCTCTGAAATCTTCAGTTATTTCAATGAAAACGCAGAGCGCCCCCCCACTGAGCCATGAAAATAACCGCACTGTTTCATGAAGCCTCATCCGTGCATCACTACCTCTACTCCACCCGCACAACAGTTCTGAACCGAGAGCGCCACCTCCACACCTGTTCCTCATGAAGAGCATTGGTTCTGGCTGGTGTTTCCTGCTGGAGCTGGTGCTGGCTGAGCAGTAGCAGCTGACCTGGAGGTTCTGAGTGAATCCACCCAGAACCTCCACCTCAGCCAGCCTCACCTCACGGGCTCTTTCTTCACTGGTCTTCTCCACTTTCCGTGGCTTGTTTGGATTGATTTGCCATTTGCAACCCAAAGCGTCTGCTCCGGGGCTGCGGATAATCCAATTCATCACTTTGCCATTTCTTACACATTTCTGTGGCTTTTGGGTCCACTGTCACATCGATGGGTTGATTGCTTGCTTAGCTGGCTCCTAATGAGCGGCTGTCTGAGTCACAGCATAATCGCCGGCCTAATTCACATGCTCTCCTTCGCCCGCTCGCGCTCGCTCGCGTCTATCAGGAGAGAAAGGACTGCGACCAGGAGCAGACAATGAGTAACATCATGCTCGAAATGGAGCCGCGTCACCCGCTGGTGAGCGACAGGCCGCCCGGACTTCAGCGGTGTGTTGCTACAGATCAGGTGAGAAGAGGCTCATCCGCACATCATCCACATATAATCGCGAGAGAAAATGGTCATGGCACGTCGCGCTCAGGCGTTGATGGCAAACCTGTCAGCGTACGGGAGTGAGAACCGTTTTCCGACGATCTGGACGGTACTTATTCTGCCTGAGCTAGCAGAGGATCGGGAGCCGGCGGGTGGATGGATTCAAGAAGAAGAGCCTTGGCAACACAAGAGTGGGCGGGGTCCTGCTGGACAGAACCTGCTCAGTTTCAAGACCAGACTGAAGATCACAATTTCAAGGTCTTGTCTCGGAATCAACCAAGCTGGACCCGAGGTTTTTTTTCTGTCGAGACCACAACTGCTGAGACTAAAAAACAAACAAAAAAACCAAAAAACAAATGTGAATTTTTTCATCTGTCCATTTGAGAACAGACAGTTGTCTGAGGGACGAATGTGTTTCAGTAAAACTCTTAGGGCCGATTGGACATCAGCCAGCTGAGAAGCGATTTGACTTCAGTCGTGTTCTGTAAGCTTGTTTAGCTAACAATGGTGAATGGCCTGTGTTCAGTTCGGCCTGGGTCTTACACTTGGTCTCAGAGTCCTGGTCTTGAGATGGTCTAGCGATGGGATACTGATCCCTCATGTTTCTCATCTTCTGAGCCCACTAGGTGGCACTCTCCTCTCCAAAGTCAATGGCTTTTGAACAGCTATTTCAATGAAACTTCACAGCAGGCTTCACGAAACACTGTTTTCAGAGCTCAGTATCGGTTTAGAAATATATCCATCAAAAACCAACGTTTATAGAGCAGAGTGCCATCTAGTGGCCTCCGAAAATGAGGACACTGTTTCATGAAGCCTCAGCCCATCGCTAGTAACAACCCCATCTACACTAACACCTCTCTTTTGGCGAATGGGCTGCTTTTCTCCTGTAGCATAAGGCGCCAGCTTCTTAGGTGGCCCATTTTTTTTCCACATTTTTTGTCCTGTTCCTTTTTAGCCATTACTAGTTCAACTGTAGATTTCCTTTTTTCTTCTTTTCATCATTATCGTGACTATTTCTTGTTCCTCAAAAACGTAAAATATACTTTCAAAATAAACTGATTTTTTCATAGCTCAGCTAGATGGCTACAAAGACAGATATAGATATCCGCTAGATGTTTGGTCCATAGTTCTATTACGATTTATAAGGAAATAAAATGCATCTAAAATGAAATATTTTTATAGGTTTCATGGCATAGTTACACTGCTGGACATCCATACTAACAATTCATAGTTTTTGTCCTTGTTACTCATATTTTCAATTTATATTTTAGATTTTTCTCATAATGTTGCTGGAACATTACATCGCTACCCATGGACTTGACAGAAGTACCGCACTATTTTACAATGACATGTACCAAGCATAAGTAAAATCATGTTCCTTCACAAATTCAAACACTACTTTTGGCCCTAAAAATGAAAGGAATAATGCTTCTGAGGGTTAAACATTTCCAAAATCGCCAGTGTATGAGGAAAGTTGGCGGGATAAGTGGATTTAATCCAGCAGGTGGCGCCATTATGGAACACCAGCACAGTATTGGACCTTGGTCGATACAGTGAGTGAGTATGTCACACACTCACTGAGGCATCATTTACATCATCACTTATATAGTAACGCGCCGATGAAGCTTCATGAAACAGTGTGCTTATTTTCAGAGCTCAGTAGGTGGTGCTCTTGGTTTAGAAGTGTGAGGTTTCATGAAGGTGGTGGTTTAAAACCAATTTTTGTGGATCAGACAGTGACATCTAGTGGGCTCTGAAAGTCATGGCACTGTTTCATGAAGCCTCATCAACCCATCAGTCACGGTCATTGCTTAGAAATCCTGTGAGGTTTCATCAAAATAGTGGTTCAAAACCAACAAGCAGAGAGCAGAGAGCGCCATCTAGTGACCTCTGAAAATGAGGACACTGTTTCACGAAGCGTCACCGGCCCAAAAGCATCTGCATCATGACATGATGAAATGAATGCTCAGGGAGAGAAGACCAGACAGATGTTCAGACAACATTTCTTTAATACAAAGTCAACATATCTACATACACAGTGGCTTTAAACCAAGTATTGTTTCAGTTAGAAGTAACAGTTGAAAGTGATCGGCCCTCCTACAAAGAAAAAACTATTCTGCTGAGTCGGGAATTGTTTTCTGCTCTTTCCTTGTGTTCGTGGATGACTCTTTTGTTCCCCGAGTGTCTTTTCTGCAATGATCCCAGATACCACAAAGTCCAGTGTTGTTTGTCCGGGCGAGTCTGGATCATTAGCACATGAAGTCACATTGGACAAACTTCTGCGCTTCTGGCTCGGGGCCAGAGTCTTTCTTTCATTTGGAAAAAAAAAAAAAAAAAAAGTGGGTCGCAGAGACACATCTGAAGGTGTGGAGACAGTTGCAGCACATTTTTTTGGTTGTCATGGTTTCCCCTTGTTTGCATCAGTCCAGAATTCTTTCTGTGTCACATATAAAAAGCAAAAAAAAAAAAAGCATGGATCTCGACAAGTTTAATGCATGACGTAGAACGAAAGATGAAATATTTGGCATAGCGGTCATTTAAAGCGGTTCAGGAATGAAAGACACCTACGGGGCGCGAGAGGAGCGGGAACGGAGAATGTGGATTCTTCAACATGAGCACAGTTCATGTCCCAACACATGATCCAGACCGAGACCAACAGCTCATCGTGAGATGAAGAAAGAAAGACTGGATGGGTCGACTTCCCGGCTTTGATTTAGTTACATACGCTGACGCCGATTTCATGGCCCTCGCCAAATGTGCGAGAACAGAGTCTGGCACGTTTCCCGGATCTCACTGCTGGCCAGGGAAATTAAAGGCAGAAAAAAAGGCAAACGGTATTTAAAGATCAGGATGCAGGGTTCGAACCGAAAGAACACTTGAGAAGGAGAGAAAACACTTTAGAAGTTGGGAATCGTTTTTTTTCCTTTTCGTCCATCCTCACATCACTGCTGAGCCTCCAGGGTTCGACAAATACATATAGTCTATATATTTGTTATTTACATCTATGACAAAATGAAGTACCACTTTATGTTATGTAAATAGTAAAAAATACGAGTCTGCACGCGTGAGGCCAATTCCGTCTGGGTCTTCGTAACGCTGCTACAAAAACAAAAGATGAGCGGGCCGGTCCACACGGAGGTTAGTCTCTCTAAACATGAAAAATAAAAGGAGCATTTAATTCATACTATGCTTGGATATAATTTCATATTCTGCATTTTCATATATATGAATGTGTGTGGGCGCAGCCGTATATGCACACACACACAGACGTAACATTTCTACAGTGAAAAAATAGAATGTCTTTCAACATAATATGAACAGATAAGCACTTTTTCTTAGCTACTAGTATTAAAAAATGCAATGCAATATCTCTGTTAAAAAAAAAGGAAAGAAAAATGTAACGCAAATTAAGCCATACAACATTAATTTTTTTTTTTTTCATCTGTAATGTTACATCAACAATAAGGCTTTTTTGGAAATAAGATCACACACAGTTCAGTCCATCGTCCCGCCTTCTTGTGCACAACACTGATTTTACAGCTAAAAAAACCCGACTTGAGGGTGTTTTTATGGGGTGTGCAAGAAACTTCATTCTTGAGTCCAAATAAAAAAACCTAAAAAACTATCCACCTCTTACCGAACACAAAGAGAGGGCCAATTTTTTTTCCAACCACGAGAACACAAAAGCTTCGCACCTGCCACTTTTGAGTCTTTTATACTGAGATACATGGTTATAGAGTAGTCGAGGTGATAGAGACCGGGGGACGATGACGTGGATGCTCCTGTTGCATCTTGTTCTTCTCTCCAGAGTCACACGTACAGCATACACTTGATAAGCAGCATGTTTGGTTTCTGACTGGAACAAAAAAAAAAACGGTGATCTTTGTACACAAAGACAAGCCCCTCTTTGTCTGTTAGGGTGTGTCCAAAGATTTGCCTTGAAAAATGGTCCGGTGAACCAGCCACGATTCCACAGTGGAAACAAACAAAAGTGGGTTGCCATGGTCACCGGACCAGTCGAGCTTCGAGCAACAGGCATGAATTTTTTTTTTTTTCTTTTTCTTGTCTCTAAATCCAGTTCTCTAGTCTTGAGTTTCAATTCCTTCCTGACAGATGAGCGTCGCCTCTCATGTTGGAAGAGGCTGTCGTGTGATTTTGTTAGCATCTCCTTAGCAGGTCCCCCCTCCGTCCCCCCCTCCCACCAGATGGGAGCGTTCTCTTTTTTTTTCTCCCTCGGAGAGATGGTTAACCACAGTTTGGACAGGGAGGAGGAAAAAAAATGCTGAATTTCACTCACAAAAATACTCATTTACACCCATTGATATCAAAACAACAAGAGAATGTCACCCCGTATCGGCTACATCCAACTGCCTCTCCATCATCTGCAGCTAATAACCACTGTTTTTGAGAAGAGAAATAAAAATATTTTTTTTACATTGTCCTCCATTTTGAAACACTTGAGGTAAAGTTAGGAGCCTGGCAACGTTGATCAAAAACCGGACCCTCAGCATGAGCCATAGTTTGTGTTTTTCGGTTCGGTTTCTTTGAGATCTGGGCTGATTCGGAATCGTCGGATCAGGCGTCACCACGCGGAGACAGAAACTTGCGGTTGGGTGCGTCAGAATTAGAAGTGGCGGCTTTTCAAAATTCAAGTTTCTATGGCTCAGGAGACTGTCGAGGTGGAGAGGGGCGACAGGATTGGTGGAGGGGGGAGAGATGGCTTTTTACGTTGCATAGTGATCAAAGCTTCCTAAGTACTCCAGAGCGGCGTGGTAGCAGAACTGATACTCGTCCTGTCGGAGAAGAAGCACAGCCGTAAGTTTCATTCTCAGAAGCGTACGCCTCGATGAGCCGTACAACACCATCTGAAGGAGTAAAAAGAGGCCAGACTCGGGACCCAACACTGACCTCGGTCTGGACCATGGCTGGTCTCTGTGTGCGTAGCATTTTGACTGTCTGGAAAATGTCGACCACGCCTTCGTAGCGCATCCTCTCCAGGACGATGCTGAGGGTGATGAAGACTCCGGTGCGGCCAACACCAGCGCTGCGACAGGAGAAGGAAAATGTTGATCAAGTTTAAACGCAGCATCAACCGAACGGAAAGGGAATTCATTATGTTTGTAGTGCGAATAAATCCATTACGAGTCTCCTGTGAGCAGCCAACACACAGCACCACCGGACGCTCCGCCGCAGCTTTAAATCACTACACAACTGTACCTACAGTCTGAGCTGCAGCAACCACAATCATCCCTGACTGGAAACTCAGGAGAGAGAGTTCAAGCAACAAAAGAGTCGGAATAAGTCTTTCCACGCTCACAGTCTCGACCACACCGGCCCGCCAGGACAGTCAACAGACACACAAAGATGCAGGAAGGTGGGCTCCTCCCCTGCAGCAGAACCTCCCGCCGCTCTCAGGCAGAACTGGAGAGTGAAATGACTTCCACTCCAGCAAATGGAGCAGTAATTGATGCTGCATGACAACACATTTATTTGGGCTTTTTCTAGCCTCCAGTGCTGTTTTGCTGAGTGAAGCCAAATATTTGTGGGATACTGTCGCCAAGAAGGGACTGGACTTTTTAATGGCTCTGATCATCTGGACATTACCGCAAACATACTTGATGTGAGGCGAAAGACTTGAAGCTACACTGGATTCCATGAAGTCTTACATTATCTATTTCTTAAATTCTAATTTTTTATTATTATTATTATTATTTTTTGATATTTTGTCTTTTTAACTTCACCATTCCATATCTATCTGTTTCAGTCAGTTTGTATATCCACTCTGCAACATATTATTCTATCTAAAAATATACGTTCTTTTTAACTATAATAATTATTTTCATTTCTCACAAAAAAGCCAGAAAAAACCCACATGCACAAGTAATTCTAACAGAAAATTTAAACTGTACTTTCAGATATCCGTTATTATTATTCACGAGCATATGTATTTACTTTATAAATTAAAAATTACCTTGTTTTTTTTTTCACTCTACTTGTCACAGCACTAACAAACTCAAATGAATGTAAGTGCAATACAACGTATGAAAATATCTCATCCAGTCATTTGACTTCAAGCACTGCAGTCAATGCAGTTTTGTGGAATCATAGGACTGGCATTGGAAAATAAAAGTGAACATAGAGAAGGAAAAAATAACCAGAAATAAAAGTTGAAATATCTGTTTTCATCTGAATATATTTCCTTTTATCCATCCACACCTATTTCCGCTGTAGCAGTTAAAATGGTTTGTCCCATAGAAAAATGAACTGCCCACCCCTGCACCACACTGGCAGAGTCACGCGCCCACACACACACACACACACGCACACGCACACGCACACGCACACGCACACACACACCTCACACACACACCTCACACTCCCACTCAGCCCAGCCAAAGCCACTTCCTCGGTCACATGGACTCATACACTCTCATGCTCTGCCTCCAGCAGGACCGTCGCTCTAAATCTGAAAGCTTGCCGAGCAGCCGCAGACTGAGGGGATTTGGTGTCTCCATTCACAGGGAGAAATCAGGCAATTAATGACAAAGGCAAACGGGATATATTTATTAGATAGAGGCTGGGGAGAGGGGGAGGAAGAGCAGGAAGAGAGCGAGTGCCAGTCGACTGGAGAAAGAGAGCGAAGAGAAGAGGATTAGAAGACACACAGAGATGACAGATGGAGAAGGCCAGTGACAGGAGATGCACGAATAAGAGAAGAAGAAGCAGCTACAGTAGCTGTTCAAAGATGACAAAGCTTTCATGATGCTGAGAGGGAAAAAAAAAATCCGACATTAAAAATCTCAACTTTTCAGGAGTTTGTCTGGAGCCACCTGAGAAACCATTTCACACAATCCTCAAATATTGCACCCAATTCTGCGCCACATATCTGGAGTCCACAGAACAACACCAAGCCAAGACACTTGTGTTTGGTTCCTTCATAATCCAGTCCTGATGCCAAGACTAATAATATCCAACCCGGGAGATGATTGTCACTGCGGTTCTGCCTCAACTGTAATGATGCGAGCAAATCTCCCTCATGTGCTCTCACTAGATCGTGGCCAATGCCAGACCCTTATCCCCCCCATCCATACAGGAAGGAGGGATGGCAGCGTGGAGGAATAAGTCAGTCTTATTGGACCGTCCTGACACATCCAACAACTCCCCACGGGCCGCTCGGCGGCTGGTGACATCATTGCTTTTGAATCCAGCGAGGGTGATGTTACGCTGATGATGTCATGGAGCCTGTGTGCTAGATATTTATTTCCCACCCGCACCAAGGACGCAACAGTAATACGGGAAGAATGATCGCGGCTTTTCATGACTTCTACCCTTTTTAAAGAGCGTGAATCTCGCCGCTGACTCCTGGTTTAGAGGTGAAATAGTGGCGGAAGGCTTCGGCCAAAACTCACTAATGTCTTTCTTAATGTCTGAGGTTGAAATATGGAGTAATAAAGAAATCGACACCAGAAACAGATTGAATAGAAGTGTGATGTTTTGAGCTGACAAGCCCATCAAACCGGTGAGCTAAATGCCCATAATGATGACCGGCCAGCTGCAATAGCTGAGGGAAAAAAGAAGAAAAGAAAAGAAAGCCTGTTTTTGTAGAATATTGCAGGTTCTTCAGCATAATGTAGAATCCTGCAGATTTTTTTTTTGTTGTTGTTGAAGAAACCGTGTCCTCATTTTCAGAGCCCAGAACAGTTGCTTCACTTCATTTGTAAACAGCTGTGAAAATGAGGACATTGTTTCATGAAGCCTCATCCGCCCATCACTGGCAATCTGCATCCCACCTCATGGAGCTTGTTTCCACTTGTGATCGCTGCCCATCTTGCTTCGCAGCGTGTGAGATTTTAGTCAGCAAAATCAGAATATGTTTTTGTGTGTGAAAGGCTTCAAATGCAGGCGAATGCTAAAACAAACACATGGTTTCGTCTGCATGGATGTGAACTGCTTCAGTTTCATGACCAATTTTTCTATTACTATTTACTATCTTTGGCCGCAGAAAAAAATACTAAAAACCTGACCAAACCAGAAGGTGGGTCTGCTCTTGTTTTCCTCTTGTCTCTTTCCATGTCCTCTTACTCAGCTGCTGCTCATTCACAGTGTCCTCAGTGAAGCCAAAGGCAGCCTTCAGTGTTGCATGTTGACAGATTTAAGGCTTTCACTTCCGTGGCATCTCCGGACTCCAGGGGTGGCGCGACACTTAAGAAAAAGATTGAGGTTGGGGCTAGGTAAGCCACAAGATGGCGCACCTTTCGATCTACATGAAACAAGGTGTCGATTGCCATTTAAAGCCTGTTACTTCCAGACACGGTGACTTTCTGTTAGTAAGGAGGAGAGCCAAGTGCGGGGTTATAGATGGCAACTGATGCGCCATGTAATTCTGTGAAGAAAGCTTCAGAATGTCTCCTAGTGCTACGCGCAATCCACACTGCTCCATGGGAGGGAAATACTCCTTACTCCATTGAAACACCTACGTGTCACCAACACCGCAGAAGGATGAAAAGTCCACTTTGCCAGGGTCAATATATCACCAATGGGCGTGAGGATGGGTTGGTTTTGGACCTGGTTTTGGGCAGATATTCCCGTACCGACGACCTGTTTGCATGCAACCGGGGCTTGTCCCTCCTGCTCTACTGGGACAGCTGCCTGGAGCATGATTTGAAAACTTTATTTTTACCCACTTGGTTCGGGTCCTGGTCAAGAGCAGAATTGGGCACTTACTTAGCTGCATGCAATATTAACGCTGAAGCACTTTTGAGTCACATTTGCCCTCTTTTCCACCAAGGTTTGATCAGCATGACTCTGGTAAACCACCACGACCGGCCTGATCACAACCAGACATCCAGTCATAATGTTTGAGCCTAGCACCCCGATGCACCTGCATGAGGTCAAAATGGCCGGCTGGTGACCAACCGCTAAGCGACAATGGCAACATCAAAACACCAAATCCTGAAATCTCTGCCATCTTTACGGCGTGGGTCACCTTCAACACCTGGACGATAAAGAGGCATCATGGTGGGATCGTAAAATCTAAAATGAATGGTTGTATCGCTTTATGAGGCCCCTCTTTGCAAATGCCAGGCTGCATCATGGCCTTATCAATTATGGAGAAGACGGGCCGGTGGAGGTGCTGAGGAGGAGAGACTGCGGCGGGGAATAAAAAAGACAGAAGGAGTGTCTGTATCTGATGATGCGGCGAAAACCGCCACACCGTAAACCTTGAACCTCCATTAGAGAATGAGGTGGGACGGTTTAGTGAAAGGGCCACGTCAGAACAGGAGTCTGTTGTGAGGACCGCACGCACTTACATTGTAGGTACGTGTTTTTATTTTTTTTTTCCTACCTGCAGTGGACAGAAATCGGCCCATCTTGTCCGAACTGCTCCTTGGTTTTATGAACCTGCCCGATGAAGTCAATAAATCCCTCCCCAGATTTGGGAACGCCTTGCTCCGGCCAGTCGGTGAACTGGAATTGCCGTACCGTCCGGGATTGGCCGTCCTGAAAATAAGCAGATACACCTGTTAAATTCAAACTTTTTTTACGAGGTCACACTGGAGACTAGAGGAAAACAGAAATCTACGACTTCAATGCCTGTTCGCGGTCCAAAACTGAAATATTCAGCTTGCATTTTTGGATCTTTACGACATCATAAAAGCACTTTAGAGCCGTGCACTGCATCAAGGGTCAGCTCTTCCCTCAACTCAATTCTCTTTTTAATCATAAAGCGTGTGCGTGTGTGTGTGTGTGTGTGTGTGTGTGTGTGTGTGTGTGTGTGTGTGTGTGTGTGTGCCAGGACAGAGGCCCAACTTATAGCCAATCAATAGTGTATCTGGCTCGGCGGGCGTCTTCTCCCAGACACCTTGTTGAGTAGGATAATCCCGGGCAGGGATCAATACCGCGTCCTGATGGATGAGCAAATGGAGCGCCGGGAAGAAAGCGGGAACGTCTAAGCGAGCGCTGGGATAATGAAAATTGAAAACAAAAACTCTGACAACCCATCAAAGCCACCAGACAAAATGTCAATCTAAACAATTTGCTTCTGTATTGATTCTCCAAATCATATCTCAGAGGGGGCGAGGGAACTGCCTTCAAAAATGTATTCCACCACAGACTGCAGATCTGTGGCTCCAGCTGAGAAAGATGTTCTTCCTGACAAATCCTAAAAACTGAATCTTTATGATATTTGGTTTTCCAAAACGCCACTGAATCCGTTTCTAAAGTACAGAACAAATACTAATACGAGTGATTTTCGTCCCTCATATTTCATTCATATTCATTAGCTTCTCCACGAAAACAAGGCGCCGGAACACACATTTCCTCTGACAGTTGTCTGAGATCAGAGGAGCTGTCATCTGGATCCCAGCAGCAACTTCTTCCAGTCCCAGTTCCGATCAGGTGCAGTTCTCACACGTCTGCTCTTGCCAGTTGTTCACACGTAAGAATCACAGCTCCAGGAGCTCGGCAGGTGAACCTCACTTCTTCCTTCCCTCATCTTTGTGTGAGTCTCTGCCGAGAATTTAGAGGGAATTATCTCGATCAATGAACCCATATGAAGCCACTCAAGAGGGAGAGATTAGCGTCTGGAGGTAGCCTCTCAGTTAACATCAGCTTATGGATGTTTTAAGTTGTTCAATTACTCGCGTTGCATTGCTGCGTTCAGGTTATTGTGTGTTAAGTCGGTGAGGAAAACAAGAGGCGAAACTCTGTGTGCTAGATCCACAATTGAATCATACTTACACCTGACACTACCACAACTGCCTCTTGCGACTCGATGATAAATCTGACATTTAAAAGGCCTAGCATCAATGTGTGATGTACTAATAGTGACTATTCCTTTTCTATTTCTATACCTCATTCATAGTTGGGCTACAAATCCACCAACTATAACACGCTGACATGCATTTATAAGACACCGTGAAGGCCTGTCTGATAAAGAGGCAAACACAAGGTGTCAACATGCAATGCACACGGCTGAATTTTGCCTCAATTTCAGGTGGAAAATGTCCAATGTCTTTGGAGAATGTTTTGCATTAACAAACTCAAAACTCAGATGAAAATGAAAAACAACAGCCCGGTATTAAAATTCATCTCAGAAAATGGTGGCAAAACTCCCCTTTTTTAACAACTGTAAAGTTTATTACTGCATCTTAAAGACAAGACAATAGGCGGTGTAAAGTTCTTGTAGGAGATAAAACAAGGCTTGAAAATGAGTAAAAGAAAAAAAAAACTGAAACATATCCACTTGTTACCATTCCCACAGACCTAAAGAAAAATGATATAAAAATGTAAAATAAAGGCTCAATCATTTCTATTGCAGTGAGTAAAATATTTTACTTTTGTGAGTCAAAGAAAGACTCACATGTTTGATTCATTTTCCCTGATCATGAGCAAACCAGGCTGAAGCAACAGCAGCGGCGTTGAAACAGAATACTTGAAACAGAATAGGGACCGCTGCTGCGATTCCTCATCTGAAGAGGCTTTGAAGTAGCTGTTTTCTCAGGTAGCCATCAGGCAAATAAAGATTTTGCTGAATTCTAAAGAATTCATCACGCAGCCCACGATTACCGAGCGTCGACACTCGCTGTGGGGGAAAGATAGCTGAGAATTTATTTTCTCTGCTTCTGGGGTATTGTTCAGAGTAGACGGCGCCACGTGAACGCCATCGCTAAAACAAATAAACTTGCATTGACTTTAAAGTATCGGTGGAGCCAGAAGGAGAGATTCCACCCGGACAGTTGAGCTGGCATTTATCTAGTCAGCGTCTGCAGAGTAAATGGAAGAGGAAAGGTGTTGGTGCAAATGAGCTCCGTGAGTAGGACATTCACCACAGTTACATTTTATTTTTCATGTTCTTCTTAAGCAAATCATCTTCTCACTCCGAGACCCGACCATGACTTTATGAAAGTACGCCTATATTCGGTCAGGGTTACTCCGACTACCTCGTGTGAATATTTGAACTGTTCATGAGCCTTTCATTCATCTGACATTCTGACCTCACAACATGAAGGGAATGCCAGGAGAATTCAATGATAAAGAATATTAACTGGAAAACAAAGTGGAAATGTATTTTGAAATATGTCAAAATTGACATAAATATAGTCATCTATTAGCCTATAAGGACATAGATACACACAGGAATAAGAACATAGACATTGTTTTTATTTATTCGCTTTTCCAACAAGTCAATTCCCTCTTTTACCAACTCCTTTACCGACTCCTCTTTTTCCTCCTCATGTATTTCCAACAAGCCTTGTTTTCTCCTCCTGTCAATGACTCGACTGGGACTTGAGGGGATTGGGTCTCGTTCCCATGCCCTTGATAAATCAGGAAGCCCACTGAAGCACCTCCAAAGACCCCAGCATTGGTACTAGAACTGCAGACACCTGATGAAAATTGTTTGAAGTATTGACAACTATTGCAATCATCTACAACGTAACTATTCAGGACTATATTGTAAATGGAAATACAGTGTTTAAATAGAGTATAGTGAAGAAACAATTGGACAAAATGATCTTGGAGGACCCCTCCAAATATATATTTGAAACCGTCAATAAATGAAAGTGAGTGAATGTTACAGAGACACACACACACGTCCGAGGAGAACTAAGAAATAATAAAGTATTGTATCAGACAAGGAAGGCGAAGAGGAGAGTGCAGGCAGGGTGGAACGCGTAGAGACGACGGATGAGAAAAAGCTGGTGGGCAAGGTGTGGTCTACAGTACGTGCCTGTGTTTAGGTGGCCCTTGTGAGGTCAGAGCAAAACTACAACTTTTTCAGATGAAATAATATTATTAATAAACTTTTCATGCTTCTGCTTCCCCCCCACGGCTCTAATAAGTCATTTTGAAATGTTCATTTAAAATAAACCGTTTAACTAACTTTTACAGTACTTCTTGTCACTCAAAATAAAGACAATTTAATGAGGAAATAACAAATAAAGTGGCAATAAATCACGGTCTGTTTTCACGTAACTTGTGTAAATAAAATATTTAAATATTTCTTCCATCTTCCAATATTTATGATTTATACAGATTTTTTTTCGATTGTTTGCACCAAAATAATAAAGAAATAATAAAAAAAATATAATAAAAGACAGACACTTAAGAGTTGAGATTGCCATGATATCTTTTGAGACTCGCCAAAATGACTCATGTGGGAGAGGGGGGATTACATATTAATTTTTCAAACAGCACCATCATGACATCAGCGTCCTGAGGGTCTGAGTGGCCGGTTTAATTCAGGTGACACACTTGTTTTCCAGACAGAGAGGGGAGAACCTCCAGAGAGGCTTGTTATTGTGGTTTTATTTCATTTTTAGAAAAATAAAAACCAAAAAAATACAAAAGTAATTTTGAAGGAAGCGTGTTGCGACCCTGTTCGTAACGTTACATTTTGAGCTCAGGCTGAGCGCGGCGACGCCACACGCAGGCCACGCCTCAGCGCTCGCATCTGGGGAGCCAGTCACGTATTTAATGACACAATTTGACACGCAGCGTGGGCCTTCAGGTTCTGTGTTACATATTCCCCGATTTCCCCCCTGTTTCGCTCCCTCTTCTGTGTGCCTTGTTTACTGGGTTGTTGTCTTTGCCCCTCTTTCATATTTAATCCCTGCGCTGAGGCAGAATGTTCTGGAGATGGAACAAAGGGAGCAAAAGAAAGAAAAACATGCCATGCGTCATAAAGCAGTAAAGGAGACATGAGCGGTTGTAAAGAAAGAGAAGTCATTAGCATCTTAATGTGTTTATATTTTCTCCTGCAATGATGCTTGTGAAACATTTACGGTCGCTCCTTGTGTAAATGTAGGAGGATTATTACGCAGTCATTCACGGGGCCCTTTTAGGGACACAAGCATTTTCCACTGACTTCACTTTGACCATTCATTTACTGCATATATTTCAATAAACTAGACACCTTTAGGCATGAATCATGAGATTAAATATTATAATTTCGATGAAAGGGCTGGGCTATTCAACTTCCTGAGGGGCCACATTATACACTGTGACAGTTGTTAGGGGTCGGAAAAAAAAGAAGGAATGAGCATAAAGATCCTAAGGTGACAAAACTTATTTTAAAACACTGGTAAATTGTTTATTTTTAAAGGAGTACATCAGAAGCTTGAGGTTTTATTTCACATTTGATACAGGCTCAAGATGTCGGCCTTCAGGTTCTTCCCATTTCTTTGGTTTGGAACAGCACACGGGTTCCTTTAACCAACCCCAAAGAAAGAAAGTCACCGGGCGTAAGTAAGTGTCAGGGGGCATTCAGCAATTCACCAAGGGCAAAAAGGGGAGGAGCTCTATTTTGCACGAGAATGGAATCCTCATTGGTTGGAGGAGTAAGTCGACTGTTGCAAACCAAAGAGTTTGGAAGAACTTCAGGAGTGAATAAGAGAAGTGAAGAGTTCCTGGTGAAACCATTCGATGCAATTCCTGTAAAGCTCACGGCGACATCTGGAGCCCAAATCTAATCTAAAATAAAACCTATAAAAGCGTTCGATCTCATTGCAGTTGCATATATTTTCTTTAATAAAAAAATAGATTTTTAACCTTAATTTTCACCCTGTAAAAAGTAGTAAAAATACTGTGAAAAAACATACATATAATTTATACAAAATCTGAATTAAAATCATGAAAAAAAATACGGACAAAATTTCTAAATATGCATATTTCTAAATATGCTTACAATATTTTTTTACATTTTTGAAATCATCACTATTGGGTGAGATGAACAGAAGGAAAAACAAAACAAAACAAAACAAAACAAAAAGTCCTTCACAGCACCTGTCACCTGTTTTCCACACTGGTGACGTGAAAGGACTTGAAGGAAGAAGGTTTTTGACAATAAAGGAAGAAGTGAATTTGGGATGAATTAATTCAAACTATTTTTGCACCTCACACTGAAATCTAGATCAGTATTTGCTCGTTCTGTGCTTGTGTCTGTGTGTAGAAATGGATCTGTCACACAGTTGCAGATCCTCGTGACGGCAGCGTCACTGCTGCTCGACTTATAAACTACCACGGCTAATTGGACCCAAAAATAAAGAAGGGAACTGGTGGTGTTGTGGTGTAAGTTATTCATAGCTCACGGCAGGAGATGTGAGTTTAGGTGAATAATGTGTAACAAATTTAACTAAAAAAATAGGTCACACTATTTCAGTTTTTTTTAGGATCTGGGCTGTGCAAAGGCAAATCTTACCCTAGCGTCCGTGACTTTGAATTCCCGAAGGATGTACTGCGGCATGTTGTACTCGGCCATAGGATCCACTACAAAGTACTGGTAGCGTGCGGAGCGCTCTGCAGGCCAGTACTGGTGACACTTTTCCTGTTGGAGCACACAGAGATAAGCAGGAGGCAAACCTTCAGATGTATACGTGACTGCTGTTCTTACCCGTCCCATCTCTCTCAGTTTGGTCAACATGACCACGATAGTCGAGTTGTTCTCCCACAGCATTCTCCAGAAGTCTTCCGTGGTCTCGGCCAGAGGGCCCTGCGTGGCGATGTAGGCCTTCTGTTGCCTGCAGAAGCACCACACCATGTGAGAAACCGTCCTCCTGTCTCTCAAACGCCCAACTCCGCCCACCTGTATCCGTCAATGAAGCTGGAGTTGATGTAGTCCGACCCTTCCAGGCCTCTGATGGGCTGCAGGCAGACACGTGTGGTTTCGTAGGGCATGATGTTGACCAGCCGGTTCTTGAACTTGTTGCAGGGAAGGTTGGCACTGATGAAGCGTGACGTGTGAGCTTTGGAGTTGGCCAAGCGCTGGTGCAGAACAAGAGAAACGGTGAGGATGGCTCTGACCTGAGACCAGCTCCAACATCCAAGCGTGTTTCTTCACCCACTCAAAACACTTGGATTGACTACGACTTTGTGCCCGGTATTCCTTTTCTTTGCAGTAAAAAGGAATGTTTTAATGAACCAAAAATAACACTTCAGATAAACAACTTGGAGGATGGATGTACTGTAGCTGTGAAGAGCTGATGGAGTGGAGACCAAAGATATTTTATACTCAGAAGTACTCGAGGAAAGCTGTAGCGCCATTAAATAAAACACCTTTTGTGTATATGATGGGACCAACACACCTCAACAAAGTGTAAACAGGCTCGACTGCATTGTAATGTTCAGCTGAAGTGTACTTTACTGAAGTGAATCTTGGGTCTTCAGACAGCCACCTGGCAGTTGGTGTATCGCGGTTGAACACTGACATTAAACTGTCTATTTTTTTAAAGCTCTTATTATATAATAATATACTTATGGTATTTTTTTTTTTTACTGTACGTTCTACGACTTATGTTTGTGTATTGAGTACTACTGTCACACAACTATTATCGATCCATCCATCATGTCAAGTGTAGTTCTTGGTCCAGTTGTGTCAGACTTCGAACCGTCTTTGGCCCACTAGCCTTGCGTCTGATACACTAGGCATGTGGCTATGTTCGAGTGTAAATAGTAACTATGTCTCTCAGCTTTGAGTATTGCATTTTTCAGAACCAACTTTGTGTCCAAAACAGACTTACAATTCAACATGGAATCAACTAAAGGCTTAAGTCAGACCACTAATCTTATTTGTACTTTAATTATCTACTCACCAGTGTTGACTGTATATGCAGACAGGGAATCTTACATTTAGTGAATTTACCACCTAAAAAAGTCACAATATCTCACGAGTCAATTTATCTCAGTCATTCCCTGCAACAACAATTTACTGAACTTTATTCAGAGGCCAATCTCTTGTGCTTTTATCTTGAATTTAAACATTCGGAGAGAGACGTATATTCCACCTTAAATGTTGGACAGGAGTCTTTGCTCCATGAAAAGTGCAAGCTTTTCCAAAATAAAATAAACATCTATCGGATAGGAGCGTCCGCTAACTTTCAGGTCCTTCCAGGTCACCAGCTACAACTGTGGTTTAGACAGACTAACAAGCCTGGAGATCAAGTGTGCATCAAACAGCAAACTCTGCTAAAAGTGGGTCACCAGCTCATAAAAGCTGCATAATAAATGGCCTCACACAGGGATGTTTCAAAAGAAACAAACACTTGCGCGATGGTGATGAAGATGAGGAAGAGTGCTGCGACATCATCATTACCACACAGGCCTCAGCAGGACAGCTGCTGTTTGGCTGCGACGGGACTCACAGACAGCGGCTCCTTCTTCACATTGACTCAGTAGAATTATAGTAAGGCGTCTACAAACAGACGGTTTCTTGACTCGCCCTGGTCGGCCCCTCCCTCTTCCTCCCATCCCCAGCGACAGTCCTGCTTTTGATCCGTGTTTCACAATGGTACCTGGAAAGGCTCACAGTGGCCTGGCAGCAGTATAAAGGCCCTCAGTTACACCAGCCAAACCTGGCAACCCGTCATCCCACAGAGCTGGAAGCCATGGAGGGTGCCACTGCTCCTGGGTGCCAGTTCATTCCCATTTATAGCGCGAGCGGAGCTGTTCAGTGGGAAGCTGGTAGTACAGGATGTACGCTGCTCAACGGGTCACAAACTGAGGATTACGTTTGGGGCTATTTCACAAATTCATCCCGAAATCATTGAGCATTTCCTTCAGTATTTCACCCTGTATTTTCCCCCTGCTCACTTCGACACATCCCAGATTTGAACCCCAGCAGGCGCTGCTTTGTGGCCGACAGCGCCCACCTAGAGTGGCCCCCTTCGAAGCCAAGTCGGTACACAGTTGTTGCTCCGCTCATTAGGCAAAGCTCCCGCCCCTCACTCACCCTGCCCTCCACATCCATTTGTCATCATCAAGCGCTCATTACTCAGCGCGCCCACCCACTGGCCGCATCACTCTCCCTTTACTTATCCCCACTCATTCAACCTCTGATGCCAGATCAGCATATTACCAGTCACACTCCGTGATGTCACGGCTCCGCACCATTAAGTTGAGCAAAGAGAAAGACATTTGCACAGCTGTTGCTGCTGGCTGACAGGGGGCACTGTTGATGCAGCCTTGTCCCACTAAAGCCCGCAGAGAGAACCTTTTGGATCATGAGACGCCGCCTGGGCGCCTTTCAAAGCCCGCCTTCATAGGTGAAACTACATTTTGAGATGGAAAAGAAAGCAGCACCAGGCGAGCTGGCGTTCCGCTGAGTCGAGCTGCCATGTTGCCATTGATTTCACAAGTTAATGATGGACTCTTCTGAAAACTTAAGAGCAGTTTCTGCCAGCAAAACTATCTTTTGGTCTGGCGCCTGCACGATTAAAGCCACACTCTCTAAACTCAAGCCTATTACTTTGAAATCCCTGAAGAAGATCCACCGAGCCAAACATTGAACAAAGAAGGCTTCGTCTGGAAAACTCTGTGAACTAATAATACACTCAGAGTTCCAGTTTAGTTTTAAGAAAATGCATTGATGCGTTTCTCTTGAAGGCAACTCTACAAATGAAATTGTACTGCATCATTCACTGTTGATTCAAAATATAACTTTGGAATTTTTGGGGGGCTAAAAGTTTCTTTAACTTTTGATGAGTAACGCTCAAAATAATAATAATAATAATAACAATAACAACAACAATAATAATAATAATAATAACAACAACAATAACAATAATAATAATAATAATAATAATAATAATAATAATAAACAATCTATTCCCAAAATACTCACTTTTTAAACATGTTTAAATATGTATAATTTATATTAACAGTCTTTAAACAAAATATGTAAAAAAATTTAAACAATATAAAATCAACAACAGCTATTTTAAGCACATGGCAAAACCACAAACGATATAGTACTTCATCAGTCATTATTGATTTAAAATTTAACTTTTGAATTTTTTGGGGCCCTCAAGTTTCTTTAACTGTAAAGCTTAAAATAATAATTATATTTTAAAAAATCTATTCCCAAGATAGTCACCACTTTAACATGTTTCAAAATGTATTATTTAAATTAGCTTTAAACAAAATACATTCAAAATATATAAAGAATATCGAATCAACAACAGACATTTTAAGCACAACCTTTTTTCCCATCTTTGAATTACACCTAATACAAGTTTTTGTCTTCTGTCCTTTACCTTGAAGCCCCTCACATTTCTCACTATACATAATGTGGCCCCTCTGGAAATTTCATTGCCGACTACCTGGTGCACAGGAACCAGATGGAGACTCACTTTTGAGAACCATCATCAATTCCTGCTTCGTAGTTCTGCAAACTCATCCCTATTTTTTGGTTCCGTCCTGCAAGAGGCTAATTCAATTCGTTCCAAATGCACATAGGACAAACATTTTCAGTTTGTATTTCAAATTCTGCTTGCGATGGGTTTATGTAGCTTTTGTTTTCAGACACTAGTGATGGACTGATGCGGCTTCATGGAACAGTGTGGTTATTTTCAGAGCTCAGTGGGTGGCGCCGTGGGTTTAGGAACGTTGTGAGGTTTCATTGAAATAGATGCTCACAAGCCAAGATTTCAGAGCAGAGAGCGCCATCAAGTGGCACTGTTTCATGAAGCCTCATCAGCCCATCACTACCAGAAACGGTCAGAGTTTGAGGAGAGAACTGGAGGATTCACTTGAGAGGTCTGACGGAAACACACCATCACGTCATCGTCTGTCGCTCGTCTTCAAAGTTTCATTGAAATGTGGTTATGGCTTTTCCTCATATTTTGCGAACGGCTGGCAGAAACCAAGGTCTTTAGCAGAACAATAATGTGTTTCTTTCTTCCTCCCGTTCACCTGCTCACATCCACGTCTCCTCAGCAGCGTTCCTCATCATCAGCCCACCTGCTCACTCACACTCACAGCATCAGTCTTTCTCACTGGAGCCGCGATGATCCGCGTATTCATAATCTCCGAGATTATAGGGATTAAAGCCTGTTTTCTGACGCTGATCCTGTCACAGAACCTCCTCTACCTTGAACTCCAGGTCCATGCCGGTGACGTGCTCGCCGGTCTCCACCTGCGCCAGCTTCTGGATGTAGGAGTACAGGCTGCGGGCGGCCACCTCCGTGTTGCCGCAGGCCACGGCCTCCAGCAAAGCGTCGTGGATGAAGCTGTACTGGTCTTCCGTCTGCACCATGTAGTTCCTCTGAGAGCGCATCAGCGTCACGTGGCCGTAAATGTCCACCGTCTTCTCGTGCTTGATGCGCTCCAGCATGGCGTCGATGACGATGAAGCAGCCCGTCCGGCCCACGCCCGCACTTCAGGAGACGGACAGGAAGAGTGTCAGGACTAAATATTCAAACAAGAATTGATAGTGCTGGTCCAATAACGTGTGCAGATTGGTTTAAATAATAGACGAGCAGATGAAATATGAGGATACAACACCGCCGGGGGAGCAAGCACGTGAAAGAAGACGGTAAAATAACAGAGAGAAGTACGACTGCGAGCTGTCAGATTTCCCTTCCATTGTGTAGCTCTGTAGGTGTCAATTGGAGAAACTACCATTTATGAGAAGGGGGATGCAGGAAAGAGCAAAAAGGGAGATGCACAGTGGGACGTGATGATGGTGAGGCTTTTATACAGAGAGGGAAAAGGCAGAATGAAAGGTGATTTGAGAAGAATGCTGATATGATCAAAGAGCAGGCAGCGAGAGAGAGGATGCAGCGCTTTTTCACGTCTTATGAAACCCACACTAATAACAGCAATACGCAGAATGTGTGGTTTTACAGAGACGCACATGCTTTATTTTTCCCAGCACACAGCAACTCTTGCCTTCCTTTATCAAACACGGCACAGAGAGAGTGAGACATTTAAAGGCTCCGTTTGCACACAACTTTAAGGCGGAGCGACTTGTGAGCATGATCTGACCTGCAGTGGGCGATGATGGGTCCGGCATCAGGGGGGTTGCAGGTCTTCACCCTGCGGAGGAAGGCCAGGAAGGGGGTGGGATACTCTGGAACGCCGTGGTCGGGCCACGCCGTGAACTGGAACTGGCGAACTTCTCGCTTCTCACTTGAGCCGTTCTGAATAGAAGAGAAAACGACTGAAGGTGAGGAGTAAAACAAACAAACAAAAAAGAATCTTGAACGTAGCTCAGGCTGTTATGAGCTACTGCAAAATAGGAAAAGTGATTTAGGCCACAATATTACACAAAAAAACAAAAAATTCAAATGTTATAAATCGATTCATTCATCACTTAACCTCTATTGGAGCCTCCCCTAAGAGATCGCAAAAGCAGCCACATACTACTACAACTACTAATAATAATTTCTCTCTCTCTTAAACATATTTTAAAACATTAAAAAGCATCTTCATCTGTTTATGTACCTAGACATCTTTTCAAAACAGATTCTCACACCTTAACCTCTTCATTTTACCTCTTTTTTGGCACATTTGAAAGTGTTTTTAAGGATCTTTTCGAATACATTTAGTCAGCTAGCCAGATGTTTACACCTTTTTTTTCCACCCTGTGCATAACCTGAAGCTCGCCCTATAGGCAGGTCAATATTTTTAATTCATTTATTTAGATGGATAACAAAAGCTATAGAAAGCTAAGCTAAGAAAGTTATAATTGGCTCTGGCCTCATGTGGACCCCGGGCCACACGTTGCCCTCCCTCTGCAACCTTCCACGAACTGCTAGGAAAACTGGGATGCAGCAGGCGCCTGCATAACACAGGCGTCTGTCAGCCTGCGACCCAAACTCAACTTTCAATGCATCAAAGACACAAGAAGGAGAGATGAGAAGAGAGGAGTGAGAAGAAAACAAAAAAAAAAAAACGGTCCGTCCTTCTTCCTGTCATTTCCCTCTCACGGAGGAGATGTTTGCATTCCAGTGCTGCAGCCATGAAGAGTTTTTCCCCCCGTCGTTGCTGAATAAATGAATAAATGAGTTTGTAATTAAGAACAGACTGGCCTACTTCTCCTTTTCTGCTTGTGCTGTTTTCGTCTTTGTAGGTGATGGAGTCTGTCTGCGGAGAAATGACTGACAGCTGGCTGATGGTTTCGCTCTTATTTCTCCTCAAATAAAAAAGGGGTTTGGAGAGCAAACAATTCCGAATCGCCGCAGGACACAGATAAATAGGAACAGGTACCTGGACCTCTGCTCGCCTGCGTTTCTTTACGATTAGTTTTGGGAACAGTGTTGCGCTGCTCATATTTCAAGCGCTCTCTTCAAGCTTGAATCATGACTCCATGTTATTTCACTATATGTTTGCAGTAATTTCTTCCTCCCTCTCCTTTGATGTATACTGACTCCCTTTCATCCCTCCATCACGTCTTCTTTACTCTCACTCCAAATCACTGTATTCCACTATGCTCTCCACTACTTTAAGAAACAAGGAAGACAACAAAGAACTATTATTTTACATTTGCAGAGACCGTAACAGCTAAAATGTCAGCAGCGATTTCGCCGTAAAATATCTGCAGAAGTCTAAATGTCAGATTCCACTGGCGCCTTTGAACAACGCTGAGCGTTTGCTCTGCTTTATGTCCCATTTTCTTCCAATCTTCTCTGCTGTGTGTGTTTTGGGAGGAGAAAAAAAAAACACTTTGAGGCAGAGCGTTTGTATTTATTTCTGCGGCGACTCAAAGTGTTTTCCAAAGATCTATTGGAGCAGGAGAAGAAAACTCTCACGTGTGAAGGAGTGGAAGCTAAGGGAGCAGAAGTGATCAGAGGCAAATAAAAATGAATACCATGAAAGGGAAATGAATTTAGCACAAAAGTCAACGCTTTCATTTCAATCCCACAAGTTTGTCGCGAGCCATTTGGTGCGAGGGGAACGAATCAGGAAGCTAATTGTTCCTCTAAAGGAGGAAAGTTAAAGGCAGCATTGATGACTTTAATTAGAGAAATAGCCTGGTTTTAACAAAGGGAAGTGAAAAGTCTCTTTTGCACCGAATAAATAGCTGTGTTAACAGGGAAATACACTTGAAATTGCAACAATTCCAAAGCCTTTTCCTCCATCCACTCGTTCCCTTCATGAGGTTACAGAGAGATGTGGTGTGTTCCAGCTCTGGGGGGCGAGAAGAAGGGCGCGCCCTGGACTGGCCTGGCTGCCAGTCCACTGCTGAGGACACATGGACAGACAATGGACAATTCAGAGCCATCCATCATTGTGCTTAAACTGTGGGAGGAGAGCAGTGTGCCACACAGGCAAACACACTACGAGGTGCCTCAAGCTGGTGCTACTGTGCCTCTAACCTCTTGTTTCCTTTAGCTTCAGCCATATTTAGAGGGATTTTTTTTTTTTTCATTCGTAGTAGACTTAACTTCTTGGAAGATAACTATTCAAATAAGACTAGCACTATTGTGTTAAACACAAGTGTTTATAGATGAAATTGTGTTCAAGATTTTTGGCTGGAATCATCTCCCCACTTCACCTGCCGCGCTACATAAGATAAACGCTGACCACATACAAGCAGTTCCGGGTCAAATCCTCCGGTGCCTCCTCACCGGTTCTTCGGACTCACGTGAAAAGCCTATTTCTATCACATGGCCTTGACTTCGGAACACTGTGCTTCACACAGGAGATGAATTGGCTTTAATGTTGTTTTTTTATCATCAGACCTACTGTGATATGGCATGATAGACGTGCCCTGATCAGAAAATATTGCATAAACAGAAATGTGTTATTTAAGATATAGGAATGAATAAAATATATATTTCCCGTAGTTGGAATTTATCGTCATTCATTTCTGTCCACTTTTCTTTGTATATTATTATATTTATTTCTGACTGATGGCACTCCAGGTCAATATCAGCATCTGCTTCACATAGATATTAATGAATAATCATAACAATAATTTTCTTTAAGTTGGAGGAAGAGAGTTCTATGTTTTTCTGGATGTGTGTGCCAGTGACTGTGTGTGAATGTGTTTGCTGTTGGACAAAACCATGAGAGCAGTCTGGCAATTCCTTGTATCGAGTTTCACTTCAACTCACTTTACCTAAGTGCTGCAATTTAGCAGACACACATAAACAGATGATGTATTGAGGAGGGCGAGCTGAGCAATGAAAGGCAGGCGGACTGTGGAGTACACGCACCCTTTATCACACGGGGAGGAGGTCGGAATGACAGCGGTCTTTACCTTGTGCAGCGAGAAGGTGCGCACACAGAAGGTGGCCAACTCGATGGTGTCCAGGAGGGTGACTTGGGTCATCCCGTAGGTTTCTGTGCCTCGACTGGGCCAGTACTGGTCACACTTTATCTGGGGAGACACATCACAGGCATTATGTTTCATTTCACAGGAAGAACATGAACGACAGTTTCATCTTGTGGACAATGAGAGCACAGTTAGTGACAAGTAAAAAATGGGTGATTAAACAGGCAAAGCAGGTGTCAGGGGGGAAGTTCATACTTGAACATACATACTTGAGTATTTATTAAATAAATAACATTGAAACATTATTGTGTCATCAAGTATTGCCATATTAGAGAGTATCAATATTTTGTTGCACTGCTATGACATACTCAAATAATATCGCATGTACATATGTGCTAATGCTCCACAAACATATGAAAGTTGGTTCATTTTAGAGATTCAACTTGTGTGTTGTGTTTTATCAAGTCAAATTTGTGGCCTTGCTTTTTACAGCAGTTGGTGGCATGAAGAAAAGTCTTCTTGTTTTTCTTTCAGCTTCTCCCTTCAGTGGTGGCCACAGTGGATCATCTTCCTCCATCTCACCCTGTCCTCTGCTTCCTCTTCTCTCAAACCTACAAACCTCATGTCCTCCTTCACCACCTCCATCAATCTCCTCTTTGACCTTCCTCTCCACCTTCTGCCTGGCAGTTCCAACCTCTACATCTTCCTACCAATGTACTGTCTCTCTCTCCTCTGTACATGTCCAAACCATCTCCATCTAGCCTCTCTGACTTTGTCTCCTAAACACCTGAGCACATGTGCTGTCCCTCTGATCCTATCATCATCCTGCTCACCCCCAGAGAGAAGCTCAGCATCTTCATCTCTGCTACCTCCAGCTCTGCCTCCTGTCCTTTCCTCAGTTGCGTGAACAAAAGTAATGGAAACATAATCTTAACGTTTACAAATCCAAAAAAAAAGATCCATTAATAACAGTAATAATATTCAAGACGTGTCCTTTTTTTCCGGCTTAAGCACCTGCCCCTAAAGGTCTATGAACATGTCTGAGACCAGGTCATGTGACTATCATGTTGAGCAGACCACAGGCAGCCATCTTGGATGGTCCTGATTTATAGGCGGTAACAAACACTGTAGCTAATTGAGTTACACGTATTTACCACCTCTAAAAAACTCTTTTCATCTGGATCAGATTAAAAGTCCATTAACACTAGAAGCTAGCGACATGGTGATGGGAATGTGATTTTTGTGTTGATGAAAATGCAGTCAAGTTGAAAGAATCCAAGGGTGACGGTAGATTCATCGTTGATTTTCAGCTCCGAAGGAAGTTTGGAGGCATGATGGCATCAAAAGAGCCTTTCCCACCGTCAACCTTCCCTGCGTGTCACGCTAACTCGATGGAACTCAGTCAGGTCAAATCTGCCACTTTCACTATAATCTTATTTATTACCCGCTTAAGCAGTTTTTGGATCATATCAAAAGGGACGGCGGTTGAGCGTGTCCCAGCGAAGAGGCGACTCCCGCACACACAGCTATTCCCCGCGCCAGACTTTCTGATAAAGATTCATGCAATATGGGTTGTGACGTGACAGCCGACATCTGATGAGATTTGGCAGCCGGTGAGGTGGAAGTGCCGCTCTCCAGCTTTCTCTCCCATTTCCTGCTCCAGCTGACACTCAGGTTCAAGCAACCACTGGGCCTGATCACGTTTGACAGCAGAGGAACGTGCACGTCAGGACGGAGGGTGAGTAAACAATTGAGGAAAGGATGAGAGAAGCGAGGACTGAGGCACCTGAAGAGAGCCAAACTGATGTTGACACTGGACTGAGTTGATGGGCTGAAGCATCATGTTATCTGCTTTTCAATTCTGCTTAAATCCGCCCCTCAGTTCTTGAGCTGAGAGCTTGTTTTGTGATAGATGTGAGCGATGAAGATTCAAAAAAGTTTACGTCAGCTCATTTCAGTGTTGCTTGTCTAGAGGAAATATTGTCGTCAACGGACTTCAACCATGGAAGAAAAATGACATGCAATGAAAATGTTGCGCCTCTGACAAAAAAAAGCTGTGAAAGACAGAAGCTACAAAACAAAAACGATGATCAAATACTCTGCAAACTGGCAAAATTATTTAGAAACAAAGTGGAGTCGCAGCACCTTGAGGTAATATCTTGTTATCTTGCTGTTCAGTTCTTTATTAATGGACTAAACGTGTAACTACTGTCATTCCACTTCTTTTTTGTCATATCTGTGCTGTATCTTTTAAAACTAAGATGGACATATTGATGATAACGCTTGTAATTTTGTGGAAAATGTTTTAAAAAAAATGACTAGGATTCTTTTGAAATCATTTATCTGTGACACAACATGTTAGCAATATAATAATAGGTCTTTAATGTAAGTGCAATTTCACACATGTGAAGTGACAAATTTTAGTCTATTTGTAAACAACAACAGAATTTTAAGGTTTTTTTTCCCTTTTATAAAACCAGCGTCTCTTCTTCTAAAGGCCCATTTGTGTCCCTTTGCATATGAAACCTGTCATACCTGTCAAATGATGTTACTGACGTTGACCACATGCTTCCATACATTTTTTTTATACATTGGTATTGCTGTTCACCAACTTATCCACCAGGGGGAGCAGCCCAGACTCAAAAATGTATGACAACGACAAAGTCCAAAACCAATATGACCCAATATGACGACTGTGAAATAGTATTGATAATGTAGCTCTTGCACTAAAGAGGAAACTGAGGCAGTGTTGCAGCAGGTGGTGGTCGGTGAGGCCGTGAAATATATCGCAACTGGAGGACGGAGAATTTCCGCCATTGTTATGTCTTCTGTGTGTCTCATTTGAGCTACGTATCACAGCAACACTGTCCGCCATGGTTTCAGGTGGTACTACTCCGTTTGGTCTGTATCCGCAAGCTTTGTGAAAACGCGCAGAAATAGGGAGGAAATGAAGGCAGAGCACGGACAGACAGTCCTGTCCATATCTGGACCCGGATGTAACACTGAAACATAAATGGGCTTTCATACTACATTGACAGGGTGAAATAAAACTGCGTCACCAAAATAGAAAAATAAAGACAAAACAAATAAAAATAGAGGACAATGCCATCAGTTTCGCTAGACTAGGTGCACAGGAAAATAAGAGACTAGACCTAAGGCCGAACTGAAGTAAAAAGAAAGGAAAGGAGAAAACTAATAAAAGCTTAAATGACAGCTGTCTTTCTCGAGGAGAGAAATAATAGGCTGCCAAAAACAACAATAAGTTGTAGTTCAAGGTCAAAACTTAAAAAAAAAAGTTTTACTTCCAAATCTAAAGTATGAACCTACTGTGCTTAGAAAAAAAGACAGAAAAAAACTAGGTTAAAGTATTTTTCAGTGGCTTAAAGCAAACACAAGTGGGAAATCAATGCAAGGTTGTGTGAAATTCAACCTCTTTCTTAAAGCAGTGTGTCGATGTTAAAGCTTACTTTCAACAGAAAAGAAGAGTACAAGGTCACCTTTGGAATAAATACTGTACAAATTGACGCGGCAGACGTACCCGTGATTTCTCCTCCAGTCTGGTCATCATGACCACTGTAGCTGCTCTCTGCTCCCACACCATCCTCCAGAAGTCTCCGAAGGTTTCCGGCAGAGGCCCCTGAGTTGCGATGTAGGCGTTCTGCTTCCTGTAGCCGTCGATGTAGTTGGCGTTGATGTAGTCGCTACCCGTGATCCCTGATACAAACACAGTTCAGCAAAGTCTTTAAAGCGCGACTGAAGTCAGTGTTTCCTGTTGAGAAATGTAAAGAACACACCCACAGCTTATTCAGCGACTCTAACCTTGGCGGCTCTTAAAGATGTGATTAAAGGTTAAATGCACCCGCAGCAGAGCTATTTTTCTCCTGCGCCAGTTCTGTCACGGCTGCTGTTTTCTCCAAATGTTCTGCACCTCTGTGACGTCGCCCTGCGTGATTAATCTTTGGGGTTACAGCGTGAAGATGGAAGACGAGGAGTGCATCACTCACTCCGGAGCAGGACGGGACAGATCTGACCCCAACCTAGCTACCGAACAATCGGCCCATTAGCCTCAAGCTGAGACCCACGTACTGCCAGAGGGGAGCACTGCTGCTCAGATGCATGTGGGCAACCGCATCCGAACACCAGTGATGGGTCCATGCAGCACTTGAAGAGGAAAAAAAAAATCCTTCTTCCACTGACAGCGTGTTGCTATCAAAGTATACAGCAGGCTTTAATGTTTCCGCCGCCGAAACAGAACACTTCAAAGACGCAGAATCTGTAGTTCACGGGGGGGCTTCTTCGGGGTTACTTATGATAGCATGAGAGTATAGTTGTACATCTGGGATACAAGGCTTCAGCCTTTTCATGTGTCAGAGAAAAACGCCATCAATCTTTGATCTACTGAGGAGTCGCGGTGCACACACTGTTTGAAATCCACCTAAATGCTGTGGGACTTTAAATAAGACTGTACGAGACCGTAATAAGTTTCTCAAAACAACTGCTGGGCGCGGAACTCCAACTTGATTCTCCCTCATATGTGCGACAAATCAGGGCTCAGTCCGATCACATTCTGAAATGAACGACACCTACAGCTTCAATCTGAGCAACATTTGTGGGCGTGTTTCATCCAAGTTCGGAGTAAACAGAGATTGGTTCATTTCTATCGGTTAAAAACGTGATATGTCAAACATACATTCATGAACAAATAAGAATGAAAGCAGACAAACTTATTTTGCATTATTTTCATCAGAGGAATCGACTTTACTATTTTAAGTTACTTGCAGAAAAATACGATCAATTTTTAGAGCAGTAAAAGCGCTTGGTTTGTTGTTTCACATGCAATTAATATTTGAGCATAAAGCCGACAGCAGAGTGCTACGTTCAGAGCAGCGTGCAAATAGGAACAAATCAAGTTTGGTAATAGTGCGAGGCTGTCGCACCCCTGCTGCCCTCACCCCACCCCTCGTCCCATCACAACTAATTTGCCGTTGCTGGCTGGACATAAAATCTGAGCAATGAAAATGGAAATGAAAATGCCATGGCCATATTTTCAGCAGGCCTCTCATGTGCTTCACTCAGCTTAGAGTGTGAGATTTAAAGGCTGGCGACCGGGAGGCGTGTATATATTTTAAGTAAAGTGGCACTGCTCCATCTTGATATATAAGTCATGACGGTGCTGGATATGAAGAACTTGAAATATTCATCCTTTCTCCAAAAAAATTACGTGAAAAAGCTGATGATTCCATCTTGCTTTATGTCCACCTGAGGCCACCATAGCATGAGATGAAAGCTGTAAATCCCGACATTGTAACACCGGTTGCTAGGACATGTACGCAGCATAACCTCATTTTGGATTAGTCTCAAAGTAGGGAGCAGAAAATCTCAATGCAGATGCACATTTTGAATGATAACATGCAACTTATGAGGAAAAAAAGAGAAAGAAATAGGCTCAAATGTGCCGCCGCCCATCTTTCACTTTATTAGCGTTTATGTAGCGGTGTCACTCGCAGATGTTTTTTGCACAACTTCTCGGTGACTCTGGTGGGTTGCTATGTTGCCATTTCTAGCAGGAGTAAACTCACAACAGACCTCCCCTTCTTTTTCCACCGGTCATAAATATTAGTCGACTGCTGCAGATTCAGAAAAGATGGCTGTTTCCTCACTGGGAAAGACACAGAGCAGGCATATCTGCTGTGCATTCAGTACACACCTCCACATCGAACAACTTCCATCCCATATTAGTTGGAAAAAATTTAGAAGAGGGAAAACATATTAAGCATTATTAACTAACTGCTTGGTTATTAACAATGAATAATCAGTTATTATAGAGTAAATTTTTCCGGTGACCATTGCAGATCGAATATCATCTCAAGAAGACTACGGGCTTATATGCAGCTAACACACTGAGGATAAGTAGATTATACATGGTAATATATGTTCCTTTATCTATTGGATGACCATATAATGAAATAAAAATGTCCCGGTATAATAATATATTTTTTGGGATTTCATTTTATATGTAGTGACATGATCTTGATAAAAGTTCAGTTCTTACTGTAAGAAAACAGGACGTTAGGTGTCTACGTGTTTGAGACAATCCAGCAAACGCACCGTGACTTTGAGGCAAAATGGACACGACAAGGAGTTGTGGAGAAAAAATAGAGTCATCCATCCGTAGATAAAGAAATGTAAACAAGTTCATCTGCGACGGGCTCCGCGATAAGGCCAAATATCTCAAATTGTCATCTAATCCCGCTCTAAGATGATGTTTGCGGGGTGAACTGTGTTCAAGAGCCTCCTTGAGTGACGTCTCCTTGTGACAGTGGCAAACAATGACACACTCCACTGGGCTAATTTAGAACCAAGAGGACAATAAGACGGGTGAAGTGGAAGAAGCAGCGGCAGAGGCAGCAGTGAAATTTGGCCGGGTGGAATTTCTGACGAAGGGGAAATTAAAATGAATGTAAATAAGGAGACAAGTGGTGAAAAAAAAAAGCAGTCATTAAAAGGGATCGCACGTCGCGCAGGCCGACTGCTGTCCCTTGACTTTAGTCATAGCTAAATGAACAGAGAACGTGCGTGAATTCCTCTTCTGCTGCGACTAATGGCAAAACCACTGCAGTGTAAAATAGAATTTTCAGACTTGATTAATTTATGTATTTATGGACAAGACCTTTCTACCTCCCCCCCTCTCCTGCCGGGATAATTTAGTTACGCGTGTTGTTGTGCCCTGTGAGTGTCCTGACTGTGGCTAGGTGTCGGAGTCGTGCCGGAACATTTAGCTCACACAGAAGCACGGCGGAGTTTTGCTGCCAGTGACTCCGGGTAACTCTTCGAGGAACGCGACGCCAGAACAATGTCAGCTGTGAAGGGTGACTACCTCTGACAATGTCCCTTAAGATTTAGCGAGCTGAGTAAGAATTTTCTGGCTCTGAGACGTGCAGTCCCGTGACGATGGGCAGTAGGAGGCCAGTCATGAGGGAGGGGGGCAGATCGGATGAGACAAACAGGACGACCAAAACACTGGTAAGGTTCCTGGATCACTTCTGACTGTCTGCTGGGAACGAAAGATGAGCTTAACCAAGACTTTGCCTCCACTGAGAATAATTCCAATCGATAAAGTGCTTGGCTTCTGTGAGGTGCAGCAATTCCTCAGATACACACTGAAAAACATCCTTTTTATTCCACTGAATGTTTGACATGGAACAGATTCATAAGTTACAAAAAAGTATTAAAGCAACAAGGCAGATGTTGATGTGTACCGTGGCCTTAAGAGTAGTGTTGCAGTACCACATTTACAGGGCCTTGTCTCGGAATTAACTGCATTTCTAGTCTGGAGCATAGGGATTTTTCTGAAGTGATAGTCACTGTGCTCTCATTCCGAATCATACTTGACTACAGGTTGGCAATATCAACAGAAAACTCAACTAAAGGGGTCACAGTTCCAGCACAGGGGGGGTCCTACGCTGCTAAAGCGCTAGGGAGAAGCCACTAAGCAAGCATTTTTCCCTCTAAGTTTGTACTGTTCAAACTTTTTTCACATTACGTATGAAAAGTAAATGATTATTTATTTGTTTTAGTATTTTTGGTAACACATATTTGTAGGTTGATGTGCTCTATTACAGGCAAAAATGCTGGTGTGTTTTTCTCCTTCAATTACCTCAACGAAGTTTACTTCTTGGTATGGGAGGTCCGTAATAGCAATTGTAACGTCACATTACATACATTAAAGGAAAAAGAAAAAGATTTCAGCTCTTAAAGATGGTGCCTCGCCACTCATGACTCCTTTTGAGGAAAAGTGACAGGGCATTCTACTGCAGGCAAGTTGGCCTTACCAAGAGTAAGAGAAACAATGTATTGCTGAACATGGCAAACAGACTGACGCTTCTGAGTTTGGTCTTTGACTCCATCTGGCCTCCTACCTTTGGTCAGATTTCAGAAGCTAGACATAGCACATTAGCTGAGAGCAACAACTTAAATCAATGTATACAATAACCTGTAGAGTACTACCTAACGCCTCTTAAATGTGTCACATCTTCATTGTATTTGTTAAGTCTTGCTTCAGCTATCGGAATTATATTCTTCTATCATGAAATGACCTCAACTTGTGCAACACAATCGTGTGTGGTGAAGCCTCACCGTCAATTGGAGCCAGGATGACACGGGAGTGGTCGTAGGCGATGACATTGGCGTAGCGATTTTTGGGCTTGTTCACCTCCAGGTTGGAATGTTCCCAGGTGAACTGCTGGCCTGGATCGATGGACTGGAGTCGGGGGGAGGGGACAACAAAACAAGGGTGAAGACGTGAGAGGAGCCAGACAGGAACATGGAGAATAGCAAGCTAAGCCGTGGTTTCTCTTGGACCGAGAGGAGCAATGACGACTCGCTCGGAAGAAAAACAATATTGGTTCCCGTCCTCACAGCCGCTGTTTACACCAGGATCATTAATACAATTGGAGCTAAATCCACTGCAGGGGTGAGGGTTGCTGCTAATAAAAACATCCAAAGAAGAAAGTTCCTAATATCCTCTTTCATCATTTTGCTTTCCTTCCCCCCCCTCTCTCTACGCTTTCATAATCTGTGTGCCTGTTTCTCTTATCTGCAGAACTCTTTGTGCATATTTTCTTCTATGATTATCGCCTCCTGCATCTATCGTCTGATCTTCTGAAATGTTTTTAATACTTCACAGCTGCAGTCACCAACCGTCCATGTTGCCATTATTTTCCACAACTATATATATATATTTATATATATACTTCTATACTTCACCTCTCTTTTTGCTGTCCAGCGTTCAGTGGCACAAGGAGCGCTTGGTTTATTCATCACATTCAAACTTGCACGTCAGCGATTGTTGTGATGCACTGATCCGCATCCAAATAATCATCAGTTTTATGAATAACTCCAACAAGCAACTATCCCTGCTGTTCTGACTCAGAGCGCCGGATGAGCGTCTGCTACTCCGAGGTTCTGATGCTGAAAACGATCTTGGAACGCATTGTACAGAGAGCACGTTTCACTGAATGGTAGCAAATACAAGCGTTCCCCAGTCCGTGCAAACAGTGGGTTAAACTCACTCAGAAGCAGAGCTGTTTACACTTCAGAACTAGCCATGTTATCACCGTCACTCTAGGAAGGGAACAGGAGAGGGGCGGGGAAATATGTGGAAGCTCTGGAGGGCAACTAGCATGGTTAGCTAGTGAGTAAAAAAAAAAAACGATTTCACATTTTAAAATCATCTGCCGACATAAACTCAAATTAATCGAAAAAAAGGGGCAAATAATCTCGACTCACAGTGCCATATTTTCTGCATCATGAGTCAAACTTATGATCACATGAGGTTCTACATCTAATGTAAGAAATGCCACGACAGTGTAAACATTGGCCAGGATTAAAAGGCCAATAAGTCAACATGCAATGCGGATAGCTCACCTCAGGGTCCTCACCCTAAGACACAAAGGTCCACTCACAAACAGCCAAGATGTGATGCCTTTGCAGAGAGATCGTGTGGAGGATTCACATGGGTCCCTTCCAGTCCTTAGCTCCAGATTTGGGGCAAAATTTTCTCTACTTAATAGTTTGAATTTTGAAAAGTTCAAGTGCAGTTTTGGGGGCTATATATCTGTTGTCTATGACAAATACTAGAAAGTAATTGGAGAGCATTTGTGGAGTCAAGTACCTTCAATGAGTCAGTGTCACTAAAAACCTGAAACACAGACTACCATTCAATTTTAAAGAAGACTGGAACAAGCAAGTGTTCCGGACTGCCATCTAGATCCAAGATTCATTGCTCTTTGAGAAGAGAGAACTGTATCATGCCCTCAAGTTTGTGACTATCAACAATGTTTCAAATGCTAAAACCAAGAATCCAATCCATACCGAGCAGCTTGTCGGGGGTCCACACTCGCTGAGATCTGTTATTATTAACTGGTGCAGTTCATAGTTTCTTCCAAATGGACTCAACAAATGGGAACGTCACTCTCAGCAGTTTTTTTTTCCTTCATCTGAACTCTCCAGCTGGGATATGGTCCGTGCTGGCGCTGAATCCTTATCATTAAGCGCACGTCCTCATCCTCGCCTCCATTTTTCTCCTCGCTCGCATCCCGCCGGGCTAACAACCAATCAGTCAAAGCCCAGTAGAGCTTGGCTTCGGAGGCCAGTGTGCGCCGGGGCGAGCCTCCATTCATCAAGAAAATAACAAAATTAAAAATACACTTCTCTCTTTAATTCGGTCGTTTCTTTTTCTCGCAGGGGCAGGAAGGGGCACGGCGGCCGAGAGAAAGAGACCCATCCGGGTCGGACTCGCTGGGAGAGGCGAATCATTAGAAGTTGCTGCGGCAGTGAGGCGTCAGCTGCAGCTTTATGCCTGTTGTCTCCCTCGCTCCGCAGTGAAACAAGCTTGTCCCTTCTGTGCCACGGATTTATGAATAATAGATACCCAAGAAATACTGGATGGCTATGAGAAGTCATTACCCACAAACATTCACCGGCAGGCATGATGACGGCAATCTGCGCCGCTGCGACGCCGGCTTCCTGCCTGGAGCCGGCGTTCGCAGCGGCGACAGGCTCGGTGATTTAGGGATGCAACGGAGGAGATATTGCTTGTATGCAAACCAGAGCTGATTCAGCGCTCCTGATTTCTAATCAACTCTGGCGTCATTTATAACCTCACGGTCTGGGAGCTCAGACAGCTCCGCGCCCCTCACTTACACCCCCTGACTGGCCCATCACATGAATGGATGAGCGCACGCTTCCATACACGCAAACACACACACAGACGGACGCATGCACACAGCAATATTAAGACTAAAAACAGGAGAAAAAGCTCACCAGTCGGTCCACAACAACAGCTCAGGACGGTTGACCGAAACTTTCTCCCACTCACCTCGTATTCTTGGGAGAGCTTCAGGTTGTCGTTGGCCTTGAGGAGCTCGGTGTGTTCCGCCAGCTCAGAGATCGGGATGGGAGGGTGATTCATCATACCTGCTCGCCAAAAAGAGAAATAAATAACGCTCGTGAGTTTGCCAACGGGACGGCCACTTCACACACAAAGACGCGAGGAGGTACAGTGCTTGGTCCGGTGGCAACGTAGCTGTGGATTTAGTGATGGATGCTGGTGCACAACATGGAGTGACTCACACTGAGTGGTTGGGATTAGTGATGCAAAGATGCTGTTGGTCCAGGCCAGGGCTCTTTCACTCTCACTTTGGTCTGAAGTACCATCGAAGTTCTGGGGATTTTAACTTTTCTCACTCACTTGAGAAAAGGGTCTCACTGGACTATTCGACTAGATAAGATGCCGTTCGAAATTTACTATTCAGGAAAGCAAATATGGCTCATTTGACAAGGCTTTGAATCCATGACTTTATTATTAGTTATTATTATATTATTATTTATTATTAGTTATTAACAATACTTCATGAATTTATTGCTACCCAACAGCAAGGAGTTATTTAAGGTTAACAAAGCGGATCAAAATGATGGGACGCACAGGCTTCATGAAATGAACTAATGAAATCATGAGTTTTAAAAACTACGTGAATGAAACTTCAGATTTTTTTGTAAACCAAGAGCGCCACCTACTGTGCTCTGAAAATAAGGACATATTTCATGAAGCTTCATCAGTCAGAGTTAAGAAGAAATCATATTGACTGATGAGCACTAAATTTTTCATCGAAAGAAAATAAAAATAATATACACAAATAAAACTAGATATAGTCTGTTGTTATTAAGAGTCATGTACACCTGCACCTCCTTTCTGAACACCTTTCCTTGCGTTGGGCTTGTCAGAAAGTGATAGATCGGATTGGAGCGCTGACCTGGGGGACTGTGAAAGGAGGATGTGGGGGATTTGCTTTAAGTCAACAAGGGTGAGTGAAGCTCAGCGACTCAGTGAGCTGCTCCATTTCAGCCAGTCAATGCAAAGCAAGCGATCCGCCGCAGCTCCTCCATCTGGTGGTCCCCTTCCAACATTGGCTCAGAGACCAACCCCTCGTTCCATCCAAAAAAAAATGCTCTCTGTAGCACATCCAATCCAGTCCTCCCAAATCTGTCAGACATTTATCTGAGAAGGAACTCGCCTTTGAGGTTTTTTTTTATGGCTTGCTTAAATATTCCCTGCTATAATATTATCAGTGCTGCTGCGCTCTGCAGTGGCTAATCCATTTAGGGACATAATACTGAGGCCATGTAATGCAATATGGCATATGTGGCCTGACTGCCTATTTTTAGATGCCACTTATTAAACTACTGATGCGGGAAAGTTCAGAAAAATGTTGACACTTCTTCACAAAAAACCCAGAGGATTTAGAGGAGTGTGAAATGTGCTGTAATCACATTAAATATTGTTATAGTTCTTGTGAAAGATATTGCTCCAAAGTTGAGAGGGTCAACAGCTTGGCTCGCACTCATGTGGAGGAGGGAGCCCAACTCTGCGCTGACAGTCTTCATTAGTCGTGGCAATTCATTCTACACTGAGAGAACAGTGGCGCCGCATCAATTACATGAAGATTAACAGAGATTATATGAGGCAAATGATAATGACTGGAAGCCGTGACATCCGCTTGAAAATGAATGGAGACATCTCCGAAGAATGCTCGATTACCAATGTGAGACAAACATCCGTGGCCCTTGTTATGAATGGCGGGATGCGATGTGCGTTGCTGCGCCTTTCAAACTATCTCATTCCGGTCATGTGCTTTTGGACGACCAATAAGAGGCCAAGAGGGACAAGACCAAACCAAACTGAATACAGAAAAACAAAAGGTCATTTAACAAATAAATGACTCTGTATTCAGTTTGCTTTTGGTCTTGTTCTCGTCCCCCCTCATTGGTCTTGGACTCGACTCGGTCGCAGACCCTAAAACTCTTCTCTCTGTATGCTCTGGTCTCAGTCTCGGGTTTGGTGGTCTCGACTACAACACTAGATTTTAAGTTACGCTCTTCACTCAGAATTCGGTAGCTCCCAACGCCTGTGAGCGAAAAAAGTTCAAAACGACTTTCACCTTTATCTGTGACTACATTTATACCCAACAATGAGAGCACACTAGAGAACACACACTAAGCTCTCAAGTTGATGTTCCTGAACTGTGATAGCAATGAAGCCTCACATCATATCTTAACCCGAGGACGCCACCTAGTGACCTCTGACACTGTTTCATGAACCCTCATCAGCCCATTGCTACAATTCAAAACTCCAACATGGCAGATATTGAACTATGTTTCAGCAGACCACGCTAACAGATAACACACTGTCCTTCATCCTGTTTTTTTTAAGCGTAATACTAAATTCTTCGACAGTTTTTTGTGTACGTTAAAAATACTAGATAATGCTGTTGTTGAATAAACGTTCAAACCATCAAGTGTTGTGGCAGAAAATGTGATTTTCACACAGTCAAATGGAATAAGTAAATACACTGTCGATTGACAATTCTGATTCATTTTGGTAAAAGCAAAAGTTCATTTTGTTCAAAAGTAGAGCTGCCAAATGGATGAAAATGGAATGCATCCACACAAATATTTTCCTTGACAGATGAATGCCAAAGTATTGACATAATCGACGAAAACATGCCTAATAAATAGTAGCGGCTAAATTGAGGACACATCCACAGTTGTTACAGAAGCTTTTAGAAAGGACTGAGGAACGGCAGAAACTATCTCTGCCATTGAGCTTCCTTGAAGTAGTCAAAGAGAGTAGAGTGAAAAATGAAAGGTGAATGTCGAACCAGTTTCTTAAAAGTCAGTGCTTTAAAAAAAAAAAAAAAAAAACATCAAAGGGAATTTATATTTGCCTCGCGCTCGGACGCGACGCTATCAGTCCAAATTGTACGAGTTAAAAAGAGCGCTGGGTCTGTTCTCCTCACTCGACTCCCTGTCTGATTTATCAAAGCGGTTATGCTCATTTCAGAGAGATTGGATTGTAATGGCGGTCACATCGCAGGTTGAGTGGTGTGAATTGATGCTATCCTTCTTTGCCCTTTGACAATAAAACAAGTCAGTATTGTGGTTTACTTGCCTACACCTGCACCATTGTCTTCCAAATGAAGACACGGAGTCAATCACGGGCCTCTTGTTTGCTCGATCAATAAGAGTGAAAGGAGAACTTCCCGCCGTAAACTCCTTTTTCCTCCTCTAAAGTCACTCAAGGACAGCAGTTTTCTGCACGGCCTCGCCCGTCTCAGCAGTTTTGGCTCTCCAACTTCTATTTATAGCGCAATCAACGCAAAACAAACTACTATCTAATTACACATTTTCAATTTTTCAATCCGCAGTTGATGAAATGTAATGACTCCTCGCGATAAGCCAGAGACGCTTCTCTCCAAAAGCCTATTTATGATTCATATTTCCATATGAAAGGGGAGAAGCCGGTCTGTGGGTAAGCAAAGAAAATGACGGAGGAAAAGAGAAATGGTGGGGGGGGCGGGGGAGGAAACCCAGAAACCGGGCTTTTTTCCCTCAGATGATCCTTCAGCGAAGAGGCAGAGGGTGATCAAATGTCGAGCTATTGTTTGCCACAACTCTAATTAATTCTGCTTGTTATCGCGGCGCGCAGAAAAAGATCCCCCTTAGTTGAGAGTGGAAATGGAGCAGCGTTGCTGAAGGAAGGGGAGAAAGCAGCAAGGAAGTGAGGACGGGGAGGAAGAGAGGAAGGGATTAGAACCACAATAAACACAAATCTGGACCCCATCAGCGGAAGTGCTTTTAGTTATTAATGCATGGCGGATTAATGCACAGCCAGCCCAGTCAATACTGGCAACCAATGGAAGTGAAAAAAACAAAAGAAAGAAAACCGCAGCGGGGACAAACCAAAAATAATTAGTGCAGACTTTTTTGTTGATGCTGCATCATGGAAAACAAATAAATAAATAAATAAATAAAGCACAAAACGAATGCAAATTATGCCGGTGTAAATGGAGGCAAGTGGTGTTCAGGATCCAAGCTAAAACTGTAGGGACTGACTTTCATATTCAAAATCGGCTTCGCTCTGAGGACTGCTTAGACCCGAATCTGAAAGAACAGCAGACAGGGGAAATCGTTGCAAAAAGAAAGACGGCGCTTTTGCAGAAACAGATGCAAACACACAACAAATATGGCAAAATGATGTGACAATGAGGAAAGAGAATAAGAGGAGATTCTGGAAACAACTGCGTGTGATAACCCACTTATATTAGAGTGTTTAAACTCCGACTGGGTCGACTCTGCAACACATCCATGGATTATGCTTACGTGCACCGAAACCTGATTTTATCAGGTTTATTACCCTGTTACTTTCTGTCACAAATCCTTTCATTAAAAAACATCGTTTTTCTATGTAATATCTTTTTACATACTTTGAGAATATTTAAAATATATATTTTCACTGCCTGAAAAGTATCACTGACATATTTCTTTTCCAGTTTAAAGATCCAACAGCCACGTCACTGTCTTTGCAGCAAAAATAAGTCACATTAATGACAAACTATAACTCTGCTCCCTTCAATCACTCCACTGTAGCTCTGTATTGACTTGTCATGACACTTTCACAGGACTCTGAAATGCGTTATGAGCCACATGACTAGCTGTTAATAACTAAGACAAAAAAGTGAAAGCTGGCAGGAAGGAATGGGCGTAACACACTGAACATGGTTTGAAATGCATTCTTAAACAATTCAACTGTATTAGAGCTGCTACTTGTACAAATATGTTTCCAGCGGCACGGTCCAAATCTCGTGGTCTTCTCTGCACCACCTTAGCTCCCTTGGTCAGATAGAGGTCACAGGAAGCTACTCCACTTCAGTGACATCCAAGCGTCATGACTTCAGTGTTGCTTGATGAAAACACATGCTAAAGATTTGTTGTGTTGGAGAAGTTGGCATGTAAAACTACACATAGTTCAGTCTGGCAGTGGTTTAGGCAAACTACTTTTTAGTACCAGTTGGAATGCACTTCAGAAAACAGATAAAGATGTCGCTTACGAAAATAATATGAAGCCAAATATACCTCCAACATTCAATTTGATCGAAAAAATAAGTCCATAAGTGGTTGGACTTGCCAGACACTGTGGAGTGGCCGTTCCGTACTTGGGGCAAATTTCTATATATGTGAGATTTGTCTTGTGTTCTCCTGATGCCACTGTAATGAGGGGAGCTGCTACCGGTGGCTCAGTGAGGAGGGAAGTTCATTGCAAAACAGTGAAAAGTGTGACACTATTCCCACACATTGTGGTGTGGAGCTTCTGCGGATCCTGTCAGGCTCACATCTCCAGCAGAAGTGGAGTGGAGGAATGGCTGAGTCGAACCCATGTGTGACAGGCTTGGTCTCTGTCCGACTGCGTGCTCAGACGTGATGTTTACATTTGATCTTTCTCTGTAGAAAGTGACCCAAACTTTTCACAGGGCGATTTCCTGTCTGAAGGACCCTGTCGACTTCAACTGAAGCAGCACCACACAGTGTGCTGGGGGGGAATGAACTGAGTGACGACCTCCGTAAACACTGCACAACACAGTTCGTGAGACACGAATTGTGATCACAGTTCCAAGTAGATACAAGTCGCCTAATTACTTTAATGACCCAACAGAGTGTCAGGAAAAATGAGGCCAAGTTTTTCACAACTCGTCTCTTCCCAAATCCGTGAGTGGCGGTCAACTGCCGGGAGCCTTCAGCATGAGCCTGATAAAGAGATCACAGGCGAGCGCATTGATTTGCTATCGCTCCGCTGTCATAAATGTCAAAGATCCATTGACAGGCAGAAAGAGAAAGCAAGAGGAAGGGAAAACAGCTTATCTGTCGGTGTGAAACTGAGCTCTGAAAGCTCCCTTTGTCTGCGCTGCCGTGCAGAGCTGCTGGGACTGAAAGGTGTGGAAAAGCATCCACATTTTTGGCTGACAGCAGCGCAGGCAGAGCCGAAGGGAGTCGGAGACCTTGGTAGCGTGCTGCAGGTTCAAAGTCGGATCTGCTTCATGAGAGAACAAAACCCGGGCGTTTTTAATATTCCAACAGGATGGAGCCAAGGCTCTGTTTCTTCTGGTGGCGTTGGACTGGAATTTTAAGAAAGGACCGCCGAAACAGGGGCCATCTATGAGAACAGTAACTGCTATAGCAATTCTTTTTAACACACCGGAAACTACCATTCAAAATCATCATAACATATCAGAAATAATATGCTTGGATGAAGACTTCTCTTTATGATCATTGACAGACCAACGCTATTTTCCATGATGAATAAGGTCACCAGAGTTCTTACTGTGCAGCATGAGTCGCGTGCCAGAGGGGTCAAATGGGTGTTAAGAGATGAGCACCCTCCCTCCCTCCCCCCTGTTTAATTGATCAGTGACAATAACTAATGAAACCTGGCAGGGGGCACTGACGTCTCCCGCCTCTGTACATCATTTACCACAGCAGGAGCAGCGTCACTGTCAGCGTGTGAGAGTGTGAAAATGGAAAGAAGAGGAGGCGAAAGTTGTCAAAAATCTTGTTCACCAGGACGACTAAAGCAAGGCTGATGCTTGCGCGTTACATTCACGGAGGCTTGCGATTTTATGAGCAAAAGTAGCACCTGATTTGAAGTGGACTATTTCAGACTTATCTGGAAGAAAACGTCAATAAAATAAGTCCCTCTGCGCTTTCGTTCGTGACTGACGTGAGAGCAAAGTTCCCCCTGCACGCGGCATAAAAACGGCCGGGATGGGAGTCAGACAGTAGATACTCACTGAGTCGTGCTGCTTCATTACTTTGGCCCAATTTGCCAATTAAACCGCCGGCAACAAAGAAGATAATGACACAACGAAGCACTCAGCACCCCAAGGAGTTATGGAATGTCACAGCAAGGCTCACATTTATAAAGCGCAACTGTGTAGGCACACACACTCCCACGCATTCCTCCAGTTGAGCTCATCAAAAACAGTGTTTGCTCCCGAGCACCAGGGGTCAGTGAACACCGATGGCGGAGGCAAGCAGCCGAGCCGCGGGGCCCGAGGGTAAGTGAGCTGGGAGTGTGCTCATCTGAACAATAGCCGCTATTAGCTGATGGGAGTGTTCGCATATGCTCACCGGTGCAGCTAATTGGACTAAAATGTCCATTGAAATGAAACTCCCAGGGTGTAAAGACAAAGACAAAGACGTCTTCCGATGGCCGGTCGGACTGCGCCGATGTCCCGTCCCGCACAAACATATATCAAGAGCAGAGTCTGCTCGAGTGCATGGGTGGATGTTACGTACGGCTGCGCAGGAGATGGCAACAAATGCCTCCATTAGAAAGGAGGGGAGCTGAGTGCACACTGGAAATCACTGTCCAGGCAGACAGAGAGGCCATTACTGCCTTGTCATTACAGACGCTTGATTTGAATCAGCCTCTGAATACTGAGCCAGATAAGGACGGTAAATGGATCCTCCACGTTTCCAGCGCCGCTGCCTTCCGTCTGTTTACTTCCTTTCCGAGGAAATCCCCCCCCCCGGAACATCTGAGACGGCAGGGCCCCGGGAGGCTCTGGGGAAACACTATATGTCGAACCTCCAGATGAGGTCGATGACTGGTGGACGGGCGACGGAAAACCCAGCGAAGAGTCGCACGGGAAGCAGTGATATCCCTACTTCTTTACACCTTTTACACTTTACAACATCATACCTTCAACCCAGGGTTTTCTGTTGCGTCTTACTCGCGTACTTTGTGGTACTGCCATCTCTACTTCATGTTTCATGTTTGTATACGTCACCTTATTTATTCCAGTCATGTATAAACGGGGGCTCACACTAAGGAAGCACATGCACAGTAATAGTGGTCACTGGACGATTTTCAATGTGAAATGACGCTTCAACTTAACATTCTCACCACAGACTAAACTTTACGAAACATTCGGGCTGTCGCTGGTTGATGACATCATGTTATGGCTGAGACAGTACAGTCAACAAATATTTTGCTCATCCCCTGCCGGTGAACAGAACAGTCAGTTTGTACGTTCCTGGACCGAGCTGAAGAGACTGATGCCAAAAATAGAAGAATGAGGTTGCTGAGTCCAGTTCTACTGTCACCATGGAAAAAGAAGAACCACAAAAAGTAAGATTCGCGAGCACTGGGTTCAATACGTAGACGGCCGTTTCACAGTGTAAGTCTGTCTGACAAAGTTTCTCTGCGAAAGCGATGATGAAGGTCAGGCAGCAACAAACTGTTAAAAAAAGTTGACTCCATTACATTTAAAATTCACATTTTGAGCATTTCATTTTCAAATGGAGTTTCAAGGGTTAACAATTTACGTAACTACATATATTTACTATACTATTTACAACACGACGATCGAACATGTCAATAAGTCTGTGAACCTGTAACACAATGATGAAGAGATGAAGGTTGGCCATTTTGAAGTGTAGTGGTCCCTGACCCAATGATACTTTTTGACTTTAACTTTTTTTTTTTCCAGCAAAAAGACGGTCTAAGGCATGAAGAAAGCTCACTCTAGAAAAACAATTAAAACAATAAAACCTCCTCAACTGTATCTTTTGTAAATGACTTTGATACCTCTGGTCTCTCAGAACATGTCAATATGAAAAAATGGTTGTTAATGTAAAAAAGACAAACAATTTACTGTCAATGAAATACATAGGTGCCTACTGAAGATGAAGATTATATTAGTTGTATCGGTTGCCTCAAAGAATCAACTATGTCGGGACATTTTTTTGTACCTGGAGTTTGGAAATTGATGCGCCTCATTTCCACTGGGTCCGTGGGGTGGTGAGGGGTGATGTCTGCATTGTTTAGCAGACACTTTGTGCGCGGCTCCGACTCTTTTCGTTTGCGGCTGAGGAATAAAAACAAGAGGAACAACCTTTAGCAGAATATCGCGAGCCTATCATGACAAGAGTGGCGGAGAAAATCGATATCGCCGCTGGATTTTAGACACAGTTCGGCTTTCAAATGCAGTTAAAGTGCAGCCATTCCTTACCTGTCAGGTTTGCTGTTTCCCAGAGATGCAATAGGAGTCGAATAAATATATAAAGGTGGTGAAAACACAACACACAAGGAAAAAAGAGGGAAGGCAAGAAGAGAGATAAATCAATAGAGAGCAGTTTAAAATTCACAGGGGTTGCTGGCAGGATTGAAAACCAAAGTGCGATAAAGCTCATGAGCATTTGCAGGAGGTTTCTCAGATATGATGCAACTTCGGTGCGTGTGTGTTTGTTGAAGCCCAATGGAAATGTAGTGTAAGGACTGGATGTGTAGGCAGTGGGGCGCAGACACAGATAGGGATGGGATACGTCGGGGTCAAGGGCAGATCAGGATAACACTGTTCACCAGGGACAGATGGAGGGAGAGGTGGAAAGACAGAGAAGAGAGAGAAAAACAGAGATTCAAGGAGAGACGTTACTCTCCCTAACTGCCAATATGGAGGTGAGGCAAGGTCAGACAGTTGGGGATCATCTGACAGTAGCTGGCTGTTCCTGCACACCAGCTGCTTTAGATAATTCAGGGATTAAGCCTGATTTATGTGGCGTCCCGTCTCACTGCTTAAACGTATCGTGTACAGTTTTACAGAATAACTATGCTTTTTAATATTGACTGTCAAATATAACACTTTCAGTTGAGGATTATACAGAAAGAATGATGCAACCCATGAACACTTTCTTCTCTAGTGAAGTCTACAGTATGAAAACACCTTTGTTAAACTGACATTTTGGTGTGAAATACTATTAGATATAAGGTGTATTATTGAAATATTCAATGGTTATATTTGCTTCTGCAAAATCAATGTAACATTTAAAAAAATAATATAAATAATAATAATGTACAATAAAACTAATATATTTATATATATTATAATATAAAAATAATATAATGAATAAATTGTGTATAGCGATTCTGATCATATGTGCTTTTATTTGAGGTGGGAATAGATAGAAAAAAAAGAAAAAAAGTGGGAGGCTATGCATTGCCTTCATCTTGGACGCTTTGGTTACGACATCACATTGTAGCATGTGGTGTTAGAATTGGTGATCGAAAGATGTCCCCACTTAAAAGGACATTTCACGAGACTAAATAAACAGGTTTAAGTCTCAGCCCCAGGTTTATTCATTCTTGTTTTCAATGCAGCTTTTTTCTCTCTTATTAAATTGCCACTAAATAACACAGCGTGTACTGAAAATTTCAACTGAAATACTGTTCATTCTTAAAATGATATGTCCTCATGACTTAGGTTTCTATCATAAAATCTTCATCATTTCAAACATTCATTCTATTTTGCTTGTTTTACCAAACCATTAAAAAAAAAACAGCGCACACTCTCATGTTCTTGCATTGTCCATTTGTGCAAACAGATGCAGAATGTTGCGAAAAAACTCAGAGTTTGTTCTGAACATCCATGTGTTTCGGGTGGCCAAACGTCCTCACTGGTCGAATTATATTATTTTTTCTGTTATTTTGACTAAATCATTGTGAGATAATAGTTTTAACGCCTGTGTCTCTTCAATATCAGCTTTAAACAGGTGTGTGTCCAGCAATGCTGCTTTAAATTGCAAGTCCACTCTTGGTTAACTGCATATAATCTGCCGACTGGGTTCCAAATGAAACAGCAGTCAAATTTTAGCCGCCAGTGAGTCAAGCAGGATCTCATCTTCTCTCATTTTCCCACAACCATCATTTGAATGATTTTTTTGTTTTAACGTGCAAACGTTTTTGGAGTTAAAAGACATGCAGGTTTTCAATTGTTAAACATGCAAAGTAGAAGGACTGCACGATTCATAAAAAATACAACGTCATCGTGAGAACGGCATGCTGGGTAACGGTGGCAAACAAAAGTCATTCTGAAACACTGCTCCTGAGAGATTCATTTCCTGTTCTCCACTAACTTGAATCACAGTAGTTTCGCCGAAATAATGACCAGCTACCATAAAACAGGTCACAGACAGATCCAGAATGAAGTGCTGCTTTATCAGCATCAGCATGAGAAGAGTTTTCATGACATGATGCCCTCCTTCCGACACAAAAATACACAGCCCACACACAACATCGAAGTTAACATCACAAAACAATAGAGTGAGTGGTTACAGCCGTGCGCAGTGGTAGATGGCATAGAAGAATAAACATTTAGGGTCGGCTGTACCCAACGCCTAAATTGTGTTTGGCTCTCGGTAAAAATAACACTTGTTTTGGATGAACGAAAACATCTGCGGTTTGTAATGACAGTTTTCTTCAGTCAACGTGACCTGAGCTGTCATTGTTTTGGTACCGACATAGACTTAAAAAAAAACAGAAGAGTATTTTCAACTCACTTTTTGTAAAGAAGGATGGCGATAACAATGCAGATGATGAAGACCACGGCAAGGACCGGCCCCACCACCCATATGAGCCCATCACCACCACTTTCTGCAGGCAGGGGATTCATCACATCCAACTCCGGAGTCATCACCGTGTCAGTGTACGGGCTGGTGGCGAACATTTTCTGATCGAGTGGAATAAGCAACTTGGTGTTACTGAAGCAGCAGCAAGTCCCAGTCAGACAGAAATGAAAAACTCACCCCATGAGTGGTGTTCAGTTCAGCCAGTAGGAAGAAGACATACTCCTGGCCGGGCTCGAGAGGCTTGTTTTCGCAGTTACTGAGTCGGTGGTCCGAACCCACGGTGAAGCTAGGAGGAAGCTGTCTGAAGCAGGCGGTGATGTATGGCTTGCGCTGATCCAGCTGCGCCAGCTGGCGCCGTGACCGTCGCTTTGGCGTCACTTCCCGCAGGAGCTAAATGCGGAAGGAAGATGTTGTTTACTACCTGTGAGACTTATGGCACGTCATAATGCGATTTTCAAGTTCCAAAATTGTTGCATTTGTTTTGTATTATTATAGGAAAAAGAGCGGTCAAAATCCGCAAATAATGGAAGATTTGGCAGGCTAGCTAGCCTGAAAATTAGCTTGTAGTATTGAAAGACCTTTTTTTTCCTGATAAATAAATCTAGTCAAACCATTGCAGTTTCAATTGCAGGACTGGAGGATTTGGGAAGTTTGTTCCAGGATTTGAGGAGCAGAAAACCGTGCTCATTCTTGGTGCACACAGCTTTTGGGCATCCCACAGGGATCTAAAAAGTTTGGGCCTGGCATTGTTGATTTCATAATCTGTCGTTTGGTTCATGGGAAGAAGAAGCCGTTATTTGAGGAAGGGCTTTAGAGCTCACATTGGCCGGAATCCATCTGCAGACGCTTCACCTTTACATTTGTGAAGAGCCCAACTGCGGTTTGAAATCGACAACAGTAACCAAGGTGGCAGACTGTAGGGACGCTGCCACAAATAATATGTTCTTTACTTTAAATATACGTTCTGATTCTTACACAATCTCATTTAGACGAAAGAACCAGTCGCTCTTCATAATCCATAGAACCAGAAACGGCAAATAACACAATCCTCGGCCAAATGTGTGCGCACACGCTCGCACACGCTCATATTGAAACAAATAATTCTGCCCTCTCCCTCATTCCAAACTGCAGACAGAAGCAGACACCACCGAGAGAGATTGTATGTAATCCCAAATCCAATAGGGAAGCTAGCTGTTGATCCAGCACTCAAGGTGACCTTGAGCCCCGGTGAGGGACGGACCAATAGACTGTAATTCTTTTATTTACACGCTTCAGTCCCGTCTGCGTTTGTGTGAATACTCGAGCCTCTATAAAGGAGACTCTTATGTTCTGCCCCGGACTAAAAGGGAAATGAATATTTTGACTCACCTCTTCCATGTCCGTCTCATCAGGGCTGTCCAGGTTTTTGACGTTCCCAGTGGATCGTTTCAGTGGCACCGCAACCACATAGAAATTCCTGGAGACACAAAACTGAGTCAAGCTACCAAAAGAAACCCATCCCAACAAGAGGTAAAACCTTGTGAGGAAAGAAAAGCACTAATACAGGTGGGTCAAGGTTGAGCGTCTGGCAGTCACATTCTTCCAACCCCTTGAGTTCTGTGTTTGACTCACTTGACGTCCTTGCTGTCGACTGGTGGGAAGGACATGGTGAGCATGTTGTCCGGCTCAGCGTAAATGTCCAGCTTGGGTTTCTTCATCAGCATGAGCGGGGCGGTTCGGGCCACCACGCGGTGTCGAGTGCCGCCATCCATGCTCTCCTGGCAGGTGACTCGGAACTCATAGGTGGAGTTGTGCCGGAGACCCGTCACCAGCACTCGCAGCTGCGTGGCGTCCACTTCCATCTTCTGCCGGTTGTATTCGATCTGAAATTTGGAGGCATGTTTCGAAATGACTTGCCTATTCAAGGACTTAAAGAAACCTGTGTTTTTATTCCAGGTTCTTCAGCAAATATTTTCCAAATCATCTCTAAACTTCTAGTAAAAGTAGCAGATGCTAAAAGGTCATCACACCATTACAAATGACAATGAAAAACTTGGTTACCAGTTTCAGTTCATTATTTGTATTCTTTTTTTATAGTTATTTGCATCATTGATGCCAGAGGTGGGTATAATTATCCTATACTCCACAGTCCTAGTCTTCCACTCCCAGGTCAAACTCGTATTCCGATAAAACCTACCGTGCACTTATACGGGGATCCGCTCTTGGAAAACTTCCACGCAATGACCACAGTGGTCTTGGTCGCCCACTTGACAGTGAAATTCTTGGGTACATCTGTCGAGTTGAGAAATCAAAAAAACAACTAAGACACCCTTAGAGGCTTGACCCGAGTCGAAGCTAGCAATAAACACAGTGGAACCCTTGGTGGTGAGAAACACGCTGTTGATCTGCAACGTTCCTCTGGTTTGGAGCGTGAGTGCACCAGTGAGCTGTTACAGGCTGTGAGAAGGGCCATTGGTTAGGACACACAGCACATCAGACTCATGAATGACAAACCCATGGAGCACAGGGGGCGCCCACTGGCAAGACATCATTGGTATTGCCAACCTATCATCGTCTGCTTTGACTTTTAACAGCTGACAGTCTGCGCTTGAGGTTGGCACTGCCAATGTGCTGCCAGTGAAGCATTAGAGACAGACCCAGAACACATCATGCCAACAGTCCGGTGCAAGTGCATCTGGGGAAATTCCATGCCAGAACGTGCCCAAATTAGGGGGGGGGGGGGGGGGGGGGGGGGGGGGGGATCATGTTTAAAAGAAAGGCAACATAAAGAACCAAAATAAGCTCACTGTCCTCTGACTGCCACCTAGATAAATAGTGGCTGGTGTGACTCACATTGCCTAAATCCTACCTTGTTGGAAAACTGGGGATGTGAACTGGCAGTTGCTGCGTGAGTGTGCTTGGCAAAGGGCTGCAAAGAGGACTGGAAGAGTGTCTGACTAAACGGCACTTACCTTGAGACTCAAGGCCGTTCCCCTCCCTCTCAAATGACTGACTAGAACTTACTGACTTGGCTTTTACCTTGATTTGAGTTAGTGAAGCGAGTGTTCCACAGCAAACTTTTTAAAAGCTTTTTTTTTTTTTTTTCTGGAGAAGTGCAGGTGGTTGGAGGAGAGTGTGAGGCAGCTTTCAGTTTCAGTGTCGATGCAAACTTTTAGCCAATTTCCAACCCCGTGCCAACTGCTTCAGAGGGGAAAAAGGCAAGCCCTACCTGTTGGGTCAAAGGCCACGGTCCGATACTGGATAGGCGGGCTGTAGGGCCCAGGACCTACACTGGTGTGTGCACGGATTTTCACGTCATACGCTGCGTTTGGTTTGAGGCTGTTGAGCACATAGTCGGACTGGTCCGGGGGTAAACGTAGCTCCCTTGGCGGTCCTCCGGTACCAGCTTCTTTATAGGCCAAAGTGTACTGTGTGATCACCCCGTTCCTCTCTGCCAGTACTGGCGGAGCCCAAGACAGCTGCACTGAGCAACATGTCACATTGGATCCCTCATTAATTTGAGGGTATCCCCCTGGGGTGTTCTCTGGCACGGCAAGTTCCTTACTGGCCTCCTCACCAAAGCCCCCTCGGCTTTTGGCTGAGATCTTAAAGAGGTAAGTGGCGCCCCGGTGAATGTTGTCTACAGTGTACTGGCGTTCCTGAGGAGCAAATTCCAGCGTGGCCAACGGTAAAAGATCTTTTCGACCAAACTGAAGCCGGTAACCTTGCAGGTCCATGCCGTTGGTCAGGTCTGGAGGATCCCAGTGAACCACGGCAGAGGTCTCGGAATTCGGAGCCACCGATAGAAAGGGCGGGCCAGGCACTGCAAATTGCAAAACATAACATCAATCTTAGCGCACAGCTTGAATCGGACATCAATAAGGTCTGGATATAACAGAAGACAGTCAAACAGTAACAAACAACAAACAAGTCTGGGTTTCCTTTGGAGATTTTCAAGCACGATACCACCCTTAAAAGTTTAACAAACACAGAGAGCAGTTCAATTTAAAGAGTTCCTGTAAAACAGATGATCTAAGCCCGAGGACTAGACACCCTTCTTCAGAGTGGCCCACTTTCCCCAGCTCTTATGGATGATGCACGTCTTGTCATAACCCTTGTTTTAAGGCCGATCAGCGTGATGGAGGCAGCAGCAGTTACAAGGCGCCTTCACTTCCCAAGTTGCCATCAAAGCATTGTGAGGGATGAGTGTGACTGAGTCACACTCCAGGCCCGTGGCTCTGCAAATAGATTCCGACTCGACTCTCTCGTTTGTCCTTTCATTCAGAGGAATACAAGGTTGTTGGAAGCACAACAAAGTGGAAGTTACCACGTCAATCATTTTGTTTCAAGTGTTTGTATCATCCATGTTTCATTGAACGAGGGCAGAAGCCTTTCATGAGAAGTTACAAACAGTGAAAAAAAAAAGCCTGCGAGCAGATTTATGATTAAAAACTAGCAACTTCTGAAACATGCCGTCACCTAGATCAAGTGGCGCTTGTTTTTAGAAGAAAACTCTGGGTTAAATTGAAGCTAAACAAGCACAAAACCCAGAACCATGTATCAGTCATCATCTATAGTGGCTACACAATTCAGCTGAATGCAGAGCTATGATATGAAAACATGACTTTTACGTATAATTGTTCAACTAGAATGAGTCTACATTTGACTTTCATAAACCATAACTTGGGGATGTAACACATGGAGGCATTAAATTTTTACAATATCATTGTCATAATTGCTGTGCCATGAATCATATATATATATATATATATATATATATATATATATATATATATATATATATATATATATATATATATATATATATATATATATATATATATATATATATATATATATATGTATGTATATCTTTTCTGTTCTCTTTCACAGAACACTTTTTTCCACGTCACGAAGAATCCTCCCCTCTTGGGGAATTACTCTGCACAAAGCGGTTAAATGAGTGAACATGAGTCTGATTTTTCTTAACTACGAGTCCATGCGTGTCATGTCAGAGGCCTGGGTTTAGTGGCACTTGTGGCGTATATAAGTATTGAATGGAGTGATCCAAGTAATGTGGCTCAATTCCCAGTCTCTCTACGTTTGTTTGAGTAGCTAGTGTAAAATAAAACAAGAGAAAGGGGAAAAAAAAACGAGACATTGTGTTGTATTCATGGATGGTGAGTTGATATCTTATGGGTAGTGCAGTGTGTTTTCAGGATAATCGTGTGTGTCTATGTGTGCGAGTGATACAGGGCGATAAGAGGCAGAACAAGGGCATATGGAGGGGAAAGGGTGAACATGAGTAAATGACGAAGGTGACGGGGGCACGGAGCAATCTGGCTGACAGAGATGGCAACAAGGATATGTTGAACCTGTGAGTGATTCTCGGGCTCTTAGGAGCCTCGATTACACCTCATGAGTTTTCACCACGGCGCTCGTACTTTTCCCTATTTTCTCTCCCACCTTGTGAGCGAGCGCTCGCACGTCTAGCCCCAACGCTCCACCCGTCCCTCCCTGCATCCGTCGCTGGTGTTCTCCGGCTCAATCCCCTCTTGTGAGCCTCCTGGCACGTATCCCATCAGGCTGCAGTATTAACAGCCTGCTGTTGACACTCACTCGGCCTGATTGAGAAGGGGCTGATCAAGTTTCCTGCTCATTTGCTCCCCCTGTGCCGTGCGCCACAAGCCTGCACACCCACACCCGTACATGCATACTGCCAGACGTATTACCTCTACGCCTGTCTGCAAAGGCCAGGGTGCGCCTGGCAATCATCCGTCAACCCCGGAGGTAAAGCCCAGAGCTCCAGTTTTAGAATAGCCCAATATCCCCTCTGCGAGGATGCAGCTTGTGAGGTCTGCTCAGTCATAAAGGTCAAGAATATTCCAGCACTTCACCTCACTCTAGGGTTTAGTTCTCTCTTTTTTTGGCGAGGTTAGTCGCCTTTGTTTTATGGGAGAGCCGGATGAGCAGCAATGCAAGAACACCAGCTACTGTTGGAACACAAATAAAACGTCACAAAAAACAAAATTAATCCTTCCTCATTCAGCACATTCATGAACTCCACTTGTTCTCCTTCCACCTGGCCTTCCATCTCCAACGTCCAGCACGTCCACTATCTCTCCTGACCTCCCTCACTTCCTCTCTCCAGGAGCTGACCCTCAGATACACTTCCTAATCTTGTCCTTCTCAGTATGACCCCCACCATTTCTTAGGCGGAGGAGAGAGCAAGTATCTTAAAAGAGTTGCACTGAAATGTAACAGCAGAAATGCAGCTGACGTCTCACACTTATGGTCCGGTGGCAAGATTCAGACACAGTGTTTCACATGGGCCAGGAGAGCCTGCAGTACGTGCAGTGAAATTCTGTGACCGAAATTAGAGCTCCCATTATGCATGTCGACTTCTTGACCCCCTGAAGTGGCCATCTTGCGCCACCAGTAGCAGTATTAGAAGATAATGCAGGAGGATCTGCATCGAAGAAGATCTGATTCTAAGGGAACGTCATGTTCTTATAAAATGATGTGCAAAAAATAATAATACTTTTAAGCCGGACAAATGATAATCTGAAGACGTATAGTATTTCTTTAATATTTATTTCATTATACTGCTTTTTTTTACTTAAGAATGTCTTCAGAAAACAAGAAAAAATGTGGACTGTGTGAAATCTACTGGGGTCGTCGCTGATTCGCAAGTGCAAGCATGACAATAGAATTATTGAGATTGATGTTTGTGGTAGCAGAGGACACAAAGGAGATGAGGTGACCAAGCAAGATGATCAAGTGTTTAAGGTGGAGATGGGAAATGCAGAAAGACTAATAACATGGAAACAATTTAGTATCACAACTAAATGTTACTATTATCGAGCTTTTTTTCTTTTGTCTTCAAACTTAAAAAGAATTTGCTTTCTATTCACATCAAAGGAGGGAAAGCAATAACTATGAGAGGATATTTCACAATCCATGTTTCCACTCGACAAACACAAAGACACCACAATAAATAGAAGATGTGAGTCACACACAAGTCACCATTTGTGCTTGTTTGTGTCACTTGTGTAGAAGGAAACCGGAATCTTCTGTAAGAGCTAGCTTCAATAAAGGTCTTTCAAAGGAAAAACAAGTGAACAATTGATGTGAATCAACTTTAAAGTGGCGTCAGGACAAACTGTCTGCCGCTGTGATTGTCCATGAAGTTTTGGTTTCCAAAGTAATTGCCGCTTTAACTACAAACTTGCTGTTAAAGACCCAGTTAAATGGGCTCTTTGACTGCCTTGGGATTTACATGGAACTTTTACGGTTTGTAAATGTAGCCAGTAAAGTACATGTCAGGATTCCAACATCAACAATAGTATATAAGTTCTAAAAATACAATCCACACAAACTTAACTCTGTTTTTTTTTTTGTTTTGTTTTTGGTCTGCTGTTGAAATAATGAACAGCAGGAGGTTTTTTTTGCCAGTTTAAGTGTCTCATAAAAATGTGACAAGAGGGTTTCTAATCTGAAGCTATATTAGAATTTCACCATTAGGCGGCAGCCTTCAATAAATCCAGGTTAGACTCAAGGCTAGTTGACTTGGCACCCAACACAATACAGACCCAACCAGGGTGACCTATACCACCTATCGCCAGGAGCTTACTTGACTGGTGTAAAACAATAAAGCTGATCGAGTCAAATGTTTACGTCCAGAAATGCAAACAATCGTGCAATTTCAACTTCCAGTAACATCTTAATGGTGAACACACTTGTTGAATTTATGTGTTCACACTTCTCTCTTTAGCATTTTGTGCTTATCGCCACCTCCAATAACAGTAAAGTGACTATTTGTAACCCCCACTTTCCTATTATATATAGTCATATCTTTCCTTTTTCCGTCAGTCTTTTGGTTGGATGGACCCTCAGAGAACAGTAATCCATTAGTGTGTGTATATATTATGTTATTCATGCACTGTTTGTGCTCTATTATTAGAGTTTAATAAAAGTTTTGCTTGATGCTGAGTTCAGTTGGTTGGACAGTGGCATAAAACGGTGGGTGATATGGGCTGGGTTTTATATGCATTTGCAGAAATGACCATTAATATTAAGTGGATTCAGGGACAAAAGGAAGAGTGCAGTACGATGAACATACTGCCAGTAAAACAAACAAGTATCTATCAGTGAACACAGCATTTTGATGAACCAAATTTTGAGCTGAAATACATGGAGACTCCAGAAAATGGCAGCAAAGACCTGCCAGGTAAATCCGTCCTATTCTTTACCCAATTACATTTCCTGAAACTCCTGCAGAATATCCCAAATCCCACCTCTTGTTCTCGGCTAAATGCAGACTCCAGAAATGTCTATGCCTTTTTCCAAATTCCGTGACTGCCATTCACCCGGCTAGCCTTAATCCTACAGCACACGAAGGACAACGCTGCACCTCTGACAAAGACTGCCAAGGCTCCTCTTCTCCCCAGCTCACACAAGCCCTCCTTTCATCCCGCACCCCCCCATTGACAAATCTGCTTGAGCATTATGAAAGGAGATGCTATTCCTCTGAGGGACAGGTGGAGGGTGAGGGACTGGCACAGCACCGAGCCAGCCGTGACAAGAAGACGGCGAGTGACAGCAATCACTCAACCCTGATGACCGACACGAAACACGTGGAAAAGAAAAAAAAAGGCGGAGTGGGGTTGGAATCACGTGGATGGCTTCAAATAATATACACAAAAAAAAAAGCTCTGGATAATGATGAATCACAGAACTCTGAAATTTCAAAAAGAAAAACAGAACCTGGAGTCCTTGAGCGCCACCTATTGTTCAGGAGGCACGGTAGCTCTTTTCACCATTTTCAGTGCAATGAATTAAGTAACATTTCAGGAAGTACATGAATGTGATGATGAAGTGAGAAAAACGGTTGAATTTCTTTTTCTTTTTTCTTGGCGATTTTAAGAAATGAATATGTGCGAGACTGGTTTTATAAAATATGCAGTAATGATAAAGCAAACAGCACTTGAGAGGATAAAGATTAGATAAATATAAAAAAAAAAATTGGAAGATGGAAAATACTGAATGAAAAATATGATGGAAATTTTGATGCACTATGACTATAAAAAAACAGATAAATACTATTATAAGGAAAGAAACTTTTTATTTGGGGGGGTGTAAAATACAAGAACGGAAAAATTGAAATGAATATTGTAAGAGGTACTATAAAAGAAAAAAAGCTTATTAAATGTAATCCGTGAGAGAAACTTAATGTAGTTATAGTCGTGATTTTTTATATAATTGTGAAAAATAAGGGAAGAAGCATAGTTGACAAAAACATTCATCAGAAATAAGGTATGTTTATGTGAAAATAGATGAATGTCATGCCTTATTTAAAAAGACTAAGAAATGTATGTTTACAACGCCAATATTTTATAAAAACAGTCGTTCCATATAAAGGGATCAGCGTAATTTCACCTGGATTCAAAGAGGGATTGAAGTGTCAGTCAAACATGCAAGAGAAGTCCCACACTTGCATGTCTTTAGTCGACCTGAAAACGTGCGGTAGTGTCCTAAAAACACGTGTAAGACGTTCTGTCGTTCACATGTAAGCAGCTGTGTGCATCCCACAGCCTCTTGGCGCAGATTCCCTCGCTCCAATCTTGGCTCCGTGCCTGAAATTCTCTGAAAAGAAGGCTTTCGCACTCCCAGGCAGCCGCTCTTTCAGGTTTAGATCGTGATCATAGTAACTGAGCTCCGTGCTTCAAGGAGGCTCAAGCGCCTCGGTTAATCTGGAGCGCCCATTGCAGGTAACAGGAGATAAATGTGATGAAGACGAGGCATTGTAGTGCGCCGGCATTAGCCTCTGGCGTTGCATTACTAAACCGCCAACCAGCAATCCAACAGGAGTTTTGAAAGCTCTCATAATCTGCCTTAAAAATCCTGACAGGCCTCACATCACCATGAAAATATGCCTCTGACAAATGTGTGAAGCGAGAAATGCCCATGTAACGACCGCACAATGCAGGCAGGTCAGGTGTTATAAAGTTCCATCAAAGACACGTCTGCCGTTTCAAAATCATCATTCACTTGAGAAAAGCAGTCGTGGACTACTTTCAGTTGGACAAGTGGATGATGAGCTCCAGGAAGCAAACACAACACAGAGTTTCTTCCTTTATTTTTAGTTTTTCAACATTATTGCGGGTCAACTGTGTTTTAACTGTGGAATATACTGTGCGTCTCATAGCATAGTGGTCTTGTCCACTTGGTGGTCAGGTCCCTGCTGCAGGGCTGGATGCTGGTTACAGGCTGTGTGATCAGGGGAGGGTAAGGGGTGCAGGTGCTGTTCTCTGGTGAATCTAAAGTCATTAAAACCAGGAGATGTTCAACTACGATCAGCATCTGTCTTGACAAGTCAGAGAGCTGCTTTAAACACGATGGTGGCTGACACATTGTCCTCAGCCATGGTTACACAGGTGGCGTCTTCCTCCACAAACTGAACGGTGCCGTCCTCTGAACCCATTTTGTCAGTGGTGGTTTTAGGATGAGACTGAAAATTGACGTCTCCTTGTCCACTCCAGAAGCCGGATTCTGTTTCCACCTTTTTGTAGGTGCTACTTTCATCAGCAGCTTGTGTTAACATGCATGCGTGGTAAATCAGAAATATCTGGATGAACTATGAAGACCCCCTTATATGCAACGTTAGCATCCAGCTCAGCCTCACTGACCTGCTCCTTTGGTCACCACCAGCTTTGGTTTGCTCCGAGCTCCATCCCCCTTGGTGGTATAGGCGGCCACCGTGATGGAGTAAGTGGTGTCCGGCTTCAGTCCTCCGATCACCATGTCCTGCATGGACCAGGAGGAGAATAAGAACACCACGAATGGTGACACCAAAATATACGATTATGTCAGTCCACTTCAAAATCATCCACAGACTTTAAGACATAGGTCTTTTTTATTCACTCTCTCGAGGCATGCTTTCAAAGTAAAGTTCTCATGCGTAACGTCACATTCACAAAATATATAAAAAATCGATTCACAAATTAATGTTTATGTGTAAAATAGCTTGTTTGTTGCCAAGAGCTTTAGGTGAAATTCAAGCTCCAGACACTTCTAAATACTACGGGAGAGAGCTTAGTCTTAGTTACTAGGACTAAATGATAAGGACAGAATTTAATTCCTCCATATTGATATGACAATAACATGGGTTTAGTCAAATCACACTATTACACTTGATTTACTCTTTACATAGTAAAATACACTAGGCAGATTATGTGCAACAACATGGTGCAAGAACACTTTCTGTCAGTAATATTTTTAGGCTACATTGTTTCTGCACAGCCTGAGCTGGTTAAGTAACCAATATCCATTTAATTTCACCGCAGTTCTACACTCGATCTGATTCATCCAGCCTCTACAACCTCAGGGGAACGAGAGTGAGCAGCTTTTTCATGGAAAGCAGAACGTGCTAGAGTGTGCATCCAGGAATGAGTCCTTGGCTTACGTTTCATTTGGGTTGGAAAATAGAGGTTCAAATATGCCGAGTATGTTTCTGAATCTGTCCATGATGCAGTCAAAGCGCTGGGCTGCTATAGTCAAGACGTTCAGCTGTCAGGACAAAACAAGGTGCCTGGTTGTAACTGCCCTTTAACGGGAAAGTGTTTCCCACGGACTGAGGTCTACATGCAGTGCAAGCGAGGGAACTAGACAGATTTTGTTTTATTAACATCTTGAATATTAATAAATAATGGATAGATAATTTAGAGATAAAATAACAACATTTCATTGAGCCTGACAGTGACACTGCCTTCACTGGGAATAGGTTTAAATCAGTGTCGAAAATGCATCTAAGAGTTGTATTAATAATCTGATTTGATGTTTTAAATTGCGTTTAAACTGGGAAAATCTGAATTATGAATCGCACCGTTGACCCCATTGGTTCATGAACTTAAAGGCATATATACATTTGTTCAGAAACAGACATGTGAAAGACATTAAAATTAAAAAACAGAATCACAAATACACACAAAATAAATAAAAAAATCACAACACACTGCAGAACAGAAAATGAAAAAAGGCATTCCAGACGTGTTGAATAGTAGATAGTACGTATGTATTTAAATGCGCTATCCACTGTTCACACAGAACATTCAGATGAGAGGTCATACTTACATACTCCGCTGTATCGTCCAATGCCCACTAACCCCCCACCAAAGAGGAGAGTGTAGGAGTGAAAGCAATGTTTTTTTAAAAAAAAAAAAGAAGAAGAGAAGAGAACAGGCTTGTGAGAGATGTCGACATTGGAGTTGGATTCTGAAGTAGGTCACAGGATTGGAGGGAGAAAAAAGAATTTCCAGGATGCAGACTCCAAGTGCGACCCAGTAGAACTCTACCCCACAATTGTTGAGGAAACACTGGCATATCATGATTTGAAATATTTTCAGCGCCTCCTTTTCTTCCGCCGGTGAAGGATTAAATATGTAAACACAACGCTGGTGGCTAGCAGGGACCCGCCATTTCTGAGCAGAAATAGATTTTACTCATTCTTGCCTAAAATATGTCGAATTGCACGCAGCTTTTCTATTCTTTGTTGTTTACCCTTTTGCTCCAAGGCTGTGATTTCCATTTGGATGATTGCTACCGTGCACACAGTCTCTGGCAGGATTCCTCCAGCATTGTGTCGACAGAAGTTGTTTAAAAAGAAAAAGCAGCACAGAAAGAGAAAAGTAGGCCATTATGCATTATACAATTCGAGCTGTCAACGATGGGTGATTTTTGGTAAAAATGTTTTCATGGCAATTTAACTCCCCCCCTCCCAACGTGGAATACTATAATCACCGCTCTCTTTGGAGTCCTCGCATTTGATATGAGTACACAATCCGACATTTCACGGCAGCTGTTGCCAGAAGAAGGACATTTCTAATAAAAGTCAGAGAGGCAGAGGAGCAGGGAAGAGCTTTGATTATAGTTGTGGGCTGAAGGGAGAAGAATATTGCTGCAATATGAAATGAAATACAAGAGGAAAGAGCAACCACATCACTTCCCCTGCTCTGGCGATATTTGCGAAGGTGAAACACGCAATTTGCTGTCTGTGTCGAGCAGAAAAAGGAAAAATAACTTTGGGAAAGTTTCTTCGGGGGAGAACAACAAACCGTATTTGTCGAGAAATCAAAACACCAGGACGAGAGTGGAACTGACCAGACTATATCTTAACTGATACAGCAGATACATCTCTCTTCAAACACAAGACGTGTTTGCAAGCAACGTAGTCTTACCTGCGCATCGGCCAGCATGACATCCTTGATCAGAGGCAAACCCCGAGACTCTCCGTTCTCCACACGAACATAGTGGACCTGGTAGCCTCGGATTTGACCGTTCTGCTTCCCAGGCACCAAGGAGCGCCACATGACTTTCAATGCCGTGGAGTTAAGGACCTCCACCTCCACCCGCCTTGGTGGGCCACCGGGAACTGAAAATAAATACCAACAATGGAGTCACTTTTTATGTTGAAGGCAACTCATTAAGAACTGAGACTCTTGGGTAAAGCGCTGATCTAAGTATCTTGGTTTCATGCGGGGGAGTGTTCTGGAGCATTGGATTTTCTATACTGGTGAAAATAACCAGGGTAACAATGGCTTAGTGCGGCGCTTTTCAACCGGTGTGCCGCCAGAGACTGTCAGGTGTCTCGTAGGAAATGATACGCATTTGATACGATGACATTAAATCAGGAACAATTCCAACGTGCTGACGATCTACCAACGTGAGCCACATTCTTTCCTATACACTATAGATCTATGCTGATGTGTTGACTCGTCCCTCACTTGCAGCAGAGCTGCGCAAGGTGCCACGCACACTCAGAGTCAAGGAGCCGGTCAAATGCCCAACTTTTTTTAAACCTGATGTGCCTCTAACTTGACCACACACCTTCACAACAGAGTGATGGATTGTTACGTATAGGAACTGCAACGCCTTGTAGGAACCGCAACGCCAAAAACAGTCAGCACCGCAGAGCTAACAGAGCTAACGTCTCACTTCAAAACTTCATTGACACTCGTAGACTAGCAGAGTTTGTTCCGCGGTTTAAAAGTTGGTCAAAAACTAAATGCAGAACTAACCAATATGCTCCAAAATGTGATGAGAGAAATAATAACTGTAGTTATGAGGCAAAGAATGAAAATGGATTGTTTGGAAATTCCAAAAAGTACACTGAAGTTATTAGGCCTAAATTATTGGATTGTTTTTTTTTTCTTCTTTGGAACCAACACTGACAAGAAACTTGAAAGTTAGTCTCAAAAAATACACTGGTGAATCGAAACAGTGATTTAAAATAAATGAATAAATCATGTTATATTTTTAACAAATACATTTTCTGCAATTTCTTTTCACAAATTGCATGCCGTGTCAGTGTCAGTGATAAAGATTTTCACAAATAAAAAGGGATTTTTTTTTACAAGACTTTGCACTCTGCACAATCGTGTGTCAGCTGAGGATTTTTTCGATTCTATCTCAGTACTAGCACCGACCAGTGAGATCGCGTTTATCTGTTAACTAGTCATTCTTCCTTATGTGCCTGAGTTGGGCTTGTGGTTAAAGTGTTGTACATTCTGTTTTATGACATGCTGATTTTTTCTGGAATGTTTTGAGCATTCAGTGCCTTTCATCTAAATGAAACTGTTATGTTGAGTTGCTGCGCTAAACAAATCTTTCATTAAGTCACACTTAGAAGAGATTAAAAAAAGCCTGATTCAGCCATTTTAATCCACTGATATCCCTAATTTTAACATGATACAGAGCGTACTTGACCACAAATTCATCAATTCACTTCAGCTAGTGACTAACTCTTAGCAACCATGTCCTTTTCTCGACCTAGACACTAGAGCCGACCCACCTCATCAAGGGTGTCCTACATAAAAAGTGCCATGAAATACGATATTTGAAAGTAGCTAATACAACCACAAGGTCGCAGCTGTAGAAAAGCCAGCCACTGAGGGAATTATATAATAAAACCTCCTACAACTTTTCCACCTTTCGAAATGTGTCTGCCTTCAGTGCAAAACCGTGTCTGTCAGTTATAATGACAGTTCTTCGCGATGCTTCCAGGCATCTTTGCGCGGCTCTGGACCAGCTCATTTCGAAATGGATGGGCCATTAACAAAAGCCTACCCGAGACGCTGCTTCAATTTTGTCCTCAACCAACCCCTCTAAGAGCCTTTGTTAAATCACAGCCCAATCTTCCCCGGCATCACACACCAATCTTGTTTATTGCGACATTTCTACCTTTGGCTTTTATTCTTCTGCCCCGCACTTCTGTGTCACACGTCGTTTTCATCGTGACAGCTGGCTATTTGTTTGAGCATTTGTCAGCGACTCACCCTTCACTTCCTGGTGGTGATGCTGTTTTATTCAGATACAAAAAGAATTTAAGCCTCTTGATATCATCGCTCGTACATCAGAGTCAGGGAAGTGGGTATAAATGCGGCGGTAATGGATGTGAAATGGGTCGTGGCGAACAGAAGCAGAAGTCGGCAGTCAGGTCATATTTTAGACTTGAGACAATGCTACATTTTTATTGCCCCGCTAACACGTGTCGTATAGCTGAGCACTGGGTTTGTTTTGTCACAGGAGATGATATTACCGGATTTAAAGATTTGCCACGTAAACATGGATACAATTCCGGGACGACTCATAAAGAATCACGCAGCAGCCTTCATTTCCTTCCACAAGTAAACATGTATAGTTGTTGGCACAACAAAGCAAGTGGAGTAAACAGGGCAAAAAACATTCAGAAGCTCTTTTTCAATCGAGGAAATTCAAAGTTTCATGATGACGTATTTTAAAGATCCAATATTTTAAATGCCGTTCACTAAAATAGCACTGTTTACACAGCTATGCAGACCACAGCCCTTCGTTGTGATCGGTCGAAGTCGGAAATTTCAATGTTAAAGTGGGGCAATAACATCAGGTGAGTGATTGAATACCAAAACTGTCATGGTGCTACGTGTGAGGGCAAGGCTATTGAAATGGCAGAGGAAACTTAACTTATTTTGGGTCTGTTTTTTTGTTTTTTTTTTCCTCTCTGGAATCCTGTTTTACAGCCAGGCACTGAAAGAAATCATCATAATGTGTACAATGACCCATAGTGCCCAACTCAATACCCAACCTCAACATTATGTCATACATTAGATCATATTCTCGGCTGAGAATGAGTAATAATGCCTTCCAGTCTGCAGTCCTACACGCCAATACGATAAACAAGCCGACACACATATTCCATTGTTCCTTCTGTTATAAGGCTGTTAAATGCACAAGAAGAAAATGGACAGTGAGATCATCATTCTGCTCCCTGCCCCGCTGGATGTGTAAACTGTGATGTGATCATCGACCATGTTTGACTGAATGCTCAAGTCTATGAACCGTATCCCTATTTTTTTGTTGTTTTTCAGTAGGAAAAGTTTTTGGCAAAAATGAAATGCCCCTTTGTGACCATTTAATATTCAAAAGTAGCAACTCAAGAAGCAGTCATTTCCAATAATAGGGTGCCTTTAAGTTTTGTTTCAAGTTTGGCTTTTTGCCTTTTATAAAAGTTATAAAACAGCTTGAATGTATCACAAAAGTGCCTACTTTTTTTCCCCGCTGGGTCGAACAGATCCTTCGGAGGGTGTCAGTCTAATGGCAAGCAACTGCATGCTATCAGCTTCTACTCTGTTTCGTGTCTACTTCTTGACAAATTTACCCGTTTCGTGACTCTGGACCTAAGTTCAGATTTTTAAACTTGAGCGAAAAGAGTCGCGAGACACACGTTGGAGCTGCAACCCTGTCGCCCCAAACGTTCCGCATCCTCCACTCTCACATTGTAGCACGAGTACAATTAGTTGCACACAACATGATGTCTGGTGAGAGCGCATATTTACAGTAGCAGGAAACTTACAGTGAAGTTGATGTCTGCCTAAAACTGTGAAACATGACACATTTCATTTCAAGTTGACATTCAACACTCAAAAAGAAGTGATTGTACAGATGTTTTTTCTTTTTTTTAAGCTTAATCCTATACTTATTGAGGGTTTTCTCTGGTTAACACCATTGCTTCCTCCAGATACACAGCAGTTGTGTCTCACATCAATCTGAAATGCTTGATGAGGGACACACTAGTTCCACTTTATTTTAAGGCGACTGATTCATTTATGGACATCAGTTTGAGGACCGTCGGGGGTCACTATCGATGGAAAACGGCGGGTCGGAAAAACAGCGTAATATAGCAAATAGAATGCAAATAGGATTACCAGAATATAAACGCCCAAATATACAAGCAGGAAACCATTTAGCAGTTGTCTCACACATATGTTTGTTGTGGTCGTCTTCAAAAGTGCCCAAAGGCAAAAGACAGAAAAGGGAAAAGGAAATATCACACACCGTCTTCATCGGTCCGGCAGATGATGGGCTCACTCTCAGGGCCCGGCCCAACCACAGTCAAGGCGGACACTGTGATCTGATACTGGGTCCACTTGTCGAGGCGCTGCAGCAGCACCTGCAGCACCTGCTCATCGGTGGCCGGCACAGTCGGCTCCTCCATGAGCTGTGCATCATCACTTCCACCCTCTGACACACCCGCCACCTGGTAGTGCACCCTGTACCCCACCAGGACTCCGTTCTGAGCCGTCTCGGGCGGGGGCCGCCAACTTACCAGGAGGGAGGTGGAGCTGGCGCTGCTGCACTTAATCTCTTGAGGGGGGGCGGAGGGTTCTGGTAAAGGTGGAGAGGACAGAGAGGAGGAAGAGGTGGGGAACCAGGAAGTTGGGGGGAAGGCGGGCAAAGGAAAAGGTGAAAATGAAAAATAAAAAGATGGGAGAGACAAAGCAAAATGATAAAAGGAAACTTTGACATCAAACCTAATAAAAAAAAAAAGCAGACAGGACACAAAATAAAGAATAAATAAAATCAACAAATGTTAACTGAAATGGTAAAAAAGTGTAATAATGAATTAAAAGTGAACAAGTTTGTGCTCGGTAAATCATTCAACGTGTTGAACCTTAGTAGGAGAAATCTTAACTATCTACATTTTATCACCTACGGTTGCAAAGTACCCAGAAATGTTATGTGTCACGTTTTTGATCGTAACAACAACAGCTGCCCTCGCGACTGTACTCTGATTTTGCTCTCTCACTCCCGCGCAATGAGTGCCATCTCTCACACTCTTTTCATCATGCATACCGCAAAACGGTTCTGGTTGGTTATTTGGGCCCAGTACCAACAATGTGAGGCGCACCGACCCAGACTGCTCGGTGGTAAGACGGCACAAGTACAACCATGCGTAAGAAGCCGATGACTCTCCGCAGCGCTGGATGACAGAGGCAACACAGCCTGCTCTATTTTTCTATCCAGAAGAGCACGAGTAAAAGCTTCCAAGCACGATGGCTGCTATTTGTGTCTTCCAAAACATATTAAAACCCAGACATCTGTGAACTTTCTAATTCAAACTGGGTGCTTCTCACTTCTAATCTGAGCCAAGCGCTTACACAGCTTGTGCTTGCCCAGAGAGTGTGCTCTGCAACTTGCGATAATATGTTTCACTTCTCATCCAGGGTTTGGTATTATATGGATAAATACCAACATATTTCTAGTCGGGTTAGGTTTCCTCACTTGGGTTCTGTGTGTTAACACTCTTTTTCCCCCTTTTATGACGTAGCCATGCCGACGTATGACCAGGGAAGATGAAAAAAAAAAGGGTTTTGGTACCAGAATACAAACAATTCTCTATAGTTTTATACTTAGAGTGTAGTTGTGCTCTTTCCTGTTTTATTTATTTTACTTTTAAAATAGGTAATGGTGGGATTTTGAGTTGAACTAACATTAACTACTAAGATATTTTGTTAAAATTTTATTTATTTCAATTTTTTTCTATCATTGATTAAAAAAAATGTTTGTTGACTTTTCATTTATACATAAAATACTGAATATGGATTTCTAACAAGCATAGTATTCAGTATGCTATAACTCTAAATTGCTATTTTAATTTAATTATATTGCAATTACTGTTTCATTTTTTTCTATTTTTTTATGTATAGTTAGATTTATTTTCTAAGCCTCAGAAAGGCACATTAAACATTGCAAACTTTCATAATAGTCAGTGGCTTTCAAACAATGTTACACAAGCCTAATTCATTATTACATCCAAAAGACGGTAAAATAACATTCAGGACAAGCCATCACCAAAACATAAAGCATCAGCATATAGAACAATTGAGGAGACAGACAAACAGAATTGATAAGCCGGAACTGAAATTGAAAAAAAAAGGCCACAAAACAAAAATAATTCTGCAACCAATGAGACTGAAAGTAAAACAACATGGAAAAATACACACAAAAATAATACACACTCATAGCAGTTGTTTATACGATACGTACCTGGCCCCAAAAACACATATGAGATAGACTTTCTTACCACCAGAACCTGACTACAGAGCGCACTGACACATTTCCCTCCTGTGAGCTTTAAAGGTCAATTTTTTTAGATAGATAGAAGATATTTTCTCTTGTTTACACAAATTCCGGTCATGGTTTTTGGAGGGAGAGCAGGCTACGCGCTGTAGCCAGGGCTGTTGAATTCTCAGGTTTTCGGGCCGGAGCGTCCCCACGGCTGCAAGAGGGGAAGTTGTACTTGCTCCCAGCACATTTTGTATCTCTGCCATGTACGCAGAGTTCCAAACGTGTTTACAGTTTGTCCAAGAATCCCATTTCATAGGTCTTTCGTGCAGAAGCTTACTGCCATTTTCAGAACGTTAAGCCACAATAATAGAGGAAGCAAGACGGAGAGCCTGTAAAAGTTTAATGACACTGTCCCGACTGCACTGTCGCTTTGAGTAGAAGAGGCTTAAAAATAATTTAAAAAGTGGTGAATAAATAAAAAAACAGGGGTTTTGACTCTTTGATATGGTGAAAAGGGAACGCTACAGAACATAACAAACAGGACAAGACCTCAGCTTCAGTTTCCAAACCCTCCACTGTGTCCAATGGGCTTATTTACTTACGGTCTTACTGGATTTTCAGCCTTTCAGCCTCTTTCCTCTGCCAGTATTGTATTTGCAAACTCTCCGCGTCAAAAATGATTGCTCAGTTCTCAATCTTTGTGCTGCGGCACAAGGGCTCCGATTCTGACAGGGGGCCGGCTATCACGTCGCACAGGCATCCTCGCGCCAGATAACACTTAAAGACTGCCGCGGCTAATCTTTATTACTATATATATATATATATATATATATATATATACACACACACGAGTGTGTGAAGTGTGGAGTGTGTCCGACGAAGAAGACCGAGCGTAGGATTAGGAATACCAGGACTATATTGCACTTTGAAGCTTTGTTTTACAGAGTTTTATAAATGCTTTTTGACAAATAGTTAGCCATGTTAGCAAGCTTTCGCACAAACATTGGATGCTAAAGGAACTGCACATTCATCAAACAGAAGTGCATCATCCACTGTTTTAGCCAGATGTAATGTTTCCTTTAGAATTCATAATAATAACCACGCAATGTTATGCTAACTTGTAATTACATGTGTGACTGTTTGGGACTTCTACACCTCTTGTATTGATACAAATACTTTAGAAGCTCATCAAGCCGGACCCTCCAGCAAGTGGACAATGAATACTGTGAAATCCACTATGAAGCAGGATTCTGCCACTCATGTTTGCAGGGTTTAACTTTTAATATAAAATACCACACCATCCATTTAAATGCGGCTGGGAAGCAAGGGAAACAACTTCCTCCTCTAAATGAAGTTTCACTCCGGCCACGACTGATCTGTCTCACAGAAAATGCATTTTCTTTTTTTTTCTTTTTTGGCTATTAATCCTCAGCACACCCCAAAACGCCCTTCACTGAATGGGAACCACTGGTGTCACTTAGATCAACTTCATTTCTTGTACTGTATACTACAACATCATCAAGCGCTTCATTTTGACTTGACAAAGTGGTTCCCATGACAAAGGCATCTGGTTGTGCTGTTTGAACTAAGCACCGGCTTCAACAATAAGCATTGATACCACAAGTAGCGCACACAAAAGCGGCGTCAATAATCTGTATTCTGTCATCGCTGGATTTCAGTCGGCCATATTGGGACGGAAATCCAGTCGAACGTGTTAAATATCAATGGTGCCAGGACATTAAAAATAAAATTATTGTTGTGTGCTCCATCATTTTTTTTTTTTTGCTTTTGATGGAACTTTTAGTCGACCTATAAACCCTTGAGCAGTTACCCTGGAATCTACTGTAGATACATTTGTGGGTCATGAAAAAGACGACACCACGGCTGCCTTTATTCCATGGTCCACATGAGATCAAAGCGAGAGGACTTACATAAATTAAGATTTGACTTGTAAATATAACTCTGACTCCTTAATTTACTTATTTCCTTTTTCATTTTTAAATGAATCTTTTAATGAGTACTGTTCATTCCAACAGTATTTTTTGGTCCCTGAAAATAAATAAAAAGTGCACAGTCCTATTTTTTAAAATTCATTTTGAGAATCATTTTCTTATGAAATCGAACATGAAGAACATATTTTAAGAATATGGTGTCGTGTTGCAACTAGCTAGCCTGGAAGCATGTCTTCCCTCTGACAGCTTCTGAACTGTTTTACATCATTTTTTCTCAGCAAGCAATACTCGACACTTGGCCAGTTCAGCTGCCGTATTGGCAGAACTCAGCGGTAAAATAAAAATAACTTCAACATCAAGGCACCATTGATGACTCTTGAGAAATGAATGTGACACTGAATCCCCCACAAAAAAAAGACTTACCTCGAAGGATCCACATATCAAGTTAATTATTGTGACACGTTGAGGGGGAAATGGCTTTCTGACTTTTAGAAGTGGTGGGAGTCTGGAGAACTTCTCCATATTTTTATATTTTACCAGATGAATTTTTGAGGAGGATAAATTGAATGGTATGTGTAATTGTTTTTTTCCTTTCTCGAGGTGTTCATTGACCCTCAGATCAATGTTCCAGTTAAATGAGTAACATGATTCATGGTGTCATGCCTGCTGTGCTTGTGTAGTATGTTGCTGGCTGTGCTGCTGTTGCATTCCTGCAAGAACCCAACAGTGAGGTGATATCCAAACACACATTCTTTGGATAAACTCAAGTGAAAAAAAAAAATATATATATAATACGCAACTAAAAAAACTTTTTCAAACCTTGAACATAAAAAAAAGAAACTCCTAAAGTGAGCAAGGTAATATCAGGCCATTCCAAGGACAGCTTTCATTGTTCCATTGCACAAGGGAACAAGTGGCGCAGAGAGGTACAGTGTCGGAAATAAAGTGATGTGAGACGATGACAGGAGTGGGTGCTATCCGAATCCGGTTCCCGTTTGATTAAAATTCCAAAACAATTTCAACACAGAAGTGAAGAAATCACGACAGACATATCAATGGGTGAGGCTCACACAAAGGACGACGGAGAAATGCGGCTTCGACAACACAAAACAGTTTCATGCCTGGACGGAACAATGCAGTGGAGGGTTTTTAAAACCACCCCCAAGCGTTTGAGGGTGCGTCGCATGCATCTCCTCAGTGACTCTTGACTGCTTGGATATAAAAAAAAAAAGAACGGTGACGTGATGGATCCATTGTTGCTGTTGTAGTGGGCACAGTCACCGGTTAACAAAGAAAAGTGGGTTAAGGTGCGTCAACTCCAGAACCAAGGCTCTCCTCTGCACTTCACTCAAATCCACTATTACTATCCTTGATCTATTTACAACATCAGGGTTCCATCATTGATATGAAATATGTTAAACCTCGGAACAGTTCTGATTATCCCTCATGTCTCTGCAGCCCGACAGCATACCAGATAAGCCGCATGTCTTTTCGTCTGCTCTGAGCGACTAGCGTTATTCCGGTTATTTTTAGAGGGCTGGTTTCAATAATTCACATGTGATCTCACCATGTGCGAAACACAATCATCAGCGTGTTGCTGATAAGTCGCAACACATTTCTGCTCCCAGTTATTCCCAGACGACGACTGATCTACCCCCCAAACATTTGACAGGCTCAGTTCAGAGGAGAGCCTTGGCGGATTGGAGGGGAAAAGACATCTTTGAGTCTCTTTCCAAAAGTGCAAGTGCTGAAGGCAAAGCAAAGGTGAATTATAAATATTTGCAATCGACATATGAATTCTTTCCCAGTGTGAGTCAGTCTGGTCATTTCAGATACCTGGAACTTTTAGTGGAAATCAAATTACAACCACAAGGTTTAGGCTAACATGACTTTAAGGTGTCAATAGTAATTTTGATCATTTTTAAACTGTGTACACGTTTCTGAAAAACAATGCAAATCAGTCCACAGCAATAACCATTTCATAAGTGGAAGTTCGTCATCATTGTTTATACATCCTGTATACAAAGGAATCAAGGCAAGTATTAAACGGATATGACGAAAGGTAAAGAAAATATTCTACGTACTGGCTTGCAGGGTCTTCTGTGATATGTCATTGGTGAAAGCACCAATGCCTTTGTTGGAGATGGCAGCCAGGGAAAAGTGGTACTCGGTATTTGGGCGAAGACCTTCCACAACGTACGATGAAGTGGGGCTGAAAGATTTCTTGATCTGCCATAGGAAAAAGTTCTTTAAAAGCTTGAAATAAAATGTTTGTAAAGTGCATATATGTGCTCTGTGGAAATCACATTATGTAAATTATATGTGAGAGTGGAATTCTCACCCGAGTTCCCAAGCTTCCTTCTGAATATCGCAGTTCATAACTGATTATTCCCTCTTTCTCGAAGGCTGGTTCCCATGTGAGTTGAATGCTGGTATCACCGATGTTGCCAATTTGAAATTTGGAGGGCTGCCCAGGAACTGTGACACACAACAAATGGTGAGTAGTGGGACATTTTTAGGCGTCCAAGTCATGTGCTGAGTGGCACACCAGTTCACATTATACACTACGCTTATCCAGCCATGGATTTGTTTTTCCCTGGTTCTGGTATTTTCCATCGAACCAGCCGGGGCTCTTACAATTTTTAAGCCGAACTTAAGAGGGAGAGCTCTATAAAGTGTTCCTCAGGAAATTAAACAGCACACCGGCAGAATGCCAAGTCACACCAATACTTTAAGTGTTGGTTGCTTCTGGTGGGTGCAGACATGACCGTCCAACTTGACACACACCGATGATGTCATAGTTCACAAGCTGAAGCCAACTGTTGTGGGTTCCAGTTGTAAACTTACAATCCAGGTTCGGAGCCGGATCGTTTTCACGTCTGTTGGTGTGAAATTGCTTCCGGAATCGGCTCCGTGCTGGTCTGAAGGGCCTAACAAATGCTCATTTAAAGGGGCCCAGTTATTGTTTCCCATATATGACGAGTGATCTTCACCATATACCTTAACATATACGAGAAAGTGAAAGAATGACGATTGTCCATTTCCTGGAAATTTATGCGCACGGTGCATTGTCCATTTTAGCATTGCTTGTCACAATTTATTGCAAAATGAGGGCTTTATAAACTTCAACATTAAAACACCATAACATAACTATTTTACACTCTATTTTGATGCGGGGCTACTCTATTTATAAAAGAGATACGTCTACTGAAGTCAATAAAAATTGCACAATAGGCCCCCTTTATTAATAAAACATCAGCAATGTAAAAAAGTGACTCACCTCCTTGCAGCACCTTCACATGGATTGGCTCTGAGAAGGGTCCATCACCTACAGAGGTGAACGCTAGTACTTTAATGGTGTAGGTCTCATGTGGCACCAAACTCTGGATGGTTGTAATGATGCTGTCCTGCACATTATGAATCAGCCAGAGACTGGTGGGCTGGGAGTCGTCCATCGTGTAGTACACCCTGTAGCCTTTTATTTGTCCGTTGGGTTCTTCGGGTTCTTCCCAGCGCACCATCATGGTGTTCTGGGAGATGATTTGTGCTTGAATATTTCGAGGGGGACTGGCAGGCGCCTGTTCACCGGTTCTGGTTTCTACTGGTTCACTGGGTGGACCCTGACCTATGGTGTTGACCGCCGAAACTCTGATGACGTACTCGGTGTTGGGATAGAGGCCTCCGATGCTGTAACGAGTCGTGGTGATGTCATCTACTGTCTCGTACTTGCTTTCCGGGGACTTGGCTCGATACTGGATTATATAGTAGGTGACGGGATCCGGGTTTCCTGAGTCCCACGTGATAGTGACGCTGGTGGCAGTGGTCTCAGTGACAACAGGTGTACCAGGAGGCTTTGGAAGAGCTGCGGAGAGATGAAAGGCACAGACTTCAGGGTGCTTTTTCCACACATTTGTTTTGGATGGAGACATTTATCTCTTACATTTGACGGTGATCTGTGCCACGGCTTCAATGATTCCGAGGCTGCTCATGGCTACGCAAGTGTAGTTGGCTGACTCACGGACGCTGCTCAGTTCGAGAACATTTCTACCCACTGGCATCTCATCCTCTGGAGTCAAATCCTCGGAATTCAGCATCCACTTGACGTACGGCATGGGGGAGCCCACTGCCACACATGTTATGTTCACACTGCCACCAGGCATTATTTCCTGACTGCTTGGCGGGATGGAGAAGCGAGGAGGCACCCGCCGGACTGGTGGAAGGCATGAGGAGGGGGAGAGGTTGACAAAGGAGTCACAAAAAAGAGAGAAAGAGAGGTAACAAGAGAGGACGATGAAAATACGGCCAACTTTCAACCAAAACAGTAAAACACAAAAAGTTCAACAGGTGAACTCAAACACAAAATAATCTCAAAACAAAGAATATTCAAATAAGGAGAAGGAACTAAACTAACATAACGGCTTCGACAACAATATTGATTAACAATAAAGCAACGATTCATAGCAACAAGGTTCCATTGACCAATATTTGACCCATCACAGCACAATTAAAGACACAAAAATCTATTACGAGTTTCTCATCTTTGAATCTGAACTGGTGATTTTTATGATGCAATAACTACAGCACGCCCTACTTATAGATTATAGACGTATCAAGAAAAGGCCTGTGTGACAGTGTTATCCCACGAGGCCGGCATGGCAACCAGCTACTTCCTGTCCCCTCAAGCACTCGTGCAGGACTGGGAGCTGGCATTTGCCAACTACAACCACAGCACAGGAAGTGAAAGGTTAGCATCCTACTCAGAATCTTACTGTTATCGAGCCAGTATTTCTACGTGTCGCCTTCATCTGTTTCACTTAAAGATGAGAAACTTTAATCAGATTTTTGTGGTTTAGGGTAGATCCACTGGACAAAGCCTTTTTAAGATCTGACACGGTTCCATTGATAGATGCAGCTATCAGTTTCACAGACAGCATGCATAAGTAGACTGAGGTAAATTAAGTAAAAATGATAACAAAATCAGAGATAAAAATCGAGATAAAATGCATAGAGGAATAAGAACTGAAGGGTTGCTAGCATGCCCAGACAGAAGACGATTGAAGAGGAGAGAAGAAATACAAGAGTGAGGGGAGAGAATTTGAGGACAGGGAACAGAGGAGCAAAGAGTGACAGCGAAGGAAAAGGAGGGGTTTGTAGGAGGGTAAACTTGGGGTAACCCGCTACAATGCTGTAGAGTTCTATCATTTGTCAGCTAATGTGACAAAATGTGATGGTTGCACATTGTCACATCGCAGTCCCATTTAACACAGAAGAGGTGTGTGTCTTAGAATACATTTAGAGCCGCTCAGGAGTCTACAATCACAGAGTGTCATGAAACGGAACTGGATCCACAATCCAGCAGACGACAACAACGCCATATAGTGGGATAGGAGGGAAAGGCGGATGGAGAAGGACATAACCAGAGAAGACAAAGAGAACCTCAAAACCCATGGAGTTTAAAATTGAGCTGACAGATGTGGAGACATGAGGTACAGTGTATTTTTCTCGCGGGTACATGTTGTTGAATTAGAAGAAACTGTGTGTTTTGTGTTGTATGCTTAGCGGGGGGAAGTGTAGAATGGCACTTCATGATAAGCATCCCAGCAACCACCTGACAGTTGGCGACACACTAAGTAGCGAGGAGAAACTTTCTCAGGCAGCCAGTGCGCCCAATTGGCTTGTGCACAAGTTATGGAGGCATATCTGTTTTGTCTCATGTTCTATCTACTGTCGTATGAAAAAATAAAACTTTCCATGTGTATTCATTAAACTGGCTTCAATGTCAAAATGTTTGTTGGGATGCAAAAAGGTCAAAGATAGAGAAGGGAAGTTGTGAAGGAGTAGAAGTTTTAAAAAAATGATGAACTGGATGAAAGAGCTGACTTAGAGACAGAGTGACCAGACAGAAAAGACAAGAGACACACAGACTCAAGCAGCAAGACAGCAGGTCACAACGCCAACAGTCATGGATAGTCAACACACATACTGTACTTCACAGTATGCAAATGAGGTGTGAATGAGACTTGTCTTGGGACTGAGGCGGAGGGGGTATAGAATTAGAAACCATAAAAATAAAAATAAAAAAAAACAAGACCATGGTTGAAACAGAGTTTTGAGGTCTCACACACTGGGGCTCAAAAGCAAGAATAAACACCGTCAACACCGAGAATATATTTGCAAATGTAATATGGGAACCTCTGATGTTCAAAACTGTTGTTGTGTGTGTGTTGGAGTGTGGCCAGGGAGGACACATGAAGGTGAATTATAAGGGTCAAGGAGGGAGATTTCAAGGGGACTTAGCATTCCAAACCCAGCCTTGTGGAAAATCTAAAGGAATGAACTCGTCCTACATCAGTAGTCGACCAGGTATACAAGTCGAATTTCTGATACTAAAGAAGACAATTACGACTAGAGATCATGGCTTAAAGGGAGAATGAAGCTGGCACTGGATAAATCAAAAAATCAAAAGACAGGGCAGCCCATTCACTACACAGACATGCATGGTTGAGCTATGGCATGAGTGACAGATACAGGTGCGCCCCCATACACTCGGGCCGACACCAGAGAACCCATGACAATCTGGAAGTGTCACCCGAGCCCATCCAAGCATGCCATTCATTACCAAATATAGCAGAGTACCAGACACACACGGACAAATAACTGAGAGATAACAACTCAAATTGAACAAATCCACAAAAAAATAGCTAACTCTGCACAGCATAGACAGAATGCAGCTGTGATCCACGGAGAGATATGTGTCAGTGCTATTAGATGTTTTTCAGATGCGGAGAATTGTCAACCAATTGAAGGTAATTCTTGTTAAGAGGCAAAACAAATGATGAAGTTCCAGGAAAACATCCAATTAGCGTGTGTCTGGATGGAGCTTCTCTCCCTGGGGCTCTGTTCAGCCAATGGACCGGGAGCTACAGTGGCTGAGTGAATGAGGCTTCCCCACTGGAAGCTGCTCACATTTGACTATCTATAGCCAAGACATTCGAGGGCTGGACACCGGCGGCGGCCCTAACAGGCTCTTTAGTAATGATTTCTGACTTTTAAAAAAAAAACACGTTTGTTAACCTCGGGCTACATCCACACCGCACTTTCATTTCCAAACCACACACGCGCCCCAGTGCCATTAATAACACTGTCTTTCAGCAGAGTTCCGATGAATGTGTTTCGCTATTTTCTCAAACTATTGTTGCACCACACCAATGCAAGTGCTTACATTCTTTCAAATAAAAATGGTTGATCAAATATATCCTCTTATTCATATCAGAAATCGGAGGGTCGAGGAGCAGATGGTCGACCTTCCGAACAGATCTGAAGTTCTGAACCCTCCACAGCTCTTTAGCAGGACAAACTCGTCCAACAAGCTTCCTAAGGAGCTGCCTCGGTACTGAATGTGGTAGAAATGAAAAACACTGAGCCACTCTTTCATATTCTCAGTGCATGAAGGGCATTGGGTGATTTGCATGGTCTCATATCCTGCGGTCTTTGAAAAAGACCTGTGGACTCATTCAGGCTCCTCATTCACCGAGACCAGGAGCCCAACCGGCCCGTGTGCTTCCCTTTGTTCCACTAAAACGTATGGTCTTGTTTCAAGCCCCAATGTGGAGAGAGAGATGGAAAAGAACTTACAGTGAACGAGGTGGAAAGCAGTCGAGAGAGAACGCCAGAGTACTGTGCTAATAGTCGTGATAGTGTGGTTTGGTGGACTTTGTGTCAGAAAAAATAAAAATAAAAAAACAGAGGTCAGAAGGTGGACATTATTGGCTATTTCTGTAGGGCAGGTACTGCTGCCCCAAAATGAAGGGGGACGCCAGCATAATGTGCAGCCTTTAGTGTCACCTTGAAGCTGAGATTACACCCTCTTGCTGCCTGAGGACTCAGGTGATCCTTTAGTCACACTAGCAGGGCGGGGCCGACAACATTAACATGTAAGCTGCGGGGGTTGGTCTCCATTAACATATCTTGACTGTGCCAATGCTAAACAGTCACTATGGGAAGCTCATCAAAATGGAAATGATTACCCAGAGAGAGCTGACAGGAATCATGGGAGGGGTACGTGGTAATCACCAGCGCAGTACTGGGGATCATTTCAGTCTGCATCACCGTCCTCAATTGTCGATGGGGGGAAGATGAGCCGTCGCCCCCTCAGGTGAACCATACATATATTTCTTCGCTTGACTAAAACCATTTTGTTTTGAGTCATTAAAAACAGGCGATTCAGTGACGGGAGGCTGTCGGTGTCAGGAATGCTCAGAGACAAACATCTAATAGAGATGACAGGGTTTTTGTTGTTTTTTTTGCTCTGGCCGATGAGAGTGTAAGGTGTAATCTAGCTTTCTTTCCCAACGCAACACACAAACGCATAGCTGGACATGCAAGCTCATCAGCAACAGGCAGATCGCATCAAGAAGAGACATGCACATGCATCAGGAACAGCACAGTCTTACTGCATCAGTGTTTTGTCTTCAGAACATGAGGTTACTTTAGAGAGAGAGATAGATAGACTGCCTTTATAGGTGGGATTGTGCCAAGCTCGGAAGGGTGAAGACGGTAAGAAACATCCAGAAAGTTCATTGCATAAAACTTGGTGTCAGAAAAGTATTAGTGAGCAAGAAGGCGCACTATAGTTCATCTCTGAGAATCTCTTCCAGTTTCATTGTCGATTTGGCACTGTAGGAACCTTCATATTTCCAGGAGCAACTTGCAGGAAACCATTTTGAGACTCCCTACTCAGTCAGCTACAGACTCTTGAGGCAACGTTGCAGTCTGCAAGTGCCCGCAAATACTGCACGAGCTAAGTTAAGTCACATTTGGATCATTGTCCAGAGCCAAATGAACACACCTGAAATATCTCATTGGTAGTGAATAAATCCTAAAATATTGAGGGTCTTGGCTACAGGTAATTATTGGGACTTCAATGTATAAAAAAATATGAAACTATTAAAACTATGATCACGGACGAAAGTCTTCCAGAATCTCTCGAGGCAGTCCCAGAGCTGGTGCTGGCTTTCACACATCATGGAGGAAGGTTCCATACGAAAGACCTTGCTGAGGAATTTTACATTTGAAAACGCCAGGTCCATGCCTATGTTTGGCCGGCGGGTACGGATAATTTTGAAAACCATGAGGTCATGGGCCCGTCTGCCTTGTCGCTACCTCACAAGTCAACAAGACAGTAGTACACAATCAGCAACAACTGTCCAGGTTATTGTTAATATTAACAGGAAATCTTACGCTTCTCAGTCATTGTCATGAGCAGCAGACTATCATTGTGATAGAGACATGCTGCGGACATGTGAGCAGCACACACTCTACAGAGAAGCCAGACACAAATACAAGTGTAATATTTCCAACGGTTTGTTTTCTCAAACCATAATTTCATCAGGTCCTAAAACTCAGAAGGTTCCTACAGCCCGACAAAATCAAACTGGAAAATCAGAATCAGTGTCACAGAATTATTACAATGTAAAGACGACCGACCTACACTTTTGACTTACTTTTCATAACCTCAGCCTGTAACTGTAAGGGATTTATAAGGTTCATTATATAGTTCATTATTACAAACTTTTTCTTAAGTATCTAATATTCTTCATGTAATGTTCACTTCTTAAAATAGAAAAAAAAAAAGGATCAAGGATAGCGCGACGCCAGTCTCCAAGGGAGAAAACACGCTGCATATTACATGCTAACCTCGCAAAGCATGAAAATTAAATATTGATGGTGTTTCTAAATCAAACTAATATTTACTTTGCGCGCGTGCATTTGTGTGTAAATGCAAGGAACGGGGGCATACGCATGGAGAAGGCGCCTGTTGAATAAAATATGATCATTTGATAGAGTGCCATAGCTGGAAGGAAATAAAAACGGCAGTCCTTCTACAAAACTAATTACATCAAGCTGTCACCATCTTCCACTCGGAGTATCTCTGAGCAACAGCTAAGCATCTGCAAACGTGATGTAGTGGCGGTGATATCATTATTGATCCGTGGCACAGTAAATGATAACCTTTAAGGGCAGGCTGGAATCATCAAGGATCCAATCAGATCTCATTTTGGCAGAAATGGATCTCCATAAACAAGATGACAGGAACACTGGCTGTATACACACTTGTTATTCATTTGGCATTTGCATGTGCACTCCAAGTCCCAAGAAGCAGGGCAGCGTTTTTTTTAATAAAAAATAAATCAACACAAATTCAACACAAAGAGACAGACATAGAAACAGAAATAAATGAGGTCAGAAATGGAAAGGAACAAAGGAAAACACACAAACACAAGACTGAAATCACAACACAAAAATACAAACTCAACAAAGGAAAAGGCTATACGGTTATACCAGAGGGGAAAAAGTGACTTCATAAAACAAGGAATGCAGAAAGAAAAAAAGATCAACACGGCCAAGAGAGTCAGCATGCAAGCGCAGACGCATTCTCCCAACATGCAGCAAGTCCTGTTAATTCAACATGCTGGGTTTCCAAGACAACTCATGCAAGTTTTTTTTCTTTTTTCTTTTGGTGCAGAAGCAATACCAAAGGATGCAGAAACGAGGAAAAAGGCCCCACAATGCAAACAGAAAAGTAAATAAACAACACCCGAGCTAATCGGGTTCGATTTCATCATTTCTTTCTTGGTAAACAGAAGAAAAAAAAAGAAACAAAAAATTGCCGTATACTCATTTAGCACTTTGGTTTCACTGATTTCTTCAAATGAGTGTTCAATTGAGCTCTTGCCATATCAATTTTCTTTTCAACAAGTTGATTTTTTTTTTTCAAATGTGGGTTAAAAAAAGTAAAAAAGAAAAAACACACCAACCTTCTCGAAGCTCTGAGGGATGTAAAGGGGTTGATGCAGAACACAATGACATGAGGAGAAGAGAAAAATAGGGGAAACACAGAGAGAGTAAAAAAAGCCACCTCAAGGTGTTTAGCTGCAGCTACATTGCCCTTCCTTTTGTCCCCCACCCCTTCTGTCCCTACCATACGTGACCCATCTTGTAAGTGCACTTGTAAGCCCCCCGCCACCCACCACCGCCCCTTTTAAATAAATCAAAATGTTCAGTAAATCACGCCAAAACAATCAGATTCACCCCAGTGGCAGCCACACCGTCATCTGGTAAGGCAAAAAAAAGAAAAAAGAAAAAGAAAAGTGAGGCGCCACTGGAGTCAAATCGAGCGTACCATACTTTCAAATTTCACACGCTCCTTAAAGCCACGAGGAGTGTCCTGTGGTAGCTGTATGCCTTTTGTTTCTAGAAGGAACCCAAATAAAGGGAAACAATAAATAAAAACTAATGAACGATCAAACTGAAAAAAGACAGTTTTGGGCAGAAATTAGAAGCTGTGGTCGACACACAACAACAAAAAAAAAAAGCCAATTAAAATCCATTTCGATTTTCATTTTGGCGAATGGCCTCATACAAAAAGCAGTTTTTCGTGGTTCCTACCCAGCACCACAGCTGCTAATCTCCAGTGCAGTTTGCTTTGTGAACATGTCAACATCAAGTATCAGAATTGATTGACAGAAGTCAACTGAAAACACAGACAAGTAGACACCATCATGGCACAGCGAGTGTGTCACATAGGAGTGATAGCGCCTCAATACTTATGACCCCTTGTTCGGTTTAAAGCATGCTGATGGAGCCGTGTTTTGCAGTGATGTTACATAAACATACTCTAGATTAAGCATCCAATCACAGCCATCCTGTTATTGTTCCTTTATCATAGCTAGATACATAGGTACAAAGCTAGTAGTAGTGTTTTAAATTAAGCTACATCCTCCAACAGACCTTGCGCTTATGTTCAGACATGACTGACAGACTTCAAGCTATTCTCTCTTTTTAGGACTATATTTTCAACTTGCCACTGGTAACTACTACTACTAAAATGAATATAGATCAATTTTTATTCTTCTCCGGTACTTTATACTTCAATAGTTACAAAGAAATAGCAGCTTCCTGACCCACTTCACAATGTCACAGTTTTGAATTATTTACTGGGAACAAAGTTATTTGGTACACGGCAGTGCGAACAAACTAGAGTAGATACCGGGGCATCATTATTTAATATGCAAAATATAAATAAATCATGAAGTAAATGCATCTGCTTCTATTTCTTCAATCCCTCTGAACAAGTACTCTTTGCCATTTAGCGTTTAGCTTTCCAATGATTCTGACCTCCTCATTATGTAAACAGTAAAGTATTCTAAAATATTCTGTTGTAAAACATGCCCAGAAACGCCAAGAACACGGTTTATAATACAGGTCACAAGAGAATCACGGCATGGTCCCCTTTAAAAGGCCCTTCCCATTCTACGAACATAGGGACTCAGGGGTTTAAAGATTTTGATTGGCGGTTGTCAATATCAACCGACTCAAGCAAAATCGCCATCACTTACCGTTGCGCTCCTGTACCTGAAAGAAAGACCGGATCAAGACTTGGGCTATTTAAACACTTCCTGGACTCAAAAGGAGTCGGGAAGCATTCGCTCGGGCACACAGTGAGTGAAACTGTGCGTCTTAAACCGAAAAGACATACGGCTTGTTGTGCTACACATTTCCTTCCAAGTGAGTACCGGAGGGCATTGAAGGACAGAAAATGGAGCACAAAGTCATAACAGAGAAAAGCATTAGTTGGTCAATTATAATTTTACATATAGACGTTTCACTGCATATAAAATTACATTTATGGGCAGGCATCGCTATCAAAGCTCCAAGATTTATAACACTTGCATAATACTTTTGGCGAAAACACAGTTTGTTAACGTACATGTGAGCTGAGTGAAATCAGTTATCTTCCATTAAGCTCGACAGTTACACCATTTGGAGCTGCAATGTTTCGTTTATGCAGATGGGGTTTATTTATTCTGGCCCGGACATTAGACCCAGTTGGTTTCCTACCTCGCACATAAAGGTTAGCAGGGGCAGAGTAGCGCACGCCTTCCAAGTTAGACGCTACGCACTCGTACTTCCCCTGGTCTGTCTCCTCGCTGTTCTCGATTTGCAAGGCACCTGGGAAACGACAGCATCGGACAAGGACAATAAAAGATGGGAGGGGACAGACAGTGGAGGAGAGATGAGACAGGAAGGGAGAAGAGGCAGATTAGTGGACAGGTCAGCTATTGCAAAGTTCAAGCCAAAAATTCTCAGGGCCGTTTCTATACAACCTAAAACCACAAGATGAACGTAAGCTTTCATGGTTCATTCAACTTTGACTGAAGACTCAAGGCAGCGGAGGTACTTGAAACGGACGCGCTTGCTTCCTGACTCTATCGCTCGGACTAGGAACTCATTCCCAAATTGGAGTAGGATTCTACTCTTCTCTGCCTGAGAAGCTTCAGAAGCTAATCCCCATTTCGGTTAGGCAGCAGACGTGTCCGCTTGTGGAATGTGCCCGGGCTGCTACCGGCTGATGACGTCACAACTGGCATTTGACATTTTGAAACTTTTCAATGAGTAACTGAATCTTCAAATGAAAGATTCGATGACACTATCTACCACACGCGGAACATCTCTATTAGCAAAAGGCAATATCTTCAAGCAGGCACCTGTTCTACTTCCATGCTGACAATCAATTATTGCTTTTATTTGACATCAGACAAAACTCAGAATAGACTTCAGTTACACACCGTGGAAGATACATTTATTCATCTGTAGCGAAAGAAGTGCATCATTGAACAAGCTTTTCACCTTCATGGAATCTGTCCGTCTACTTCCTAGTCTGACGACTGGTTGCAGGTTGGATCATCTCTATCTCCCCTATGTTTAAATATCATTGAAAAGTTATATGAATTGAAGGGGTATTCAATATCTCAACGTCTTTTGCACATGGACACTGATGAGCACTACAAGGGGGATCGGGATGGAGCCAGCCATTGGCGTCTTCGCCAGACTAGGGAGTAGCTCGGACAGATTCCATGAGGGTGGAAAGCTTGTTTATTGATGCACATTCCTCTCTGTAATTGAATAAATGTCTCTTCTGTGGTGTCTACAAAGAAGTTGAATCTGACATTTGTGCGATAGCAAATGAGACCTGTAATAAACCCGTACATGTCAGCCAATCACAATGGGCCTGCCATCAGACCAGGAAGTAGAAAAGACACATTTGGCAGATTTGGAATCTACGCCAGCGGTTTCAAACTGAAAAGCAAAAATGAGCCACTCAAGCAACCAAGCCGGGAGAAGTTTGTCCATCTAGGTTGGGCCTAAAGAGTTGTCATGACTGCAGAGTGTATTTGGAATGTTTAAAGACTTTTTTGCCTTTGAGCTTGAGATACAAGAAATGAAAATGTTGTGAAAATCATAATTATAGGTCGATGTGTGTCCCAGTGTGAACTGGAAACATTCAGTAAAATGGCTGAGGTTGTTGGGGTTAATTCATTTGCGTAGGCTCTCAGCCATCCAGGCCGTCATACGCTGAGTGGTTCAAACAAGGTGCATGGGCTGAGACCTTGTCGAGGTTTGACCTTGGAGACTGAAGCCTTTTCCAATTCCAACACACAAATGAAATGGCATCCGGTTCATCAAAGACCAGCACGTAATTTACGGTTGTGGTATTTTCCTCAATCTTGGGGATGTGGCTCTTTCAGGACATTCTGTACCACGATGGGCATAAAAACATGAAATGTACCTCTCACATTTAATCACGGTACAGAATACATGTCTTATCTTTAGCCATGACAGGAAAAGCTCAACTGCTGAAGGCACGTATGGCTTGCTGCTCCCCAGCCCTCCAGAAATTTCCTGAAGAACAGCTTATATAAATTCTCCAGCCCATGCCAAGTTTAAGCTGTTCCACTTGTTGACGGTCTTATTTTTAGGCTTTTATGTTTCCACAATCCTCTTGTTGCTCCTGTGCATGAAATGCCTGTATCGTTTTCTCCGATTTTTATCTCTGGTGTGATAAACTCCACCTCAGCGCCGACTCCAGGAAACAGGCGCTCGGCGATGCAGGGCGGGGAGACAAGCAGCCTCAGATCATTCCTTGTTAGACGGCGGTTGATGGCGCTTCCTGATTGCATCATTACGGCTTTTGGCTGCTTCGGCCGACAGATTGCATTCTGATTCCTTCTCCACTAAAAGCCTAGCACTGCGGCTTGTTAGCGTTTGAAGCACCGATATGTCGCCCACTGCCCACAATGGCACCCATGTCTTCCATCACCGCTCCAGTTAGAAAAAACATTGTTTTGTCCAACGATACTTCACCAAATGAGATGACTCATCCTTTCCCCCCTTCAAGTCCATAGTTAGGTGATTTTGTTTTGAAGTGCAGAATTTTTGGGGCTCCATTTTGCGACACAACCATTTCATCTTCCCACTGCACTGTGAAAGTGAGTGACAAACCTCGATGGTGCTTCTTTTATTATGTTAGAAAAAATGGGTTCAAACTTTCAAAGCTGTTGGTGAGTGAGAACCTACACTCACCGACGCCAACTAGGGATGGGTGATACGAACAAAAAAGTCATCTGGATTAATGTTGTCATGTCAGCATTGTCATTTATCACCATAAATAGCTTTTCATTCCATTCCAGGTGTTGGGCACTACAGTCTCTGTGGAAACTGTGTTATGATGAAACTTATGAGTGGAGTTTGTCTCCAGAATCATTATTTGTTTATGTTTAAATATCATTGTTAACTAAGTGTGGAGATGAGAAATTCAATGTTTCACGTCTCTGGTAGAAGCCACTGGTGTCTGACAGACTGCTCCGGCCAGCTTTATTTAGGGGTTAAATTGAGCCGTCTGTCTGCTGTATCTCATGTCGCTGAACAGTTGACTTTAACTACGGACCAGTGTGGACACACCTCCTAGATGCTATTGAAGAAATATTAGAAATCATGTCAATAAATGATCATTTAGTCATATTCTATTCTCTAAATCATGATACAAACTGTCAGTCCTTTGTCTTGTGTGATGAAAAACCTTTTCACAATTGTCTCTCCTAAAGTGGTTGTTTTTCATGGCCTTCTTGAAGATTTCACTAATACTTTGACCGCTTTAGAATTTGTTGATGGTCCCTAACTGATGGCAGGTTGTAGCATTAGAGCTGCCTGTGAGAGTGTGTCCGCAATCGGTGAACCCTAATCGGGGGACGCAAACGAGGACGCCGCCGCTAATACCAGAGCAAACGTCCGTCCAATAACCAACTACAGGGGTTGGACAAAATAATGGAAACACCTTAAAGCTTTTTTAGCTTTAAGGTGTTGCCATTATTTTGTAAAACCCCTGTCTTTTCACCACAGTGTTTCGCCAAGGCCCTTTCACCGAGAAGGCGTTCCAAAGCCAAACATGAACCTTCAAAATGCAGGTGGTGGAGTCTCGGTTGTGTATTTACTCAGGGACCAGATTTGGATCTGCTTTTAAGTGCACTTGGAAGAGAAAATAGCAGCACGGCGACAGGTGCGTTGGATTAGGCTCAGAAGCCTGGTGCCTCACCACCAGCGAGACCATCAAGTTCGACTCCAGTTGGATGGTTTTAAAAAGCCTTGCCAGGGGCTTGTCAAGCTCAGCTCCTGCTTTGAATTATACAATATAACCCTTGCTAGCAGTTCCTGCCGTTTATACTCTAACATACTTGAAGTGCAAACTGTAAGACGGATGGATAAGAAGGATAAGCAACACTTTTGAACACCGGGCACACAAAAAAGGCGGTAATCTAACATTTGACAATAAGAACAATCCGAGAAACTCTGCTTCGACTTCTACAAACGTGTTGGTAGATACAGGCTGGTGAAGAGAACGCATGATCTAACGACTTGATGAGGAGAAATAAGGGCGAGATCAACACGGGGGATTAATTTTGGAAAGTGCCTCAAGTTGTGGTCAGCCCACCGCCGCCTCTGACTGTGAGGCAGCTCTGTCATGTGCCCCTCCCCACTGACCGCCAGCCCCACTTGTGTAATTCAATTAGCCTGCTCCAGTGAGCGTTGATTGATTTTATTTGGCAAACAACAAAAGCTGGCCAAGTCCCCCTTTTCCTTTCCTTGTGATGCTGAGGTCTTTGGAGTAAAGAGTAATGAACTTATTTCCACAAAATATTTGCACCCACAACTGGGGTGAAATCAATTAATATACAGCCCTTTGAGCAGCCTCTCTACTTTATTTTTCCCTGGGGGGGAAAAGTGCGGGACAAGCCCATTCAACCACACAACACGGCCCAACATTCCCTCTCCTCTGAGACAGGCACTTGGGTTCGGGATGCTGCCACCTGAAGGTCATTTGATTGTGATCGCGGCAGCATGGGGTCCCGTGTGTGCTGCCTTTTGTTGTCAATGCCCATCTGGTGCTTTGTAACGCTCCTATGAAATCCAAAATTGCACAGGTAGGTGGTCTGACTTGTGGAGGCACTGCGCGCTATACTGCGGAAAATAAAATGCGGTTGACTCCGTGGTCTGTCAGCAAGTTGACAAACCCAGACCTGGCGAAAAACACTGCATGTTCATGAGCGTCATGAACACCATTAAACTTCGATCACATTTGCATTCCACTCTTTTCTTACTTTCACATCTTGAAATTGTTGCAATACCATTGATCATCCTGTTTCACCAGCGTCAGCAAAAACTCAAACCAAGAGCCGCAGTATCATAACAAATTGGTTCGTGTCTACATTCCACTTTTTAATTTCAGAGAGTCTCTGCCTGAGAAGCCCTCTACATCTGCGGTGCTGACTCAGTGTCGCAGGGAACTAAAATGGTAAGGAATAATCTTCTTTTTCAAGCTGCTTATCTCATTATGCAAATAGAGAGTTCATAAGTCATGCTTGCTTTAACCAGAATATGATTTATGAGACGTGGCAATTCAAACAACGCTAATGCAGCCGAGGCACGCTTTGAATGTGACGGCATGTGTGTGTGACTAAATGAAATATAGCACATGAATTAACTTTAAATAGGCCCTTTGAAAGCATCTTTAGGTCGAGGAGGTGTGTCTTTTGTCGGGTTCGTTCATCATTGCACAACTAATGAAGAGCATGAATATTGTTTTATCCCTCGCTCTAATAGCTGCTAATCCATTACATATTTATGCACAACAACGCTGCCTGGAATCTATCGCATCCACAGTGTGGTTGCACATCTTCATATGGCTGAAGACATACAGCTGTAACCACTGCGGCTAAGGCACGGTGGGGGTCCAGCAGGTGGCAGAACATGCCACCACTCTTCACAACTACTACATCTGACTAGTGTTACAATAATGCTCAAGGTGGGGTCCAGTTGTTTTGTGAACATTCTAAAGGCAGGGGAAACAGTGAGCCAAATACAATTAGACAAGAGAAGATTCAGTCCTGAAAAATAATATGAATTACCTGTATAAAATGAAAAAAAAATAATAATAATAATTAACAAAATAAGGACACACAAACACAGGAGACAATGGATGAAGTGCACATCACAGATAACATTAGGGCTGCAATGATTAGTCAATGTCATCGATAAGATTTTTCATTGTCAAAACCTGCGCGTCGACACGTCACGTTATCGTTTGGATAAACACAGACAGGCTGCGGGATGGACATTGAGAACCGGTTCAGTCATTAAGATCACGAATATTCCCAGATCCTGTCTGAGGTCCGACTCTTATCCGTAGTAGCCGCATGGTGTTCGCGCGGCGACGAATCGTAAAACGCATATAAACGTGGCTTTTTTTTCTTTGTACGCCAGACACACTAGTGCTAGCAGCTAGCATGTCGGTTAGCAAGGCGCTGACTGTTGTTGTTAAAATAAGAGATATATTTGCTTTTGACTTTCATTCTGTTGTTTTGTACTACTAACATGCTTGTTTTTAACATTGATGGAGAACAGTGTCCTCAGTCTGTCTCCTCAGGAAGCAAGTTATAACCAAAAGCCAACGTGGGAGCTACACTGAATGCATCATTTTAGATGTTTATTTTGTTGAGGAGTAAATACAGTATATTAAATGACATACATATAATGTTTTTAAATTGTTAACAGGGATCAACAACAACCATCAGTTTGGAAGAACTGCAGCTCTCGCTACTGGTTCACAGTTCAGGCTGTAATACATGTTCCTGTCCTGACCAGGAAGTTTCACTTCCGATGTAGATTCCTGTAAGAACCAGGTGCAGGAAGTAGAATCTGGAAATGGAATTGCTAAAATCTAAACAAATCTATCGCCCAAATCTATTGGTACTCACGACCCTCCATTTTCCACACTGAGAATCAAACAGACTATCGCCAAGGAACCGAATCCTTACGTAGCATCGAAAACGGAATCCGAATTCTCAGAATCTTATCAATTCCCATTCCTTATTGGACAACTGGATTACGTCTCATTATTTTGATATATGTGTTTAGAAATCTAAGGTGTCAAGTACGACGCGTCACTTTCACAGGTGCGATGACTAAAGCAAAGATAATCACGACAAGTCCTACAAAATAATCGAAAGATTAGTCAACAGCAACAATGGTTGTTAGTTGCAGCCCTAGACAACAAGACACAAAGACTCATGAAACAGGACACAAACACAGATATTAGTAAAGGTTCGTCATTTTCAGTCGATACACTTGGGAAGCACTGGAGGGTGGTTAGGATTAGTTATTTGCTTATTATGTTGGTTTATTATTATTAGTAGTTTTACTGTGATTGTCTTACCTCGAATTGGAGTACCCTCTGGAGAAAAAAAAAACAACAAACAAAAACAAAAAATGAAGACACAACATCAGTTTAGTTAACGGTGATTGTGGCGTAGGTTCCATTGTTACTCATGTTTTATGTTTATGGCTTTAAGGAGATTTTTCATTTTTTAAATTGGAATATGAACTGTAAATGCTGGTATCACAAAAGACTAGGGTCCTTTGTTTTGCTGCACTCTATATCCTTATCTTTTTTCTTCTCTTCCTTTTAGCCACATTTTCAGAGGAGAAACACAGAGTGTTATCTGCGCAGCTGAAGTGGCTCGCGGTCCTGACATGTGTTTTATCATGGGTGCACGAACGGGGGCAACCTTAAGATGACACGCATTGGTTTGCAGGCAAGAGGTCTGGAGAGCATTTAGAAGACTTGCAATCTAACACTTGCTTCTGATGGAGGGAAGAAAAGAGTCACAACTGTAACTAAAGCTTGATTAAACACAACTGACAGCGTTTAGAGATGTTTGCACTACAATACTCTCACAAAGTTCCTTGTTGTATGCTTCTGTCACCCAGCTGTTTACTTGAGTTTCCTGTTGTCGCAGAGTAATCGGGTGTTCCTTTTGAGAAAAGAGAGCACAATAGAAGAAGTACGCAAGTACCGTAGTGGAAAAATAACAGCCACAGACTGGAGTCAGGCCTCCTTTACTTGAGCTCAAGCTTCCCCACATGAGCGGTTTCTAGCCCGACGTCATCCTTCCAAGGAATAACCTGAGTATCTTCTGCATTGACACTTCTGACTCAGCTTCTCTTGGAGTTAGCGCCACTGTCTCTCAACCAGAGGTGGGAAATTCAATTTCCTAAGTGGCCATATTAGCTACTGCGGCCATATTGGGGGGCCATCGAGCCGAAAAGACAGAGGAAAAAGTCTCACATTTAACTTCAATTTGGTGACTCGAGTGTGATAAAACAAGGAGAAAAAATAGGACAAAGTGTATGAGGACAAAGTTTGATCGTATATTACTTTACATTTTATATTAGGATTCCTAATGTAATTCCTGAAAGCTCTTTTTCACAAGATTTTTTTCTACTTTGCTTTGTTTACTTTGAGACACTTTACTTTGAGAAGATATATTGTTAAATTAGTTTTATTTTTTTTTGTAGGAGTAATATTTAAACAGCTACTATATGTATATGAGTAAAGAAAACGGAAAGAAGGAGTGAGAACCAACAGAACTAATGTTCTTTCAGGAATTCAAATAGGAAAAAAAAATTGCGCAGGCCGCACTTTGCCCACCTCTGCTCTAAAACTATCCATCACGGCAGGAGTCACGAAAGGTGTCAGGACTGCCCTGTAAAGTTCCTCTTTCACTCTAACTGCCTGAGTCTTCAACACTCATTCCACCCTGCCTGCACTCTCCTCGTCACCTGTCACCTAATTATTGTTCTTTATTATGAGGGAATAATAGCTGACCATTTGGAAGTGCAGTTCTATCATGACCAGGACAGAATCTGTGAAGCAGTCGTGCGGACACAGTGACCGCAATAGCGAAAGCTGTATTTCTACAGGACATCTCATGCAAATTCTAACTCGAACAGAACAGCTCACCTTGACAGAAGTGACTGAAGTGAGGCAAGTTTCCCTGATATCAAATAAAGCAGGAGTGCGTGTGTAGGAGGAGGTTGAATTGGGGATGGATTATTCAGTATTTCATAACAAGACTGTTGTTGCAGCGCAGTAAACAAAAGCACCTTTGTGATACCAGCAGGTAGGAGGCAATCTGTTTTCAAATTCTGCCTGGTTTTCAATGCATACAGAAGATGGAGCGCAAGATAAAAATCATATATACAGGTTTGGTCTGAGCCCATCATTTCTCAAAAGGGATTATAGCAAAGCTAGCACCTGTAATGGTCCAAATTGGGAAGCTAACTTGTATTACTGAAGGAAGAATTAGCGACAAACGTTGTCACAAAACAGAGATAATATATAAAGTGTAATAATATCTGGATATGAAGTTTGTCAAAATGACAAATGTGTGGAGATTAATGTTCAGCAAATTACTGAGGGATAAATTGGAGTTAGAGAAGAGGAAATGAGGCAAAATTGCTTTTGTTCAATGGAAAAATCGTCAAAAGTTAAACTGATTTTTTTATTTTCTGAGGGCTTCAGACGAATTGAAAACCAGGCACAAATGAGGTAAGGGCATTTTTAATTCAATCAAAAGGCTTTTTTGGGAAGCAACAATGATATAGATAATCACAAGACAGCGGACAACAGGGCTCCAGGAAGGTTACGTTGTTATGGAGTTAGTTATTAGATTAGAGGCTGCGGGAAGCTGCTGGCTGGTTTCAGCCGAGGAGACGTTTTAGTTGGGAGTTTAGGGGTCACGAGTTAAAAGCTGGGTTAGGTGAAGGTTTAGGTTAGGTTAAGGTTAATAAAGCGGGTTTGTTAAGGGACACGCTTGACCTTGTTAAAAACAGGAAGGGGGGGTGGCGGTGGGGGCGGGGGGTCTTTGTAAAAACAGAAATTGATTGTAAAAAGAATCGGAGGATCAGTTCACAAAACTAAAAATCACAGGGTTAGATAAAGCAGTCGACTGGTCTCTCTTTCAACCTGTGTTCTGTGCATTTAACCTGACAGCCATAAGCTTCCCTTTCTAAGCTTTGGTCATCCAGAGTTGATCAGCTTACACCGGCAATGACCCAAATACACCAGAACCGACTGAGTAACTGTGGCATTATTTACTTCACGGACCATCCCAGATGCCTGGTGAAACGCTACTCTAACTATATTAAAAATGTAATTGAAGCATGTAGCCTATCTGGAGGCAATCTGGCCTGGAGATGACGTCCATCTGCGAGCGGTGCTGTGTCAGTGGGTCGGCAAGAGTGTGACCATCGTATGGTGCGTGGCTGACCTCCTCTTTACCACTGGATTCAAGGGAAACAAGAAACACCCTTGACAAGACAAGCTTAGGTTTTCAGATTCAAATATTCGCTTGGACTACTCCATTTGTGCTGCGAGTGTTTTGTCAGTTATCTCAAGGGTAACAAGGCTGATGACGACCTGGGGTCTGCAGCCACAGGGACTTTGAGGGGAAATGTCAGGCTCCCCGCCTCTCTAAGGCCTCCTCAGGGGACCTTTGCACAAATATCACTGCACCGTCAGCACAGCATGGTGTGACAACTCACAGATTTAACAACTATGTCATCAGAATTAAAAGGTTTAGCTGTTTTCTCCTGTTCTGTTTTCTGTACATATGTAGACTGGGGTTGAGTGAGTATTGAGAGGCTGCCGTTTTCATGCTACAGGAAGCCCGTCACGTGAAAGAAAGACAACTGAGGTTAACCTTCGGTGAGGCGCTCCTTTCGCTCTAGAGACTTACGCGCATGTCACTTGGTATAAGTGGCACCGGATATGATCACGCGCTTTATCAATGGTGGTGACTCAGGATTCTGACACTACTCTGTTTGCTATATGTCTTTCACCATTCACCATTTTCCTGCCATTAACGTGTGCGGTTTAGGATTTTACCACAACATCTACGTGAATTTGTTCGTATTAAATGTTTCCAGCTGTTAGTTGCCATTTCTGCTTTACGACTATCACCTCATCATTGTACCATTTAGCTGTTGAAAAAGCATTGCGCCGAATTTAAAGACGTGATTTTTTAGACACATAGAAACTAATATATTGAACTATTTCAATGTATAATAGTCTGTGGGTGGTGAAGTAAATAAGCCACATTTTGTTTAGTTTTTTTCAAACGTACAGTTCACAAACAAAATAAAGGGAAAAGTTAAAGGGGAAAAGGGTGAAAAGGGAGCGAGGATGCATGCGTTCAGAGAGTAGTACTACTCATATGCTTCAGTGTGAGTGGGTGGGCTTGCTTTGTTTTGGAAATTCACTTACCAAAGGCTTCTGAAAATGACAACGCAAGATGAACGTAAAGAGGGGGAGAACATGGTTGGTTTAAGGTTAGTGTTATTAGACAGTTATATCCCAGAATTTAAAAAAAGCTGCGTCTGGGGTTTTATTGTTAGCTTTGTTATTGTTACATTTAATATTTAAAAAGTGTAATTAGGCTGTTGCATTTCATTTAAGTCTTATGTTGAGACATTTCAGTTGAGTAACAGACACAAAGACGGAAAACATAAAAGAAAAGGAGAACAGACAGCAGTTCAAATGGAGGACAAACATGAAACACTGCATAGAGACAAAATCTAAAACGCAGAGACAAAGACATCAGACAAGAACTTTGAAAACAGTAAAAGATCATACAACATGTAGTTTTCAAAATACGCGAAATTCCCTTCATACTAATCTACAAAACCGGTGTCAATTCCCCTTTCCAAATATTAGGAAATCATCCGGAAAAATATTAAAATTATGCTTTGCTTTTCAAATTCTTTGTTTTATTGTGTCCTTTTCCTTCTTGTCACTCATGGTTTTTCAGTATTTGTGGGGACTGAGTCAATGTAAAACTGTGGGCCTGTCATAATCATGATTTTTATTATGTAATTAGAAATTTGCCTTGAAATGAAACATACAGTATGGCATTGAGGGCATGTCTTAAAAAAAAAAAAAAACTTAAAATTTTGGTTAAAAGAAAAAAAATGTTAATTTTGAATTTGTTTCTAAGGTCCCAATTCTAGGTAGGAATTTCCACAGGTGGGAGAATTGTCTCCTACTGAGGGATATATATATATATATATATATATATATATATATAGATAGATAGATAGATAGATAGATAGATAGATAGATAGATAGATGTTCTTAAAACAGAATGGCTATTTATTATGATAAAATATTGATATTGATATTTTCTTGCTCGCGCTGAACAATGTATAGACCGCTAACTTTTTATGACGAAACAAAAAGAATTGCAGCTATATTGCTCTAAACCAAAAATGCATCATACAATTTAAATCAGCTGCAAACGTTGTGGAATCCAACTACTTCCAATGCATTCATATCCGGGCTTCACTGAAAGAGCATGCATCAGCCAGTAGAACATGAACCCAGCATTTCAAAGAGCGACAGCCGTGGCATAGAGAGGCATAAAGAGTCACATGAAGGATTGATGAGTTTGGGGGTGCAGCTCCAGGGGGGTCCGAACTGGGACAGGAACTCAATGGCAACACACTATTTAGTAGCCTCCACCCTGATTTACATTTGCAGGACCAAATCCAATAAGAGTCATTGAATTTTCTCTCGAATGGTGACAAATCATGGACGGAAAATATCTAGCCCTTGTTGCCAGAGGCCACTCCAGTGAGCGCACTTCATTAGCTATATAATTAGACTTTGCTTTAGTGGGCCTCTCGGTGGGGCTTTAATCAATGGGAACAAGACAACACATTCGCTGCTGAGCCGGGCGGTAAAATTTAGACCTTGACACACTTGTGAGAATCGTTTGACCTCATTTACTGATGCAGCACTCCAACGTTATGAGTCATTTCCATCACTTTCTCCGCAGCAAACACCTTCACGTCATCAGTAACTGCTTTATTTTATGTATCGTGTTTGGTAATGAAGACATCATGGGGTTCCGAGCTGGAGTAAAGCCGCAGGGTGTGACCCGCTGGCGTCATCTAGAGTGGGAGGAGGAGCACTTACCTGAGCGTAGCTGCTTGATTCGCCCGTTACTGGCGCTGGGGTCGATGGGCAGGAAGTCCTTAAACCATGTGATTTCTGGGTCCGGGGTCCCGCTCGCAGCGCACAACATGGTGGCTGTTCGAGTGCGCTCCACCACCTTCAGCTGGGGCCCCATGTCGATGATGGGGAAGCCGGTCGGGAGAAGGTCCTCTGTGGAGATGAAGAATGAGGGAGTGAAATCTCTGAAGACAAAAGAAAAAGAGAACATCCTTGCGAGCCAAAAAAATCTCCACAGTGGATTAAGAAGGGCCATCAGTGAGATTGAGAGACAAGCAGACTCTGCTGTCTTTTGGTTTGGTTTTCAGCACATATGAGAGACAAAGCCAAATGATCCGTGCTCCCTTTGAACACTTCCTGCTTTCAATTCGTTCCATGAATTCGACATGTGACCCCTCCACCGCATGGCCAGGACTCAGGGAAGACTCGCGCACAACACGCATCAGAAGGCCCGAGGAGACTGACTGACAAAGATGTTGGCCAGTGGCACAGACAAGGTCAGTGTTCATCTGGAGAGCCCGTGACCTCATGTCCACTCTGCAGACATCATGATAGTGTCGCCACCCAGAGAGCACTCAATTAAAGGGAATTAGGACAGTGAGTTGAGTCCAATCAAAAAGGGCCACGAGCGAAAGGAGACGCCATTTCATCAAAGGGTTTTAACCCACCCAGTAGAAACATCAAAATACATCTATACACAGGCACACAATTCCAATTTTCAAAGACGCTGGATTTTGGGATCATCTAAACTGTAAGACATAATCCTCCACGTTTGAAGAAAAAAAGTGAATTATTTCCATCACTTATGAGTAAGGAATCAACATTATATAATAATATATATATCGCTGCATGGCTTGTTCTCACTGGAAGCCGATCAGTCAAAGTGCCCAAATGAATCCTATTTCACACATTTCGAAAATCGTTAATTGTAATGGATGATCTAAGGTGACTTTTTTTTCAAAATGTAAATGTCATGTATTTCTTCATTTTAATTGAAATCCAAATTTTCCTGTTTTTAATGAGTAAAAATAAGACTACAAAGTCCTCTCCTGAATTTAAACTTATATATAGATGGATAAAAACAAAAATCTGCATCTCTATAGTGATGTCATCAGAGAAGCAACATGCTGAAGGTTTAACAGTTTAAATTGTATTTTTTTTATCTCAGTGTACTAGAGATAAACTTGAGGTTCTGCTGGATTTGAAAGAAATCGCCTAGGGACACCAAACATTTAAAGAATAGCAATTCCTTTCTTCCAGGATCGATGACAATAACCATCTCATCTCTGGAAACATCCCGCCTCACACATGCTTGAGAACTTGATCAAGACAACACCTGGGGTCACAGAGATCAAAGTATTCCTGAGGAAAACTACATTTAATTTCCGTGACACTTCAGGTACCTGCTAAGTGGAGCCGACAACAACAGCTGTGTGAATATTTCAGGGCTGAGGGTTAAACAAGTGCAGTCTTTTAAACTCTTTCATTCGTCTGTGTTGTCTTCTCTCTATTGATAATTAATGATCCGAGCCATATAATATTTTTATACCGACTTCCCCTGATGCTTCCAGATGGAGCCGACTGTCACTGTTAAAAACCTGGAGACAAGACAGTGTGTGTTTGCTCCCACAGCCTCCCCGTCGTGTCACCGATGATCCATGTGAAGCGCAAAGGTGTTTTTCATTTCACCCTGGGCTATTTCCACGTACTGGATTAGTACACGCATGCTTTACACTGCTCAGTGTCGACGTTATACATTCATGACACAGTCATTACATTAATATTAGATCATCTGGACCAACACACAGCCCTGGAAATGTTCATTACATTTGATGCTCTGCAAAAAAATAAATGTAGTATGGTGTTATGTAACATCAATGTTGAGCATTTGTAGAAAACAAAATGACTGCTCTGATGATAAAAATCTCATAAAATGTTTAGCTCAAAACACTGACTGAGACCGCCATAATTGGAAGATTCCTGTGGAGATTGCACTATCTCAACGGCTGCTCTGACCTGATACAACACCAGAAGCGCATCCTGAATCCTGTTAGCTGGTTTCTTGGTTACCCAGGAATAGACTGAGATACCATCTCCCCCCCTCCAACACTTCCCTGCCGAGGCTTTACAGAACTCCGTCGATAAAGGCGGCCATGCAAAAATAAATAGCTCACTCTTGAAGGAGTGTTTCTTCAGGGCTATCATTGTTGACTGTGAGGTGAGTCCCAACGAAAGACATGTAGCTGATAGCATCCCTCAGTTCCCAAAGGTCCTTTTCTCCATGACACACATCATGCAAAAGCCACTCATCCAAGCAATGACACATCGACAGACATCAGTCCATCATTGTCACCAAACTGTTAAATAGCTTTACATTGGTGGTAATTTATTACTAATTTTAAGGGCAAAAATAAATTGAAAACTTCAGGGATCAATAGAAATATCCCACATTATTGAGCCAAAAAAGAAAAAAAATCAGTGAATTGTTGAGGATGCAAAAGGTGAAGGCAAACTATGAATACGTGGCTCGGACCCTTTATGCGAGTCAGACTCTCCTGTTCTAAAGGATTAGAGCTCAATAGGACGAAAATTAGCTTTTGAGTTTAAACCAACACAATCCTCCCACTCATTAAAACGAGCTTTTAAGAACATCGCTCAAAACGACAGACGCTTTCACGGCGACACATCTGACGTCCAGTCAAAGGAACATCTGGCTTCATCAGAATTAACAAGCCCCGCCTGGCCGTACTCGGGCCATTTATTTGGCTTTTTTCGCCTCGGTTTGAGTGCCGTCATTATCCGCGATTGTGTTTAATTTCACTTGACCGTTTAATAACATTACCCAAGCGACAGGTGCAAAAGCCTTTAATCAGCCTCTGGTTAGCTTAGCGGCCGCCGGTTGCTAATCTGCCGACTCACGCCGGCTGTCGCGCTTCGATTTCTCTCAGGCCGAGTGCAGCGCTTGTCAAAGGTTAGTACTTTAGACTCACTTTCCTCCTTCCCTCTTCTGATAATGTCTCTTAAAGATATATATGTATTACACAACAAATGCTTAAAAAATGGATAAATGTGCCATTAAAAAATACAAAATAAAATACAATGACCCTCCGATGACCAGTTAAATGTTCTGTGAGACCAAAGGGACTTATTTAAAGTGGCAGGAATATGCCTGAAAACTGTGGCACGACACTATGGCGGGAGGACGCCATGTTTGGGCACTTTCAGGGAACTCATTTCAGGTGGTGTTTGTCACATCAAACAAACTGAACTGAAGTCGTAGCATGTTCACCAGTCAGACACCAGATTTTACAGCATGGAAGAAAGCGGGTTATGAGTGCGAGAGGAGGGCTTTCAAAGACTTTCAGAATTTCAAAATAATAAAAATCCAGGGTTTCTGCTACATGCTAATGAGTGTGGCGCACCTCCATGGCTTAAATGAGAGCTGCGACGCCACCAGAAAAATGATCTCTTTTCAAAGACATTACATATAGAAACAAAGTGGAAACATCAAAACAAACTGTTGACATATAACGCATCATGGATGTGGAGATAAGCATGATGGTATTCATAAATCCTAAATAATAATAATAAAGAAACATCACAAGGACTGAAGTCCGCTGCTCACAGAATCCGAGTCGCGCATTCAGGCCGGAAAAATGAAGAGACGGACGGCTGCTGATTGGAGAGAGATTTAATTGTCATGACTAACATTTTTATCGCTCCCAATTCAGTAAATGTCAAAACTTTCCCCTCCGATTCATTATTTCTATGCCGTGTCTCAATTGGCTGTGTTTCGTTACATGTTTATTTTTTTGTTGTTTTGTTTTGTTTTGGAGGCGAAGGTGCAGCTCCGCCACCGTTTCAAAAAAAAACCCTGAAATGCACACATTCTTTTTTTTCAATGGCTGAGGTTCTAGCCATTTTGACAGCCTCTTGATATTTCATGAGCCGTGGTCAGAAGTGAGCATCTCACTGAGTCACTCATCGTGGAAGTCTGATGTCACCGCTGCCATCCCCACGAATGCTTCTGTGTCATCACTTGCCTGCAGACTTGAGACAGCCAGGTAAGAGTGAAAACCCACCGGCGGACGCGCGGCAAATGCCACGGGGTGCTCCACCATCCCCCGCACCTATTACTCATATTATTATTTTCACTTACTGAAATGATTTAATTCCATCAGAAGCATAATCAGGTGAACTGATTACCCAGCGCCACAGCATAGAGACACAGTGTTTAAGCAGATCGGTGTGTTAACACCGCTGCGGGGAGGGAGAGGCGCCTACAGAGGGACAAATAACATAGTTGAGCCGTTTGAATTTTCAATCACAGTCAGTCAGATTGACACAAGTGGCAGCTTGGGACCTGAAATAATGGGCGTTTTGCTTGCTAGTACTTTCTATGAATCCAAAACAGACCAGATTGCAAAAGCAATTCACCGCACAATTAACATTACGACACATGTTTCAACATTGCATTACATTCTGCTGTAAAGCACCAGCCTCAGTCACGATGAGAGACAGGCTTATTTCAGGGTGGTGTTAAAATGAAATGGAAGGAACAGCAATTGCCTTTTATTTGTATTTACACAAGTAACCGTCATATTGTTACCATTCTGTGGATCACGTTCACGTACACTATTACTGTGTAATATTACTGTTATTATATATATATATATATTTTTTTCATTTCACTGCTTGTTTTTTACAGAAAGCTTTAAGAAATTGGGGAACACAACTGAATCGCTCAAGCAATACACAGAAGAAAACAGGGGAACAGTGACACAAAATGATCCCCAGGACTGAGAAGAATAGCAGCACAGGGGAAATCTAATCACAGTGTCTCTGGCCCCGGCACTGATAGCCCTCTCCAGATAGCCATCTCAGCTGAATAATGGTTATTATACAGCCGGCACTCAACCTCTATCCCCCCGCTCTGTTCCCGGAAGGACGTCCGATGTCCCATTGGTATTCTCCACATCTAGCGTATCTAACCGCCAAGGGTAACATTTACATCTAAATATCCAAAAGAGAAGAATTTTGAGGACTTAGGGAGGAAAAGAGTTCTGGGATGAAAAAGAGGGATATTTGAGCATAAAAAGGTGAGAGGCATTTGAAGTGAAAAAGGCGCAACCGGTTTGTTTGTGTGGGCCAGTCATCTGTCGACCATATTTTACACACATTGTTTTGTCTATTCTGTCTTTGCAGAATTTATATTCTTCATAATATTGTTTAGGACAACGCAGTCACTGAAGATATAGAACACCCCTTGTGTACAACAGCTACAACAAGGTGTCCTCAGGGGTCAGGGTGCACCGACGAAAAAGCTTCTACTTTTACACAACACACACTCACGAGGGGCTTTATGTCACCTTTCCATTGCATAGCAATGATAAGCACAAAACCAGATCTAAACACATGTACTTCCGTTGTATGTGTACAGTCTATTACCCAGAATGTTTTACCTCGGTATATTTACTGTCTATATTACAGCTAAATCTAGGATGTAATAAAATGACTTTTTTGCATGCAAAACGATCAGCAGCACTGATATGAGGTTTAAAAAACACACACTGAGAAGTGTTTTTTTTTTTCTTTTTTCTTCGCGGATTCAGCACATACTGCCCCCCGTTTGGCAGAGTGAGAACTAAAAAAAATGGGACACACCCCAAAAAGCAAGGACGGCAGAGGTGTAGAGGGTCCCAGTCAGGAGACCTTGGTCCTTCTGGGCATGTAACGTGATAGCTGCATATTTGCCTCGAAAAGGGAAACCAACGTTAAATATTCAAGCATCTAGCTGTGAAACATTCTTGAGTTTCAAGCACCAATAGAATGTGGAGGTGTTCATATGGATGAGGCATTTGTGTCCCTGCATGAAAAAACAAATAACGCAAGGTGCAAACACAAAACTGTTTTAAATCTAGATAGCACTTAGTCACAAAGCCATCAGCTGCTCTACGTTTGACAGACAGTAAGCAGCTTATTCACCAGAAAGAGAGCGAGCGCCACCCAAGAGGGGGATATTTGGGAGAGCAAATGACGCGCAGGTAGCAGCTAATGGACAGAGTTTTGTCAAATGCAAAAGCCAAAAAAGGAAAGTGGTTGAAGGCATAAAAAGGAAGAGCCCATTTACAGATAGCAGTAAATAGCCCATTATTTACCCTAAGGCGCTGTTGGGAAGTATTATGGGGAATCTGGGCGCAACAGCCATTATAGGCAGAGGATGTATTTTGAGATTGCAATGCTTTCAAGCTAATGCCCCTAAGTGATGCTGCACATTATACATATCATACAATTGTATGAGGATATGTTATGTTAATTTCTGCTCTTTCAGAACCAAGTGGTCGGTAGATGCACCGCACCTTCCTGAGTGACGAAGCCCATACTTGCAGTTTAATGGACAATCGTGAGCCACGTGTAAATGCATAAAGAAACCAATCATGAAGCAAAATCCACCAGAAACAAAAGACACTTGAGCCAACACCTACATATGACAATATATTCCTATTTTCAAATGGTACAAAAGACAAAATAATCGCACATTGTTCTTCTTTCTTTGAAGAAAAGCACCACCTCATGAGTCTCTAACTGTTGACAGAACGTCTTGCTTTGATCAAAGGCTGCCTTTATGTACACATTTCAATATATCCTACAATAGACAAGATGAGAGAGTTAAGAGAGGGAAGTTGTAGGAACCTCCAGAATTCAAGCAATGCTTCCCCAAGTGAACATCCCACAGAGCTTCTCCACTGAGAGTCATAACTGATTCGGCATTGTTTTCTTAAGAGAACCATTAGATCTGAGCTGATAACACTCTGTAATCTATTCTTGTGGGGGGAAATAATAGTAAAATTGATATTACTAATGAAAAATAAATAAATAAATAACTCCAATATGGAATGAAGAGTATTGTTTCTTCTTTTCTTTTTCATCAAATTAATCCAATATTCAGTGAACTCTAAAGGAAATGTTTCGTGAAAGTGACATCGAAGCCCAAGAAATGTTAAGGGGTTAATGTGTTTAAAAGGGGATTAAAAAAAAACATCCCACATCCCATACTGTTTCCTTTGTGAGCCACAGTGATAGACAGAGCTCAGACAAGAGAGGAGAGTAATTGTGCAGGACAGCAGCGACAATCCCCTGCCCGCCAAGAGACGAGGTGGAGCGAAAAAAAAAAACATGAAAGTGAAGAATAAAATTGTTTATCCATCCCTGCTCGTGGAAGTTTATCGAGTCCTCTCTTCCTTCTTCTCTGTCTTGTCAGGCTCCTGAGGCGTTTGGCTAGGACAGGCGCACTCCAGGGGAGAAAGGAGATGAGGCCGAGCCATTAAAGGAAGTGCATCAGTGTAGTGAGACGTCAACCAGTCAGCTCCGGTTTAGTAGTGGGCGGCTTTGAGTTTATGCTTCTGCAAGTGTGTTTGCATGTGCACCTGGACACCCTACGTCAGTTTGCAACACGGTGTGGGTGGCAGGGCCGCCTCGCCTTGCTGAGTGTGATCCTTCCGTTGCTTAATGTTTAGCATGAAGTGATGACAGAGATAACAGAGAAAGAGAGCCACAGAATGATCGTTTCAGAATGTTCTGAAAACAGACCCAAGGAAAAACGATGGACTGCGTTCATATCTATAGACTGAAAAAAATTTGAAATTTAAAATGAAAAAATATACATAACAACACCTGCTTTTTAAAAAGTGACAGAATTGATGGAAGCGACTACAAAAAAACAAACAAAAATGATCATAATCTGTCACCTGCAAAAGCCTCCAAGATAAAAGCTATTTCGTAAGCAGCACACAATAAAAATAAAATAAATATTATACAGACGCAAAATAACATGCCATTACAGCATCGAAGGATAGACGGTAAATTCAGCTTTATGACGGCTTCTTTTAGGGTAATTGTAGCAAGCAGTTGAACTAAGGTGCACATTTTACAGGATAGTTTCAGACAGGATGTTGAAGTACACGTTTCTTAGCATACGGTGTTGTTTTATTGCAAAGTATCAACAAGGGATGCGCCGATCCCATCTCACAAACGGCACCAATATTGAAGTAAATTCTTGATCGGTATTGGTGACAATGGGCCCAATCCAAGAGGACAATTGCATCCAATGTAAATCCATGTGGGCACACTGAGTGTTCATTCACCATTTTCACACTCAAGAGCATGTGTTCACTAACAGGGATGTACTGAAAGGAGCGGACGGTTTATGAACCATGGTTCAACATCCGGAGCAATGCAGATGTGACAGATGTCACACAACACAGTCTCCTATTGTCAGGTACACAAAATCCAAAATCACCTAAGTGGAGAGGTTTCCATGGTCACGTGACAGTGGGGCAGGGCTTTACTATCGACAGTACCAGAAGGCACCGTAGCAGCCTACCGTACAGGCCCATCTGAATGAGTGATACTGCCAACAACCGTTATTGGGTGCTACACTTCCACAGGACATTTATCGGAATTGGTCCAACGCAATTCTTTTGTTGTTTACCAGTGACACACTTTAAAACAGCAATACAGAGCGTAAAGTGAAATGATGTGAAACATTAATGCCCAAATGAGACGCTGTGCGTGAGTTAACTGAAGTTACATAGCTTTATTCTAAATTATTCAAAAGCACTGTTTCATTACGAAGGGCTATTTTGTAGCTATTAAGGCCATGTTTTTACAGAAACATGAAAAGAGTTTCTGCATCAACAGGGAGAATCTGAGCACGGTATCCGACGGAATATTTATGTTTTCTCAACACTGACTACATCTGTACATTCGCCGCTGAAGGTTGGTGTGTGATGTGGAGGGGTGGTGAGGCCATTATCTCGTCACGCCATCAGCCATTTGTAATTGTGCCAAAAATGACAGGTTTTTAAAGTCTATGGTGGCGAGGAAAGCACTTATGAGAACAGGGCTGGGGAGCCAGCAGAGGGTGAGTCACATAACTACCAGGTAAGAGCGTAATGTCACCTCACAGTGTTGGGGTGAAGGCACAGACGTAAACAGGTCACTGAATAAGTCTGCGTTTGTTTGGAGTGTTGTATAAATGAATGTGTCCTGTTGATTAATCCCAGAAAAAAATGTTGCTTAGAGAGAAGCTATTCAAGGAGGTTCGGCTAAATAAACAAAAATTAAATCAAAACACGTGTGTATTACGTGAGCCTGTCACCATGTGGAATTCTGTTTCCTGCGTAGGACAAAAAATGCACGATGACTGTCATGAGTCACATGTGAAAGTCCTGGATAATCCAAAGCAGCTGGCCATCAGACATGCAATTATGAGGCAGGATTTCACTCAAAACAGACGGCAGAGTGGGTCTGGAGCCGCCTCACCGGGTCCACAGCTCCACCTCAGGGCGCAACAACTTCAGTCACCTGAGCAGCCAGCTCATGTTTATGCAGGGAGCATGTAGGCCCGGCCATTTCCCCGCTCTCGTCTTTATTCATGAGTTGAGCCACTCCAAAGGTCGTCGCTCACACCGTTGCTCCCCGTGTTTTCGCAACCGTTAACTACATTTTACTCCCAGCTCGACGCCGCATTCGGTCCGGAGCTAAAACGCCGACTTGTATGATAATGACCATAATGATGGACAGATTTAGAAAAGAAAAGGCTCCAATAAATTAGGTTATGACTGCTGGTAGACACGGCCATCTCAAGGGGAGACATCGACCTGGATAAAGTTAGACCACCCAGCCATTGGAGCTATTCAGTTAATGCGCACTACTGCTGGCACAGGTGAAGAAACCCGGATGATTTCATGGTGAGGAGCTACACCTCTCTCTTATTGGGTCATTTCTCTGTTTAGAGTATGCCATTATCTCTAACCACTCTCATGCTACAACCTTCCCGATTTCAACTCAATTGAATATTTAAAAAAAAACTCCAAATGGTTAAAATTACCACCTTAATTTACACTTAAATTGGGGAGAAAGGGCATCTTTGCTCTCTTCCTTCTTTTTAAAAATATCATAATTTCCCCTCCATTAATGTTTCTTCATTCACTCAGAGCTTGAGAAGCTAAAATACTTAAGTTAAGTTCAGAAGCGTCTTTGTAAAGTCTCAGAGAGTTATCTATTGAAGGAGTGGCTAATAAATCCAGCCCTTATTTCCCGCCACTCTTTTAATCTTTTTCCTTTACATCTCAACCTCTGTTGCATCTCTATCAGCGGGATGTCAGAGGTGGACGTGGCTGCTCTCCGATAAGTGGGAATTAGATTAAATTGATGGCGAAAGTTCAGAAGCCAGCCGCCCCGAGCTAGGGGCAATCTCTGTCCACTTAGCCTTCTCCATCAGAGCCGACTTTTTCCCTTTTCTCTCAGCATCTCTATCTCACGCTGCCACTCAGCTTGTGTCTCTCTTGTTCATCCTCCAATCCAACACTATTACTGCCTTACACAATCCCAAGATCAAAAGATTTGGAGGCCCTGAACTATCACATAAGTGAATTTCCACTGAGGGGGACTGTTGCCACAAGATGCAGGGCACAAGAGTGTACATTTCAACTGTGAATAGTCCCCCTTTCTGCAGGCATTTTTTCAACTGAAAACACAATAAAGAAGAGAAGCAATATATATATATATATATATATATATATATATATATATATATATATATATATATATATATATATATATATATATATATATATATACACAGCTGAGGTAGTGAGCTGGGACGCATGTGAAACGTGTTTAAAGAAGTCCCCAAAATGAAAGCTTAGGATCCTGCCCCGTCTGTTCAGAAAAATGCACATCCCAAAAAACAATTTGAATGTGAGAAAATACTTTTTTCAAATGTTGATAGTGGTTGTATAAAGTTTGTGAACAAATACACATAAGTGAAGAAGTCAAAGGTAAATTCTAGACAAGATAACAAAATGTGAAAGCTATTTACAGTACACAATGACAACTGCATTAGACCTGGAAACTGGAGTACTGTCCCGTTGGGTCTGGCTAAGTGTATTTTCAATTGCACAAAAACTTGCAATTACTGCCCTGTTTCCTACATACAACCAAGCAACCATGCTGTCAGAGCACAAGCTGTATACGCTCCACTCCAGGCTCCTGTTCATCTTCTATTGCAAATAAGTTATTCCCAAACAGTAAACTGTTATGTTACAAAAGTCTACAAAAAGTTGACTTTTCATCAAAATCATATCGAACATTAGCGCCAAGGACATACAGAAATTTGTCTTGGCTTTTGGTAGTAAAAAAAAAAAGTCATAAATGTATGTATAATTTTCAATATAGAATCCATAGAATAGAAGTATTACATTAAACCAAATCATATATTATGAAGGAACAGTTGAAAATGAATCCCTGAGAGACTAAGCTGTATATGTATGCATTTCTTCATTGCTAATCACTGGAAACAGAAATGTTCATTCCAACAGAAGATGATCTGGATTTTACACCGTGTGATGACGAACAGAGGGGAGTAAAAACGGTTCCACAGAACAGCCATGTAAATGAATTAAAATTATAGTGATAGGAGTTTCATTACAATGTTGGTGAACAGCAAAAGAGTGGATACGATGGCATTTGTTGTGTCTATTTGTCAAGTACATTTAAGCAAATTAAACTGGAGAGTAATATTTTCCAATATAACCAGTATTATAAAGAGTAAACAAAATAAGTAAAACACCGCAAAGTATTTTCAGTCCGCAAAAAAAAAAAAAAAAAAATGGTTGGGTCCTAAAAGGAGGCACGATATAGACATTTGGAAATACAGAGATATTGTGCGAGCGAGACAAAAATCTGAAGGGACAGAAAAAGCCAAGATAAAGGCAGGAAATTGAATGTTTAATGGTTTGGCCTGGAGCGAGTCGTGGTTGAAAGTTTCATAGCCCCTTTTACTGTCTGCCTCCATTCCATACCCGGATCTTATCATTCTGTTCCTAGCCTGCCAATTTTGATCCTTTCCTAAAGCTACGATAAAGAACATTTATTCCCAATCGTCCATCACATATATAGCTATGGTGGATACTTTATTCATATTTATGATAAAGGAGACTATTAAAATTATAATAATAATAAAAAATTGCGGTAGAGCAACACAAAAACACAACAAAATAGTTACTAGAATTATCTCCATAAGCCAAACCCATAAGTTGTAGATGAATAAGTCATCAGTCAAACAAAAACAAAAGCCCGGTATGTAGGCAGCAGTTTCGTAACTCAGGCACATTAATACTGCATGCACACTAAATTTAAAATGACCACAGTGGTCAAGCTTGTCCACAAAATAAAATCTTCATGTCAAAATGGAGACCCAGCTCCATGGCCACTTCAATGCCAACCGCTACACTCAGAAGCGCAAGCTCTCAGGTGGAATCCTAATGACTACGTCATTTCTTTGAAGAGCAACACATTCTCACACACAAGGCGTTAGATGGCAACTATTTTTGAGCCGCCGCTCACACTACGGACTACAGGTAATGTAAAAAGAAAGACCATGGGATGGCACTGCTGTATAATTCTGTTTTTTATAATGAATTGATAGACCGATGGGTAGATCTGTAATAAATGTTGTCCATGTTTTGTCCCACATTTCACCGGTAGGAGGTGATTACGGCGTGTACCGGGACACTTAAAGGACTGCACTGAAGGAATCATCAGCTGTCACCCCACTCAGCTACTGCTTGTTGAGACGCCTAGAGGGAATGTGTAATCGCCGCAGCAATCACTGCAGTAAACCAAAGTGACGCATGAATCCAAGAGGCGCACAAACAAACAGTATGAACTCGCCGTAACGGCAGGAGCTGACAGCACCCAGGTGTAAACTCAAATTCAGGAACAGGAAAAAAAAAAAAAAGAACCGAACAGGATACAAGTTCCCATGATAAAATGTGGCTTGAGGTTGTGTCAGATCTCCAGAGTTTGTTTCCCGCACGTCCCGAGCAAAGGACCCTCGGGACAGACTCGAAGCCAGATGGCTCTTTCTTTAGTTATTCAGAGAATAAATTGTTGAAGGAAAAAATAAAGTCAAGGAGATGTCACACTCGCTGCTAAACAGACTTGCAAAACACAGAAGGGACAGCAGAGCAGAAGTTGAGTTTGGGTCAACGTGGAGTGAGGAGCCACTTCTGGACGGGTGGGTGCAGGAACGTACTGGGCTTGGCAGGAATAAATGAATAAAATAAGGACGTGTGTTGCATGCCGTGGAACGGCACTTAATCTTTACAGATGTATACACCAACATTCAGATGGTTGAATGAGTCACCAGTGCAGTTGAATACCCTTGATTTAGTTTAGCTTATTATTTAATTTGAGATCTCTTGTTTCATATTCCACTGCTCTTCAAGAGCCAGAACCTCCTCAACTAAGTGTTCCCAAGATGTCCCCTCGCCAGAACAGAGCTCCAAGAAAAACTAAGCTTTCCAGAGTCTCTGGTGGGGGACAGGGCTCCTCAACCTTTTGTTAATGCTGGCTTCAGTCACCCATCCTGTTTAGTCTTATTTGGTTTCCACGCCATCTAGCAGCATGCACACACAGCTTTGGCTTCTTTAAATTGGAGCCAGGGTTTTCGATCCAACAAACCCACACTGCGACCCATTTTCTGTGTTTACTACAGTCGCGCCCCTTGTGTCTTGCCCCATAATCCTTTGCCACTTTTCCAAGCCTCCATGTTCTTTTTTACCCTTCTCACCTGCTCTACTTCTGCCTATGCCCCGCCCCCTGTTGTCTTCCTTCATCTCTTGCCAACGACACCATATTTGACACCAATGTTCGCCTCAGTTTGTGCATCATTAATCAAAATATAATGCAATCAGCTTCATACACATTACTGTTGAAATCCTTGCACCAATATGAGACATCATCAACCGCAAACATCCCTGAAGGTGTTAGACTTGCCAGGACAGGAAAGTTGCTATCGACTTCGACTCTGGAGGGAAAAAAAAATGTGGAGCTGATTCTAATAACTTTTCATTTTCTCGCTGCTCCTGTGATCTACCCTCAGCTCCCATTGTCCCCTGTCACACAACTGAATAAAAACACAGAGCCACACAATGACAGTCACATGCTCGGGCTTGTAGCTTTAAATTTGCTGTGCCTGCTCCCGCAGCTTTCAATTTCCGCACTGTCAATCTGTCTTGTAGTCCTTCATTCTGAGAGGTTGTGGACACAAGCGTCGCAACAGCAGGGTGTGGATTTAAAGACTGTTCTGTTGAAATTAAGACAGATCAAATGAAGACATAAACATCGATTAATCACATGATCAATCCGATCAAATATTTTAATGCAGTAAACCCAGGCAGATTCCAGCCTCAGCAAGTTTATGCTTAGCAGCAGTCCTTCTCTGCAGAAGTATAACTTCAGAAAGGGCGGAGATAAGAAAGTCAGCTAGTGTTAGATACTGTGGCTACCAGGGTTGACCCAGGTTTTGAGGCACAAATCCTGCCCTTCTATCTAGAGCAACAAGAAAAACACCTGATACGACATTGTAGTAGTCAATAATCTTGCAACGTCCTACCTCTCCCAGAACACGCCCACTCGTGTGATCAGATACGGTGGAATGTTTTCAAAATGCCTGAGGCATAAGTCCATAAACCTTTTCTTGAAGTTTAGTTATATATCATAGTTATATAATAGCATATATACAGCCAATGGCACACGGTAACCCTTTGCATGTTCTCCTCATGTGTGGGTTTTCTCCGGGTTCTCCGATTTCCTCCCACAGTCCAAAAACATGCACATTTGGGGGTCAGGTTAATTCAGCACTCTATTTTGCCCATAGGTGTGAATGCGTGAGCGAATGGTTGTTTGTCCATCTGTGTGTTGCCCTGTGATGAACTGGCCAACATGAAGGGGAAAATACAAGCGGTCGACTTTCACCAGTCAAAACTCTGAGCAAGCTCAGCTTCTAATTCACGGTTTTCCAAAGTGACGCCAGACACACGGATCAGCTCAAGGCTCCCACTGCCCTCCAGTGACCATTCCATCTTTTTCATGAGCATGTCTGACAGGTGTCCAGCATTGGCACAAGACGGTCATGAACGGACTATCAAAATGGCGGAGTGCTATTTTAAGCGATCAATGATATGTCTTCTCTCCTTATATTAAGTTCAGGGTGGGGGGTGGAAAGGAAGAAAGATTTTATTTGGCCCCATTCTAGCAGATGATATTTACATATCCACTCCAGAAATGAGACAGGAAAACCAAACCTCCACCTCCAGAAGCACTGAGGACGGGTTGATGTCTTCTAGAGACCTGTGGAGCGCACTGATGCCCACGTGAATGATCGGGCTATGTCGACGGCGGCTCGACTGCATGACTCACCCCGGATGATGGACAGCTTGGCGTTCACTGTGATCTCGCCCTCTGTGTTCTCAGCCACACACTCGTAGATGTTCTCGTCTCGCGGCGCCCGGAGAGGCTGGATTCTCAGCACGGCGCCGGCACCCTCGTCAAACTCGATGGTCTGTTGGAGCAAAGGAATTGATGGGAATCTTTCTCCCTGCTTCATCAAATCCCCCCATCACAGCACCGTTTCTGAAACACTTGAGTTTGAATTCACTTGAAAATTAGACGTTCTTTTGAACGTTGCATTAATAAGGATTACATTCCGATAGCAGTCCCAACAATAACAAGGACAGTTTAGCTGAATTAATGACTTTAATAAACATAATTTGCAACACTGGCTAATCTTTAAATCACGAGTCAATATTCATTCAGATCTTTTTGATGCTCGCTTTTCCCCTCAGGCTCGGAACTCTTAAACAAAGCCTAATTAAATTTGTTAAAACAACATCACAAGGATTCAATTTTGCTTTGCTCAATATGCTGTTAGACAATCACACTCGTGCATCAGTGGCTCTTTTGGAAGTCTATTTTGAGGCACTAACCTCTCTGTGCTTCCACAAATAAAGCTCCCATAATTTCTGTTGCGCGAGGACAAAGCAGAGTGTCGATATAGACCTTTCATTTTACAAATGTACCCTACTTCATTCTCATATTACATTTCTTTCTACACATTTTCCACATATTAGGTTTGATAAAAGGCAACTTAGAGGTTTGGAAGCTATGACTATTTCAAAACATAGTGTCGCCCTATCAATTATTTATCCAGCTGGAAAAGAGTCATATATACATATATATGACAAGTAGAAGGTGTTGGATCGATATTGACTGATCCCCTCAGTATCAGCATTGGATGGATGGGAAAAAGTCTTGAGGCATCCCTAGTCACATTTCAATGGTATCATGATATATCATCTAACTTCCAACATGGAGATTTTTAACAATTCCAAAACAAAACAATTCAACTCTGCATAAATATGCATAATATAATAAACAAACAAAACATATAAAGGTGAAATGTTGTGATGTAGAACTACTGTAGTCAAAAATATCAATATTTTGAAGTGTAATTGACCATGACTCACTTGAAAACACTCTTTTTTGTACACATGCATTTTGCATTTATTTGTTACTCATTGTTATTGAATCCAGGGTTTCGGCTACATGTAAAACATCATGGCGCAACACCATGTATTAAAATGAAGTGAAAGCCTTCAATCAGAGAACACATAGCACATGATGGAGGTGGTCAGGAACATGGTGGTTTTTCGCTACTTTTTTAAAGGAAAAATCCAGAAAGAAACATTATAATGAGTGAAGGCCGTTGCCCGCAGAACTCAAGTCACGCAAACGAAAGTGATGGACCATGTGAGGACGACGTTTTTCTTACCACCTGTTGAATAAATGTCAAAAATTTCCCTTTTGCTTCCTTCTTTGTCTATCGCATTTTGAATGGCTGATCATCTGTGGTCCTGTTTTTCATGTTAAGAAAAATCACTCATTGTCAGTCGATTTTCAAAAGTCAGTGGTCTTTTTTTAATGTCTCCACGGCGTCGACTATCGAATATCTATCGATAACAAGATTGGAATTAAATCAGACATATTGCCGTAGCTCTATTTTCCTACACCTCTGGTCATATTCTCACACCACTGACAGTGAATCATACTTCCCAATACAATGCTGACGATGACATCACTGACAGGTGTCCAGCTCTCCATGAACTGAGTTTAACTGCCGACATTTTGACTGACTAATTTCCCTAAGCATCTAATTCTGGCAGGACTGTGTTGCTTAGGAAGGTCTACGTGTCAGTCACAGATTAAAACGGCACATTTAGATCCCTCAATTTCTCCAAGGATATTACATCATTGCGCTGAAGAGCTTTCCACTGAGATGTCAAGGCGAGGCAAAACTTTGAGAGAGAGAAGTCTACGTCCCCGCTGCAAGCCTCGTGGCTGGGCTGCTAATTAGGCTAAAAACACTGCGGAGCACAGCTTCGTGATCAATATCAAAGCGGTTGTCTGGAGGGTAGAACACACACTCCAAAATAAAAAGAAAAGAAAAATGACAGTTTTCTTCTATTTAAAGCTAAACGCAGGAAGAGAAGCGTCCATCCTGGCGGGCACCATCTTGCCCTTGGCTTTGTTTCCCACTGAGCATGCAGCAGAAGAGGAGGCACAAGCTCAAGTTGTCTTTTTATGTTGTCCTGCATCAAGGGGCTGCCTCTCCCCCTGTTGATGTTGTTGTCATTCGTGCTGTTTCACGCCCTCCCCTGTGGTTCCCCTCACGCTGCAGTGTTTTTACGTCAATCTTTCCACGCCGCAGTCATCTTTAACGAAAGCAACTTTTTAAAAAATATATTAAGAGACGCCGCACATCAATCAAGACTTTTTACCAACGCCATCTGGGAGGCCTGACAGAAATGAATAAACGTGTTCCAAACAAAAAAGAACACACAGATGAGAACCATGTTTAAACAAACGCATCCGTGGTTACAAGGTTGCGTGATTCATTCACCTGCGAGGAGTTCCACTAGTGGGAGGGTCACACAGAATTTGAGAGCGACTGCCATTTGTGTCAGGCCAGTCTTTTGCTATTATGAAGCCGCACTAACATATACACCACAAAGGCATGATAGAACATGCCTTTCATTGACACGTTTCTGCAGCATCATCTGCTCCTCTTGATCTTGATTTGTGGTGTTTGGGTGAGATGCTGAGACACACAACAACACATCAAGGTGACAGAATCTTCAGTCTTGGTCTAGGTGCACTAGTCTACAAGTCAAGAGCGAGGAAAACGACTCACCTCAATACGCTGCGAGTTGACCTTTTTGCCTTTCTTGCTCCAGCTGACCCTCGGCTTAGGGTCACCTGTTGCTTGGCAGACGAAAGACACCACGCCCCCTGATACACCAATCTGGTCGACAGGAACCTTAGTGAACCGTGGTGGTGCTGAGGAGAAAGAACACAACTTTAATATTCAAGTAAACTGCAAGTCAAAATTCACGCAGTCTCTGGTTCACAACAACACCCCCCACCTCTCAAGTCATCTTAAATATATTCCATTAATCTTTTAGGTGCAGGGCTCATCTATTGTAATTCTTAAATAATAGGTCCTGAAATATCTCAAAAAATGAAAAAGCAGGAGAAAAAGAAGAAGAGGAAATGCTGAAAAACAAAGAACCCAACTGACTAGTAGGCCGAACCAATTTCAGATGACGGGATTTGTCTTCATTAGAGCACATGTGCTCAATTACAGTTGACACGCAAGGATCCGAAATCCCATCAATAATCTGGTGTTGCACAACAATCGGTGAGAACTTGTGAAATTATTTCGGGAAAAGGGTCTTGCAACACATCATCTCGCTCCCAGAGGCCCTTTTTCTTTTCCTCTCATTCAAGACTTGGCCAGTAGAGTTGACATAATGGATGCAGCCAGTATTTCAAATTCTGAGAAATAAGAACAGATGGTCCCAAGGTTGCACAATCCTCCCAGTGAGGATGGTTGGACCTTGAAGCACTGATTCAGAGAACACCATCATGCTGCTAATGCTACTTTTTTTATCACTATAAAACTCTGTGTTAGTCAAATACGCGGTGACAAAATGTCTATATATATATATATATATATATATATATATATATATATATATATATATATATGTATATATATATATATATATATATATATATATATATATATATATATATATATATATAACCAAAAGGGTGTCATAAAAAGAGATGAGCGTGATTTCCAGATGCCATGGCAGCACTAGGTTGAGATATCCAAGTCTGACAAGAGAGCAAAAGCGAGACGGAACTCTCGCGGGGAAGTCGATAAATATGAATCACACAGATATGCAGGAATGATCAAACAGCCGGCACATAACATCAGATTAATAATTAAGGCACCACGAGCCGACACCAGTCTCCTGGCACGAGGCGAAAGACATTTGAAGTTCCAGAATTTGCTGTGGGTTTAAGAGCAGTGAAAAAGAAGGTGTTTTACAGCGAGGGAGATATATATAGAGCGAGGGGGAGAGTCGGGAAGAATGAAGGTGGGTGAGTGAGGAGGCGTTAAAAGTTCACGTCTTCGCCTTCAACTAATTCCCCAACATTTCTGATGCAAGTCTTACGGCAGCGTTTTAACTGCTGGTTGGCAAATCTCAGAAACTGAAGCAGAAACTGCAAAAACTCTGCAACTGCTCGACTTTTTATTCCTGATGAAACACATTAATCTTTAACGGTTTCCAAATTAAACTGCTGAAATACGCTGAATCTTTAGTTTCGGTTGCTCAGTTTCAGACAGATATAGTCTCTCACCAGAAGCCTCCTCTGGGTCTGATGGGGGGGTGGACGCTGTTTCTTCAGCGAGTCTCTTAAATACGGCTGGGTTTGTCACCTTGTCTCTACACACGAAGACCAGAAAAGTCTTGCGTTGATGGTTATGTCTGAGCCGTGCCCCTATAATTCGACACATACCGATTCTGTCCCAGCACCACCAATTGACACAACATGTTGGGAAAGTGGTCTTTTGCATCCTATGCTGACGCCAAAGGCAGCTTTCAGCGTTGTATTTTGACTAGGGCCAAAAAAATCGATTCGCTGAAGAATGGTGGTTCTCATTTGATCTGATTCAGAATCTATTTCAAACATCCTAAAATATTTTTTTAAATGTTACATTTCCCTGGATGTCCGCCATTTTGTAGCTGCGAACAACGTCCAGATGTTACGATGTCTGGGCAACCTGCTCTGGACGCACAAACAGCTCTAGCTTCGCTAAATGCTCTAGAGTTTGGTGTAATTTCGGGATTTACCGAAAGCCCGGAAACAGTGAGACACTAAGTGTGCATGCATTGCAAAAGTAATATCAAGCACTTCGACAACACAATGAATGAGCGTGCGACTGAAAGTTATAATACAGAGAACACAAACACATAGAGCAGTCAGCTACGGCTCATGGATTGTCATGTAGTGTATCGCAGATACGCAGGGCCCATACCATCAGACAAAGAAGCACTTTTATTTTTGTTACATATTGCTTTTATGACTACATAAGAATACATAATACTACATAAGAATTAACATTTTTAAAACATGAGTTTGTAAAAGATTTCCACCACTAACATTGATGCAACAGGTTTTCAACTGAAGCACATGTTGCGCCTTCAGCTGCATATCTTTGTGTACTGCCATCTCTACTTCATTCTTCAATTGTTTTACTTAGTTTTTCATGCATGGAGGTTGTTATTAAACACCACATCTGGGCCACAGTTAGAGCCACATAAAGCATAATTGCAGCCCTTTAATTTCACGTCTGATCGGCAGCATTCTCGTTTCGACTTCTGACTCTTGGCCTCCCCTTGCAATCATTTGCAGGCGCTTCTGTAAGACTGCTTGATGAAAGTGCAATCTTCATGTCATAAATGAATCACACGTCAAATCATCAAACAGACTTGTTAAAAGGCTGCGCTGGTTTGACATTGACAGACAAGTAAGTGAGCGGAGTGAATCAGCCAAAGGGCACGGATGAATCTCTTCCACTTTTCTAAGAATTATTCAAAACATGTGATGCCAGAAATGATTTTCAACTCGGAGGAGCTATGCATATCTTCATTCTGTTGCCCGATATTGACTCTGAGTTATCCATAAGGTACTGAATAAAAAGCACTGGATTTACGAAGCCTCTGCAAAAGAGATATCAAATAGAAGCCAGAATACAACCTGTGTATTAGAACTCTTCTATCAATGCGCCCTAGATCGGGTGTGGGACTGCAGAAGTTTGACACTCTTTCACTAGTTTTCTGCTGGACTCTGCACAAATTAAGAAAAATTGGGGAGAAAAAAACAAAAAAAAGGATGAAATACCAGAGGACGAGGGGTGGAGCACAGGAGGAGGTGCTGAGGTCCCAGTGAAGACAGCAGACAAGGTCCAGGTGTCAGAAGAGATCGTGAGAAAAACATTGAATCTTTCATCAAAAGGAGGGTTTCCATAACTTCTCTCTTTGCTCTCATCCCTCCTCAGCAACTTGCTTCATTTTTTACAAACACGTATGCAAAGTGATGAGGTAAAAAATAGCCAGCTCAGTCAGATGCCATTTATGGCATCATTTTGTGGTGACGATGACCACTCCCTGATGACCCCCACCCAAAATAAAACAAAACGTGCTCCTTCAGGCACTATGTTTCCTTACTGTCCGAAGATGAGTCGAATCGATGACTCCAAATTGTCCAGAAAAGAAAGTCCATATGAGCATTGTGATGTTTGGGCGGCATTCTGAGGTCCCCCCCAACCTCCCCTGGGATTGACTCTGCCCCATTCCAACCCGGAACAACAAGGTTAAATGAAACTTGTACTGTTTGGGTGAGTGGATGTTGAAAGTAAGGTAATTCAGTGAGTACAAATCAGAGAAAGATGTAGCAAAATGGACTTCATTTATTGAAGTACAGATGACGGCATAATAATGTCTAAGATGTTATTCATCCCTGCAACTCCATTCTTTCCGCTCTGAATTTACATTCCATGGTTTCATATGATAGTTATAAGACCCCACTATCACCGCCAGAGCAGATTTAAAGAGAGCAGTGATTCCGAATTTCTTTGGCTAGCATGCAGCAACAAGAGTATAAATGGGCTTGCGTCGAAGTATATGTCAGAGTTAAGCTACTCCTGACTTGATCTATTGCCTGGGTAAACATTTCTCCCACTGGATTACAGTCATAATCACCGGTTTCAAGAATGCTAAGTACGGCTTTAGGTTAATTTGGAAAATTAGGGGTCCATTTAGACTTAAATAGACAGTTAGGCTTCAGGGTGTCTGGCTCTTTTTTTATGGAATGAGAGTGTGTGTTGTATTATTCAACATGTCTTCCCCTGCAATCGAGCGCCTCAGGTTACATTTTAGAGTTCACAAGTCTCAGATATAAGTTGAGTCATTATATGAACACGATGACTATAATTTGCTTTTTTTTTTCATTTTTATTTTTCATGTGCCTCTGAGCTAATACTGCCAGTTGCCATCAGCTAGCATAAATTTTTATTGTTCTTTTTTTTTTTTTACCTGGGTATAGAACTCAACACAGATACTGCAACTGGAAGGTACGCAGTGGAACTTAAAATTGCAATAAACAAGTTTAAAATTCTGATTACAACCATACAAGATCGGGATGGTGAGGACCAGTATAGACCAAAAATATGCTCAGTAGGTTAATGGTAATTTTTTTTTTTTTTATCGCGATCAGGGCGCAATACGTGTCTTTAAGTGGAGGCGGTACGTGCGATATTTGAGATACATTGACAGCCATCCATTTCAAGAGGCATTACTGCAACGTGTCAGCAACAGGAGCAAAGACGGAGGTAGCACTAGCATCAGCAGGTTCAGCATGCTCTGCGCATGTCACCAATGGTTTCATGTATGGCGTCACACCTGGTTTGTCCAACCAGTGAGATGCCTGCGACTGATTTCTCACAGAAAGGATGACAAACCAAGCCTTTAGACAAATAAGATAAAACAAACATTTGGATCGAGCTTTGGCGTCAAAACCTACGCAAGGAACGGCTCTTGACGTTTTCGCATTGTAATGACATGTCACGTACCGATGCTGGCACGGATATGAAGCTTTATTTCAAGGGCTAAAATTTAGGTGTTGGATTTACAGTTCACCAACACCACAGTTCCATATGACAGCAGTAGCCACCCTACAAGATGTATAAATATGACCTAAGGCAAAAAGGAATGGCATAAATACGTCAAATTTCGTTTGAAGGACTCAATGATATTCCCAGGTAGAACACTGACATTGAAAGGACATTTCGACTGCAGTGGCTATGTGTTCCATCCACCAAAGTCTCTTTCAATTCCCCAAGCTTCTCTCAGACAGATTGCGGTACAGCACTGCCCAGATAAGCACACAAGACCTGCCTTTATCTGCATGGCAGGAGGACATGGCCTGAGCCAAAATAGCCAGCAATAGGGGCCCAGATATCTTCAGAAGGACCAGAGAGGGGGGAAAGAAAAAAGATCCACGCGATCAAGGCCGCTTGGTCGAAGGAAAAAGCCTCTCCTCCTGTGCACACAGATGATTGGTTGGCCAATGCAGCCGCCACCTGCTACTAGTCTGTACCTCTGCAGACCTGATAAGGCAAAATACGTATGATTTAAAAACGAGCTGGCTCCATTTACAGCACTTTACTGTTGTCATTGGGTAGATTTAGGGAAGAAGAGAATCGTGATTGACGGAGGAAAGTGTCTCGGGTCATAAATAGAGGCCATTATGTGCTGAATTAGCAAAGTGGGAGGAAAATTACGCACAACCATCTGCACAGAAAGGAGGAGAATTGGGGTAAAAAGGCACTTATTACCAATCTTGTCACAAACAAGCAGCCTCTTTTTACAGGCTGGAAAGAACATTTGGTGCTAACGTAGGCACGACTCGGAGCGCCAACTACAATTTTTCCTGCCTTCAATTCCACATTAGCAGCCGCATGTAGGTGGAATGAGTGGATCAACCCAATTATACCATCTTGTTTCATGGTTGCACTCGAATTGATAGTCTGAAAGAAAAGACGGTTAGCGGTTAATGATGGTGAATTTCCATCAGTTTGTGCAAATGTGATGGGTCATGCACCGAAAGATCAGATTAGGTAGCAAGCAGAGCCGCCGTGACTTCGTGAGCATGTGGACAAATTGTTTCGGTGGAAAGGCTGAAAGCAAACATCACAATTTACCGGGGAAATAAAAACAAGATGTCCAGACACGCTTTAGGGAAAAAACAAACAACGATTCTGCACTTTTTCATCACGTACTTTCTCGAGATTTTCAAGTTTGTGGTTTAACTTTACTGGAGCAGTTGCTGACGGTGCAGAACAGAGCCTTTAAACTGCCTCAGAAAACCCTGTGAGACTGTCCAACAGATACATACATACCTGCACGCACATTTAAGGACTGAGCAGTAAGGCAGAAGTGGAGCGAAGGGGGTTCGAGAACCTCCACTATGCACATGCACACCATCCCATAAATTATTTTATGGCTGACTACTCATTTGAGTAGTTCATGCACATACAAAACTGAAGGATTCCTGTTGCTAACCAGGTGACCCTGTTCTGACTGTGTGTTAACTGAGCCTGTGCAGTCAAGCTAAACACCTCACGGGTAAGAGAGGTGCCGTGGGGACTGGAGGGCCTTGATGAAGGTGGGGTTTGAGAGGGGAATTGGGGGTGCATGGACGGACGACAGCGCGCATTGTACATCTTTCATGATCTTCCTTGAAAGGCGGAGTGTCGCCATCAACAGATGGCGAAGGAGCGCTTCATGTTGACATAAACAGCTGAAAACAATGGAATTTCACCCCGTATACTGGGAAAATACCAGAGAAAGGGGTCAAAATGCATTGGGGGCCCCGATGCCGCCATTGTTCTGGGGAGGTCCATGCACCAACATACCCCTATTCACAATCACTTCAATGGATTAATCTTTTAGCATCATGTAAACAATCGTGGCGCACCGTCATGGCAAAAATGAAAGACCATGCCTTCATATTCATGAATAATGATGACATTTGATAAAGTGAAAACAGGCATCATGGGGGTGCGATTATGGAGTTTTCAGCGTGTTTCTATTGCATACATTGCGGGAGAACTAAATAAATGACAGCAACTGCTCGCAGAACAATCGTTGCACATCTCATCCAGACACATGACAGATGGAGAGACAAGCTGTAGATTGAAGACAGATTTCCTTCTCATGATTAAAAACCACGTGTTTACTGACATAAATTCAATTAATGTCAAACCCCCGCCCTCAGCTTCCTTGTTTCTCTGTCCGATCGCTTCTTGATTCGCTATGTTCATTCCATTACGGTTGAGAAAGTGAGAAAGTCATTTAGCAATTGTGCAAACCCCCAACATCTTGACAAAACCCTGCCCACTAACCACTTATATAGCTGCCAGCGAACGTGCCATCGCCGTGGGAACCAGGCATTTACTCCTCATCCTCATTATTATGTTCCCCTTGGTCCAGCAAAGACCAGACTCTTTATTGAAGATAGCAACTGATATTGCTTTGATTTGGGAGCGCAAAAACAATGTGACAAGATTGAAATGTCACTTTTAAATGAAGCAAGTCTGTTTTATGACTTTTGGAAACATTATAGCGACTGTGTTCATAATAAGCGCCACGAAAAACAGTCAATGAAAACAAGTTGGAGTGAGCAAATACCTTTCCCACCCCTGCAACTCTACTAAACTTTGGTCAGGATTGGGCACAAATGTTGTTCTAGAACCCCAAATTATCGCAACTTCATTGCATTTTATTTTTTTAAATAAAATCGTCCACCAAATCTGGCAATCATCAATAAAACAAGTTTGTGAAATGTGTGTACTCCAATAAAAGCCATAGCTTAGCTCAGAATCAGGAAGGAGACACACAATGGTATTATGAAAAATAAATATCTACCTCCACACACGCTGCCGGGAGTGTTTCACCACTACTTCAAAGAAATTCAACAGACAACAAATCAACTGAGAAATACCAGAAGTTACGTTAACTTACTGGAATATGACTTTAAACCGAGTTAAAAGGCCTGCAGTCTGGGTTTAATAAAGATTTGAAGATTATGTTGAGAAGCCTGCAGATTGCATCATGTGCCATCCACACTGACTGCTCTCCAAACTCCGGCTTCAATCCCCGCGGGACTTGTGGCAGGATATGGAAGCACATTATGAAATCATTTCTAGCGTGTTCATACCCAAAGGTGAAAAGTTCTGAGGCGGAATTTCTACAAAGAGTGTGCCACTAAATAATATGCACAAATTGGTCCCAATGAAACCGACGTTGAACGCTTAAAAAGGAGGAAAGTGAAAGGCACTAAGTATCCTTGAGTCAATTGGAAATAAATAAGCTGTAACCCTCAGAGGAAGCAGGGAAATTAAACATGAGCGTGTTTCTGATTTGGTTGAGAAGTTCACACGGAGGAATTGTGAGAGGATGTGTTTAGTCACGTACTTGAAGAAAATAACACTTGTTGATTTATTAATGGCTCAGAATCCCTTTCAGTTTCGAAGTATCCACATCCAATTTACATAAGTGAAAAGAGGAGAAATACAATAAGATCAATTGGGTTAATACGACTCCTGAATCGAGCGATTTTGATGAAACTCTTTCAAGGAGGGTGTAAAAAAAAAAAAAATCAAACGCTCCTATGTCCTCTATTATGCTGTCAAAGATGGTTCATACAGAATCACTCAAACTAGTGAAGCATGTTCGTAAGAAGAAGCTGGGAAACAAGATAATATTCACTCCACTAGTCACATTGGACGTTCAAGAGGACAAGGAGACAGCAAAAGTAGCTTAGTTTAAATCTCATTCCACATATTTGATAGATTTGATGCTTAACAGAGACCCATGGCAGGTTGCTTGAAAGCCTGACTCTTGTTGTATTCTGCAGGAGTTTAAAATTAAAGAAGTATCACATACTGTATAGAGTAAAAAAACATTGCAAATATTTCAATTTATTTAAGGTCTGTGTAATCAGATCATTTTTTAACAGTTCAAATATAATAAATATGTTCAATAGTAAAATACATGTTTACCTTTAACAAAAAAGAAAATGAAAATAACAATATACAGACAGACTACAGCTCGCATCACGCTCTATATTTCTGATACTGCCATAATTAAGAACACGATAACTGCAAACTTCACGTGTCCTTCTTTACATCTCTTACTATGTTACCCAAAAGTTTGTGAAAGATTGTGAAAACCTGGCCTTTTCATTATTGTATCGGCCAGTTAAAGAAATCAAATTCAGTTTTTTATATTCTAGTCTATTTCACATCTCATAAACTGTCTCAAAAGTGCAACCAAAGAAATGACCATACTTCATTGAGAGTTTCACAAAGAAATCTCCAACTCTCACACTTTTTAAGACTTTGAAGATGCAAGCACCATCAATGATTCACGTCGACTTCATGTCGACTCCCTGAAACCTGACCAGCTTTCCCAATGTATTCTGAATGTTTCATCGCCTCTAACGGCTGCTACAACCTCTATCATCCACTCCAACAAGAAGAGCGTCCGTTTTGCAGGTGGACGAGTACCAGGACTTTACCAAGGCAGAACCTTAATAATCCAAACAGCACAAGTTACGTGCTTCAGGCGAATATCTTCTCCTGGTGACTCAATTAAAAATTAACTTGTTTTCTTCTCATCTCAGAGAAAAACACCCGGCAGTGCGATGCCGGCCGAGCATGCAACAGCTGGGCGCACACAAAATTCAATTTGGGTAGAATTAACTTCCCAGTGTTGCTGCGTAATTTAAGTGGCAGGGAGTGGGGGAGAAAAGTGAAAGGAAATATGACAGACGGAGAGCAGAGGAGGGCATATAAGAGAAAATGATGTTGAGAGCAAAACAAGAAAACAAGTAAAGGCTGCATATTTTCGCTAGTTGTCATCGACATGAATAATTGAGCTGCCTCGACCCATCAGCCACATCTGTGGCAAATTACAATCGCGCTGCTCGGAAAACTTGCGCTGAGAGAAAAGGGCAGGAGGTGGTGGGTGAAGCAAACTTGTAATGATGGTGGAGTCGTGTGACACAAGCTGCTCTCTCACGTGCTTTGAAGTGAGAATCAGTCCACAAAAACACGCACTCAAATATCTTTTAAAAAATACCAGAATGTTTCTTTCTTTGTACAATAGATAAATGAACAAGAGAGGGAATGGATGGTGCGGAAATAAAAATATGACAATGGTGTATAGGGTGCAATTTGAGTGGGTAGAGAAAAAGCAAAATAAAAGATTAATGGCAGAGAAACACAAATATTGGAAGAGTGGGTAGCACAAGGTCTACGTTCATTTGGGAGTCTTGGATAGATTTGTATATTTTTTAACGTATTTTCCAATCTTTTTTAAAGAGAAATGTTGTTAGTTAACTGTGAAACAATTAATATTTTGCATTTCAGTAAAAGGAAAGTTTTTGGCGACTGAGCTGTGACCCAAAATTACAATCAATTGACTCAGCTTTCCACACACAAACCAGAATTGTAGCGTTATTATCTTAGTTTTGGATTTATTGAGCCATCTTTCTTTCTCTTCTGATTAAAATGTCTTCCTCTCCGAGTGATTTATGGCTCTAAATGAAAGTAATGGAGGGTAGGAGGGGGGAGGCGGGGTGTAAGAGAAGGCAGTGACATCATGCTTTTATCTGGGCTTTTCTACAAAAGGTGTGTGTTGGTGAGTGTGAGAGCGAGAGTGAGAAGACACACAGCCGGGGGCGGGCTTCTTTCTGCCTTTTTCTTTTTTTCTCTCCACACCAATCCTCTTGAACCAGCAGGGATGAGCGGATTTAATTGGTGTGAAGGTCCAAAATGGGTGCACACGCACAGGTGTTTGATGGAGGAGGGACAGAACACAAAAGGAATTACAAGAGTGGCGTTTGTGAATATTTGGATGTGTGCTGTTGAGAGACGAAGGGTAACATGATCAAGATAGATCTTTGGGCAGTATAAAATGCAGTTTAAAAAAAAAGACCGAGACAGATGGAGAGCGAGCTGTGTTGCTGGTGTGTACGCCTCAAGGATGAACAAGAGAGGAAGAAAAAGACGGCGAGCTAAGCTCCGTCAAAGATTAGACAGACTGCAGTTATTTAAATCAGACTGAGCCAACTGCCGAGTAAAAAGGGAAATTGTGGCTTTAAGTGGGTAAATTAGAGCCTGTTGATCATTTTGCTTTTCACTCCGTAAGTCACCCTAGGTCAGACGGCCTATGACAGAAATAAATCCACTTTCCGCCAGCATCTGCCCGTTTTTTTTAAAGCAGCTGCCGCGTACAATGAAGGAATTCTGCTGCGAGACGTCCAAATCTCCACGCAATCAGAATTGATAGCTCTATTGCAACGACAGGGCCGTTTTGTATGGCGCTTCTGAGAATACAGCCGTGATGCCTGTCAAAAAAAAAAACGATGAGAAAAGAAAGATATTCGTCTTTTAAATTATCCACAGAGGAGGGAGGAATCAGGTGCATCCAATTCTGTCATGATATTTAAAGTTAATTCAAAGTCAAGCCTTGACTGGTTTTGTTAGCTGCCACCGAGAAAAGGTATCTGTAGTTTTCCATCCACTTGTGACGAGTATTGTCCAGCGATGCCACTACAGTCAAGGTGCCAAATACAAAAAATAATTCAATAGTAACAGACATCGAAGATGTCACTAAAAACAATTTGTGATGTTAGCATATTCATGGGGACAGTAGCACAGTAGGTGGGATTCCATCTGAGCAGATGGCTAAAATGTTCCCATTTTCATTGACTGAGTTGAACTAAATCATGTTTTCGGCTACATTAAAGAAAATTCAGGCAAGAAGTGGCATGATAAGGAACCTAAATAAGGTCATTGGAAAAACTCAGAAGTCATTCTGAGCCTCTTAGGCACTAACTTCGAGTTGGCCAAACAACTTTCAGAATGAATTCAAATGTGAGACCTGTAAGCTAATGCTAAAGCTACTATAAATGGTGGCTAAACCTCAAAACAGGATTTACTAAAGTGGTCTTGCTGGCCGATTGCAGTCCATGGCACTATGATGGGTGGTGCAACAAATTTGGCCGAGAAAAAAAAAAATCCAACAGACAACAACATCAGCAAAATAATGTTGCCTTGTGTCCCATGAAATACAGAATTGTCTCGTATTTGACGCGGGAATGAAGCGTGATGAAGCGTGATTTGTTCCCTCTTTAGGCGGTAGCTTTGAAAGCAGCACATTCGTTGCTCTCTGCACACGAGAACTTCAGAAGCCCAGCAGCTATGGAACAGCTCCGGAACACAGAAGCTGCTTATTTGTGTCTCCAGATTTTTTTATGCTCACTGCGGGGGTGCTACCGCATGTGGATGAGAACCGCAGACACGCAACCTTTTCCAATCTGGAATGTAATCTCATCTGGCCGTCTGCATATTTTTGATATGCATAAGTTTCTAAATGAACTAATATCTGCTTAGACTACATCAAGTGTCAGCCCCTAACCTTTCAGTTTTACACTTAAGATTTGATATCTCCATTTATTGGCTCAACGCTTCCCAGAAAATGCCCACTTATACACCACAACACGGGGGTCCGGCGACCAGCCATTTTTGCCTTTATGGGTGCCGTAGCCGAGAATGCTTGAGTATCGGCACCTTAGAAAATGTTGCTCATTTCACCAACAGTTTCAGTCAACATCACTTAATGATAACTGCTTTGTCGATAGGTAAGTGGGACTCATATTGACAATGCAAACCTGTCTTTTTTTTGGTAGTTCCAGTGGGGTGAAGAGGATGAAAAAAAAAGAACCTTGTGCTCACTCCACCCGGTGCCCGAATAAATAAATTCATGAAAAAAATAAAAATAAACAGTGGGGCGCTTCTTTGCCTTGCCATCACTCTTGTTCCGCTTTATCGACACTCCTCTTTGTTTTGTCTCTGTAATGTCGCCCTAAGCCCATCTTAACAAGGAAATGGTGCGGAACAGATCCTCAGCAAGAGTTGACACCGTGGGATAAGACACAACTGACATCCTTCCATTATCGGCACGAAGGGCTGCTTATAAAGACCGACAACTTGCCCACACAGCGAGCGTTTCGACATAGATAGAGATATCCAGGATGTTAATGACAGAGTGATCCCAGTCAGCTGGGAGAAATCATGCTTTCGGCAACAGGAAGCATGTCCCGTTCTTTTGCTTTTTTTGTCTTTCAATTATACATTTAAACATTTAACCAATTCATCTCGGGTCACATGACAATGATAACAATCATATCTGTGAGAGTCCAGGACCATGCAAGACTGTCATTTCAGCCACTAACACGGCAAACTTTTGAAACACTTAAAAAAAATGCTGTCATAACCTCGCCCCTCTTTCCCAAGCCTTGGTCCAAGGAGACAAAATTCTCTGCTGTCTGCCGATGTGTAGCCAAGGCTGTGAGCGATAACGGCTCAACTTCATCACGGGTCTGCAACAACATCTCTCAACACAGTTTGGGTTTGTCTGTGGTTGGTTGAGCATGTGCCTACACAGTTACTTTTTTGTCAGAGACTACAGTCAGTCGAGGCATTTTCAGTTGTCTTCTGTGATTTGGAAACAGATCTGATAGGAAAAAATGTTTTTTTTGTCACATTAAGATTGGATTTGTTAGATACCCAGCTTCAGTACTCATACTCATAGGAACTCAGAGGAGCAGGTTAAAAATCACCCCACAGGCCTTAGACCTGACCCACATTCGAGCCTCTGGCGTAGTGTCATGAATAAAAAGTTTGAAGGGATATCAGAACAAAATGTGCTGAGACCTTTTTTAAAGTTGAAAAGATTAAGAAAGAGCTGGTTGGTGAATGTGTTTACTTACATAAGGCTTGGGAGCCAGTGAGCAGCAGTGATAGCAGCAGAGTGGAAGCAGGCAGCAGGAGTGGCAGAGAGAGACGAGGGGCACCACTTGTAGCCATCTTGAATCCAGTGGGGGAAGGGGTCAGGGAGGAGGGCAGGACTTTGCTTTCACCTGGCTCAAGAGCCGAGGCCCCAACAGCGATTAGAAGGTTGGGGTCTTCAGGCAGGATGGCTTGGCACTCTGAAAGAAACATTGTTGAGGTTATTTATATTGCTCGGACAATGTGTTTCATTCCAAGAAGATGAAGACCGTTCATTTGCAAAGACACCGCCGTCGAAGTGTTTCCTGTGGAATCCAGTAACATCACACGAATATCCGCACTCCTAACTTCTTTCCGTGGTGCTTTTTAATTACACCAGCATCCAATAATATTCAAGGCAGGATCTATTTGGTTTAGTTAAATCGCCATTCATCCCTAAAGCAATTTGAAATGCCTTAAACCATCCACACTTGCATGAAAGAACTCAAAATGTCTCTCATTGAAGCGACTGGAACAGCTCCGAGGCACCAGCATGTGGCTACAAACGCACATTAATTAAAAAGACGTTAATACAAAAACGCAACAAAAAAGGTATCGCTGGACAAACAGTGACGGCGTTTCAGAACAGTACAGTTCTAGTTTGCTGTGCTATTTTTATGGCTCCGACACAATGGAATTCAGACGAGCACAATGGCTGGCTCAAGTGCACTTCAACAGAAACAAAGCTTGTCTCAGAGCTGAAGCGCTGGACAGGAAATAGACACAGCAGAACATTCACACTCAAGACACAAGCCCCTTCACCCACACCAGTCCCTGTCCTTGTGAGAGACACTTTCCAGCTCCAGGAATGCCACCACTCAGTGGAGCCTTCATAAGAGCGGGCGACCATCCAGAAGAGAGATTAATTACCGGCTCCCTAGGTGGCTAACTGGGTACGACAACGCAAACAGTGCAGACAATGTGCAGCCCATTGTGGGGGACACTGAGCAAATTGTTTACCTGGTAACACAAAGGTTAAGTTTACGTTCACACATGCAGGCGCAGCTTTGGCTGCGGCTGTTGTATACTACCTCCAGCACAAAAACTGTCTTAAATGTCATGTTGTAAGGCCCAAATTGTATACTAAATTCATACAGAGCTTTAGCGTGACATGCACAAATGGAGAATGTAAATATAGAACTATCTTTTGAGAGACTTTTGACACAGGTTTGTTGGAAACAATTCTTAGTATAGAAGAGCTACCTTAGTACTCCTATCATTACTTGGGAGTACTTCAGACTTTTACCTTTGCAAAGTGCCAATAATGGAAAAAAAACATTTATGCATAAATGCATTATTTTGAATTTGTAATGAACATTCCAAATATTACAAAATACTATTTAAGTGAGGCTGCTGATATTCAAACCAAAATACCATTTAGCTAACTTTAACAGTCTTGTGCTTCAGCAAATTAGCTTGAAGTAATGCTTTCTTTATTTTTGTTTTTGCACCAAAGTGCTACCTCTGCACCAGTGGAATTCAAATACATTAAATTAGAATGTACTATTTCCAGATCAATAATCATATCCTTTTAAAACATCACTTGGAACTCGCAATTAGAATGCAACTTAGCACATACATCAACAGAGGAGAGAAGTGATTCTTCACACCTACTGGACGCAGCTGTCTCACAGCCTCTTTTTAAAAAGAGCTGCCGCGTGCGTTAAGTATATAAATACCTTTCATACGTTCACCAAAGCCGCGACAATGCTTCGTTCGAAAAAGATCCGATAACACCTGAGAAACAGACACTTACAAACGCACAAAAGACAGGTTCAACAATACATCTTTTGTGGTGACATCATGCCAGAAAAGAAAGAGTATATGTTTCCAAAGCTTCAGTTCATCGCTCAACACAATACTTTCTACACATACACACACACGCACAAGTTCAAGATGTATGCCCTCGCATGCTCCTCGTCATTTAGTTTGGCCTTGAGGGCCGGTGATATCATTGGAAACAACTTGGTGCAACAATACAGAGGAGCAAGGGATGAAAGGATAGCAAAATATCAAATTGTCCCGGGGACTCATCTATAAAGACTGCCTTTGTTAGGACAGTAAACAGTGGTGGAGGTGGGCGTGAGGGGGTTCGACATGCCGACAGGGAATTGCTCGATCCGAGTTCACCCGATAGCAGGCTGTGATTTATGGCCCTCCCCCTGGGGCCTGGCTCTCGAACTCCAGCCCTGATTCTTACACAAACTTGCCAGCATGTTTACAGCACTATTGTTGTTCCTAGCCTTCACTGCTCCAAAACAGATATGTGAAATTCAAAGAGTACACGGATACATTTGGACAGACAGATGCGGTGTATTCTTAGTTTGGTAATCCTCAATCTAAGCGAGTGACACTATAAACAGAGATGTCCGTGCGTCACGTTTAAACCCAGGACATTGTAACATATATAGAGCTCTTTCATCTCGTATCTTGAATCCTCTTTGGCATGATGTATCATGGAAGCTGCAGGATTCTGAAGGAGAACTTCAACTGTGTTCAGCTCACCATATGGAAGACAAGCATCTCTAATCTCAGAGCTACAGACTCCCTGAGCATTCAATAGGCATAAATACATCACATCATGCACACAAGTCAATTGGAGGATACGATACGAAAGCACATTTAAAGTCAAGCGCTTGTTCCCTGTTAGACAGGTAGATCAGCCTGACACTAACCAGTCACATGACCTGCGCAATTCCAGTCCAGAAAGGTGCCACAATTTATTCCGTATGAGAGCAGTCAGTGGCCATCAGGGGCTCTCACCATGACATGGTTCATTTGAAACCTGAAATACAGACGCTAATGGACTTCATAACCTGGGTAATGAGGAGCCTACAAACATTTTTAGAACGTGTGACTTTTACTGTCAGAAATAAGAGAATTAGCGCTGTTATTAACGACTATATTGATAGTAGACAAGTCACAAACAGTATTCGGAATATGACGTGAAGGTTGACAAACATGCCTCCATATCTGACTGCATTATTGTAAGGGGTAATTTATAAGGAAATACAGTGTATGTTTTGTGTGCAAAACACTTGCTTAGTGTTCAATGTTTGAATATTTTAATTGCTCAAAATGTGGTGGGAACGGTACGTGTCCATCGATGTGCAATGGTGGAGAGGAAGGCCAGAGAGGAGATTGATGGAGGTGGTGAAGGAGGACATGAGGTCTGTAGGTTTGAGAGAAGAGGAAGCAGAGGACAGGGTGAGATGGAGGAAGATGATCCGCTGTGGCCACCCCTGAAGGGAGAAGCCAAAAGAGAAGGAAGAAGAAGGAGGTCACCATGGCGTCATAGCCGCAGCCATTTCTCCGGTTACTGCAGATTATGCGAAAAGAGTGACTTGTCAACTCATGAACCATTCGGCGACTAATTTAACGGTCAAGTAGTCATTGCAGCCCCGAAAAATACATATTAATCTGTGAATCCCGAAAGAGATTTTAGTCATGGTCATTGTTCACTGACATCTATTAGAAAACTATCTGTGCTAGCTCCACACAGCAACAAGAGAAACACCGGTGGTGTTGCCGTTTCTTTCCACAAGTCTCAACGTCTTTATTATGTATTTACAGACATTGTTTGTGTACGTAAATATATTCTCTGTCCAAACACATGCCTGATTTGTAATCCGCTGAATGATACAGATAGAGAGACGTCGGCTTCTCATATGGTAATGGTCCATCCCGTTTAGCCGACATGACTGATTCAACATGGTCTAGTCAGATTTACCCTTTTTTGCACATCCATCTCAGTTGCAAAAGTGAGCTACACCGCACCAAAACACAAGTATTATCAACAGATACACGTTTTCTGAACAATATGAGGCGTGTGTTTGTACATCTGTACGCAGGTTTGTGTTGCCTCTAAATATATCTACAGATCAAACAAGTCTTTCTTCAAGTACTTCTAGTATCTAGGCCCCTTATCTACAGCCTTCCTTTCGCTCCCTCATTTCCTTTCACTCCTTCCTTCCTTCATCAAACTCATGCATATTAAACAATGCTTGCTATGCAGATGTTTGGTGGAAAATCACATGAATTTGCATGAAACTGCAGGACTATTATGTAAATGCATGAATGCAGCTTCACTATTTCATCCCTATCTACTGTATCCTAAGAGATTTCATTGTAGAAAAAACAGGTCTTGCTGTCATTAACCAGAATCTTTGGGGAGGCCCAGTGGATGCGATGCATTTGGGTTGCTAAACACTACCCATTAGATCAGCACGAGTCAGTGTAAACGTATGGTTGTGGTCAGACAAGCTATGTGTGTTGAATATAATTGGAAGCTGACAAGCTGGTTATTTCAATTGAACACGAAGCTTACCTCTTTGACAATATTCCAAAAGTTGTATAAAACAACTGCAAACAAGTGCTGCTGGTTTGCACGAGGCAAAAGATGGCAAAGTATTTGATTCAACATTGTGGTGTTCTACAATTTGAGATGCACCTTCAAAAAGTACCAGATAACTCAAGTGAAATATATTGTTGTTCATGTGCGCAATTACTATGTAAAAACGTATTTAAAATGGAAGCGAGGATTATTTTAATTTTGAAAGGACAAACACATTATGTCACAAACTGTGGTTGGTTGACAGTCCTCTTAAACATTTCAAAATAAGAGTTAAATAAAGCCTGTCCCGCACCAAGTCCCCAAACGTCTGACTGTTTGCGTAGGTAGAAAGAGTTAAGGCACCGTGACCTCATTAAGACATTGTAGAGCACCCTGCCTTGGCAACCTCTCCACCGAGTCGCGTTCCCATGGGCCTTTGACCAGAAATGCACATAACACATAGGAGAGCACCTTGAGCTGGCCATCTGCCATCCCTAGGGACCAACTTTGGGCCGTTGTGATTCAAAGTGCTTGAATTTAAACTTCACTTTTGAGTGTTCCTGCTTGAAAATATTGGCTGATGATTATGGTATGTCAGAAATGACCTTTGTGATGATTTAGAAATGGAAAGTTCGGCAGCAATGACATCAATTGAGCATTAAAAGACGAGCACCTGCTATGATGACCAGAACAGAATATCAGGAAAGCTGCCAAACGTAACCAGATTTTAGTGATTTTGTGCATCAATTATTGCAAATGGTGCAGTTATAATGATCTACAATGTATAGAATCATATGTTCGCTTACCTTCCACTTTTGTGTTGAACAATGAAAATGGAAGTTTTGAATTGGTTTGACAGAACTATCTCAGGACTGGCCTTTTTCCATCTGAATAAGACGCTGCACGGCCTTTCTAATAAAGACGGCAGGTCTGGGAGGCTCAGAGCTAAAACCCAGCTTGGTGAGTGCATGGCAGCAACCGTCTGGGTCGTACAGCAGGGGCGACACAGACTGGCACCCGAGGGCATGACCTGTAAACTGAACTCTTAACATGCTCTTCATTGCACAGCCATTTCATTTACCACTATGTGGTGACACACAACAACGCTCAGCTGGTTGCTTCGGGTCAAAGGATGCATGCGGCCCCCATCCATAATGGCTATTGCCCTGGTGAGAAGAAGCAGCGGACGGTGCCACCACTTATATAGATAGTTATAGTTGAAAGCAGAACAAGAGTCGCAGGACCACAAGGGGGCAGAATGATGCGAATGGAAGCTACAAAGTAGTTGCGAAAAGACAAAACGATTATTTTAAAAGTCATCAGTATTCTCTGTTGGAAGCATAACAAGCGCTCTGACACATCAGTGTCAGTCAAGTATCAGCGTGCAGAGCACTTGTGTGTGACACGGAGAATGCGACTATGAAGTACAGCGAGAAGAAGAAAAGAGGAGCCGGAGGGATGACATCAGTTTATTGGCTCTGCGCCAGATCAGACAAACGTCAACAACGACTGGTCCAGGGGCTTGAATGCCCTCAAAAACAGCCCAAGGAGAAGGAGGGAAGCTCAGCAAGGGCAAGTGGGATGGAGCGGCGGAGGAGGCTCGGAGGGTATTAAGGTGTGACGTGAACTGATGGAAGGAGAAGAATCTACGCGATTGAGTAGGAGGCGGAGGACATGCAGGAAAACATGGCAGACGGAGGTGTTTAGAATACGACTCCATGCGATTGGCAGGGCTCACTGACTAACATCTGCTGCGTGGTTTCAGTCATTTCACTTCCAAAATCACATTAGCATCAGTTGGAGGAAATGTGACACATTATTCTGCGCGGTATCGACTCATTAAAACATACTTCATCTTTTACAAGCAAAATAAAGGACAGCACAGTCGTCTTTTCAGGTTCTTCAACTAGACACTAGACACACAGGCGTTTCCGCTACTTTAAACAATTGCTGTGCAAAACCTCATGATTACATAAAACGAAATGAAAACATCCAAACAGAACGTAACAAGCCGCATGGAGGTGAACATGCTTATCATAGTTTTCTTCATTTTTGATGTTGCACAGGGATGAAAGTATTAAAGTGCAAAATGAGCTGTGGTGGAAGGATTTAGAACAGATAGAATAAACAGAAGTAGCTGGGTGTTTCCAGAAAGTGGGGTAATATTGATGGTCGGCAGTGACTATAGAAGAGAGGAGTCAATCCCCAGAGGGGGATTGACTCAAATGATTCAAAAAAATCATTGATGCTGGTCTACTCAAACTAGAACAATATCACAGGGGGGTAACTTTCCTCCTTCTCTGACATCCTGTCGGAAAGATTCTGGTCTCCCTCATGGAATATTAGAATTCTGCCTCTTTCTTACGTAGCCACAGCTCACGTAATATAATTTTCATCAGTTTGCTTTTTATAACAAGACAAACAAAAGCTTGGTACAGAAGTCTGCACAGACTTCAGTTCAGGAGAGCGTCAGCGCAGCTAACCTTCAAATGGCGCTGTAAAGAGCAAAGACAGATGGCGAGGGGAACCCACTCTGTCTTCCTGCGTGTCGCTCCCACCCTCACACCGCCAGTATTAAAACTGAAACCCAGGCAAGACAACTGGTTTTACAGCCACTTTAAAAAAGGTTGAAGAACAGACAACATCAATGGATCACAGTGCTCCTCAGATAACATGAGCTAGCGCCTTTAGCAAAACACCAAAAAGAAAACGGATGCCTTCCATGGTTTCTTGGTCAGAAAAGGTCAAACTATGTTTCATACATTGTTTGTCTTCATCAACATGAAAAAGCCGCTGAAAACAATAAGAGTTATGAATTCTGAACGGGAACTAATGTTGGCTATTGAAGAAGCGCCATAGACTAATATGCCACATATGAAGGCCCGGACAAAAAAAATAAAATATTAATATTAATCCCAAGTGCTAAAACAATTCAAGACTTGGGATTAATAATATGTCTTTATCTAACATTAACATTTTAGCTTGCCGATTTGATCCTTCCAGCACCTAACTGAGTCCCATGAAAACACCCTCCTACAAATACAAGGCGACAACAGCGAAAACAATTTATGCATGGCCTTGAACGTCACCACAAAACCGTGGCATTCATTTCTTCCGTGTCACTTTGGCCACAATTTAGCCGAACTCCACTTTTAGACTGGAAAAAGGGCCTCAAACAATCCCGGCACTGTTTATAGATAACCATCAGACAGCTGAGTGTGTGAAGGTCCGTGTCCTCTGGTCTTTGTGACCTGTCAGCATTTAGCTGGCAGTGTTGGGGAGCCGGGCAGGGAGGGAGCTCCGTGGGAGGCAGCAGTGCACCGTGTTCCGCATTAATGTATTTCTTCAACAATAAGTTATTGAGATACATTTGCCAGTATTCCGCCCACCCACCGAAATAAACAGTCGCTTCTTGTCTCTCACAAAAGGACGCTGCGAATGTACCCAAGACATTTAGATGGGGGAAAAAAGGCCAGTAGGAGTGTAACTTAACACACATCTGCATGTGTACCTGTGACACAACAGCTACTAGGAACTTGTTACAACCCTCCGTCTGTACCGAGCTCTTACATAGGCACATTGTGATCTAGTTTAAAAACAAATACTTCTATTCAGTGGACTCAGATTATGGTCAGGGAATAACAAAAGTACCCTGCCATGAACTGCATTAATATGAAAAGAGTTACATTTATATGAATCTATTGGGACTTGACGCTGTGTTCTTTGTGATGTGACAGGTCAAGCGGACACAAGGTATCACTTTGGAACTGATATTTTTTATTGTCATCAAGTATTAACCTTTAAAAGAAAACTACAAACAAAATCTTAACTAATATTTGGATTCTTGTGAATTCACATACCCAATCTACAATATATAATCTGGTATTTATAGCAACTTGTTTTAAAGTATTGCACTGATAAAATAAGTACAGTTAGTAAGAAAAAAACACTTCCCTTTTCCACACAAAGGAAGTGGAAATATCTTTATTTGTGGTAACTCTGCATTTCAAAAACTTTCTGTAGAGAAGTGAATCCAAAACTCAGCTGTCGTACACTGTTGCCCTCCACACATGTTTACAATGTTAAAATTCCTCCCACCATCACACTTCCACTTCAAAGTTCCCTGACAATCAAAAATAATTCAGACGGCCTCTCCTCTCTCTGACCCTTTCACAATGACAAACGACCCCTCCCACCTATTAGAATCAAACCAGACCTCATTCACTTACTGTGTCATTGATTTAAGGATGAATTTCAAGTGAGCACTGGGAGGGATAGCAGTTTAAGAGGGTGTTGGAGGTTAAAGGTCAGAGGTCAGACAGCTGGTGTATGTCTTTAAATCCCCCTTTTTCTTTTTTAACAGAACACATTCCTTCACAATAGGGAAGCACTTGCTAGCCAACCTGTCTATTCCATTTTTAGATGAACAAAACTATCTAAATATGTAAAACCTGCTGCGGTATGCAGGAAGAAAAAAAAAAAGTTTATTCAAGAACTGGAGAATTGTTTTCTTGGATAACACCGTGCCAGGTCGCCCAGATATGTTTTGCTGTCAAGGTTGCCAGGAGGACAAGAAGCACAGGAGATGCATGGATACTATGTTTGGTATTCCTCTAAAGCCCCTGAGATTAGAAGTTGTGACTCTCAACTGCAGCCTCAAGGTTCAGGTAGTGACCGAAAGATTAGGAATACCATGAGAAGAAGCCAAAATTCAGCGCAGGGTGGATGGACTCTGCTTAAGAAATAAGATGAGGAGCCAACAGTGTCAGCAAGAAACTTTCAACCGCTTATTGTCTCATGGAGGTCACTTAAGAACTGCATATGCTGTGCCCCCAAATAGCAACGCCATTATTGTCACGATGAATGCTACGCATGCATATTAGGATGAAGTGGAGTGTTTACACGCCGACAAAGCCAACATTGTCCAATGAATCCAAGCCATGTGGATGGCGATTGGAGCTATCATACCGTAGGAAGTAAACATTCTCAAAGACATTTTTCACCACTTATATCATGTTGGCGACTCAAACACAAGTAAAACTTGTTTGCATACGCACAGTGAAACAGTTTCAGTTATAGAATTTTGTAGATGTCTGGGAGTAAAACGGCAAGACAGCCATTGACACGGCATCCACAGTAGATGTCGTATGGACTGATGATGCTCCTAATGAGCAGGGGTGAGGGGCGTGAAGAGGGTCATGAATTCATTGGAGGCAGCTGAATGTATCATCGTGGCTCCAGACAGGGCTGTGGAGCTGCTAACAGCCACAACATCAACTACTCAGTGACAGCGGGGTTTCTGGCGAGAGCTCAGTCAAAGCTTTCTTTGGACGGCTTCGGTTGAGCTACTGCCGTTAAAGCAGCCTATCCTGAACTGTGTTACACTGATTTACACATGACTCCTGGCCCACGATGCCATGCTAGAGTGGAAAAGCCCCTTACGCTAAACAAGGCATGTTTCTCCATTGTAATCCAGTCATGGATTCCAATGTCTTTACCGTGTAATCCTCATCCAGAGAAGCCTGTTCCATGTCTATTGTGAAGATTTACAGCCTCAGCAGTGTTGAATAACACATGGCAGGGGCCTGGGTCAATTAAAAGACACGTCAACAACCGTGTATTCTTCTTTTCTCTGTAAGCACAGGAAATAACTAACATCTGTATGCGGTAGCCTCACTTGTGGGAACACAACTATGTAACAATACATCATAGCCACCGTGAATGATGATATAAGAACAACTATGTTGCAAGTTGAACAGACAGATTTCAACTATTAACTAATGGAGGTATTACTTATAAAAAGGTAAAATAATGTTAAAGTCATAGATGGACTTCTCTGGAAAGTCCTGTTAGGGCTGAGTGAAAATGACTAAAAGTAAAATACAGATTCATTATTATTATTAATCATTTACACTGCTAAGACAATTTTCTATCTAATTAGCATTTTATTTGAAACTCCACAAGACTCTCGCAAAGCACGATGGCCCAAATGTTCGTATAAATTGGCGGCTCCCCATTAACCACTAAAGAGACAGTGGCATCCTTCATGCCTAGCCAGGTGTTGAAATAAATACATACATCGGAGTACCTAGAGAAAACCCAAGGCAAGCAGAGGTGCCCAGAGCTGGGACACACACACACAAATCTGATGGCACTGTCAGAAGCAGTTCATGAAGAGTGGAAGGTCAACATGTTTCAAGAGCGAGTCACAACTTATTTCACACTTCACGTTGTTTTCATAACATTAGAAGGAGTTTTGCCACTGTTTCGCCACTACGTTGCAGCAAACGCATGTTTCTAAACCTGTTTTTTGCAATACATTTGTTCGTATTGCTCTCAGAAGCTAACATACTAATGTTGTGTAGTTTTCTCCCTGCGCGTTCTCTGGCAATAGGAAGCAACAACAGCAGTGGAGTGTACCGTAAATACCATAGCAAGAGGGAAAATCGCTGTAATTCAGTTTCATGTTTTTCCATATGGTCCAAATCCAAGTCCCGATTTTTATATAAAATACAATAAGTCTCATCGAATGTCACACAGTAATGAAGTCTTTAGTGGCAGGAAACCCCCGAATTGTATTTCTCATCATCAGTTTTTCGAACGTTACGCTGGCAGGTATACGTAGCTGCTCATCTACAGATTTTGGAGAAACCGATGAATTTTTGCTGCTCGTGTGGGTACAAACATCTGACACAAACCAACTCTGCTCTCCAACATGAAAATAGTCGGGCCAATTAAAAATATCCAAGCGCTTGAATATTAATGCAGCACAATTTCAAGTGGTTTAATCACCCTGACAGAAGGCTTCGGAAAACGGTTCGCTCAGATTTGAACACAGATCAAAGGCGCTTACTCTTGATTTACACTACGTTCCGAGTGACTTCCACTTTCTCAAGTTGGTTCTCCAAAGAACAAAATGAGACGGCTTAATAGCAGTGCTCAGCGATTCGTGTTTGCACACACGTCCAGATGTGTTATTAGTGCCGTGGTGGGTTGTGAGCTTGTGCGGAAGTGCATGTGTGAGGAGCTGACACTCGATCGCAGTCGGGAGCTAAATGAAACCAGTTGATTAGAGTGTTGTGAAAGAAGGAAATATGCAAACACTCCACTCTGAAGCACACGATGAAAGCCGTGCAGCAGCGTCAACTTGTCGCTGAGGACTCGCTGATATAATAGAATCCAGGGGGCAAACTGTCAAGAAGCCCAGATAAATGAACAGTAATTGAGTTAATAGAAATTTAGCAAAGAAATAAAAGACAGAGGACTTCCAAACCCGCCTGCTGCACCACCAGGCGGCTCATCTTCCTGGCACCACGCTGAGCGCTGGCGTCTCTCCACCGGGCCCTTTTTCATTTTTTTTCTCTTCCCATTTTTATGTTTCTTTTTGTTTTGGTGATTCACCATAAGAGTTGTGTACAACTCGTTCACTTGCTCGCTTCGCATATTTGGATCGCTCTCACTCGCCTCTCTCTTTATTGGATTGAAAGAGATGCCTGTTTTTTTCCAGAGCCTCGGGGCCTTGAAATGCATGCAGGCAGGAATCCAAAGCTTCTAATCACAGCTAAGGGAACAGGCAGACTGGAGAGTCACGATTCAGAGTCGGGGAATAGGGAGTGCGGAGGGAAGCGGCAGAGGAGGTGGAATTGAACAAGTAAAGGACGCTCATGATAAACAACGCATTTAAGAGTTCAACTCAGGTGACAATCAGTCAATGAGCGCTGTAGGTCGTCTTGATGCAAATGCTGCGGCGTATTGAACTCCTATTGGCCAAAATAGATCAGCAGTGGAATCACCCTTTAAAACTCACAAATCTTTCATAAAATACCAAGCATAACTTGGAGTGTTGTAGTGGAGACCAAACCGAATACATTATTAAGTCCATGTGTTGATGTTCCATCAAGTTATTGGATTTGGACCTCGTAACTATTCAAAACTAAAACGACTCGTGGAAGAGTTTTAAACAATGTATGACCATGACTGTCACATTCCAAACATGAATTTGTCATTCATTATATGGTCTTGTCAAACACAGGAGGTAATATCCAAGTCATCTGTGTTTAAACCGCTGTATACACTGCGTCGTCATTGGAAACAGTTTGTTTCACCATGAACTAATTCAACGTGTAAAAAGTGCGAGTGTGTGTGCGGAAGGGAACTGCACGATATGTTCGGATGCTTGTGTGCCTATTCTGATGATAATCTATGAGTGTGTGTTTTTCCTGCACTGCCACTCTGATACACCTCAAGCTGTTCAGCTGTCATCAAGCTCACTCAGCAAGAAGCAAGCTGCTCCATCTGGTCGACCCCCTCACCACCACCACCACCCCAGATTCCTCTGGAGACTCTGTGTAGAGTGTCTTCACTGATCATGTGTGTCAGTGACTTTTTACCATGGCATGGAAGCGTTGAATTCCTTCATACAGGGAACGTATGGTTTCAGGTAAACATAACACTCTATGACAAAGTTATCATTCAAATAGCTGTTCAATCCACAAAACTTCTATCAGTCTATAGTCTCACTGACTGAATACGTTTGTCACTTCTTGATCTTGGAAAACAACTTTTAGTGCAGGTTTGGAATTAAAAGTTCTGAGTGAGCTGGTATCAGAGATACGATTTCAAAGCGCAGCATATGTGTTTCCAAGGACAGTGATACCTATGTGGCCCTGCAAGCCAAAGTGAACAATGTGTATCGCAAAGGTGCTGTTGTTTAAACCTGTGACAGATGGTGGAGGAAATGGATACCACCAGCAGTCAGCCTGAACCAGTGACTCCCCCAACAAACTGACATGGTTACAAGACGGAAAAGGGCTGAATATGGGCTGGAAAAGATAAAGAGGCAGGATACAAGAGACAGTCAGCCAGATGAAAAACCAAGTGTGTTGATGGTGATCATCTAAATCAGGCCATTTATTGTCTTCCAGGTGCAATAATCTCAAGGGCTGACTACAGATGGATGTGAAATAAAGCTGTATTTCTGCTGAAATCAAAGATATTTTTAAATTATGGCGTCAAAAGTTTTTAAAAAAATTGCAAAATATTTGAAACACACTTGTCTTGTTCATTTTTTTTACCATCATCTTCAAATTTGTTTGAAAATTTTCACCAGGATTTGCTAAACAAATAAAAAATAACTGACAGATCCGACAGAGAAACAAGGAAGCAGAGGGGAGAGTTTTGACGTTTGGCGAGAATAAAAAGGCAAGGACATAATGATGAGAAGAAAATCCCTCTCTATTCTGCTGCCGCCTCTACATATATATGTGTGACTATTCCTGTCATTTAGTTATGTTTCTTTTGGTATTTTTCTGTTTAAACATGCCATTAACCACCATGATCACACACACTTTCATGATGTGTGTTGTATTTTCCGCTTGTTTCAATGTTTCCCCTTTGTTTTAAAACGTTTGATCATGTATGATTCCATCTTTAACAAAGAGATCTTTTTTTTTTAGCCATGCAGTCTCTTATTTAAACTGTGGCAGCATGTCATTGTTTATGTAGCGGAAACTCTATATATATTCATGTATATTTAATGTAGATTTTTTAATTGCTCTGTAGTTATTTTTTCATTTTAATTAAGTGTTTTTTTAATGCTTTTCGCTTATAAGGGCATTTATGATGTTATCATGACCGACTGATGAAATGACAATTATAATTTATTTATTTTAATAAGATGCTGTTTATATATATATATATATACATGATGAGAAATCTGTCTTAAAAAATTTACATCTTGATTCAAAAATGTCAAAACTAAACAGGCATTTGAAGTCACTATCAATTTGCAACATTAGTATGAAACAAGTTTATGTTTTTGTTGTTGTTTATTTTCCAAAGTCTCAATTTGGGGGAACTGTTGAAGTTTGAAAGCAAATGAGCAAATAAACTACATGCATTCAAGACAATTTTTCATCTTTGAAGCTCCACAAAAGAAACAAAGTGACGAGTGTTGGAAAGGAATTTAATTGTTGTCACTTAAGCAAACTCTTCAATCCAGCCTTCAGCACACTAAATGTTTTTGGTTAACAACAGCAAGCCTTTACTTAAAAAAATAGAGCACGGCCCCTCGTGATGTTTAATGATTTTTGACTCATAATTTAATGGGATGTGAACTGGGATGATCAGTACCTTCCATTCTTCCGTTTTTTTTCATTGATTTAGTTTCTGAATATTGCTTTACTTTCTCTAACTTTTGCAGCTGTGTCATTCCTCCCATTCCTGCATAAGTCAACTCCCCCCATTTTTTTTGTTTAGTTATTTGCTCTACTTCGCTCCTTCCGTCCAGCCCTGTCAGCCCAGCTTTCACTCCTTCGTGAGCAAAGGAGGAGAAGAGAATAACAACACAGTGACAGGCCACGGCTCAGTTGTGCTAACAGTCCACCGCCCGAATAGATGTGCACACAATTGGAGCTTGACAGGCTAAAATGTAAAAGGGAGAAAAAGTGCAAATTCAAATGGTGGAAATATTGAAACATCGAACTCAAAACTATCATGAAATAAACATGAGAGGGACGATGGCTCAACAAAAGAATATTCAAGTGAGACAGCTTTATAGCCAGTATTTTTTCCTTGCGATTGTAAGATAATCATGTATTCTTTATTTGTTTGTTTGTTTGTTTTTTCAACCAATATTCTTTTTTACAGTTTGAATATTCACCTTCCAAGTCAAGGTCAAGGTCAAGGTGGCACCATTTCAGTGAGCAGGTGCATCGCCAGACAGTTATAATTTGGAGTTAAATTGTGTGTGCAAGATCTTAAGTGACAAAGACAGATCATGCCTCAGTGATCCAACATATCCGCAGCTTTGTGCAAGCGAACAAAAGAGTGATTTGTTAAAATCCAAACATCTAATGCCGACGTTGTAAAGTGGCAATTTCTTGGAGGACGTAACGTAGTCAAGAAAGAGCACAACCACTGTCATGTAACGTTTGTATTTTCAAAAAATAAAATATGTTATTTAGATCAACAAGAATAGGCCATAAAAAAAACTAAGTAGAAAAGTGTATATATCTTAAACAGAAATATCGATAACGTTCATGGACACAGAGGAAAATGCAGGCCAAAGAGAAGACTTGACACAGATAGTTAACCTCCGAGGCAGCAGATTATATTAACCTTTCAGAGCGTTTGCATATGGCAGAAGAAGAAGAAGACGGAGCAAGAGCCAGCGCTGCAGTATCGCCAATGGGTTGAATTAATGAGATTGCAGGTATCTGCATGGCTGCACATTTTGACTGGGCTTCGGATGAGGACTGAGTGAGAGAAAGAGAGGGAGGGGGGGAATGAAAGAAGAACCAGGAGTGGAGGAGGTCAGAGCAAGCAACAGGGGCACTACACACAAGCCCACACAGAATACACACACAGACACATCTGAACCCTGAGAGCCTCTCGTCTTCATCTACCTAGCTATAACCTTCAATTAACCTTCCAGCTGAACGCAGGAGTGTTTGAGTCGTCTGGGTGAGTGTGCAGGCGCATTTCTGCTGAGACGTACGGCTCCGTGTGAGTGTGTGTGTGTGCACGCCCGCACTCATTTACGCTCACGCGTCGGCTTCCGCTCGGCCAAAAATCAATTCTAACCATCAGTATGCACGCGAGACTCATTGAAATTCACAACACTAAAAACACACATTTCTCCATTAGATTAGTCCCGTTGGGCAAGGGAGTGGTCATTCAAGAGTAAAGGGGGACACGTGCGCAACATTCCAAAAGCCTCTTCTGATGTGCGTTTCAAACGGGCTCAGGGTAGCGACGGGCAAATATAAAGCTCTGTGCAATTCAAAGCCAATGATTTTTCATCACTGGGATGCTAAAATGGCCACTGTGATTCTTGGATTTTTGCATTGATGACACATAGTGTGAACACTTCAAAAATACTTCTGCATTGGAATCAATCAGTTTGGTGTGTGAGGACGCGTAGACTGGGCTTCAAGTGAGTCACTTACTGCTGCACTGCAATGAATGTGTTTAGTTGTTGGCTTTAGCCAACAAAGGGGAACTGATGCGTATAAACAGTAGATTTAAATATAGGTAATGTTCATTTCTTCAAGCTTGAAAACAAGTGCTCTGTAAACAGTCATAAACAATGTCGCGCCCCTGCTAGACCCACATGGGTATCACAGACTTGGTGTTGACATTTACAACACATTCAACTGTCAGAAGAAGCAATATTTGGTAGTACACTGCCCACGGTGTCAGGATATGCCGCAGAGGGCAAAACCTGCTTGAACTGAGCACCTAATGCGTCAGAATGACGGGGAAAGCTGCTTTCATGCGGAGACATTAGTTGGATACAGGTGAGGCAGTTGTAGACACACATCCTTACACGTGCAAGGGTTCGTGAGATGGAGACTATTATTGGGTTCATCATGTCATTGGGACTATCAGTGACGTTGGTTTCATCAGCACTGAAGTCACCGCAAACAGCAAAACATGTCAAAATGGACGCCCTGTTTTCTCAGCAGGACGCCCTAAATGTCCGATTATTAGTGGCTGTATAAAGCAATACTCACAGTGTCATCACACTGGTGTCCATGAAGAGGGTGTTTCCGCCCAGTAAAACAACTGCCCAGAAGACCTGTGCCTCTTAAAGTGAGAGTGTTATAGTGGCAACAGCTGCTGAGTTCATCTCTGTCAACGCTAGTTATTTGACTCGTGTTTGATTTTATAAAAAGTTATTTTTGTACCAATAGATGTTTACAGATTCTTTTTTTACAAAGCAAGTTGTTGAGATAGCGTGTTGGTAGGGGAATGGGCTGGCGGGGTTATGGCCTGGGGGCGGGACTTTGGACACCCTATTTCAAAATCCTAGCTAGAAGAATATAACACACTGTGGCAGAAACACGGCCCAGTATGAAGTCAGCGCTCATAAAAAGTCAATCAAAATGCCTTAAATTTCCTATTCTTGAGCACTGCTATGCATTCTGCAAGGGTTTAAGTTCCCAAAAACCACGACAAATTCTAAAATGTACGACAAAAAGTTCTCCACGTCATTATTTCTCTTTACAGTTCCTGTATTGAATTAAAGTAATTTCCTCCCGCATGTTTTGGGTTTCTCTTTGAAGGGCCACTATTCCGCCCGCTTATTAGACGAAAAAAATCGATCATGTTTTATTCCATTAAAGAAAGAAGACTCTGCCTGTTGCTGCGCTCTCAGCTTCCGCGCCACCTCAGCTGTAACTAAAAATAGTGCCAGTGTGTGTTTGGTGCAGCTGCTCAGAGGACAGTCTGAATTAAAAGTGATTAAGGCTATTTAAAAAGGGAACATCTGTGAGACTCTATTCATCCTGTAAAATCTGTCTTATTTTGGGGGGGGTGGTAGAAACACATTTAACTTTCTCACTCTCCCTCTGTCAACCATGTTCACCCATCCCCCATTTCACATTCCAACATACTTGAGGGGCCTTCAATGACTTCCTGAATAGCCCTCTTTTTCTCCCTCAAATACACACATTCACTCCCTTCACACTTTAAGATTAATGTAAACGCTGACAGAAGTCATTTCATTATTTATTTTTCGTAACAACAGAGGACTCGCTCCCGCATGTACGGAATAGTATTCTATTAAAGGGTGCGTATTGGCATTGTGACTGTGCTGCATTCACACGCATTCCAGCAGGAACAACTACAAGGAGGATTTGTGCCGTTAAACTACCGAACCAATTATGAGAACATATTGCTGAGTGGTGCTGTCGACCACATTTAGATAAAATAATTGAACGTTGAATGTGGTGGCTCAGCGTCACAGGAAGCCTTTGATGAGCATTAGAGCCTACAATGATACTTCTTCAGAAAGTTGGAGTTGTGTTTTTACGTATGGGAAATGACTACCAAAAGAAAAATGGGCTGGAGCAACATATCCAACAGTAAATACCGAACTAAGCTTGGAGGCGGAAGTTATTTGGTGTCAGGAGGGGAAACCAATCTGAATGTGTTTCGTGTTTAGCTTAAACATATTCAACATGGGAAAGCATAAATGTATCAGCAAATAACAAAATAAAGACTGAAATATTTAATTTTTGGCAGCATATTGAAACTTATCAGATTGAAACTCATTTATAAGACCAGTGTTTTTTAACCAGTGTGACGTGGCACACTAGTGCACCGTACTATTGCGGCGTGCCGAGGAAAGTGTCCAAACTCACATAATTGCAATGGAAACATTCTTAAACAAATGAATTGTCATCTGCAACTCTATATCTGAAATTTGTGACAAAATATGAGACGCATTAATTTCAATAAAGCGCAATTGCACTTCAGCACTCTGGTTCCAATCTTGTCATTTTTGCAGTGAAAATGAGTGTGCTGTGGTCGAAACGCTGCATTAGACTGTTAAATATAATGTATACAGTGCTTAACAATAGTATGCTCTCTTGAATATACTGCACATCATGTGTGTTACTTCACATTGTTATGTCAACTCAGGCTGAACAATACCGATTTATCGAATAGGCCATATTAGTGTCTGGTCTTCACAAGACCTCTAGTCATACTACAGTGTCTCTTATTCATTCTTTAAAACGCACTCAGCATGTATGTCTTTTTTAAACATGACTGTTTAGGTAACTGTGATCAAGCTCCCTTCATAAAACAATTCCACTCCCACAGAGAGAGTGAATGATGCAGGTGAACAGCAAGAGGAAAAAGTAGTGAGAAGCCAAGGAATTCTGAAACAAAAATAAGCCTTCCAGTAGAAAAACAAAGCCAAATGGGAGAGGAGAAAATCGATACCTTGACTTGAAGAGAACCATACGCTCAAGAGGTGCCAATATGCTAAGAGTGTTTTGTTTATGCAAAAGTAGACCGCAGACGTTTCGCAACTGAGGGCTGGAGATAAATTAAAAGCAGAACTTCAGGGTATAACAAAAAAGTCTGAAAGCCTTTATCCAGAATCGTTTCTCCGGCCTCATATATTTTGGTGTTCTATTGAAATACAAGTTGATTTTGTTTTTCTTCCTCTTTTGGGTTCGGCAACAACGCGCCGGGTCCATAAAATGTCTTGGCACATTTCCTGGGTCAAATGAAACTGGGGTCATTTGTGTTCCACAAATCACTCCCCACTGACAAACCATATTATTTCCAAACAGGAAGGTTTCACCACAGATACTTCCCACAGCAGATATCATGGCTGAACCAGAGAAATGGTGTTGAAATGTCAAAACACAATACCTCTGGGACCAAGTATCCAGCTGCAAAATCGTACACAGCTGTGAAGCAACCTTGAGAACAATATGATTGGAATAAAAGGAACTTGGCTGAGTATAGGGACGAATAGAACTAGAGACGCCAATCGCATGTGAAAAGCAATGCGTCCCATATTTTGAGGACCAGTCCTCAGCCACTACTATCCAGAAAACTTTTCAACATGAAGGTGAGTATTCTCAAAGGCATCTACATCGTATACAGCAGATTATGATCAACTGTCCCCTTCGAAGGGACTGTTCAGCAGCCAACAGAATACATGTCAAAACTGCAGCACAGCATGTAATGAAAACTGACATCTGAAGGACAAGGCGACTGCATCAGGTAATGGTGACAGCAAATGCACTCCATACTGAACTATGAGTGAAGACAGAGAAAATGTGCCAGGCTGTTTCATGTCACGTAAAAGCTGCAGAGACTAAAGCAGACATCAAGAGGTGTCTTATAAATCCATACGTAATGCAAGCTGATGATTCAGAAGCCGCTGGACGTTGAAATGACAAAAGCAAAATAACTCAACCAGCGTCAAAAACTTCAGATACCATTGGAAATAAATATATAGCAGCATCACTGCCACTGCTTGTACGGCAGTTGCTACTGTAATATAGAGGAAAATAACTCGGTTTGGAGCTTGGTTTCACAGATGTTCATCTTGTGGTAGTAGCCCGTCGGAAGCCGGAAGGTGATAATGGTTCCTTAAGATTTACGTTTATGACTAGTTGCCTAATCTGTCGACTGTCAAAATAATAATTTTTGGCAGCCCTAGTTCTGTGTCCCCACCACACTCCGACACCACGAACATACGTATGTGCGGGCAATTCAGTGGCTGGGTAATGTCTATGACTGATCATCATTTATTAATACTTCTGTACATAGTACGCCAGGTGATTGTCGACCTTAGTTATCCTACTTGGGAAATATCCCCTCATAAAGACATTTTCAACCTCAGTGATGAGGCTTCCAGGTATTACAAATGCGTGCTCCTGTTACTACAACAACTGTAGTACAGTCACAAGCCTTGCAATAAAGAAAAGCTATTGTTGGCTAGTGTTGGCGAGAACAGCTTGTACGACAAAGCAGCCAAAGAAGAAGACGACAGAATCCAAGCAGAGAGGGGCCAAAAAAAAGTATTGGACCATAAATAAGCCAGGACGCCCCATAAACATCAGCATCGTCTCTCTGAAATGAACTTGTCTCTGAAACTAGATCCGGAGCTGGCAACTCTCTTCCTGCTGCATCTGGTGGGAAGTCCATCAAGAAAATAATTTATGAGGTTTTCGATGCATACTTGTGTGTCATTGATACACAAATTCAAATTCCATGTGTCGGTTAATGCCCAGAATGGGATTTAGTGTGCTACTTACAGTTCAAGCAACAGAATCCAAGCTAATAAAATATAACGATCACCTTTGGTCACACAAATGCAGTGAATGGAATCAATTCACAGTAGGCAATGAGAGGTTTGCTGAGCTAAGGATCCCTTGATGTAATACATTAGGCTTGAAATGATAAGGAAACACTTGGTCGCTGAATAAGCCATGAAGAAAGATGGGTGCTGGAAGGCTTTTCACTCATATTGTTTCATCCTTCATTGGTGACAGAGGGGCTTTCGCTGGGATAACAAGATTTTTTTTTCCTGGTGGAGCGGCTGACCATCTCTTCCTAACACATGATGAATTGAAATGCAATGTTATGCTAGTATAATGAAGGTACAAATTGTCCCAGCTGCAGGAAGAAGGAAAGTTGGACTTATTTATTTATTTCCTTTTTTTAATAATTGTTTGCCAAGATTCTTTTCAGACGCGGCCTTTAGTCGACATGGCAGGAGGTCGTTGTCTCAGAGGTAATCTTGTATCAGCCCCCCCTCCTTCCATTTTTGCCTCGCCTGCAACTTGTTTCTAGGAGAAAATGAGCTTGCCTGTGCACACACACACTTCTTCCTTCATCCATTCCTCCTGTCTAAGCAGCAAGTGCTGTGTGCCCACGCCGCCCGCGCCACCAGGTCAAGCGCATGCAATCGCCTCATCTAATGACCTGCACCGACTCAGATCAAGCGAGATCATGGTAGCCGTGTAAAAATATTGCATATATTTGGCAGGCGTTCAAAGCCAAAGTGCAAATTGGCTGCGTGAGGGAGGGTTACTTTGTTGTGCATCAGCTGCTGGTAGGCAATCATTTCTATGCTTGAAACCCTCTTAAGCATATCCCATCCAATACTTGTTAGAGAAGGAAGAAAGCACCAAAGAGGATTATAAATCACGTATTTTAGGGGTAGCAAACCCTTGTAAATCATTCTATAGACAACTGCATTGAAGTGCAAGAAGCGAGTAAATTGAGGGCAAGAGAAACGGGGGTCAAAGTAATAGCATATAGAATATGACTGTCCAGGAATGGGAGCAACAAAGTGGTTGTAGGTGAAACAGTATTGCCGGGATGGGTGCAAGGGGATTCAATGCTGTGACAATGGAAGGCTTAACAGGTGACTGTCTGTTACAGGGTTCTTCTCCAATGATTTAGCTGCACAGGCAACCCCCTGTTGAGGGAGAAGGATTTTGGTGAAGCTTTGTAATTCCATCTGGATCCAGCAAGGGTTTGAAGTAAGCTTTGCATTTCCAGGGCACCTGAATGGCCTGGGATGCCTTGTACTAAAAATGTAGTACAAAATCTCCACTTCTACGCACAAGCCCTGCTCTCATCAGGACCACAAAAAAACATGACTTTAGAGGAAATTGCATACACTCGAAACAATTTCCACGAGACAGTTCATTCAACATTGTTATGCAAGATTCATGAGTCTTGGTGACATGTGAATGTAGCTCTGGTAGAGCTTCCATTCCCAGTGATCATGAAATGAGCTGTTTGGCAGAGGTATGTATGGTCTCAGTGCTTTTCCAGCGTCATACAGAACATTCCCTGATGAAGTTTTATGAGGTGTAAATGGTTCAAAATATATGAAGGGCAACTGTATTTGTGGTGAAATACCTGCTTTGAAGTGAGTAATGCTCTTGAAATGATGGGGGAAAAGCAGCTGACTTGAAAATAAGGCTTGGGTTGTTTAAAGTTCCTCCAGGCTTCTTTAGATCCTATTTTTACCCACAGGCTGCAAGAGGCTAAAGCCTGGCTGTCAGTGTGCAGTTTTGTGTCGTGCTGTTACCTAAATGGTAAAAAAAACAACAACTTGCTTTTAGAGACAGAAAACATTTCTTCTCTCATCAGCAAAAAAAAAAAATGCTAGTCTCATCTGTTAGCTCAGAGACACTATCACTGCCAGTTGCGGTTGTTAGGGTCACCCCACCAAATGAAGGTACAAGATCTAAGACAACACCTTTCCCCTCTACTGATTGTCAATTTCAAGTGCTTGACTGCAGTGAGCACTGAGTACACAAATAAATTACGTAATTGTCTTGAGATGTTACAGTTATTTCCTTAAATCGGTGTCTTGTTTGAGATGAGTGAAGCATCTTAACAAGCCCTTGTCATAATGAAGCCGGTGTTTACATGAAGTGGAATCTCTACGGTGAGTTAGGAAAGGAAACAGTGGGAGCTGGAGCCAAGCCCAGCTGCCTTGTTTGAATAAATACTTTACAGGTGCAACAGAAATGTAATAAACCTAAAGCCAAAACCGAAATCATCTGTGAAGAGGTTTGATTGATAATAAAACCAAGCTCAGAGAGCTCTGACAATCTTTGCACTTTTTTCACTTTTTTTAAAATATTGCACGTAAAAATGCACTAGGCTAGTTTTTATGTGTCTGTACAAGGTAACGTTCTAATCCCGATCTCATTTCTGATTGGTCTGGGAAGAGCCTATGAATAACTAGGCTTGATTCTTCATAAACAGGAACACGCAGCTCATGACTCTCCTCGTCAATTTACCACTTCCACTCCGAATGTAGTATCATTCATCAAATGAATAACCACCTTCCTTCTGCTTCCAGATGGCTGCTTGCACTTACACCAGTCCGCCCTATGTAACACATGCTATTCCCATGCAATTCTCCCGAAGGCGTCAGCCAAACAAGACCCCTCTGTGATTTACAATAGAGGGGCCTGCTTTATTATTAACTGGCGAGGCTGAGAGCCTGGAGGCCAAACCATTACCTGCACATGAGGGGTGGATGCCACAGGCAATGGTCTCCCTGTGTGGTAAAACAACACATTGTAAAGATGATAGATAGGGTATCTAGGTGTGGGCCTGGGGAAAAATCCTCTGAATCCCTGGTATTAGAAAATCTTTTGCTCTGTGGATGACCAAGACTAAATCATTGGACAGTCAGGAGCTTTTCTGCGTGAACACCACTGCAACAACTGCGAAATCCAAAACTATAACTAATGGAGAGCTGGACTGTGTTGTTGTTTACCACGAAAGTGGATCATTAAAGCCATTTCTGTGCTTAGAAACTGAGACGGGATTAGCTTGCAAGGAAGCAAAATAGCGTGGTTAGGGTCTGGTTAGGCACTTCTTCCTGGGCAACATAAGCTCGAGCCTTGGCACGGACTTCACCAACAACAGTTGGCATGCAAGACAATGGCCATCTTGATTGCAGAAAGGGGAGAACCACAGCGCATCTAAAATACAGTTTGGCTGTTGTTTAAAAACCCACTAAGCCCCAATCTGTTCCTTCCTTTTTAAGCCCTTATGCCATAGCCCTTCAGGGCCCTGGTTCAAATTCATTATGACTCTTTTGTCTCCAGGATAATGTGCAGTCTCTCTAGCCACCTACCGATTCTGAGCAGAGCCTTTTTCTGCTGGATTTTGTACAACCAAAGTGCTCCTACATTACCACAAAAAGGCAACAATGGGGGTGCAGTTTTCATTTATTTATATGCTAAAGAATGGGTTGTTCTTTTCGTCCAACCACAAAATCCAACCACAACCCAGGATATATTGAGTGTGAGAGCAGATAAAGATCTAGAAATCTCATCCGAGGAGGCATTTATCTTGTCACATCACCCCACCCATTTTATGGCTTGTGTAACAGGTGAACGTATTTTGACAGCAGTTGATGGTTTTTCTACGTAGGTACATGTAGTCACCTCTCGCTGGAGTTGTAGGGTAAGGTGAATCATTTCTCATTGTAAAATGACATTTTTAATCACTGCATGTAGTACAATGTAGGACACATGCCTGGTCTGCAGGTGGCGTTTTAATTCTCATGCAAAAAAAAAAGTGAGGTTTTGGAGTTTTCACAGTTAAAAACTTACTACAAAATCAACTTAGAATGTCAACGGGGACCCATTTCAGTGGTACTCAGTACTTTAATGGAGGGGTCAGATATCAAACTGTTTTAAAAAGGCTTAAGTTTATTTACACAGAAGAAGACGCAAAACCTGACTGTGTAAACGAAAGATTGATATTAAATGCAGATCTCTCTCCCAATTATCACACCCCGGTTCTTTTGTAGTCAGCAATCACCATTGAGTTTTCAATTGTGACACTTGGGTCTCTCCTGCGAGAAATACAATTCAGCTCTGCAAACTTCAGCGTGCTTTCAAACCAACCTCCATCCATCTACATTTCAAATACATTTTGAGCTTGGTTATTTTCCCTGGGTATTTTTCGGTAACACATTCATCAAATTCATAAAAAAAAGAAAAAAATGTAATATTCCTCTTTGAGAACAAATAAAGCAAATGCCAGAGAAAACAAAAAGCATTCAAATGATAGGGAAAAGTAGCTGTCACCATTCACATACAAATGTCACCTTCTATCTTCCTGGAGGCTGAAGAGGTTTTACTTTTTCCACTGCGATACGCTTGGCAAACCTTTATACTCTGCTGGGAGACAAGCTTGTGATACGCAGTAAGAAAGTGAGGGGAAACTCAATGCATTTTGCCTCTGGTGTCTTCTCCATATTCTGTGTATTTTATGCACCGCTAGTATGCTGTCATTTGCGTATCCCGCATTGTCGTAGCCTCTGTTTTCATTTCATCAAAAGGTGCGGAAGCGCGAATATAGAAACGTGACCCAGGCTGCAACAGTTGCCACTAGTGGCCAAAGACTTTTCATTAAATTGACAGTCATTCATTTGCACTGCTCCCGGTGTGGAAAAAGTGAGGTGCCCATCATTTATAAATAATTAAAAGTTGCCAAGGATGTTTGCAGTTTTTGTTTGTGTTTGCTTCTTCCACTGTGGTGTTCTAGTGCCCAATCCCAGATTCTATAAGGTCATTAAATAATTTTATTAACATCCAATGAAAAACTATTTCAGAAATTTGAAAAAAAAACAGTTATGACTAATAGAGTATTAGTACTGTTTGTATGGAGAGAACACAGACATATGCTATCATCGATTACCGGGTAACTCTGCCTAAACTACCCAACTTCCCTTTCTCTGCACTAAGACAACAACCCCCACCATCCAGCATACACATGTTTATTTGTAAACAGCCCCCCTCCCAACTTCCCTCTCCTTCAGGGCAGCTGAGTTATACCACCCAACACTTGAGTCGGCCCCCTCCCTTCCCCATTCGAACCCCCCACCAATGCCAGATGTCCCCAAAGTTCAGGCTGTGCATGTTCTGAAAGCACCGGAACAAAAAGGCTGGGGTTGCTAGTGAATAGAATGGTTGGGTGCTTTAGGCTACAACGTTCTTATATTGACCCAAAATGGCTATTAGCTTTTGGCGCAGTCTTCTAGTACTGCTTAAAACAGATCTGTAACTACTAATGGTGCAAGGAAGGCGGCATTGTTTCCCCTAAAAAGGAGGGGCGACAGCATCCCCTAAACGTTTGCGAATCCTATGAAAAGTGGGCAGAAAGGGAATATAACAACTTTAATATTGTAAACAGAAAATTGAGTTTATTCTTTTCGGAAAAAGGAGCTTGTAAGCAGTTGGGATAAAAGCCGAGACTGCAATACAATGCGCCATATAGAAAATATAAAATGAAAAGCAACTGAAAGGCAAATATTTCAACAAAAAAATTTTGTTAAAAAATAGATATTTTTTAACAAAACTTTCCAAAAGAAAATGCTATTGCAATTTTTCGGACCAAAGGGTCAAAAACTGTGGTTCAACACGCTGCACCAGGGCCGTATAAATGAGCCGACTGCAACCTGTTCAAACAATTCAGGCAACATGTCTAAAAAGCCCAGAAGGGTCATGCAGCCGGAGCACGGGGCTGCCCTTCCTGCCAGACCTCGTTCTCAACAAAGAGGAGGAGGCAGACGCCCCACGGGTCACCTCTGTGCATCAATCTGGGGGAGGCCATCTGGTGATCACACTTAACATCAGATCAACCCAGCATCCAGAATTAGGAGACAGACAGCGTGGACACAGACAGAGAAACAGAACAAGACACCCGTTTGATGTCAGTCTAGGACCGGGTGTTAATTACTTCTCACCATGAAGCAACGCTTCACATTAACTCTACAACCATAAAGAGGATGGGATCGGGGCCAGAGGAGGACGAGTGGATGAGTGTAAATACTCTCTCTCCTTGTGGGCTTCAACAAACTATGCACAATATTTGTTCAAGTGTGTTATGGCTCAGGGGAGTCTGAATGAAGGAGTATCAGGGAAGTACAGGAGGTCTGCTCTCGCTTGTTGTCAAAAGGAGATTACTGTCACATCATCAGAAGGAGCTGGAGCGAATCATTTTTGTAAGAACCTGGCGGCGCTAGGGGAACAGCGCTGGAGGCCGGGGAGGTGACAGTGTGTCGATGTACTCCCCAAGGCTTTCCTGCATTGACTGGCAGAGATTAGTGTATTCACGGGGATGGAAGAGGGCTGCCTCCGCTTCAGTACACAATAACTTGATGACAAACTCTCGGATTAAGCTGCACTTTCCACCCAGAGTGTTTGATTGAGGAACAACAAATGCAGAAGTTCCATTAAGGACCTGCGCCATGGACCATGACAAAACTGTCGCCTTACAGGAGATTACGATAAACGGAAGGGGAATAGGGGTTTGTGCTCTTTTTCCAACTCGTGCTTTGTTGTTGTTGTTGTTTTAGTGGAGGGAACCAGTTAATAGTTTACCATTAAATTCTAACCCCATATAGTTAATAATTCATCGTCAGCGCTAAAACAAAACTACTAACTATATAAGACGCGTTTTTGGACATTCAACCAAAAGGATCTGGATCGGTTCCGACCAACCGGTTATAAGTCAGATTCGTGAGTCGAATGCCATTCAATAGCTGACGTGAGGGTTATAGGTGCTACTGCAGTGGTACATCGCTGTGTGAGAGTGAGATGCTGGGATACTGTGCTGTCGTAACTGTCGTATGCGATGCCGGCTGGCTGCCATTACTGTCGCGTTGCCAGGCTGCTACGTGCTTCAGTGCCAGACATTGAAATAAAAAAAAAAAAAACATCTGCTGGCCGTGGTCCTAAGTACGGGTGGACGTAGATCAAGATGGTCGTAAGTCGGATGTTACTTGTATCGTCCAAAATGCTAATTCTGTCTTATTGAGCTCATTGAGATCTACTTGGCCGAGTGTTTTTGCACTTAATCTGTTCAAAACAAGAGCATATTTTGAATGAGAAAAGTTCAACCCTGCTCTCCAGCAACTAGACAATTGCTCCTGCTGGCATCATGCACCTCATCATTTCCTGGTCAAGCCCAACTGCCGCTCTCAGCCCCCATCATCATTTCAAATTTGCTTTGGAGCTTCCAGTCCTGACTTGAGGAGAGTTGGTGTGTAAATTGAAATTTGGGTTGTTGTCAGCATGGATGTGACCATTTCACACCTCCACAGAGTTCTGTAGAGGACAGAGCTGCCAATTTAAGACTGTGGGCAAACGGCAGGAGTCAAAGTTAATGGTCACTAGCCCCAGCGGACCCTTCCATCCCAAAAGTTTGAGGGTGAGAAAGTATGTCAAAGTGAGCCACTTTGAGCCTGCTTTCATTATGAAAGCTGGCTGCTGCAGGTCTATGTTCAGGGATCTATGTGGACCAAAATGAGTGCCACACAATCCAAATCTATTCATCCAGCAGTGAATCACAAGCGAACTAATGGCACTGGATGTTGCTGGAGGAGCACTGATTCTCTGATTTGGCACTCACAGCAAATTAAAATGTATAAACACAATTAGCCGTGAGTGCAACAGCGCCAGTGCGCAGTGCACGTTTCTTTTTTTTCCCCCTTCCTGCAAATGACAGTCTCTGCAGAGCAGCTGTTATTAACTGATCGCATCGAGCCAGTTGTGGCTCATTGTGAAGCACTTGATGCCTCCCGAAATGCTCATATTTAAGAAGCGAATCAACAAAGAGGTTGGGACTTAGGGAAAAATTGGGAGGACTATTTTTTTTTTGGTGACTTTTTAAACAAATGACTGAGGATCATGATCGTCCACCATACATGTGAGGCAAATTGCAGCATAAAAACTCTTGACTATGAATGCTGCAACCTTTACCATCATCATCCTCAGATTAGTTACACAAAGTTGTAACTTTCAGGATCAGGATTTTTTGCAGTCGGTTTGCTTTTGTTCAGGGACGTTTTTCACTACACAATGGCCAGGGTTTCCACTACTCTGAATGTACTCGAAATTCTTATAACATTGAAATTTTTATACAAATATTTTCAAGACATTAAAAGAGCTTTAGTTTAAATAAGGTGATATAAAAACTTCAATATAGCCACCATTGTGTTTTATTGTGCCATTGTCAAACTGATGTAAAATGTACTGATGTAAAATAAACAATATTTTGTTGTTTAAATGTATGTATCAATTGATTCAATAATATACCAAACCCATTCAAATTGAAAAATGTGGCTTCTTGTGACAAATAACAACATTGCTAGATATTTATGGAATTAGCTTTGTTGTTAAAGAGTTCTCTTTTTTATAGTCAAAATTAGCCCTACCTGTATATCCCTATAGCAGGGGTCTCAAACTGATCCACAGAAGGGCAGCAGTGCAGACTATCCACTCCAAACCATCATGGCTAAAATGAGAGGCGCCATGCCCTCAGAAAAATTGCCTCTTTTTATAGATGAAATCTCATGCGATCAAACGTCTCAAAAGGAAGTGGAAATATCGTAACAAGCGGATAACAAATGATGCATCATGGAGGTGGACATGAGCATGATGAGTTTCAGAAATTGGAAAAATCTGGAAAGAAACCACGCAATGACTGAAGTCCGTTGCTGGTGGAACGCAACATATGAAGATTAGAGGAGATTAAAAACTAGTGTTTTTAGCTGACACCTGACTGGTTAACCTATGTATGGCTGTTTGGTTGGACCGAAAACCCACACTCATTGCAGCCCAGTTGGAAGCCCAAAAGCAAAGCAGAAAATTCCTAGGTCCAGACACTGGAACAATAACATTGGCGGTGTAAAACATGGGGGGGAACAAGCTTCTTAGCGGAGGTCTGTGCTCTCACAGTGACAATCACCATTTCTGCCTCTACAGATAAGCAGAGCCCACGATGTTCATTTGTCTAGGGATCACATCAGTACTGTACTGATGGCAAGATCACAAAAAAAAAACCAGAAGAAAAATATGATTAATAAAAAACATCACTGTGTAATTTTGCTATTGACAAACCCACTTGAGTTCTTGATTGATAAACAGAAATATTGGCTGAAGGAATTCTTCAGTCAAAGCCACAGCTGAAAGTCGAGCGTCTCAGGGAGAACTTCCGGCTATGAGTTAGCTTTGTTCAGCTTCACAGCGAGACACTCCACCGAGAAATCAAAGGGAAGTAAACAAAAGACTTTTTTTTTTCTTTTTGAATTTACAACCCTCGCGAGTCGTTCTTGCAGCTGTCAATAAACACAGCGGCATTCATCATTTTCTGTCGACAACAAACATAAAGATCAGACAAACCATAAAAATGTTGTCTCCGGCTGCGGCGGGCAGCTTGTCCACGGCGTTTTCACTGGCTATTGCCTCACTTGGCCATTTACTTGACAGTGATCACGGTGATAGATTGTTCAATTAAAGTCACATTAAGAATCCTAAACACAGCCTCCTGGATTATGTGTTGTCCAATTACACTGAAGGACAAGACTCCTTCTTGCCACTGACAACCAACATGTGACTCTCATCATGAGACAAACGGCTTTATTTATCCAAGCTGGCAGGCGGATTGAACGCTGGAAGGCAAGACTGATGAGCTGGAGTTGGAAATGGTCGGTGAAAGCTTCACAAAAACATGGAGGAAATCGATGGAGATTCTGCAGTGGGGTGCTCAAACAGGCCCCTATCTCAGACTAGACCCAACACCAAAGATGTGTTCCAGATGTTTTCCGCGCCTGTCGACGGCCTTTGACCTTGGGAATCTCTGTTTTTCATACAAACTTAATTACCGCGAGCATGGTGACAAGATAATTAACCAGCAAAGTCTACACTATGAAATGCACAGTACATTCTTCGACTGTCTTTGAAGTGCACAGACGGCTGGTAAAAGTTTATCCAAGAGTGTTCTGAAAAAAACTTTCAGGCTTTTAGCGAGAGAGGTGTCAGCAATAAAAGTCAAATCCAAAATTAGAATTTCACTCTGAAATACTGGGGGGGCACCCTGTGTCAAAAGCCTAGCTAAAAGCCTCACATCATCACATTTGACTCACTTGATATTTAAGAAAGAAGGAGACAAAACAAGATCGAAGCTGCTGCCAAAACTTGACAAGGCTGCAGCTCGCTCCATTAAATGTAATTAAAAGTGTGTCCAGGAAACATAAGTACTTGAGCGCAACAGAGGGAGAGATTGTCAGAATAGTTTCAGTGAAGTGTTTGTGGTACTAGCAAATAAAGATCAGTAAAGTGCCACTGCCAAAAAGCGACACAATAGGTAGCACTCATCTGATGAATTGAAGTTACATAGATCCAGCAATTGGTTTTCTGGTAGTGAGTCAGTGGGAAGTGACAATGTGTTGACCAGCTTTATGTCAAAATAGATGGATTTCTTTTGCAGTTATTGTGAGGGAACTTTACCCAATTTCTAGCAAGCTTGCTAGTGACCGAGCTCAAACCTAGCTTTAAACCCTTTTATCGACACATCGAGTTATTATATCTGCTCCAATGAGGACCACAGACCGGATGTGAAAACTAGTCACCACACTTAAACTTTTTTTACAAAGAGTATTATTTGTTCGCCATTCATCAAATAACTCTAACTGCATTGTAACTACTGTATTCTTGTGTAACAATACGCTGCCTTTTTAATATCACTCACAAGTAAAAACTGAGAATACCATTATACATCCATAAGCAAAAAGACCTTTTCTGAAGCAAATCCAGATTCAGCACAATTCCCCTTCCAGCCTTAAACAGTGACGCTTTCTCCCCATCTGTATTCTTGGCGATCCCACCGCGTCACATTGACGCGAGAATAAAATTCCACACAAAGAGTTGGAATCATAATTTAAAGAGTGTACGCGGTTGAACTTTGAAGACCAATTGAGTGAAAAGTAAAGGCGAACGTGAGCAGCCAAGTTCATCCCAATCGTCGCGCTCTCTAACGGTTCCAGCTCAGAAAACAAAACCCATCGAACCAGAGTTGCCCGAACAAAAAAAAGGGGACGACTTCGGTCACAAGAGTGAAGTTTTCTCAACTTACTTGGTTAGCACATGAAAAGACTTTGATGTCCGCCGGTACTCCTCCAAGAAAAAGCACGGTATTCCACGTCGTTGCGCTGTATATATTTAAACCTGCGATAGGTTTAAAGCGCACACATCTCCCGTGTGTGGAGTTTCTCATCCACGCAGTCCAACTCTCCTCTGTTCGGGGGGAAATGGAAAAAGCCCCACGGCGGTAATCCGTGCGCGACACCGCCGGCCGCGGATCTCCAGATGTCTGCGGCTATATCTCTTCACTTGAGCTCCTCGTTATCTCCACGTCCCAGGTTTGGATTCCTTTCTTCCCAAATCCACCTCGTACGGTCTGGGGGTGGGGAGACAAGAGCCAGCCCCCCTCTCTCCCTCTCTCTCTCCTCCCTCCCCGAGACAGCGGGGTGAAAACACGGAGCTCGGTGCTGCGTTCAAGGCCGCCTCATAAAGTCGCGAGTCTTCCCGCTGACTCCGTAGTAAATCTAGGCAGTTGGTGCGTTCATGAGCCTTCAGTGGGAAATCATCGCTCACTGAGGAAAAGCAGGTGTGGCTCCTCATCTCTGCATGATTGACGCAGACTAAAAAGGACAAACGGTATAGAAATATTTTTGTTTTCATGAATAACAGAGGCCCTGATAAATTAAATCAATACAATACATTCAGAAATGAGGAAAAGCAGCATATATATATATATATATATATATATATATATATACACACACAGACTAAAAAGGACAACATCTTTTATTCATGTAAACAAAAATGTTTCTATGCCTTTTATGATTTTTAAATTTCAAATTGTATCAATTGCCAAATATAGTTCTGGGTCAATATCAATTTGGCAATGTTATTAACTTCATCAAACGTGATGAAACATTACACAGAATTTGAATCAGAATTGCAACAAAGGTAATTAGACTACAGGCGTATGGAGAATTGCTGAAAACCTTGTGAGTCATGGAGTTGTGAGTGTCTAAGTGTCTTTGGTCTTCTCCGTCGCAGAATTTTACTGCCACAATGACTTAGTGCTTTAGAAGTAGTCACTGTCCATATCCTTTATTTTGGGGGGGGCAGGGATAATGTGACTCAACAAATAATAACCAGGATCAGCAGGGGAAAATAACATGACATCATGGTAGATAATGTAACCTGACAGGTTGGTCTGGATCGTGTCGAGTTTTCTGGTCTTGCTTAAAAATATATTTCAAAGCCCCTGATCACTGGTCATAAATGTGGGTTCTGAAACTTAAGACACTTTCCCACAAGACATCAACACTCATTTTGACTTCATAATTTCTCATTTATCTTGTGACTGAAAAATCCGAAAAGGCAGCACCTCACACTTTCGTGAAGGCACATTTAACTTCATCATGAACACAGAAAAGTCATTTGCAAGGTAGAATTCTGCATTCATCTTCACAAGAGAGGGACCCACAATCAGTCAAAGTGGAAACACCGCTTTCGGCTGGCTGGTAGAGAGTTTGAATTTGAGCAGGGACAGCTGCCTTCCCCGAGACCCAGCAGAGAGGCCAGCAATAGACCGGAGACACATTTGTCACATAACCCCGGCAGTTGGCCAAACCAAAGGAACTTGCATTCAAATCCTGCTAATGTATGCTGTGGCCACTAAAGATTATTGCCTGCACAGAGTGCTGCTGATTCAGACTCTGTTTGCAGCGATTAACTAAATAAATGACCCTCTATTTACTACATCTAAAACAGAGGGATAATTTGCTCTCCTAATCACTCACGCGCTAAAAAGGAGTCAAAATTAGCACTGTTTTTTGGGATGTTAAAGTTACGTTTTTGTTTTTTTTTAACAGGGCAGAGTGCTCACTAAAAAGCCTCTAGTGATTAATTGCACTTTGCATGAATTGACAGCACTTACTGTGAACTTTTTTTTTTTTTTTCAACGGTGGTCAGGCCGTAATGAATTGGCACAGCTTTATTAAAACGCCTCATCTCTGTTCCGGCAGTCTCTCTCCCCCTCCTCTGTTCTATCGGGAAAGCGGTGTGATATTCAGCACACTGTAAAGAGTAGTGAGAGGGTCAATTTGATTTAAAAGTTCAGAAAAAACCTGTTTTTATCTTGGGTGGGTCGACCCTTATTTACACCTAAGCTCCTTATTTAATCCGGCTGGTACATCTTTGTGGCAAAGCAGAGCTCTCCGGACCATTCCCTCGGCGGCGTGAGCCTGAACCGGGTGAATTTCACTCTGGTAGGCAAATGCGCTCGGTGGCCGGTGCTTGTGCTTCGGAAGGATAAAAACAGCACTTACCGCCTGACATGTGCAATCCATAATGGAATAACGAGACTCCTCCACAGTGGGAGCTCTCTACCGGTGTTGTCTGTGAGAGTGTTCCTGAACGTGTAGCCATGTAGATCTGCTCAAGGGAGAGTGGTTAATCGCCTGCGTCTTATTCTCTATTCATGTTACACCATGTAGTTGGTGATGATGATGATGATGGCCAATGAACTGATTCTTTCACTGGGTTGTTACAGTAAAGTGGAAGTGACTGTACATATGTGCCTATTATCGGACATGGAACTGGTCCATGGGTAACGTAGGGGAGTCTAGGAGCCCAACCACAAATACAATAGGAGTCGCGCGGGTAGGGGAAGCACAGACAAGGTCATCACAGTAGGATCTTTGACGGTGGATGGGAGCTTGTTTCACTTCATGCAGTGCGAGGTGCAAATTGCCGTGTGGGAGTTGTGACACATATCTAACCCACAGCCGAGCGAAGACCAGAAGATAACAAGGTTGAGACTGAGTCACGGCTAAGACCAAGGAGGGGCAAGACCCAGATCAGAATGAACATCTCAGGTTGCCATCATAAATCCAAATCCAGAGCAAAACCTACAAAATGTAACCCTTTTTAAGATTTCCAACCAAATCCTCAAAGCATAACTGAGAGGTGCTCTGCTTACAAATGGATGGACGGCGCCATACATTGCCTCCTTGACTGTCAGAGATCCCTGGGTCAGATCGCTCTTTTTTTCTTAGAGTTAAGAAATGATTTCTTTTCGAGAAATAAAATGAATGGGTGCCACCATTTGCCATTAAGAAACACTCAGCCACAACTTACTCTCTAAGATGGATTTTGGAGCATCTTTCTTGAGAGGTCAGGATCAGAAAAAACTTTATTAATCAAGACGGAAATTTTGTATGGTACACTTGATCCACTGTCACAAGTTACTCCAGTTACTTCCAGCTATTCTGGATCGCAGCATTGAGACAATGAGACAGTGCATAACTGCACCAATTCATGTGCCTTCATTTAAAAAATGGACAAAACGTCTTCTGTGCATTGTAAGGCTCAGTAAAGCAAAGCAAAACAAGAACAAGCAGCAATGCAAACCAATTGAAAAATGAAGTCGGGATCGCAGAGTACACAAAGAAGACAGCAAATGAAGGGAAGGAGGTATTAAAGACGGAAGAAATGATTTTAAACATTCCCAGTACTTCACCCTCTGCCACTGTGGGACCGGAGAGGTAATTAATCATCAATGAATAATGACTTTCAAATGAGTTTGCTTTTGCATACGCAGTTGCAGAATGACTCACAGAGCTCTGTCCTGTAGCGTCCTTTCTGACGGTTTCCCAGCATCTTTCTGTTGGAATCTGTCACCCACAGGGATAAGACCAATCACCTCTGATAGCAGGCAGCCATCGCTCATTCTGTCCCCGGAGGCGACAGCCCACTTACTGCTGGACGGTGTTCAAATGGAGGACGTTTCATCACCCCACCAAAAACACAATTAAAAACATGAGCAACATGAGCTCACTCTTGGGATCTGGGAACCCCGACCCAATCCACAAGTTGGGTAGCTCTAAATGTGCTTCCCTCTCCTGGATATTTACTCTCCGGGTGATGGAGTGTTTGTCTGCTTGGGTGACCAGCGCTGTTTGGAGACTTCAGTGTGAAAAACGTCTCCATCAGTGAGAGGTTTTGGTGCCTTTGCTGGGGAGACAAGCGAAAGAGTTTGCTGATCATTTCCACGCTTATGGCCGGACACAAGCAGCGCGCACAGAGACAGACTGACGGTTATTACACAGCCATGATGCTCCCTCTTATCTCCCACCACGATAGAGATCTACAAAGAGCTCGAGAGAGATTATGAATTCATTACCTTGATACACAAGCGCAATAGACAGCAGACAGTTCCAGAATGAAGAGCTCAGTGAGCGCACTAGAAAGGGCAGGAATGTGAGAAGTATAAAACAGGAGGCAGAGAATAAACCTGCCTACACTTTTTTTTTTCACTCATGTGAAGAGGATTTTGGAAGTCGCCCTGATGCTCCCAATCATGATCGCTTGATCAGGCTCACGTAACAAATTCAAATGTGGCACTTTGTGTGCGAAATGTGATTAATTATTCAGGAAATTATGGTCCTATTTGGAAACAAAACACATTAGAATATTTTGTGCTGCCAGATTTACTGACTCCTCCGCCGCTTTGGCTTTTTCCGCAGCCCTCTTGTGCTAATTTTGACTGGCACACTCACGTAAGAAGAGCATGCATCACTGATTCGCAAGGTTCATTGTGCAGTCAGTCATTTGACTTTTTTCAGTCATGTCACAACACGTGGGAGATAAAAGAATATTCTTTCCTTCTTTCAATTTGATCTTGCATGCAGTGAGTGACTGTGTATTATATGGGATACAAATCGGCAAGTGGTGTCTCGCTCACCCCATTTGAAGTCGGTCATTTCAATGTGTTTATAGTAGTGATGGGCTGATAAGGCTTCATGAAATCCATCCCTTTTTTTCAGAGGCGCTCTCAGTCTAGAAATGTTGTGAGTTTTCATTAAAGCAGAGGCCCAAAACCAACTATAGCTAAGAGTGATATCAAGTGACGTGTCACATCATCTTTGTTTTTTCAGTCCTCAGTTCATGTCTTTAACTGTACTCAGACACTTACTTTTAACTTCCTGAGTATAATACTATATATATATATATATATATATATATATATATATATATATATATATATATATATATATATATATATATATATATATATATATATATATATACATATATATATATATATATATACTTTTCATATCATGCAATGGTCTTATTTTTGTGCCATAATCCTGCAAAATTCTGAGCGTACAACTATACAAAAGTAATGTGTTGAAAATTAATTATTATAAATCTTTTGTGCTCAGTAAATGTTATTATTGTGTGCATCAGAGGAGTGCGGTGCGAGGACTGCGGACCTTGTCTCCTTGTACACTACAGGTTTGCTACATACATTTGTGTAACTTCTCTGAAGGGTTAAATTCAAAGGTAACTTGTCTCACAGACCAGAGACACAGACAGAGACAGGTCACATCTTCAATGCAGTTTCTTCAATAAATACATTTTATTTTTAATATTTGAAATAGAAGAAAATGACGGGGAATTGTGAAAGAAAGTGGATGGACGAATCACTTCTCTTTTTTTTTGTGGTTACAAAACATTGATGTCTGCTCCAGTTTTCTGCTCAGCTCTCCTTTGACCAATTGCAATATGGACTCCTTTCAAAGTGTGTTTATTCCTTCCAGCTGTCTTGAACTCATCTGACATTTTGAGCGAAGCGAGCGGCTGCAGCGAAATAAACTGATGAGTTTCACAGTGTGAAAAGAATCACCAACAGACAGAGGAATTGCCTGTGGTCAACTGATCTAAACTGTATATAATTATGCTTTGTTGTGCTACGGAATTAAACATGGACATAATGGATTTGTTTTCCCAACTTCCTGGTCATAAAACAAGGTTTTGTGAATTTAAAAAATTCAGATTCAACACTCATGGAGACGTACAGAAAGCATTATTGATACTAAAAAAACTGTTGGAATAATGGGAGTTACACTGGTCTCAAAGCTAAAAGCATTGCATTTTGTGAGCATCATTGTACATCCGTCCGGTGAATATTCTTTGCCATGAATGTTCACCGCAGGGAACTGGCGTGTGCACTTTACCGTGCGTGTTCGAGGGCCTTTGATAACGGCTTGTGAGTGCATTTGTGCACCTTCAGTGCTCGCGGGTAATCGCTGCCCTGCTCTCTGCACACAGAAGTGTTCCTTTCAGCAAGCGTATGGGTGAGAGCACGTGCGCGCGCATTTACACACCATGTAAAAAAAAAAAACGAGTCGCAATGAGTGATGCCAGAGGTGGTTTTGGACCGACCTCTCCACTCGCTTGCTGGCTCTCTAATGGCCCCCTCAGTGGGTTGGCTGACCGACTTGCTGGCTGTCAGTGGCTCCGTCTTCCATATTTGGTCGTAGTGAGAGAACGATGGCAGCAGGGCGGTGGGTGGGGGCAACTGTAACGTTATGTTTACACGCCGGGTAAAAAGGTCAGAGCACCAGAATGCCATTGAGCAAACACAGATCACTCGGAGACGATGAGTGTGGAATCATGTCAATGATTCCAAGGAAGGTAAAAACTGATTCAGTACACACATTTATTACCCGTTCACTATCACAACAACTAACAGAGAAGATATCAGCAGTTTATATTTGATGTTAGTTTACCTTTCCTGCACTCATTCCTCATTCCTGTCCAGGAGAGTTTATCACGGTGACATTTATATTAAAGTCCAGGGGCCCTGAGCATGGTCGCGGAGAGAATTTAAAGGTTGCAGGTTGTTAGTTGATCATTCTGCTCACGGGGTTGAGAGACGCCATTTTTTTGTGTGCAACAGCCACAGCACAGGGTTTACGCCATGCACTTCAGCTTAAGTATCAACTTGTGCGATTCTTTCGCAGGAGTCAAGAGCTCTGTCTATTTGTTTTGTGTGTGTGTGAGTTAAAGTCTATTGTATTCATCACAACTGTTTAATTCCAAGTGTGTCCTTGTGTGTAGCAAGTTCATATAGGAAGTCAAGACGGGTGTGTGCACTTCAGATTCACTTTGAGTTCCCAGTGGACGCTCGGGAAGTCAAGATATCGTAATAGAAACTCGTAAGGCGTCTCTAATTCACCACAGTACAGCAGTCCTGGTGGCCCACAGCCAGCAAATAAACTACAGGTAGTTTGAAACCCCACATTCTATTCTCTGTCTTCCTCCTTTTCATCTCAGGCCCCTGACAGTTGAGCGCAGGCAGTAGAAAGGAAATTAAATGCAACCATCCTTATAGTCGCACTCTTGTCCGCTTGACTGCTCGCCTGCTTGTTTTCCCTGGGCAATGTTTATGCTGTGCCCGGCCCAGGACCCAATAAATTCGCCCACACAGCACTGTGCTCTCAACCAGAATCTGAGTGGGTCTGGCAAGCAAGAGCCACAGTCCCATTCTCATTCACTCTTCTGGATTAGGCCCTTAGCTGGGGGCCATCCAGCCTCGATTGTATTAATGGAGATAAGATAGCGTCTCCGCACCAAATCCAAAATGTACTGTATAAGCATGTCACTTGTATGAGCTCCTCTCTGCAGATATTTAACTTCATCCTTTGGGCAAAGTTTTACAAAACAGTGGTAACCCATTAAGAAACTATTTAGAAGTTTAACATTGAGATCTGAGCGAGTGGCCCCAAAGACCCCCCCCCCCTTAAGTTTTAATTCACACCAAAGCAGGGGTCGGATTTTTAACAGTACACAAAATGCCCAACTGGAGGCAGTACGCACACAGTAGCAGCTATTTGAGAGCGACTTTATCTGCAACAAAGAAGAAGTCAAACACTGTTCATGCAGATCAAAACATCATCTATGTTGCGCCTCTTTTCAAGCTGTTTGTTCCCAAATTACACAAGTTATTTATTGCTGTGTAATAATTTCTTGCATTATGACTCTAGTTGCCTCGCGAAAAATTTCTCCCCAGGCCGAAGTAACAGTTTGTCAACACAATCTCGTTCCGATGGTATGAAAGACAGACTATTTTTAAGTATACTAAATCCTGACATACTCTGCTGTGTGACGTTCCAGACGGAAGGTTTGAGCATCAATCTCGGACGCAGAAGTCCACTTGAAAATAGTTTCTCTTTGATGCCTTGGGAGTGAGGATGTGTTGGGCTTGTTTGTGTTCACATCGGAGACTTGAGCCAGTTGTACTTGGACTCCAGACACAGCCTATTGTGTGAAACTGAACAGTCTTTCCTAGAGAGGAAACACTCAAAAAGACTAGAAGGGCTCAAAGGCTGTCCTCCCATCCCTTCAAACCTGTCCCCTCAATGACCCCTATACTGTTGTTTTTAATCCACAAAAAAGCATGTTTCTGTGAAATGCATAATCAGCCAGCAGCATCGCGACTGTCTTAATGTTTTGCAAGCAAGAGGGTGTTGTAATCGAACTCCACATATGAATGACATGCTCTGTTGTTTCACAAGTTGTACAAAACAATCGCGTGTGAAACAGGGATTTGTGGATGTTTTAGAAGGGTTCAAGGGAATGCTTCAACAGAAATCAGAACACATGTCCATTCATTTCAGCCTCTGTTGAAAAGTTGGAGGACGCGTTGCCCAACACAAACACGTTGATGGAACAAAATGCTCTTCTTTATACTTCACAAAAAAACCTGAAGACCCGAGGATTCATTTCTTGTCACACAAAATTTCTCTTTCTCTTCTATTCTTTGGCTCCCGTGACATCGACCTTAACCTTGTGCATCATGGGACATGTTTTAGAGAAAAGACTGCTTCAAAATGAGACAATCTATCCTTACATGTTCAAACCATACTCATATATGATGTTGACTGAGGAGTAAACACATCAGCTGTAGTTTGTTTTCGACGTGAGACAAGCAGGCAGTTCAGTGAGTTTCAAAAGGCAGCAGTAGTAGTGTTGTGAGGATTTAAGGATACAATCTATCAGATAAATCCACCTCTCTATTTTGGCGTATTTTCTGTACGTTTGCAGCCCGTTTCATAGCGGAATCGCAGAAGCAGGCCAGAGTTAAGACATGCAACAACTCAACTAAAACGATTTAAAAAAGTAACAGTAATCTCTCTAATCCCAGTCTAGGTGTCTCATTGTTAGTTCCACAACATCATTTTAGCATTGAGGCTTACAGAATATTTGGCGTTTTCACCTGCTGTATTTAGCAATTTCCCTGCTATTTACAGTAAATTCGCTGAGACATGACCGTGATGAGGTTACTAAAAAGCTTCCAGCACATTAACCAGCATGTCTGACTCCCAGTGGCACGCAAGTGTATCGCCCCGTGCTGAGAGCACACAGGGCCCCTTGACGCCAGCTGTAAAGATTAGCAGAGCTTTGTTTAATTGTGCTGCAAACATCCAGGAAGCCACTTAAAGCCTCTGTGTTTCTTTTTTTTTTTTTTTTCGTTTGAAGACACCTTTAAAGCCCAGCCAACGGTCGCTGCCGTTGCCTTTTCACCCAGGTGCGCAGGCTGCGAGGATTAAGTGGCAAAGAGGACCACACCTCGAGCTCCTGGAGAAGATGCTGTCTGAGAATGAGGGGCTTTAAGAGCGGAAGGCAATGCTGTGGAAATGTATAATTAAGAGATACGACTCTCTTTTAAACACAGATGTGCATAGTGATTCTTTAATTTGCATTTGGTGAAGTGAGTGGTGGCTATTTAATAGATGTTTTGCTGAAGCTTCAGTCGTCCTCCCAGTTATTTCTGTTGCAAGCAAGCAATAATTAAGTACCTGAAAGAGTTTTTTGTCCGAGGGTTAAGGTCTGAAGGGGCAACTCATACCAAAATTTGTATTTTCTAGTTTCAGCAATTCCTCGGTTGTGATCTCACAGAATTCCGCGAGCGGAAAAGCAACTAAAAAGACAGGTTTAAGCAGAACGAGACCAAATCTTTGCCCAATTAGAGAAACCTTTTTCAGGCCAAAATAATCCAAACCAAGACAAAGACCAAGACTTTTGGGGTTGAAATTAAAGTCAAGGGGCCAATGTAAATATAAATGCTGTTTATCCATCACTACGTCTAAAATACTTTCTTCTATTTCGGTTTACACATAGCTGGCGGTCCTGACGGGCAACATGCTGTCATTGCCAAGTCCATATTGACATTGGAAAAGTGTACTTTTGTATCCCATCCTGATGCTGAAGGCAGCCTTCAGCATCGCATGTTGGCTTTCAATTGAAGCAACTAATGCCTTTTGTGGCAAATCCAGATGACATGGCAGCATGTCACACATAAAAGAGGGAGGTTGGGGTAAAGAAAGGCAAGGGGTGGCATTCTTTTTGTTCCACAATTTATTTCAAACCCACTCAAATGGCCCTGCGTTTCAGTCACAGTGACTTTCTGTCGGCCCTTTCTGTGGCTCCCCTCCTTAGCGCACATAGTCAGTAAGAAGGAGAGCCACATAAAGGCTTGTACCGTATATAAAACAACTGACATTTGGTCGTCTCCCGGTGTCTCCTATGCAACACGCAACACAGAAGGTCAGTATAGAACGCAACACTCCACTTTGCCAATATCAATATATTACGCCATGGGAGAGAAGATGAGTTGAACAGCTTTTTATGTTTTATATATTTATAAAGAGTAAACAGTTAAAATAAAACTTGACATACCGTACTGCTGCTACTTCCATCTAACATATACACTTTTTGAAACTATAAATCGACCACTCACCAAGTATTACTTTGTGAGTGTCATCTGAATGAAGTCAGGAGGGAGGCTCCCACTAATGGCACACCCTAACACTGTGGACCCAGTAAGATTTAATGGCTTATTCTGTGAGATATCTCCACAGCTTTTTTTTTTCTTCTGCAGTATGAAGCAGATCACTGAGGCATCACAATCATCTCCACCCAATATAGCCTGCATGGTTATTAATACGAGCCGGGTGGCCCCTCGGCGGGGAGGTAGTGAGGGTTTGGACCTCCATTTACTTTGCTCATCCTCATCTACCATTTCTGCATGTCTGCTCCTCTGATAGCAACACTAATAATCAAGTGGTGATATGCAAATAAGCCGATGGTGGGAAAGGAATTTGAGGCGAAGGCGTCATCTTCAGATTGTTATTCAGGCTGAAATGAAACTATTCGCTGGGTAGTTGTGGATATTCCACAATTTCATTTTACACGGATGATGTCATCAGTGCGTGAGCCAAATCTCCCAGTCGAGCTGCATATGCATATTTCAGTATTTGACATTAACATTTGACTATGAAAAGTAAATCACTAAGAAATGATGGCATTTGTATCGAATATTCGCCTTGACATTGCCTTTATCCCATTGGCACTTACTGCGTTTGGTCCGGCTAACTCAACTGTTACTTTGCTGTGCCCTCCATTAGTCTGTACAATTGACCCCAAATTATCTTTAACAAATGTACTCCCTCCAGCACTGATGCACTCTCCAGCTTTATCCCCTCTGTCTCCACTCTTGATGCTGATAACATTATCTAGAAGTGTGCCGTCATCTGTCTGTCAATGTGTGGAGCAAAAAAAGAAAAAAAAAAAAAAAAGAAATCAACTTCTTCTTCTTGGTCTTTTGGCATTCTCCCGCAACTTATTTTTATGGATTTTATGGATCCACCCTGCTCACACCAGTCAGTTTAATGTCCTTCTATATCACACCCATCAACCATTTCTAACTTTCTTTGTCTCGCATGTTCCCAGTCTCACTGCTTTAAGTGTGCCAACTATCTGAGTCTGGCGTCTCTAACTTTGTCTCGAAGCACCAGCTGCCCATCTGACATACTTCTTCCTATTCTCGACCTTTGTATACACTCCCCCCAAAGAAAAGCCTGAGACCCGTCAATTCTGACTTTCCTAACTGAGCTTCCTGTCTTTGTATCAGAGCTACTAACATCATGGCAGGTCTCACGACTGTCCTGTTCAGCTTCCCATTCGCTCCTACTGATTATCTTCTGTCCACCAGTTCCACCCTGTCTGCATTCTCCTCTTCACCCCTTAAAATTCATGTCCAACACTGATCCTAAATACTTGACTCCCACTGTTTCCACTCCCCCATCTTCCCTGATCCTCCTGCCTCTTTCTCACTTACGTACATATATTCTGTGTTGGTCCTACTGAGCTTCATTCCTCTAGTCCTCACCTCATCTTTCTTCTCACCCCATATCATCAGCAAATATCACAGACCATGAAGAGTCCTCTCTAACTTCATCTGTCAAGGAGACTAGAATGGTGCTCTTCATGTAAACTAAAAAACAGTCACATATATATATATATCAAAACTTGAGTGGCTAAATTGCTCGCAGTGTTGTCCATTCAGCATGTCTTTGAACCTTTTCAGTGACCGAGAGGTCATGTCCTTGACAGCACCTGTAACGTTCGGTTGTTGTAGTAAACAATTGTTTGCCTGCTGAAAGCATTATTGGCCACTCTTGGGTGAATAAAATCTGCCTTTACGTTACATTTAGAAGAGACAAAATGTGTGCTTAAGGTGCCATTTATCAGGAGTAAACTCAGCTTTAGTGCCATTAATTGAGAAAAAAAAACATATTTATCTATTGACATCACTAATAGCTGTAAATGTTAGGTCAAGAAGCACATGACTCATAATAAATCTAATTGTAGACAGTCCCAACCACCTGTCTTTTAGTCAAGGCGGTGGGTTGGGTGGGTGGAGAACCTTGTGTTCGCATCGTCGCACACTTCGTTACATCACTTTTAATTTGGGGTTAAATAGTGAATTTGAAACACGGTGAGTGCTCAGAGATGTTTGTGGTTTTATGTCAGCTAATGACAAGATTTTGTATGGTCCACCTGAACAGCTAATACCACTGTTTATAAGTGAATCTATCTCATTTATTTTTTTATTTTCAGGAGAATGTAGTCAAGAGTCCTTTCATCTACAGTTTTCTGAAGTTACCAGGTTAGTTACTTGCTTACATTCATAACTAACATCCACAGGAAATGATCCAGTTTGATTGTGAGCCAGTAATAGTTGACTTTAAGCTCTTATGGACCCATAAATGGGCGGGACATTGCACCCAGAGCTCTCACTTGACCCTCTATTTCTTGAAACCTTGTTGGAGCCCTAAACTTTCGCTTCTGTTGCATTGCATCCTGGGTAAGACAGTATAACATTACAAGGCAGGAAGTGAGGATCGAGCAGGGCGTCATGGGTTCCAATCCCAGAGAGTTGGCCTGTGTGGGCCTGCAGTCGAGGGTCTTGGCGCCACATGCTGATCACGTCATATAAAAGCATGTAAGTTGCTTGCTTATTTATAAATCTATCTATACCCAAGAACCTACGCTGCTCAAAGACAAGCTGCAGCAGTGCAAGATATTTAAAATGCGGACACGTACACCACTACAATGCCACACGGCTCTCTAACCGGATGAAGAGGATGCAACATTAGAGAAGAATGAAAGACTAACAGAGACAAGTGGAGGAGGCGGACATGAAGCAAGTCAATAAAAAATCTATTATGATGCAGGATGCTATACTCCTACAGCAGAAGCTGCACTCATGAAATGGCTGTGCTGGAATGAAAGATTTCACTCACCACAGGGCTGTTTTCAAAACCTCCTTAGCTTCATATCTTCGGCTAGTCCAGCAGCTTCTTCTTCTTCTTCTTCTTGTTACTCGCTCACACGTAACTTTAAAGAGGAGAGAAAACGTGGGGAGAGATAGAGAGAGAGAAAAAGAGGGGGGGAATGAAAGAGAAACATTAATGAAAGGGACTACTAAATGAACTGCTTCTTCAAGTGGTAGGTGGGGGAATTCTACCCAACCTAAGACGGGTTTACGTCTCCCTCACTCTCTCCTGCTTGGCCTTTGTGACCATGGGACGACAGTTCTCGGGCGAAGAGGAGGCTTGCTGCTGATTGCCTGAGAGTCTGAGTGCGAATCTGCATGAAATCCCTGCTGGCTTTTTTTGATCATTTTCTCCTTCATATCTCTAATGAGCCTGGTCCGAATCTGTCCAAGTGGGAGAGTGCTTATTGTGGGCATGTGCGCGCTGCATAATGATTGGATGAGGTGTAATATTTTGGTCATCCACACGTACTGAGCAGAGTGGTGGACATGCTTTTGTTCAGATATGTTCCTCACGTTGCACTCATGGATGTGCATTTTTGATGTGCAGCTGGAGGCCAGCTTGACTGACCAGGAGCCCCACTGAGGCTGGATTCGTGGGCGGCCACGAGTGCAGCCGAAGAGCTTCCACAGGGCAGAGGAGGAAGGTCATCTCCAGTGAAAAGGTCAGAAGAGCTCATCAAGTCATGTGCCCCGAGTCTCTCTCAAGATAACATGAAGATATAATTCAGACTGAGGGCAAAAACAGAAGCATGATGCACTTGATCTTTTCATTCTAAAATCACTGCAATGAAAGTTGCAAAGAGAAGAAGTAAAGAAGTTCATTGTTAATTTATACTCTAGGAAACAGCACACAGCAGGCTTCAACTTGATATACGCACTCAGGTCCTACATGAGGACTTGACATGTTTATTTGCCGCATAACTTATTGCCTCATGTATGATCTAGTACTAAATCAGTTATGATTCCTAGATACTAAAAAAAGGAGGAAGTAGAACACATGCAATAAGCTCATGGCCACCCCATGTGGGCCTAAAGAAATCCATACAGTTTTCTTAAAATACTGTATATTAACCTCTAATGCATGAGATTTTGTGACCCACCACGTTTCCTGTGTCAATGCCTTGCTGTCAAGGCCGTCAAAAAGTTTTGAGATGATGGTTATAATGGGTTTTACTTTAGACTAGGCTACTATAAAAGCATTTGCCACACAGGCTTATTACACGTTTTAATTTCTTGGGTGAAGTGTGGACCCATATATTGCAGACGCGTGCGGATGGTGCGTTCAGGAGGGTGGGAATTTTCTGTACTACTGATCGTAACCAGGGAAAACGTGGCTTCCATGAATTGTGTGTTGTGCAGACAAAAGGACCTTTGGGAAAAAGTGCCCCTTGAAACTGACGCCGGCACAGCATTCTAAAATGTGCTATGTAAACAAAGCTATATTATTAACTCGAATGTAAATTTTACATTCGAAACACAACGTCCATTTTCGATTCCGGGTTGTATACAGAATGTGCTTGAGGAAAACAGAATTTCCGTAGCTCGTAACAAATGTTCTCAATGTGCTCATAACCGGGGCCCGAAAAGTAAACAGTATCCCAGCGTTCTCTCTGGGCCTTATTATCTCTATTACACCTCTTCTGACGGGGCAGGAAGCCCCCCACTAGCAAATACATGTGGAAAAAAACGAACAGAAAAAAGGTGGTAATATATATGACCAGGTATAACTGGTCTCCTGAAGCACAGAATGAGAGGGCAGTGCTGTGTGCTTCTATATCCATTCTGCAATATTCCCTCCTCCACATGCCCAGCTGCCAAGACAAGCGCAGGGGAATTTGTTTAATGTACAGCATTTATTCACTGCACACACGCTGTTGCACTACCGCTTCCTACGACGCATGAGACACTCCCTTGGCTGCGCCGAGTCGCCATTAATCAGCCGGAATGAAGGGTGAGCTGATCAGCACGGAAGCAAAAACTCCTCTTAAATCAACGTCCAAGATAATCGGGATTCCGCCTGACAGTTTGACAGTATTCTGCAGGTGAGATGCTAAAAGTCTTTTTCCACAAGTGGACAGGGGTCGAGGTGCATACCATCCCCTCGTGTGAATGCTCGTGTTTGTTTTCTCATGACCCCGCAACATATTGGCAGCGAGTTAACTCACCGTGCGGAGACAGATGGCCCAGCACCATGGCACATGGCGAACTGGGGAATGAAAACACGCACAGAAATGGCTACATGTATGTTCTCCTGGGTGACGCTACAACATGAAGCAACCAACCGCGTCCATCGTGGTGTACAAACCCCCGTCTTCCAACATTTATAAGAGCATAAGCCACTTATGCTATATTTCTGGTCTCTGCTTCCTTTGCTGTGCTCAAGACAGATATCCACTACACACAGTCTTCGTTTTTGCGAACAATAGACCCATTTGCTAATTTCATTTGGATTATGGATCAACAGAGCAGTGTTTTTCAACCGTTTTATGAGCCATGGCACACTTCATTCATTGAATCATTCATTCAATAATACGTCACGATATAGTTATTCATTTACTTTAAATGACTTTTTTGATTTTATCACAATCTCTTTCACATGATTTTATTCTAGTTTGGAGAAGTTCCAGACAAATCTTTAACATACTTTGCCTCAACTTGCTTCATAACAAGTTTTTCTCCCTTCACAATTTGGACCGAACTTTGCTGGTCTCTGAGTGTCTTTTGAAGTGAGACGTCAGGTTAGCCGAGCTCTTTTTCGACAGTTTTTGGCGTCGCGGGGTCCGACAAGGAGGACTCCATCGTCCTGTTGTGAAGGTGTGTGCTCAAGTTAGAGGCACATCTGGTTTGAAAACTATGAAAAGTTGCACATGTGAGTGTCATCTTCTCTGTGAGTGTGTGAGGGAAGAAGAGCACTGCAAATCAGGAGCAATTCATCACAGAATCCATGTCATCACCCTACAGATGTGTGTGACGCGCCACAAAAACGCTGCAGTAGAGGAAGTATGTGAGACTCAGCATAAAACATTTTAACTTCACGACACTTTCGTCATAAGCTCATAGAAATTGCTAATGCTTTGGGACGCTGTAGTCCGAACAGAGAAGCTCTTTTTGTGAGCGATATTCTTTATTTAATGCTAGTCTCAAAGTCATCTGTCCGTCAAACATGTTTTTAGGTCCAAAATTACGAACCGATTACAAAGTTGTGTGACGTATCTGATTGAATACAGAATTCAAGCTGCGACCAGGGAAACCTGACGTAAAGTCAGAAAACCTACAACCTGACATAAGGAAAACCCACATTCCTGTTCCTCAGAACACGGCTTTAGAGAAAAATGAAAGAAAAACTTCAACATCAAGACTGACAATGAACCCATGAAGTGCCTTTTATACGTCGCTTTTTAAAACGTCTGTCGTGCTGTAAACCACTTTTCAATTCAAGCCATAGGTTCTTGGAAAAGCAAGGTGAAGAGATGAACATGTACGTTCCATGTTGTGCCGCAAGTGAGCTCACACCAACCAAATATATATCACAAAGTGAATTTAAAAAATATTTCCCAGCTGCAAGACCACGATGGGGAACTGTTACCAAGGCAACAACGGATTCCACCCTCCTCCCCAACTGTCCTCCAGGTAGAAGCGGATTGACATACCCTTGAGCAATTAAAAATATGATCTCCTTCAGAAAGCAGCGGAGAGCGGGAGCGCCAAAAGAATGACAAGAGAAACTGAAGGAGGAAATGAAAGGGAAGGGAAGAGCATGGACTGGAGAGAAAGAGGGAATGAGAACATAATCTAATCAATAAGGAGGGATGTGCTGAGCAATAAACAAGGGGGCAACAAGGAGGAGGGATTTAGGAGCAGTGGGTGACGAAGGAGGAGGTGATTCAAGGAGTTGTACCGTAACGGTAGGTGAACACAAGAGAGAGAGGACGGAAGCCAGAATAAACTAGGCAGAGAAATAAAGATGAGCTGAGACGAGAAACCAACAGAGGAGATAATGGGGGTGGAGAGACTTGATGGAGCCAAGAGGGATGGAGAATAATAGACTGGGATGACAAGAGGGGAAATAAAGTGGGTGAAAGTTAAAAGAAGAGCTGAGACAATGGGGAAAAATATGTCAATGCTAATTACCTACCTCGATGTAAGACAATGCAACACTCATTTGAATCGCACTTCCAAATTCCATTCCAAAAAACAAAGAGAGGAATGGAATTAATATCAGCGTCAATTCACACCTTTATGATTCACTTCTGTTCAGCTTCGCTTGTAATCCTGCAATATTATCATTTCAAGTGATGTTGTTCATAATTCAAACAAAGATAGAAAATCTAAAATAAGGACAAGGTCCCAACAACATATATCAGTGAAATGCCTGAAAGCCTTCTGATCGTGCTCCAACAACAAAAAAAAAAAGCGTGTACTTTCATATATGTGGAGGGGAAGAGGATGCTTGACTGAGGAAGTACAGAAACCCAAGCAAAATTTTGGGATGACTTTTGTGTCGATCACGGCGCGTCTGAATCTTCACATCATCTCCCTCCAAAGAAAGTGACTGCCGATATAATTGGAAGAAAGGTGGCATGAAGGCAAAAACAATTCAACACATGAGAGAATTGGCGTCTGGATTCTACCGAACAAACGAAAGACTGCGGCACCAGTCAAGGTCCCTTCGGATTTAGAAACGAAATAATGAGACATTCATTGGATAATAACCTCCTTTAGTCATTCAAATGTATTCCAAACTACTCCAGGCGGCATTCTGACCCACAAATGACTAAATGTCTTGCCTTTTTTCTTCTCTATTACTTACGCTTCCTTGTGTGCACGGAGCTAAATGACTTTCCAGGTAAAGAGCATTTTCAGAAGCCCATGTTTGGCTAAATGCATAGAAAAAGTAAAAACACTTCAAACTGTATAATATAGGCATGGAAATGTAATTTGGGAAAGATAGTCACCTTACATTTGCACCATAAAAAGCACTTTTCACACGTTCAAAGGTAAAAGACAGAGCAGAGTCCACTTTTCATGACTCCGTTTCATGACTGCTACTTTCCTGTGGATTCGCTAAGTGCAACGCCATTAGTCTCCACCTCCAATTCCAGGAAGGTCTTTGACCCTCCAGCAAGCCTCAAACCCCACCATTGTTCGATGAGGCTTTGGCGCTCTGTAAGATGTTTCAGAAGCCAGCCAACGTTTACAGCCGATAAATGCAACACCAACTTTGCTTTCCGAGAAGCTTGATCTGATCACAATAGTTCACCTGAAGTGAACCAGACAGATCGTGGTACAGGTTCCCACTGACCCCTTGGAACTTTTTGTCTCATGTTGATTGACTCAATTTTCCTACTAGGGATTCATATTGTAGTCCGTCTATCATTGTATATATTTATATTTATTGTTTTTGTCTTCTCGTGTTGCTGGTGGTAGAGCTGTCGCTATGTGAACACATGATCCAGGGGCGATGAATATCAACTTATATGATGTGGAATTTTGCAGCCAAGAGTGACAACACAGTCATCTGTTATTGGGTGTTCGATTTGGGGTTAAGCCATGAGGTGGCACTCCTTTTCACTCTGGAAAATTAATTATCTACCTGGTCGTATTTGACCACATGTAACAGAGTCAAAAATGGATTATTTTATTTCAATGTTTTATGTGTTTTCTTTTGTAATTGTGGATTTTAGGTGTTTTAGGTATACATGTGAACATATATATATATATATATATATATATATATATATATATATATATATATATATATGTATGTTCACATGACGTGTTGCCCTCAAAACAGTGCGTACAGTATGCCAGAGAGGGCGCTGTGTCCGACCATTTGAATTATTTATTTATTTGTCGTTACTTGCCGGAAAATAAAAGAAATTGAACAGACAGTCAGTGGTGACTTCCGTTACACACAGGCTTCGCTAAGGTTTCCCTCTTGTGGGCACATCTAACATGAAGTAGCAATGCTAGCTCATCTGTGCTAACAATGCTACAACGCTAACTCCCCCCATCCAGCACTTCTGAACTCAAAGCCCAACTTTTGAACGACACACAGGAGGGGAATGTCCACACAAAACACAAACGTCCAATGGACGATCGTCGATAGCCTTAATGCCTTGGGCAATATTATATTATACCCTGACTTTGTGAGAACTTTGGATCAGCCTTCATTTCTCTGTTGGACCTATCTATTATCATTATTGCTATTATTCATTTATACTTCAATTATCATATAAAACGTCTTTTTTTGAACTGAATGCCATTTGTGTTTGAATTACTCCCTGTGAATAAATGGTACTTTGCTGCACTTTTTGCTGGGCCTCCATTTGTTCCTCATAAATAATAACATTGGATTATTTAGAAACAATATCTGTTTAAATAAAACTAGCGACCAATGAGTTTATTTCTTTTATGTACAATGTACTTTGTCTACTATGTTCAGCGCTGGATATTTGTATAGAAATATTGTGTCAACTTGGGATGTAGTCAATCTGATCTGATACAATCACGAATGCAAGAATCCCCTGTAAATTCTTCAGAAGTTGCTCGGTTTGATGTGTGTTTTTAACCGAGAGCAATCGATTCATTTGCCCAAGCGATGATAAAGCCAACGCTGGCCTTTATGATGTCCTGTAATTCGGGTTACCTGACAGTCCCCAAATCGATGCAGACATTAAACGCCACCATAAATAAGGCTTTTGTTCTGTTCTGTGGGCTAATGCAGCATGATATGAGGATGGAGTGTGTGGTGAAGGTGCAGGTTTAAAATGCGCTAAATCCCTTCCCCTGTCCTTTAGCCGGGATGTCGGTGACATTGGGTTGGAAAGGCGCCGAGGTGGTCACAGCTGTGTTCCTGAGCCTGGCTGGCTGAGGGGAGCGGAGTGGGGGTGTAACACTGAGTGTGTGTGTGTGTCGTTGATTGGGGTTGAGGGCTTAGAATGGGAATCTGTGTCTGGACACAGTGGATTAATTATTATAAATCATCTCCCAGGACACGTGTTCACGAATGCCCCATTAACTGTGTTGCGTTGCAGCGCACTGTAATCTCAGATTGTCTGTAAGAGGATGTATTTGACGGTAAACACTCTTTCAGTCCACATTTGGCTACGTGTTTGTCTATTCAATTGTCATGGCAGGACAAAGCATAAGATTAAATGAAATCTACAATTTAAAATATACATTCTGATAAGCCAAAAGGAGTTGTTCTGTCTCATATTCCATTGTGTATATTCCAAGTGTTAATAACTCTGGCTAAGACTGATAAATACAGGTCGTACAAGGGCCGCGTCATGTCACAAAAATGCCCAAATTTATGAAAAATATTTTGTCATCTGCAGGAAACCAGGTGGAGAGGAAGTGAGGCTAGGAACATCGGAGATGGATTCAAGATGTTTTACCATGGTGGAGACAGAACGAGATGTGGGGTGGGCATCACTTTGAGTATCAGAACAATGATGTGAAAGAGAAGAAAGTGACAGGATCAGGCGCTTGAAGATGGACATTGAAGGAGTCAGTTGCATGTTTATAAGGACCACGTCCAAATAAATGCCTGATCTGAATGAAAATGCTTAATGTATGTGACTAAAATGACCTGATTCTGCTCCTTCCAAATGAAATTTTATTTGAATTGAGCGGGTTGGGGCGGCGTCCATGCGCTCACCTGATCTGATCGCCTCTCACTGGACGTCTACCCCACGTGACATGACCAGTAAACAAATCCTTGAGTCCCCCAGCACTGTCCATCTCTGTAACTCAAGCAGTGTTAACCCAGCCACTCTCTGCAGCTGGTATTGCTTCAAAATAATCCAAAATAAACATATAAAAGTACCGATGGATCGTAATGGATGGCGGTTTGTTTCACAAACGGATTGAGGAAGTGGTGTAGAGGAAGAGTCACTTCTACACTTCCGCTATCTACGCTCAACATTCCAGCACTGCGCATGCCAGAGTACCTTGGTTCGGATTAAATGCTCGCTACATGAGCACACACATCTGAATTGTGTCTTCACGCATTATGCAAACAGGGAAGATTCTGCGATCAGAATACATTCATTAGGATCCTAGAAAAAAAGTGCCCATGTAACCAATATGTCTATCCCCCACGCAGGTAAAAGACTAGTTTTGGAGCCATTACTATGAGGAAATAAAGGGCTCTTCGACTGGTATGGAATCATGGACAGAAAGACGAGGATCACTGAAATAGGCGTGACCTTACTCAAATGATGCTTTAAGGAATCTGCAAAATGGAGTCAAGGTGTGACGCCGACACTGGGACTCAAAGTGAAAAAGGCAACACAGGACTTGTTTTCATAGCCGGCTCACACCAGCCCTTTCCTCTGAACAGCCCTTAAATGCTCCCGCACCAGCTGCAAAGTAACTGCTCTGCTACAAATGCAAAGTTCAAGTGACTCTTTGTCGCGCAGGGAAAGACAAGTGTTACTCATCCAAAACTCCTCCACTCAGACTTTGCTGCCTGCGAGGAGTCAAGTGACGGTCACAAGCGAGATGAGGAAATTGTCAAGTAATTCCTTCTTGTGCGCATGTACTCAAAAGATACAGTGTTTGGAAATGTATAAAAATAAATGACTAACAACCATGTATTGTCATCCCCTCTAAGGCAGGAGCTCACAAATAATTAAATGGATGAATAATCACTGCAGCGGAATATTAATCAGCTCTTGTGCTCATCTGAGAGAGGAGCAGGAGGAGGAGGAGGATGAAATGTTGGACGCGATTGGTGGGGAGAAGTCCACACACACACACTTGTTCCCATCCCTCCAGAGGGCATGGCATCAGCTCATGTGTTTCAGTGCATATAGGTTGAAATGATTAAGTTCTACTTACATTATTCAACATCTGGAATGGCTCCGTAAACATATCACATGAGGCCTGGACCAGATACAGTGCGCCACATAATTCAACCACAGTCCAATTTGAACTCAAGCTATCGTTTGATAGGTTATTAGGTGAAGAAAGAACTTCTTATTTCACTTCATGTCCTCATTCTGCACATACATAGTCATGATCATTGGTCGAATTCGTCTCTTTACACCTGGCACCTCCAACACTCTCCTCAGCACATGTGAAAACCATCTGGCCACACCACCTATGTCTCCACATGTCCAGTTGAGATCTTCATTTCTAATATCGTTCTATCTATTCTATCGTCCTCCTTCTATCTCCTCATCTCTGACTCTAGTCTGACCATACATCATGGCAGGTCTCACCCTGCCTGCGCTTCTTCACCATCGTTGAAAAAAACAGTCTCGCTCCTACTGGAGTTCATTCATAGTCTCAAACTGAACTGCACACATGAGGCGGGAGGTTCAATGACGCTACATTGCTGTTGCGAGCAAGCGGAAAACTGCGGTTGTTCTTGTACTTCTCTCAAACTTGTGGGGGATAGTTGGCATCTACAACACGAGTGCATGAAACAATGGAATATACAGTTACCGTATGTATCTCTTACCTTTGTTCCCGGGACAGAAGCTTGTTTTAACACATACCTTTTTATACTACTCTAGTGATGGGCTGATGAGGCTTCATGAAACAGTGTCCTTTTCAGAGCTCAGTAGGTTGAGTGCTTGGTTTAAAAATGCTGTGAGGTTTCATTGAAATAACAGGTTAAAACCAAAGATTTCAGAGCAGAGAGTGCCATCTAGTGGGCTCTGAAAATGAGGACACTGTTTCATGAAGCCCTATGAGTTGATTTCTTTTTCTTTTCTTTCTTTATTTCCCCATTTAGAACAATAAAAATGTTACGGCGCATTTTCCATCTCGCAGGTATCGCTGCCATGACTGTCGAGAAACTACTTTAATTTGCGAAAGCTTCTTAGCAACACAAAACAAGCGATTGCCATTTGTGTGGAAAAGTAAGGTCAGGGACACACAGACAAACATTCCGGGCCCAGGACCTGGGGTTTGGCAAAGCCTGGATCATCCCTCCTAATCCATACTCATTAAGGATGAACTGCATGATAGCGTGCCACCATCAGTGGCCTCCACAGCCTGCTGTCCCTTTACCCCAGTTTCACCCTCCACTCACTCACCCCACCAGTGCGGATAAGTGGCAGCCTGGAAGATTATTTTAATGAAACTGTCTCGTGCCTGATTACACAACCTTACGTCATAACCGTGCATTCGAAATTCATTGAGAGCAACAAAGGGTGTGTTTTCCGGAAGGTGCTTGACCAATGGACGCGGAATGACTTTCTCATGGAAATGTGCCTTGAGACGGAAGAGCTGACAGCGTGAGTGAATCACTTTACTCTTGTAAAATGCAAAAGGGAATCAGTTTAAGCAAAGCTTCAGATCAATTATTCAAATACCTTACATTGCTCCTTGTAAGGGAAAAAAAGGTTCTCCACTTCCCATTTTTTTTTTTAACCAGAGGACTGGAGCAGAAATAGAATGTCGCTCCTCAGCGCTCCTCCACGTAGCCGAGAAAGTCACCGCTGAGTGGAGCCTACCTACAGCACCCTTGGGCTGAATGAAAAAAATGCCACACAGATACTTTCCCTTCCAGCTCGCTGGCTCCAAAATAACTCCTCGCAAGACTTCTTAAATAAATTACAGACATGCAATCCTCCCTCGGTGCGATCTCTGTTCTGCAGCACATATTTAACATTTAGGCCCATTTAGGTGGGTGCCCAGTGAAACCCAGGGCGGTGTGGTTGGAAAGGGTGATAGCTAACCCGCGATGTGTCACGGCGGTGCTTTGTAGTGATGCTTGTTGCTCTGGGCCCTCGGACTGGGAGGCGAAGCGAACAGAAAGTTGTGTAACTAAAGGTCAAATACTGAGAGTTACATCATAACAGAGATTCTACCCACAGCTATACAAGTTGTGTCAAAGAGTCACGACACTAAACTGACGTGATTAGAAGCATTAAATGGAAGGACTCATCCTTCAGGATGAATTCACTTTTAGCTCGCTCTTATTTTCCAGCAGACAAAAGCTGTTTAAACATCAGTTTCCCAAGATTATTCAGTTGTGGCTCTTGTTTACGGGATTTTACTTGGTGGTGAGAGTACAACCCCTATTCACTATAATAGCTTTTTGCTAAAGTTTTTATGCCATTAAATACAAAGTTTCATGCGATGTTAACGTCCTCAATAAATCAATCATCATCTACATTCAATGTGATGTCAGAAAACTATGGCGAAAGCCAGTGATGGACTGATGAGGCTTCATGAAACAGTGTGGTTATATTCTGAGCTCAGAAGGTTGCGCTCTGAGTTTAGGAATGTTGTGAGGTTTCAATGAAATAGCTGCTCAAAACCGAAAATTTCAGAGCAGAGAGCGCCATCTGGTGGGCTCAGAAAATGAGGGCACCGTTTCATGAAGCCTCATCAGTCCGTCACTAGCTAAAGGTGAATGATGTGTGTGTCATTCTTGGAAAAATAACTCCAGGACACAAAAACAATAACTGTATCTTTGAGGCATAACAAATGTGTTCACTGGTTTGTCAGTGTAGACCTCAGTATGTGACGTGCAACTGCTCAGAAGGATGGAAGCAAAGCTTGTCTCTTGCATGTGTGAAAGCTTAGAGTCACCTCTCAATCAAAACTGTTTGGGCACATCGCGAAATATAAGAAGAAAGCAGCACAAGATGTTCAACAAAAGCCTTCTTACTCCTTGGCACCCACTATTCGGGACGAAGTCCAGCTACATCAATCTACCTCTCTCAACTGGAAGTGATTCCTCAGATAAAACAAGTGACTCATAAATACGTTTTCAGCATTTCCCAGGTTCCATGATAATTCAGCATGTAACTGTAAAAACCCCCACAGGAAGCAGTTCAATTCAAAACCACATCCAACAAACAGCGCTGCAATAATGAACTGCCTTTATTCCGTAGCTAAATATGCATCGTCATGAATTCCCTCCCCAGCGTCTCGCAATCTCTGACCAAGTGTTCACTTCCTCCATCATCATTTTGGCAGCAACGTAATATTTCGGCTTTATATTCAGAGAAACGTCTCGAATCGATGAATCAAGCAAACAAATGAATTTGTCCCTCCGAACACGGCGGCTCAGGATTACCAGCAATCTCTAATGCTGGATTATTAAGAATAAATAGACCATTAAATACACCAGCGGATCAGATGCCAGCGCACAAACACACTCACGCGCAGACACACACAACACAATTTGCTTTGCTCCAGAGATGGTTGAAGTCCAAAAAGGCTAATTAGGTGGGAACTCTTTACGAAAACGTTATCCAGCTCCGAGGCCGACACCAGATGAGGTAAATGTTCCCCGATCATTAAACAGCAGAGGACTAAATAATTGGGTGTGTATCCGAGTGTGTGTGCAGTGAGGAGAGCTACCGTTGAATAGACACAGCCTCACGATGAACCCAGCCAAAGTGTTTTGTCATTTGACCTTCATTAACATCTTCCATTCATTGCTGCAAATGCGCCGATAAATCAGGAAGCGGCTCCTATTGTACAGTTCAGCGCAGCAAAGTATTCTCCACTACCTGACTTCTATTAGCCTCTGTCCCGTTTAAACAAGAACTCTCGTCCCGATCACGCAGGTTTTTGTAGCACCGGAGGGCGTAGAGCCGACTGCATGCCAGACCTGCCTTAAGGCACATATTTGTGAAGTGAATAGGCCGCGACCGTTTTGCTACGTCCCAGTGTAACAAAACCCAGGTAGCAGCCAAATCCGGGTCGGGTCTAGCTACAGGTCCTCAGATCCGCCTGGGACCCAGACCAGATCCAGATCTGCCAGACAGATATGCGGGCCATCTGACTTGAATCTTGGCCTGAATCCAGGCCTGGTGTGTCTTGAACCTGGGCCTAAATTTGTGCCAGATCCAGGCCGTATTAACTTGATTCATTGAGGGTGAAGACAGGGTTGATGTCACATGGTATATACATCCCTTCTGACCAAACAACAATATAACACATACCAAATAACATCACAAGTAACATGACAATGAGAGCTTACGATCGTCACTCTTCTATAGGCTTCTTATGCGACAACATTGGAAGAAAACAAACACTTCAGAATATGCTGACTTCCACCTCAGCAACTTACTAATACCAATACTGGATCAATGTTTTAAGTCTACGATATCAATATTTATTTAATTCATTTTTAGATTTTGCTTGATGAAGCTTGAAACCTTATGCACAATGTAGAGTTACAGCAAATTCCATGGACGCTGGTCTGAAGAACACTGTAAGCGCTAAGACACATTGCAGACATTGGATGTAAATGCACAATTTTAAAAGGAAATTATATGAACACAAGGATCACTATTCTAATAAAAATACATTTAAGAAAATGAGTTTAGAAGTTTCATTAAGATGACTGTTCAAAACCAATGATTTTAGAGAATACGAAAATGAGGTCACAGTTTCTTGAAGCCTCATCAGCCCATCACTACCTGCAGTAGTCAGCTGTACACTGCCTGGATCAATTCATGTCAGCCTGGTTTGTTGGCCTTGAATATGAGCTAATAATCCACTCGGTTTTATTTGACTCTAAGGCAAAAAGCCGTCTTTTGTAATGGGTTGATTCATCATTTCTCTGTCAGTTAATGACCTTCAACTCAAACTGAGAAGAAAAGTGTGAACATATTCAAGTCATGTCGACTCTATATGTCATGAAAAGCAAAAGCTGAAATGCCACATAATAACCCGACTATCCTAAAGCGCCTCCAGGCAGTAGGGGGCAGTGTGTCACCTGTGACACCTTTAACCTTTAGATTCACTAATGAATAAAGATTTCAATTGAGCCTCGAGCCAAAAACTGGAGACTTTCAAGAATGGCTCTCCTCCATTGCCGGATTAACTAAATCAGAAGATTAACCAGATTTGAAACGCTGGAGGCGGCGCTGGTGGCCTCTTTCCCCCGACAACGCCGGGCAGCAACGTGAGGACCGAGAGCTGCGCGACTCTGGTCATGTAACCTGTCTCTCCAGAGAGCTCAACTTGAACTTCCCGAGTGCCGCCAGTGGGGGACAGAGAACAAACCCTTTGCCCCAACAGCCTTTGTCTCTCTTTGATACTTCTCATGACCATTACAGATGAGGAATTTTGTTTTTGAGTTTTCCTGCCAGCGGTCCATGCAAGACTGGACTCAGCAGAGCATTTGTTTATTCTACATGCATCCCACGTGAGCGTACAGTACGCAGAGGGTGAGGCTGACAAACAAAATGGACTGACATTAGTTAGTCAGCAACAGGGAACATGGCACTTTAAATAAACCAGATTCTTGTCTTAGCACTGTTGGTGCAGAACGTGTCTGAATGACATGCTTTCTTTATTAAATGAAAGTTCAAATTAACTAGTTTTAGCCACTCAGCATACAAAAGTTGAGTCAGTTAAGCGGTGTCCTTCCTCGAGCTGCTACATTCTTTTGTTGATGAAAGCAAAGCCACATTAGGTTTCTAGTCGTTTATTTGAAGTGTTTTAAATGAGGGAAAAGTAAAATAAATCATTGGATACACACAGGTAATATTTCTGTGGACATGTAGTAGTACAAAAAATGGTTTAAAACATCAATATTAGGGTCATTTAATGATAACAATGAAAAATCCCAGCGTGAAACTGCATGGTTGCAGTTCGCTGTTCTGGTATTATTGCATTTTTTCCCAATAACAAACTGTTGGGATTCAGTCCACGGTAAAAATGCCATCTCTGCTCACTGACCACACAATAACCAATCAGATTTAATGCTAAAAACTTTATACAGTAGAGTAAACAGTCGACAGTTTGAAGATGACTATGTGGCTCTTTCGTTGCCAAAATGTGGGCATATATTTTTTGATAACTTTGACTGTTAATGGCTATATTTTTGCCATTGTTTGCCACAATCTGCGACCCAAAGGTCATTACATACCTCACAGACCAAAAGTGCCTACACCACCACCCACAGATTTGGACGAGACATTACACCCTTAACCAATATCTCAAGACAAAAACAGCAATTTTCTAGGCAAAATCCAAGTGTTCCCTAAACATGTGCATCATTGTCTAGTCAGCAACACGGCCTAATATATTGAAATATGAAAATGAATTGTTAGTGCAGCAGACGAGTACATGCTCATGAGGAGAAAACCAGAGACGCCCACAGTGAGACAGGAGCACATTATTGATCCCCGCTCTGTGGTATCCAAGCCATCGATTGGAGTTTTCTGCCGTGATACTTTACAAAGACTCCAACCACAACCTCTTTCTGCTGATGAAGAAAAGCAGAATTCAACACTGTCCTCCCGTAATAGTGGGACTGCATCGTTTCTCAACCGCGGCTTCGCTTGCACATCCCCAGGAGGCAACTTTTCTCAAACAAGTAATCATAATGTTATGGAAAAAAAATCACCTCTCCAGGGGCTGGAAATGAAACTGAGGCCAATGAGCAGCAGCTCCGTGGGGCGACAGCCGACGGTGGCACGGAATAAACTGCGAAAGTAAACAATGGGTCTTTCTGATCCATTACGCGGCCAGGAGATTTATCATTCCAGGAATCTAATGGCGGCTTCAAAGGATTTTCCGGGATTGGTAAAAGACCAGGAGACATGAAAGGAACGCTTGTTTATCCTGGCATGACTTCACCGCCATTTGTCCATCCACTTTCCATGTAAAGATTTGTCTCTCCCTAAGTCCGATGTGAATTCACTTAAGAGCATATATGAAAGGGGTGGTGGAGCAAAAATAAGCGAGTGGCAGGAGGCAGCCATTAGCTGTCTGATCAGCCAGTGTTTCATCTCCACCACATTACTCCTAATCCAATGCAGCCTCTTCAAACACGCCGGGAGAAGAAGGAGCTGTTGTGTCTTAACTAAACGCCTCTCCAGCTATTTATTCTTCAAGTTGTTATTCCGGACAGGCGTCCCCTGTTTGCCTCCCCGGGGCTCGCAGCAATATATGGACATTAATGGGCCTCAGAAATAAATACATTACAGCACCTACGTACGTTGTCAGTCAATACACAGTATGTCTTCTTATTGACTGGGACAAATTCCAGGATAACCGTTTGACAAATAGGATCCACTTCTCCTCCAACAAACAATCCGCCTATGCGCCCCTCGACGCTGCCTCTATTAGATTCTATTATGTGATATGATATCGCGCCCTGGCTCAGAACCACCAGTGCGAATGGCAATGGGGGGAATGACAGTGAAATCCAGAGCTCTGACAAAAGGTGCGTACAGATATGAGGTAGTATATGACTCTGCGGGTCAAATCGTGGGTCAGTTGTTTCAGGGAGCGACTGTGGATAATTTAAGCCGCTTGAAAAACCTGTTCAATTTTTTTTGACGCTCCAAAAGACACCACCATGAACATACAGCAGCTATTCAGCCTTAGTCCCGAGGAGTTGTGACCTTTCCGTACCTGTAGATTAGGCGCCGACGGGCAGGGCAGCCTCAGAGAGGCGCCTGTTAATGTTGGGTGGGGCTTGCGCCCCCCGGGGGCCACTTAGCTGAGTGTGATGGAAGTTAATATCCTGGTTGACGCTCTGTTAGAGAGCGAGGGAGCAGAGAAATACAAAAATAGTCTTTGTCACCAGCCGCACAGCAGGGAGCTTTTCGCACACCAAGCCTCCGTATGTTGGTGAAGCCACAGCGTGAGGCTTCGCATGGCTCTCCATGTTCAACTCTTGTGTTTTTCTCTTATTATTTCACATTATTTAAGGGGAAAACGTGAGGTTGAAGGGAGAAAGTCTAAAATTAAAGGTTGGAAACTGAATCAGAACAATGAAAATGGATGAGCTTCTGCAAACAATGCTGTGAACAGTGAGGTAAGAAAGGAGTGTCTCATAGTGTGCAGGTTAATAACCTGAATGCAAAATTAATAATGAGAGGAACTCAATGGTGATAACCTAAATAATGAAACAGCTTGCAGCCTACAATCTCAAATGCTATTAAATGAAGTTGTTATAATAATTACAAATGATGAGAATAATACAAAAATAGAATAAAAAAAGCAACATATTCATGAAACAAAAAAAAAATCACACATTTAAAAAATTTTTTTTTTAATTTTTGTGTATTATGGGAAAAAAAGAACAGTCATTTATCAACACTCAAACACTATTACTCCTACTACCAGTACTGCTACTACTACTAATAATAATATAATAAATAATAAGACAAGAATTTCCCCAATAAATAAAACAATATAAAAAATATAATAATGAAACAAAGGCTTTGAAGGATCTCAAACCCTATATTTTTATTTCATTACGGTCATAAATCCTCCTTTTTTGGTTATTAGTCACATATATTCCAAAACTACAAAATGCTTTTTTAATCGAAAAAGGCTTCCACTGGTCTAGAACCCTTTAATTGCGAAGGACTTTTGGGGCAAAATTTATTTCAGCTAATAACAGCTAATAAATTCCAAATCTGACCTCTAAATTTAAAAATAATATTAGCTTGTCATCCTCCAGCTTTGTTTATCAAAAAAAGACCTGGTGCACCATGCTATCGAAAGTCACTTCACTCCCATTTGCTAAGGAAAGAAGAGGTAAAGCTTCTCAATGTCATTGTATTTTGACAGTAACCTGAGCACAGTCAAAATGTGCAGGTAAAAAAACATCTGAACTGGGAAAAGATTCCTCTCTGTGGGGAATGAAACAGCGGCGCAGGAGACAAATGATCTGTGTGGGTGAGGGAAGCAGCAACAGATAAGAGGATTACTCCATTATTATCTACCGCAGGGGCTGTTACCCCAGAGCACAGGAACACAGTCAGAAAGGGCAAGACCTTGATTTTCCCCCTGACATCCTCACATAGCACCAGTGAGGAAGAAGGTGCTACATGACATATCATGGCACTCAACCGACATGGCAGAAGTCATTCTCTCACCACACTGAGCCGTGACCTTGGCCTCCTGTCCGTCGACTGATATTTGGTCGGATTTCATGATGAATCACAACTGTAGTTGGGAGAGAGCAGTAACTCTGTGATCAAAGCTCAAAGGAACATTTTGTCGTTGACGCAAGTGGAAAAAAAACCCCATCCTATTCATTACACACGTAGAAACAAATGCATTTACGAGAGGCTTTACAGATCCTGAAGGTTTATGACATCTTTATGACAACAGATATGATTTAATACATTTATGTACTGAAATTATATGTACATTAAAGCCCTCACCTTCACCTTCTTCTGCCGCTTATCGGGGGTTGGGTCGCGGAGGCAGCATTCGGAGCAGGGAAGCCCAAACTTCCCGATCCGCACAAACCTCCTCCAGCTCTTCCCGGGGGATCCCGAGGTGTTCCCAGGCCAGACCGGAGACATAATCTCTCCAGCGAGTCCTAGGTCTTCCCCGGGGTCTCCTCCCGGTAGGACATGCCCGGAACACCTCCCCAGGGAGGCGTCCAGGGGGCATCCGGATCAGATGCCCGAGCCACCTCAGCTGGTTCCTCTCGATGTGGAGGAGCAGCGGCTCCACCCCGAGCTCCTCCCGGATGACCGAACTCCTCACCCTATCTCTAAGGGTGTGCCCAGCCACCCTGCGGAGGAAACTCATCTCAGCCGCTTGTATCCGCGATCTCATCCTTTCGGTCATTACCCAAAGCTCGTGACCATAGGTGAAGGTGGGAACGTAGATCGATCGGTAAATCGAGAGCTTCGTCTTGTGACTCAGCTCCCTCTTCACCACGACGGTCCGATACAGCGACCGCATCACTGCTACCACTGCACCGCTGTACATTAAAGCTATATGACAAAAAACAGAAAATCCCTATACTGCCACACAACCATACATAGGTTGTAATTCAGTTCTACTGAAGCATCTAGCACACCTCTCCAGCTTGCCCTGGGTCTGCCCCAGGGCCACCACCTATCTGCTAGTAGCACTTCACCAGAGAGCCATCAAGGAAGCGCCATCGTGCCCCAGGCACCTCCAATGGATTGTCTTGATGTCGGAGTGCAGCACTTCTGCAACAAGCACCTCCCTGATGACCGGGCTTCTCACCAAGCTATTCATCGTGTAATGAAGGGAGCAAGCTTCCTAGCTAGCCAGGTTTAGTGGACAATCGCACACGCACGCTCCAAACAGGTCAAAATCTACAGTGAAATGCCACCGTAAACCTGCTCCTTTTTAAACTGTCGTACTGACACGCACCATCTTTGGGTCCTCCTTTATTACATCCGCGAACCTCTTCTTCCATCTCCAATTTTCTTGGTCCATCTCTGCTCCCTCATTCGTCTCCAAGCTTTTGCACAGGAGCTGTCCCTCTGATATGTTCCATGGAGGTAAAGTTAAAATGGCCACATATTATTTTATTTTATATTTTATTATTTATTTTATTTTATTTTTACCAAAACATCAGTAAAGACTTCTACCTTCTGCAAATGTATCTTACATACTGCTCCAACCAGCAATAAAGAAGTGTAGGTTTAACATATCTCTTGCGAAATGTTGTGGTTGAGATCAATGGCTCCATGTTTTGCCCAAACCCGAAGTAGACTGAAGCTGGTCCAGTTGTAGTCTCTCACATCAACGTCATTTTTTTGTTTGTCAGCAGAAAGGAGCACAGTACAGACTTGTGCGTCCTCCCCATTTTACCATTGTCCTGCGGTGCAGAGATTTTACCCTACTACTGCCTCAGACTGTTTCAGATCAAATGCTCCCCAAATTCTGTTAACAGCATCAATGACTGGTTGGAAACCCACTTCACAGACAGGGAATGAAGAAGCTAAAAATAAAGCCTCCTCATCCTCTAGATGACAGGAAGGTAAAGAGTGCTTGATGTTTAGCCAGGACCTCTCATGGATTTCCTGAAACTGATATCCTCACTACAAACACACTTGGGGACGGAGAAAACACAGGCATGTGGGCGGAAACGTTCTTGCTTCATTTCAAACAGAGACATCATGAGTGTTTGTGCCTCCCTGTCAAGAATGAAGTGATAATTACTGTCATTCAAGCAGAAAGCTCACAGCGCAGTCAGGAATTAATGTCTGTTAGCTAATGACTGTGTATTTGTAAAATAAACTTACACCAGCTGTTGGAGCCTTCATTTCAGACGCGCAAACTCTTTCCACTCTGCTTCAACCACATTTGCCTTTTGGTCACAGACACGGCACAGATGTGCCTTTCACACTGTACGGTATATCCTCGCTGATCGCGGCTGGGAGGTTTGCTTGGGCTCGTGTCGCCATGCGTTTTGTTGGAGAGACAGCAGCCAGGGTGCCATTGTTTGGCTCAAGGGCAATAACAAAGGAGCAACTTTTAGAGTGAAATAACATCACTATGTCAGAGTCAGAATTTGAGACAATGAAGCCGCGCCAACTCAGAGAGTCCTATACGCAGTGATAAAAACAGAGAAAAGGTCAGACAAATATAGTATTTTGGGGAATTTGCATGAAGAATTGAAGAAGCAGAGGCTGTAACACGTTTGCGACACCACAGCAGAGCTGAGCCATAAGGCAACATTCAATATTCTACCACCACATTAGCCGGATTCACTAGACATTTGGACGCCAACTCGAACGACACTAAGGGTGCGTGCCAGGTTGCTCGGAACTTGGAAATTCCCAGTTACGCCCCCATCACCTGATGTTGGATTTCCAAGTCGGAAAGTCAGAGAAACATCACCAACGCGAGCACGCAATCCAAGATGGCATCAGATTTTGAAGTTTGGAAGGAGTGAAATAAGGAAAGAAATAAGGAAAATAAGAAAAATACACATTTAAATGGAGCATGAATTTCTCAAGAAGCTTATGTCCAGACGTGTGACGCTAGCTTTTGAAGACGTCGCCGACAAATATATAGAGAATAAAAACTGCCAAAAGAATATAGGCTTAAAATGCATATCTTTCTAGTGGTATGTTTCTAGTATTATTTCTACGATGTTAAAAAGATGGTTCTGTAGGTGATATACTGAAGGCCACACACACAATTAAGAGTGTGGACCTTTCATTGACGTTTCAAATAACTACAGTACCAAGGGGTAAAGAATGAAATGTTTACCCTTCGGTGGCATTTCCACATGTTCCAAATAGATGGTTAGGAAGAGAGCCCACGTGGAGAACCACCAGATGGCTTTAGCCACAGGCAAACACAGCCAACACAGATGGCTGCCTTTGGTTTGACTATGGGACGCAGAAGTCCACTTCCCTGCGTCAATATATCACGCCACAGGAGCGACGACGGGTTGACTTTCACCACACCAAATGAGTGAACAAAGCAAAGGAGGAAATGGAAATATCTTCCTTCTGTTTACAGGGTTGGTGACCTTTGCTCCCAGGGTCTTTCTTTTCTTCCCACTTTACCATCAGTGCAAGTGCAGAGACGAACAATCTGCAATTTCTCTGTGAAGCAGCTTTTCCTGCACACACACACAGGCGCTCACTGTCAAAGAGTCAATATTTTCTGAAGGATGGCCTCCCTGGAGAACCGGGAGGCAATCTGACGGGGGTCCCTGCAATGAAAGGGCCCGAGATTGCGTTCGACCGTAACCCTTACAAAGATGTCGTACATCAAATGCCAGCAGATAAAAAGCCATCCGCAAAGAGTTAATCAGCAGAGTAGCTTTCATGACGCCGCGACACAGTTTGTCTCAATATCATGAATGGCAGACAGGCTCTCATAAAACCAACTGCCAATATAAATACATACAAATAGAGCAAACACTTTGCCACGTTTGTGTGTCATGTAGAGTTAAGTGTCATGTTATCTCAAATTACTCTGTAGCTGCAAGTGATGTTCAGCTTTTATCTCACCATTAGCCAATATTGCCTGACCTTGAGAGACACAGAGAGAGAGAGAGGAGAACGACGCTGCTGAATATGAATGATTTTGTCTTTGCTAACGTGCACTCTTTTTTTATGCCTGTGGGTGTCCAACAACAAAGAGTGCGTCTAAACTTCCACTTGCATTGGAATGACTCATTTGAAGGGAACAATTTGCATCATGAGGCCTTCGGCTACACAAGGAGCCTTTTACCTTCTCTGCCTATTAGACTTTTGTGACTTTCCAATCTGTTGATGCTGACTGAGGGTGATCGTGGCCTGCTGTGTGGTGTTAACCTTTGTTACTGAGGTCTGGAACCAGCAACTCGAATCCCATTCATTGGTTGGCTCAAATGAAAACAGTCAGAAGCAGGAGCTTGTCAAAATTGGGGAATAGCAGATGACAAACTACCCTGTAATAATGGCCATTATTTGCTGAAGGGCAGCTGGTAAAACATGCCGTAATCTATGCCGTAATATATTGCACTGCTTTTTCAACCTTTTATACAGGAAGCAACGGCACACTTCCTTCACTGAAAAAAATCCCAAGGCACACCACCAAAGGAACCTTGGCTTCGTCCATTGCCCTGGAGAGAACCCCTTTTATTTTGTTAAGAAATGCAGCTCCTAGTTTGGCATTTCATTTGCAGAAACAAATTGCAGAAAATGTACTGGTTTAAAGGAAAAAGGTGGACAATATGGAAAAAAATAATTACTTTAAATAACTCTATTTGCATGATTTTATTCTAGTTTGGGGAATTTCCAGACAAATCTTTAATATTCTTTGCCTCAGAGTCAACGATCGTTTATTGCTTCACATTTTGGAGCACATTTATTTGGTTGTGCATTTAGTTTTTTGCCAATTTTTTAAAGCTTTGATGGTCGACGTGGGTCAATAAAGTTCTAAAGTGAGATGTCACGTTAGCAGTTTGCTCTGATGTGAAGGTGTGTGGTGAGGTGGTCAGGTTTGAAAAACAGCCCAACGTTACGCATTTGACCAGCTTCTTTGCTGTGAGTGTGTGTGGGAAGAGGAGCACCAAGCGCAGCGCAGCGATTGATGGACCAATGAACACATCAGCATAGATCTATAGTGTATAGAAAGACGTCTTCAGCAGTCTTCCACGTTGCATGTTGATGCATAGCTGTAAAAAATTGTTTGCAGCTTCTAAACCTTTTTGTGTTTCTCACCATAACTAAAAATGTGCGACTGTTTGAGGACCTTTAGATAGTAATTGACACGTTGTTACTCAAAAGGCGAACCAGATCATTGCTTGCCTAGCTCCAGCCTCTGCCTTCTTTATATGTGACACAGTGCCCACAGCATCAGGATATGCTGCGGGAGAAGGAACAATTGAAAGTCAAATGTGTCACCATGCAATGCTGAAGGCTGCCTCTGGTGTCAGTGTGGGAAATTCTGGACGGCACGTGTGGATTTCAAACCTGTTTCACCAAACATTTGGCAGAATTGCAAGCAGTGTGTAGTTTGTCAGAAGATATAGTCATTCGATTTTGACATTCAGGTCTCATTAGTCTGTCGCATTGAGAGGAACAATTCAGCACCGACTCATGGTGTCGGGTGATGTCACTGTTCTCGGTAGGAACATTTTTGTAAGGAGGGAAGCAGATCCGGTGTAGGGAGTGGCAGGTTTATTTTAACAACAGTCGCAACGTTGACCCACAAATCACAACCACAAGACCGATAGAGTAAAATGAGGAGGCTTGTCAAATGTGAACGTCAAACTTTGTTTCTTTCTTATTGACTTTTCTTCTGCCAACTATCTATAGTGGTTTTATACAAGGCTAAATCCATCGACCTTATTAAGGACCTGACTGAATGGTGAGGTACTTCACACGGAACTGGAAGCATTCCAGGAGTTATTTTGCTGACTCCATTCAGAGAGTTTGAGATTTATTATTGAGCTCCCGAAGATTGCTCCTCATTCACCTAAAACAAACAACTTCCAGCCAACTTCTGTGAGAAAACTAGATGTGAGGCGGAACCTAAAACTAGTTTGCTGAATGAGAATTCCATTAAAGATATTTTACACGGATATGGACGGAAACAAAGCCCATGTTTCTGGTTTTACTCAAATGTTTCTAATAAACTGTGGATTTCCTGCTCAAAGGTCAGAGGGGAGTCTCCCACTTTTAGTGTAGAGGGGTGTCTTTGGTTATATCGTTTGAGAGCTTGTCGTAATGAGAGAGCTAAGTCATAAGGCACCCCATGTCTCCCAGATGATCCGGGAATCCTCACAAAGGAGCGGCGGGAAGTCTGCTGGAAGTGGCCGGGAAGAGGAGCGTCCAGGCCTCCCTGCTGAGACTGTCGTGACTTTGTGACAAAGCCATTCACAATCCTGCAGTTTCCCAATTGGATGCTGTGCAGTGTTGCCCACTGGAAAGAGCCTCACACATAACCGCATGATGTAGGAATGCCACATCTCACATGAAAACGTTTGGTATGCTATCCCTGTTCCACGTCTCTCCACAGCAGTCCATCCACCTTGGCACAAGACAAGCTCAATTATGTCCAAGGCTGATCCATCCCAGAGGTAAAATTCCCTCTTCTGGACCAGGTCATCTAGCTGCTAGTTCTTTTGCTCTCAGGACACGTCGGTCTGGACCATCAGCATCACTTGTGTCACTCGGCATTGACGTCAGCATCCGGCACTATCCATTAACCTATAAAATTAAAGCCGGGCACAAATCAGCTCAACATACTAGACTTGCCGATGGGAATACATCTGTCCGTGAGCCAGGCTTTATGTCTGAGACCTTCTTTGCATAAATATGTAAACACTGCCGTCTGATGGTCTACACTTTTGTGTCTCCCATGGAGAATATTCAGATAATGCATGCATGATCATTGACTCTGAGAAATCCTCTCGACGTTGGAGTCACAATCATGGCCAACGGTAACAAGTGGCAAAGACGCTGCGTCCTTGAAGGATCGAAGTTTCCTCCAGCCTTTCATCAGACATCTGCTAAGTACCTCATCATGAAAGCGCTGAGGCTTATTCCCTTGTGCTGACGTGCCAAAAACAATTGGCGGCCGCCAAGATACCGTCTATAGTGGCACCAAGGTTAGATGAACGGCAACAAGGAAGGATTGGGACACGAGAATGAATCAGACAGACACGCGGTCTGACGGTGTTCTGTATGTGAGTAGGCACACGGGCTACTGTTGTAGTCAAGACAACACTCCGACAGAGACCAAGACATCATCGAGTATCGAGCGTTTGGGTGTCCTCCTGATAGGTTGCATCAAAAACCCTCTTGTGGATCAGAAAGCCAGAATCACTCTTTTACCAGTTATGCCTACCGATTATGACAGTTTTCTCTGGTCTCGAATAGACTTCTCGAGTCTGCCCAGACAGAGGCTGAGACCAGACCGAGTGAAAGTGCTTTTGAGACCAAGACCCTAAAAAAGAGCTCTTCAGACTGGACTCGAAACCAAGACCAATCTCAAGTGCTAATACACTGCATTCCCTATCTGTCATGTTTGGGATGATTCCTCGATTTATTCTCAGCTACGACCCTGAACACCACAAGTAGACAAAGTCGAGTTCCTATGGAGCCTCAAAGTAAAAGACATTCTAAGTTTAAAATCAATATTGCAGATGAAAAAGAGACCGTAAAGCAGTGCATACGCTTTCAGGATTGCTACAGCCCTTTGTATCAGGAGGACAGATATACATGTTCCCCTCTCACAGGGATATATGGCTTCTGGCGGGATAAAGAATACCCTTGATCGGTGCAATAAATACACAACAAGACACATTTAATGTCCAGAGATGGATCACCTGTAGGGCTGGCCGGGATCCCCAGAGGGGCCTTTGACCTGTCATGAGGCCGAAGCCTTTCTCTTTTAAATCAAGGCTGAGCAAGCAGCCATCCATCAGGCCTCAAGTTACACTATGTGATACAAAGGAAGTGAAAAAAAAAAGTATCATGATTAATGTGGCTACAGTGGGGTCAGTCCCACCTGCACGTACACACTGAATACTGGGTGTGCAGTTTTTTTTCTTCTTTTCTTCTCTGCTCCTTTTTGGTGCAGATGACCTACATTGATGTTAAAAAAAAAATAAAATCAAGATAACTCTCATAATTTTTTGTTAACAAATTCATACATTTAAACAGAAAGCGCCATCTATTGGCTGTTGAAATGAGTCACTGCACTTCTCTACAAGATCATCGCAGGGAACAAAGACTGACTCAGGGTGACACCTACATCCAACTTAGTCATAATGCATTAATATAATTGGATTGTGGGAGTAAACCACAGAGCCTGGAGGAAACTGGAGAAAGAATAGATGTCATTTGTCCCAACTGTGCCCTTGAAGGAGAGTTGTGCTCTTCTGTGTTAGCATAGCTAGCATACACGTTCAACAGCACAGAATCACAAGTAAACCAAAAGAAAACCACTTATTAATATGAAGGTAAACGCACACTCACAAATAGAACCAGAAGAGAAAACTTCAGACAAGACTATTTGGACCAATCACAGAGCCTGTTTCAATTCTTCAAGTGAAAAAAGCTCTTTAATTTCAGCGAGCTTTCGCTTTACTTCCGTCATCGGTAGCTTTTACATACGACATTTCTGCCCCTTCAGAAATCTGCGATGTGCACTGAGGATGCTGCAGCCCAAAATATGGATCAAATTTTAATCCTAACAAGTTGCAAACAAACTGTAGAGAAACTATGTTGCTCTTCTGTGGCATAGTTTGGCACTTGACCTGCCACAGTAATCCATCATATGTGACATTTAGTCAAACATTAACCTTGTTTATAATTTCAATTCTTCTTCTGGGGTCTTTCCTTTTCCGCCTCCTCGGTCTGTGGCTGCCAGCTCCATATATACAGTATATACAATGAGGATCTTCTCCGTTGAACAGGCTATGGCGGCCATTAAAGCGCCACACTCAAGTGGGTTCATTTGTGCCTGGCCACAAAGGCAGAAGCCGCACATTAATACGACCACAGATCAATGGCGTTGTGGACCGACCGAAGGTATTGTTGATGTATAGCAGGGCTGCAGGGATGCATGCGCCTTTAGATTCACTGGAACTGCTTTATTGATCAGCACCCGGGTCGGGGTGGGGGTGGGGGGCTCTTAGAAAAATTACCTTAACATTATGCATTTGACATACTTCTACCCCGCCATGTGAACCTGGCCAGGTTTTGAAGAACTGCCCGCAAGTTTGTCATAATATTGACTGCTTTACTGTGTTTACATCATATAATTTATAGCTCCATTGTGTTGCACTTTTATAAAGCAACCTTGCCATTTTTTATGACGCCACCACGCTGAGAAACTCTTCGGTCCTGTGGTAGCATCTCTCTCCGCCGCCGTGTTAAATGGCTCCTGGGTCTCAGCACACTTTCACAGTATCACAGCCCAGTTACTGTACTCCCAGTAAAACATGACATTATAGATTTAATGTACATAATTTAGACTCGCTGATACAGAAATGCGACACTTTATTAGTCCCCAGAGGGAGACATGGAGATCATGGCTGCCCTGTGATGGCGCCAGAAGCAATTAGAGGATCGGAGACTTTCTGAAGGACCTGACACTTAACTGGATAAGACAGGAATCCAAGGACGGTCCGCAGCTCGATGATGATGGTGTTGGGTAATGACACCAGTAATGCACACACAGACCCCTAGTGGTGCAGCCCCTTTTTTCCCCTGCATGACCAAAGTGCTCCTTCTGCACCGTATTTTGGTGCCAGAAGGGAGATTTATTTGAGTTCTGGGGTAGCGTGCCACGCCCCTCTCGATCACTAGTGCTGAGAAAGTTTCATGAAACAGTGTCCTCATTTCAGAGCCCACTAGATGGCACTGTTTGCTCTCATGGCATCTTTGGTTTTGAGCACCAATTTCAATGAAACCTCAGTCAGTGGCGCTCTCCAAACCGAGAGCTCTGAAAATAAGTACACAGTTTCATGAAGCCTCAGCAGCCCATCACAACCAATCGCTCCCATGCGGCGCAGAATGGCGGTCAAACATGTTTTCTGCAACCCCTTCAGCCAGAGTTTTGATACTTTTCAGAGGACATTTTCTTGACTGTATAAAAGCGCAATGAGTGGCCAAGTTTTTTTTTTGGTTGACAAACTAGCTCATTGCTGGCTGATAACCACTAGGCCACTGAAAAGTTTTGAGATTGACGTAAGTCGTGCATAACATGTTTCTCACAATTGGCATATTAAAGATGATTATTTCAGTGATTCCAAAAAAAAACAACAAAAAAAAACTTTATTTTGTGAATCCAAACAAATGGACCCCAAACCCTTTTTTTGTCTTTTTTGCCATGTTTTTTTTGTCGTGGCAACAAAAAAAACATAGTCCAGCTTTCAAAAGTGTAAATCAAACATTTGTTTTTGATACTTGTTGTTCAACGGTCCTATATGATGTTCAGAGGTAGTGAGGCTGGTTATTCAGAACCAATGATTTTGGAGTGGAGGTTCCAGTATTATCAATATTATTGATCAGTGCCACTGAGGTTAAACTTAGCTGCGAGCCATGAATGTTACAGAATCAAAACCTTTTTGATGCACAACACGGCGACCCATAGTGCCAATTTCACCAATATGTGCCTGGAAAACCCAATAATTTTAGGGAGAATGCCGGTTTATCCACATTTCTATCAGCGGATTTCTAAATCTATCTCAAGCTGAAAAACTCATACTAAAAAAAATCCATGATTTCAATAGAACTGGACACTCCTGTTTGTCCTATATCTCAATGCAACCTACTGCCATCTTTTGGTGATTGTGCGTGTGAATGGCTGAATGAATATCTCAGTTCTAAACCTTTTGAGAAACAGACATCGAAAGCGTTACGCTTAGCTGAGCACAGCCCAGAGATCCTCTCTTGCAGCCTGGGTTTGCATAAATAAGCTACTGGGTTGAGCATCATATCCTTGCTTCAAAGAGTCAAGCAAGTGAAAGGGTGCTTGGCTGGAACAGAGGCGCTGTGATTCTTCAGGTTCTTACTTACTTCTACCGCAACAATGTTTTTTTTTCTCGTCTTAGGGGGTATCCTGCACCCCCTCCACCGCACGGCAGAAGATACAAATTTTGGAAAAGTGAATGTAGGGTTGCTTTCACGCCTTCATCTGATGCAGATGGCACTGTACTAGTCAAGTTACTACAGCTGCATTCACATTTCATGACATTTCTCCTCCAAACCTGGGTAACGTTCAGGCCCGTCTGTCTCCGAGTAGGAATGAAAAAACTGTATGGAACATAAAGGCTGGCTAAATTATACACATCTGACGTCAGTTGCGGTTGCATGAGAGCAGCAACAGTCACATTAATAATGCATTCATTATCAGGCAGCTCTTATTTGTATGCAGCGTACATGCAGTATTAGCCAAGTGAGGCCACAAAACGGCAAAAAAAAAGTGCCTTGACTGTGACTTGAAACTGAGTCCATTAAGATTTGATACAGAACAGTTTAAAAAGGTCAGCGCTGATCGACTTACTTGAAATGTTACCCCAGAAATTTGGCCCAGACTGGGCCATGAATGGACGCCGCACTCTTCAGTTGCACCTCCAAACACAGGGTGAATGCCTGAGAGCAGCTGACACTACTCTCTTCCTCTCTGCCACTGTTTGTCTTCACTTCATTTATTGGCACACCACTGGCTTTTTGGAAGCTGCTCGGCGAAGATGCGGCGATGAGGAACGATAGATGCCACTGTGAAATAACATTTACAAACCTTAGACGTTAGGTGAAGTGTATGCGCCCTTGATTTTAATGTGTCAACCAGGACTGAGAGCGAGAGACATGTCATTTGTGAGCGCATAAGCCAGTCAGCGTGCAGCGGTTTTTCATCTCCTGGCTTTAGTCTCTTCGCCTAATGGCTGATAATGAAGAGGGGCATCTTTTCACGGATGACATATGCACGTCCTGCGGACACACATACACACTTGCACGCACGCGTAGCTGGGCCGACTGCCCTTCAGAATGCCAGGCCAGACATTAATCTTTAAATGACTGTTGCCTCTTCGCCGCGACTTTCAATCCATTAGTGGCCACATCTTGAGATGGAGGGAGATTGCCAGGGAGAAGAAGGCGGGAGGCTGCAGGAAGTGTCGGAGCGATGGAGAGGATGATGTCAATGATAATAGAGGGGTGAGACAGGATGAAAGGGAGAAGTTATGGGAGGAGGGAGGCACAGTAGAAGACATGCTGTGACATTGCAGCGTTTGCATCAATGTCAGCTGCTGTTAGTCAACCTTCTGTGGCGCTTCAGAAGTGTGTGATGACCAACAACTGGCCCTGGGTTGGTGACTGATCCTGCAGACAGTTGATGATGCAAGCACATTTGGTTTATGACACTAAAGTTGGTCTGTTGTTGAAGTTGTTGTTTTTTTATGATTATATTGTTATTAATACAAGGATCCATGCCTATAAATAAATACATACGAGGGAAACAGATAATAATAAATCAAAATAAATGGGAAAACGACAAACTTCAGATCAAACAAACTGAAATTTAATAAACAACAAATAATCTATGATAAGTCACATAATAAATAAATATGAGGAACATGAATTAGTCACAAAAACTGAAGTGCATACTTAAGGTTAACCTAATTTAATTTGCTGAACACAAACAGGTCAGAGAATTAAATGAAAATTGAGGAAAATAATTCAAATTACAACTCAATAAATAGATGATTATGGATGAATGGATGAGGAATTATTCTTCATGTTCACTTCCGTAGTTTCTCACAGCTCACGAGAGTCAGATAACCACAGACAAAGGAGTGCGTGTGGCCTCCCGGGCGGCCTTTGCCCTCCGCTGTGTTTATTGAAAGGTATAACAAAGCTCCGAGTCAAAGACAGGAAGCAGACTTCGAAGTGGCAGAGTTGAAGATGCTAAGGTTATCGTTGGCTGTGACTCAGTAGGACAAGCTCAGAGACAAGGGTATCATCATATACAGCTTATGTGGAAAGGTTTGGAGTTGCAAAGCCAGGGAGGACGCTGCTGGAAGATTGTTGGATATGGCCAAACCAGGAGACAGAAGAAGGTGAAGACAACAGTTGAGGTTCATGGAAGTGATAAAGTGGCATGAAGAGACTCGGTGAGACCGAGATAGATGTAGGATGCTGTCTGGCTTTGGCAACCCTTATTGGAAATGCAGAAGGACGAAGAAGAACAAAGCATTCCTCACTCTCTCTTCATCCTGCAACCATCAACGTGAGGTCGTGTCCGATAAACAAAGACAACAGCTGCTGCTCTTTGCCTGTTTGAAATAAATAAATAAAATTACATAAAAAGTATCAAAACATATTGTGAAGAATGTATATTGTTAATGTGTATAGTGTATTGTAGGAATATCATTTATCATCCATGATATACGTTTACGTTTCAGCTGGTGTGCACTGAACTGATGGTCCCATTGGAGAAGCTGGCAGTTGCTACAAGGTTGGCGATCCCTGCTTTTCTACCACAAAGTAACATTTTAAACAAAAGGTTTGTCAGAAACTACCTTCACGGCAATATCCTCAATTAAACACAGGCACATTTTTTCTTTTGGTCTGTCGCCGACCAACTTTTGGACCCATTCTCTTCCCTTCGTCCCCTCACAGTTGACCATTCCTACTCCTTCAGCAGCGGGCTACAGTGACTCTTCTCAACCCCTCTCCTTGTTGTGACAGGTTTTATTTGTGCCCTCTCGACTTATACATCACTCTGACTGATAGTCCTGGGGCTCAGGGACGCTGCAGCCCCGGCCCGATGGGACAGGTTACACACTGCGGGACCCTACAATACTCTTGCTCAGGATGCTGCAGTCTTGATTCCTGGTTCATGAAAATGTAATGCTTTATCACAAACAAAGCCATTTGCCATAAAAAAAGGCATGTAGGGAGGATCGGCTGTAAACCAGACAGCAGCCAAGAACTTAAAACTGGTTCCATCAAACATTTGACAATGAAATACTCCAAGATTTTAACCAAGATTGTGATGGTATAAGCGGTATAAGAGGCTTTTTCACACCAGACTTGGAAGTCTGTTCGCCTCAAACCACCCGGGCTTAACTTCCGCCTGAAGGCCTGGATTTCTAGAAAAGTAAAAGTTCGCTGAGGCAACTCAGCTCAAGAAAACACTTCCACAAAATAACATTGAGGCTTTCAGCCACAGCAACAGTGAATGGAAATTGTTTCCACTTGACCATGGAGCCAGTTGTCAGTTGTGAAGGCTGAGATGACGGGACCGTTCTTCAGCGGACTAGTGGCAGAGCGGGGGTTAAATCAGACTCGGGCCACCTGGCCACCTTCAACCAATAGATATGGGTGAAATCACCTCACTATCTTGGTCATACCAAAGGCCGATTCATACACTCACGCCCCGCCAATTCATAATATCACTGCCATGTTGAGGCAAGAGAATGGTTTCGGATAAAAGAATCGATTGAATTGCAGTGTTTCATTTCGGTTTGGTTTCAAATGCTGTTTAAGGTTATATAACTCACTGAATACTGAAAACGTATTTGGACGCTGGTCTGTTCCCACTGCATCAGCACCACTTCCTTGAAAACTCTTCCTACTCCTTGAAATCCAGTCAAAGGCAAAACTGAACTGCAATATTCTCAGCCAAAATTCAACAACCTTCTGTTTAGTTCTTTTTATTTTTTTTCCTTCCAAAGCTTGTCTTGTTCATTTTCAATTACATTTCTTACTGGGTCTTCATCAAAACTGTTTCCCCGGCAGCAGCAATTACTCATCCTTCAATGTTGAAAAATACGAGGGCTGCTTCAGGGATACCGAGTGTCGCCCGCCGTTACCTGTCCGAGCGTGTTGTTGAAGAGAGCGGGTTGATGGTGGGGAGGCGGAGTGCGACTGGCCGTTGTGGCACATTTCATTTTCAGCTCAGTCAAAACATCCCAGAGCAAGATGCTGCTCACTCACATCAGAACTGGCCGACTCCGCTGACACTTACTCTCACTGAGACACTACGTTCATGTGAAATTATTGGACTGTTACTCAGTGAAAGAACATGGCTGAAACCAAAACAGCAAGATTCGCCTTCAACCACATGGTCACGTCTTAGTGCTTGATGTTATGTGACATCTACGAGGTCGATTTCTAGTCAGAAGTACAGTTATTCTTTATTTAACAAATATTCTGGATTTATTTTGTGGCATCTTTTACTACTTTGAAAGGATGAATTGACAGTTTTCCTGTGTCTCCAGACTCAGACAAGCTGACTGGTAAAACTCTGGAGAAACAAGGGCAGCAGAAAGAACCAAGAAAGAACAATGAGAATAAAACGTTCTTTCCATCATTTTAAGCTCAAGCTTCAGCAGGGCCACCAAATGCATTTGTTCATCCCTCAGATAAAGATATAAATAAACAAATATATGCTGTTTTGTTTAAATGTGTCAGCCTTATCTTTATCAATTTAACATCAGCGCATTGGGTTTTAAAAAATTATTAAAAAATAAATATTATCATTGATAATGCTACTAGTACTACTACTACTACTACCTCTACTACTACTAATAATAATAATAGATTAAATACTACCACTGCTACTACTACAACAAATGATAATAATAAATAAATAAATAAATTCATAAATATTAGCAAATCAAAATAGATTTTCCAGAAACAGAACAAGAAATTTAAAATGTGAAAATGCTTGAAATATTCAATGCTAGTGCAAAGTGTCAAATACTGAGACTAAAACAACGGAGCCAAAAAACATTGAACAAAAAGATAAAAATACACTGTTTTATCTTCTTTAAAGAAAAGGGGGGTGGATAAAGAAAGAAAAAGAAAGTATAAGATAAAAGATGATTGTTGGATAAAAAATAAATAAACATTTAGGATTATTTGCATTGTATCATTTCTGCAGGATCAGACCCTTAAGCGTGGCCCTCGGGGTTCCGCACGAAGGTCTGCTCTTATTCGAGCATTGGGAGGGAAATAATTTGTGAATCCTGTAAATGATTGTCCCGCTGCATTGCCGAACGAATCAATAAGTGGGCGTCTTATTTATTGTTCTCCCAAGTAACTGATCATTTGTAATCTCCCTGCAGTGGAAAAGTGCGGCGTGTAAATCCTCCAGTGTATCGAACAGCAAAGCAATCTGCCCAGCCAGACTCTAATATACACACAACCGTATAGCAGCAGACAGGGAAATGATTACAGCAGTAAATATTTTACATGGGCCACACAAAGTGAATTTCCTGTATTTTATATGACAAAGACCTTTTTTTACAGGCCTCCTAAAATCCACCATTAAACAACTGGAAGCAAAATGTTGGCTGCTTAACAAGAGGTGAAATACAGAGACGGCTCAAGTCTCTCCAGTTGTTCTGGAGTTCACCTGCCATCTACTGACCACACCCGATGATCCAACATTGAGACCACACTCATCTTACAAAGCAAACTGAAGCGCCTCCGTATTTAGTTTTGATACCGGTCTCCACAAACACTCGGTGGGTGGTGGTAGTTTTGCATTAAATGGAGCCGTGCCCTGTAAAATGTCTGAACATCTGTGCCGTAGAGAGAAACCCTCGGAACAGCTGTGGTTCTGGAGCGGCGGAGAGTTGCTACATCTTTAGCTAAATATTTCACAAGCCTGTCTGCCGGTCATAATCGGGTTTGGGAAAAAAATGGATGGAAACACGGAGGAAAAAAAAAAAAAGCGGCAGGGGTTAAAGCCACTTCTTGTGAGTGACAGCACGAGCCAGGGGGCTGGATGGGAGAATAGGAGGATGAAGAAAAGGAGCACTCAGAGCGATGAAAAATTGATGGCAGGTGACTATCACAGTTCATCGGCTCTGGCGTTTGACCCAGTAACAATATATATGGCTCCATGACAGGACGTGCACTTAAGGGTTATATTTAAACAGCAGTGAAACATTCCACCGATGTGTTGAAATATTCAAGTTTTATTCAGTAGAATAGGTGTTTATTTAAATAAATGAAATTAGCTTGTGTCCGTGGGCACCAAGACGAAGACATTGATGGATGGGGAAAAAAAGCATTATTGTAATGGACATGACACCGAGCGATAACTGGAGAGCTTTTTTTCTCCAGTCATTAAGAGCGGCACTTTACCCAGCGGAAGAAGGGAAGCAGAGAATGTGGTGAAGTGGAGGTGGCAGAAAGGTCAACACCGCGACTCTTCCTGTCCTTCTACTGTCTGTCTCCTAGAGTGTTTCACACAACATCACCGATCCTCTGGTTCTGAGTTCCCTCTTCTTCTTCTTTTTTTTTTTTTTTTGTTGCAAACACTCAAGATGGTTCAATGACCTTGTAATCCCCATCGACCGGATGACCATTTACATGGAGGCATGCGCGTGAGACAGGTGATGAGAAAATGCCTGCACTCGACTGGATGATAAATTGAAGTCCATTCAGCAGTGAGCATTCTTGACAACATGGTCACCAAGAGAATAGTTATTTTGCCATCCGGATGATGCTTCAAATCTGATCAACTCAGATTGATATTTTGTCCAACCCCTGCATGTACTGAGAAAAAAAAGTATAATATAAATAATATAGTCTTTCATTTAAAAAGTCATGTGTGCGTCTGTTTATATTTATGGCAACAGTTACAAGTACAAGTACAAACAACACATTAAAATTCTGTCATTTGACAGCATGAATTCAGGCCACAATAGACAATACATAGATATTTGTTCATAAATATCTTGAAAACATTTGCCACAGCGTGCCATGTAAATCCATCTGGATCACCCTACCTGCTCACATCTATCAACACTGAAGGGCTAATGAAGCTTCATGAAACAGTGTCCTGATTTTCAGAGCCCACTAGATGGCAGTCCTGCTCCTGGTTTTGAACAGCTATTGCGATGAAACTTCAAAGCATTTCTAAACCGTGAGCGCCACCAACTGAACTCTGAAAATGAGGGCACTGTTTCATGAAGCCTCATCTGCACCTCCACCGCCAACATTCTTCATCCCCATCACAAACCATCTGAGCATGGCCTTTGTCTCCAGCATGAACTAGTAGTTTGCCTTTCACTCTTGCTCCGAATAATCTGTCAAGTCGTTTCAAACCTGACCAGCAGGCATCGATAATCCATACGTTAATAAAGAAGAACAACCACACAATATCAAACAGGAACAGTTTGAAGAAAGAGACTAAGCTGTGCCAAGAATACACAATGAGAGCAGAAAAGGAAAATGCACCGGGCCGAAAAAACAGAGACAGTAGAAGGGAAACGGCCTGGGAATAAGAAGCAGGAAGGTTCACCTCTCATTAGCTCACCTGCCACACGCTCCGACACAAAACAGTGCGTTTCCCAAGGACATGAATTAAACAAAGATCCAACTACCTTGCAGGAAAGGAACCCTGCCAACACCGGGTCCGTCGTCATAAACAACAAGCTTGCATCTGTCACTTCCCCTCCGCCCAGGAAAAGTGATGGACGAAATAAATTAACTTTGACTAGACCTAATTCTGTCCTTCCCTCAGCCGCTGGTCGAGCCAAAAAAAACAAAAAAAACAAAAAAAAGTTGCCCTGCTTTGTGAGCATAGTTGGAATATGAGAGCAAATCTGAATCATGAGCGATAAAATGAGCTGAATCTACCGTGCCACGCAAGAGGCTTTTGAGCAATAGGGACCTAGATCAGGACTATTTTCACAAAAGTGTTTGAAATGTCTGCATATTTGTCAAGAAAATAAAGATCAAATCACGTTCATTTTATTACACACTTATTTCCAGGAGTGAGGTTTTGGTTGCTGCACAGTCAGTCAGCAATTTGTTGGCATGTGCCAACGACTTTAATGACATTCATTTCCTCCTTCGTAGACGCATTACAGATGTCTTTGTGTCGAGTGGCTGTCACGGCACCGAAGTCACGTATTATTCGATAGGCTAGCCAAACAATGCGTTAAAGTTGTCCTTGTTTGTACAGTCCAGAAGAGGAAACACTTCACCTCCCAACTGGAGGTGGACAGCGATTTTTATTTTAAGTGATTCCTCTTTGTTCTGGCTCCACAGCAAAGGGAGGCGTCTAGAAACGTAGGGGCTCGAGAGGACTGTTTTGGGGGCAGGACTTTGTAGTTAAGATGGCCGCCTTGACCGCAACTGCTCGCCACATTGACAATGTCCTCCCCATCATCCCAAAAAAACTTTCATTTTTTTTCATTTGCATGCCAATAGCTTGTATTGTTTGATTCATCCTTTGCGGCTGACACTGTTCGTGAAACATCTCAGTGCACTGAGGTTTCACTCTCATGTTGAACACATCCACAATTCAACCACAAAATAAAACTGACAGAACACAGTCTGTGACACTATGAACACATATTACAGAGCGCAAGCCTGGAAATCAAAGTGTCTTCTTCTTCTGGTGTTTGCGAGAAGATACAGAGAGATGCAGCACCACCGAGAGGATGTATTGTTATGTAACAATAGGAACAGTAAATAGTTCCAGACCAGAACCAGAACCTCCCGTCACAGGAACCGCTTCTCCCCCTCGGCCGTCGGCCTTCAGTTGAATTCGTGAACAGCCTTTGTTATTTTATTTTATTTTATTTTATGTCGGCACCGTCACAGGAACAGCTTCTTCCCCTCGGCCATCAGACTGTTGAATTCGTGAACAGCCTTGTTGTTATTTTATTTTATTTTATTTTATTTTATGTCAGCATCCTCACAGGAACAGCTTCTTCCCCTCCACCATCAGACTGTCGAATTCGTGAACAGCCTTGTTGTTATTTTATTTTATTTTTTGTCAGCACTTTATTCCAAAACACTTTCCTAGTTGGTGGGCTCCCCACTGACCATGGCAATAAATTAAATTCTGGTTCTGATAATTGGTTAGAAACCCACCCAAGTCAACAGACCTTAAACAACATGAAGGTTTAACATAGAAATAAGCCAAACGTGTCAATAGTCATCAAGCTCCATTGAACTCCGGCAGCTCAACACGTATCGCGGACACCAAAATAAATAAAAGCATCTGACCTTGTTCCATCCTCCGACCAGCTCAGCCATGCTAGTGAACACCTCCTCTGTGCTGTGGAGAAACAATAGTCCTCAGACGCCCCACATCCCCGATGACAGTGATTTTTCCTGCCTTTCCTCAGTCTTCATCTCCACCAAAGCAAACAGCCCATTAGCTGAAGGCGTTTGACCAGCGGGTCTCTTCTTTAAACGCGGCTATTGAGCACGAAAAAACAGGTTTGTTAATCAAGAGGAGGCAAAACAATTACTCAGAACCAATAATCAATTGCCTGGTGACAAACAACAAATCCCGCTCCAGAGACCGTCGCCAAACTGTGGCGCCACTAATGAAGAAAAATTCATTTTATCGTCGGCTGATAGTTACAAGAGGAAAAAAACAAGACTCTTCATCTTTAACTGCTTTCATTGGAAATAAAGGTAGTAGATACTGGTTTCTAAAAATAACCGCCGCAACCGGCCACATTTTATTTTTTGCTAAACGTGTACCGCTTTTAATAGACCACGCTTTCTAAATTCCACCGGATCAGAAATGGGGAGCAGGCGACGGGGAGGGGAAACTAATCAGGTGATGGGAATTACAGCTACAGGAAGGAGGCTTGGTGGTGAACGCCGAGGGAATCACATAAAACAAATCTGTCTGGATTTATGAGAGCCATGTGAGCGCCTAATAGCCGAATATGGATCCTGCAAACACTGAGGACTTAATACGTCGGTGGGCTCAGGGAGTTTTGCAACCGCTGCAGCATGGTGAGAGAAGTCCAACATTTAAGAAAAAAAAAAGGGCGGTTGGATAAAATGGGAGGTTTCTTCTTTAAACCATGGATTTTTAAGAGATGAAATATGTTTTTGAAGACAAATCTGAAATTGGTGTGTGTTACACTGTTGCTACTAAGCCGCTTCAAGGCAAGGTGAGAAAGGCGGCGAAGGCAGCCAAGCTGACACGTCTCCACTTAGCACAATAGCTAGCATACGTCTGCCATGATCAATAGTTGCTCATGACTTGCTTTAAAAAGGTCCCATCCTCCACCTCTTCCTATCCATCTCTTCCTGCCTCATTTCCAGTCATCTCTTCCCCGCTGTGTCATTTATAATTCCTCCGGCCTTCTCCTCCAAGCATCAATGGAACCATTCTTCATTGACTTTATCTTTTTAACTTCTTCGCTCTCTTTTCAGGGCTTTTATCCGGCGACTCATTCTCCTCTTTATTTCCCTTTTTAACTTTTACCTCATAAATCGGAGGCTTCACGATCCAGCAGACATTTTATTGTCAGCCCTATTCGCTCGTTTTTCACGTGTCTCCAATTGCGATTTTATTTCACGGTAATGTTGTACCGTCTGTTTGATCCACGAATGTGCATCTCACTAATGTCCCGTCGGATATAAACGGCAGAAAACTCGCAAGATGACTTTTACGCAACCTTCTGCAAGAAAGTTCCATGGTTTTGTGGTGGAACGCTGCGGGATGCTGGTCAGACTTGTGATGTATTCTCCTTCAAATACAGGCTCTACTTAACAAGAATTTTAATATACAGTATTGTGATGCATCATAATTGTCAGGATATATATTGTTTCTTGACACTGGTGCGTTATACATACAAAACGTGCAATTCATCCCTGAAAAAAATCACAATCTTCTTCTTGAAGCACATTGTTTCTAAGCGCTTTAGTGTAGCTTTTTTACACTTTATAATGTTATTTCTTTTTTTTTATTTATTTATTGTGATATGTTGTGTTCAGAGCGTGTTACGAACACAATTGGGATTAATAAAGTTTTTCAACCCATACCAGTTCCTCGATAGGCAAGACTTTACCGATGCTTGCAGATGCAAGCAGCAGTTCACAGGTCACGAAAAGAGGGTTGTTGCATCCGGATGGAATCTTGCCCAGAATTGTGCCATTAATAATTGAAGAGACCCCACTTGGTCAGGCACACTCAGTCTAAATGGATTATCGTGGAAGCGATCAATGCTGGCGAGTGAGGGTTTTATTCGGACCGATAGATGCATCTTGCCAGGCCAATGTCACTTTGTCTCCATTCTCAATCTCAAGTTTGACAGCAACCCTTCTTCCATCTCAGATGCCCACACGTGTCGTGCACACCACCGCGGGAAGATCCCAGCTGAAGACTTTTCACAGGGAGCTGAATTAAATATAAACATCAAGGCGCCGGATGAATCATTCATTTGCTATCCCTCGACTGCAGCGTAGTAAGCAGACAAGACAGCGTTTTGTTCTTTATGTCATCCTCTCCGTGCATCCTCCACTGACGTATCAACAAGATGGCTCGCCAGCATGGCGGAGAAATATCCACCAATAACCGTTACAGTTGTCACGGGCAACAAAAGGGGGCCGGAGCGTGTTGAATTGCTGCCGTGACCTTCAAGAGTTATGACCCTCGGGGCTAGACTCAGGCTGCTGTGGCAAATAACCCTCTGCAAGCCTTTGTCCCCGGGGAGATTTACATCTGCCTCATCCATTGCGGGATCTCCTAATTGTCTGCTCTCCAGAAAACATGCCATCACTGCGACACATGAGAGTTGTGAGGTTATCTGCGTGATGCATTGTTGGCTTTGCAGCGTCTCTTAACTCGGCTGGCAGCCCCGTGGCGCTACCTGTGTTCGGAATCTTGGCTGAAGCTGCCACTTGCAATGGACTGGAATGAAAATGTGTTTACCAAGTAGATATTGGAACTGCACTTGCCCCTGCAGGAAGGCAGGTTATCTCCAGGATGGGTTTCACATCAAAGGGATCTTTCATTCACACCTTCGTACATGCTGCACCTCTAACCTCCTCCATCTCGGAGGGGAAACATGGTCTTGTGAGGGCCTCCGTCCAGTTGATTGACACTTCCCGTTTGATGTCCATTCCAATAACACTCACGCCTCCAACCAACCTGCTTTGTAGTTGTGCAAAGATTCGATTTATTTATTTAAAAACAATTTAATTGGCAAAGAAAGTGATGCCTGCATGTGGTGGTTGGCAGGAGCTTTAATTATTCACAAAAACTATGGATCAAAAAGACTGAAAAGTGAGGAGCCGTTGGATTCTTAAAGAGACATCTAAGTGCAAGAATCACACTTCATCTTTCTGGATTTTTTTTCCCAATGCGCATGTTTTTTTTTTATTCTTTAAAAACCGACTAATGCGAGAAAGGAAGTACTTCAACAGCAGAGGCAAGGTTACTGTGCTCCTCCCACCCACCACACTAGCCTTTATTGTAAAAGTGAATCCTGCATCAGGATTTCCAAGCAGGTAGTAAAGATGTGAACAGATCAGGCTTCTTTTACTTTGTCCTATTACCTTTCAATTGCCGACACATAACAACAGATAATCTTAACTGACTCGCAGAGGCTCCTACTATCGTTTTAGGGAACATGGACAGATTAAGTGATGACTCTTCATTGTTGCCCTGTAACATCACCAGGATGCCCCTTGCCTTCCACCCTATGTAGCTGGGATAGGCTCCGCCCCCCGCATAGCTTTGAGGCAAAATGTGGCATCACTTCCTTTGCAGCGTCTGTGTCCATTCGAGACGCAGTGGACAGTTTAGAAGCACAGACACTTCAGAGACATACTTGACAGAGACTGAAAAAGTCATTATTGATGTCATATCCTGAACAAATGGGCAGCTCAATACATTCTCACTGTGGAGGAGTCTCATATTGACCATTGTCAAGTGGACCTTTGCATCGTAAGGTGACACAGAAGTCAGCCGTCTGCGTTACGTGTTGACCCAATATGTTTTCAACTGTTGCGGCATATCCTGACACCATGGGCTGCACTTCACGTGGAAGTGCTTGGAGTAAGGGTTAAGTGATCGGCCTGTTAAGGTTCCACTCTTGAAATGCCATTTCAGGTCACCTCCATCCAGCACCTAATGTGACCTGGAACTTCAGGCTCAACGTAGGCCACTAGGTGCTATATAAAACAAGTGACATCACAAGAGAAACACCCCTCGTGTGTCCTCACCCAACCACTTTTTTCCAGTGCCACACGATGTCGCACAAGGTGACACAATTGATCCATTGAAACACCTATGTGTTGCAGATAGCGACAGCCTCGTATGGAAAAAAATGCTACAGCTACACACTCATGTAAACCACCTACTCACTTGATGATAGTGGTTCCACATCGGACCATCCTTCGGTCTTCATAATTCCGATTATTGAAGAGAGACCACTCGCTTCATTTGCCCATCACAGTGGGCAAGGAGGGGAGATTTGGGGGAGGGCGTATCCTACTCTCTTACAAAACCTATTTACGGCCGAATAGTTGAGATGAGGTTTTAAACATGGGACCGGGTGACAATCCTCACACAGCTCGGAAACGTTCCTTCCTTTCCCCGCTATTTTCCCAGCCTCTCTTGGCATCAAGGTTTCCACCAGAAGAGAAATGAAACACATCAAACCCATTAGCATGTCAAGCTGAACGGCGGGACCAAATCAGGTCAGAGTGTTCACGGGAAACTGTTTGCCCTTATTCTGGCAGTCAAGACGTTCTCTGAAGAGCTTATATCTTTGCCATTTCAAAAGGCAGGGGACAATATTTCTTCCACTCTGATAGAATATTACAGCAAGTATTTGCATACGGACGTGCGGACCATATGTTTCCTGACAAGATTTACTGTATAATATGGCAGCGTTGGGCAGCAGGCTGAAAAAAAAATCTGTCAAATTATACTGCTTCGCACTCCTTCAGTGATAAATATAATGTACCTCTGCTCAAACAGCTGCAGGGTTTTCATCTAAAATGTCTCATCCTTCACTGTACACATGTCCCACGGACTGATGCGGTGAGCGCTAGACATTTTGCTCTTGACATCCACAAGGAAAGGAAAAAAAAAAAGTTTGTCTGAAGGTGACAGCTAATGAGCGCTCGCCTGGTAAAAGCCGTGGTTCTGAAGCTTCTCACAGCATCTACTCATAATCAAATATTTTCTCCTCTACTCTGTCTCTTCGCGTTTGCCACATTCACGTTCCTCTAAAGAGCTCAGTCAGATCGCTGCATCTATTTCCATTTAGGCTTTGTAATTGACAGCGTCTCAGGCAAGGAGTTGGATAACAATGAGAGGACAGCTCGGGGGACTGGCCTGGTGAAGGTAACATTTTCTTTCATGAGCGAGTTAGTCGTCGCGTGCACCAGGACCCTCTCGGGCAAACCACTGTGGTCTCAGTCCTCTGCGCTGCCTTTGATGGACAAAATCTAACGTGAGTGATCGAGGTGCGTTTTGCTCAGATAAACAAGGCTCACGTGCAACTCAATCTCCAGCCTCATACATACAGAGAGGCTGGAGATGGATGTCATCTTTGGAAGCGGGAAACAAACAATCCCTCATTCCTTACACTTATAGTCACCTGGAGACTGAAAGGTGACCGTAATCACGCTGTTGTTTTTGGAAATAAGCATCAGCAACAACCTGACTTGACACTCTGGTCCCACGCACTCTGTTAGATGTATGTGCTCAAATATCGTGTCCTTGTTCCTGAATGACAAATATTGTTTTCATTGTTTCATGGTAATTATAGCCGTCTGTGAAATGTATTGCACAGGAGAATCAGGAGATTTGAAATCATTTCCAGTGCATTTTCATCTTAATCTCTTGGGAGCTTCTTTGCTTCTCAAGGAAAGATCATCTATCAGTTCATTTCCAGTCCTGGCAGCAGTGGACCTCTGTCAAAAGATCATGCTCTGCGGGTTATCGGCACAGTTATCGGCGTCACCTCCACTGTGCCGAGGACGACATCAAGCAGGAAGCCAGAAACAATGTGGTGCAGGGGCACTGATCTCTACCCAGCAGACCTCATGCAAAACATCCCCATCCAACGACTCTGCAGTTCAGATGGGAACTAACAACAGTACAAATGGCAGAACCAAATCACCTCCAGACAAATGCCATGACGTCGCTGGGGGTGCATTCCCACTGGATGACTCCTCCCAGTACCTTTCGATGTTGTGTCTTACATGTTCAGTGGCTCCCTCAGTAAAGCTATTTGCTATATAGACTCTAGTATTTTAGTGGTGGGGTTTTACTGAAGACCTTTTATATCTCTGTGCTAACAGTTATTTGCTGGAGCAGCAGCATCGGAGTGAATAAACTCGTAACTCTCTGCCTGGGATGTTGACAAACAGACCAAATATTGAACAAAAATACTATATCTCTTGTTTTATTTCCACATAGCAAGAAAGTTGCGGGTTTGCTTCCTGCTCTGGGCAACCTCAGTCCATCAGCGTGGCGTTATCCCCTGTACTGGCATGGGTCTGTCTCGGGCACTCTGCTTTCCTCCCACAGTCCAAACAAACAGAGGTTAATTGACTCATTGTGTGTGAATAGTTGTCTTCTTTTTGTGTCCAGTGATAGGCCAGCGGCCTTTTCAGGGTGTTCTCCTCACGCCCCAAGCACCTGCTCAAGGCTCCATCCCACATGATCCCCATAAGGGAACAAACGGTTGAAGAATGCTGTATATTTTAACACTTCACTTAAAAATGACGCACCTTAGACCGTACTTATTTAAATATTTATGCCACCATTTCTCAAAAGTGGGGTTGTAAAACTCAATAATGCGAAAGGATAAATGTTAATGGGAGACACACGTCATACGTGACACAACCTTTCACAGAAAATGTGATTCTACAGAGATTGTTAAATAACCTTTTATTTATTATTGAAGGATAAACGTAGTATTTGCTAACTCCCTAAAACACCCCACAACTGACTCCATATCATGAAAGAGTTTTTTTTCTCCCAGCAGCACAAACATATAAGGACCGCTGATATTTCATTCAAAAACTCCAACGATAACAATAGCACTTGTAATATCTCCAGGGGCAAAACAAAACCTTATATTTGTATTGACTAGATATTTTGCATACTATGCAGATTTAAATCTCCGGCTGGGCCAGATAAAATGAGTCAGTGGTCCACAATTGGCCCCCAGGCCTTGCGTTTGACTCACACATTCTTCAGATTTTCTGTTAAAATGACACCTTTGCTTCATCTGAAAAAGAAGTGGTTGTGCTCTTTAAAGACAAAATACAATACACCACAACATTTTAGCGCTTGTGATCATGTCTACCACGGGTACTTGAGCGCTCTATGAACAAACGCTGTGTGAAGAGACGCTTCATAAAATGTATACAGCCCATTAAGCCTGAAGTGAGGAGTGTCGTAATGGCTGTCCTTCCGCTTGTCTCAGTTAAAGCCGGCAGAGAATGAATAACTCCCTCCTGTCATTGCTCCTGGGCAGAACCACATCTTCATATCTAGAGTCTCGAGTTACCCTCAAACTTTTACAAGAACAAATGCAAGCGTTTGACCGCATATGGTTTTACACACTATTTATCTTAAGCATACTTTAAAGTCCTCTATGGTGAGGCCGAATTTCAAGTCATAATTGAAATATTTTTGCACGAAATATGGAAAAGGCAACAGTCAAGAACCGTGTGATTGGATGCCTGAATAAATCTGTGCTGGCGTAAGTCCATGAATTCTAAAAAAAAAAATAAAAAAAAAATGGTGCTGCACTTCAGGAGGGGTTGGTGTGTGAGCATGCCCTCGGCTAGATGTTGTACCTGCTTCAGCCCCATTGGGCATTCTGTTGCATATATATATGTGTGTGTCATTCCGAATTTCTCACGTGATGGAGCATAACAGGGAATTGTAATACACAGAAACATCATAAATGTGATTACATTACATTGCAGCGCACGCCTGTAAGCCATTTCCAGACACCATAAAAGGCCATAACTAAGTTACCACAGGCACAGAGAAAAATGAATAAAGCCATTTTCTTTTAACTGCCTGGGCGGTGGCGAGAAATTGTTCTCTGCTTCGGATTATATGAGCTTTCTGAGCGCAGGATGCCATCAATGCAATCGAAACAAGACACAGAAGAGCAACTTCCAGCGCTCCAAGCTGATGCTTCATGGTGATACATTTGAAGGGCTATTTTTAACTAACTTTGGATTATATTCCTTTTCTGCCATAGCAGAAGAACGGATACAAACCTGTACAGTTTTCATGTTGGAGAGATGAATTCAGGTCGAATACAACAGGTCAGAATTCAACTCAAGCCTGCAACAGTCACCACGGGACCCGACTTTACTAAAAAACCCACCGTCATTGCAGCAAAGATGAAGTGGTGCCTCTCGAAATTCAGCTCAACTTGCGCCACCGAGGGGTGCAGAAAGATCCCGAGGAAAAAAAAAAAAGTCAAATGAGCAATAATTCGGTTCAAACAAAACCTGAATAAATCCGTCGATTTGAATTTAGCGTGGTTGAAGTGACCTCATTCTATCGCTTTATTTGTTGTTTCGAGTGGCATATGTCCCTGGGGAGAAAAAAACAAAACAATAATACGGCGATGATTTTGGAATCGCGCGCAATTGACACACGTGCAGGCGTGCGCATATACAGCCGCGCACTCCTGTATCACAAAGTGCTGCGGTAACTAAAGATGCGGCTTTGCCCGAGATCTCGTGGTGCCAGTCTCGGCACCAGCACCGTGCTCGCGGAGGCTGAGTCCGCGCTCCCGCTGAGCCGACGGGACGATCTCTGTCGCAAAAATCTCAGCGGAAACTCAACGGCATTTTTTCTTTTACGTTTATTTCATGTCGTTTTTTCGTCTCCCCAAATTGACCCCGTCGTGCGTCTGTACGGACTCACTCCCGCGCACATTTATGATCAAGACAAAAGCGGAATAACAGAGAAATAACGGGAGATTTTTAACCAACGAAATGTTGAGCAGCACATGATCCGACTTTACATACCCTTCCTCAGTCTTGGAGTTGAGTCTTCTCTCTTCCACCAGTGTAAAACCCTCACGTCTTCATCGTAAAAAAAAAAAAAAAAAGAAAGAATAATCCGCGGGTTTTTGAGTGGATAGAAAGGAAGGCGCGCGTCCGTGAGACAGGTTCCAGAGTACAAGGGGCGATTGAGGAGTTCCTACGTGAGACAGATCTTACAATCCAGCCCAGGAGTTGCTCGGCTTGGACGCGTCTGCGTGCAGGAAGAGTCGCTCCCTCAGCACCAGCCGCCGTGCGCACTTGGAGGAGAAAGCGGTCCACGCAGGGAAGCTGAAGGAATGATGTCATGCGTCCGGCCCTCCCTCACCAGCCAACCCCTCAGCACACACGTCTCTCCATCTCCGCGCATCAACCTGTCTTCTCGCATGACACGGATTCAACACACCCACATTTATTTAGAAGATGGGCTGGGCTTGTTATCGAGGAACACTGAGCTGGGAAATCGCCTCTGTTTGGGATGTGTCACGCGCTCATCGGGGGAATAATGACATAATTGTTCAAGCTCTTGAAAACTGGAGTGAAGTTGCCATCGTCCTCAGCTCAGCTCTACACCTTACTACAGTAAGAGCCGGGCTCTGAGTGAAACGAGCTGCGCATCTTGTGTGTCATATCTCATTATAGGCCGAGTTTATAGTGCTGATCACACCGGTGCGTGGAGAGATGCATCATCCAGCCCTGTGGTCAGCTGCAATCGATACTGACATTCACTTGCTTCACAGCCTTCCCATTCAACGTCAAGGCACATTTTTGATTTTTCCACAATAACCTTGCTATTCTTATTTGTTTTTCACCCCATTCTTTACAGCCACAACTTCCATTTTCCCTTAACCGAAACAATATATCTCTTATAACATGTGAAACAGATCTGCTGTCCATCACTGCCAAGTGACTGTTTTTCCTCTAATAAGGGAATGTTTCCGTTCTTCTTAGGTGCAATCTTTTATTTTAATGCATGACTGAGTTTACGTTTGATTTTGCGTCGTCCATTTTTTCAGAGGAATACACCTTTTTTTCATCCTCACTGCCTTCTCTCGCCACCCCCTGCATTCCTTTTCTCTCCCACAAATGTATATGAGCCCAGTGGTGTTGGGCTTATGAAGCTTCATGAAACAGTTACGAAACAATTATTTTCAGGTGGTAGGAATGACGTGAGGTTTCATTGAAATGGCCGCTCAAAACCAAGAAAGCAGAGAGAGCCATCTAGTGGGTTTGGAAAATAAGCACAAAGTTTCATGAAGCCTCATCAGTCCATCAATAGAGTCCAGTCCTCGCAAGGTTTCTGCCTGTGGCGGCTGGTCAATAGTAGGCATAAAGCCATATGACGCTGTTGTTCTTGTGTCTAAGGAATGTATTAGTTACTGTTTTTATTTTGTATACTCAATCATTAAACACAACATTTTTGAGTGTCCAGGGTGCACTACAACATGTCACTTATAAAATATAAATCATTATATTTTAGAAGAAACAGCCTAGTCAGTAGGGTTGAGCAACTATTTCAATGAAACCACACCATTTCTGCACAGACAGCACCTCCTACTGAGCTCTATGACTTCGAGGGAGCCTGCAGAAAAGTGCCCCTTCAGCAGTCCCTTGGTACCAGAAAGGATACTTTTCCCTCGAAGTCATAGAGCTCAGTCGGAGGCGCTGTCTGTGCAGAAATGGTGTGGTTTCATTGAAATAGCTGCTCAAAGCTACTGACTATTGAGCAGAGAGTGCCATCTAGTGGGCTCTGAAAATGAGGACAGTGTTTCATGAAGCCTCATCAGCTCATCACTACCTGGGATTATGAGGGAATAACTATATTTACCTCAACCCTAATATTGAGGGGAAAAAGGGACAAACTCCGACACAGACAAAATGGCAAAGGCTCAGAGGTGCAGACAAAACCAGCACAAAAAAAAAGGATTCCAACAACTCAAGCTAAAAGTTCTGCCAGGGAAGATTCATGTGCTGGTTTCTGCTGCATTGTTTTATGGACAGAAACCAATGTTTGCCTGGCTGTCCATAAGTGATGGACAAGGGTTTAAAACAGAGAACGCAGCAACTTTGGGAAATATGAAAGACGTGGAGTCAGAATCGAACAAGAGAAAGTGAGGAAGAGGCGAGCAAGCCGAGACATTTTCAAGCGAAGGCCTTCAGAACAGCAGCGTAGTGACGGGACATTAGCAGTGGTCAAAGATGATCAGCAGCGGTTCAAGGAAGGAAAAGGTGATGAGTTACTGCAGCATGATGGATCACTGTCCAACAAGGGAGGACGTCCGATTGAATTTCCTCTCGCGTCATGGGACAATTGAACCCTTACCCTAGCAGAAGAATGTATGACTGTGGATCCAGTGGTTCTCTGCCGCACTGCTCTGCATCTTCGTCTCTTTAGTGCTGTTTGCCGACTCTGGTGGGAGAATTCAGCGAGGTTACAAATCACCTCTCAGTGCGAATATGTAAACACAAATTGAAGAAAACATTAAAATGCGTCACAATGAGTGAACAGGCAATAAGGTGCTCTTACTTCCTGACTTGGCTGCCGGCTGCTTGCTAAATAGAAACTGGAGCGAGAGAGAGAGAGAAAAGATGGCGAGGGCATTTAATCAATCAACCTCAGCTGCAGGTTTTAGTTAATCAAATCTTTAAAGTGGCAGAGCTGCTTCTCTCCCCTTTGTGTTTCTGTTAACTCGCTACCACGGGCTCTCCCGTCCTTTCAAGCTTCGAAATAACACAAAGAAAAGCGACAACGCAAGGGACCTCAAGTGACTTGGATGTTTCTGTTGGCGGGAACGAAAACACAGCTCAGTCAAACCTGCAGAAGTCGATGTGTGGGAAAGGGATTCATCCATTTAAAGTGTGTTTCTAGGTGACTTTAGTTTAGCTGACACTGTTATCCAGAGTGGCTTCAAGTGACAGTGCATAGATCTGGTGCCAAACTGAAGGCCCGTGGGCTGAATCTAGGCCAGACAGTTGACATATGCAAAGTTAGGTCAAGTGTTCCAGAATGAAACCTACAGGAAAACGTCCCAATAATAAAACCACTCTCAGCATCCGTCCATCAGTTTCCCAGCTATTTTCTAAAGTTGCAGAGGCAGCAGCTGGAGCACAGAGGCCCAGACATCCTTCTGAGATGTGTCCTGGGTTGGCTCCAGGAGCCAATGGGACATTCCCGGTTTGAGGTAGTAGCACATCCCATACATGAATTTATTTGTGCCTATGAGAAAATGGATTTGCACTCTATTTACATCCGTGATGCTTGTAAGCATTTGGAATTAAACACTGTACGTTGAAATGATTGAGACCTTGGAATAACACCACCAAATACCCAGAGCTTCTTGCGGGCTAATGCAACTCTTCATCTCTCTTCAAGTCAGCCTTTGATCTGTTTCTGTAGTCCTTTACCACATCCCTGGACCTTACAGGTTCACATCCCTTTCTCCTTTTTCCTGGTATCTCCATCCATTACAGACCTCAAGTCCACCGTCTCTCCTGTCCACTGTCCAAACCTTGCTGATGAGTGAGGTAGTCCTACGTATAACTCAGCTCGAGTGCATACTAAAATTAAATCTTCCCAGATCCCTGCCATTTGTCCGTTTCTTATTCAATTATTTGGGGATGCTGGGCCAGCAACAAGGGTCAAATATCGAGCTCCGCCTTCGCTCCACTTCGAAATGGCGGTGGTTCTATTCTTCGTGCTTTGCGCACTGGCGCCACTTTAAGTTGGTGTGGGGAGTATCCTTCAGACAGGAAATCAGCCAGCGAAAACCGACGTGGATCCAGAAAAGAATCATTGTAAAAACAATGCCTAAAATGAGAACATTACAGAACAGTACAAACCACATGTTACTACCAGCTAAAGAGATTGTGGAACTGACAGTGGGAATTTCCAGATTTCCAGTACTTTGCTAGAGCCACTTCAAAAGTTATTCATTTTGAGAGGAAACACGTTGCACGCAAGTCATACAAGTCACAATGTGACTCGAAGCAGTTCGGGCCAAATGTCAACATATGACTTCCAGGACGGAAAATGTGTTGACTGGCGAAGCTGCAGAAGGGTGGTCGCGATGGCATGACATCCTGCGAGACGACAATTCTGGCCGCATGGAGAACAGCCTTGCTGCTCCGTTCCCGGTGTAAATTGAAAACTCCACGCAACTCTGCGCCCGCTCCACACCGCCTCCATCCCCGGGGTAAATTGGGGGTGACTCTCTAATCCAAAAGCTGTTTCTAACTACCTTACGTAAGAGGGGTGACTCACCAGAAAGCACACATTAATCACGCATAACTGCTGGAGATCACCTTTGCATGTTCAAAACGGCAGTTATCTGAAGCTCTGGAATGAAAGTGAGCCTCCTGTTGTGCGGAGCTAATTTTGCAGTAAGCGCTCTCTTGGTTATTTTCCTGATTACATGTTGTCCAAGCGGAATTGTGCGTCTTTCTTTGTTGGGGAAACGTGCCAGTCAAGAGCGGGTTACACTGAGTAAACACAAACTGTACAACAGAAGTCAGCAGTTCAAATCTGTGCGAAATTCTCAGCCATTTTCAGTGAAACGTCGTACAAAGTTACACCCTGAAATCTAGGGAGAATGTTATTTGAATGTGGACGACACTGAGACTTCTCCTTTACAGACTGGTGGTAAATGGTGGGAATGCATAAATGAATAACTTGAATTCTCTCGGCATGAGTCCGGATCGTCTTCATTTGCGGCCTCAGCGGGAATTCTCTACTTGGAATAGTTAAATGTTCCACCTACTGAGCCAGATGGGGCCCCATTTGTAACCTTTAAGCCAAATGAATGCACTTCAGCGCTCTCAGCCCAAGATCATCTGCTCCATGATGGTCACTCATTTGAACTGAAAACAAGTTGCATTTGAGGGCATGAATTTCCTCCAATAATAAAACCACACTTGCTTCTCAAGGCCCGAGTTTACATTGATCAATACCTCTAAACACGGCAAGCTTGCAGAAACCATTCATTCAGGACTCAGAGAGCAAGTGATACATTCTGCTTCTTTTCATTGAACCTTTAAAGCCCGATTACTCCACAGTGTGTGAAACGGAAAGAGGCGTGTCTCATTCTGCAGACTCCATTCGGACGAGGGAAATCTATACTTATTTTCATATGTGATTCACTCATAAATCTATTTCCATCTCCACCCGCTCGTTGGATGTACAAAGGCGGTGCGTTCATATGAGCCTCGGTAATGAAAATCTGAGGCATTACAATGATGTGAGATTCAACTGTGGAGGTTCCCTTCAGGGTCGCAGCGTTTAATACTACGAGGCATGAATGTGTTTCTGATATAAGTATGACTGAGTCGATGGGGCTGGAGTTCATTAACTTGTCAACCTTTCACATGAACAGACAGCGGTCGTCGCCTGCTCCTGGTTCAAAACACGCTTTATTTTGAGAGCTCAGGACTAAGCGGTTAAAACCTCCACGGTCGTTCTGTATAAAACAATTGTGGTTGGATTCTACTTTTTAAAAGAAAGGCTGTGTAAGTGTGTCTCAGTTAAATGTACCGGAGGTGAAGACGAAGACTACGTTTCAGCACCTGACAGAAAATCACATGTGACTGGGGTCACGTGGTATATACGGCCAAGATGTCTCATCAGATCCATGTACGGAACTGTCAGGTTTTTATGTGAATGTTGGAGTTTAAAAAAATTGATCACCAGCAACACGACTTGAGGCGCTCAGAGGACAATACAGACAAGTCACAGTGAGGTTGTGCAGCGTATTGACAATCACTACGATCATGAATCTCAGGTTTATGTCAGTTTAGACAGAGCCATTAAGTGTCTAAAAACAGCATCAAGGTCAGACTAATAAAACAATTGTAAAAAGGCAAACTGCAGAGGAATTCACAGCATAGGAATATATATATATATATATATATATATATATATATAAAATCTGACAAAAAAATGCCCAGGTCCTTCAAGGTCCATCGAGCCAGCCTGCGTTCAGACTGGTTCAAGCGGAACCAAAGTGGGAGGGAGCCATGCGGAAGTAGACAAAACACCAGCAAAATAGACAAGTCACTCCGATATTCTAAAAACACATGTTGCCTGACTGGGACTATTTGTTGTCATCCAACAATCAAGGGGGCAAAGACTTTTGATGAATAGACGATTACCGCCTTTTCGACTTCCTTCTTACACTTTAAACTGAGAATTACCACCGATGACGTCACAGTTCGCAAACCCAAACCAACTTTTTGGTTCCAGCTTCCAACCAAATGTTCAGTGTGATGTTTGATAAATGACTTCTCTGTCAATTGTGTAAAACCCTTGAGACGGTTACAGTATTGACGTTTTCTTTGTCTTCATCTGCACATTTCCCTTTTCAAAACAAACAAATCCAATGGCCTTGCGTCTCTCAAACTCCTGCCTCAATATCTCGCGATGAGGACATTTCAGTGAGCATTTTCATTAAGAGAGAAGTAGTGACCTGTCACGATTTACTGAGCACTGCAAATCAAGAATCACTAACGTAAACAAAACAAGCCAGTTGGTTTATTGGCAGAAGCTTCAGCGTCTTTACGAGTTCACTATGAATGCTAGTTTATCAATCACGATTCAGAAAATGTAAACAATATTTCTTGCTTGTAGTAAAAATACTGCCTAAATGGAAAGGTGTCAACACGCCTCTCTAGTGTGTGGCAACCACCAGTGGACCATCCATCCATCCATCCACTTATCCGTTGCCGGGAGGCGCGGGCAGCAACTTCAGAAGGCCAACATCCACCAGCTCCAACTGGTGCATCCTGAGACGCTTCCAGGCCAGTGTAGCGATATAATCTCTCCATCTGGTTCTGGGTCGACCCCTCGGTCTCCTCCCAGCTGGCCGTGCCTGAAATACCTCCAAAGGCAGGCATCCACATGAGATGCCCGAACCACTTCAACTGACTCCTCTCAACGTGGAGGAGCAGCGGCTCAACTCCGGGTCTCTCCCGAGTGATAGACCTCCCCCTATCTCTAAGGGAGACGCCCGCCACCCATCGTAGAAAACTCATTTCCGCCACTTGGATCCGGGATCTCATTCTTCCGGTCATGACCCACAGCTCATGACCATAGATGAGAAGATTGATCAGTAAATAGAGAGCTTTGCCTTTTGGCTCAGCTCTTTTAAACACAAACTGCAATGCTGCCCCTGCTGCGCCGATTCGCCAGCCAATCTCCAACACCCTTACCCCCCCCCACTACAGAACAAGACCCCAAGATACTTAAACTTCTCCACTTGAGGCAGGGAGGATGGCAATCCATCCTTTTCCGGTTGAGAACTATGGCCTCGGACTTAGAGGTGCTGATCCTCATCCCAGCTGCTTCACGCTCAGATGCAAACCAATAATAATAAAACATTCACTTTGTATTTGGCTGGCTGATGCGACTGTTCTCATGCTGAGTTGTGTGGAATTAAATTGTTTGAAGCCACTGACATTGAAAGAATATGTGCAACTATTAAAAAAAAATCACCCAGGAGCTTGCAAGGAAAAGCATCTATTGATGTTAAACAGTGTATCCGACCTGATGTGGAGTGACACAGGTGAGGAAATATGAGTGGATCTGCGCAGTGACATGGGATGCTTTGAAAAAGCCTGCACGCATGAAGAGGTCAGGAGGAGTTTGGAGGTATCAGCTCGGTGCAAACCACCAGTCACTCAAGTGCAGGCGGTGACTGAACTGTGAGGCACTGTTGGGGGCAGGAAAGGCCAGCGGAAAGACACATTTTTGCTTATTCTGAACGACACGATCGTGACAGGGGGAGACAACACAAGCGACAATGTAAAGGCAACAACTGTTTTTAACAACTGTGTTTCTCTATAGCCGAGCAATTGACAGTCACTTGGCTCATTAGGCTCAGCACTGAGAGTGCGAGTGGGTGTGTGAAGGAGTGGGAATATGACACGCTAAGGCTTTCATGCTTTTTCCGAAAGGTGGGGAGCCTGTTCTGCTGCTCCTCTCCTGTCATCAGCACTGTGCTATTCTTCCCTCATGCGATCTTTCACTTTTAAGAACCTCCCCACCAGCCGGATTATGGTTTCCTGTTCAGCGTTTTCAACTTCCCAATCTCTTTCCGCCACTTTTCTCTTGCTTCTTTAGTTCATTTGCTTCCTCCGCTCATTTTTTTTTTCTTTTTTCTCTATGTTGGCATCTTCCTCCTCATTGCCTTGCACTGCCAGAGTATATCTATAGCAACAGGCAGGAGACGTTCAGGTGGGCGAAGGTGTGAAACTCCTCCAGAACCAGATTTACAGTAGATGAGATATCTGCCTTAATATACGGTCTGTACTTGGAGAGACATTTATATCTCACGTGGAGGGTGTTGACTGTAAACTGGAAGAACAACTAATGAATAATTTGAAATATTTCCTCCAAATAGATAAGCAATGTGAAATTGTTTCCCATAGTTTTCATGTCACACATACTCAACATCAACCCTGCGCTTTAGTTGCATGGCGATGCAGAGCAACGCCGTGGTCAGAACAGGCTACGTCCTTGTTAGCAGCTTCATTACAACACGGCGGAACACAGGGTCACGTTGGGGCCACAGAATTTGGAGCTTATTCAGTGATCATTATCTTAAGTGCTTATACTGGGATGAGTTTATATGTATGTGTGTGTAAGCGCGTTCCTTGAAAGGAAAAACATCTGCTTCACTCTTCGGGTGCAGTTCCCGAAGAGATTTAGAATTGCAACGTTCAAGAGGATCGAATGAGCAAATAAGCAAATGTCACATAGCGATATAGAAGCAGAAGAGAAAACTGAAAGTTACGTCTTGTTAAAGTATACAAAATGTCTTTCATTTGTGAAACATTCTGTTCAACATTGAAAGAGTGAAAACTGGCAGTTGCACCCTGCTGGTTTCTACCGATGTAAAATATCAATGAGCAAAGCATATGGTGCAGCTTCATTGTATTTGTTACTAAAAACAGAAGTGAGGCAAGATGGTTGCACATCTTGCCTCACATACACAACTACGGCTACGTTTAGTCCGAATTTTTGCCCCTATGCTGCCTGTAACTGACCTTTTGGTGACAGTCTGAACAACCCTGACCCAGGTATTTCAAATGAGGCCACTTGGATATCTTCTTATCATCTTAAATCTGATACGTTCCCAGCCTTTTGACATGCGACTTGCGTCCCATTCATCCGACCTCCATATCATCTAATGCCCATAAACATACATGAGAGTTCTTCTTATCATGGGGAAATGATGAATGAACTCATGTGTCAGTGAAGCAGCTCAGGTCATAATGCCATCACCCATAGCAGCGGTGCACACTCACATGATGTTTCCATGTATGGATGATGCTGCCATTACAAAATGCCATGAACAAAAACCTGGCTCTTTTTCGCTAGCATCCGTGTTTAAAAACACTGAGCATGTCTTTGCTCGACACTTTTGAGACGTTCACACTGGAGACACATAAACATTTGTTTGGACGACCCATCCTCACTCCAATAACGTTATATATTGACCTGCACTTTCCAAACGTCATTGTATTACGCCGTGGGAGTGAGATTTCCATTAGAAATGTGAATAACTTGCATTTCTTTAAAAAATCTGAATTGAGATTTGGACCTGTAGTCTGAACATAGCCGTATTTTAGGCGAAATGACGTGACACAGATTTGAGGAGCAGCTGTCAATGTTGATATATCTCGATGTTCTCTCCGTGTGTGAGTCCGCTGTTGTGGGCTAGGTGAACAAGCTCTCATGACAACTCTAACTACGTGCTGCAGGCAAAAGGAATCCACAAAACAGCTGTGTAGGCGGCGTATTTGATATATATGGTAGAGCGTTGCTCTTTCACACTTCAGTATATGTTAAGGTGACGTTTCATCTTGCTGACACTGTCAATAACTTTGCACGTGGAAAAGGAACATAGGGCCCCTTTAAGTTTCTTCTGAAACCACACATTCTCACTCCTAAAGCGCAACAAACTGACTGTTTTCAATTGGACTTTTGCATCCCAGGATGCCATATCTACCTATTGAAACCAAATTTAGATTTTGGGATGGTAGTTATAGATGCTACCTCATTTAGCCATGACATTCAGTCAGGGTGGCCAAAATGTTTATGACACATCATGATAATTTATGACAGTATGATAATTCCAAGCACTGTTATTAAGGAAAAAATGTGTTTTGCAACCCATAATTTATTGCAGCTAAAGGAAACTGAATGGCGTCATCGCTGTCTACTCTACCAGCATGGAGGCATTTGAATGGGGGATGTGTAGTATGAAAACCACCCATCCAATGGGGTGATTTTGTCTGTATCGGTGGGTCTTCCATATCGCAAGTTAAGTCAAACATTTCCCGACTGTCCAACGCATTAAGAAAAGGAAGTTGGGGAGGGGGGGTCAACCATGGGGTGGTGCTCTTGGAAGACAATGGTATTGTATAACACTTGGTATTGACTCAGGTGGTCACATAAAGCACTGTCTTGACCATAAGAGCCTGAAAACACCTTGACTTGGCTGACTTGATTTTTTTAGGAAGCTCCAAAATGGGGCTCATAGCGAGTCTCAGAGCAGGTCCGCTACTCAACAACACGTTATCGGCCAAGCTTTGGTCTTCACCTGGTATCAGCTCCAACACGTACATTGTACCTTGTCACAACAGCCAAATAATCTCGGAGAGAAAGTGCAGCGACGTCCTCTTCAATTCTGACTCTGACTTGTGTGGAATAAAGTAAAGGACATGGCTGGGATGAAGAACAACTGAATTCCAAACTAATTCCAAAGGTTTGCTTCAAGGTGGTTGAGTTTTAGTCCCGACCCGTAGATTTCCCCCCAAATAGAATTGATTTGAATTTCTTTTGTTCTTTTTTTCTCTCCTCAAACACCACAAGGCTACAGGTCAGGCATCCTTTTGTGGTGCTGTGTTGCCATAGTTACCGTTGTTGCCTTCTATCAGGGGGTTACTTTGAAAAGCCACTGTTTACTTGACACCTACCGTGTCCATAAATTGTGACTGCGCTCTGCACAGACTGTCTGTCCTGAGAGTCCAAAAACATTTTGTTTGCACAGGAGCAGTCGCTCTCACACACATTGTGTTTTCTTCAGATGCTGGTTTCAGCTTGTCAACTTTATGAAAGAGAAAACCCATTCATGCTGCCATGTAAAATGTATTGAGGCGTCGTAATTTTTGAGAAGCGTGTCATTTTATCATGAGTTGTTTTTTGGAGATTTTGCTTTTGCACAGACAAAATTAATTTCAGCCAATCTGGCAACATTAGTATCCTACAGCAACAGAGGTACCCAACCGCCGGGCCTTGGACCTGAACCGACCTGCGCGGTGAATGAGATAAGTCACATACAGGCTGGTCTCATTGTCCATATCACAACTTCAACCAGGTGACGTTGTCATGATGCCCACTCTCAACAGTAAACTCGGTTACGATGAGTTGAGTGAACAATTCCCATGATGCTTTGCAGCCCATCAAGCAAGCATAGTGTGCATTACTTGGCCACAGGATTTACAGACTAACAAGGTACATTTCGTCAAGATCGTGCCGCGTCATGTCAGACCAATGAAATGACAGTCATTTTATAGAACTTGAAGTGATGTTTTCATGTGTGTTCCCACTTCTTCTCTGGTGTTCAAAACCCTGGCCAGTGCCTGTTAACAGAGCACTGTGATGATGTCGTGGTTCGCTAACTCCGGCTGTGAAACCAACTTTTCAGGTTCCGAACCAGTTCTGCTCCGGGTGGTTCAAAACTGCGTGCAGGAACCGGAACCGACACGGAGCCGCATCAATGTGATTGGTTCACCGGGCTGCAAAGCATCATGGGAAGCATGATCCCGGAGGCATACAGGTCCTGAAGAGGTGGCAGGCTGCAACCGATCCCCTTCTCAGCAGAACGTACGATGCGCTGCAGTCTGCTCTTGTCCCTGGAGGTGGCGCTGTTGTACCAGACAGATGATGGAAGAGGTGAGGATGGACTGGATGATGGCTGTGTAGAACTCCTCCATCAACTTCGTCGGCAGTCGTAGTTTTCGTAGCTGCCTCAAGAAGAACATTCTCTGCTGGGCCTTCCTGATGAGGGACCTGATGGTTGGCTCCCATTTGAGGTCCTCAGTGATGGTGGTTCCCAGGAAGCAGAAGGAGTCTACAGGAGAGGTGTCACTGTGACTCTCAGTGACACTTAATGACTCTCAGTGACACTTCAATATTTTAGCGTAGATGTTGACATCAAGCCAGTCACAATCTTGGACAGTCTTACACCCAAATAAGGACTTTTGCATGGTGGTAGAACAGTATATAGCGCAAGATTCATAACAATTCTGGGTTAAAGTACTGGAGAGTTGTGTCTTTTTAACCAGAGAATGATGTTTCCAGGTGAGTTTGGCGACACACAGACGTGGTCAGAAGTGCATCCCGGGAGCTGCAGCCTCAGGATCTGAGAGCAGTACCATTACTACATTATAAAGATCTTAAATACGTAGAAAAATATGGTGCTCATTATCCATATTATTATTGCAATAAAACCTAACTAAAAAACTTTAAGACAACCAACTGCCATTCTTTACTTGACTGACTGTAAACACACTAGAGTTGAAAAATGAAAAAAAGAAATCTGCACTGTGTACTGTCAGGCGCAGCTCATCATGCAGCCACTCAACTATTGTAGCACAAGATGCCTGCAGGACTTAGAAAAATGACATTTTGTTGATAGTACAGAGGGGAAAGTTTGCACTGCCCCCGACCATGATACCATGAGGTAGGGGAACTGTGTGCTTGTCTTGGCAGCCGTCCATGAACTTTGTTTCTTGGGCAGAGTTTTGGGACAGTTGCAAAAAATCTGAATGAAGATCATTATTTCCCTGAGTCTCATCCTATTTTAATGTTCTTTTTTTCTTCTTCTCTGAGGGTCTGGGTTGCACTCGAAGGCTGCGCATGACCTTGGGAGGTCAAAGGTCATTCACTCAGAATAAGTTGGCAAATGCAGTTCAGCTACTTCAATGCATGTGCCAGCATCATTATTCACTGCTGGATGATGGAGAACGGTTGCTGAAGTCCTGATAAATATTGTGTCGCTGAGAACGTGCGAGCGACTTCCAGACAAGAAAAACCTCATTTATAATTTCTCTCTTAATCACAAGTGACATTGTGCTAATGACCCCTTGTTAATCATGACCATTTAATATATGACTACAAATGACTCGCGAAACACAGTCACACCTCCAAGGCATCAACCAGTCACCAGGTTCCAGTGAACTTCGGAGTCTACTGACCAAACAAAAGTGTTGCACAATAACGTGTGTTATTCACTGTCGTTACAAAATAGATATTGATGCTCGAAATAAACCAGTCTCGTGTCACTCTGTGTCCGACTTGTTGGCATAGAAACATTCATCTCCACACTCAATTACCATTTCTAATTCACCTTTCCACGCCGCTCTGTTACCAGGTAACTAAACATCCACTGCAAACACAGCTAGAAAACTTGAAAACAGAACTCCAGCAGCACACTTCCCCACGATGCATTTGTTCAGATCAAAAGTCTAAGGTCGACTGAACAGTCACAGAAAAGTGCAAACTAAGGACCTAAACAGTACAGTGAAGATAAATATAACATGGAACCACGCTACACAGCCTTCAACACTCAGTGAAAATATACACAATATTTGGAGATATTACTCAGTGACGTGATTTTAACCATCCACTTATGTCTTACCCTCCTGACACCAGTGTACTTGCTTACTCATAACATATACACCAGAGCATTTCCCAAACTGATATGCTGTGGAAAAACCTTCACTTGTGCAATAAACTAATGTTTGTTGCGATATGGTGAAGAAGAGGCTCTAGGCAGAAGCATGACTCCGCAGAAGAAAACGCTGCGCTAAGTTCCTATGTAGTGTGCACACAATGGCTGCTCAGTTGAAACACAAAGACAATGTGAGGTGGGAAAAATTAGTCACACATAAACAACCAAAGTACAGGGTACACAACAAGAGATGAAGTAAATCCACTCGTGATAAACAAGGAGAGGCGAGTAAAAAGTAAGTTCCTGAATGAGAGAAAGTGTTCCGTTGGTGAGCCTGACCACCTACAGATGTTCAAAACACAAAGAAAAGTAAGTAAACAAGCAGTAGACTGGCAAAACAACACCATCAAGTTGTAAATGACAGTGAAATGCGAAACTGAAAATGACTAAATTCACCACAAATAAAAGCAAAATCCGACCTTTGCATGTGAATGCTGAACTTTCACTAAGCTCCCAGATCAAAACATTCCAAGCAACTCTCTGAGATAAAATACAATTTAGAACATTTTATAATACATGCAACATCTGACTTTCGACCGGGATTGGTTCCGACCAACCGGTTATGAGTCAGATTCGTAAGTCGAATGCCATTCAAAATAGCTGACGCGAGGGTTATAGGTGCTACTGTAGTGGTAGTTGGCTGAGTGAGAGGGAGATGCTGGGATACTGTGCTGCTGTAACTGTCGATGCCGGGCTGCTACGTGCTGCGGTGCCAGACATTGAAAAAAAAAAAAAAAAGCACCTGCTGGCCGTGGTCGTAAGTATGGGTGTCAAGTAAGTCGGTTGTTACTTGTATTGCTTTTGTCTTTCTTTCTTTCTTTCTTTTCCAAGAAAAACAAACAAAAAAAAAAACACTGTCTAGACCACCTGAGGGTTGGAGGTCCAACAATAACACCCAGCTGGTTCTGTTAACAGAGCAGTGCATCATCACCAGAGATCGGTTCATATATATATATGAACCGATATATTTATATATATATATATATATATATATATATATATATATATATATATATATATATATATATATATATATATATATATATACAGTACTCACTGATGTGATTTACAGTTGACATCCTTCCATTCGATTTGTCTCTGCCAGCACTCCAGGCTGAACAGATGCAGCGCACACCTGTCATCACACGTTTCTTTTGTTCGTTTTCTATCACAGGCTAAGACTATATTAGCGTTTTAGCAGGACAAAGTGTGTGTAAGCATCAGGGGATGGGAGCTGTGCGAACAGTCAACTAAAATGTGATGCTTAGCTTCTGCCTTTCACCCCCCTCTCCTTCCCTGGCGAGCCTTTGGGGAGGTGGCAGTGGTGAGGAAGCGGGTGCTTCAGAGGCCCATTATCCACAGCATCTGTGATGGTGATATGGGGATAGTTGACTTGAGCTTCTCCCTCTTCTACCTCTATCTGTCTTCATCTGTCTTACTGTGTCGCAGCTTCCCAGTGTTTGTGTATGTGTCAACCGTCATTAATCATAAGTAGCCACAACAACAAATTCTCCGGGACAGAGAGTTATGGATGGGCAAATACACGGGACGGGACTCTCCCCTGGAAATGCTGCAGAAGAACACACCTGAAAACCTAAGCCTTGCTCCAGAAAATAAGCAGCTGGCAAATCTGACCAGGCTGCTGTATTTGAATCTTCGTCTCGTTAACATTAACAGCTGGGAAATGCTGGAGAAGTTATTCAGATGCTCCTGCAAATGAGAGAATAAATGCCACACAGGATGATGCAAATCACCCCAAGTCGTCACACAGAAGAAACCGATCATTGTTGCTAGGCGACTGGTTAGCAGTGGCACACACGAAGATGAGAGCGCCAGTGTGGTTTCCGAGCAGCTTCCTTGTCACAAGTAAGTTTACAGTTGTGGAGGCAGTTTAATGCAGAGACTAGGCATTAAACTGTTTTGCGGAATAAAGAAAACCACTTCATTTTAGGGCAGAGCCGTGCTGACGCAGCAAAGTAATAGGTCTTGTACATGGAGTGTTTTCAGTCCTTTCATCTGTCTGTTTAATAAGGTTAAAGGGGCGGTGTGAGAACTTGACCAATCTCCAGGTTGAGCTACTCCAAAGCACACATTTATTGTTATAAAATGCTTTTTGCATCATTCACACCCACATACATGAAGCATAAAGCTTGGTGGACCTTTATTCTTCCTTGCAATTCAGTATCTGCAGCAGCAATGTCGATGTCCGAGCTGTCAGTGCCGCTGCCCTCTGCAGGTTGAATCCATCCTACCCATGGTACAATGTACAAAATACTAGTGTCAGACGTTTGAAGGTGCAAACCCTCTGTTCCGCCAAAAGCTTTGGATGCTCAAGAAACTTGGGACAACTTTCTAACATGACATGGATGCGGTCAGTGGTACCTCTTGAACTAACTGCCACGGCTGGATTCTCCAATCCACTCAGTAGCGCTAGAACTTATAAAGGAGCAACAAAACTCATTTGGTTAGTCAACTGGCTAGTTTACTGGATCACTCTGTCCAAGGTGTCAAGCAGTGATGGGCTGATGAGGCTTCATGAAACAGTGTCCTCATTGTCGGAGCCCACTAGATGGCACTGTCTGCTCTATTATCTTTGGACTTAATGGAACCTCACATCATTTCTAAAGAGCGCCACCTACTGAGCCCTGAAAATACTGTTTCATGAAGCCTCATCAGTCCATCACCTATCAAGTGAACTTTTCTGTCATGTGCACATAGTCCTTTATTTTGAAAACTGACTGGATTTGCTTGACTGCCTGTCTGAAGTGAGCAGCCCCTCAGATGAGCAGCATCGCTCACCTGGTGGGAGCACTCTGAGTGACCCGATTTGAAGCGATCAATGCGCCTGCATTCAGTGGACCCTTCAGTGGCTCAAGGGCTCTTCTTTCATTCTTTCTATAACTGGCTTGTCTGGTTTCTATACCTGGTATCAACTGGTGGCAATTTACCAGGATAGATTTTGGGGCAGCAGTTGAGTGTTCCAGACTGGGACCTTTCCTACTAAACCAACCAAGAACATGTCGCTGGGGGGATGTTCAAACCAGCTGTGCTCACTACTGAGGAGTTGCCATTCTACCACCAGCCTCTTCACTATCAATTGAAAAGACCAGTGAGCAGTAGACAGTAAGTCTGAATCAATATGAGTTGGTGTCAGCTAACACTCTTTTCCTCTCCCATGAACATGACCCGAAGATAAACCTCATATTTTAGACCAAGAATCAAAGTCACCTCACCATGTCTCACCATTGACAATTGGGGGAGTTAGTCGATGGTGTCAACAGGATTTCATCATCGGCAACAAGCAGAAATTCAACTGAAATTGAGATTGCATGCAGATACATTAGGTCTAAATCCAGCTGTCCGCAGGTAGAAGGTGACCATATAGATGTGACTACCTTTACACAGCCTTGTAAAGTCAAGCCACTCTGCATTAACTTCCATCAGATTCACAAGTGTTATCACTTCACAGTCTTCATCTGGAGTTTTCAGGAGTCTGAGTGCCTCCAAGGCCGAAGACTCAGACACGCCACTGCCAGTGCTTTTTCACTGTCTGATGGAATCTACCATCTGAGGAGGAAAAAAAAAGTGCAGAGCTAGCTGCTCCATGAGAGACACACAGATGCACTTTATGTGAGTCAGACAAACACTGAGGATCCTTTCAAGCAGAAAGTCTCAATGTATGTTTTTGTAGTGGCGAATTACAGGTCGCCATGGCGTTTTTTCATTCTGTGGTGGATGCTGTGAGGATCGCTGCTCTTCCCACCAAGAACATTTGTCATAATATTATCTATCAATCTCCTCGGGCCGACCCAGTTCCACTTGTACTCTGCCATGGCCTTTGAAAGAAAAAAGTAAGGTGCACCTCTGACATCACATCAGATGGCTGATGTGACCCCATGTCCCACCGCTGACCCACCAGGATCTCCTTATTACTCGGCTGCCATGTTCGTGCCAATTGAAAGTGGCAGGAGAGCCAGCAGCCGAATTCTAATCGCAGTTTATAATTGGCATACCTTTTCAGTCTGCATATGCTGCGTGAGTGTGAGAGAGAGAGAGAGAGAGCATGGGCTGGAGTCAACCTTTCAAGATAAAAATATAATACTTTCCATCGTGGCAGTGATTAGGAAGCAAAGTAGCCAACGGCGCTTGACTCAAACTGCCCAGGAATCGATGGCGAGAAGGAAAACAATGTCATTTTCACAAACCCATGCACCTGGAGTATCATAAACAATCTCTGGAAAGGTACCGTCGACCATCCTGTCGGCAGGTGCTTCTAATAATATACATGGTCTGTTTATGGGATGATATCAAATATTTTGGAACAGACTTTTAAACACATGAATGCAACACATTAGGAATGGAGACATGGTTGTTAACTTGCCGCAGACAATTTCTGGTGCCCGAATCCATGTATTGTACTTTGACAAATGAAAAACCGTCGGCTCATTCAACATCAAAATAGCACATAATCTAAATAGTTTCAGTCTGTCTGAGTCTGAGGTCATGTTCCCCATCGGAATAGTGGTCTGGGATATGACCCAGAAACAGGTGTTGCCCTGAAGCCCACCGAGTGGCTGGTCTCCGTTCCTCCACACCAGTGCTTTTACGGTCGGGCGCCAGATCTGGTGCTGTACATTGGTGAACCCATGAAAACACTTCCCACACTACTGTGTGGCTGGTTCTGAATTTTTTAAATGTGGATGCTAGTTTCAAACTCTCATCCGCACAAGCAGAAATATTTGTATTTGTTCTATAGTAGGTGATGAATGGAGAACAAGCGTAAGGCAATGCTTCAGCAGCGTGAGATTTTGAGCGTGGGTGTCTTCAACCTGGTCCTCAAATGCCTTCATGGTGCAGGTTTTAGTTCCACCCAATCAAATACACATATTCATGTGTATACAGTAGCTGCTTGTCGTATAAATATATGTTGCTGCTTGTTTCAGTTCACACCCCATTGATTGACTTATGAGTGTTTAATTGGTTGGAACAAAAACCTGCACCACCTGTGGCCCTTTGAGGACCCCTGCTCTACGCGGAGATTTCACCAGCATATGGTCCGGCTTTCCGCTGTTTTTGCCACCATGTAGTGAGGTGGAACTGGCTCTGTCAGCGCTCCCTCACCGTCACTCTCAGCCTTTTCAGGTAGACCATTAAAGAGGACTGTGATGGATGCACAACCTATGCCAAGGGACTCACACTGACCCACAAAATGGCCGCTGTGGGTGCAGGTTTTTGTTCCATCCCTTTTAACTCATATAGGGTAACCAATCCCAAACCCTTTTGTTTGACACCCCTGTCCTATGCTATGAAAAAAAAAAAGTGCGGTCATAAAAAAAAAAAAAATTGCTCAGAAATAAACTTGTTGAACATCTACCCATTTTTAAGGTGCCTCCAGCCAAGGCAGCACCTAGAATTCAAGACTATTAATGCGTTTCTCTTGTCTAACTCAGGGTTGGAATAGCATATACATGCATTACACACTGCAACAATAGAATACAAATCAATTCAAAGAGCTTCTTACATAAACACAAGTTTGCTTATCACGTCAACAACAAGGGAGCTCTGTGAGAACAGGAAATCCTGAAAAGCACCCAGCCCAGCACCTTTCTTTAAGATCTTACAGACACATCTGACACGGTGATGGATTTGCTACAGCTCTGCCTCAAATGTTGGACCAATCCTTTCATCCTCAGCTCCCAGCGAAGCAACACAGTATCTCTGAAGATGGGATCAGATATCTGGAGTAAAGGTAAATGTGCCTCGTAGCTGATTTTTTTGGTTGGTTCCGCGATGAAAAGCTAAGAAGTCTGTTTAGATGCCATGTTACAGCTTATAGACATTGGTATCGGGATTTCTAAATCATCAACTTGTGGGCTTCAAGCTGCGCTTTTTTTTCCCCGGTACATGAATTTGGAGAGTGTAGCACATCGCATCTGCACTGCCTCCTGCTGAGATGTTTTCTGATTAAAACAATTTCCTGAAAACATTTACTTGCAAGTGAGCGTGCAGAGAGCTGTCATGCTTTCTGACGCAAGTGAAGGCAACGCTGGAGAAATTTGTTTTGAGTCACGCACACATGATTCAACGTTTCATGGCTTTCTCAACTCACCTCCGTAGCAAACAGTTGAGCTCCTTCGTTCGGATGAACATGACTGAAGGTGAGAGAACGGAATTCAGCAGCTCAGTTAACTGCCGATGCAGATAAGCAGCGAGGCCAGAGAAAGGTGAGTCTGCAGCAAGCGACGTCACATGGGCTCGATTTATGCATGAAATGCTAATTTTCTTCCATCGTTTACGTGTCCTCGGGCTGCGGCAACATGCATTTCTTCGACGTTCAACTGCAGTTCTTGATTCTATTGGAAACCTGAGGTAAGGCTAGTGGGAGGTTTGCTTTTTCTTCCTCTGTTGATTAACCTCTGCCGCTTTGCTCTGCTGAGGGGCGAACAATGTGCAGCGTCTCACTCACGTTTTCAACGGCTGACGGAATGTTTTTAAAGGCTTTTCACACTGCTTTGGAAAAGATTCCTCTGTGTGAGCTACACCACGAGCTACACCACCATTATTGCCATCTCTACAGCTAAGATGGAAACAAGAACTGAGTTTTGATCGATCTATCTGTCTATCTGTCTGTCTGTCTGTCTGTCTGTCTGTCTGTCTATCTGTCTATCTATCTATCTATCTATCTATCTATCTGTCTGTCTGTCTGTCTGTCTGTCTGTCTGTCTGTCTGTCTGTCTGTCTGTCTGTCTATCTATCTATCTATCTATCTGTCTGTCTATCTATCTATCATCTATCTATCTATCTATCTATCCATCTATCTGTGTCTATCTATCTATCTATCTATCTATCTATCTATCTATCTATCTATCTATCTATCTATCTATCTATCTATCTATCTATCTATCCTACCTTCCATCCATCTATCTACAGTGTACCTTTCACTTCATAAGAGCAAAGTCGATTTCTCCCTCAGAAGAATGTCGTAATTCAATCGATACATTTCTTAAGGGTTTGTGGATGGAAAAAAAAAATTAAAAAAAAAATAAAGAAAAGTGCATGTTGCAAAGAAATAAAATTTGCACAACACCACGCAAAGTTTTTTGTGTGTCTCAAGCGTTGGTAGGCCAATAGTGTGGAAGTGTAATTGCATAAAAAATACGATTTATAAATAACAAAAGTAGAAGTACAGTCCTTGTTTAAATTGTATATTGAATTTTATTTATAGTATTTAACTCCTGAAATAAGCTCAGAGCAAACACAATGTAACGACGCTCGAGTAGCCATCAAAGTGACTCCCTTCCATTTGTTAACTGGTGGTGGGTTGTTCCCTGGAGAGTCTAAATTTAGAGTGTCATTAAATGGTCTCCACCATCTTGAGGTCCACTGAATCCTTCAGAAGGGTAGTCCGCCACTAAATGACAGGCAGCGGTCCGGGTTTGCCATGGGATGGTGCTCCTTTCGCTCAGTATAACAAAAAAGTGTTTCTTGGTAAACAAAGGACCTCGAATGGCTGCGTGTTTCAGTGACTCACTGTCAGTGAGGAGGAGAGCAACATACGGTGCCATACATACCAAGTGACAGTGTCCGTGCTTTCGTGAAGAGAGCTTTCGATCGTCTCCTTTGCGTTTGTCCTGTCCCCCGCTGGAAACATTAAATGGGTAAAATATGGACAAATATGGACTTTTTTCCACAGTGACAAATGTTAGTGTGACGATGAAAACATCACAACGTTTTCAGAAAAGCTATTTTTTCATTCAGCCCTGAGCCTTGAGCGATGCAGACCAGGGGGGGAATGGGGATCACAAACTATTTTATAACCCGTTATCTTTAGCTTTAAATTAATCTTCCATATTTCAAAGCATTTACCTGGAATATGGATGAGTAAGAAGCCTTGCTGGGGTCTGACCAGCTTGTTGCAACACCGGCTTCAACTTCTGGCCAGTCTTCTAATGTATTCACGGCTCACCTATCAGCCCCCCTGATAGAAGTAGCTAAGCCTTCGTTGTCCTGATATATTGAAGCGGTTATTTCATTGCTCATTCTGTGCTTACGCTCTGTCTCGCCTCGGGCTCCCCCCCAGCGCACGCCAACCACCACCATCACGCACATACATACTCCCTTTCATCATTCCAGTACAAAAAGAGGATGACATCAAATATAAATGTGACTGCGGTTTGTAAGTTGTAAGGTATTAGTCATGCGTCTTCAAATCCGTTATGACTCAGTTTTGGAAATTTGCGTGTCAGTGCAAACATTTTCCTTCATTGTATTTGAAATTACCAAATAGAGACGCTTCATTTTGATGTTAAAGACAAACACTGGCTTCGGATTTTGGGTGTTGGTCCCACCTCTTAATGCTCCTGTCATATTCTTTATAGAGCTGAAATGTGCGGTTTGGTCCAAAGGTGGTTTTTAAGGAGGATGACAGTGTGTTCGGGAAACAAATTCGAACTGCCGTTGTTGCCTCACTTGTCCGTTCTAACTTGGACATGACTTCTATGAAACAGCATTTCCACTGGTAGGTGACCAGAAGGAAAGTTCTATGAAAATCCAGCATTTCTCCTGCATGAGTGCCCTTTATTCTGGAGCCCATTTCATCTTTCTTCTTAAATTCTTACAAGGAAAAAAAGGTTCTGTCTCTTGGTCAAATGTACTTTGTGGTGATTGGCTGATGACGCTTTGTGAAACAGTGCCATGATTTTCAGCACTCAGCAGGTGGCGCTCTTGTTATAGAATTGATGTGAGGTTTCCTTGAAATGGAGTAGATAATATCATTTAGTGGGCTCTGAAAATGAGGGCACTTTTTCATGAAGCCTATTCAGCCCAAAACTAGTTTTAGTATTTGGGTTAATACCTAAAATACCTAAAAAACTCCCCAACGTTTTTGCAATTCCCTGCTGTTTGCATCTAAATAAGCTGCAATGGTGCAGCTGAAAACAACAAACCTGCCAAGTACAATCACTGTCTATATAAAACATAGCCGACAATGAAATAAGTTGAACAACTCCCATGATGAAAGAAATCCTGCCTTTAAAATCTTCAGTAGTAATGGGCAGACGAGGCTTCATGAAACAGCGCCCTCGTTTTCTGAGTCCACTAGATGGCGCTCTCTGCTCTGAAATCTTCAGTTTTGAGCAGCTATTTCATTGAAACCTCACAACATTCTGAAAGCCACCGCGCCACCCACTGAGCCCTGAAAATAACCACACTGTTTCACGAAGCCTCATCCGTCCATCACTACATTTCTGCAAAACCTCACCTCATTTTTAAACCAAGAGCGCCACCTAGATGAGGGTTTTCTCCTCTATATCCAATCTAATGGAAGCGACTTTATGGTGAGCACAAAATGTGTGGAACTTTTGCAGTGACTCAGAGGAAGTAGGAGAGCACTTTCGAATATACTATTCAAAATAACTATGATTTGGGTTCACTTTGTTGTTATGAAGTGCAGCTCCCATTCTGACCTCAGACCTACAGAGTGAAGATTCTACTTGTCTCTGGTCATTTCTGGGCCCCAAGATGGAAAAAGGAGCAGGCCAGATTTCTAGTTGAATAATGGTTGATAATTTTTCAGTGTGGACAGAAGTGACATGTCTTTAACATGATTCTATTCTATTCTCTTGAAATAATTCAACAACACTCACAGGCTCTGTGAGATCATTTGCATCCCAGACTTTCGGTAGTATTTTGACAAAAATGCAAAGAGGGTGGCAAAAACATGTCAGGATGAATAGGAGTCATTAAAGCGCACCATGAAAACAATATTTGTTTCTGCGAAGCTGCATATGAAAACTGCGGGGGTGAAATTTGAATAGTTAAAAGATGCAGTAATTTCAGTGCGTGTTTGTGCATGCGAGCACCATGTTCTTCGACTCAAGTATTTGTGGGCAAATGTGTTTGGCGTTGCACTTGACTTCATCTCAAAAAAACGTAGAGCGGTGGGCAAAAGGAGACTTAAGTGGTCGAATTTGAGGAAAAGTTGCAGTGCACAAAATTGCAGTAGCGATAGTTACGATCACAACATTGCGATTTCCTGGACGGATTGCTGGAGATGGTACCAGTTTTCACTGCATTGAATGTCCCCTGAAGAACCTCGGTCACTCACACGCAGATATTCTCCACCTTCGCCTCCAAGACCCGAGTGGTCCGTCAACCACCAGCAGTTCCGTCACTTTTTTTTTTTTTTTTCATTTACAAAACAAGGGATTGAACATGATACAAACAGAATGATAATCAAACCTTAAATAAGAATATTCTTATAAACATATGGCTACTACTAGAGAATATACAGTAGGTCAGTACAAATCTGAAGTTAACTTAATAAGACAATAATATTGAAGAGAAAGAAAACAGAGAGAGAGAGGAAAAAAAGCAGTTCCATAACTACACAACGCTCACACGCAACAAAACGGTCACCTTAGAAAAAAAAACATACAGACTATGATAAAATGAAAATGTTGCTGTTCAGGCTGTTAAATTTGTGCTCAGCCTTAGTTATTTTATTTTATTTTATTTTATTTTATTTTATTTCGAAGCACTTTCCTAGTTGGTGGACTCCCCGCTGACCATGGCAATAAATTCTATTCTGATTCTGATTCTGATTCTATTCCTTGAAGATTCTGAAGTGTGCAGAACAAGTGGAGAGTCCACTTCGCCTTCTGAAGTCTGCAAATGCCGCCGCTAAACTTGTTGAACTGTCTGACAGCCCCAGGTGTCAGGTGACAACGCTCATACAGAAACATAGCGGTGCGTGAACAGAGTCGAGACAGATAACTGCATCGGAGTTTAAAATACACAAAACACACTGTTTAAAATCAGCACCTTTTTTTTGAAGTATCTATTCAGCTGTCTCTTGTCACTAGCATATGCGACATTCAGTCTGTAGTAACAGCAAAAAAATCATTTTGTCAGCAACGCAGGTCAAGGTTTAACTGCCTGGAAGAGGAATTGCATTGCACTGGGAACGTGTTGCCTGGTGCTGTTGGGTTGTGTCTGTGACAACATGCCAGCTGTGCGTTCCTGCACAGATCTGAGGCGAGCGTGTATTCTGAACCTCTCCGGAGGAAAACGTCTGTCTTTTCTGCTTCAAACAAAGACGGAAAAGCTTGCGCTGCGAGGGGATGTGTAAGCTTGTTACCACCATCCTCTCTCTGTTCCGGCAGACACGCCCACACATACAGTCAATTATTTCAAGTGCGCAAAGACGTGACGGGTCCCATAAAAGCACCCATGAGTTCTGTTACAGCCAAAACAAATACAACTAAACATAGCAACAGCCACACAATGTTTTAAATCGAAGCATATTCATACGAGTTCGTTGGCTGACGGTTCCTGCACTAACCTCACAGGCTTTATCGGCCTCTTTAATCCATTCCCTTACATTAAGTGCCTCCTCCTGCGTTTTTTGGCCCCGAGCATCGACTGCACTTGCTGTTGAAAGTGTTGTTTCCATAAAAACCTCCCTCCGTTCTAGTCACGGCAGAAGAAATGTGAAAAGAAAAGAGAGACAGATCCCTCTGGCGCCTCTCAGAAGACGCCTCACTTTTTGTTTGCCCCCCTTTAAAGGAGACTTCTTCCTTTTTTCTTGGTGAACCACAGAAGCAAGTTGTGTCCTCCTCCTGCAGCCCAGCTATTTTCAATCCATCTGACGGAACTGCTGACTTTGTAAACAGTTGGGCTTTGGGATGCTGACCCAAAATTGAGTAGACACTGACAGAAATAGAGCAAAATCCCCGTTTCTTTTTGTTGACATGTTTTACGGAAACAATGTTCTTCCTATCTTAGTCAGTGGTTTGTCACCTGCAGCGGAGAAGAGACTGTTATTACAGCACCTGGTCAAAGTCATAGTCAGAACTGAGCTGAAAGGTCCGAGCTATTACCATGTTTAGATCAGCAGCATGTTACTTTGTGATATGATCTCAATATTTTTGCAATGTTGTTAGATTTCATGATATTATCGCAATATTCATATTTTCACGGTATTTCACAATTTAAACTCAATATTTCATGATTTTATTACTCATTACATATTTTGTAAATCAGAATTGTGATGTTTGATGTCGAAAAACATTACATTTGATCTGGAAAAACATGAAATTTACCCTCTTGAGGTAGTATTTATGGTACCCTCTCTGGCACGCTACTGTAGTTGCTCCCTCATACCGACTGCCAGTGAACCTGCAGTGAGAAAACTAGTCAACACTTGCATAACAAAAAGTTTTTTTGCAAAAAAGGCAAGACAAAGCAGCTTGTCATAGTCTTCTGTAGTTTCAGGGGAAAGAAAATCTGGATTTGGTTCATCGTAAATATTGCCAAGCCTGAATATTATAGCATTGTTTTATGATAATTTCTCAAAAATGAATTCAAAGAAACACATTGTGTAAATAAACCCTCATTCCAGTTGGAGAAGTTCCAGAGGGGCCTGAACAGTGTCCGCCTGTACTCACCAGTTCTCATCGATCATCCAGTCGTGAAGTGTCATAAAATAACATGAACTATCAAAGAGATATTCCCCCTTGACTTGATGTTTTTTAATATCTGACACTGTGTGCAACCAACATTTTAATACAGCCATAAACAAGAGTGGACAGTTACACTTCATTTGGGGCCACTGAGTATTCTGCATCTGTTGCGAGGGGCCAAAAGTTAGACAGCTAGAAGAGACTCAAATTCAACACATTCAAAAAGAAGAAGAAAAGAAGAAGAAAGTAGGACAAAGTGTAATAATGCTATGACATTATAGGCTTAAAATGAAAAAAAAATAAAATAATGATTCTCCATGTAGACAATAAAGATTCTCAATATAAATAATAAATATTGGTGTTAAGAGGCGTTGGTAACTGAACTCTGGGTAAACCATCAAAATATGATCTGAATGCACTTCTCTACAAATATGTTTTCAGGAGATTCAAGATAGTAATAATTCAATATAATGACGAATCAGAAGTAGAAATGGAAAAAAGAAACAACAAAAAAAATACGAATTAATACTAATAAATTAGGAAAACAAAACAAAAAATAAATAAGAATACAACGAGTACGATATGACGCAAGTCACCACTCAAGCCTGTCAGAGAGCACCAACTGAATGTCTGGATGGAACTAACCGTGAGTCAGTTATGCTCTTGTGCTCGCTCCTCCTGTGTGTGGCCCTGGCACTGAAAGAGAGAAGCTTGTAAAAACTGGGTTGTAAAACGCCGTTGTGATGCTTTTGTGTGGAGCAGAAGAGCGAGGTGAGTTTCAAGCTGGGAGGCAGAACTCAGGGCCGGTCTGGTCTCAGGTGGCCTCCTGCTTTGATATTGTAATAACGTCAACCTTTTGAAGAAATAGAAGTAGCTGGGCCATCAAAGGTGCTTCTGCAATGAGGGTGTAATATGATTATCTGCACAATGGTACAAATAGTTTTGTCTTAATGCATCTCAGACTGCAGCTTCCGAATGATGCTTTTATAATGTTGCTGCACCCCAATAGGCTCTTCTAAAGGACACTGCTCACGAACAAACACGTTTTCTAAGCTTTTTTTCTAAGTTTTTGGTCAATGAATATCTTCAGTTTATACTGTCATGAAATAACCAACCACATTCGTCTTATTCCGCAGAGAGACTGAAAAGGAGGACAGTCAATTCATCTCTTTTTTTGAGCGACTTACAGAGACATTCATGACAGAGAAGCGGTTCATGCTCCGGTAGTGAGCTATTTCCATCCAATTCTAAATGCAGTCGTAATTGCTCACCAATCCTTGAGCTACAGGAGCCCATAGTTTCCGGGTTTTTACTTTTTGCGCTGCTCTTGTTAATGGTCCCACCTATTCCACACCCGTCCAAATTGGATGCGGCGCAAATGTGTGGCTCCACGTGATACTGTTTTAACAATGTAAAATGAATGGAGTTCAACTTTAATACACTTCAGAAATGTCACATTGAGAGTTATAATTGAGTGAAAAATAAATGAACGGATGGTCCAGCGCTCTCCCACCTTGTTGAGATGAAGTCGTGTGCGATACCAAATTGTCAGGAACCAGACCCAGACGCTGAACCGTTCGCGGCTTACAGATGACTCGGGAGAGCGAAGGTTTAACAATAGCTTTATTACAATAACACGATAAACAAAAGACGAACAGGAACGGGGAACCAAAGGAGTCGATACCAAACGTGGAGCAAAGGAGACGAACACGAAGGGAGAGGGATAAAACCTGAAAACAGAAAACGGGAGAATCAAAACTCAAGTCTGAATAACAGGACGATAACACACTCAGAATAAACTCATGAGGCCCAAAAAACTAGAAGCGCTCGGTGCTGGAATTATACACACAACTACACACCTCACCTTTACCTCTCAGACTCCGCCCATCCAAACGCCTGTTATGTCAAAACAATGGAGTGAAAAATCCAAAACCAAATGGAGGATTGAGTTGAAAATCGAACCAAACCATTTAGGGAAATCGTAGTCAATCCCCAGGTCTAAGTCCATTCTTCTTGACCAACACGGACATGGCACATACCAATGTTACAATTATACAATATTGGCCCAGTGTACTTGCCCGTACAAGGAATTGTACTGTGTGCAAGGAACGTGCAGGATTATCAACAGTTCAGGAGAGAGATGGCAGTAAGAAAGAATCCCCTTGTATTCGATGGCTTTTGGATGCTGGGATGTACAGCGCCTGCCAGAGAGAAGGAGGGTGAAGAGAGACATTTTCATGGAATCACTACGAAATCTGATGAGCCACAGTTTGACCGTGGCAGTGTTTCCAAAGTGGCAACTTTGATCTGGTGATTTTCTAGATCCTCTTCACGATTCGTATTGTAAAAAACTGCAAACACAGCTGTCTTTTTGTTGTCCATGTTTCCACGAAACACATTTGTTGCCACTGTCTCTATCACTGAATTGTAATGTTCTGATGAGGCTTCATGAAACAGCGCTCATTTTCAGAGCTTAGTTGGTGGCGCTCTCCGTTTAGAAATGATGAGGTTTTATTGAATGAGATCAAAGAGTGCCATCTTTTGAAAATGAGGGCACTGTTTCATGAAGCTTCATCACCAGTGGCTTCAGCTGTGAGCCCCTCACAGTGCAGCCATTCCTGCAGTCAGAGACTGGTACTGCTCCACCTACAGGTTGCTGATAAAAAAAAAAAAAAAAAACCTGCACTTAAACACATGATTTAGCGGAATCTTTGACAGCGTATAGCGACTGTCCTTGAGGTGCTGGTCTTTCGCTATGTTCACCGTAGCTTGTCTCACATCCTGTGACTGCAGTACTCATTTGTTTTCACTCATTTTGAACTGTAGAAGCTTGTCAAAGGTGAACCCAGAAGTGCAACTGTAACTCATAAGCTCACCGTGATACACATAATGAAAAAAGATAGAGTTGGTAATTACGTGGAATAACAGAATGAAAGGATTTCATAACTGAACTGGGACGTGTGAGATTAAGTCAGTGCCCTGTAGATGAAAAAGCAGAAATAAATGCCTTGCTAAGGACCCCGCCGTGTGTTTGTGTGCATCCTGGGTTTAGGCTTGTCAATAAAAAAGACACGATTGCTCCTCTTACAAGGCAACGGCATGTTGTTTATTGAACCGCCAAAAGATCACGACTCCCCAGCTAATAATTACACTCCGCTTTCATCAAGATGGCAAACGTTTGGGAGCTGTTGCGTGACATGACGACGACAGAGAAAACGCGCTTCGGATTGCTGAGGAAGAGGAAAATTCATGCACTGCTAGACTCAATTATAAATTACCACAGAAAATCCCGCTTGCCGAGGAAAAGGGATGTAAATTCTGTTTACTCTGGGCCCGTCCCGTAAAGTTATTTATCATCCTGCCGCGAGAGGATCACGCACAACCCATAATTACCTTTCAATTGTGTTTACCCACCTTCATAAATCGGAGGAACTTTCAAACAAAGACAGGCGTGGAGACTGTAAGTCGTGGGCATACTTTATAAAGATCATCCTGAAGATTGTCAGAAGCCCTTGTCCATGTCACATCGTGGTAATAAAGCATGACATTATCTTACCGAGTCCATCACAGCGCTCTTGTTTGTACTTCATTCATTCATTTCGTTCTGTTTGTGAGGCATCTTAAAGGCAGGTTGTAACGGTTGGGTTTGGCACCCACTACTCCCCACCACTAAGGGCCGCTGTTCCCGAGTGTACCTGGCACTGGCACCTGTGGTGCGTAGAAGGAGAGCTAAAGGGAAGTTTATTTTGTCTTTTTCCGCTTTGTTTTAAGAAACAAAGAAGTGTGATAGTCGTGTCTCCATGTGTGGAAACTGGCTCTTTCTCTTTCCAAGAGCAGTTCTTTCTCCCCACGTCATCTTGTCTGGTCTTTTATTTTTCACTTTTGACGCTGAGGAAGATGCGAACCATTACAAGGTGTCAGACTCAATAAGTTTAGTGAAGAAACATCTTCGGAGGGGCTCATGAGGCGTCATGAAACAGTCCTTTTCAGAGCCCACTCGATGGCTCTCTCTGCTGTAAAATTGTTGGTTTTGAACAGCTATTTCAGAAATCTCACCTTTCTAAACTGAGACTTCTCCCTACTGAGCTCTGAACATGTGGACGCTGTTTCATGAAGCCTCATCAGTACATCACAACCATGACTCACTCACCAGCCTCAGTTTGACTAAAATAGTTGCTCGATGAAAGAGGCAAGTCTGAAGCAGTTTGTGCAGAGGGAAGCAAGTTATTGAGTAATGTCGGTTCTGGGATGAGAGGTGACGCTGTTTTCTCTACCGTGTCAGCTTGCAATAGTTGAACAGGTACGTGTTACTGACCGCTACTGAAACCGCTCTAGCGGACTAGATACACAGCAGTCGTGAATGTTTCACTTGTAGAACTAAAGAGGTCCAGAGCCAGCACATCAATGCCGTGGTTTAACATGGTGACCACCTTGGAGCCGCTGAGATAGCGGACAGCTTCCTTAACAGGTCTGAGAATGTGGTCATTTTTCTCTCTGTTTTCTTCCTGTTGCTAGAATGATAAAATGTCTGAATTACTTGGAGCTAATATTGTCTCAGAATGACTGACAGATCGTGATATAGGAATTCTGAATGACATTTGAAGAATACAAGGTTTTAACTGATAAATAAAAAATGTGAATAAAAAAATGTATATATATATATATATTTGTTTGCTACATGAATAAGGGTGACAGTGCATTTGTTTTGCTGCGGAGCTCCTCACAAAGGCGGAGACTGACAGACTGAGACTGACAGGATGAGAGACGTCTGAGAGGTAAAAGCAGGGAATTTATGTGTGTGTGTTAAAACAGCAATATAGCATGTTCCACCGCATCAGAATGTAAAACGTCAGAAATAGCACAGAGAGTGATGGATCTCACAGTCAGCCATGTTTGTTTCCATCTCCTCCATATGGAGTTTGGGTGACGGCACACTGCACTACAGAGTTCTGCTTTTTAGTGGCCTCGATAATACGCTGAATGATCGGAATTTGGACCTTAATGGATGGATTCAGAATTGCATTCATAGTTGCGATTGCAACACCACCATTTGCTGGTGTGACCGTGTAATGTTCCAACTTATTCCAACAATGTTGCTGTGAAATTCCAAGTCCTCCAATATACAGCAATTACAAGATCTTGTTGACAAAATTGAAACACAAAGATCATTTTCATCAGCCATACCATACATTTAAGAAAGTGACGCAAAAAAAGAAAGAAAAAAAGACTTTGGGGAATTAAATCATTAAAAATAAAAGGCAGCACTGATCATAAATTGTGGCTGCTGTTGGGGCTTTAAGGTGTTGTGGGGTCAATAGTACATTTCTCTCAGCGCTCCTGCCCTGCAGCCATGGAACTGGCCGTAAATGACCCGCTGTTTCTGGGTTCTCGTGCAAGAAGAGAGAAGCGTGCGGCTGAAAAATTGATGAAAGGAGGGTTAATAGCAAAATGAGGGGAACAAAGTGACCGAGAGGAAATACACAAGATGAAAGGAAGAAGGTGAGTGACGGTGGTGTCAAGGTGTTCCAGTACATACGGGCTTTGGGAGAAGAAGAATAACTGAAGGAGCCTTTGGAGGGAAAAGTAGACATCACTGATTCAAATGAATCTGAAAAAATCTGAAAAAAGTTTTTTGGTATCTGTTGACTATATATGAACAACTCAAGAGTCTGACTTAAAAAATTCCTGCAAACTTTGCCAATAAAGTCAAGTTAGTTTCGTGATTCGAATCTGAATTCCCATGGACCTGAACGCATCAGAGTTCATCGAAACTTTACAGGGCAGGCAGATGCACAGATAGTGGAGCTCAAGTTTTCCCTCTATGAGAAAAGTGCCCTTCTTACGCCTTAGATTCCACAGAAAAAAATGGCTGTACTCTCTTGCTGAAATGCATTTTGGTATCTGATGGGGCATTTAGTAGACTTCTTGTTGCCCCCAGAAACTCCGGCCCCTCCTCTTTACGCCATGAAGAGGGGCAGTCAAGCAGTTCCATCCTGAGTCCTCAGAGTCAATCTGAGCTGCCGATGAGGAAAGTGTCGATGCTTTTTGTTGCTATGAGAGACTTAAAAAGTGATAACAAATGATCAGATTTTAATTCACTAAATTCAGTCAAGACCCTCTCATGTACAAAGGTTCGAGAGTCAGGGAGCCACTGTGTCCGAGGACCATTTTGTTTTCTGTCATAGAATGACACGATGGAAATCGCAGTCTCTTTGATATGGATGGGTCAAAAACCAGCTTTGAAGAAAAGAGATGAAGTGACATTTAGGATTTTTTAATATGACTAAAAACACCTGGTGGCCATGCGCTTTGCGTCCTGTTGCCATAGTTACTACAGAATTTGTAACCCTGTATGAAGACATCGTGCAAAAGCACCACGAGTAGTACTTCAATTTAGATGAACTAATAAGAATACAAATGCAATGTACGTGGAAATAACATTCAATTCTGTGGTGGAATGGGAAGAAGGAGTCCAGCCATACAGGGAAATGAGCAGTGGCTGCATTGTTTGGAGCACAATGAGAGTCTTAAGACAGTCGTTGATTGCATTATTGGCTGGCGGTGCAGCTGACAGCTGCCTTCTGGCAATATTCAGGAGAAAAAAAGCACCACTTCCAAATAGTCAATTAGCAAAAAATGCGATTATGTGATGTCTACTGCAGCACATGGTGACAATGACGGACAGCGGCTGAAGGGAAGCAGTCATTTGCTGGTTGTTTTGACATACACTTTTATGTCAGGAAACAGGAAAAGAGACATCACTGGAATGTATTTAATATGAATTATGATTAATGCAATAATGACCAGCAGGTGGACCACTTGAGTCCCCTTTGACTATGATGCCACAAGCTTTCTCAACCTTCTAAAAAGCATCATGGGAACACACTATCTTAAAGTCAGCAACTGGTGGCTTATGAATAACAATAGGCTTGTCAATGTGCTACAAGACCGGACTGATGTTGTTATTCAGGTGTCAACTAAGCATTATTCAAAACATACTACTTTTAAACCTTTAAAAAAATCATGGTCCCTGCAGGGTATCGAACCTTCTGGGTTCAGAAGCGAACACTGAGCAAACAGATGACATGTAGCTCAGTTGCTAACTTACAAGCCTTCCACCTTTAACACATGATTTTTCTATGATGACGGACATAAGAGTAGCCAACAAAGTGACCAAAACAGTCATTGCTGAGTTACAGTAAAGTCACATGACATTCTCTCTCAAGGTCATTTTGCGAAACTTGCATTCAGTAGAGTGCATTTTCCTGGATGGAAAAAAAGACTGTGGTGTTGGTAATCGAACCAAATGACATTGTCTCGCCGAAACACTGCATCCTTAGTTGCCGTTCAATTGTGAACCATTGTGATGAGCAGATGAGGCTTCATGAAACAGTTACCTTACTGAGACCTCAGTGGGTGGCGCTCTCAGTTTAGCAATGTCATGCAGTTCCATTGAAACAGTTATTCAAAACCAATGATTTTGGAGTAGTAAGTGGCATATAGTGTGATACGAAAATGAGAAAATTGTTTCATGAAGCCTCTTCATCTTATCACTGATGGAAGCCAAGTTTGGGCGGGACAGTGAGAATCTAAGACACGAATTGCCAATACCGGAACAAGACTAAAACAAGTTGTCCACAGATGGATAGTGACGCTCGACCACCAACCCTTTTTCCCTGCATGAGAAATGTGCTTTCCATCTTATGAGGATGCCACCAGGGAGCTGGGATGAGACCATGGGGATGACCCAAGACCAGGTGGAGAGATTATATGAAAGTGTCTGGGGAACCCCCCGGGCCAGTCAGAGCTGGCAGACGTTGCCCCTGTTGAAGCTGCTGCACCTGCAACCAGGTGGATAAGCGAGCGAGGATGGATGGATTGGGTTTTTTTTTTGTGTTTTACAGTGTCAAATTCGGTCTGTAAATCCAAACCCAACAACATAAATGATATTTTGCAATGGTTGCCCTCCCCAAAATGTCTGCGCCTGACCGAGACCACGTAAAAGTCTAGTGGGAGTGAAGTCGCTATTTAACTTTATAATGCACCAAGATGTACACATTCATCAAAGTATAACATTCTTTTCATTTCATAAGCCCCTTTTCTCTTATTGCTCGACTTTTTTAATTCATTGTGCTGTGCACGTCTTCATCCTGGAGTCACGCTTTATATAATCCGCAATCAGATAAATCTTAACTTTGTGGGAAGCAAACACCGTCTCCGCCGTTCTGAACACCGATACATATGCTGTGCATAATCTAAACACATAAATAATTCATTGTGCACTTGTTATTTCCTGTCTGCGTCTTTGTTCACTTCCCTTAACTCATCTGGAGAACTGTGGTGCGATGCACAAAAGTGCCCCAGAAATAAAACCACCTCAAATCCCGTTCTGCATTGCAAGGCATGTAGCACGGAGAAGCAAAGGCCCACAATCCTCTGCACGTGCACAGAGCCTGACACTGCACACTGGAGTCTTGTGCGCAGCTTCGCTCTGTAGAGGGGAGTGAATGTAATTGGCTGCTTTGCTTGCTCCCACGCTTGAGATGCTCATTCAGGCGATGGCTTCTGTGACAGATAGAGCTGATGGATCTGCACTGCATCTTAAGATACAAACAAACACCGAGGAAGAGGAGGAGGAAATACACGGACAGTGCATCAAGACTTGTTCAATGAACGTGTATATTCAGAAATTTTGTCTTTTGTGGGATCTGATCAAATATTCAAACCCAAAAATCTGTTCTAAAATTGCTCTCTGAACACTCCTGTGTTACTGGGGTTTTCCACTGGTCTGTCTTTGACACCCACCATCACCCCTTCAACGTGCATGTAAGACATGACCCAAAACTACAGCCATATTGGGAGGTGAAACATGTACTTGTCAGTAGGTAAATGCTTCAAAATATTCTGCTGTGAACTGTGTTCTTTGCACAAATGTACCGGTTCTCACCAAACGGCATGGTTCCTAAAGAGTTATCGGCAGGTTTAGTAAGATAAACCATCCCCTCGACATACACTGAAGTGTGTACCCTCAAAATCCATCCATTTCCCAGCAATTTTAAAAGAACAAATATGGCACCGACACAAAAAGCTCCATTTTAACTACCGAGTCTCAGTGCCACACGCATAACATCCACTATACATATAGTCAAATTCCAGTGGTTGATGTGGAGAGGCAGCGCGCTGCGTTTTAGCTTGCGCGCATGTCAGTGACTAAAGTCAAATTAGGACCTAGCGAGAGGCTTCACCCATCTTGTCGTGATGTTAGTGTTGCTCCATTAAACTAATTACTGACTTAAGTGAGAGTGCTGGAGTCTGCCAAAGGGCCCCGCTGATCCCAGAGGCTCTCTTCAACAGTGCAGCTGACATTGAGTGTTGTTCAGTGGGTCGGGGGCTCCATCTGTGCCAGATGCTCCCACTGGGGTTTTCGTAAACCCAAGCCCTTCTCTGACTACTTACGCGGCGCCAATAAACCCACAAATTAAAATGTTTCATAACTCTTCTGAAGGGATTAAATGGAAATGAGGAGGAATTTAGAGTTCTCCAGCACCACTTCAGAATATAATAAAAATACACCATGTTGATGTCGAACAAAAAGGGAAAAAAAAAGCTTGCATCTTGCATATCACAGAGCAACTCTTTCTACAGTAGCATGCACTTCTGACTCCAAGTGACCTGGGTGATGCACATCTGAATAATCTTCTCAAGTCTTATGCAAACTTCAGTATTTCTCATATCTGTAAGCATTGAAGCTCACAGCAAGATGGTCCAGGAACAAGTCTGGTTCCTTCATGTGCTGAGATTGAATGTTCAGCCAGTACTTGGGTGGGTTCCTCCTGGCAATCCAACTTCCTCCCACGGTCCAAAAACAGAGTTTAACAAGTGACTCTGTATTTCTCTGAATTGTCATGTTACTCCTGAAACATTCAAGAAGTCAACAGCCAGGTTCAGAAACACTGCATGTGTTCTCCAGACCCCACCACTCCAGTAGGGTTGTAGACATTCTCTTGTCTCTGAAGCACAAAAGACGATTGAATTCTCTCATTGAATTCTTTTGCATCACTTCTTGGAAGATTATTTAGAAGATTATTTTTGGAAAACACTCGGACGTACACAGTGAATTTTGTGGTTCCAGCATGAGAAGTTCTATTGCATTGGATCTTGCCATAGGCACATTTAATGTCAATGTCATAAAAATCTATGCACTTTTTTTGGCAACTGTAGCGCCTCTTCATTGCATCTACATAGATACATCAGGGAACATTCTTTCGTTGAAGTTTTAGAGCAAAACATGTCTGGTTGTTCTGTGTCACAGCTGGTATTCTAACTGTGGACTTAAACTCTACTGGTGTTGGTAGTGGGAATTTTTGAAGATAAAATCTGATGCCATGGGTAGAATGCAATGTTTCCTCTGAGCTGCGTTCCTGCAATTGAGCACAGCTGATACGATCTTAGCGCATAAAAACATCTACACTGCGCAACAAAAATCTATCCTGAATTGAATATAAATTACCGCAATTTCCGGACTATGGGGCTTCTTGCCATCCATGTCATGGCTGTCTAGGAGTCAGACCCAGTCGCTGGATTGTTGAGGGCTGACAGAAGCCTCTGGAGAACCAGAGTAGATTTAAAAGGGTTTATGTACAATTACACGTAAACACAAAAGACGAACAGGAACAATGAAACCAAGGACGTCGACACCAAAACGCTGAGCGGGTATAACACAGGGACAGGGAAAAACCTGAAACGGAAAACAGGCGAATAAGAAACTGGAGCCTGATGAAGGGAGACAACAAAAACACACTTGGAGGTTACTCACTGAATGAAACATACACACACACTCACAAGGAAATAATAAACTATGAATGCGGCAGACAGAAGATCAAAGAAGCATGGAATTTAGAAATATTGAGAGGAGTACCAGAGACCGGAGGATTGAGAGAGAGTTTACCGTGAGGACGCGGAGCAACCATCTGGCTACACATCGCTCAGGAAACTGAAGGAAAATCAGGAAAAAGTAACAAACACAAGACAACCGGAAGTACAAAAATAAAAGCACAAACGCCCTTAAAGACAGTTGAAAGCTTTTATGTTTTTATTTTAAATTTCACACATGTTCCATTCCTCAATGTGAAGTAGTATTACAGTAGTCATCACAGCCGGCAATGACAGGTTGCTCACGGTGATCCAGGTGACCGCTCAGGGAGTTTGTGTTTGCTCAGACACATGAAAAATTACAGGGCACATTGGTAGCGTGTCATGCAAATGGAAGACAGAGGGTTTGGGTGAAGCCATGAGGTGGCGCTCCTTTCACTCTGTATAATCAGTTTGGTCACTTAGATTGATAGATAGGTCGATATTCTTTATTGGTCCCACAAATACAAGGTGTCACAGCAGCAACAGCAAAGACACTTAAGACATCAAAGACACAAACAAAACAACAAAGACGCACAAAGATCAACAGAATCCATAAAACAATGAGCTGCCCCACATTGCTTTTTAAAACAAACTGGATCAATAGAGAGATAATAAATAAATAAATGCTTGACAATGAAAAATGAGCCCTGTGTGATGATGCCATTTAATGCAGCGAGAGACAAACAACTAACTCCAACAATAGGTGCTGACCTTCGATTGGTGATTGACAACTGACAAACAACAGAAACGGCAAGTGAGTAGCGAACTTCCACCGTCATGCCGTTACGACATCTATCAAGCTTTTGTTTGAGGTGCAGCCTCGCCGTGCGCCGGCGCTATTGACAGCTCTGAATCACATACGATTTGACATTGTTACCTCCAGTTAAAGGAAGAGACACTGATGTTGTTTGGCATGTACCCTGACACACATATGCACCCTGCGACATCCGGCTTCTCCACCATGCTGCCTGGTCGATTCCAAATTCAACTGCTTTCATTTGTGGATAAAAATAACAATCTTAATACATATTTCAAAGATACAATATAAATATTTTACTTTTATTTCAATGCGCGAGTCGTCTCCCACACAAAGTGTTTGTCGAACCAGCCAGATGATCATGTTTTGGCGAAGACTTGAAGCACCCCAGAAAGGACCACGGATGCAAGAGATGTTTGTGTGTCTGTGCGGGCAAAGTGATCATCATGAAATGTCCATTCATCCATTTCAGGAATGGTGTTTGTTGTTACCCAACTCCTCAATAATTTGTGGTTTAGCGCTAATGATCGAGGGGAAGAAGAAGAGAGGGACGAAATTGTTCAGGGACAGTAAATAGCACATTTGACTCTCTCAGATTCCAGGAATCGACACACGCCGCAGCAGTTTTGCAGGAGAACTGATCAAACGTCCCATTGTTGCTGCAGTTGAAAGATCAGGGCTATAAACAAACGCAATTGGACCAAACATTTGTTTCTATGGTGAGTCAACTCATGTAGTGTGAATTCACTTTGGTCTCGGGTCTGATGGTTTTCACTGCCACACTGTATCAGACGATGTCAACAGGCAGTAAAGTAGAGACACACTCTGGATGTGACGACAAGTTCAAGAGTAAAATATTGACCAAATGAGTTCTGGTCAGTTGGTCACGCGTCTAGAGCCCCTCACACACAGACACTGCATTGTTGCTTCTGCTGTCAGCAGGATGGTTGAGCTTAACTGCCAAGAGAAGAGAAGCTTCTTCAGGGATCAATTCAGGAGTTAAACCTCAGTGTCTCTCTTGATAAATTTTTAGTGCGTAATCGTGGTGGATTGTGACCCATTAACCTGCCATGCTGTCACAAGAACCGTGATGTGGCTCGTGGACTTGCACCCTCAGCGGGTGACAGCTGAGTCGACAATAAACTTCTCTTTTATCCCACCTTTCCTTCACCAGGTTCTCGATCAAGAACCAGTTTTAATGGAAAACAAATAGGTTTTAAGCTTGTTGTCGAAGATGAGGCTCATGTCTTTAACTCGTTCCATCTTTCTCCTGAATGTTTGTGAATGTAATCACTTCTTCGTTCTATTGTGATCAGCAGTATAAAATCTTATTTTGGCTCTTACACCGGTCTTCTGACACAGAATATATCTTAATATTCCTAACATATTCTTCCACTTTTGTTTTTGCATTTTCCTTGCTTTGACCATGAACGTTCTCCCCAGGTTTCTTCCAGATGCACAGGTCATTTATGCATCTAAATAATGTATTAAATATGACATTTTTTGTTCATTTATTTGTGCGTTTCATGCTGGGTGGAAACAGGATATCTCAGAACTGTCCTGATCTCTGATGGTGTTCTGTTTATTCTGTTGGATTTATCAATTTTCAAAAGACTCCCCGCTTGACTCGATTTGTGGTTGATTTTTCATGATGGCGAGTGATAAAGTACACATTCTGATTTTATAAAGCACAACTTATAGCGAAAAAAAAGTCAGCTTTCTTGTGACTAGCTGCCATGATCGCGGAAGGAGTCTGACCCTATTACAAGTCGATCGCGGTTTACAGAAGACTCGAACAACGAGAGAGAATAGTTTAATACAAATAACACAAATAATTCACAAACATCTAGGATCAAAAGAAGACGGCGACACCAGAAGTGGAGCGAGGAGGACACACACGTAGGGAAGGCTGAAAACCTGAAAACAGAAAGAACAGGCGAACAAAGCTCTCACCTGAAAACCGGGACAACTGAAATGCACTCGGAGACTAAACTCACGAGGCCAAACAACTTAAAGCACTCGGTGGTGGTTCTACACACACACACACACACACACACACACACACAAGGAAGACAATGTAGAAACAGAAAAGGCGAGTACAAAATAACACTCACACGCGACCAATGGAACTCTAAGAATGAACCGAGAAACAACAACTAAAATCACTGTATGGAATAACAAGAGATCGGAGGGTCGAGAGGGGGAGTTTTACCATGGGACACGAAGTGACCATCTGGCAGAGCAGACTGGAACTCAGGAGTAGATATCCATGCTGGAGTATTCAGCGGAATGAGATCCAGCTGTGCTGCCATTAAGCTGGACAGAGTGGGATGAATACAAGGCACGGAACACAGGACCTAAGAAAATAAAAGCACCTAAAAAGCGAACTATGACACTAGCATTGTGTACAAGGTAGAGTAGGCCTTCCATTTAGCATCCACAGTGAGGCCCGTGGTCCTTCGGACCAGTCGGTTGCTCATGGAGCCACTGGTGCGACACACACCCAGGTCTGATCAGGGAAAGCTGAAACACCTTCTGTGCTCAACTCAGGATGTGTCGTACCAGAGGCAAGCGCCACCAGAATATCGACCATGAGGACACCGGTCTATAGCTGAGGTTACTGTCAGTTATGCCTAGTATGTACAGAATCGATCATGTGGTCGGTGTGGCGTCACCGGGTTTTGAGAGGATGAGGAGTAAATTGCGCCGTCACTACTCTCTGCTAATGTACTCGTCCTTTTCTACCGTCCCATTTGTGGAAATGCAGAAGTTCAAAACAGCAAAGCAGCATGACTTCGTGTAGCCTCTTAAGGCCTGTTACCTTTCGGGATGACTTCCGCGATGGCAGTTTGGGACTCGGCTTCTCTTGTATTCTCGATCCCGACTGATCGCGACAAACGACCAGTGGCTCGTCGTGATTGATACGGCTCATCATTTCTCCTCGTTAGTTCACGTAATTAGCACTCCACCTACAGACAGCCAATTAGCAGACAAATGTCTTGAGCCTCTGGGAAACTTCGACTGATGTTCTTCCCCGGGAGATCAAGAGAGGCTGGGCACCTTTGAGCACCGTGTGAGCCAGGAGGGCAACGTAAGGCTGAGCAGCGGGATCCTGCTCTGGGCAGCAGCCGGCTCATTCCCAGGGCCCTTATTTGGCACCAGGACCGGGCAGCTGGGACTCTCTTGGCCTCCACGCAGACCCCAGATGTTTCAGCCACTCTCCAGCTCCCCTCAGTCTCTTTGAAGGATTTTTTTTTTCTTGTCTCTATTCTCATTGTCCATGAAAAAAGCCTCTGCCAGAGTGTCTCCCATCTGCCTCATTGAAACTTAAGTTCCATCCATCGAGCGTGATGACCAAAAATACGTTTCGGCCTATGTGGGTGCACAGCTGGCCTCTGTTGCTTACTGGTCACATGGCAGTCAGTTACTTAGTTTGTAATTTGTCTCTTCCTGTTATTATTTTTCTCAACTGCCGTTTCCTTCCAGACAGCACTGCGAGCAAGTAGTTACTTTCCCCATAAAGTAATTACAATCTGGGGCATTTAGCCGCAACTCTGCATGAACAGGAAGAGAAACTCATGAAACCTTAGCATAAAAATAGTGTCTTTATAGAAGCCATTGTGGACCGAGTTTCATTTTTAGATTTCTCAAAACATGTGGCACCATAGAAAGAAAATAAAAATGCAGTGTGGATGATTGATTTCTCATTTTATTTCCGAGTAAAAAAAGGCTCGATAAGAAAAGCAAGGCAGTGAAAGTGCTGTTGGATGAATGATTTGTCTTTTTTATTTATGAGTCTGAATGATTTTTCATTTTATTAATGAGTGTGAAACAGCATGTCTGGACATTTAGCATTCGTTATTCTGTTATTCGTTCAGCCTAAAAGTTGATGTTTGAAGAACAGTTTTGTTTTTCATCAACAAACTGTGTTTTTCCATGTGTGTTTTTTACAAAGCTACGGTGGATCCATGTAGGTGTTGCTACTCCGGCGACTCGGCCAATTCGGGCCATGGGCCCATTAAGGTACTCGTGATTTCATTTGTGTTCAATAACCATATTTAATCTACTTACACATAGACAAACCCAAACCTTGTGAAATGACATGAAACCATGTGATCATCACAAAGACCATCCAGCAGCAGAACCAGGCGCAAGTCATAGTCCTCAAATTTACTGAAGAAAAAAAAAACACACCTGATGCAAATGGTTGAGAAAACTGTGCATCATGAATCAAAGAAATGTATTAAAACTATCTAAATATCCTAAAATAAAAATTTCTAAAGAAGATGTGTGTAAATTAAAGTATCACCATAAAAATTACTTTTCAAAACTGCATCAACAGGTGCTTTCATGAACAGTTTTTACTGTTGGGGAGTGGCATCACTTTCTTTATCATTTTTTTCTTTTCAAGAACTTCTCCATAGTTGGTAACTATCACAGATTTGCAGCAGTCAAGTCAATTCAGTGACACACGCCTGCCGCCAAATGTGGCAAGTGGATTAAAACCTGAGCGTCTCGCTGCCCTCACGGCCCTACGCCCCTAACAAAAACCTTTTAGCGGCACATGTGGCCCAACCATGGGCCTTGGGTTTATGGTTAAATATGACTTGAATTGGAGCATGTGATATGTCTGACAATGAAACTCAGACTAACACTGTCCCATTGCCAGTCCACGTGCATGTGCGTGTGAGAAACAGTGAAGTTAGACGGACCCACAGTCCTCTCCCATCCTATTATTGTTGTTGATATAGTGACCGTTGTCAACAATCCAAAAGCTGATGGGATCTTCAACGTGTGCACATGCACTCCTGTGCAGCCAGGACAAAGGATTTGTTATGTGCGTCACTTCTCAAAATAACTGGCTGGTGTGATTGTGAAACTTATTCTGAATAATTTCCTGACACTGGACTGTGAAAATACACAGATTATCAAGTCTGGCAGACAAACCAGTTCCCCCTCATTGAATAACAATACTAGCGCACCAAATACTACACAGGCAGATTTTTAGCTGGAGCCAACTGTCACTCACTTCTCAAACTGTTTTCTACAGCAAGACATTTCTCCCATTAAATTTCATTCCATGGCTACGTTTTGAGAGCGAAAACATCACTTCACAAATAAGTCTCTTCCAAGCCAAACAGAGATTTGTTCTGTTCGCCGCCAGGCACTATTTGAAAGATTAAGGATTGTTGATCTGTGGTGATAATTCATTTTTTATGCTTAGTCTTATTGGCAGTTCAATTGTCTCTTCTGTCACTTAATGTTTTCAGTGACTAGTTAATGCAGTGTACACTCTCCATGAGATGGAAATATATATATATATATAATGGGCCCCCATTTTTAGGTGAGTCAAAGCATTTTGGGGTGCGCAGTCTAAAGACCTTGGAGCCCACAACACTGTACATGTAGTCTCTTCAGTCAGGGTGACAGAATCAATATTAGAAGCAACTGTCAATGAGACGTTACACAGACAAATAATTGATGCCGAGAGAGACTAAGAAAAATGGTCGGGCTAATCTTCACGTTTGAGGAGGGTTCAGTCAAGTGTACATTGATCGTATCTGATAGGAAATCCATGGAGGAGTCTGGTGTGAAATGAGTTGAGGCAGGGTGCCCTCTGGTTTGTAGCGGCAGTCTCTGAAACAAAACAACTTTATGTAACCCAAACTGACCTTTTTTTTATTCAAGCCATCTTCATCTTATAGTGACGTAGGGAAAGTGGACTGTTGCTCCCTGTAACACCATAGGCAGCTTTCAGCAAAGCACAGGTTTCAATGAAAACCTCGCACCGAGAGCGCCAACTACTGAGCTCTGAAAAGAAGGACACTGTTTCATGAAGCCTCAACTGCCCATCACTATGAAAATGATGAGGATTCACTGAACCAGTTGTTCAAAGCCAAAGATTTATATGGAGCCCGAGTCTCCGCAAAGATCGGAAAGAAAAAATGAATAGAAGTCGGTATGGCGATCAAAATTCATTTTGCTCATGTCCTGGATCACACATATGTTGTCACGAGTCAAGGACGTGGGAGCGGGACCCAAGTGCATTGGTGAAAGTCACAGTGCGTCACCGAACCGGGAGAAACAAAGCAAAAACTGAATGTCCAAAACGGAGTCACCAAAACTAGCAGAAGTCCATAAAACATGAATAAGAGTTCAACGGAAAGCGTCACCGAACCGAGAGAATCAAACGAACTTAAATCACGAGGAACAAAGAGACAAAAGCACACTGAACAGAGATAGTCACAAAAGAAACCAGGAAACACGCGGAAACAGGAAGAAACCAAAACGCTAACTCAGGCACCAGGGTCTAAGACAAAGTAATCAAAAACAAGCTAGCTAGCACACAGAACAAGAGACCGGACGACAGAGAGCCAATTTACCGCAGGGAACAAGAGTCCAAATCACAGGGAAACAATAAGTCGAACACCGGAACTAGGAGAGACGATCTGGCCCACGTTGCTGGAGTCCAGGTGTTTTTGTACTTGGGTGATCAGGGAATAATTGGCTCCAGCCGTGTGCCACACAAACAGGAAGGACGAAGGGAGAAAACAATACAGGACTCACGTGACAAAATAAGAGCGGGATCATGACATATGTGGTACTTTCATGCGTTGTGTGATTTAAGATGTATTTGCTTGTGATATCAAATAATTATTTGCACTACAATCTGACTGCTCCGGCAGCAGGTTCTAAACTGTCGAAGGTAGAAGCAAGCAAACATTCGCTGATATGGTTAAACACTTACCGTGACCCTGTAGAGCTTGTACCGCCTGCTGGCTTTCACTCGACCGAAGAGCATTGTAGTTCACTACGACACGTCACACAAAAGCAGCTCTGTCACGGCAGTAGAACGTATGTTTGAAATTCACAGGCATCATATGTGAGATCCTTGGCATATTTCAAGATCGAAAACTCGAAAAACCTTTAATCTCTCCACTGACTGCTGTTCATGTTTTCAGTCGACTTCGGTCCCATGAGGCGGAAGTATGTGGGCGTGACTTAGGTTCCCCATAGCACAGTCACTCCCCATCCCCAAACAAATATCCTTTCAATAAGTACATTTCACTATCAAAATATCCACCATATCGCCTCCCACAATGTGGCAGTCCACTGGACTTATTATAAGAGATGTCTGTCTCAGGCATGAGCTGCTCCTGATATGTGCCATCTGTTATTTTCCATCTCATTAAAACGTGTAAAAAAGGAAAAATAAACAAACTGCAAAACCTTGTGACTTGCTGTAAGTGTTAAGTAAAATGAGAATGATGTGGCATTCAGACTCAGTATACGAATAATTGGCTGGAAAGTTTTATGTTAGTGTTATTATTATTTTTATTTTTATTATTTTCGCTGTTGCTATACTTTGTTCAGCAAAAATTACACTGAGTTTTGGCGCATGGCTGGTTGAACCGGGCCTAATCTGATGGCAGAGCGACTGCTCAGAGAATGAGGAGAACCCATGCGCAGGATGTATAGAAAGAATGACGCAAATATATCCACAAACAAGGTTTATTACAAACGTGTCAGTCCAAAACAGATAACTGAGAGAGACGGAGCAAGCTCAACGGAAATCCAGGGAGCAATCGCAAGAGTCCAAAAACACACTGACAACAGGTCGGCACGAGTCACGAGGAACTCAGAAACAAGAAAACATAAATTAGAATAAACTTAGGGAAATTCTCAGGCGTGAAGGCAAAAAACAGGGCAAACCAGGAAGTAAAAATACGAGGGAATAAAAAGTTGAGAACGGGAGTCTGAAGCATACCACGACGTAGAAACAGTTACGATCTGGCGCTGCATCAACCTCCAGCTTCTCCTCCGACAGACCAGTCAAGCAGGCATTTTCAATACTCATTGGTTATCACCAAACTACCATGGCTTTTCCAACGAAATACTTCACATCACTTTCTTAAGAATGATGAACTTGGACGACGATGGACACAAGCTAACAGGGAGTGCCCGAAAACAATTCGCCCGGGGTTGTCTTGAAGGTGCCCTAGAAATTCAGGAGCAGGTTTTACAGTGCACCATATTTCTGAGGGGACCCTTGTAAAACATGGGGGGCCCTACTGTACTGAGGATACGAACACTGCGGCGCCGCAACCTTGGCTCAGCGCTCCTACTGTACTGGTCAGTCCGTGCCAGACGCTGAGAATCGAAATACATTGAAAGAAAAAAATAATTTGATCCTCAATTTAAACTTAATGTTTGGAAAATGTTGAATGTGGATGGAAGAGGAATAAAAACCCCGGTCTGTAAAATCGTTGTGAAGTGTACACAAAATTATTCACAACTTATTGTGGTGCTGAAGAACATGGACGCATTGGTTGACATTTACGCAGGGCAATAATTAAGGTTCAAAATAACTATTATCTCTGTATGTCAGACGGATGAATCAGGTCTCCCCCGTCTCTGACTCTGGACAATCACAAAGGATGAAGAAGTTGCTTGTGCAAGTGTGTTTATAGATTTTCTTCAATCATTTTTTCGTGCGCTTCACTTCATGTTTATTCATACTTACTATATAACAGCTTTGACTTTTTCTTTTTTTTTGTAACCTGGATAGTTTTGTTTTATTCTATTAATAAAGAAAATGAAAGTTGAGATTATTAACACTTTACAGATGTAGAGCACAAACACCAAAAGCGTCTTGAAGGTAGCCATAAATGGTACAAGCTTCGATCCAGAGACTTATGAAAGTAATGTTTGTGAGTCTCATAGCTGTCATTGGCACGAGTTTGTTCTTGTGTCCAGCATCAGTGCAGAAGATACATACGTAAAATACCGGAATTAACTGGAACACATCATTGTATTTTGTTGATCACATACTGTAGATATGAATTTTTGTATACATTATGTTCAGCCTCTCGCTTCAGTCGTCTGTTGCTAGGTGTTGGCGGCGGGAAAAGAATGGGTTTAATAATACAGAGGAACCACGAAGAGACAGACGGGTCTGTGAGCTTGGCAGGCCTGTTAATCATGCTTAAGCTATCTCTACACTACCTCAATCCTTCCATCTATCGGCCTCCCACGCTGCCTCATCCCTCATCGTCCACGCTCGCAGCTCATCTTTCATACTCAAACACCAGTTTCCCTGCGTCTGTCTCAAGACATCGCTCACCTCCAACCTGCCAGAGTGTGTTATTTGTCCACAAATCTGCTCTTCCCGTGTCACAAACACAAGCTGAGTCCTCATGACATTTGCAGGAACATCAAATACAAATCCTGAAAAATCTTTAACACGTTTATAAAGGGAGGGACCGGGCCGCTCATTTATCCTGTGCTGTAATGTCAACCTTCACACACTCCACTTGACGGAGCCCATGTCCTCTGCCTTCTGATTCACTCATGAGAAAAAGGGGCAAAGATGTCTGACCCACCTTCCTTCAAATAACTGCAACCCACCTCCATGGCGTCTGCGGCACATTGAAGGGACACAGAAAGGGACACAGAAAGAACAGATGAAACAGATGTGGAAGGTCAAGACTAGTGAGGTCCCTGTGGTAAGAGGAGCCCTGGGAGCAGTAGCCATCCAAACTGGGAGAGTAGCTCCAACAGATCTTAGGCATGACATCTGAAACCTCAGTCCAGAAGAGCGCAGTCCAAGGACCAGTGCAGATACTGCACAGAACCTTCAAACGCCCAGGACCAGAGCTTGAGAGAGACACGGCTACCACTCGGGGAGAGGGTGAGAGGAACATTACTACATGACAGCACAACCTCCTCATCACTCAAGCTGGACTCCTCCCCTGGGAAGACCGCCAAGGACATATGACGCGCGCTGTGGTTCTCCTAATCGACACCACCAACAGCAACCGCCCACATCCTTTGGCCATTGGTCAACGAGAGAAGACATTAGTGACGTGATCAGTTGTGCATTTGGTTTGAACATGACAACAATGTATAGAGCTATGGTCTGCTCCTGGTGAGTCCCTACTGTCATGGTTTGCTCTCATGTTTTAGATCTGTCACGCCTTACTCCACCCACTCCCATCACCCGTTGCACCAATTCCACTTCTATGGCCTTTGTTTTTTCAGTAGCTGCTTCATGAGCCTCGGTATCATGATCCTCTGTGGCCTCTGCCTTGCCTTTGTCTGAATATGACTGCGTGGTTTGGACTGCTATCCAGAAATCCAGAAGTCTTCTCCCTGAACTCTCCTCAGTCACCAAATAGCAACTATTTTGAAGTGGACTTTTGCCTCCTACATGAATGCATATGCATTTCTATAGTGAATAAAATGTGACGTACCAAAAGGATATGTTGGGTTTGGGATGGCCACGAGGGGGTGAGGATTTGGTGTCACATGGTATTTATAGCGGCCTAACTGATGGGTCACGATGACATGACCGTTCGAGCCGCTACAGATACCAAGTGAAAAATATTACTAAAGAGAGAGAAAAGAGCGCCACCCCATGGTAAACCCCAGCCTGTGAATTTCTTCTAAGTGCTGCACTAGCCACAATATCAGGATGGAACTCGGATGGCGGAACTGGTACCTTAACTGAAAGTTTATGCTGCCTCAACATACATTGGGAAAGGCTGACCTGCATCACTCTGGGTCGGAAAAGTGAAAATGTGACGCCTTGTGAATGAGAATGTGGGGTATGTATATGTGAATTACATTATTGACAAATGTTCAGACGTACTAACTGAAGCTGAAGTCAGTTCCATTGGAGAGGCCAACCTTGGAAGGATGGATATTAATGTATGAACATTTCAGGCACCCCTTGATTTCACTCTGCAACTGTTTGGCTAAATCTTTCTTAACACCCACAATAATGCTGTTTTTTCAGTGCTGCTTTATAAACCCTGACCTGCGGTTTCTGGTGCTTTTGAAGGTGAGGAAACAATGCGAATGAGAGTTTCGTTTTTTTTGTGTTTCCCAGGCAGACAAACGAATGAGCAGTAAAAATAATATTACATTTATGACTTCAGTATCAAAGTTAGTGCTGCCTTCTGTCTCATATTTCAGAGCAACCCTGACCCAACAGAGCAATAATTATTCCTGAAGATTATAGCGGCAATAAAAAAATCTTGTTATCTCAAACTCAAGGAACATTATTTATGCTCCTATCACCCCGTATGTCCTCATGTTGCCTCTGTTTCTCAGTTTTCCAATAATATGCACGGCAGTTATAAAAAATCAATGTCCTCAGAGGGAGGATCGAAGTCCACCAGGTGTTGACTGGTGAGTCTGGCTGGGGGGGCTGAGCTGAGGGGGTTAAGTCATGGGGGGAAATTCCTCACAACTTTGTCGATGCTCCATGCTGTGCCTCCATGTAGCCGATACGCTACGTATGCACAACACGCCGTGGTGTTTCTTTATTCACTGATGGCTCGACGTGCTTGTTCTCTTGATCCTTTCAATCCTTCATCACCTGTGGAATAAAAAAAAACATTTCTAAAGCAACATTCCTGCAAAGAGCAGACGTATTGTTCTTCAACATTCTAAACACAACCTGTGACCAAGACGCCTGACCTGTCTGATCCCCACGTTGAGATTTTTAATTACATTTTAGAAAAAAGATTAATAGTCGTCGCAGCACTTTTGAATCTCCTTTCAGTCCTCGCTCTGTCGAGTTATTTCAGATCAACTGACGGCTTGTCTGTTCTACGATACAAAAGTGCTTCATGATTTACTGAAGTAAGGTTTGCTTCTTCATTTTCTTCTTTTATTTATTTATTTACTTTTACCGGAATTCACTCCTACAGCCTCTGAAACACAAATGTCCAGCTGTAGGAAATAAACAACAATATTGAAATAGAATATTTCAAATCATGTATCAGTGTTCCACATCCATTTTGTGTTTTTTAGATTTATGTTTCACATTTCTTTTCAGGTCTTCTTTTTCCTTTGACAACATTCTATTTACCATAGTCTTGTGACAACAAAGAACCTTTCCTTTCATCATGGCTCAAATCACCCCCATCCCAAGATTTAAATATAATAAAAACGGTGTATCTCATAATGTTTTTAACCTATTTTCATGTTACTCAGATCATTGGTTAGTGATGAAGTTAGAAGATTGTTTGTTCAATTTCTCGAGGCACTTCTTGGAGGGATGCAGGTACCGTCCTGTGTGGAATGTGTTGGAATGTGTTGGCCTGGTGAGGCTTCATGAAACAGTGCACTGTGTAGGTGGCGCTCTTGGTTTAGAAATCATATGCACTGTTTTTCCTGGTTTTAGTATTTGCATTTTGGTTCGTTCATTTTTCTCATTTCTTTTCTTGGTTCTTGTACCTGGTGCCTTGTTTGTTTGGACATTGGGCCATGTCCAAATTTGTGTTGACTTTGCCTTGTTGTATTAATGTGTGTATTTGTTCACTTAGCTCTCTAGCTAGCAACCTACAAGAAAATAAATAGATGTTTATTTTGTGCTGTATTATGTCTTTAAAGCCTTCAAATCCAGGATTGTCAGTTAATATTATCATGGGGTCAGTAGACCCCATATTTGGGGTGGGACAGGCGTTCTATTGACGTCATACATGACATAAACGGAAACGTCTCAAGACTTCTAACCTTCATCATTGTGTTCTATGAATTAATTTACACATCACCAGGACATATTTGGTGTCTAAATACTGAAACCAGCTTTGTGTCTTCCTTCTTTCTCTAAGCTGATAACTGGACTGAAATGAACCTAGGTTCTAGTATTTAGCAATTGTTCACTGTATGAATAGAAATATGATCCAGAACTCCAAATTTCTTAACCGACACCAAACACGGCGTGCACCAGACTGAAAAAACAGCAGATAACAACAGGGGGTGACCTCTGAACTTTGCCAGTTAGAATCATCGGTGATACAGCGGTACCTCGGTTTTCGAACGTCCCGGACTTCGAACAAAAATTTTGAGATGTTTTTTTTGCTTCAGATTTCGAATGAAAATCCAGACCTCAAACGGCCCCTAAAAAATCTGGAAAAAACATTACGTGTGCGGACCGATCAGCTGACCCACGACGCGCTTTGTTATTGTGTATAACGCAGCCTCTGTATGCAGACGTGTCCCGTTAGCTACATTTACTGACTGGTTTATCTTCATATTGACATGCAGCGGCCACACACATAGAGGAACAGCGCACCTGCAACACACACTCTACATTCACTCCTACAAAAGCCTATGTTAAGGCTTGGAATGCATTATTTCCTTTTTCATTGATTGTAATGGGAAAAAATCGATTCAGATTTTGAAGAATTTGCTTCTCGGCCGTCTGGAACGGATTGTGGTCGAGAACCGAGGTACTGCCTGAGAAATGAGCAGAAAGCACGGAGAGCTTGAGTTGGTCTCACAAACAAACTTTCTAAAGCAGAACATGCAAAGAGCAGGCATATGGCTTGTGAGGCTGAGCAACAAATGGGCAAGCTTCAAATGTGTGACGGAGGTGTAGGCTGTCACAGATGGATGACTAAGAGGAAGCAACAGGGAAAGGTGGTGCATGAGAGGCGTGTGAGAACAGGAATAGAAGAGCAGCCATGAATGGATGACTGGTTAGACACCCGCCAGACAGACATGCTGTTGGCCCACAGACGTTGTTCGGCAGCAGTGGTATGTTAACGTGACCCACTGGGCGAGATGTCCACCAACGTGATGCAGTAACTCTTAGAAGATCTACAAAACCTGAGTAGAGTTTTACTTTCTATAGAAAAAAAGAGATGTAAAAATGGAATTACTGCAATTCTCAAAGCCAGATTGCTCTTTGCATCAATTTTTAAATCCGGGTTCTGACCTTCAGAGCCTTGCATGACTCGGCACCCTCCAATATTAGACTTGTGTGTCCCAACACACCCTCTTGGATCAAAACTTGCTGATTGTCCTTCATCTTCTTCTTTCTCTTACAGCTTCTCCCTACAGTGGTGGCCACAGTGGATCGTCTTCCTCCATCTCCCCCTGTCCTCTGCTTCCTCTTCTCTCAAACCTACAAACCTCATGTCCTCCTTCACCACCTCCATCAATCTCCTCTGTGGCCTTCCTCTCCACCTTCTGCCTGGCAGTTCCAACCTCAACATCTTCATCTACCAATGTACTGGCTCTCTCTCCTCTGTACATGTCCAAACCATCTCCATCTAGCCTCTCTGACTTGGTCTCCTAAACACCTGAGCACATGTGCTGTCCCTCTGATCCTATCCATCCTGCTCACTCCCAGAGAGAAGCTCAGCATCTTCATCTCTGCTCCCTCCAGCTCTGCCTCCTGTCTTGTCCTCAGTGCCACTGTTTCCAAACCATCCAACATTGCTGGCCTCACCACCCTTTTGGAGACTTTCCCTTCCATCCTTGCCGACACCCTTTTGTCACACATCACACCTGACACTTTTCTCCAATGATTCCATCCTGCCTGCACCCGCTTCTTCACCTCTTTCTCACTCTCTCCATCGCCCTGGACAGTTGGGCCTAAGTACTTAAAATCCACCACCTTCTTTATCTGTTCTATCAGTTGCCTCCCTCTCATTCACACCTATGTATTCTGTCTTTCTGCGGCTAACCTTCATTCCTCTACTTTCTAAGGCAAACCACCACCTCTCCAGCTTATCTTGCACTTGTTCCCTGATCTCACCACAAACATTCCAACCTCAGCAGCGAACGGGTTGCTATGGCATGCTATGGGTTCTAGTCATTACTGTCTATTCAATTCTTATTTTCATTCCATTTTGTGAAGCACTTCATAACTTTCCTCGACCGTGAAAGGTGCTGTATAGATAAACTTCGCTTTGTTCGCTACTTAAATCTTTCAGTTTGGTGAGCTCTGCTTTAATGGTCTTCCATCGGAATCATAAAACAGCAGCACACACAGAGAAGCACAAATGACTGAACAAAAACTCAGAGAGCTGCGAACAGAAGGTGCTGAATGTGAATCTCCAAAAGTCTTATATAAACTGCAAGTACAAAGCCAACAAGATGCTCAGGTACAAAACCAAGAATTGATTTTGCAGTCAGTGGTGAATGTCTGAAAGACAAATACAGCTAGAGATTTGAGAGAGGAAACCTGTTGAAAACCAAGAGGAACCTCTTCTTACTTGTGAAAATGACTGTGATAGAGCAGAGTAATGACGGCTATCTTAATTTGGTTTGTGCCATGGAGAAGTAGGGGTGGGGTTTGCGTTCTCTTCTCTTCCGGGGATTCTTCTTTTGTCATCTGATATACTGTGATATCTGTCAACACGCTGAAGGGCTGCTACCAGGCGTCCCTCTGGGATCCCACAGGTCATGAATGCCAAATGATCCCTGTCACAGTCGAGTAAATGTGTCTTTTATCATCAGCTTTCATGTTAATGCTGGAGCCGATTTTTTCCTGTCGTCTTTTGAACATTAAGGGGAAGCATCTTTCCCCCTCTAGTTTTTTGTTTGGTAGGACTAGAGTCTCTTCTTTCTATTCTTGCAGCTTGGATGTTGGTGGGATTTGTTTCTACTCTTCTAGATATGGAATCGAAGAATAGATCATTTATCACTATCAAGGAATCTCTGTGTGTTTACATTTATTTTCTTTTTCAAACAGGCCACTTGAGCTGATCAGCAAACTAAAACAATGAGCTCAGAAAATGTTGATGTGTCAGTAGACCAGTGTAACATTTAAGTTCTTGTTGTCTTGAAGGGTAAAATGAGTGTCTACTTTTGTAAACTTCAAAAATAAGGTGATGAATATGACTTTGAAGCAGGAGTCATACGTCTTTCTGGTCAGCAATATTGTTTGATATAATATTTTCAATTTGCTGTCATTTAGAATCTTCAACATTCTGAGGGAAAAATGGAGGTTGAAGTTCAGTTTCAGTCAGTAGGGAAGAATGGTTGTTTCTCTCTGTATTAGGGCGCAGCTCCAGCTACAACCCCCTCCAACCTCCACGATGCAATAAGCAGGAGAAGCTGTAAGTTGTTTGTTCTTTAAGTAGTGACGTGCTGATGAGGCTTCATGAAACAGTGTCCTAAAATGCAGTGCCACTAGATGGCACTCTGTGCTCTAAACTCATCGGGTTTGAACTGCTATTTCAATGAAACCTCACAAGATTTCTAAACTGAGAGCACCACCTACTGAGCGCTGAAAATGAGGACACTGTTTCATGAAGCCTCATCAGTCCATCACCATTTGCAAACTTTACTTAAAGCTCACAAACAACTCTGCCACTTCTAACACTGCTTCCTGTGTCTCTCAACATCACAAGCTCCACCTGACTCTGCCTGCTTCCTTCAGTCACCCGCTTGTGTAGCTATTGAAAGTCACACCCATAAAGAGTCAGCGACATGCCTATGGAACTATACATAAACATGCAATATGAAGTGAATCAGATCCACGAGTGTAATGCATGCAAACAAACTCTTCAGCTTCAGTATCAGAAGAGAAATGCTGAACCGTTGCCTGACAGCTGGATGTGCTCCTGGTGCCAGTGAGCATGGAAGCCTGTTCTTCTAACCGAAAGATGAAGAGCGTCAAAAGATGAAGGGGAAGCAAGTTTGAAGAATGAGGTACAACAGTACACATTTTGCTCCTCTGCGAGTACCATTTTTGCCTGAAAGTTTGCCTCACATGGGTTATGAACCTGACTGCACTTCCCATGAGTTTCAAAGGTAAACAAGCCGGGACGCATGTCATTTTGTTTCCCCACGCGTGTTGTTGTTGCGTGTTGTTTCTTTAGAGAGTATAACATCCAGTTCATCTTGATCTTCATTTTCATAAAGCATACAGCTGCAAGTCGTCGCTCGCATAATGACGTGGCTTGAATTCAAATATGTCCCTCTGCTTCAAACTCCAGAGACAAATCTGCCTCAGCTTCCGTGCAACTAAGCCATGTCTATTGGCAATTGGTACCTTCAATGACGTCAAAAAATGGCGGCGCAGTTTGACCTACTCACAAGAACCTAGTCTGAATCACAGTGCAATTCCCAGTTGAATTTGTTTTTGGAATATTGTATTTTTCTTTAGTATTTAATTTCTCTGACGCATCCCGATAACCATGGATCAAATCCTCATATAGTTGCTCTTCCTCAAGTGCATCATCCGCACACAAATATTTGGTATCTTCATTTAGTTGGATTCCACAAATGGAAATGGAGCTTGAGGAACAAGAGATTTTACATGGATGGATTGAAACACTCCCAAAAAAAGTCAACAAAACCTGAAAAAAAAAAGCAGCACCTGGGGAAAGACGAAGACAGGAGGTTTATTTTAGCCACAACTGGACACAGTCTAATGTTGACAGAGGAGGTTGGTCCCACATGACCTGTGGATATAGTTCTTGCTGAGCCAACAGTAGCTTTGGCTGCTGAAGCTGTTCACCCTCAGAGCGCATATTGATTATGATGCATGCTTGAATCCAGGAAGGTTACAGGAAATTCTGACCTCAGCTCTGTAGCTTGTGCTTCAAAATATATTTACACCAGTATATATAACATACAACATGTGCATCAACTTAAAGGTGAAGTAGGAATGGCAGTACTACAAAGTACGCAGCGTTGTTTTGTTGTGGAATTCTGGAATCATACAGAACTGGATTGTGTTTTGTTTTCAACATTAAAGCGAGAAGCAGCAAATTCGATGGTTGAATGATGAATATACTGTGTTGACTAGTATCTCAAGAGAGCAAAGAGGTTGTGTACTTCATTGCACTGCCATCCCAAATTCAGTCTTCAGTTGAACATCATTTTTATGTATGTGTTTCAATACATATGTGTTCCATTTTTTTGAGCCTCAGGGTTATATATTTGCTGTGTGCTGAGCTGTATATGCAAATGTACAGGCAATACATGTTGTGTAGCAAGGTTCTGAGAGCATATGGTACACAGGTTTGTTAACCAGTGTACATGTAGGAATACAGTGTGTTTGGCTTGCAAAAGATGCCTGATCTGGAATCTTGTCATGTAGTCACCAAATTACCATTCTAAAAGCTATTTTTGAAACATGTATGTCTCCAAATGAAGCAATGATGTGAACGTCTTTTCATTTGCCGCGTTCATAACATCTGACTTCCATGTACAGAAGCCATTGCACATAAATGAGCAACAGCTGGCGACCTTTAATATATTGCCACACGTAAAATAATGTTAGCAGAAGATCTTTTTTTTCTTACTGTAAAATAAATAATGAGATGATTTATTTATTTATGTTGTGATAACTGTGAGCAAGACTCTTCAAACAAACAACAACAGCTCTGTTTGTAAATTATTTTATTCATTTATCATTTTTTTTGCAATGCAACATGAACATTTCTTGGTTCTATTTTAGTGCACTATATATGGGATTATTATCTTCATTTTTCTCAACATGATGAAGGCTCTGCAAAAAGAGTGTGCTTGTAATTTTTACCTTTTTTTTTTTAAAAGAATCTTGGCGAGTTTATGCAAACACATTGATGGACAAGGAGACAAAGAGAGGCTCTTTCTTTTTTTCCCCACTCTAACACACTGCAGATTGTCAGACACCGCACATCTGCTACCTCGATTCTTCACTCCTTGGTACTTCTCTTTGACCACATCACATAGCTGATGTGAATAAAGTATAGCAGCAGAATATTTTGCATGTCATATATGAGCTTTTTATGAGAGTTTCCACACACACCTGCAGTAAATGTCAAGGAACAAAGCAGAGAGAACCAGCCTCATATCATCCTCGACATGAGCTCGCCGCTGAAGTTTCAGCTGTGCACCTAAATCAAAGAGGGACTCCTTGTGAATATTTTATGGAACGTAATTGAAGAGAGTTGTGGCACCACATTAAAATTAATGTCATGTATGTGTACGCTGCACAATTTCGCCTAAATGATTGTAATGGAAAGGCTTATATGCATGAGCGTGCATATAAAGACGAGGCTGCTACCTCAGCTAAGTGTCTGGGCTGCTAATAGGGAGATGTTTTATGGTCTACAACAGAGGGAGGTAAGCAGAATATATAATACCCTCCAGTTGAGAACACCTTGGTTATTTTCTGCAGCCAAAAGTTATGGCACCAAATATTGCTGATCGAGGTGAAAAGCTTTGGCGAAGACAATTTATGTGCCTGGTCAACTTGGGCCGCCAGGCTAAGGAATATCATTAGTCAGGTGAAACCTAAATTCAGTCTCATCCGGGCCACACAGATTTATCTGAAATGCAAAACTTTTGTTTTGCCTTTCTGAAATAAAACTACCTTAAAAAGAATACACGTAAAATCCGACTTACGACCGGGATCGGTTCCGACCAACCGGTCGTAAGTCGGATTGGACGAAGTCGAATGCCATTCAAAATAGCCGATGCAAGGGTTATAGGTTCTACTCTAGTGGTAGATCTCTGTGTGAGAGTGAGATGCTGGGACATTGTGCTGCTATAACTGTCGTACGCGCTGCCAGACATCGAAAAAAAAAAAAAAAAAGCATCTGCTGGCTGTGATCGTAAGTATGGGTAGACGTAAGTCGAGAAGGTCGTAAGTCGGATGTTACGTATACTGTTCATTTTAAACAGCAGTAGTTTTGAATATTAACCATTTCCTTATCAACAGAACAGTATTTTACTTCTGTAAAAGCAACAACATCTCAGCAGGTGCCACTGTTTTATGGAAAAAAAGCACAACAAGAGTCATGAGCTTAATGAACACGGTGAAGAAAAAAAGGGAGACAATGAAAACGTTTTCTGCATGACATGAGGTCGACATTTAATCATTCAGCAGAGGTTCCGAGACTTTAGAAAGAAATTCATTTTTATTTTCGTCAATACTTTCATGTTCAGTTGTGTTGTTACAGTGCAATAACGTCATTACCTCAAGATCACCCATGGTAGTAAAAGGTAGCCACACCAAGCCTGGAATACACAAGGCAGAACCAGAGGGAAAAGCCAAAGACACTGAGGGAGGAACAGATACAAGAACTGCACCAAATAGGAACTGCAGGTGACGCTTTGGTGTCTGGTTCGGTGATGACAACTGAGACAAGTCAACAGTTTTCAAATGGTCATCTAAGCTGAAGTAGTGATGAGAGCTACGGATCGTCTCCCCCTCCCTGTGTGTGTGTGTGTGTGTGTGTGTGTCCAACCCCCTCCTTTGGCAACTCCACGTGGAAAGGAAAACAATCATTCCATTGAAATATCTATGCATCAACTCTCAATATGGAAGCCTGACTTTGGCAACAACCAACACATCCCCACTCCCATTTCCTGTTGGGAAAGTGAACTTTTGTGTCCCATACTGACACCGGAGGCAGCCTTTCAATTCAATTTAGACTTCCTATTGAAACACATGTTCCACCTTCTGCAGCATATCCTGATCCCATGCACCGAGCGTCATGTAGTGACGGGCAGATGAGACTTCATGAACCTGTGTCCTCATTTTCAGAGCTCACTGGATGATGCTCTCAGTTCAGGAATGTTGTGAGGCTTCATAGAAATTGCTTTTCAATACCAAAGATTTTAGAATGTGTTGACCAGTCCAGTAGCAAAAAACAGTGAACAAAACAAGAGCAGACATGGAAGTGACTGGTGACTTGGCTGACTGAACTTCCACACAACTAACATGCAATTCATCAGTCTAACATTACTGTTTCTCGTAGAGTCTCTGTAGAAAATCTGTGCAGTAAGTGCATTGGGCTCATCTCAGATGGAGATGAGTCGGTTTACAGGAGGGAGGTGGAGCGGCTGGTGTCCTGGTGCAGCCACAACAACCTGGAGCTCAACGCCCCGAAGACAGTGGAGACGATCATAGACTTCAGGAGAGTAATACTTTGTCTGTCCCCTCTCATGTTGGCTGGTTTACCTATTCCTATTGTGGACTCCTTCTGCTTCCTAGGAACCACCATCACTGAGGACCTCAAATGGGAGCCAACCATCAGGTCCCTCATCAGGAAGGCCCAGCAGAGAATGTTCTTTCTGAGGCAGCTACGAAAACTACGACTGCCGACAAAGTTGCTGGTGGAGTTCTACACGGCCATCACCCAGTCCATCCTCACCTCTTCCATCATCTGTCTGGTACAACAGCGCCACCTCCAGGGACAAGAGCAGACTGCAGCGCATTGTACGTTCTGCTGAGAAGGTGATCGGTTGCAACCTGCCACCTCTTCAGGACCTGTATGCCTCTAGGACCCAGAGACGTGCAGGTCGGATCAGAGCCGCCCCTTCTCACCCTGGACATGGACTGTTTGTTCCTCTTCCCTCTGGCAGGAGGCTACGGTCCATCCAGACCAGAACCTCCCGTCACAGGAACAGCTTCTTCCCCTCGGCCGTCAGACTGTTGAATTCCTGAACAGCCTTGTTGTTTATTTTATTTTATTTTATCATTTACCTTTGGTCAGCACTTTATTCCAAAGCACTTTCCTGGTTGGTGTGTTCCCCACTGACCATGGCAATAAAGTTCATTCTGATTCTGATCATATTTGACACAAACTTGGATACTACAATGATATTACAAAATGTCTGACCACCCAGAAATGTGTCACTCTTGGTGAACACACCGTAGCGGGAGGCTAAAAGTGCGCTGCAGCGGTCCAAACCTCCACTTGTTCAGTGACATGGCTTCTCCCTGGTGCATCTGCTTGGAGGACTTCCATAAAGAAACAGGAAATCAGATTGCAGTCCAACCGTAATCCATCATTTAATCAGACTTGCACACAACATCAAGCGGAATGGGCCTTGAATGCTCACATTTTAACACCAGTGTTTGACAAATATCCCGACTGCGCTGCGCCATACATCGCCCTTCTAATTGTCTTCCCCAGGAGATTGCGCTCAAGCTTCTTGCGAAGCAGGGAGGCTTGTTGAACAGTGACAGCCATATGGCTGATGATTTTGAGCGAACACCGTGCAGCCTCATTAAACACACATGCAGCTGAAGTCTTTTGTCACCACGGCTAACAGGAGCTGCCTGAACGCCGTATCATTGTGGAGCTGAGCTGCAGAAGGCCACACTTGGCATGGCACTCAGTCAGGAGGCAAGCGGAAGCCAAGAACATCAACAGACTGGAGGTTAAAAACTGGGGAATGGTAGCGATGAGAAGGACCCACTGTATTTTAGTCTCAATAATAATAATATAATGCTTCCGCCGGAGCCTCTGGTTTCCTCCCACAGTCCAGAAAAGCAGTGAGATTAATTGGGGATTATCCTCAGGTCTGACTGTGATCTGTGTATTTTCCATGGCAGCCAGTGAAGGGCTTCTTAAGGTAGCATGTGTCGCAGTCAGGATATCTAACCTCTATTAATTGTAATAGAAAGGTTAATGATTCAATCCTGGATCCATTAGAGGTTGTTTCAGTGCCATTAAGCAAGAATTGGATGGTAATTTATTCAGGAGATGTTCTCCCGTACACAGAAGCAAGCCGTGAATGCCAAAGCAGCCGCAGTACCTGCTGACCAAATGAAAACTGTTTGAGGTAGTTGCTTCGATTTTGACGTGGTATCGGTGGTATTCAGCTCAAGTGTCAAATTCACGCACATGTGGGACAAAGAAAGAACAAAAGTCTATTTGGATTGGGTTAGTTTTACCAAGGGACATGAGGTAAATTGGAAGAAGCTGCAGAATTTAATACAAGATTCCAATGCAACTAGATCGACATAGGCAGTACATTGTAGCTTGGACACCAACTATGGTCAAGTGGACATTTTAAACCCAGGTGACACGGAAGTCGGTCATGAGCATTGTATGTTGACAAGATAGACTTTCAGGTGAATCGTGTTGGGCTTGGCCCCTCCCACCATGCTTTGATTTTTCACACTTTCCAGCTTCCTTGTTCTTCCTTGACTCGTGACAGTGCTGGCTGTGATCAACAGTCACCCCCCACCCCACTGACTGGACCTCCACTCTCTTAAGGAGGAACTGGAGGTGGATGTAACACCAGATCTTGAGCGTTTCCATCACGATCATCGCAACTGTGTTGTGTCGATCATTGATCCATATGAACTGGACCTACCCTTCGAACGCATTATTTCCTGTAGTGCCTTCAAATTTTGTTCTTGTCTGTGTTTCCAGTTTCCACTTGTGCCTGACCTCATTGCATGTTTTCTGTTTTCCACTTCTGGAACCTGAATCAATGAAGACCACAACATTTTTTTTGGGTGTTGTTTTGGATTTTGGGCCCCGTTTCTGTTTGCTCTGTCACATTGTATTAAACTTTCCAGCTCCTGGTTCTCCTTCCTATTCTGAGTCCTGGTAATAGATCAATGATATATATATATATATATATGTATATAGATAGATAGATAATATAGGATATAGGCCCTCAGACCATTCAACATGTCACTTCCATATATTGTGCCTTTGTTTTTAAAGGGTCCCGTTGTTTGGGTTTTCAGCCACAGCCTTGCACCTGTCCATTACATGACACAGAGAGAAACAACTACAAAAAAAAAACATTTAAATTTTAATAAATTTAACGCAGAAAATGTTTTGGCTATATGACAAGGTTCAGATTCTGGACCTGACACAGCCTCGAACGCTGGTGCTACATGTGAACTTCAGGTAGAGTTACTCATAACGGGTGAATATGGATTGACATCCAAGGTGGAGGACAACTGCGGTGGGGTCCCACGTAACTTCGGTAAAGATTACAGAAGATCATGGAATGTCATTTCAGTTGAAAAGTGGAGCAGTGTGGATTGGAATTTTTGTTTTTTGGGGGGGATGTGGAGGGGTTATAAGAAGATAGCACACACTCTGTATCAGTGTTTTGAGCATTTTAACAGTTTTGTCCGGTCACTTGAGATTCAGTGGCAGTAGAGAACTAGCGTGGGGAAGTGTCACTCCAAACTAAGTGACTAAAATGATACGTTCCAGTGCAGAAGCCGAGCTGACGAATGATCGGCTTTGAAAGCCTCTGACATTGGCAGACATTTAAAAAGGAGCCACACTAGTGAATGGCTTCTGAACAATCTAAAAGTGAATATAAATGTGTGTGAATTGCAATTTGATTGGACTCAAGTGAGACTGATCAAGTCCCATTTAACGGCGCTGATTTGGAATGGCGCTCTTTACGGAACAATGGTTTTAATAAGCGAAATCAAAGTGTGCCGGGGCCAGTGGTGGCGCAACAATTCGCTATCATCATTGTCATCATTAGCTGGGACAAAGCGGCGTCACACAATGCCTGAGCACTGCCAACTGCATACTGATGGAGAAGAGCAAGGAGAAGTGAGGCACCTACCTGTGGCGCAGACAACTGTTATTCACACAGAATAGTACAGTGGTGCGTAAGCTCTGTCATAAGATGGATAAATATTAAGGTACAGACTGTGAACAGCTAAACAAAACGCATGCTGGTTTATGAGGCGGAAGTATGGAGCAACACATCGCGAAAGCTCAGTGTGAAATGCGTTTACATTTTGTTTCGCTGACATATGCATGCATCCATATCTGTTAACCAATGAAATGAGAGCATTCAGTCACCCGGCTGAGGCAGTTGATGCCCAGGTTTTCTCACGTTTCTGAAGACAGGCAAACGTGTCGAGATGTTGGCGAAGGGCCGGAGCTGTAGTACGTAAGGCAACAATGAGGTGGGAACTCATACAAGGAAATGAAGCAGCACCTCTGTGATATGGCAATAGTGGGAGGAAGGTCTGAAAACTGATATGCAGAGAAGGAAAGAAAGGGGAGTTACCTGAAGGGTAAATATTTTTCATTCATTTTTGTCATCTGTCTATAAATATCTATGTATACACACAAGTTGGAAATTGTTACAGTAATTTTACCCTTATTTATTTATATGTTAATATGTTATATGTTATTATATGTTATTTATTTATGTTAAGCTCTGTTTTTTTCACCAGAGAATCTTTTATGAAAACTGGTTTTTCTATAACTTAGATATTGGGAAATTCAATTGTAGACACTTCTGTCATCACGAATGATGGTCGTCATGAAGCAGAGGCCACCAGACGCCACTCTCTGCTCTAATGTCTTGGGTTTTCAGTGAAGACTCACTTCATTTGACTGCTACATTGTATTGTTGCTACAAAAAAAGGAAATATTTGGGGTATTTTTTTTTTATTTTTATTTATCTTTTGTACATTTGTTGGTATTGTGTGGGTCTAATCTGAAGTGATGTGAAGTGAGTGAAGTCCGCAGATGTAAAGCATATACTATACTGCCGGCAGCTCCACTCCTCACTGAGTTGTAGTGCCAATGTGAAGGTCTACTCATCTTTGTCTCTTAGATGTTTCGGCTCAATGGCATCAAAACACAACGACCCGATCCTAAAAGTGCTACCTGTAGTATCCAGAATTGACTGAGATGTTTGAGGAGATGTCCAAGGTCCATCATTCCAACTACTGTGGGAAGCACCTCTAAAGATGAGGGTTGTCATCAGCTATTTGTATCTCCAGTTCATCAATGAGTACAAAAAAAGAAAGAAAGAAACGAAAAAATCATAATAATAATCATAATAATATAATGTATGCCAGCGGGAGCTGAAAACATCTTCTCCTTCTTTCTCTTTCTCCCTTCAAGGGTGGCCATACCTGATCATCTTCCTCCATCTCACCCTGTCCTCTGCTTCCTCTTCTCTCAAACCTACAAACCTCATGTCCTCCTTCACCACCTCCATCAATCTCCTCTTTGGCCTTCCTCTCCACCTTCTGCCTGGCAGTTCCAACCTCAACATCTTCATCTACCAATGTACTGGCTCTCTCTCTCTCCTCTGTACATGTCCAAACCATCTCCATCCAGCCTCTATGACTTTGTCTCCTAAACACCTGAGCACATGTGCTGTCCCTCTGATCCTATCATCATCCTGCTCACTCCCAGAGAGAAGCTCAGCATCTTCATCTCTGCTACCTCCAGCTCTGCCTCCTGTCTTTCCCTCAGTGCCACTGTTTCCAAACCATCCAACATTGCTGGCCTCACCACCCTTTTGGACACTTTCCCTTTCATCCTTGCTGACACCCTTTTGTCACACATCACACCTGACACTTTTCTCCAATGACTCCACCCTGCCTGCACCCGCTTCTTCACCTCTTTCTCACTCTCTCCATTGCCCTGGACAGTTGAGCCTGAACACACCATATATATATAAATTATATTTCTAATACACATCATGTAGCTGCAGGAAAAAAAGGGACATCAAACTACTGCCAAACTCCTCTGAAGTTTTTCACTTTTGCTTTGACCTTTAATGATTGGACGGACGTTGGCTTTGCTGAAGTCCTGCAGCAGAGAGCCTCTACAGAGCCTCTCATTATCGAGCTAATCGGGTTAAGGAATGCATTTTAAATAAGCGCCTTAATATCCCCAAATATTCAATGCACATCTCTCATTTCATTATCCATAATGAGAGACAAGGGAGGTGCCGCGGCTTTGGAAGAAAGTGAGAGATCAGCTGAAGCACATGAAGAGAATGAATCAGGGAGAACAAAATGTAATTTGTCTGCTCACTCAGAGAGTCGGCGTCTGAAATAGGAATTAGCAGAACATGGAGGACTGCTCTTTATTGGACAATACCGCTGGTGACATTTGCAGCTCGACTTGAGAGAGGAGCACGAGCGATGCATGATTTGAAAACCGCTGACGGTTGTGTGAGCGAACACGTGTTCTGATGGAAATTCTGCTTGAAGACACTGTTGCTTACTTCTGCGTGCCGATGACCCAATAGTCAAACTTCACTGGAATAAGAAACAATTCAGAGCAAACAGCTCTTTCATGAGAGCCATTCTTTTTTGTGAGGATTCTTTTAAATCTAGTTGATAAATGATTAAAGCATTTTTAATAGTTTATAGGAGCCAAGAGAGAGAGACAGCATCTCAGTGATTCTTCTTGAGATGAAGGCTTTGATGTTCTGCAAAGAACAATCCTGAGTTGGAGTGATTTTAGGAGTTGTTTATTTCAGATCTATCTGTCTTTGCGTCAGTCTGTCGGTCTGTCTGTCTGTCTATCTATCTATCTATCTATCTATCTATCTATCTATCTATCTATCTATCTATCTGTCTGTCTGTCTGTCTGTCTGTCTGTCTGTCTGCCTGTCTGTCTGTCTGTCTGTCTGTCTGTCTGTCTATCTATCTATCTATCTATCTATCTATCTATTTGTCTGTCTATCTATGTATCTATCTATCTATCTGTCGGTCTGTCGGTCTGTCTGTCTGTCTATCTATTTATCCATATATCCATCCGTCTATCTATCCGTCTGTCGTTCATCCATCCATCTATCCATCTATCTATCTGTCTGTCTGTCTGTCTGTCTATCTATCTATCCATATATCCATCCCTCTATCTATCTGTCTGTCGTCCATCCATCCATCTATCTATCTATCTATCTATCTATCTATCTATCTATCTATCTATCTATCTATCTATCTATCTATCTATCTATCTATCTGTCGTTCTATCTGTCTGTCTGTCTGTCTATCTATCTATCTATCTATCTATCTATCTGTCTGTCTATCTGTCTGTCTGTCTGTCTGTCTGTCTGTCTATCTACGTAGGAAAGAATAAGCAAAGCTTTGAAATAGATGATACAATAAAAAGTAGTTCAGTGCACTAACTCTTTGAAGAAAACCTGCAGTCAACCTCCGTCAGTCAGGATGCAGCATCCATGAAGCTGATAAACAAGTCTTCACACCCTCACTACACACACATGCAACACCTTTATTTTGATTTGTCAGTTTCACACAGGAGAAAACAAGAAAAACAACTGCTCAGGAACACCGTTATCATCCATTCTTTTTTATTGCATTCCCACAAAAGATGAGCGCGGGTGGCATGAGCTGAGCCTGGAGAAAACCTTCACACGTTAATACTGGCTGCAGTTTATTTAAAAGATTACATTCCACTCTCATGCACATGCTGAGACACAATCGCTGTCATTTCAGCACCAGTGGCCCTGTTTGTCTGGAGGCTAGTGCAGCACATTCCACATCAGCGTGCTGGAATACTTCTAATGCATCCCCGCATTATTAAATTACACGTCGGTTACACCCACACGCCCATCTCTGTTGCCTCACACCAGAGTTGCTGTAGTGTAACACAAAGCAACGGAGTGCTATTGAGAAGGATACTGGCTCCCGAACAGACACAGCTGGGACCCGTGTTGGTTACTTTCCAGTCGTTCTCACAGAAGAGGGCTACACAAGCACAGCGACGTTCCCGCTCTCGCTAGACTCGGCACATAGCTGCATTCCGAGGGTCTGGAAAGACGTTTCAGGTTGCGTTCTAAAGTTTCAATGCTGTTACACTGGACGAAGCTCATGGCGCTTTTGGGCTGATGAGGATACTTCAAGTTTCCAGTCTTGATAATTGTAAATGACAATAGCATTTTGTGCAATGGGGAATTCATTATTTTTTTGTTTTGACGTGGAAAATTCAGGTGTAAGCTCTAGATGTGGTCACAATGAAGAGTAATCTGCCCTTCTATACATGTCATGTATATCATATATATCATATGACATGAAAAAAAGTTATTGCGCACACTTTCATGTCTCACTGTTTGGGTGAACATAAAATCATTTGTAGTATTTTCTATGTAACTGGAGATATCAATATTGTATTATCTTAGTTTAGGCCTGTTTTATGGATAACATACCTCGCTGTTATACTTGCTGAATGGCTTCCCGCAAGTGAATGCAGTCTGCAGGTGACGCGGTGCCAGACCTCAAAAAGTCTGTCCCAGGTCACTTCTCACACTGCACGTTGGCAATAGGATTTGCAACGCTGCCAGATGTAGTGACTGAAGATGGCTGCAGTTTTTTTTTTTAATTTTTTTATAGAAACTGGGTAAGTGATCAAGTGGAAGGTCAGTGAAGTTTGTGTGGAACACTTGGCAGATACAGACACGAGTCAGTTCAAGTTTGCAAACAGTCCAGTAGACTTGTTGATTTTGGCAACGTGAGTATGGGGTACAGTTGTTTGTCAAGGTATGTGAGAGGGCTACCTTAATCCCACTGGCAAAATCTCACTCTGATGGTTAAAAAATGGATCCTAGACATGTACAAAAAAGAGTGAATCGATCCCTGGATCCCTATCAAAATTTGGTAGACCTTTAGTATACAGTTTAAACACCGGTTCTAACAACAGGCGTCACAACAAACAACATATTTAGCACCGAAAATATTCCCTTTTTTGCCGTTCACTCACTCGTCCATGTAGCGCGATATAAGAGCCACTTCCACATTTCTGCACATATTTTTTGAGGATATCGAAAGTAAACGCGAGTAAGCAATGCGTAAATGAGAGTTTATGTTGAGCTAGGCACGACAGCAATGTCCTCAAACCGAAATACATATTTACACGTCTGTGTTTTTCCCTCTCTGCGCCTCATTAGCTGCCACTTCCGAGGTGTTCCAGGGAGCACTCAGCATGACAGAGTGAATAACCACAGTAGAAAGGACTTATCTTGAATGATATTAATGACACTGGTTATTTGGCGCGGTGACCAATCCACGTGTCAGGAGAACGCTTTCGTCCTTATTCATCAGCTTTCATAATATCAAGGTATAGAAATAAACAGACACTTTATTTCCTCTGTGCTGAGGACCTGAGCAGCGTTAAATTACCTTCCACTCCGCTGTTTTCACAAGAACAAAGGGCTCGTGGAGCTGTTTTATCAGTCTAGAAAGCAATTAGCCAGTGCCATTTAGTGCCGAGTCATATTAAATGAGTCAATTCTGCTGCTCCAGCGAGGGGTGGTGGAGATGGGTCGCGTTAAGTGTCATGTAAGTGTTTATGGTGTCAGGTAATGAGTGTTGTATTTTGAAGGAACCACTCGCTGGGCTGTCGTACACGCTCGCTGTTGAGCCAAACATCGCCTCTTAACTGCAATGTAATGACTTTCCATCCCAGACTAAATGAAGCTATCGCCCTTGTGTGGAATTGTTACCAAGCAACCTGCGAATACGGGTCTCATGCATCTCATATTTATTGTTTTGATTTATTATTATATAGATTTATCATTAATTCCTCAGCACTGACTGAAAGTTTTGCCTAACATACGTACCAACACGTGACTTTCAAGAGGATGTTGAATTGAACTTTGACCTGACTTGGTTTGCTATGAGAAGGTAGTCGGTGACTATGGCCGAGTTTGATCTAAAATGGACATGAAAAACTCTTCAAGGATATTGTCCTCCTAGTGTGGTAGGGCACAGTTTATTCCGATGTTTATTTTTACTTTATTTGTGAAGGATGGAATGGATTTGAACTTATTTTCAAAACTCGGTAGATGGCGCTCTTGATGTATGGTTTCACAGAAATAGTAGCTAAAAAAACAATGATTTTTTTGGCAGAGGTTGCCACCCAGTGGCCTCTGAAAATGTGGACACTTTCATGAAGCCTCTTCAGGCCGTCACTACCAAACGCGTCATTGTTCAGGGGCCTCTTTGGCTTCCAGGAGAGAGAAATGTATGGAGGTCAGTCAGCCACAGGTGTGGAGCTGCTGTTGTTCCTGCAGGTGATAAGTCAATACGTAGCACCAGACCAGACAGAATGGGTCTGGTTTGAATCTGGGGGAATGTTTTCAACATCTTTTTTAGCAGTTTTTCTGCTTCTACTTCAGTTAAATTCAAAACTTGAAAGCACACTTTAATGCCAAAATGTATTTTCACGAATGTAGAAATGTCTGCAAGAAGTGACTCGACGCAATAGAGTGAACAGAAGCCTTTCCAGTCTTCTCACCTTGACACGGGTCGACACAGTCAACTGGACTGGCAAATTGTCATAAATGCCGTATTCATTTCAATGTATTGACATTTTCAGCAAAATTGAGCAAAAATACGACTTAAAGCCTGTTTTCATTTGTTGTTATTTTGCATGTAAAGGAGAGCTAGCGTCATCATCTAGTGTCTCACAGCCACAAAACAACCCTTAACAAAAAGTATAAGTACATTTGAAGTTAATTTTCTCAAGTACACTTGAGTATAAGTAGTGTACAACCGACCACATACTATTAGGTTAACTAAAGGTATAGTACTTTAATACTTCTTTGAACTAAATCGGAACCTTTGAAGTATACAAAAGTAATTACAAAGAATTATATTACAATCATAAAGAATAATGTCACAAAGGAATTATTAAATATCAACCAAATTTCAATGTCCTCTCTACCTCTTCATTGTACTCATGTGGATTCCGCTCTGGTCAATCCGTTGCTTCGGATGGTTCAAGCACAAGAAGAAATGGATGAAGCAAGCCCATAATATTTGCAGCCACATGTGAACGGACACATGAGAGCAGGATTCTAACTTGCAGTGGCAACCCTTGCCCAAGGACAGAGGTGCTACAATGGAACGTGAATACTGCGGTTCCATGTCATTTCCCCACCGGCCTCAGAAGTTACCAGTTGAAGGCTCTGCTCAATATAATAAGGCTCTTCTTAGAATGTATTATTATTATGATTGGGTTATTTGTGTGCGCTGGCCTTGTGCGCTGCACCGGGGTCCACAGTAAGTGCATTGTGGGCAGAACAATGTGATGACAGGGTTGTCCTTTGAGAACATCTAATTAGTTCCACTAGGGGAGCAAAGCAACACCGCACCGTGACCTGATATTTGGCTTGTGCAGCCAGTGGAAAGATAGCCACGGGGCAGACTTTAATTGCAAAAATACCAGCAGACTATGCATCTGCAGAATCACCTGTACCTGCTCCCTAATCCACTGTGGATGGCGCCTTTGTTTCTGCACGCGTGTCACCGCAGAAGCATGATATTGTGTCACCCATCATGGGCACAGAACTTTCAGGGCTTAGAGCAAGCCGTCCTGAGAAGGGAATCACTTCGGACACACGACAACAAAAATGAAACGCAAATAACTTAAAGCTACCAGATCGACTCTGTTCTTAGTTTTACAGTAGAAGACTTTTAGAGGCAAATGTACATTTTTTTGCTGACCTGTTTGCGACACAAAAAGGTTTGTGTTGGACAGGGATGCTGTATCGTAGTGGTGCATCCATGTTTAATACTAATTTTTAAACTGTTATTTTGACAAGAAATAAAAAGAAAACCTGGTGACACCAAAAGAATGAACTCAGAACTATGCATTTGATTGTGCGAGGCTTCGTGAAGCAGTGTCCTCATTTTCCAAGCCTCTAGATGGCAGTGTATACTGTAAAATCATTGGGTCTGGACAGCTGTTTCAATGAAACTTCACAACTTTACCACAGATTCATGAAAATGATGACACTGTTTCACGAAGCTTCATCAGCCCATCAGCAGTCTGCTGCGCTACACACCAGGGGATGCGAAAGCTCTGATTTAAATGTCGCCAACACTTTGCTGCTGCTATTTTAGATTGTACTCCGTGTTGCGTGAAATATTGGCAATAATTGAGTGAAAGTACAAACAAAAAAAGTATGTGAAATTCACTTCATTTGAGTGCGGAGACAGGCTAAAGGCTAAAGTTGTTTTTTCTGTTGCGGTGAATTCATGAGTGAATTGCAGTTCGATCACAGGTGCAGGCAGGATGCACGACTTCAGTTTGGCGAGTACATGTTCCTGTCATTTTTCATTGCACACAAGCCAAAGACCACAACTACCTCTTGCTTGTTTCAATGTTTTTGTGAAATTTCATCTTTTAGGACACAATTTCTACAATGATATACAGTTCTGAAGGTATGGCAGCTGTCAGTACTGATCATATATATATGTAGCTAGAAATGGACTCATGAGGCTTCATGACGCGGTGTCCTCATTTTTACTAGATGGCACTCTTTGCTCTCATACCGTTGTTTTTGAGCAGCTTTTTCAATGAAACCTCACCTGTCCATCACTGCAGAAACCCAGTAGTATGGTCTGTCAAGTCTCCAATGACAGCTGGAGGTCAGCAGCACCTACTAAATTACATTACTTCCATATCTACATATGTTTGTGTATATACAGTGTGACAGGTTCAGGTCAGTCGACTCGCTGAAAGTTCCCACTCTGGACGTTTGCAAAAGTTTCAGATTCAGGCGGCCAAAGAACGCTGCATCTGACCCACAGGAAACAGCAGTGGATGCAGTTGATTCCATCTTAAAATGACACCTGAGAAAGGCTGGGCATCTGGCTTGGTGAAATTAATGACTATTTCTTGGGCAACATGCTTCGCCTTCCGAATGTTCCGAATGACTGCCGAGTGACTGCTGGTTCCTGCAGTTTCACCTTCATGAGCATGGAAAACTCTCTGTGCTCCGTCAAGTGCTGGAGTTTTAAATATCGTATTGAATTTGTGGCGTTGACGCCTTTTAACGTGCATGTGCTGCAGGATGCAAACTTTATATGACAGACTGAAGAAAACCTCCGCAGGGAAGGTGGGACGCATCACAAACCACACGAGAACAAGGTAGCGGCTTCCAGAAAATACGATACTTTTTTTTTGTGAACAGGCCTTTTCCTGTCTTTAAAAGTTACAGTGCTAAGTGCCCTGCCTATCATGATGCTCACCCTGGGCCACTCAATGGTCACTGTCGGGCCGCTTCACGAGCCTCCACCCTCAAGCACGCGGAAATGAGCGGTGGGAGGGTGGTATTCTATACATCACAAGCGGTTACTCAAGAAGAGGAGAAACACGCGTTGGGAAACATTCATGGCTGATCATGGGTCAGGAGACCAAACAAATGAAGCAGCCCTTCTGTGAATGGACGCTGTGATGCTGAATGGTGATGAACAAACCGCAAATTTAAGCAATCACCAGCACCGTCCAGCAGAGGAGGCATAGATGCTTATTTTAGACTCTGTGAAATCATGGCTGATTGTCGTGGTCACTTTGCTCTGCATTGCTATTTACATGCTGAAGCGACTGCAATTTGAAATCCACCCAAATGAGGAGGCTGTGCACCTGCTGAGAGAGTTGTGGGCCTCCGCCTGCTGTCCTCAGGCCAACAGGACGTCAGTGCGGAAGTAGGAGCGAGTCCGACTGTTTCCTTGTCCCACGATAAACAGTGTGTTTTTTCTTCTTTTAAATATTTTAGGTCAGTTCTCCACACCAGGCATCATCACAACAGAGGCATCACCCACTCCTGCCCCAGGCAATGACTTCCATCCTCGTGTGGAGTGTCACTTGTGCTGTGAAGTTCATCGCTCGGTAAACATGCAGGCCATGCAGAAAGCTATTCATGAAGCTTGTTTTGTTTGTTTGTTTTGACATTAATAACTAGATCGTGAAGCATAATGCTATATATAAAAAAAAAAAAAAAAAAAAAAAAAAAATATATATATATATATATATATATATAAATCTATTGACAAGTAAAGCTGACTATCGAAAAAAAAAAAAAAAACTAAGTAGATTTTAAACTTTATTTATTTATTATTATTAAAATTAAAATTTAATTTTACTTTTTTACACACACACACAGGCACACACTAAATAAAAAAGATTTTAAAATTCATTAACATTGACACTCCCTGTTTATGACAGAAATTCTCTTTGGAAATTCAGTGGTCCACATTAGTGACTCTTTTGACTGAAAATACAATATTCTGCATTTTTATGAGTCTACCTGCAGTACACCCTGTTCAGCTCCTGTGAGAAGCAAAAATCATCAATATTCCATGCTGCAGTTTGATGTTGCTCACAACAAACCCTGCTTTGATCAATGGAATATTATGGTATTGTGCAGCTGTTTGAAGTGAGGCGAGTTAAAAATGTTCAAAAATGCAGGTGATTTTCCAAACAGCCGTGAAGAGCATCTGGAACATTATATAGCAAAGACATTGCAGTGTGAAGCCCATGATTCACCAGCTTCATCTGAACTCCCTTCTTACCTCAATCCTAGTTTGTGTGTATGCGTGTGCGTGCGAGTGTGTCCACACGTGTGTGGGTGGGAGTTCCCCACCATTATTTCATGAATTTGATTTTCTCTGAAATACAGAAATCCACATCATACTTCCAAATGATTCCCATTAACCACAGACATAGTTCTAAAATCTCCCATTGGAATTGATGTGAAATGTATATACTCACATAAAATACTAAAAATGAATTTCATTTTTTAAATTTTTTTATTTCATTTTTTATCTCGTACATCTTTTTCACATACATTCTGGAGCTGCAGTTATCCCCATCCCTCCACTGTATCACAAACCCTACTGTGTTATCGGGTGATTTCTATTCTTATATATATATATATATATATATATATATATATATATATATAGTATATACTTCACTCAACTATAACTCAGGAATGTGCTACTAAGAAATCTAAGCAATGTTGACAATAAAAAATTGTATTTTTCATTTTATTTATTATTATTATTATTAAAATTAAAGTTTTTTTTTTCATTGCTGCATTAACCCGGCAGTCAAACCACCCCCAGTGCCAACAACACACTTTGAAGCGAAAGAGTACAACAATGGAAGTCATACTTTAATCATCAGGCCTCGACTGAAGAAGAGCAGCCGCATCAGTTCAGCGTCATTGACGTCTACACGTATATGTATTAATACATTCAGCGCTGATGAAAAAGTGCCCTCTTTCTGTTTTTGTTGCAGAACGACATTGATCCAAAACATCACTGTTGGTCACATTCTCTGGTGAGAAGCTTGATGGCAGTTGTTGCTTCAAAAAATATGTGGAAGGCACGTTCTCTCACATGGTGTTGTTACATCGGGTGGTTTCCCTCGACAAAAAAACATACAATTTTAAGACTGCATTTCCAGTTTGACTGGTTTATCCTTGACTGATATTTGAATTTGTTGGGTTTGAGTTGGAGCGCCCAAAGAAGATGAAGCCAGTGCTGTACGTCAGTGAACACATCTATATTTAATTCCCAGGTGCTCTGGCACCTTCGTTGTCAGACCTTCATCTTGGCACCTGAACTGTGTTGATCACATCTAATTTTAAGACAATGATGAGATTGTCAGCAGTTTATTGTGTCAGTGTTAATTTAATGTCTGCGCCTTCTGTGTGGCTCCACTTCCTGTGAAAATTGAAGCAACTAACCAAGAGAGGACGTGAGACAGTGATGGGGTTAATGGTTTGCTGGGAGTTTGACAGAAGACGGTGAAGCGAAATGAGTTCCTGCTTCTTGTGTTCAATGTAGAATCACTCAGTGTCTATTTAATCTCTTCAGGAAATCGTGATGTTGCGATCGCAACTATGAACACAATCGCTGTGAGTTCTGTGAAGCGCCGAGATTGTTTTTAGCAAATTCCACCGCTCACTTTCATCTCCTTTCACCCACCACTTGACGCGGCATGTGCCTTGTGTGCGACTACAAATGCTTTCATTTGCCTACAAATATTACCACCAAGGATTACGAGTCATACGTGAACGATTACGAATAGACTCATAAATGTCCACATTCTGATTATTTAAATGTGTAACAGGCAGAAGTAAAAAGCGGAATTGTCTATTGCGCCGCGCCGTCATCCAAACACTGTACGGGCCAGACGTAAACAAACATGGCTGACCGTGAGATCCAGCTATCTCCGTGCTTGCTGACACTCTACATACCGACCCTGTGGAACATATCAGCAGCTATTGTTTCACTTTGCTTCGTGAACCACTGACCGACACACACACACACACGTTTCACACAAACATTCCCCCCGTACCACTCAGATTCTGCCCCAGAGTCTGTCACTCTCTCCTCTTGTGAGGAGAGAAGGATATTCTTGTTTTATCTTTTTTTTTTTCTTATTCAGCATGTGCATTTATTGATTCATGTTGTGTTCTTTGCACTTGTGTTTAGCTCATAAAGCATATTTTCTTAAAATCTTCACAGCCTGGAGCATTTTCTAGGCTAAAAAGTGACACTAGTTTTGTTACAAGCTACTTTGCCAGAGTCCTTATTTCCAATAATGTTCCACAACCATAAATGATCGCAACTTTCATCACAATTTTTCCTTCAAAATCTGCCCCAAAATCAGGCATTTTTGACCTAAAGAATCAATCCAAAAAAAGTCTGTGAAATCCTGGAGGGTTAATCTGGTACCTTAGTTCATGTGCCTGCCGTGGTACTGCCAATCTGTTCTACCTGTGGAAATAGAAGGTCCATTCTCAATGCAAAAAATGCAAAACATGTCCAGCCGAAACCTGTTGATCGTTGGAAATTCCATTCTAGAACCACTTCAAAGAATAGAAACCACCCGATAACACAGTAGGGTTTGGGATACAGAGGGAGATGGGAGGTAACTGGAGCTTCAGAATGTATGTGACATGAGAAAAAAATGAAATGAAATTCATTTCAGGGCATTATTTGGAGTATTTAAATATATCAATTTCACACCTCATAAAATGACTATTTTATCTGGTGGCACATTTGCACATTGCAGTACAATACCCTGGTCTGCCTTCAATGCAGGCTATCGCAGCACTAGGAAAAAATGTTATTACTATTATCATTATTAAGGAGCAGAGTTGGAATTCTGGAAATCTCCAGAATAAACTGGAGCCCTGACAGATGAAGCCATTGCTCCACTTTGCTATTTCGTTGAAAAACATCCACTTTATTTCTCAACTTAAATCTGTCTAAAGACCAGCTGGCACTCGCTGTTTTGGGAGGCTTTCTTCAAGCTTTCCGCCGTGGTGCTGCGTGCTGTATACGAATGTGCTTATTACACAGCACTAATGCTTTGTCTGAAGTATTTATTGGCGATCTGAGCGTGACTGTCACGTCTTGACACATTGTTACGTCGCGGGCTGATTGCGAACGGGCGACGGCTTCTCTATATGCGACCGTTCCTCCGATAATATAGCACTGTTAATGTGTTTCATGACTTGTCTGATTAATGGTGCGTGAAATTGAAATTGTAAACAAATTACAGGCTTTGAAGATATGAGCCTCCATCAGCCACATCTTATTGCAGGGGTTTTCACGACGGAAATCAGTCTCTAGTTCGGAGCAGGTCGCATTTAATGCTTTGTCGTGGAAAAATAACCTGAAATGATTCATGAACATTTCAGAATGAAGTTACTTTTTTTTGCCAGATTTCTCTTTATTGGAAATGACACCAGAAGGCAATGATTCGATGAACCTGGGGTCTCAATGTGCGCAAAAAAACAACACACATATTCATTTATTTATGCGTTTCTCAGCCTTCACTGGCAAAGAAAATACTCTCCATAAAAACTTACTGGATGCCTCCACTAATACTTTTGCTAATCCCTCTTCACAATGCGCTCAAGCTTCTTCAGGTGGAGGGGATTCATCGAGTCATCACCCTGATATTCATCTCCTACCACAGATCAGCGACAAGACAGGAATCTGGCTGGACCACTGGACAATTTTCACTGAAAGACATGGGACGCCAGTTCCATTATATAGGCCCTTATATGTCCTTCTTACTGCCTGTGCCAGGAAGTCACCGTGCCTGTCTTCACTTTTTCCACCAGTACTAGTCTTGATTTTGGCCAATTCCACGTTGCTGAGGCTTCATGAAACAGTTTTCTTATTTTCAGAGCACAGTAGGAGGCGCTCTTGGTACAGATATAATGTGAGGTTTCATCGAAACACCCTGTTGAAATCCAGTGAATATAGAGTCGAGAGTGACATCTAGCGGGCTCTGTACATGAGGACACTGTTTCATGAAGCCTCATCACCTTACCACTACCCTCCATTCCAGAACAGGTTTTGCTTTTGGCTTCCACATTTCCTGAATGAGGAAGGTCTTTGACTTATAATTCATACTGTAGCCACAGGAACCGAGGAACTTGTGCGCCACGCTCCACAGTCGCAGGTGAGCCCCTTTGCCTTAGCCATGTCTCTCCATAATGTTCACCTGTTGAGTTGACACCTGTTGCCAGAGAGTCAGAGTGATTTAGATGTTTGAGAACAGCTTGGACTGGATCTAGTGTACTACATTGCTTTTTCCCACAGATTGTGCCAGTTTGCAAATGGTATGAATGATTTGGGATGTGACACAGTATGTATGTATTATCTTCTGGGTAGTACTGAGGCTTCATGAAACAGTGCTCTCATTTGCAGCACCCACTAGACGGTAGTCTGTGCTCTTAAACCGTTGGGTTTGAACAGATATTTCAATGAAACCTCACAACATTTCTAAATTGAAATGAGGACACTGTTTCATGAAGCCTCATCAGTCCGTCATTGGTGTTTATTTTTTTTCCAAATGAGTGACTTTTTGGTCCAAAATTTTCAGGGATATGTCGCGCCTTCCACCTGGCGTTACTATACCATGATCACAGTTCTACCTCTATGCAAATGATCCATCCAGGTGGAGCATGAGAGGACTTCCATTGCAACCTTTGAGGAGTGCAGATAACATCATTATGTGACTAATCGAGGAGGTCGCACTTCGCTCCCACCTGAGCTGTGTCCAACAAATAAAATTCTATCAGCCTGACCTTTGTCGGAGCAGGAGTGGAGGATGTTGCAGAAAAAGTCGCTCTCGACTTTGGAATGATGGAGGCAATAAAGGAGCTGGTCCGGTTGATACAGGGGAAATATTCAAATCTGACATTTGCATCAGGGTGTTTTACATTTCTAAAGAAATGTCCGTCTCATTCTGCACTGTCGTAAAGACCGGAATGTAAATTGCTACCTGTTCTGACTTTTCTTTTTGCAGCTGATACAGAATGTCAGACAGCAAACTCTTTTAAACACCATCCCAACAAGGATTTCCACAAGTTTGTGAAATGCCATTGTCAGACCAGATTCTGACATCATGGTTATCTCCCTCAAATGTGTTGCCCAGTAACTTGAAATGGGAATGAATCTGACTTTCCTTGAGGAAAAAGGGTCTTCCATTTTCATCAGGGTAAGTTGTACGTTTGAGGGTGACCCTAAAATGGAACCCAGAATGCAGAAGTGGTGAATAAAATGAGATCCGAGTAGAAGAAGGGTGGCGGTGGTCATGGAGGTGGAGATTGCAGGATTGACTTCAGATGAGTTTTTTTAAGGCGGAAAAACCACATCCACCGGCCATTTCCTGAGCACCAAGAAAGAAAGTAGAATGAATGTGAAACAAGCCGGTTCAGAACAACAAACTGCTGACAGCAAAAGATGGGTTTCAAATCGTCCACCCAGGTCCACTGACCTCCACTGTGAAATGGCTGGAACAGTGTCCTTAGATTCAGAGGTCTCAGTTAGAAATGATGAGATGTTTCATTGAAAATAAATGGTTTTAGAGCAGACAATGGCATCTTGTGTGCTCTGAAAATGAAAACACTGTTCCTTGAAGCTTCACCAGCCCACCACCACCACTGAAATTCAAGGGTCCAAAATTGTCCAAAAATATCGTCCGTTTATACTTGTAACTGTAGGTCATTGAAGGATTGGAAAAAGTTTTCAGATTTGAGAAGCACCAAAACAGTCAAACACTGTACCTGTTTCGATAGTAGAAAATAGTAAAAAGAAGTAAAAGTTGGAAAACTTGACTCATTGAAACACAACGTATAATCACCTCACTGAAAATAAATCAGATTTTATTAGACAAAATTTACTACGAGCCTGAACAGTTTATCAGTCATGGAAGTTGTTTTACTCGTTTCATTGGTGCTGTGTTTTCATACTGACACGTGACTGGCAGATTTCAGTAAAGTGGAAGTAGTAGAAAGTTGTTTTTAGTGGCGCTAATGTGGCTCCTGCCAAGCACTGCTTCTACCTGGTTCTGAGGCTGGAAGAAGAACTTGGATATAGGAGCATAACCCTTTTTATTTCTTGAGAATTTAAGAATGAAAAAACATGCTTCAGCACGTCTGTGGTGTAGGGACAAGGGCTGGTATTTGAGCATGTATTGGGATCAAACAAGGTACCTGAGCTGCTGTTGGAAAAGAGCCCTTGCTATACACTTGAAATCCTATAATAAATAATGAAACAAGTGCCATTTAGAATGATAAAATGCCTGTTTTTTTAAAAGGGCAGTGTCACCATTTACGTATATACAATGTATCAGCAGTATTCTGAAATATGTGAATGTGACCAGTGTGCAAGTGACTTTTTTTTGTTGTTCTTGTTGCTTCTAAATCACAATTTGTGAGCCATTTATAAGAGTTAGAAGGACAGTTGAGTGTTGTTGACCACTTTTGCAGATGGTTGTCAATAACAGGTTGAGCTTCCCACCTCTAATGCATCTAATGGGTCTAACCTCACCTCAGCTCTTCCACAATTGCCTGCTGAACCGTCCACCTAATGCTCAGGAAACTTCTCCCACCACTTCTTTTCTCTCTCAGAAAACCTCTGTGAGTTGAGGGTGAAAAATGCGTGGCCCAATCGTATCGGGCCTCGGCTTCAGAGGCGCATCGAAGCTCTTGAGCAACACAGTCATTTTGGTGAACACATAACGGCAGTGTAATAATCATGGGAAGATATGAATCTGAGCTCAACGACTTTCATGCAGCCTCATCATTTGTCACGCCATGTAATAAAAATAAAAGCTTGATAACAATCTTAAGTTCAGCGGTCTGATATTGAGCAGAAGGTTGTTTTGGAGGGAGAAAAAAATGAGGCTGATGAAGTGCAGGAGATGAACTCGGCATTTTGACTCACTGGATAATTGTGTTTTGTTACTGAATCCAGCTGCTCAGGTCCTTTCAGAGAGACAGTTCAAGGCTATTGCAGCATATTGGAAAATTCAAATTTCACCGTAGATAATTTAAGACACAAATGTGTCTTGCGCTATAGTTTTATGGAGCTTTAGCGACTGCAGTTAACCACTGATGGACTGTGATCCACATTCAAATCCTGTGCACTCAAGTCAGCTTCATGACGCTTCATGAAACACTCACTAGGTGGCGCTCTCCACCCTCATGGTTTTTCATGAAGCTTTCTTAGCCCATCAATGCGCATTACCGGATTGTGCTCAAAACTTGAAAGTCAAGTATTTTACTGCTTAAAAAAAAAAGCTAAAATAAATAAATCATTGACGACACGAAAAGTAAAGTAAAAGTAAAACAAATGAATACAACATTCAGGTTCGTTGTTTAAGTAGTTTTACAGCTCTGTCACTTTCATTGTCACTTCTCAGAGAAAGGTTCATAATGACACCAATACGCCCAAGAAGTCACTTTATTGATCATGAATGAAGTCAGAATTCCAACATTAAACCACTGAAAAACGGCTGATAAGGCTTCAGGAAACTGTCCTTATTTTCTGAGCTCAGTAGGTGGCGCTCTCGGTTTAGAAATGTTGTGAGGTTACATCGACATCTCAAGAATAAGGGCAGAGAGTGCCATCTAGTGTCCTCAGAAAATGAAGACACTGTTTCATGAAGCCCCATCAGCCCATTTTGCGAATATGGTGGGTCCTAGTTTGTGGGCACATTCACTGTGACAGTCCTTCATTAACAATACATGTGTCATGATGACGGAGGAATGGACCCAAGAGTAGAAAGTGGAGACAGGACATGGGATTAAATAACAAGGTTTAATCGATAGAACAAAACAATTGATACACAGAAAAATAACAATCACTAAGGACGCCGGGAACCAAAACAAGGACGGAGAACAACACGCAGGGACTGGGGAAGAATCTGAAAACTGGGAGAACAGAAAACACACATGGAGTTAAGCTCACGAGGTGGCAGTCAACAAAAAGCGCTCGGCGGTGGTGGATACACACGCATACGAGGAATAAACTTAACGGAGACATAACAAAAAATGAGACTTTTAAATAACAGCTTGCGGAGAGAAACGAAAGTGGAGCGAGAAGGAACGAGGAACTAAGGTTACGGCTGAAAAGGAATTTGAGCGTGGAGGGGATTGAGAAAAAGTCAGGGACGAGCGCGAGAACATGGAAGTCTGGAAAGAGTTTTACCTTGATGCAGCAAGAAACTACCATCTGGCAAACGGAGCTGGCGTCGGAGGGGATTTATTCATGGAAGGACTGATGAGCAGATGAGCGCCAGCTGCGTTGCTTGTAAAGCTGCAGAGACGGGAAACAGAAACAACAACCGGCAGTAACACAATAAAAGCACAGGACAGGACGCGTAAGCAATACAACAATAAACAGAAAGAATAAAGTGCGGGCATGACAACATGAAGACGTCACCACCAGCATCAGCAAGTCAACTGTGTTTTCTCAGATCAAAACTTCGGACCAAATGGAAGCATCATGTCAGTATGGAAATATTGCAATGCATATATCATCGGCAGCAGCTTCCTTCATGGCTGAGTTCTCTCCCTCCTACGCGTTTCCCTGTCAGCCAGAGTTGCACCTCCCTCAGCACCGTACACCATACAGTCGATGAAGAAGACTGGTCAGAGGAGACCCGCTGGTGACCTGGTCAGTCAGAGTCACCTTGAGGTTAATGCTTAAAAGACAGACAGGATTGTTGTGGTCTTCAGAGAGAAGACCTCGGCGATGTACAAAATGTACAGCAAGCTCCGTAGGAGCCAGGATTTAATCCATCCCCTCCATCACTGGCTGGTACTCCACTGCATCCCTCACAAATCAGAAGACTGGTGTTGTGGTATTGTGAACATAACTCGCCTGCATCGGCCCAACAATTTCTCTCCTGTTATTACTTCAGTAAAGCCAGTTTGCACACGCTACTATTTGTGTTTGATACCGCAGTTGTATTCGTGTGTTGCAGGTGTTTATTTACTTTCATTAGCAATCATTTTTGGTCATCTTTCATCTGCAGAATACACATGTTTATACTCTCATTCTTCATACAAAAACTCAAAACAGTTTGACAGCAGATCTCTTTGGTACCACAGACATTGGTTCTACGACAGTCACCGCCAAATCAAATATCTCAGCGCTTGTATGAGAACCGAGACGCCAAACAGTCATTAGATACCTTTGAATATTTTCGACATCTGCACACCCTCCCATCAGATGCAACAATGCACAGACTCCCGGAGGTACCAGCCCCTATCTAAAAATCAATGGGACTCACTCGGCTGCAGTCCTGGCTGATTCCGTGCCGTCTGAGTGCTTTGGCCTGTCCTGTGCAAAAGGAGAGCAAAGTCACCTATCTGCTGTTGTGAACACAATTTGAGATGACAGGTTAAGTGGCTTACCTGCCCTTTGGACCTACACAAACAAGGAGGTGGGGTCTGCAGACATGTAGTGATCTTGCTTTGCCAGAGACAAGGAGTAGATAGTGGGGTGAGGCCAGGATGTAGGATGGATTGCCGTCCCTTTTTAACCCCCTTCTCTTCTTAAACCACTGGTCTGATCTCGGAGGGAGACATCAGCCAAGGGAAGCCAGAGTGTCATATACAGAACATGGTCCACCAGGGGACCACAGAGGCAGTGGAGGTAGATTGCAAGACACAGTCTAGTTACTTCAACCCACCTTTCATTTGTGGGAATTAAGGGGGGAAATATTGCCAACGCTCTGTCCCCAACCTGCATGATGCACTTAAAAAAAGTAGGACATCATGACATGGCGCACATAACTTGGACACTTCTGCAAAGCTTGGAAAGAAATGCCTGTTCAGACTTTGGAAACAGTGATGACCTATGAATTCTGGCAATAGAAGTATAGATGTTTGTGCATGGGCTACATACGAAACATTGCAAACTATATTTTCAAAACGTAGTGTTACAGATCAAAACAAGGTCCTTGTGGAACAGCAAGAGGGCGGAGGATCATATTTAGTGGCAAATGCTATAGTTTTTAGAAGTAACATGCCTGACACGTTCACGTAGATGGCGCTGAGAGTCACTTCCGTTGCTAAAATGTACACGCATATCCTTTAATGGCTGTTATTTTATCACTCAGGGAAGGGCACATTCCCTTCAGCCCACTGTTCCCACTGTATTGAAAAACTATCAGTGAAAATGGACACTGAAGCACCTGGTGGCTGGCGGTTTGCTGGCGTGTGCCGTGAACTGCAGACAAAAGAGTAAAGCAAACACACAGTTGAGGCATTTGTCTGCAGCCCCTCCTGGATTGTGTGACAGGCCGTAGTGGTGGGGAGATTCCATCAAGCTGACAGGCTGCTTCTTGCTGGAGAAGAGTTAATTGCAGTGGGACTGAAGCTGCCTTCAACATCCATCAACAAACCTTCCAGCTGTGTGGAGTTGGTGGTTGGGTGAAGCGTTGAGAGCAGACCAGAGAGAGCTACAGAGGCCAGCCAGATGAGGAAAGCGGCTGATTTCTTTTGACATCCTGGGCCAATGACCTTTGGTACCGAACACTGCCGATGGGCAGGTGCCCAACCTGGTCTTTGAAAATCCTCCATTTTTCCCTGATAAATATTTGAAATGACTGCTTAACATAATTTTGACAGAGATAAAAGCAAATGTTTCGCAAGCGAGGTGGGTTTTTGAATGTTATTTGGTCGAACCAGACCGAGTAAAGTTTTTAAAATACCCTAGACCACAGCGAAACTAGCTTTGCTATTCTTCCCGTCGCACTCTTCATGTCCGCCTTTTCCTCATCTATGAATCTCAGAGATTGTCTTCCTCTTCATCATATATGACACACTCCATTTGTAACAATCTCCGTCTGACATGAGCCCTGTATTGCCCTGACTCTTTTACCATGCACTCCATCTTCGCCTCCCTCACACTACGTTTACACATAAACACCAACAAAAACGTTGCAAAATCTCCTCGCGCAGCTCTTTAGTGAGTGCGTCTTCATGTGTGGATGAATTATCCCGATCAAATCACGACATTGCAGTGAAGTACAAGATGAGGTTCCTTGTGTCACAGGACACGGCCCCTTGACTAGAGTCACACAGCTACAAATCTGCCTGCTACAGACAGAAGCAGAGGCAGGGTGGAAGTTTTTTGAAAGAAGAATGCATCAAACCTTTCTTGTGCTTTAAGTTGTTTATTTAAACACATTTTATTTAACTGGCAAATGTGTTTTTGGAATATATGTTGTGACCCACTTTTTCTCATACAGTGTTTCCAGTTTAAACAAGAATTTCTTTCCCTGTCTTTGAGAAAATATTTGAGAAGCCGTGTTTGAGACAGTATTTAAACACAAAAGTGGTCTTCATTCAGCCTGATTCCAATAATTCAAAGTAATGGTTAGTCTTTGCGTGTGTTGGTGTAAACACAACGCATATTCTGTGGAGAGTGCAGTTCTATCAGTCACCAAACTAACTCTTTTCTGTCAGATACGTCTGTGTTTGAGAACCTGAAACTTTTTTTTTTAACAAAGCAACACAAATGTAGCTTAAAATCTCCACCATGGCCGTATTTTTTTATTTTTTTAACACAAGAATAAGCTATGTGTAAATGTAGCATGTATCTCTGTCACACTATGGCTGACCTGAAAATGCTTGAACTGCACCTCCTCTCTTCCTCCTGCCTTGCTCTCAGTCCCACACATGTATTATGTCCTTACTTTCATTCCTATTCCCTACAACTCACACCTTCACTTCTCCTGCTTGTCCTCCAACTCCTCCTTACTCTCATAATAAATCACTACATCATCAGCAAACATCATCATCATCCATGGAAACAGCGCCCTTAACCTTAGCTGCCACTGTGTCCGTCAATCTGATCCCTGATGCCACACTGACCTTGAAGTTATTGGTCACACCAACTGCACACCTCTTTCATTCATATATCAATAAACTGTTTGTTGTGCATACCCTATTCATTTATCAGTCAGAACGAAAATGTCATGGTTTGTGCTCTTACTTTGTCGCCACCTGTGTTCCGGTTCCTTGTTTTCCTGTTTGCTTTCTCACCCCCTCCAACTTCATGGCAGTGCAGCTGGTTCTCATTCCACTGATTGCCTCTGCAGAGATGTATACACCTGGAGAACCAGCATGTGCTGCCAGATGATCGTCTTTTGTTGTCATGGTACGTTCACTCTGGATTGCTCCGTTCGCTTGTGACCCTGTTTATCTCTGTTTTGCTCTGCGTTCATGTCCTCGTTCTGTCACCTTTGTCTCTCTTCTCACTCTATCTAGGTCTCCTATCGCTTGCTCCCTGTCATTAGCTCCGTCTTAGCTTCCTCGAGCGTTTGTGTTACTCACTACTTTAGTTCAGCCTTTGTGCTAGTTATTTTCTCGGTTAGAGTTTTGTTTTCACCTCTACCGAGCGTCTTTAGTTTTGTACTAGCCTTGTCAGCGTTATATCCGAGTGCATAGTTTTCTGTTGTCCCTGTTTGCAGCGCTGTTTTGTGTTTTAGGTTTTTCCCTCTCCCTTAGTGTGTTGTCCTCCGCGCTCTGCTTCTGGTGTCGTCGACTTCTGTTCTCCTTATTGTTCGTGTGTGTTAACCTCGCTTGTCCGAGTCCTCGGTGAGACTCGTGAGAAAATGGTTTCTCAGGCAAGAACATTCTCTGGATGCATGGCTATAGTCCTGAGATGAAGGTGGCACGGTTTCCTATGAGCTATTGAAGAGGGACAAGACAGAGGGACGTCACCGTCCCAAAACAGTCACCTGTAATGTGACTGACAGGCCATTTTAGTCCAGTGACCCCTTCCCTCCCCTCAGGGAGGCAGAACAACCAAACCACTTTTAATCACTTTTGTTACTTTGCGATGAGCTGATTGGGAAACCAGAGCAGTAATTTCATTAGAAAACTCATCAGCTTGTGGAGCAGATAAAGCCAGTAGGCAGCATAAAGGTGTCTGCTTCCATTTAAGTCAACTCCGACGAGAAGAGGGGAACAGGCAAGGTTCATCTCATTTTAATATTCATTAACTTGTTCTCACCTGTTATCGAATCGTCTTTGTAACCGAGCATATTTCGCTTCAATTATCCGCAGACTCCACGCCAGCTTCCGAACAATAGGTGTTGAAAGAACAGGAGTATCATCGGTTACACTGTTTCTCTCCTTCTTTTCTTCCCCCGCTCTCCGAAAGCTGCTGAGATAAGCTGCTGCCGTATCTCCGACCATCTCTGTCTCGCTGATCGAGACACGAAACAAACTGGTAGCTTTTAGTAGATTTAATCATAAGGCTGCAGCCAATGCAACGGAGGACGATAGCCGGAGGCAGCTGGCTACACCGCTGCGCTCGGCTCACCTCGGCTCCTATTAAAAAGAAACAACAGAGGCAAAGTCCTCGCACTCGAAGAACCGATCTCCTTCATCTGCTGTTTATCACAAACTGTGTTTAAAAGAAAAGGACCATTGGGGTGAGAGGTGGCGTTCAGCTTGAAGTGGACGGGACAGATGGAAGAAAGGTGGAAAACTAGTATGGCAACTACATGATCTGGCTGGGTTTGAGGGAACGACAGATGAATGGACGGTAGCTACCAGGGCTTTTGACTCACTTAGAGAAAATGCATTGATTCAACAACTAATTTAGTTGAAAGTGTTAAGTTAGCGATGACATTAACTTTGTTTTCATTGATTTTCTGAAGCTCCACTCAACATGTTGAAGTGCAGTGGAACCTCGGTTTTTGAACGTCCCAGACTTCGGACAAATCGGAGTTCGAACCAAAATTTTGAAATTTTTTTTGCATCGGATTTCGAATGAAAGTCCAGAACTCGAACTCCCCCCAAAAAAGCCGGAAAAACATAAGGTGCACAGACCGATCAGCTGACCCACGACACGCTTTGTTATTGTGTATAACGCAGCCTCTGTATGCAGACGTGTCCCGTTAGCTACATTTACTGACTTTTTTCTTCATATTGAGGTGTAAAACCTTTCCTGTCTCCGCACTGGACCGTGGTAGAGTGTCACAGGGGAGGTGCTCGCTCTCACTCCAGGGTTTGATGTCCTGTTGTGGGCTGGAGCTGGGACAGGGATGAGGCGAGTCTGGGACAGAGCGTGACTTGGTTTATGACTTTGTCACAGCCAAACTGCACAGAAGCGCACATTCAGAGCTGGACACGCACCGGGCACCTCTTCACTTCTGGAGAGACCTCACTCACTCGGCAACCCCTCCCACATGCAGCGGCCACACACATAGAGGAACAGCGCACCTGCAGCAGACGCTCTACATTCACTCCTACAAAAGACTATTTTAAGGCTTGGAACGCATTATTTCTTTTTCCATTCATTGTAATGGGAAAAATTGATTCAGATTTCAAACAAATCACTTCTCGAACGGCCGTCTGGAACGGATTGTGGTCGAGAACCGAGGTACCACTGTACTGTATAATTTGAAATTATAAAACAAAATAACTTCACAAGAACTTACAGAAGCTCTGAACTGGCATGGTAAGTTATTTTTATTTATGTATTATCTTGTTCGTACAAGATAAATATTATGTTTGTACGAGAAAAAAACATTAATTCGTCGACTTGATGCTTCGACAGTACCTATTCCTTAATGGACTGAGCATTTAAATGGCGGACTGTCTGGCCAACTGGTCAAATGAAATGAATTAACTGACATGCGTTTCAAACTTTGTCATCCTGGAGTTTTTTTTATTTCTTTTTTTCATATTTTTAATATGGACAGACCGCAGCTTCTCAAGGAGCTGCTCAGAGTACCATCGAGTCCGGCCACTGAGAAGCAGTTGCTCTCCGGTCATCCCACATCCAACGTAGGAATGGGTTTTTTTGTTTCTCATGCTTCTTTCTCATCGTGTCTTTTTCTCTTACGAATGCAATCTTTATCTCCTACGAACAAGATAATACATAAATAAAACTTACCATGGCAGTTCAGAGCTACTGTAAGAACTCAAGTAAATACCCCCAAAAAATTTTTGGAGGATTTATTCCTTTCTGTTCAATGCACATTTATTTTATATTATTATAACATGAACAAAATGTTGCACCAGCATTGAAGCTGAAGCTCCGATGTTAAGCTGACTTCATGGTGCAAGGTTTCATGCGCCCACGTTCTCGGAAATGAAAGTCCGTTAGGGCTGCTCTGTAATGTACTTAATTGTCTGACTAAAATGCTAATTGAGTTTCATTAGGGCTAATTTATGTATTTCATCCGGCAGATTCTTTAATATGAGGCTGGTGTGAGTGGCGTCACGGGGGCCGGCTGCTGAGTGTGTGGGCACACACTCGGGGTTGATCCGCCAATTAAAGCAGCGCTTTGACGGACAGGTTGTGGTTCTCACACCTGGCTTTGTTTCCTAAGTCACTGAATTACATGGGGATCTGTCAGTCTTCCCTCTCTTCTGAGTGCACTCCCTGTTTCATGCAGAAATAATTACGTGGAGAGTAATTGAAAAAAAAAAAAAAAGTTTGTGGGGGGCAGATAGGACTGGAGCCTATTGTGTATCTGGAACTCCAACCTTTATTAGAGCAATTCCAGAGGATATGATAGTGAAGTCGGACCCCCCTCCACTCCTCCTCACGTAGCCGTGTTCAAGAACACATTGGGAAAATAGGAACACATTATCATGAATAAGGATTGTGCTATGCGTAAAAGTTGGAGTTTAAGTATCTTGGGGTCTTGTTCTCGAGTGAGGGAAAAGGGGAGCGTGAGATTGGTAGACGGGTTGGTGCAGCGGCAGCAGTGATGCGGTCGCTGTTTCGGACCGTCGTGGTGAAGAGGGAGCTGAGTCATTGAGCTCTGGATTTACCGATCGATCTACGTTCCCACCTTCACCTATGGTCACGAGCTTTGGGTGATGACCGAAAGGATGAGATCGCGGATACAAGCGGCTGAGATGAGTTTCCTCCGCAGGGTGGCTGGGCGCACCCTTAGAGATAGGGTGAGGAGTTCGGTCATCCGGGAGGAGCTCAGGGTGGAGCCGCTGCTCCTCCACATCGAGAGGAACCAGCTGAGGTGGCTCGGGCATCTGATCCGGATGCCCCCTGGACGCCTCCCTGGGGAGGTGTTCCGGGCATGTCCTACCGGGAGGAGACCCCGGGGAAGACCTAGGACTCGCTGGAGATATTATGTCTCCGGTCTGGCCTGGGAACACCTCAGGATCCCCCGGGAAGAGCTGGAGGAGGTTTGTGCGGACCGGGAAGTTTGGGCATCCTTGCTCCGAATGCTGCCTCTGCGACCCGACCCCGGATAAGCGGAAGAAGGTGAAGGTGAAGGTGAATACATGTTGAGCCATGTCGCTCAATATACACATTTAGCTCCTGATGGTTTCAACTGTGATCTTTTTGAAGACCTCACTGTAAGTATACAGATCTGTGGTTGATCGAAAATAATATTTTGCCTCAAGAGTATCAGATAAAATGGATTAAAAAAACGTTGCCATAATGAGAACAAAGAACGTCTGAAATGATGCCCTGAAATGAGGGTGAAAGTGGCTCAGCAGGCACGACGCAGAGATGTTTGATGGAAGTGTGTCACTGTACTATGCTTCATCTACAGTGGTGTGATATCAACGACATATTGCAAAAGTGAAAAATCTTCATTATGATCCAAGATTTCCGATGGGAGCAAATTCACTCTCACACATTTAATTTGTCGACGTATTATGTATGACATAACTTTTACAAATGTTTATCATATCCACTGCTGACATTCTTCATATTTGCCTGAGTTTCACTAAGATTTTCCTTAGAACTGTGCCAACAATTTGAGTGGGAATTCATTTATTCTTCAGTCATCTCTTACCACTTGTTCCCTTATGGAGGTGACGGGGGATGTACCCTTTCATAGATACTGTTGGGCGAAAGGCAGGGGACACCCTAAACAGCCTTCTTGCTGCGAATCAGAGCGCAAACCAGTTCTGGCTGAGCAGAATAGTGTGCTATAATCGCAACAAGGCACAACACTCTGATATATGGTCGACACGTGAGGAGGTCAGACTGTTCAAGAAATTCTCTTCTTCTACCTAGTGCAGGTTAACGCCGTCTAGTTTTATTCTTACTGTTCATCTCCCAAGATGAACTGACTTTTGAGAGATGTTTTAGTGTCATTACATCAAAAGGTTTCATGACTCTCAGGAAAAACAAATAGGATTCCCCAGCAGTGTGAAATATGTAGGGTGCACTTCATTCTCTTCAAAGAGGCTCGAGGCACTAAAAATATCTATACTGCAGCCACTGGTGGCCGGGCAGCCTATAGCTGAGGCAGTGTCTGTTGTTGTGGGGCTCTGTGGCTTCAACAAACCCGTGGTGCAGCGGGGGAAAGGGCACAAACACGTGCTTTGATCTGCAGGGCCCTTATTCCTCTGAAGCGGCGCCTGGCTGCAGCACCAAAGAGTCCCTGTGCCCAGTGATCAGATTGGACCATGGTAATGAGAGCGCGTGAAGCACTAGATCTACAAACCAGTGTCGCAGGATGAAGCGTGAGTGGCAGTAATTGGAGAGTCGGATGGAAAAGTCAGCGAAACAACATTTGAGGAGCCATCAGCTCCGTTGATGAGGAGCTCTTACTGGAACACAGCGATGGCTCCTCCATTAATACTTAGTTTACAGGCGCTGTGGCAGTAATCGCCGGCTGAATATATAGAATTAGCACTCGACTGATCACTTCCCCTCCCTTCCCTGTCTGCATAATGTGACTTTGTTGTTTGAAGTCTGCATTTCAACGAGGAGCCATTAGCCTGGACAAAAGTGGCCTGGTTTAAGACGCAGAGGGAGATCTGGCGTCGCATCGCTGCCTTTGGAAGGATGTTGAGGACATGAATGTTTCAGTCTGGACTGAAATAAGCCTTCATTGACACAGCGTGTGGAGAAGAGATCATCGTGATTCCTGAAGGAAGAGTGACAAGTTTGAGGTTCAGTGGAGATGCTGGGAAATTCTGACACAAATGACTGATTGTTTGCCAAATTTCATCTATTTCATGTGGACCATGGACCAAGGAGTCTAGGGCTGTGTCCCATTTCTCTCCCTAACACTCAGTTTTTGACCCTAACACTTGGTTTAGCACGTTCACGTGTCAGTGTAGTGTGTCCGGAGCTGACTTGAAACAGTGCGAATAAGAAGTGTGGAGAGATTTCCACGGTACCAAGGTACTTTATTTAAAAAAACAATGTTGGAAAGGACAACAGGGACATTTCAGTAACAAGGACGACTCTTCCCTTTGTTTACTTTCTCTTGTATCACATGTTAGCGAGCCAAACGGTCTTCCGTGTCCGACAACATGAACAATACAACATGAATGTGCAACAATATGTTTTTGTTTTCTTCTTAACAAACAACAGTGGGCTAGCATCCAGGCTAACGTTAGCATATTCACACATCTAACAGATCTATCACCGCAACATAGCGGCGAAGCCGGCTTCGGCTCCACCCATCTCTTCTCCGTTCACCAAACCAAGACAGATTATTAAAAACGTCAGAGCTGGCATTTCCAAAATGTCTCCAACGCTGGATATGCAGGAAACAAAACTCAGCACGGCAACTAATAATACGTTGTCTTTACGCGTGACGTCATGAAGTGTTGTCCCAACTCTTAGGGACGTCAGTCACTTCACTTCGGCGTCGGAGGGCACTTCATAGTGGAAGGCACTCAAGACCAAGTGCTGGTGTTAGGCTCAGAAATGGGACACAGCCTAACACATGCAAGAGTTGTGGGGTTGTTTTCTCGCTTGTTTCATGCTGGATGTTCAGAAACGGATAATACAGCCAATGTTTTAGCGTTTGATAAGACACAAAAGTGCCAAACAAGATCCTGGACATCTCATCCGGCTTGTACAACGCACTCATTTTGTCCGTCGTCACCACATTCTGGCCAACGCGTTCTTCAAGTGAATGTTCTACTGCATCTGCCACTGTTGAAGCATTGTCCCTCTCTGCTGAAAATCTTCATCAGTTTGTAAAAAAAGCCTCAGATTGAAGGGAGAGGTGTCCACCGTCTGCTTGTGTAGAGTAGTAACAACAATAGGCTCTACATTTGCAGCTGGACTTGCTGAAATGCTGTGATGCAGCCGATCGTAACAATGCGTAAGACTGAAATAACTGAATTAAATCACGATTCGATCAGGGATCTCTTCCAAGTCAGCATCATAACATGCAGCATTAGACACTCGGCAAATATGCTTCCAAAAACAATGCTTTCTTGTGGCCCCCAGATATTTGCAGTTCAACATCCGCGGAGTCACACCTTCCTTTCCAAGCTTTTTTTTAAGAACATATCCATGAAATATTTGCGGAAAGCCCATAGATTCGTGAAACATTTGCATTCAAGTTTATAGATATGATATCCATACACATATCGGCCCCAAGAGAAATTCTTAGTCAAGTTTACAAAAAAGTCAGGTTCACATAATGACAATTCATAAACAAGTAATCCAGGAAAAACAAATAAATAAAATAAATAATTCAAGACAAAACCATCTCAGTAGCTACCAATTTAAACTTTACCACCCACCATGTAGCATTAGGGGCCCGGACCATTTAACAATTGGCAGAAATCTCCAATGCTTTGCAGAAAACATGTTGAATTCACATTAATATTCACTTTTTTAAGACCAATCTAAGAGACTTCAGCTCACAATTTTATCTATTTATAGTGTTTGCAAACAAACAAAGCGCTCAGATGTTCATTTGTCAGATGTCATGTGTTTCAAAAGGAAAACATGAATGGAAATTTAGTAATGCATACCTTTGGACCACAGTTGATAAATGAGGAAATAGTAAAAAAAAAAAAAATTAATTAACTAAATAAAAAAAAAAATGCCAACGACTCTCCAAATACAGTGGTACCTCGGTTCTCGACCACAATCCGTTCCAGACAGAAGAGAAGTGATTTGTTTGAAATCTGAATCATTCATTCAGATTCATTACAATGAATGGGAAAAAGAAATGATGTGTTCCAAGCCTTAAAATAGTCTTTTGTAGGAGTGAATGTCGAGTGTCTGCTGCAGGTGCGCTGTTCCTCTATGTGTGTGGCCGCTGCATGTGGGAGGGGTTGCCGAGTGAGTGAGGTCTCTCCAGAAGTGAAGAGGTGCCCGGTGCGTGTCCAGCTCTGAATGTGCGCTTCTGTGCAGTTTGGCTGTGACAAAGTCATAAACCAAGTCACGCTCTGTCCCAGACTCGCCTCATCCCTGTCCCAGCTCCAGCCCACAACAGGACATCAAACCCTGGAGGAGAGGTGTGGAGAGCGAGCACCTCCCCTGTGACACTCTACCACGGTCCAGTGTGGAGACAGGAAAGGTTTTACACCTCAATATGAAGAAAAAACAGCCAGTAAATGTAGCTAACGGGACACGTCTGAATACAGAGGCTGCGTTATACACAATAACAAAGCCGGTCAGCTGATCGGTCCGTGTACGTTTTAGGTTTTTCCGGCTTTTCCGGGGCGTTCGAGTTCTGGATTTTCGTTCGAAATCAGAAGAAACCGAGGTGCCACTGTACTTGATATAAAAGACATTTGAGGTGCTTTTTATTTTCACATTTTTTCAGTGAATTGAAGGTTTTAAGGTGAGATCCATGTTGTGAACTGTGAACTGAGCATCGGTGTTGTTTTCTGACCACAACCTTCTTTTACCTCACAATGAGCTTGAGAGCTGCTTGTCGAGACCCATCACTGAAAGAGCATCGCTGCTCAAAACAAAGGTGAGAGTATGTGGTGAAAGAAATGATGAGAGCACTTAATACTCGATGTCTTGGACCTGGCACGCATTTCCTGAACCCATTAGGGTAAATGGGCTGACTGACTCTTGGTGGAATTGTAAATGGAGGCCTGACTTCTTCAGCCACTTTCAGGATGGGTGGCCTTGAGCTCCTGCAACTGTAGGAGGATGAAAACGGGAGACAATAGTGTTGCTGGCTTGTGAGCTCCTTCACTTGGCCTTGTCTGGGCTATGGAGACGAGGTGAAGCAGTCCACTTGAACTCATCCATCCATCTTCAGGGTGGTTCGTGGGGCCAGCAGCGTCGAGTCCCAGACATCCCTCTGCATGGAACACCAAATGACAGACATATGCTGTGCAATAATGGCTCCACCCTCAGTTGTATTTGTGCATCTGTCATGTTTATAGTCGATTTTAAACCATGTGATTATTGTTTCCTGTGGTTATTATCATTACAAACATCATTTAATTTCAATTATTTATTCTTTTTATTATTGGAACTTTGAGCAATGACCTGTTTCTAATGAGAAGAAAAAAGATATTCATGAATAAACAAGTGGATAAAGATCACACACATAAACCCAATAATTCCAAATAAATAAACCGACTTGCAATAACGCCAAGTTCTACCTCTCATTTTACGGAATTACGTTGCTATGGAGACCATGTTCATTCCATGTCTGAAAGTTCAAGCCAGGAACAGAGATGTGACTTCAATAAAAGGGTCGTGCGTCTGTCGGGAGAGACGTGGATCATGACCCTGCAGGGTGGAAGCCCAGATGAGTTTATTTATTTCCTCCAATTCATCCTCGCCAACAGGATGCGAAGGCGGAACCAATTACGACTTAAGCAATTTCATTGGCGCTTGAGTGACTTACACCTGAATCTATTTTAGCTGGTCCCACTGCTGTCATGAGGAGAGATTCAGCTGAAATAATGAGAAACACCTGCACATCACTGTGAGCAAAATGTGCTTTGGGAGCGGGAAAAATCTCATCCCACGATTACAGGTTTTTCTGGACATTTTAAACTTCCGTTTTCCAAAATAATTCTGTGCTCACATATCATGATGGCAGATGAGGCGTCTTGAAACAGTGTCATCATTTTCAAAGCTTTTCAACAGCTATTTCAATGGAACCCTCTGAGCTCTGAAAATAGGAACATCACTACTTGTAGTCAACACACACTGAATTTTGCATGCTCTTTGTGTGTTGGGGGTCCCACAGGTCATCAGGAAGACAGCGTCTTTAACACTCTTCACAGAAATGAGGTTTACAAACAGCCCATCCTCACGCACAGCATCATATATTGACGTTGGGAAAGTGGACTTTTGGCTCCTGTACTGACGAAAAAGCCAGCCTTCAGCATTGAATGTTAGGTGTTTCAACGGACCATCGCACGCATGTGTGGGGTATGAGGAAAAAAAAAACACATTTTACTTCCATAAAATTCCAGGCATGGATCGCGTGTGGGGAATGCACAAGGCGGACGCACGTGCCGAAGCTCTCTTCACTGAGTTACACTGGATGTCAGTTGCTACTACCGTGACTAAAATGCACGGCTGTTTGATGGCCATTAAATAGCAAGAGGAAGTGAATTTAACAAAATAAAAGCACACGGAAAGTGATGACAACAGTTTTGGGACAGTTCAGCTTGTGTGCTCTGAGGGCCACGGTCCTAGGGCATCCAGCCCTCCATGTGCCCCTGCTGCTCTGCCGCTGCTTTGTGGCTGCCACACAGGCTTCTTACATTGAAGTGAGAGCAGGAACACACATGGTTTCAGAGGTGCAACTTAATTTTGTCGCTTCTTCCTTCACACAGAATATGCCAAATTGGGAAACATCGCTCCACTCCATGTTGTGCCTGACAATGAAAATCCAACTTCCGACCCGTGACCCACAACACACACTTAAATGTGTGTTAAATGCTTCTGAACCAGGCTGTAAAAGAACGTTGAATAAAAACCACTGTCACGTATGAAAGAAATATGTGCTGCCTTACAACTGTATTGTTGGACTAAAGATCCAGTGCCATCGGTGCTTGAAGGGGTTGTTCTTCAACAAGTGTGTCTGTCCTGTGGTTCACTTCAGTTTTCATTACAGGCCAGTTATCAGGCGTCTAATGATTTTGCGTAAAGCCAAGACAAAATGATGGAAATTAGCATATCACTGCAAAAAGGGATCCATGTCACACATTATTAAGAGGAGAGTTTAATTCCTCCCGTGAAGAGAATGTCTTTGGTGAGATATGAGGACATTGCTAATGAGCGCACAAGCTTTAAATTGGAAAATCCCAAATGAAATGTGGTCCTGGACAGCAGAGAGAGCTTATGGGGAGAAGAGGGGGAAACCCCTGTCAATGAGAGCCAGTGCCAGAGAACGTCTTCACTGTATATATATATATATGTTCACATAAGGTTTCACACATGTGAAGGCTTGATCCATCTGATAGTATGGAAGTGATGTTTTGCATCTTTACCCCCATGAAACAAAAAGAAAAGAAAATCAGAAAAAAATGTGGAGACACAAGAGTCTTTTTTGTTCATTGACATTGCTGACATTAGTAAAGCATATTCAAGAAATGGACTATCACCTTTGGAGCTGTACAGCTAAGTTGGACATTTTATCAAATAAACAAATTCTGGCAGAAACAGTTGCTACCTGCAGGCAAGAGGCAAACATTAAAATTGTTCTTCCAAATATGCCCACATTGAAGAAGCAGAACAAGGTAAAATAAATTGTTCCAATGATATGAATTATTGTGTTGCACTGTACCGACATTAACGGTATACACAAAAAAAAATGTGAAATATCCGGACAGTTTGGGGTCCAGAGCGTAACGCACTTTACCTTCACATGGGGAGGAAACTACGGGACGGGATTCTAGTCGACTCCGAATCATCAACCCTTCATTTTGCTTTCAACTTCATCAGGTTAGCATAACCCGATTTTTTTTTTTTTTCTTCAAACATTGACTATATGAATGGCAACATCTGAAAAGTTGCCTCGAGTGACAGCATCTCTCTCCAGACTCACGCTGTTCCCGTGCCCCTTTTCAAGGGCATCAAGTTGGAAATTCGCGGAAAGACAATGTATTCGCAAGTGACTTTCACAGTTGAATATCACATAGCAGGGGCTAAATCAGGCTCCCTGGCAACAGGTCTGATGCTGCAGCAGCACTCACTGTCCCATAGCATATCCAGCTCTGTCAGCATGTTCCCAGTGTCAATGGGATTAATTATGTCCGTCCACTTGAGACAGAGTTGTCGGACAAGTGTCTACTCAGTTCTTGCGTCTGTCATGTCTCCGTTTTTATTTTTACATAAAGTCACCCCATCTGAATCCGCATGAGACAGGTCTGATGGTAGAGGACGGCGCAACACTGGAGGCGTCACGACTGAACAACCACCTGAACAACATCTACAGTTCACCTGCAGCATGATACAGTACAAAGCTACTGAGTGATACACTCTTATCTTCACTCTGTAAGCATGAAAATCTGTGGTGTGCAACACATCCTGACTTCCATGGCTCAATATATTGATGTTGGGAAAGTTGGCATTTGCATTTACATGTTACAGCATCGGCAAAGCGATGGAGCGAGAAACGTACAGTTCATCACATCATCATACGGTGATGTCATATTCCACTGGCTTGGTATTTACAGCAGCTTTTCATGCGTGTCTGAACTCAGGTCGGCCAACATCCTGACACTGACATGGTGAAGGTCAACCGTTCAAGTCCCTGTCCAGGAAGAGATCTTCCAGATTTTATAAACCAATGTGGCTAATATAAAAGTCCATATTAAAGTACAACATACCATCACAATCCTATCACTACTACGTTTCTAACCAATCCTAAAAATGTTGATGACGCCATGCATGGCATGAGAAATAAGGTAAAAGCAAAGAGTTTTGTGTCGGGTCGACTCAGTCTGGCATAGGATGTGTAGTTTCATTGGAAATACTGGTGCTGGAGTAAATGTCCTTGCTCCATGGAAACAACACATGTAAGAGGTTCCTCAGAATGGGAGGACACTAAAGGAAACGTCTCTTTTCTCAACACATGAACTGTCCGACGAAGACAAAAAAAGCACCTTTATATTTGTTATAATCCAGTATAGTCATTTGGTTTTTGTTTTTTTTTAATAGTGGTGGAATTCGATAAAAAAAAAAAAATGGAGAATTTGTGAATTTATCGTAGTTTAATCATATAAGAATATTTGCCACAAGAAGCCACATTTTTCAATTTGTATGAATTTGGTATATTACTGAATCAAGTGATGGAGCCATACATACATTTAAACAACAAAATATTTTGTTTATTTTGCATCAGTTTGACAATAAATCACAATGGTGGCTATATTGAAGTTTTTATATCACCTTATTTAAACTAAAGCTCTTTTCATGTCTTGAAAATATTTGTGAAGGAATTTCAATGTTATAAGAATTTGAAATACATTGAGAGTAGTGGAAACCCTGGCCATTGTGTAGTGAAAAACATCCCTGAACAAAAGCAAACAGATGCTTTTGTTTGCTTTTGTTCAGGGATTCCTCCATGTTTGTTGTTGTTGTTCTCATCCTAGCTGCCACGTGTCTTGTGCATCAGTGCGATCAGTGGACCAGGAACTCCTGCACTTACAAAGGTTCCCTGTTGTCTGGAGAGCAAACTGTTCCATTAAATTAAATTAAATTCAAACAATTAAATGCGATTATAATATTTTAACTTACGATTAATTTATTAATGGCGATTAATTTGTTAAAGTCCCACCACTAGTTCTTAGCACTTTTTATTGTTAAGTGAGAGAATATCTCGGTGTGGATCGATCCGCTGTGGTTTCCATCACCGTCTGCAGCCAGCTAGCTCCAGTCAATACCCTGGGAAGCCAACGTCCTCATCGAACACATCCCAAAGAAGTCGCTACACGTCAGTCAATAGTGCATTCAAGGGTCCACCCTGGCTGTGCTATTCTACCAGAGACACCCGTTTGATTATTTATTGATAATCATTTACGTGTTGCTGATGTCTGATGGCTGTGAGATCACAGCCTCTACCGACTGCTGTCAGAGTCATTACTTGAATATTGCCAGGTCATTTCCACGTCACCAGAAGGTATTGATCCACAAACACGGACTAGCTCTAAACAGTTTGACGCAGGCAGACCACAACATGCCGAACGCTTTCAGAGCTGAAATGCTCCAATGCAAAAGTGCAACCAGGTTAGTATGTCAGATCCTCCCATGACCTCCGCCACGTTGTTTCTGCTCGACTTGTTAATACATTTTTCAAAAGCAAAACGCGTCTGTAAGAAGGAAGGATGTCTTGCGCCACGCTCTTGGGAGGGTTGTCGCCATTGCAAATTCATCGTCTGTGGCAGACATGCAAATATTGCCGAGGAGAACATGCCATGTTGGTAGTCTGGTGGTTCGCCCGAGTCACATCGCGTCGGCAAGGACTGTGGAACATCTGAAGCGAGTGTCACCCATCCGCTGCTGCTTTTCTGGCCAGTCAATTGAAGCAATTATTTGCTCCACTTGGCAAATTTGTCCTCCTTTCACCATCTGAGCTGACAGATGATTTAAAAAGGCACCGACTGAACCTCCGAAAAGCAAAGCATTCCGAACGGGGCCTTTCATTTGTCCAATTAGGCGGCTAATGAGATCATCTAGAGCTCAAGCGACCCTCAACACAGAATAACAAAGCTCCAATCGTTGTTCTGGGGACACGGTTTTAGATGAGAGAGGATTTAGTCGGTCTGTCTTTCACTCAGTTATTATTTCTGCAATAATATTCCTGGTTTTAGATTAAAAATTCTATTACCATAAAAGGGAAAGGAGACGAGGAAATGTTTGTCATGTAGCGGGACGTTCTAGGACGACATAATGCGTTGCAACAGGAGGCTGATGTGTCAACATGCACTGGACAATAGTTCATGTGTGAGGGACTGAGAATGTGTTGGGAGCCACGTTTAGAGTCCTTTGTTATTGATTTTAACCTGACATTTTCCTTTTATATTTTCTGTGATGCTTTTGACTTAAGGTATGACTGTATCAGTCCCACAGCAAGATGGATGACCTGCCTATGTGTCTGCTGTGCTGCCCACTACTGATGGACTCACAAGGCTTCATGAAACAGTGCCATTATTTTCAGCACTCAGTAGCACTCATGTCAGGTTTGATAAAAATGTCTTTGTGGACTGGTGCCTAAGAAACCACCTCCAGATCAACGCCGGTAAAACCAAGGAGCTGGTGGTGGACGTCTGCAATGGTTCCTGCTGGGTGTCGTGATCTGTCAAGCAAACCAAGGGAAGAATCAGAATCAGAATCAACTTTATTGCCATGGTCAGTGGGGAATCCACCAACTAGGAAAGTGCTTTGGAATAAAGTGCTGTCATGAACAATAAACTTGCACATCTCTGGGTCCTGGAGACATGCAGATCATGAAGAGGTGGCAGGTTGCAACCGATCCCCTTCTCAGCAGAACGTACGATGCGCTGCAGTCTGCTCTTGTCCCTGGAGGTGGTGCTGTTCTACCAGACAGTGATAGAGGAGGTGAGGATGGACTGGATGATGGCTGTGTAGAACTCCTCCAGCAACTTCCACGGCAGTCGTAGTTTTCGTAGCTGCCTCAAGAAGAACATTCTCTGCTGGGCCTTCCTGATGAGGGACCTGATGGTTGGCTCCCATTTGAGGTCCTCAGTGATGGTGGTTCCCAGGAAGCAGAAGGAGTCTACAATAGGAATGGATAAACCAGCCAACATGAGAGGGGACATAGAAACTGTGACTCTCCTGAAGTCTATGACCATCTCCACTGTCTTCTGGGCGTTGAGCTCCAGGTTGTTTTGGCTGCACCAGGACACCAGCCGCTCCACCTCCCTCCTGTAAGCCGACTCATCTCCATGATGGTGGTGTCATCCGCAAACTTGATCAGCTTTACGGACTCGTGGCTGGAGGTGTAGCAGTTGGTGTACAGGGAGAAGAGCCGTGGAGAGAGAACACAGCCCTGCTGGTCAGGAAGTCCATAATCCACCTACAGAGGGAGTCAGGCACCTTGAGCTGGCGAAGCTCGTCTTCAAGCAGAGCTGGGAGAATAGTGTTAAAAGCAAAGCTGAAGTCCACAAACAGGATCTTGGCATAGGTTCCTGGGGAGTCCAGATGCTCAGACGTAAACACTACAAATATGTAAACATAACAGAACATGGCACATATTTAAGACCTGACTGTAAAAGGGTGTGGCGGACATTTAGTCCATTCGGTCCATAACAATAGCAAAAAGAAGGGTCTGGGAAGCTTGAAGTTCTCCCTTCCCTTTGCTTCCTCAGCCTCTCCGTGCTGGATACATCACCCTCCTTCCTTGCTATTCAGTCTCTCATGCAACTCACTATCATCCTTATCGTCCTCTCTCTTTGCCTGACATCTACACCCCTAGTCCTGTCTGCTCTCCTTGTCTTCCCTTCTCACGCCAGTCTCTTTGCTTCTCTCTTTTTTCCAGACGCTCTCATCACTTGAGTGATTAAAACCAGCATTTGGATTTCAAGTTGACATTTTTTTTTCCATTTCTGATGTGATATGTGTGTGTTGCTGTGACCATGCTGTTTGATCACTATGTTGAAAACGACAAATGGATGCCTCAGTGAGCAGCGTGCATTCATTGTCTTTCCTGCTCCCGCCTGAATGTAGCGCTCGACGTGAGCAGAATCTCTCAGAAACACCACCAGATTTGGTTCATTTCTCTGGCTTACTACTGGACAATATCCATTTGCATAAAAGGTGCTCGAGTCACTCTTCTCCTGGCATGAATTTCAGTCACACATTTGCTGTCAAGAAATCTCTGAGGTTGCTAAAAGTGGCAAAAGAGATGGCAGATGGGGCTATGCAGGGACTTTGATGTGGCTTCAAAAACCCAAATGTCCCTAAAGTTGTGAGTGGAAGAGAGAGCAAGAGGCAGAAATATGAGTGGCTGCCACTGAAGGCATTTGGCTTTCCTCGGAGAGGCAGGGGAGACTGACACTCCAGTTTTAAGACGAGACTCAGAGAGTCTCCAGATAAATGGCGTGCTTCCATGAAGTGCACTGGAGTGAGAGTCAGAGAGAGAGGTACAAGGCTATTCAAACTTAAGGGGAGGTATGAGAAGCAGATGATGCTGAAATTGAATTAATGACTTGTGGGAAGCACTTTCTCACAAAGTACTGGCATAAGGAAAGTGACAAGGCCCTGTGTGTCCTCTCCATAGAACTGAATATATTTGAAAATGTTTTCATGCATTTAACGGGTCATTTCATTGGCAAAATCTCTTCATCCAAAAGTTTGTAGCTTGAAAACTATTGGAGAATGAAAGCGTCTTGTAATTGAGAGCGATCTTCAGCGAGACCCAAATTTTGGGATGGAAGTAAATTCACTCACTTATATTCTATTATGATGTCACCAGGTGTAAGACAGTGGTGAGGTGTGCTGCAGGTGTAACAGAGGAGCTCAAGGTGGAGGAGGGACTGCACCAAGGCTCAGCTCTGAGCCCCTTCTTGTTTGCGGTCAGGGACAGGTTAACAAGTGAGGTTAGACAAGAAGCCCCTTGGATGATGATGTTTGCAGATGACATTGTGATCTGTGGTGAGAGCAGGGAGCTAGTGGAAGATAAGCTAGAGAGGTGGCGGTGTGTCTTAGAATGAAGGGTAGCCGCAGTAAGACGGCGTGTGAATGAGAGGGAGCCAAGTGGACAGGTGAAGTTACAGGATGCAGAGGTAAAGATGGTGGAGAAAGAGGTGAAGAAGCGGGTGCTGGCAGGATGGAATCATTGGAGAAAAGTGTCAGGTGTGATGTGTGACAAAAGGGTGTCGGCAAGGATGAAAGGGAAAGTGTCCAAAAGGGAGGTGAGGCCAGCAATGTTGGATGGTTTGGAAACAGTGGCACTGAGGAAAAGACAGGAGGCAGAGCTGGAGGTAGCAGAGATGAAGATGTTGAGCTTCTCTCTGGGAGTGACCAGGATGGATAGGATCAGAGGGACAGCACATGTGCTCTGGTGTTTAGGAGACCAAGTCAGAGAGGCTAGATGCAGATGGTTTGGACATGTACAGAGGAGAGAGAGCCAGTACATTGGTAGATGAAGATGTTGAGGTTGGAAGTGCCAGGCAGAAGGTGGAGAGGAAGGTCAAAGAGGAGATTGATGGAGGTGGTGAAGGAGGACATGAGGTTTGTAGGTTTGAGAGAAGAGGAAGCAGAGGACAGGGTGAGATGGAGGAAGATGATCTGCTGTGGCGACCACTGAAGGGAGAAGCCGAAAGAGAGAAGAAGAGGTGGCAGTCATAGTATATTAGATAACTTACATAAAATACAGATGTTTTAATGCTACACCAGCGATAGTCTTCCTTGTCTGTCAAGCAACGTCGATGATGTATGGATTTTTCCAGGCTTCTTGCTGTCAAGATATTAAGCCTCGTCACATCAGTCCATTGAAGTTAAGCGCTCATTGCGCTGATCGACCGTGTGTATTCCCAGCCGACATTGTCCACAACTCGGTGCAGTGGTGATGTGACTGGTTGCACATGCAATATGAAAATTCTAACGCTTCACCAGATCAACGTGACTCTGCTACATCCACAATGGAACGAACAGCAACTTGAAGAGCTGCCAATATGAAGTGAACTACTGGAGCTGGCAGATGTTTAGGAGCTGGTTTCTCTTAAAGTCACCTGTGGTTGATCAACACATGTGCAGTGCAGGTTTACACACTAGTCAGGTGAAGAAATCAAGAGCGAAAGAAACCTGTTCCTTGTGTATCGTAGCCCAATTACACAGACTCGCTGTTTTATGAGCAGCGGTCACAGAATACGGTGGCCTTCAGTGGACAAAATGAAGTCAATTTGTTTAGGAAATATGTGTATAAGTTGCTTCAAGACCTTTGATATCCAGCGCCTTCAATGGTGTAATGTGACTTCAATAACAAGAGTTAGTTTACTTATTGCATTTTGAGGTTCCAGATGTATGTTTAGAATATATTACGTTATTATTCAGTTTAATAAATATGTAATAGTCTACACATTTAAAAGACAATTGAAAGGCTTTCATTTCTACCTTTTTATAAATTTCACACATTTTTCACTCCTCAATGTGATGAACTGTTAAATTCCCATCTTTGTTTTAAAGTGATAAAACAGTCACCACAGCCGACGGACGAGCGATCGCTCACAGTGGTCCAATGGACTGCGCAGGGAACTGGTGTGTTTGCTGAGACGCATGAAAAATTTGAGTGAACACTGTACATAAATTGCTCTAAACTTCCTGAATTGTTTCAATCCGAATATCCATTTGTAGCCGGGGGACACACCATGTACTGGCCCAATGAAGAGCACACGTTCAGGCGACACAAGCATTTCACCCTGATGCATGGCTTGACTCTATAATAAAAATCCCTGAACTTCAGAAACGAATAAAAAGGAAAATGTATTTGAAAGGAAAAACGTTTACGTGAATAATGCAAAACAGTGAATGAAAGAGGTCACAGTAGAAAGGAATAATGTTTGGGGAACGTCATCTCCATTCATGCATCATTCTGCTCATGTGCTGTTGTGTGCGTCATGCTATACCTTCACGGTCAAGGATGAATCCCAGCGGCTCGAAAGAGACTGCCATTGGAAACTTATCATTCCAATTTTTGGACTCCAAAGGAAATACCCCAAGGCCATTTAAGCTTCACGCGGCAAACATGGAGCACAGCTTTGAAGTAGCCTACGGCTGAAACCTTGTCAATGCAAATCAAGTAAGATCCTCTCAGGCTTTGGGTTCGTATTTCACCCTCAGTTTCAACACTTCAACATTTTCAACATCAACCCCGTCGGGAAAATATTGTGAAATGTGAGATTGCTTCTGATTCAAGCCTCGGCAAAGATTCACTTTATGCTCGAAGGGTAATTTAGACTGTCATGGAGTAATATCAAACACAGAGAGTGTCTTCAGAGGTCAGGCTGAAGTCGATGAGTTAGTATCAAGGAGAGCCCAAGGTGCATTTCACATGTCTTTGGATGTCTCAATTCCTCACGCTTCCCACTTTTGACCGGGAAATCTAACTAGGATGCGACTCATGTCAGGTTCTCACTGAGTCACTTATAAAGCTGTAGTCAGAGGGAACGTTTACTTCCCATTGTCTGGATATTTTGACTGGAATTTAAAATGTTTCCACAAAAATCTAAAGCCTCATGAACTCATTAGAGATCATGCTTCCTGAAACAGTATCCTCATTTTCAGAGGCCACTAGATGGCACTCTAAAGTCATTGACATCAACAGCTATTTTAATATTTCACCATATTTCTAAACCGAAAGCAGCTTGCACGTGAAAGGATTCTCACTATATTCTCACTCCCCAGGCATCAAATAGCAGCTATTTGCAAGCGGACTTTTGTGACCGAGACTCTCGCCAAAGTGCATTGCGTGTTCCCCCATTAGGCGTTCAATTGTGCCACTTGGTAGATATAGCCTCGTAAATGATCAGTACAGTGGCGAGCCAAAGAAAATGCTGTTACACACCAAGTGAAGTAGTGATCAGGGTTCAACTCAAATGAAACACCTGTGTGCGTACAAGGTGAAAGGCAGACTTTGGCCTTTGCATGCGACACAAAGGTGACTTGACGTTTTCTGACTACTCGCTTCCAATATATATTTACATTGCTTTTTATGTTTTAGGCAAGAAAATATGAATTCAAAGACAGAAAATAATTGCAATCTTAAAGAGTAAATCCAACAAACTAGTGACATATCCTGCGATATTAGATTGGATGGATGGCATTGTGACAAGTAAAACATTTATTTTACAACCATTTTTCATGCTGTTAGAAATAAAAGTGTGTGTCTACAGTACACGACTCTTGGACGTAATATGTATCCAGTATTCAAATTGGTCTCAGTATTGCTTTTGTTTTTGACCCCCTCATTGGTCTTGGACTTGGACTGTATGTGTGCTCTGGTCCTGACCCAGTCTTGACAACACTAGAGAAAAGTGAGCACAAATGGGTGACACTCCCACAGTACTTCTTTCCTCAGCACTACTCAACTTTTGTCTCAACTTGAACCCGTGTAGTCACCTTGTTTGCATACCTTAGTTTCCACCTTGAGTTTCCACTTTCACCCCGAGGCCAGCAAAGAAGTCTCACGCCTATTTTCTCCATCTTCCGCTTCTTCCTTCAACACTTTTTTTTAAAATAATTAGAGGCTTGAAACGGTGCTGCATGATTCTTTCATATTCTCCTTGCGCCTTTTCATGTCCTGTCACAATTTTACATATGCTGTCACAAAAATGTTCGCACTCTCTGACCCCATCCATGATCTCCTCTGACAAACTGTGGAAGCAAACAGAGACAAAGTTGCTCAGAGCCATCGCACCTCTGCACAGCCGCAAAAGGGCGGGGGTTGGTATGGAAGCCCCTCCAGTCAGAGCCTTCACCGACAGTGTGTTGACTCACCGTGGACAAGGGGGGGATGACCTTCACATAGTATCAGACTTTATTCAAACCCCAGGGCCAGTTGGAAGACGGGTAGGTAAATCAATAAGCAATATACCGCGGAGGCCGCGCACCAATTCCAATATCAGCTTACAAAGCTTTTCATGATTTTGCCACAATGTGCAGACGAACAAATGATGTCACCGTAAATTAATCTTTAAGGACATTTTAAGCCGCAGTCAGTTGAAATGTTCAACATTAATATTTGCTGACTGTCATGAGTAATGGTCGCAGGCAGCGGTTGACATGTCATTTTGTTGTCCAGCATGTTTTGCTGTGCCAAATTAGTGATGGACAGGTGAGGTATCATGAAACACTGAAACATTTTCCGAAGCCAGTCGACGGCACTCCCTAAAAAAATTAGTTTTGAACTGCTATTGTGATGAATCCTCGGGTCATTTTTTAACTGAGAGCACCAGAGTGACAGAAAGACATTCGGTCCTATACATACCAAGTGTCATTTAAGCCAAAGTAGAGAGCGCTTGTCATCCCCCAGGCTTCTCTTCTCCCTTCAAGCGTCCTTATCCTCCTGTGGGAACAAGAGGGGACATATCCGACTCTATTGCAAATACAGGTTGCACAGAAGGCCGACCTCAGCATCAACATTTGACAGCAAAGTCCACTTGAAAATATCAATACTTGAAGTTGGAATCTGTTGGTCTTTTCTGATCTCATTTTATTGTAATGCTGAATTCAATATATATATATATACATATATATATATATATATATATATATATATATATATATATATATATATATATATATGAATGTTTATGTATGAATAGAATATCCCAAGAAAGAGAAGAGAGTATCATGAACGTTTTAGTATCATGGACATGAGAAGGATACGACTGACTGTGATGATGCTAGGTTAAGGTGGCGGAGGCTGACTTCCTGTGGCAACGCCTGATGGGAAACATATACATATATATATATATATATATATATATATATTAGTGATACCTGCTTCATAGACACACAGAGCAAGCGTGCACATATCAGAAATGATGGGCCAGGATTCAGGAGTGCAGGAACGTGATGAAGAAAGATTTTTTTGATCGACTTCAAATGTTCATCAAAAAGGTTTGCCAAGTCTTTACACACAAAATGATAAAAACTAAACTGTCAATGCTTCCCTGCCAGCGTCTGCCCACACGACAGCAGTTGTCCATCGTTGTGCAGAAATGAAGTCAAACTCAATATACACCAGTCCATTTACAAGGAAGTTGAGGATCTTCCTGGGTGTGTCATCCTTCCACTGTGGGTTATAACTCCAAAAGGAATGAAAGCAATCCAATGAAAGTTTAAGGGTTGCTTGGTAATGGACTAAATTTAAAGGGCCATTGTCATAGAGATAATGAGGCTGTTTTTATCCCAGTTTTGCTACTTCCTTTTTCTCCTTTCCGACCAACACATCCTCCCTGGAATACTACACAGGAAGGAAAAGGTTCTGCACTCTATTGAAACACCTGTGCCTCTACATGCAGTACTGAAGGTTGCAGCATAGGACGCAAAAGTCCACTTTCCCAGAGTCACCAAATGACACTGTGGCAGTGAGGATGCTTAACATCAGCAATATCAGCATTTCGAAACACTGTAACTTGAAAATGGTTGAAGACAAAAGGGTACGGTAAATAAAAAAAGCCGTCAGTAGGAACCAATCTTTGGAATGGGAGTGAATTCACTCATTTAATTGGTATATTATGACATCACCAGGAGGCAGGAATAGTGACTTGCACAACCCACTGAGAACAGCAGTGGGACAGCTCTGCTTATTCACACTGACGCAGTTAGAAGCACACTCAGGTTGGTGCTCACCAAGTGTCGACCTCAGACTTCGTGTTCAAGTTCATGTTCAAACTGGCTGTGTTCCATTTCTCCCACTAACACTAGCACTTGGTTTTGAGTGCCCTCCACTATGAAGTGCCCTCCGACAACAAAGTGAAGTGATTGTGTTTTGTTTCCTGCGATTGGAGATTTCTGCATATCGAGTGTTGGGGACGTTTTGGAAATGCTCGCTCCAGTGTTTTTGCAAACTCTTGCATTAACACTGATAATCCCACTTGGTTTGCTGAACCAATGGAGAAGAAATGGGTTGCCGAAGTCGGCTTTGCCGCTACGCTGCGGTGATGGATCTGTTAGAGGTATGAAGATAGCGTGGATGCTAGCCGACTGTTTTTTGTGAAGAAGAATACATGTACTTACATGTTGTATTGTTAGTGTTGTCGGACACGGTAGCTAACGTGTGATACGAGAGAACGTAAACAAACGGAAGAGTAGTCCTCGTGACTAAAATGTCACTGTAGTACTATCCAACATTGTCAAATAAAGTACTCCACACTTCATATTCCCATTTGGTTTCAAGTCTGCTTTCCGTCGGTTTGAAGGGGTCATTTCAAGTGGTGAAATTCACTCGGTCTTAGGAGTATAGGGACACACTACACTTACACCGAGTGTTAAGCTCAAAAGTGAGTGTTAGAGTGAGAAATGGGACTCAGCCAAACTGTCTCTGCAAGTTTTGAGTTACCCCCTGTGAGAGCTACGCCTGGCGGAAATAAGAACACTGTTATATTGAGTCATATGGAGCCCTGGCAACTGAGACCCTCCAGTATTCAGAACACAAATGATAGTGGTGAGGTGAACCAGGTTGACTTTTTAATATCACTTCATATACCAGAAACTATGCTTGAAATATGTACGCTGAGCGTCAGCCAAGCGTCTGATAAGCTTTTCATTTAAAACGTTTAAACACAAAATGAACGTCTGCCAAATCTGACTCACTCCGTTTAAGAAGAGAAACGCACTGAGACGAGTAATCCTCAAATGATCTTTGATTCTACGTCTTCCGTTGTTCGTAAAACATGGAAAACAAACATTTTATCCAGTGGAATTACCTGCCAGCCAGCCATTCCCCGAGGAAGTGCTTCAAACAAACGCTTTGATGGTGGGGCCTTGGTGGGCAGGATGTCTGGGCGCATCGGTCTTTGTTTGAGTGTTTTTGTAGACTGCAACAAGTACGACTTCTTGGGGCATCGAGCAGAGCGTTTGATGTGGAGATTTCCTCACCATGTGGTGCACCCAAGGACATGGCTTTCAAATTATTGCAAATATCTGTCTGTCACTACGGCACCAAGGGAAAACATCGCCTGCAGGTAGTGACACACACTTTTCAAAATACTTTTTTGGGGTGTAAAAATTGCGTCCTGCATGTAATGTTGAGAAAGAAGTGAAGGTTATTTACTGATAAACAAATGGGTGTCACCTCATGACATCATCACGGCTCCACATAAGTTGTGGTGCTGCTACAGGTTTGTTTTGGTCATACAGCTATGTTTTATTCACATTTTCAAAATGCCGACACCTTTTTCATATTCACACTAATACGTGTATTATACATTTGACTTTTTCTTGGTCATAAATGTTTTTTTGTGTTTCAATTCTCATCCACCACTCATTTATTCATTATATGATTCGTACATTTCTTTTTTCATCTGCACTAAGCTTACACAGAAACAAACAACAGCAAATTTAAAAAATAATGTTCTCAAAGCACTTGAAAAAAAGACTTGTTTTTCAGATTTCCACTTGTGGTCTAACTAGCAGCATCATATAAGCATAATATAAGCATAAGCATCATATAATCGTGTTAGTTTGTATTTGTATTTGCCTAGAGGGTGAGGAGCAGGGGTCCAGAGATGTTCACAAGTCACTTCTTGCAAGTCCAAGTCAAGTCCCAAGTCTTTGGTTACAAGTCCAAGTCAAGTCTTATGATTATGACTACAGCCAGCATCCAGCCGACTCATCGACTGCATTGTTAAATGTGAATAAAACAAAGCATGAACTATGACATCATCAGAAATGTTACACTTGAGATTGAGATTACACTATTGAGATATTGACAACATTTTAACAGATGTCATGCATGCAACGATGGTTTAGATAGATAGATAGACAGACAGACAGACAGATAGATAGATAGATAGACAGACAGATAGATAGATAGATAGACAGATAGATAGACAGATAGATAGATAGATAGACAGACAGACAGACAGATAGATAGATAGATAGACAGACAGATAGATAGATAGATAGACAGATAGATAGACAGATAGATAGATAGATAGACAGACAGACAGACAGATAGATAGACAGATAGATAGACAGATAGATAGATAGATACACAGACAGACAGACAGACAGATACATAGATAGACAGACAGATAGATAGATAGATAGACAGATAGACAGATAGACAGATAGATAGACAGACAGACAGACGGACAGACAGACAGACAGACAGACAGACAGACAGACAGACAGACAGACAGACAGACAGACAGACAGACAGACAGACAGACAGACAGATAGATAGATAGATGATAGATAGATAGATAGATAGATAGACAGACAGACAGACAGACAGACAGACAGACAGACAGACAGACAGATAGATAGATAGATAGATAGATAGATAGATAGATAGATAGATAAATACTTTATTAATCTCCGAAGAGAACATCCCATTTCCAGCAGCATGACAGGTGGAAACATAAGAGCAAGTAAAAGCAATAGTACAAATAAAGAAACAATTAAAAAACAGCAACAGTCCAGCATGTGAATGTGTGTGTGTCACGAAATAAAGTGCATGTGTGTCTATGGTGTGAGTGTGTAGTGAGTCCAGAGTGTATTTGTCCATTTTATCGTCCTCCCCGAGAGATGTTGAAGGGCCGAATGGTGTGAGGGAGGAACGATCTCCTCAGTCTGTGTGTGGAGCAGGACAATGACAGCAGTCTGTCGCTGAAACTACTCCTCTGTCTGGAGATGGTGTTGTGCAGAGGATGACTAGGATTGTCGATGATGGACAGAAGCCTGTTCAATGTCCGTCGCTCTGCCACTGATGTTAGGCTGTCCAGCTCTGTGCCAACAACAGAGCCTGCCTTCCTCACCTGTTTGTCCAGGCGTGGAGCATCCTTCTTCTTCGAGCTGCTCCCCCAGCACACTGCTGCATACATGAGGGAGCTCACTACCACAGACTGGTAGAAGATCTGTAGCAGCTTCTTGCAGATGTTGAAGGACGCCAGCCTTCTGAGGAAATACATGCGGCTCTGTCCCTTTCTGCACAGAGCATCAGTGTTGGCAGTCCAGTCCGCTTTGCTGTTTACTGTAATGGAAGAGTAGCTGAAGTCTCTCAATATGTACAATGTGCGGCAGCAGACTGAGCAGTACTGCAGTTGTAGCCTAATGTCATCACTGTGATGTGAGAGCGCCGAGGCGGACGCTAAAGTGACATCACCGTTTCTATTACGTTCTATTACTAATGGTGACACCAGTCTCGAGTCCTAATCTCTGCATGTATGTGTCAGTACTAAAACCCGTTACTTTGACTCTATGGATTCCAGCATTCTATTCAGACACTCTGACCTGAAGTCACTTTGAAAAGTCAAACATTTAAAATGTATTTTGATGCAAAGCCATGAGGAAGTGCAGTTTGAAAAAGCAATCAAATCCCTTTTATTGAAAAGGAAAAAAAAAAAAAAAACAATCCAAATGGGGGGAAATAACTGACATTAAGGCATGAGATGCATAACAGAACATAATGTTATGAAATAGAAGCAATACTTAGTGTTTTTTCAGTGTGTATTAATAATGAGCATTCATCACGTGACATGAATAAAAAAAACGTGAATAAAAAAAAGTTGTAAAAAGGTTGAATTTAAGGTTATAAAAGCCGAACGCTGATATTGTTTTCATTAAATACGAGTAACAAAGTAACTCCCACAATCCTGATCTGAAGTTTGGGGCTGCAACAACCGAAGGCTACAACAGCCGCTAACCATTCACAAAAGAGCCGTACAGATCATTCACAATGGAGACACACAAACACTGGGTTTGTCTTGCGTTCTCTTTATTCCTGGCTGCAGAAAAAGACGTTCCTTGACAAACATGTTGAATAATCTTTCTTGTAAGTGAGCGTGTGTGTGTGTGTGTGTGTGTGTGTACAGTATACACATTGCAGTGGCGGTGGTGGGTGCCGCATTCATTTAACAGAATGAATAGCTCTCGGACTAAATTAAATTTCTGATGGAATTAAATGATGGGAAGTGGTCTGTGTGTGCTACCAGAGCTCAGTGGGGGGGCAATATTGCTAAAAGGCTTTTACAGGATTAATGTCATGTTTTCGTCTTCTCTCCCTCTCTCACTCGCTCACATTTTTTCGTTCTCCATCCAGGTGCTCGTAAACCACCGTACTCACCTCTTCCATCCACGGTCGCCCTTAAAAAAACTGCGAGTCAATTCTACAAATAGATCAAGATTTTTTAAAAATATTGATCAAATTATATATTCATAAAATAAAAGCCCATTATCCTCCTCCCGCCCCCCACCAGTTGAAAATCTCTGCAGTGAAGCTCCGAAGTTAGAAAACCTCATGAATTCATGAGAACCACTTCTATGCAGTTTCATCGATGGGCTGACACTTGGTGTCTGATATTATTTTCCTAGATTTCCCTTATAAGGCGCATTGTCTCTGGTCTGTCTTCCCTGCAGGGTGGGATGGTCATGTGACCCGTTCCGAGCACTGGCGATATTTTTATAGTGATTTGTTTGTTAAGTAAAGTCAAAGGAAATATTCCAGGCTGTAAAGTCAGCACGTCCACTTCCGGAAGTGACCTAACACCAGAGATGGGGACTCGAGTCGCACACCTTTCAGTGACTTGCGTCATGGATTCAAGGGCAAAACACTGCTATGTGACTCTGTACAATGTTTGGCTTTGTATGTTTCCATTCCGAACTCCTGCTGCCCTACACAGTTCCTCCAATTGTCATTCATCGTGCTGCAATACCCTTGGCTTGGTGATGCCAACCATAGAGGCCAATAACAGTGGCCAACTGGCCAACGTCAGTAAGTGTCACATCGACAACATCAACTTTATCTGGCACCTGAAAACGCACCGCAGTGTTAGCATCAGCACCAGTGAACTGTCAGCTAACTTGGTTCCTGTCCTCTTGTTGCTTTCTCAACAGAGGTTAGCGCTTCATTTAAGCAACCCAGAGTCAGAGTTGATCCACAAACAGCACAATTGAGGACGTCAAAAGCCTCATCAATGGAACGCAGATTACATGACTCACCATGGCAACATGGGAAACAAAATGTCATCCATGAATGTTCCTGCAGAATGCGAACGCATGAATGAATGATGAGTGAATGTTTGTGTTGAAAAGGTTTCACCTGACGTGTTTGGGCGCATAACAACTAGTAAAATAATATGTATAAAAAAATTCACAATCTAATTACGTGCAAGTGTGTTGCTGTCCAGTCTGTCCTCATCCATAAAAGTTGGTAGAATAGAATGCCTTGTATCTTTGAAGAGGGAATCTTTACAGCACTCAATCGCCATTTTACTCATTTATTAAAGCTGCAGTGATGAACACGACTTGATCAGTATAAACATGTGTAGTGGTTTTAGTATAGCTGGCCAGCAAAAATAAAAACTGCAATGTTTTTGTTTCCAGATGTTGTATTGACTACAAAGTATCCGCACTTCGACAGGGTAAACCCATTGTTTTGCTCCAGCAAACCTGCCCGTGAGCATGTGTTGCTCCGGTAACAATCACAGAGGTTCGCTGATCCTGTTTCTGTTCACTTCCGCGAAAACCAACTCAGGCTTTTCACTGAACCACCTTTTTGAAATGGACCCCTGACTGCAAACTGATCACACAAGTACAGTCGATGACATCAGACTTGAGCACTCGAATGATCTGTGGTCACTGACTAAACTTTCAAAACAATTGGTAGCATGCAATGTTTTTCTTCCTCCGAAGTCTGGTGTCTTCTTTGCTTTTTCAAAGTAAATTCTGTTTTTTTTTTTGTTTTTTTTCGCACAATCACGACAAACACTTGACCAAAAAAATCAGTCACAAATTGCATCACGTGAACGAAATGGTCGTTCAAAGCACTGTGCATGGAATATGAGAATAAACATGAAATGACATGTTTGGTAAGACTTGAATTCAGTGGTAACGCATGAGGATTACAGCGACCTAACTCTTTCATCATCATTGTCTGGTGCATTGTCAGAATCCTCTAGATAACCAGGTGTGTGCCATTAGCAGTCTCCATAACTTGTCACAGACCAGTCGTTCATCTGTAATAGACGACAACCTCACTCATTGTTTGCACCATCGATTAGCATCTGAACCTGTTATCGGCGGCCGATAATCCTCAAGACTGGTGACTGCAGCGTGGATATTCGGACCCCACAGCTCAGATGAAGCGTGTCCCACTCCGGTGTCGGAGGGTTGCTACATCCAGCTCAGACGACTCTGCACCTATAAATAAGACATTGTTAATTCTAACTGTAGTTTGCACTTTCATACTCACTTCACTTGAAATAGAACGTTGGTATCTTCAACATGGTCACGCTCCGGTGTCGGAGGGTTGGTGCATCCAGCTCGGACGGCTCTGCACCTGTAAATAAGACATTGTTAATTCCTGCCCAACCAGCGCGGCCATATAAACAAGGCTCAGGAGAAGAAGGGCTGCAGCTTCCACACAAACAGCACAATCATTGCCACTTGGAAAAGTTTTCATTTACCACAGTGATTAGCTTTCCTCGTCAGGGAGAGGGGGAGGGGAGGGTAAATCAGGCATAATTGCACCCAATTGCTGGCGTGCGGAATTGTGCACCTGCGTTTTTGTTCCTGGCGTCACTGGGTTCTTTTATTTTCGCACAATTTCCACATCGGTGATTTGTGTTTCAGCTCTTTTGTCATCGTTTGTGAGTGACTGTGGGACACCTTGACAGAGCACAGTGCAGCACCAGCTACTGAGTCGTCTGCTGGGACTCCTTGAGCCTGCTGGTCACGGAGGGAACTACAGTTTGCACTTTCATACATCGAGTTTCAACAGAACGTTGGTGTCTTCAACATAGTCAAAGGCCAGTTGGGTTTGTGTGTTTAGTATTTCAAAGTTGGATATTACAATGCAACGCAGGATTTACTAAAACCCAAAACACTTATTTAGCAACTGACACTAGCACTCAAAATGAGTTTGAAAGTCCAAGATCGTTCATAATTTTACCAAAAGAGTCAGAGCATGCTGCAGTTCAGTACATCTAAAATTAGTTTTTTCCCCTTTTTTAGTTGTGTTATATTGAACTGCAGTGCTCCTGAAGCGTGGAGATGAAAGATGTGTTTCATTTACAGCTCAATGCTTCCATAGTAAGATGAAAATGTGTCTGAACTCGCGTGTTATCACCAGATCAGATGACATTTCTTGGCATTCGTTGACCTTTTTACATTCCTGTTTGAGACAGGATCAATCTCCAGTTTAACCAATGTTGGCTTTGTGACTCAAATCAGTAACACAAAGGTCAATGATTGAAAAGAATTTGGATCATGTAAAACAGCGTTATTGAGCTGTGCTCTGGACTAAATGATGCAGCATGGCAGCAATGTGAAAAGAATGAGTCAGAATGTCCCTTTACTCTGCTCTGTCTGCTGCGTTATAGTCAATAATTCCCCAGAAAGATGAACGTTTTTGGACCTGTTGTGTCATCTCACCATATTCTTTTGGACACTTCTGCTGCCAGTTTCCTGCTGCCATCTTGAGACGTACTAAAAGAAGACTTTGTTTCTTGGAGGCTGTCTGAAGTCATTTTTCTGATGTACGTAATTGGTACAAATCATCAAAGCGAGCATGAACAGAAAGAAAACGTGAGTTTCTTATTCTTGCATGTGCAGACAAATTGTCGTGGGGTCTGTTAAGGACACAGAGGCAGGAGACAGAAATGGGACTTTAACTATGATAAGAAAAGGAGAGGAGGACACAACCGGGCGAGAACAGAACTGGACATTGTCAGGAACCGTTGACTGGAACCAGTGGGAGTGGTGACCGGCAGCACAGAGACTCGGCCATGAGAATAAGATTTAACAATTTATTAATTCACGCAATAACACAAATGAACAGACAGGAGGAAGAACCAGGAGCAAACACAAACACAAGTGAGAAATGAATCTGAGAACAGGGAGCAGACAAGAATCAGACCACACTGCAGTCACTCGTGGAATTAAAAAAAAAACAACTCCTGGAACACAAAATACAGTCAGACACTCATGGTGAATTACACATTCCAGTCAAATACAACACAAAGCAACATGGTGGTCAAAACTAACACACAAGGAAATGGGAGGAAAATGAGTTTCAAAAATAAAAAAAAAATAATAAAGGGAGGAAATAAGTACAGGCTCATGGTTGAAATACGCACAGCTTCGAAAGCAGGGAGAATGAAGGGAGAGAAAATAGAACTGACTCACAGAAAATGTAACTGTAAAAGCTCAAGGATCAGGAGGCGAACATGCAGGGAAAATGGGCTGAGAACAATCTGGAAAGAGCAGAGTTACAGTACCTGCATGGGAGTAAGGTGGCAAATCGAGATGTGCCCAGACAAGACTTGGCTTTACTCGGCGAGACAATGGCCGCTTGACGGGGCAAGATGACATGCTGACTTGACAAATTCGTCCAGACTGTTCCTCGACTTGATGTGGAGACTTGACTTGAGAGGGCCAGACGGGAAGAGGACTTGTTAAGAGGAGACCTGACCAAACAGTTACTTGACTTGGCCTGGAGACTTGACTAAACTTGAAAAGGAGACGGTGGCTTGTAGAGGACTTGAGGAAATGAGACACACAAACGTGACGGCAGAGGAAACTGCACTGGGACTCAGGAGCAGAGGAAGGACGACACCAGATGTGATCAATGAAGGGATGAGAGGGGGGCGCAGACAAGACAGACAGGACACCTGACTAACCCCAGCAAAATAAAACTGGAAATAAACCGTCAAAAGTTCGAACTAAGAGATGAACAAAGCACATCTGTGGTTGTAAACTAGACATTGCACAGTGTTCATGGGGCAGACAGGAAAAGCTGTTTCTGGTTGTGGTCCTTGATCTCAGTCTGAGCCGGAGGGGGGGCTGTTGAAACATGAGATGTCCAGTTTGAGAAGGGTGGACTTTAATCCTACCTGCAGGTCTCAATGTCCAGGAGTCATCTCTATCTCTTATGGAGAGTCCAGCCACCCTGACAGGAGGGACACTAAGCGGTGAGGTGATAGGATGCAGCCTCCGTGAGCTATGCTTAACTTTCATGTTTTCCTGGTTCCAGGCTTTCCTCACTGACTGGGATGAAGGAGTTTGATTCTTCTTTTCTTTGCAAGTACATGGCGTGTATTGTTTTGCCGTGGCCCTTCCTCATAAAGGCAGGACTGGTGACCCACAGTTGCAAGCGGTTTTATGCAATATGCAATTACACTCTTCTTTTGGTGACCTTTCCTGGGTAAAAAAAATAGTCTTGCAACACATCATAGCCGTAATAAGCCCTTTGTGATGATTAAATACTGGGTAATAAACAGCTCATACACATATATAAATATGCAGTTTGTTCATGGTAATATATGTTCCCTCATGAAGTGGAACTGACAGCCAATGCAAAGCCTGAGTTGAGAGATGAGCAAAGCCCCAACAAAGCTTCAAGTTCGCCTTAAAGCCAGACTTGCGGTGAAAAGATCAGTGACGTACTGCGAGTTATTAAGTCCTGTCCATTCAGTCGGAACTTAAGAATGACAAGTTGGAGAGTTTGGGCAAAATCAACGTGAGGACTGCTGAGGTCAGAGGTTCCACTCTACAGAAGGAAATCGCAGAAATTCAATCTGAAGGCGACTCAGCAGTCCTGAAGTTGTAATCCCACTCAGAGACAAAACATCTGGGTTGAGTTAGTGGAAGATGCTAACCTCTCGTCTGATAGAGCAGCTTGTAAGAGAGCAAAAAATGTATCCAGTTTGATCTCAAATAGAGTGAATGCGCAAGTACCAAAGTCACAATGGCTGAAAGAGGATCTACGTCTTGATGCAGGGCCACAACATGTTAAGCACGCAGAGCTTTGTGAACACTTCCGGTGCACGAAATGAAAAGAGCATAGCTGAACCCATCCATATGAGAGCACCTCTTTCTCTTTTTAAATAAAAAAACTAAATAAAATAAAGGGAGGAAATAAGTACAAGCTCACGGAGCGGGACAATGGCCACTTGACGGGACACGATGAGATGCTTCTTGTTTTTGAAACTCGCTTTGCTCTTATTTTGTGCGAACTGATCGGAGACATAGGTATTTGAAATCACCATCCAGCAAGTCAAGAATTCCTCAATTACCGCACGCCATCCGCATGCTGCGTATAATTAAGCAACACAAACCATCTCTGTAGAGTTTAATGGAAAATAGACCCCCCACAAAGAAGGAATTTGAATACCTAATTGTGAGTCCCCATGTGACATATGATATCATTCCGCCGACATGATTTGCATTCATTAATCTGGGTTAGTCGATGACGTCGAATTCAAACCCTGTGACCGGTTTCAGCTTGCATTCATAAGCAGAACTATCGAGCTGTCACCAAGGGTCAAACAATGCTAAATCCCAAATATAAATTCTGCTGAAAAACTGTTGGATATATTTTTTGTTAAAGCGGCCATGCATAGTTAGTTAGTAGGAATATAGTGGTACCTCGGTTTTCGAATTTCTCGGAATTCGAACCAATTGGAATTCGAACAAAAATTTCTAGATTTTTTTTCCTTCGGATTTTGAACAAAAATCCAGAGCTCGAATGCCCCCGAAAAACCATAACGTGCGCGGACCGATCCGCTGACCCACGACACGCTTTGTTATTGTGTATAACGCAGCCTCTGTATGCAAACGTGTCCCGTTAGCTACATTTACTGACTGTTTTTTCTTCATATTGAGGTGTAAAACCTTTCCTGTCTCCGCACTGGACCGTGGTAGAGTGTCACAGGGGAGGTGCTCGCTCTCCACACCTCTCCTCCAGGGTTTGATGTCCTGTTGTGGGCTGGAGCTGGGACAGGGATGAGGCGAGTCTGGGACAGAGCGTGACTTGGTTTATGACTTTGTCACAGCCAAACTGCACAGAAGCGCACATTCAGAGCTGGACACGCACCGGGCACCTCTTCACTTCTGGAGAGACGTCACTCACTCGGCAACCCCTCCCACATGCAGCGGCCACACACATAGAGGAACAGCGCACCTGCAGCAGACACTCTACATTCACTCCTACAAAAGACTATTTTAAGGCTTGGAACGCACTATTTCTTTTTCCATTCATTGTAACGGGAAAAATCCATTCAGATTTCGAAGAATTTGCTTCTCGGCCGTCTGGAACGGATTGTAGTCGAGAACCAAGGTACCATTGTATATGTTTTTGGTGGCACCGCTTGTAAAACAGTGTAACTGCAAACTGTCCTAAAACTTTCCACTCCCCACCCCTAACATTTATTTGTTTAGGAGTAAGGACCATGCCCACATCGATCATTCAACGTTACATTGTCTATAGTTTCTTTATAGTGAGAGCTTGGGAGCCAGACTTGATGACATCTATCTGTTCAAAGTGAAAATGAACCCTGTCATCACAGAAAATGCGTAAATGTTACCTATATATATATATATATATATATATATATATATATATATATATATTATTTTTATTTTTATTTTTTTAACAGACAGACTTTAACAGAGAGCTGGCCACAGTGTTGTACACATCACATACTTCGTGATATATCGTTGATGAAATGTTTTGCAATGTATCAGGTATTGGCAATGTTGTGTATCAAGATATTATTGTTATCGTTATTCCCACCCCTCGTGTGGGTCAGGTTGGTGGTGGAGTCACCTCTTCTACATTTCTGGCAATTTATTCTCTGTTTTACGATACAGTCAAAGTAGTTGTTTTCAGATTAAATGCACTCACATCTGAATATAGGTATCATTTTCAGTGATGAAAACATAGAAGATTGTGGAAAAAGTCCCCTTTGTAACTGTATGAAAAATCACAATGAATGAAAAACCTTGTAAAGCTTCATTTTCATTTCAAATCAAGAGTAAAAGGCTGAAATATTACAGGTAAGATAAAGAAACCGTTTGTTCGTTGTCATCCGTAATGGAACACAAGCATTGTTTCATTGTAGCTAGGAATTGCCTCTGGCACACTGAGGCCTTATTTTATTAAAAGTCCAGCGGGCCACACGGCAGAGCAAAGAGCAGCGAAATTGACTCTGTCATGCTTTGTTATTTTCCTCCTGCGCGTCCTGAATGTGGTTGCTTAAGGCTGGAGCAAAGTGTGGCTGACATTGGACATTAGGCCTGTTACAATCTGGACAGCACAGCAGCTGCAGTGGATTCATGGCGCTGAAGAAATAAAGCATTGACAGAGTCAAATTTAGCTTTAAACTGGGAATTCAAAATTCCGCACAGAAACCCACATCATGACTTTCGGAAATATATTAAAATAAATACATCACATGTCTGCCAATTTCCGCTCTGTTACTGCACATGTGGAAGTGGTTACAGCCTCGGGTGTTTTTAAATGTGATGCTCCAAGCCGGGAGCACCTGTCCCACCTGACCCGCTCCTTGTTGCAGTTCCTCTCAAGGCTTGGTGGGCGGCCATTTAAGGACAGCCACAAGATTGTCCTGAAGCCACTCCTTTGCGTTGGTCTGCAGTCCTGGTGCGAGACACTCTCGCCTCAGTCTGAGGTCAACAGCGCCCTGGTAAATAAATCAGTAAATAAATCTCATACTGAAATAAACATTTTAATGTTTGTAATTTCAACATTATATAAAGTTTTCAAAATGGCAGCCTTGTGCAAAAATAGTAAATAATAACAACAATCACTGAAAATGTTCACCTTTTGTGGTTGTGTGCATATGATGTGCGATTTCATTGAAATCCAAAGATTTTCGAAGAAAGATTGCCTTTGAGTGGGGGCTGAAAATGAGGACACTGTTTCATGAAGCCTCGTGAAACCAACACAGCAATATATTCATTGAGTATTCATCTACCTGCTTCTGTTTTTGGACTATGGGAGGAAACCAGAGTGCCTGGAGCTACCCTATGCAATAGTGGGAGAACATATAAACCTATCGCAGAGAAAACTGCAGTATCCAGGAGATGGAATCGCTAACCATTACCTTAGTGTGCATCCACCATGAAAAGAACACCTCTAGTTTCTGTCCAAAAATATGGACCATCGCAACTAAAAGAGGATTCTCCATGTTTCTGTTGTCACCCTGGTGATGACTACCTTAGTACCGGTGGGGCGTATGACACATGCCAGCACCCGTCTGACCAAGGTCACGAGCCAGCCATCTTGTTGGATCCTTGGTTTTCTTGGTACTGTAGTCTTATCACCTATGTATGTGTTTTGAATTGAACATAGTTGCTCAACCGTTTCTGGGTTGCAGATTGCAGAGTCTGACAGTTCAAAAGAAACTTTAGCTTCTTGATATAACAAGCTTGTACACGTTCAGTGCCAAACTAAGCATCATCTTGAGGCAATTTCCACTTGACAACCTGTGCAATATTCAGGCAGCTACTCTAAATAGTCAATGACGAAGGAAGAGAATACGTAATAGTTATTAAAATGTATGAAACATTTGTGCATTTGTTGAATACATCAGGGTAAAGGATGGCTGATGTGTGACCTAAACTGACACCAAAAACAGAGAAAGAAGGGAACAGTCGCCTCGCAGCTTAACCAGTCCAAGCGCAAATGTTAGTGCCGCTACTTCATTTGAGTTGGATCTCATGCTTGGACAGTTAGCGTGTCAATACACTTGAATAAGCAAACAAATTCAGGTAAGCAATATATGTATTTTCTATTGTCCAATGAGAAGTCTTTGGAAAGGTTTGACAACCAAATGACTGCATCTGATGTTAACCTTGTTCGTAAAACAACCAGCCACACGAACCAGCTGGACATAAGCTGAAGTTTATTTTCATGGGAGGCAGAAGCCCAGGCGAGAAACGTGAGCCAAAAGCAAGAGACACGAAGCATACGAAATGCCTTGGTTGCAGAGTGTAATGCACCACATACAAATAGTGATGTTTTGTTGCCTGGAGGAGCAGAACAAGCTTTTAAATTCATGCTCACTCGGTAGGAGGCAGCGACTGCGGCGGCCAGCAGCTGATGTGTCACAATACACATGTACCATCGCAAAATCAGACGGAAGGGAAACCACAGCCACTTTGTCTGGGTTTTCAAGTGAAGTGTGGAAGACAGTCGTTGAATCACTTAATCATTAAATGTATCTGTCTTCTGTCTGTGGAAAGCTGCGGCTCTTTGTCTTTCGGGACAAGAGAAAGGGGTGGCAACACTAGGAAAGCTTCCTCCTGTCTGCTGCTGTCTCTTGGCTGGGAGCAGCGATGGGATTGTGGTGTTACAAGGGTCGGGGGAGTCGGATCCTGGTGTTCACACCCGGTGTTTCGGGATGAAGGAGAGGCTCAGGAGTCAGTGTGACAGGTCTGTAAAATGGTTCAGGGTTCGGATGTGGCTGGTTGGCGGCTCTCTTGTCCGCAGTTAACTGTTGTGACAAAGCAATGCGTAGCACCAAAACTCTGCAGCGCAGCGGTGATTTCAGCATTTCGCGAAATCCCATTCACGAAATTGTGGTTCAATGTGTATATGAATATATATATATATATATATATATATATATATATATATATAATATAATAATAATAATTTGTGACGTTGTCAAAACTTGTCAAACTCCGCAGGTTAACAGTGCACTAAGCAATGAACATAGATTTTGTGGTTGTTGTTACTGTTATCCCAGTGTTTCTTTTCTTTTCATTCATTTTCCACTTTCTACCTCCTGCTCAGTCACAATTGATATGTCTATCAACACGACGGCAGCTTGACAGGCAGCTCCCTGTGGAGAAAGCCCTCTCACCCCTTCCACTTTCTCCATCAGTCATACGCAGCAGTCCACGTTTCCCCAACCATTAGCTCCCATCGCTGAGATTCTGTCAGCGAAGGCTGATTCCAAAGCACGAGTGAGGGATGTCGACGGAGGCAGGCAGAGCCAGCAGTAACAGTAAAGCCGAACTTTCTGTATGCAGTTAAAAGCTGGCCATTGTTGTTGGTCAGAAAACCTCATTCAATTTCCTCTTGACTAGCTGGCCGACTCCGGGTCAGACAGTCGAGTGGGAACGCTGAGGGGAGTTACGAGCTGACAGATCCATAGTTAAGACCTTGAGTCGCCAGCGTTGGTGTTTTGCTTGCAAATAACGCTGACCTTGCAACCCTCGAGTGAGCCAGTGTTCCCACAGAGGACTTGTTCTGAGTAGCCTGTCAGAAAAGACGAGACAGCAACGTGTCAAATATCAGCATTAAGGATGTTCTTCTAAGAAGCACTTTCACTGAGGGAATTAAACACAGCAAGACCCTTTATCTCTTAAAGCTGCAGTGGGTTTGAATTGGACTTTTTTGACGGAGAATTCTATTCAAATATTAAATTGTACCTCGCTTCAAAAACCTCTGCACAGGAAATTTCTCCTCATGAGGATGGTTTTTCACCAGTCACATGACCTACAGCTCGCCAGGGACTGACGTGCAAATGAGGTGTCACGAAACAATGTCCACATTTTCACAACCCACTACATGGCATTCCCTGCTCTACAATCATTGGTTTGTATGGCTGTTTCAATGAAACCAGCCATACCATCTACTGAGCTCTGAACATAAGATCACTGTTATATGAACCCATCTGAAGCCATCAGCCCATCACTACAGCCAGGTATCATGCGTCCCCATCACTTCAACTCTATAACCAGCTGCATGCTAAGATGGGAAACAAGCTCTTCCAGTATAGGCTACAACATAAAGAAGAGGAACAGCGAGACGTCACAAAAGTATTGGTCTAGAGACGAGCCAAAATCCAGATAAAAGTCAGTGGTGCCTTTCTAAATTCGAGATTGTTTCAGTCCAAAACTGTATTCAGAGCTGGCAGCTCTTGAGCATGTCCACAACCAACTCAATAATTTCACAACTTTGCTCAATTTATTAGGAGGCTGTATATGTTATGACAGCTGCGAAGAAGTCTGTCGATTGGTGCTAAAGAATAGCCTTCTGCCTGCTGTAGCTACAGGCCAGAGGTGCAGTTTCAGGTGTGCAACCATTGAATCGGTGCAGCACGTTGTCAAAATAAAACATGTTTCCCTGCAGAGGGGTTGAGAAAGCCACAGAGCAGAGAACAGTTGGGAGTGAATGGTTCGCCCAAAGGTACTGACTGTCTCTTTAATGAAGGAAAAGGAAAGGTTCTTCAGATTTTCTCTGAAAATATATAAAGACAATGCAAATGTCCACTTTCCCGATGCCGATATATTACAGCATGGGAGCGAGGGTCAGTTGGAAATACACAACAAAGCAGTCAAATAAATACTTTGGTCTTCAAACACAGACGAGGCACAAAACTAAATGGTTTAAATGAGACATCAACGATTCTGGTCATTTTTAAAAGCACAGCCTGAACAAAATAACTGTTGATTAAAGTGCAAACCAGATTGTGACCCCCAAAATGTTACTTTTAAACCATTTCACTTTCAGTCAATTGACCCAGCGTGGCTTTTACAGACACACAAAAATCTCAAAAATACACAACTTTCAACCAAGCAATATCTTGGACTTTGTAAAAATGTAAAGGCACGATGCAACAAGCTTTGCACTCACAGGATCTTCACTACTGAAGATCTACAACCATCCCAGAACAGCCCTGATCACGAGTAGCAACACATCTCCAATGATTCTTAGTCTTTAACAATACATGTTGCACTCAGTGTCCAATAGTAAAGCAACAGCAGTGACTTTGTTGAGTGAGACGGTTCCCTATGGCTGATGAACAGCATGACAGGATGGTGTGGGAAGAGGTCCTGATCTACTGGTACCATGGATGACAGGTCTCACAAGTGACGGGCGGATGAGGCTACATGAACCTGTGTACCCATTTTCAGAGGCCAATAGATGGCACTCTCTGCTCTAAACTCAGGGTCCTGCCCAGTATGACTCACTGACCGATGAGCAGGTAGACCCATGAGGAGGACCACGCTGTTGCCCAGTCCTTCATCCAACCCTCTCCCCTCCATGTCGGAGACGCCCTGAACCCTGGGAATATTTCTGGGGGGACCCATCATTCAGGTTACACCGAAAATGTCCGTGTCACATGCTTGTGGAGGTGCAAGATTCCAGATCACATTCTGTGTATGTTGCTTCTTGCATCTTCTCATTCACATCCAAAAGGTGTCAACCAGGTGACTGTCAACCAGTTGACTGTACTCAGTGTTTAAATGGATGGACAACCAGCCCACAGTAAACACTGTTGACATCATCCAGTGGCACATTTCTGTTATACATATTTCATGAACCCTGGTGCAGAGGCTGATATTTGTAAGACGTATTCTCCTTCTTTGCCAAGGGGCGAACTCCAGATGCCAAATATATTTCATTTGAACAGATGTAAATTGTGAAGCAGAGATGGAGAGTGGGACAGGAAATGGATGGGAAGATGATGGCGTGACATTTTGGGGAAGGCATGTGTATCCATTTGAGGGTGTGTCTTTGGCATGTGATGGTTATCACGGTTGTGTCAGTATGTGTGTTACATACTTCGGTTATGCCACGACTTTGACAGGAATGACGTGGGCGAGCAGGTGAGATGCACCGCTGACTAGTGCTTAATGAGGGACACGATATCGACGTCTCAGGTTACGTAGTCTTTAAAGCACAAATGATGGATCTAGGAGGATGTGGGTGTGTAGTGTAGGGCGCCTTTTCTTGTTGTTGATGTACAGTAAGTATATTCTGAAATCTCCATATGTTAGTTGCTCTTTAGTTTTAGCCAAAGAGTGCGTCTGTTTTAGTGAGTGCATCTGCGTCCTAGTCCTCAATCCAAATGTGAGTGTTTTGTGTGTTCATGTGGGATTGCAGTTGAGTTTTTTTTCTTTTATGATGATCTTCTTCACTTGGAGCCAATATTTGAGCAGCAGTGCAGAGGAGTCAATCATCTCACCCGTGGACAAAGAATGTTGAGAACAAATTCTACCAAAATTGAAAGAGATTTATTTTTTTGCTGGCTGTTTCTTTAGAGGGGACTAATACTTCTGATTCAAGTGTCTTTTGAAGGGACAATGGGCCATTGTGCAACACAGCAGTATGTTTTTGTTTTTGCACTGAAATATATTCATAATAAAATGTGCATGAGACCTGCTCACTTTAGTTGTCAGGAGCTGAAATCTCAACCATGGCCACTCTGGTGTGACTGGTCAGGAGACAGAAGGTAGGTTGGGCTAGGAGTATCACAGTCAGATAGACAGACAGACAGACAGACAGACAGACAGACAGACAGATAGATAGATAGATAGATAGATAGATAGATAGATAGATAGATAGAAAGACAGATAGATAGACAGAGACAGACAGACAGACAGATAGATAGAAAGACAGATAGATAGACAGAGACAGACAGACAGACAGACAGATAGATAGATAGATAGATAGATAGATAGATAGATAGATAGACAGACAGATAGATAGATAGATAGATAGATAGATGATAGATAGATAGATAGATAGATAGATAGATAGATAGATAGATAGACAGACAGACAGATAGATAGATAGATAGATAGATAGATAGATAGATAGATAGATAGATTGATAGATAGATAGATAGATAGATAGATAGATAGAACGACAGATAGATAGATAGACAGATAGATAGATAGATAGATAGATAGATAGATAGATAGACAGAGACAGACAGACAGACAGACAGACAGACAGACAGACAGATAGATAGATAGATAGATAGATAGATAGATAGATAGATAGATAGATAGATAGACAGATAGATAGATAGATAGATACATAGATAGGTGGATAGACAGATAGATAGATAGATAGAAAGACAGATAGATAGATATATAGATAGATAGACAGACAGACAGACAGACAGACAGACAGACAGACAGACAGATAGAACGACAGATAGATAGACAGATAGATAGATAGATAGATAGATAGATAGATAGACAGACAGACAGACAGACAGACAGACAGACAGACAGACAGATAGAACGACAGATAGATAGATAGATAGATAGATAGACAGATAGATAGATAGATAGATAGATAGATAGATAGATAGATAGATAGATAGATAGATAGATAGATAGATAGATAGATAGATAGATAGATAGATAGATAGACAGATAGATAGATAGATAGACAGACCAACTCCATGTACTTTTGGTCTCCCCAACCCTGGGTGTGCTGCCGCTGAGTGAACTTGCACTTGTCCACCCTTTCTGGAAACATAAGAGTTGACACTTAAAGTAACATGGACTTCTCCATCACCATCCTCTCAGACTTCCGAACCCTCTTGAATCCACTTACTTCAGCAGATCCTTTACTCTCATCAAACAGCCCCGCGCTGCTTTTGATGTCCTCACAATAACCTCTCTCAATAGTCGAGAGAGAAGAATACCTGTCCTGACCTGGCCCTGAACTCTGGTATTTTGTGAGAATAGCCGGCACACGGATCTCTCCAACAAAGAGTCGGCAAGGTCGTCGGTGCTCAGTGTGGATGTCATGGTTGTCATTTGCATGTCCAGTTTGTCAGCGTTCTTGTGTACCAGACATATTTATATGCAGTGATGAATTGTAGTTTCTGTTTGTCAAAGTTTATTATCTTTATCTTGCTAATGCTACTTCTTCAGAACTCTGTGGAATATATCCTGACTCAGCGTTTTATTTCAAGTCAGCATATATTTTGGTTGGGCAAATAAAGGCACCACACTTTTGGCAAGATGCCTCACGATAGTTTGCCCTGCTCAAAGACTGTGTCATGTCTAGCCAGCACTTAGTGTTAAAATCATACATACCTGGCAGCGATCCCACACAAGGTCAGCGCTCGCTGGCCGAGCATTGTTTGCCTTTTTCCACTGTCGCTGGGGAAAGCGATTCATTTCCCCGCACTCCCACCCTCCCTACACCTCACCAGGCCAAGTTTTCAGCAGACGGCGTTTGAAATGAAGAAGGAGTTTTATTCATTTGGCTGGGCTCCACCGCATGACATCATAATGTCTGTCCTCTAATGGGACGTGATGAGGACAAAGAGGGAGCTGAATCCAACATCTTTGCCGTCACTTGACGAAAACGAAATGAAATAAAAACTGTAAATGGACTCAAATGGTTTTTGTTCATCTAATGAAATCTGGCTCAGACTCTTTGAGGTGCATGTAGGATAGCAAGCGGAAACAGGTTTGGCGAGCAAAGTAGACATTCGACTACAGCACCATGTTGAACAGGTGACAAACCTCAACCTGCCTTCTCTGGGAATATTGAAGTGAAGGGACCTGCCATCCAGCGGAGGAAATGCGTATGCCACCATCAGGTACATGGGTGGTGTGTACAAAGGTGAAACTCTGAAACTTCTTCTCAGAAGCTTTGAGACTCGAAAACACTGAATTTGTATTTCAGCCAAAGGCCATGGCCACGAGTATGAGTGGCACATGAGCTCTTGAAATGAATTTTAAAACGTGTGGCCAAGTATTTCAAGGTTTAGCCGGAGCCTTTCTTTTTGAAATGCCCAAAATGGAGGTGCTAAAGACAACCTCAGTCAAAGACATTACAATCATCGATGGGATATGTTTTTGCATGGTTTCCGTTGTCAAGTCACACTGCATCTCTTCATTCAATGCCCACCCTCTGATCATTGGTCGAACCACTCTACCACTGCATAATCTTGACTTATTTTCCCTATTACTACCTTCTTCTTCCTCTTTCTTCTTTCCCTGAGATACTTGAGCATTTCTATTATTGTTGTTAAAAATGCTATTACTATATAATATTTGATGTGTCTTGCGTCTTTTGTTTATTTAATTTTTCCGTCCCTACAGAACAAAACCAGTGACCACATACTCACTGAATACATGGTATTGAGGAATTTGTAATAACTACTTCTTGTTTTGTTTTTTTTCTTCCTCGTTTTTTCACAGCATTTTTGCTCGTAAATGTCATGATTCACTTTTATTTTGGTTTTGGAAACTTCCGTTCTGTTTCCCTCCTTTCTTCCTGGTTAATGGCACACGGCTGGAGTTGAAGGTCATGTCAACCTCAAGATGTCTTAAGCACCTGGACTCCAGCAACGTGCTCCAGATGAACTCCATTTGTATCCCTGGTAAATTGGCTCTCGCTTGCTCTGGTCCCGTTGTTCATTTATCCGTTTGTTGACTTACCTTTTGTTCTCTCTTTCTAAAGCCCTGGTGCTCTGGGTTTTGTATTTTTCCTTTCTTTGTCTGTTTGCTCTGTGTTGCTTCCTGGGTTTCTCTTTGTTGTTGCTTTTCCTGCTTGTGCATTTGTTTTGACGACCACTGTAGTTAGTTTGTGTTTTACTGTTCATTGTGTTTGTTCTCTCTATTTACAGACTCCGCTTGCATTCATTCTCCCGGTTTGATGACGCTTTTTGTTGGTCTTTATTCCATTGTGGACTCATCCCGGTTCGGTGAGGTTTTGGATTTTGGACTTTAGTTTATTTCTCCCGGTTTGGTGACGCTTTTTGTTGTATTTTTGTATTGTTGTATTAAACTATTGTATTTGACCCGCTGTCTTTCTCCTGTGACTCTTCCACTACTGCACTTGGGTCCGGCTCCACGTCTCCAACATAACAGTAATGGCTCAGTCCTATACGAAGGTGGTCTCTAGTGACCAGTAGATGATGAGGTTCCATTTAATTGTTCCAAGGATTTTACAACAGATGGTGCCATCTGGTGGCCACTGAAAATCAGGACATTGTTTCGTGTCATGTTGGCTGGTTTACCTATTCCTATTGTGACTCCTTCTGCTTCCTAGGAACCACCATCACTGAGGACCTCAAATGGGAGCCAACCATCAGGTCCCTCATCAGGAAGGCCCAGCAGAGAATGTTCTTCTTGAGGCAGCTACAAAAACTACGACTGCCGACGAAGTTGCTGGTGGAGTTCTACACGGCCATCATCCAGTCCATCCTCAACTCCTCCATCACTGTCTGGTACAACAGCTCCACCTCCAGGGACAAGAGCAGACTGCAGCGCATACGTACGTTCTGCTGAGAAGGTGATCGGTTGCAGCCTGCCACCTCTTCAGGACCCGTATGCCTCCAGGACCCAGAGACGTGCAGGTCGGATCAGAGCCCTTCTCACCCTGGACATGGACTGTTTGTTCCTCTTCCCTCTGGCAGGAGGCTACGGTCCATCCAGACCAGAACCTCCCGTCACAGGAACAGCTTCTTCCCCTCGGCCGTCAGACTGTTGAATTCGTGAACAGCCTTGTTGTTATTTTATTTTATTTTATTTTATTTTATGTCAGCACTTTATTCCAAAGCACTTTCCTAGTTGGTGGGCTCCCCACTGACCATGGCAATAAAGTTGATTCTGATTCTGATCTACCCATCTTTAGTGGTCTCCAACTCTTGTAATTCAAAATTGATCAGAATTGTTGTCATTTACGTTGCTACATTTCTGCTGAAAGTAAAGTGGCATCCTCGCTGGCTTTCATGCTTCTATTCCTTTTGCCTGTAAGGGAGAAAGAAAAAAACAAACTGTCACTGAATAAACGCACAGTGAACTAGAGCTATTGAAATTTAAGGAGCCAGTGACACGCGGGTGTTCCTCGGTGATAAGCCCTGCGCAGTCCATGCCAGGCCTATCTCTTCTTCCTCCCTTCTCTGATCTCCGGAGCGGTGTATAAATCCAGGGTAGAATATGGAGACAGGTCTTGGCTACAGGACCCAACGGACTCATGGATAAAAGTGATGAATCCCTAAATATCTGAATGGAAATTCACACACGAAAGCCACTATGAGAATCCCTGGTAGCGGGCGATGGGGATGAATGTGCCTTCGGAGATTCAAATCCCTCTGGCTCGTGTTAAAAGAGAACGACGGAAGGAAAGTGTGGCCATCAACATGTTACACTGAGAGCTCAGGTTGAGGGATGAGCCATTTGTACTGACAGCAGACAGGGCTGCCATGACTCGCTGTTTAGACATGCTGTATTTACAGGGTCAGTGCATGACGCTCCAGATGCTCCAGCACGGCATGCCAAGGCGGTAACGCCGCAGTCCTGCCCACTGTCTCCCATCCTGCCGAGTTAGCGTGGTGAGGTGTGATCAAACATTGTTTGGCTTGACGTCCAAAGAAAGCCTGTGAAAAGCTGCGGTAATTACAACAGGAGGCTGTGAGAGTGGGAAGCTACTGTCTGTGCAGCACAGCACAATTTTACTCATTTTCCAGTTCAGGATAAAAGAGAGGAGCATGGCTGAAGCATCTGAGACTCGGCGTCTGCTGAAGCTACGTCTAGTGAAGAAGGGGAAATTAATTGGATTTTCCTTGCGAGTGAAATACGAAAATACATAAAACAAAGTTTGGTGATAAACTGTTGAAGTGACTCGGGGGGGAAAAAATTCATCATTAATATGATGTGTTTAACAGTCTGCGATTGGACGCCCTGTCATGATCATTGATGGTGTCCCGGAAAACTGAGTTATTGCCTCAGTGTGGGTGAGACTGGACTGGTACAACCCATCCTCACTCCCATGGCGTCATATATTCATGTTGGGAAAGTGGATTTTTGGGTCCTGTACTGACACGTTGCATGAGGGATAGATGTATCAATGGAGTGCATAAACTTCACTCTTATACAGTATGGGGAGCACAAGGCTTAGCTAGTGCAACCTACAGCTTCTCTTTTACTTTCTTTTTCATGAAGCACTGGACACGGCGTCGGTATATGAACATGTGCAGCAATTGAAAACCTTGTATGAACATCAGGGGTGAGGAAAAAAATGATATTGCAATATATTGTGCTCTCTGTCACAATAAATTTAAAATCCTTCCTTCCCAATCAGGAATGTCTCCTAGTATGGATGTTTTTGCTCACAATCTTTTGTTTGCAAAGACGTCTCGTTGTCATGTTCCATCTTGAAATACATGGGTTGGTGAGGGGCATGAAACTGCTCTGCCTTTTGCGTTTCCTGCTGTCACGTGGTAAACACCGGCGCTGCCAATGGCTATCGTCGCTACACCGGAACCAGCAAGTTTGAGAAGGAAACATGGCAGATACGCATCACCATTGCTTCCTGGACTGAGTCCTTGCTTCCTCCACCATTAATAAAACGGGAACAATTGCAAACCAATGTCTTTCCGACGCTGTCATGGGAACGAGTGTGGCAGTTAATAACACAGCACGTTTCCATCATGATCACAGTTTAACAGATGGACTTCGACAAACAAACTGGCTGGCAACAGTGTTGTAAACAGACTTTCCAGTTCGCTACAATGTAATGAGGCTTTTCCACTGTGACGTCACCCTAGCAAGCCCCATTGCTGTCTGGGTAAAATTACGTGGCGTCTGGCGTCTGGAGATGTGAAGACTATCGTATCTGTTATATGTGTCTAGAATGTGAGCGTGATGAAACATCTCCTTAACAAATGCTGAAGTGTGAAAGAATGATGTTCATCTTTTTTTACTTCAAGTAAGTTACTTCAAAAATTTTGGTGGGAGTTTGGTGACCCACATATGCTCAAAAATGTAAATAATGAATGATGTAAAAAAAAAAAAGACTGCATTGCAGAAGTACTGAGACAACATGAGCCCTGAAGAAATGGATACAAATGAGCAGAAAAATTACAATGAACATGACAAATGCAGTGGCTATACAAACCGCCTTCTTTAGCTGATGACTTTTGTCCACATATTTCATTACGTTACGACTTCTGGTGTCACCAAACCAAAGAAGGATTATGGAACTGATGACACATCGCACTGGATAAACAACAGCATGGACAGAATCCATTTAACCCTGGATAACTGTGGTTATACTATGGTATCATTGAGTGTGTTTTTGGCTGCGAGGGAGTGGTCTCTGTGGATTACATCTGTCTTTGAAGGCATCGTGGCCACTGCAGGATGCCACTCGTGCTCAGTGATGAAGTCTTTCAAAGTCACTGAACTTTAATGACCATCAGAATCTCTGCATCTTCTTCTACTGGAGCTGCTGTGGCTGAAGGATCTACAAGATTTTGCCGCATACTGTAACACTGATAAACGTAATAATATTGCGATCATTACAGTGTCCACAACAAGAACAAGCACAAGGATCTCAACTTGGTTTTGCCATTGAAATACAGCAACGTCTCAATAAGATGACGCATGAGAAGACAATCCAACTCGACACTTTGAAAGCAAGTTATTTCATGATTTTTTTTTTTCCCAACCTTGGTGGAAAGTCATTCAGAAAAAGTATTTTAGTGGGCCTCAAGGTAGCCTCATCATTTCACTACAATGCAGCGAGAAAAATCAACAATCCCTAACCTGTGCAGACTGAATGGGTGTGAGTGTGTTTTGTGAGGACATGGTATCGTAAGTGTTGTCCTCGCATCACACAGTCTGACGACAACATGTGTGTAAGGGTCGAGGGCAGCCAATGAGAGCTGGTGTTCAATAATTCATTCAGGAGTCGGAGGCGACTGTGAGCATTTGAGTATGTGAACGTGTGAATGATGGGGTGCTGAACATCGCTCACAGACCGAGCCGCGTCCACAGCAGCACCGGGTTAAATTGTTTGGAAAATATTGATGAAGTGTGCCCAGAGGTACGGCTGAATAATTCACACATCTTTAGGTTTTTTTTTTTTTTTTCTACTTCACTTGTGTTTCGGATTAGTCAGCCGCTGGACGTTTAATCATTTAGTTCTCCATCACAGGTGAAGTCGCAAATTAAAAAGTTATAATTCTTGGAAGAAAAACACCGGAAAATGAAGAAAATGTTTTTCATAAGGTGACACAGCTTTTCTGACAGGAACATGAGCGTTAGGATTTTAATCTTCTCATGTGGAAAATGAGGCAGAATTAGATTTACATTAAGAACAGATCATAAAGCGAAGCTAGAAGAAGTACAGTTTTCACGTTTAGGAACACAGACTTGGTCAAGTCGAGGGGGTCGTGTGATCGAAGGCGTCAAAATTCTGAATGGATTTCCAGGAAATGTTGATTCATGGAACCACTTTTTTGTGGAAGGTTTGATCAATAAATAAATACATGAGAAAATATGGAAAAATAAAAAAAGACATGGGGAGTAAATAAAAAAAAAGGTGTCACACAAGCACAAGCCCCTTATTGTTGATTAATAAAATATTAAAAATACTTCTTTCCCTCTTCACCCTCTCTCCTTCAGCGCCAGATGAGGTAGTGAAAAGACAACTCCAAAACGTATCGAAAAGTGCACATTGTGTGGCCAGCCATCACATGTCCACATGCTGATGAAACTCCATGACAGACACTGATACACTGACCTCACTGAAGACCAGTCCATCTGTCCGTAACACGCCTCATCCTGGCGTGACTTGTTCATAGGGAGATATAGAACGTCCATAGAAAATGACTTTCTGATTCAAATGTAAAGGAAAGTGAAAGCTCCATTTTCAAATGACCTGCAACATTGACTGACCAATTTCATCCTAGTTTGATCTCTCAAGGGCCGAGAAAATACTGACACGCGGGTGTGGCGACCTTGAGCCTGACAAGGGAGAGGCAGACCCTCAGAATACAGCTGTTTTCCAGGTTCTAAAACTCTCCCCTGAGCCACGTATTCTCTTCTGTAATCATTACCTTTATTTAAACACTCTCTCATGAGAACAACCATTTCAAAATCCGAGGCTGTCAACTGCGACAAGATAAAGAGTTCATTTATTAAGTAGCTGTCAGTGGAAGTCCTTCTGAGCGGATATGAAGTTTCCTAGTCCAGCTACATGTTTGAGCCTGTTAACAGATTTATCTGATCTTCATGACGTGACGCTCATTTTGATGAGAGAAAGGGACTCAATCCTTCATTTCCAATTTTCTGAATTATTCATATGTTTCAAAATCTGGTGGTTATTCACTACGTGAAGCAGGAAGTAACACAAAACAATTCAGATTACCTTATCGAAACTGATTCTTCTGAATGAGAAAAAAATGGAAGAGGAACGGGTCAATTGGGATCAAAATTATCGTTGCAGGACATTGTACATGTTTTCCGAGGAGACAGACTGGGAACACTTCGCTACATCATTGTAAAAACAATCACGGTATCAACGCAAATCTGATGTGTGTGACATTATGAAAAACAAATCAAATTCCTCTGGCGCCATGCTAACCGTCAACGTAGCTATTAGCTAAGGGGTGTCTAGCGTCACTGATCAAACACGCAACACTCTTTCATCATTATACCTTGGTGTCGAAGGGGTTTGGTCGTCCTGAAGCCGTGTCGTCTTTGCAAACTCAACATTGCCAAACTTATGTTCACGTTGCAATCCGTCGCCACTCAAACTCCTTCATAACTGTGATTAGCTGCATCGACGGCAGCGAGAGTCGCATTTCACAGTCAGGAACCAAAAATGAACATTTCTTAACGTTTCCAGAGAATCTGAAAGTTTGTGGTTCTGAAAGGGAACCGGGTCACAATGCCCGTCCCTAATGATGATGTTCTGTTTTGAAGTTCAGTGTTGCCACAGTTACTTTGAAAAAGTAAGAAAAAGATTACTTCCTCAAAAAGTAACTTAGTTACTTTACTGATGATTTGAATTTAAAAAGTAACTAAGTTAGATTACAAGTTACTTGTCAAGTTACATTTGGCAGCCGACTACAGCTCTCACTGCCGAAACAATGACTGTAACCCATTGGAGCAAAAACCACACACAAAAAGCAACAATAATGAAAAACAAAATAAAGTGATATATTGTCATTTATATAAAATGTAGGGAATGCCCCATTATTTTTATTATTATTTTCTTTTTTTGCTTTTTTTCTAAACTACAAGGCATAAGTATAAGTCTCAGTCCACCTGGAGACAGTGGCTGCACTTAAGTGGCTGCTGTTACTCACCACTACGCACCATCGTGCTGGAGGATCATTTTATTTCTGACGTTCGAGAGAAAATGCAAGATCAGTACATCGCTTCAATACCATTTCTTCCTGCACCAAAGAAAAAAAAATCTATAAAAGTCTAAAAAAACTATCATAAATGTCGTTTAACTTGACCTATAAAGTGGATTTAAAAAAACTGGTACATAGTTTTTTGAGTCCGCACTTTCGACACATTTGCCAGGCTGCTTTATTTCGCCCTCTTTAACCGGTGACTTCTGCACGTATTAACCCCTGCAGGGTTAAGACCGTCATCTATAGCAGACGCTACTTCAAAGTAGTATTTTCAGCTAGAAACGTGCATCTCTCTCCTCACGCCTGTTATTTACTGCCGTGTAGCCAGCAGCTTGACACGTGAGCTGCCCGCGTGTTGAAGACCTGACTGGCGTGTCCCGCACATGACGTCGTGCCCAAAGACGCAGCTGTAGAAAGCGAGTGGTAATATTTTCCAGACAATGGCAGTAGTACAGTACGGTTACTTAGAGAAGTCACTTTAATTGGATTACTTTGTTTGAAATAGTAACGGGTTAGACCACTTGTTAGTGAAAAAGGTTGTGATATAAGAGCAACGCAGGCGTCACTGTTGACTGAGTTATCCATTTCTCCTACGATCAGAAATGTAGTGAAAGTGGCGAACAATGTACCATCAAAATATGGCTGCTGTGGCCTCACTGCTGAAGCACTTCAAGGTTAGTAATTCAGATGGTTTCCTCCAGGAGAGAGAGGCGCCGCAGCTCGGCGGTATCCCAGAAGCGCCATGACGCGCCCTCCCATCGCTTTCAGGACTCTGAGCTTCTGCTTGAGCTCCATGTCAAACTAGCGTACATCGCATCGTTCAGCCAGGAAGTCAGCTTGTGAAAAACAACGCAGTTTGCTGGGGGCTTGACCATGGCGTCTTACTATAGTGTTTAGTACTGACCACCTTCACGTGTAAAGAATTGTTCAATAGCAAGTTCTGAAAGACGGAATCAAAGGCCAACTAGCCACGGAAGTGCTGGGACACTTTTGCCGCGGTGTAATATTTTGGCATGTTAAACAACAGTTCACCTTAGTGTTTTTGTTTTCCTCTGTATTTGTCTGCGCATGACTTTAATCCCAGCTGAAGTGTGGGGTGATGACCGGAGCTTGGGGCAGCAGGGTTCAGCAGCTTTCCGCCATGAGTAGGTGAGCTGTTAGAGGAGCTGAGAGGCGGTGAGGGTATATGGGTCACAGCACAAAACACTGATCTGGTCTGAAGCAGCAAAGGGAAAGAACATTGTTGCTCATGGTTGTGCTTCTGACGGAAAGATCCCTGAAGGGGAGAACAGGGGAAAGTCAATGATCAAAGTAAGTGCAGGTAAAGGACAGTGGGGACGTCCACAGGCTCTTCTGTCCAGGTTAAAGACTAAAATACTCCACTACTGCTCTTTTTGGCTGGTGGATCTGAAACGCTTGGTGGACACACTGTCACTCACATATTCTATAGGTGATTCGCTGCTCAATTAAAATGACAAAACAAACCAGACTTTTCAACAGCCTTTTTTAAAATAGTAATTTATCAAAAAGCATCAACTTGAGTCACGTCGATACTGTGGCCCTCACATTAGCCCAGTCAAAAGGTCCAGCCCTGCAGAGGCTTGTGGCGCGTGCACCGTTTGTTAAGAGTGGCTTTGATCCCGCTTGAATTGAAGCAACTGTCCCCCAGAACATAAGGCAGGCAATATTATCGGCTACGAAAACTATGACTACCGACAAAGTTGCTGGTGGAGTTCTACACGGCCATCATCCAGTCCATCCTCACCTCCTCTATCACTGTCTGGTACAACAGCGCCACCTCCAGGGACAAGAGCAGACTGCAGCGCATCGTACGTTCTGCTGAGAAGGTGATCGGTTGCAGCCTGCCACCTCTTCAGGACCTGTATGCCTCCAGGACCCAGAGACGTGCAGGTCGGATCAGAGCCGACCCTTCTCACCCTGGACATAGACTGTTTGTTCCTCTTCCCTCTGGCAGGAGGCTACGGTCCATCCAGACCAGAACCTCCCGTCACAGGAGCAGCTTCTTCCCCTCGGCCGTCAGACTGTTGAATTCATGAACAGCCTTGTAGTTTCTTTTCTTTTCTTTTATTTTATTTATTGTCAGCACTTTATTCTAAAACACTTTCCTCGTCGGTGGGATCCCCACTGACCATGGCAATAAATTTGATTCTGATTCCGATTCTGATTCCGATATTCCATCAGAACCTTCCCACTATTATATTACTTCAAAGACTGGTGTCATGACTCAGCAAGAAATCTGGAAGCAACAGCAACCAAGACAGTCCGACTTTTGATCAATCACTGTAATGTAAGGTGGCGAAATTCTGATTCCCACCTGAAGCAAACCTGGGTTTCAGTGTTCAATATTCACATGATTTTTAAACGTACATTAATACAGACGCTTGCACACACACCTATATATATATATATTATAATCATATGATCACGAACTATCGGCTCCTGCTTCGTGTTTTAGATTAAACGCGGTCTCGTCGGCTACTTCAATACACCTCTCCTTCTTGACCATGGATGGATGTTGCCATCTTCTGAAGCTAAATGATGACGGCGAGGACTGGAAAATGTGCCAGTGCAACGTATAGCAAGTGCATTGTGTTGTTTACATCTTCAATCTCCAGTGCTCATGATGTCAGTGTGCAGGGTGGAGATTGTTCTTATGTTTTTATTATATTTATATTTTATTCCATTTGCTTTGAGGGTTAAAGAGTCCAATGCTACTTTCATCTATTTTTTTTATTTGATTTTGTCAATATTCTTTGTTGTTTGTTAAATGTAAATAAACTATGTAATTCTAGTTTCTACAGTTTTGCCTCACAGATGTTAGCCATTTATCATTATTGTTCTAGTGTTCATGATTCTGTTAGTAAAACCTATGAATGGAATTTTCAGGAAATATTCTATAATAAGAAACACAGGGCTGAATTCCAGACTACCCTCAGGATCCAAGACTATTTCAAAGGGCTTGTCACTCACAGAGCGTTGCAGCTCTCGTGCCTTGCTGAGTTCAGGTTCATGGTTGCTAAACAAGATAGCTGGAGGCTTGACAAATAGCAAACTCATATTGTGTCCCAACGCCACTTGACAGACTGCCTGACATTCTGTGACTAACAAACCATGTGTGACAATACGCGGAATCTATTTTCCCGATAGTGTACATTGTGTGTCTTTGTCCATCTCAATTCTTGTCTCCATGTAAAATTGCTCATTTCAGCTCTTAAGACTAGACATAAAGTTTTAAAGAAATGTTGAAATAAAATGAAACAGCGCCCCCTGCATTATTTGTTGTGCGTGTTAATCTGGTTGCAATATGGTAATACACAAGTCTATTAAAGCAAAGACTGAGCCCAGCTCGGGGGAAGTTGGAATAAATGTTTTGTCATTAGAATCGCTTCATAATGGTGAACACAAAAGCAGCTGGAGGAATATCGGTTTATCAGACTCTCTATGCAAATGTGTACTTTGTGTACGGGAGTGTGCGGGCTTTTTTCTGAGAATCCCTGATGAGAGGGAGAAAGAAGCCCACCAGCCCCCGGAAGGGTGTTTGTGCTGCATAGCCAGTCTGCTAATATTAGCGTTGGCACGTTTCCCTCCATATGTACAGCATGAGCTGAGGGTGGTGCGGTTACGCCTGTTCCCCATTCATTGTCGATACATTTGACCACATGATAGTAATTCATTTAAACGTTAACACATTTTGTCATGCTGTGATCAACCGCTATATTTTTCAAGGCTTCATGAAAGATTAATTTAATTTTCTGAGCCCACTAGATGGCACTTTTTGCTCTGAAATATTGGCTTTGAGCAGCTGTTTCAATGAAACCTCATGACATTTCTAAACCAAGAGCTCCACCTGCTGAGCTCTGACTATAATGACAATGTTTCATGAAGCCTCACTAGTTTCTCCCTGCTGCAGATTATTTAGTCAGTTAGCCTCTACTAGTACTAGTACTAGTACTAAACTACTAGTTTGATCAAATAAAAGAATTTCAGTTCTAGAGTTATTTTGAAAAAGAAAAGACCACCGTTTCTCCTGCAGTCATACGATAATGTTGGTGTCTATATCATTACAGTAAGAGATTTATGTTTCTATATCCGATATTCAGTTTTGTACCGTTCATTGATCTTGGTCTCCGACCCTCAAAGTCTTGGTCTTGTACTTGGTCTCTGCATGCTCCGGTTTCGGTCGCAGCTCGGGTTTGATGGCCTCAACTACAACGCAAACTTTGATATTGAAGAAAATGGCGCAGGATAACCAGCAAGAGGTAAGGATTTTAAACACCCAACCCAAGAAGCTAAAGGACATGACAAGGCAGCCATGAACCCAACAATTTACCAACAGTTTTTGCAGTAAAACTGTGGTGCATGACAGCACTCATACTAACCCCTGTGTATGTGTCCACTAAGTGATCCAGAGCTTTATGCTATTTGTGTTTGTGTACACCGTGTTTTGTCTCACTATTAAACAAAACCCGCAAAAGCTCTCCAGACTGGACACACAGTACTGCTGTGGGGAAGACATAGACGGTCAGAAACATTCAGCTCAAGTAACAGACCTGTCAGTGCTCGATAACTACCGCAAAACTAGCTGATCTAGTGTTGGTCCAACACAAAAACATACATGGGGATTATGAGAGTCAGTGCCAGGGGAGGGACCAGGCAAAGAGCCGGAAGTTAGCAGACACGTGTTGGAAACACCATATATATATATGTCATAAATAATATTTATCACTCTCACCTTTGAGAAATATTTCATGCGCCGGCATCATCTGCTTGTCAATGAGTCTTTGCGCTATTGTCAGTAAGAGCCTGCCTCACTGTACTATTGTTCTTAGTCCCCCACCTATTTCGCATTTGGTACGTGCTCGGCAGGTTGATGTCATATTTTTAGCGGCGAGTTCCACCTCAGATGAACCTGACCAGCGCGCTCCGCGTCTAATAACGCCTCATGTCAAAGATCGTCTCAATCACCATGTTCCCGTGTATAATGAGTTGATGGATAACAGGCCTGAGTCTGTGCAAACCCAAACAGTCTCATTAAAATCTCCGGTTAATGAGCTTTCATGCTAGTGTTGCCTCAGCTCTGCCTTTGTTTACTCCATCTATTATCTTGTCAACTCTCATGTGTGTGGCAAGAGCACACGCTAAGGTAGGGAAGAAATAAACATCCAGGGGGGTTGAGCTGTGACTCTTTGCACATTGTCAGTCTCCAGCAGAGACGCCTCCGTTTAAGTTCACAAGCAGTCAGTCTGTACCGCTGGATCCCCCGGGACCTTCTGTCACCACACACGAAGGGTTTTTTTCACTGCCAGGAGTCAGTAAGGTTGGAAATCCTCTCAGAAAGTACATATTCTGATGCGTTTTTTTCAAGCACCACAGGTCCATTGAGTCATGCTGAAAGGATCTTGGAAGCACCTGATGCCTATTATACTGCATTATACTGCAGGGAGGTCATATTCCAACACAACTTTATTCACAAGTCTGGCTCTATGTTGTTTTTGTCGAAAGATGGAAAACGTCAAATCTAAAATTATTGAATATACAGAACAGAGTGAGATCGTAAACATGGTTTGCATTGTGCTAAAAACGGTCACATCTTTAAATATATACGGTAATGTCCAGACTGTTGAGCACACCTGATATTATATGAATGCATACACGCGGCTGCAGGAAGTGAAGCTCCATGAGGCTTCATGAAACAGTGTCCTCAGTTTCAGCGCCCGCTGGATGTTCTAAACTCATTGGTTTTGAACATTGATTTCAATGAAACCTGGGAACATTTCTAGTCCACCTCTTTAGTCTGAAAATAAGGACACTGTTTCATGAAGCCTCATCAGTCCATCACTAGCTACAGGTGCAGCGGTCTAATCTACAATGTAGAAAGGTCAGTGATTTCCGTTCACTGGGAAAAACTCTTCTGAATGAGTTTCGAAAACGGGATCCAGCATGGAGCCCGAGGAATCATGAAAACAAACTTGCCGATGTTCTGTACTGACATCACACCCCTGATATAATTACACCACCAAGATCACAGGCATTGCATTTGCATTAAAACACTCATGGATTCATGTGTTTTCACATCATACAATATGAGTGAGGAGTCCATAAAGTTTGAGAACATGGTAAAGAACACATACTTCATAAAAACAACACAATTATACTCTATTTTAATGTTGATAAATAACATTTTAAATTTCTTAATTTAATATATTTTTGGATATTTAGACAGCGCCTTCATCATTCTGGAACCCGAGGGGGAAAAACAGTATAAATAAATAAAACAGTGAAGACTTCTTGGACATCCTGTTCAGAAAAACACATGAGGGAACTATATGAAGGAGAGATATATGAAGGAGACTGCATTGATGAACTGACTGAACTTGAGGATTTGTCAGGAAGCGAATGGAATGGAACCCAGTTGCTTTTCAGTTTTCAGATAGACTCAGTGAGAGTATTATTCAATACAATAATATGGACACAAACAGTAAGGAAAACAGAGGGCGTTCCAGAACTAGGTGAGAAGAACCCACCAACAGAAGCAAGACGAAAGAAACAGAATAAAATAAGGATCAGAAAACAGAACAAACAAAGAACAAAATGCACAGTCACGAAAATATCAAATGTACAACTAATAAAACACAGCCAATTTCCCCTCCTACAGCGCTTCCTGACACAGAGGGTGGCGGTTTAACAGAGTGTCCAACTCATAGAACATACAGAGAATGAAAATGTTGGTTTCATGTGTACAAATAGATCACCTGGTTGGCTGCTGCCCCAGCGATCCTGCCTCCAGATCGAGGGACGACACATGAACAGTTGCATTTCAATGAACTGAAAAATAGGTCAATATTTAATTCACTGATATAATGTGAATATGAAATATTCAGCCCCTCATATGAAATATATTTCATCGTAAATAGGTGTATCACTGTATCCAAAATTGAATGAATGATTGAATGAGCGATGAATGAACATATGTAAGGTGAGAGGAACCTAATGTTTGCATCTGTGTGGGTTCTGGTCCAACATTTCACATCAGTTGTTTCCCCTTCTTCTCAGAGTGCGCTCACATCTTTAACTTCACGAATATCCACTGTGAGATTCACGCAGTGCACGACTTTAAGAGATGATTTCACAACATTACAGCGGCAGCATCTGGACCGCAGCCTCTGTGTGTGTGTGTGTGTGTGTGTTAGTAACGCAACACGCTTACCGTCAACACTCAACACAGCGCTACATCAGAGTGTGAACGTAATGAAGGAGATAGTCCCGAACTCAAAACTACGATGGGTTTCAGATGAGATAGTCTAAAACCGTGGTTTTGATCACGTGAGCACGATTTCCATCAGTTATATTGAAACAAGTCTACGATTAATAGGTCAAAGCTGGAATGCTACGTTGAGCTTGGGGTCATGGCAACAGCGCTGGTGTGGGGCTGGTGACTGAGAAGGTAGAGGGGGATATTGACCGTCCCTCTGTGAGGTCTTGCACCTGCTCTTTGTTTGTCCCGGTCGTCTGCGGCCTGCTGTGTACTTGACTCCATGACACCAACAGAAAGATGAAGACATCTTATTGGCATCCTGCCTCTGTGTCTCCCAGCAGCGCTCACTCCTGTCTGCCCCCATCAATTTCTCATTTCCTCTCTCTGCTCCACCAAATCCCTTTCCAATGTCTTTATTTCCTGTGTTGTCACTTTTTTCTGTCCTACACTGTTGCTGCTAACTACTTCAATGTGTTTCTCACACATTTCCGCCTTGCCCTCCTCCCTGGTGGATTAAATTACACTTTTTTTTTTTTTTTAAGTTGAACCTATAAGCAAGCTTCCTTCACTCTCTTTGCCCTGGATCCTGCTCATATTCATTTACCCTTGTCTGTACACACTGCCGTCTGTGTGACTTTCAAACCCTCAACTTCTTTTTACCCCAAAGTTTTTGGTTTTCTTAATAATGGCAAAGAGTGGAGACAGATATTATATATATATATATATATATATATATATATATATATATATATAACCTAAGATGAGAAAAAAATATATATTAATTTAAATGACAAATAACAATGTGAGTTTTGACTTTTGATTTATTTGTGTATGAGATAAGTAATTATTTTGACTATGAATCAAACGTCACAGCAGACAGGCATATGTTGAAGGTACTAGACTACCAAAGGCACAAGATAGTAAACATCAGCTGACATGGTTTAACACTTACCGTGGCCTTGTGGAGCTTGTCCCGCCTGCTGGCTGTCACTCCACCGACTCTTGAGTCAGATCCTGCGACAAGCTTTGTAGTTTGCGACTCAATATCACACAAAACCTGAAGTAACTTTGCCTCTGGGTGAAAATTGGTGCTCTCTCTACATGACTATGTATATTTCAAAATTTCAAAAACAGGCGTCATATGTGAAGTCTAAGGCATATTTCAAGCTCAGAAAATGACTTTTATTGCTCCATTGACTCGTATTTTATTTATTTTTGGTTAATTTGATGATGCAGGGCATTGGCTGGACTTGTGCTCCCCAAATGGACGGTGAAGGCCGCCTTCAACATGTTCAACAACAATTGAAGAACATGTCCCGCCATCCACTGTATATGCTGACGTCATGGGCGGCGCGTCAGAGAGGTATGGCGTGGTCACGTCACTTCTCTTACCTCAGATAAGAGTATAGAACAGGTGGCTCTGCAGGAGCGTTCAGTCCTCAGAAATAAGTAGAGATGGATAAAAAAGACTTGCCCAGAAAAAAAAACCAATTGGTATTAAGGGTTACACAATGTTTTTTTTCCGGGTTTGTCTTGCCTCGTATGAAAGAAAAATGGCTCACATCCTTTCGTATTCAGTCGACATGCTAAGCGCAAGTTCCTAATTAGCAGTGATGTCTACAACAGTCCGATTCAAGCCACGTCTCTTTGGTTATTGTCACTTTGTGCTGCCTTTCAAAAAAGAGGTAGACAGAGATTCTCTTCAATAGAAACTCATTTCCATTTTGATTCGGCTGTGCCTTTGTTGTGGTTCATCATCTCTCTCCTTCTGGCCACGCCACTTCTCCAGCCATCGTCCTGGGCTCTCCACCCGCTTTCATCTCTCTCCTCCTTGATCGTGTCCTTGTGGCCTGGTTATCTATTCTAGTGCTTGTGCTGGTGCTGACCAAACCACATCACTGTGGAGATTGCAACAGTGGTGAGAGGACTTGGTCTCCTCAAGGTGTAAAGGTATTTGTTGCAAGTGACTTATTGCGTGAAGTCGAGATAGAGGCACAAAACCTGCCGTGCTTCAATACAGGAGCGGGTCAAGGCCAGCAATGTTGTATGGTCTGGAAACAGTGGCACTGAAGAAAGGACAGGAGGCAGAGCTGGAGGGAGCAGAGATGAAGATGCTGAGCTTCTCTCTGGGAGTGAGCAGGATGATGATAGGATCAGAGGGACAGCACATGTGCTCAGGTGTTTAGGAGACAAAGTCAGAGAGGCTCGATGGAGATGGTTTGGACATGTACAGAGGAGAGAGAGACAGTACATTGGTAGATGAAGATGTTGAGGTTGGAACTGCCAGGCAGAAGGTGGAGAGGAGGGTCAAAGAGGAGATTGATGGAGGTGGTGAAGGAGGACATGAGGTTTGTAGGTTTGAGAGAAGAGGAAGCAGAGGACAGGGTGAGATGGAGGAGGATGATCCGCTGTGGTGACTTCTGAAGGGAGAAGAAAAAGAAGAAGAAGAAGTTTATTAGAAGAGAATCGCTAATCCTTAGCACGCTAGCTAGTTAGCATGAATGTTTACGGCGATTTGCCCCTTTAGCCAAAGCTGTCAACTCAGTTGCGTGAGAATGACGCCATGTTTCACTTGACAAGATTGTTGGCTCGATGAATGTCTACTACATTTCTTTTTTGTGTTATTTTTTTGTTTCACTCCAATTCAGGGCTAATCTGACCACGTGGCTGTTGCTGAATCAGTCAATAAAAGGAGGAAGGACGCTCATATCCTGGCTCATGAAAAAGGAGTTTGGCTTGCTGTTTATTCATGTCCACGCTGGGAGCAAAACATATGAGGAGAACAGTACAGGAAGAGCAACAGATCGTAGCGTTCACTGGCACGACTCACTGACCCGAGCGTGCTTCTGAAGGATCTGATGGACCCAGAGACGGCACTGTCTGAATCATTCGATAGGGCCTCTGTGACCAGACATGTTGACTGACCGCTAACTTTAAAGCGTGGGAAGTTGGTCGCTGGAAACCAACGACTGCTCCAACACGTCCTCATTCCCCAGATGTCAAACATGACCTATGTTGGCACAGAAGTCAGCCATGTTGTCGCATTAGTCTTTCAACCCACCCAGCTAAGTACTGTTCTGTGAAATCTTGAAACCTGTTTTGATCTCTGTTGAAAGTATGCTGATGTCCAAGAAGAACGGGGCACTTTGGTCCAGAGAGGAGGGTCAAACAGCTATGGATTGTATGCTTGGTGAAGGATGAACACCTTTCTAAGTCTGTCAGCAGAGTGAATCCACAGACAAAGCTGAACTCTTTAGGACTTAGAAGAACATGGATCAACCAGATCCATGACCTGGCCCTTCCTTCCTGCGCTTAGCCAGGTTTCATCTCCGGTTCGCTGTTCGCAAAATAGTCATTTGTGTTTTCAAAGGATTCTTGTGATCACAAGAAATGACACCAGGCTGTAGAAGAAAAATCTGCCTCCTGATTGTGGATTACAACTGAGTGCGTTTGAGAAGTGTAGCACATTATTAAAACATAAACCCTCGGACCCCTGTTTTGTGCGATGGCCCTTTTTTCCGACCCCATGGAAGTGGAATCAAGGAGAACACGGCCCATATGGACTTGCTCTCATGCTGCCTTGTCAAACAAAGTGAAACACCAACTGACAGTTGAAAAGAAGGTTGTAAAAAAAAAAAAAAGCAAGAGTGTATATACTGCAGGGAATAACAGTATCACAATGAGAAAGGGTAAGACAGACGTGACACCAAGAAAAGTGTCCTGAGGGAAACCACTTGCTCCTCTCTGTGTAACTACATTTCTTCCCTTGAAGTAGGAGAGACTCTCGGTGGGCTTGCACACTTGTCAGTCTCTTCTGCTGCTGGATCAGGGTCATCGTGTCCAGGTTTCTTTTTCCTCTCGCATTTGTCTGCACTTAAGTTTGGGAGTGTTGATATATTGGTGGGTTAAAATCCCCAGAGCTTGAAAGAGCTTATTAACAAAGGGATATTACAGACAGAAATATCCAAAATGAATTCCAGTCATTCGTCCTATTGTGTTGCAGGAGTCGACGGGTTAGCAGGCTGTGGTGAGCCTTTCATGAGAAACCTTCAGCTTCTGACTCACGTCGTTTTCTTCTTTTCTTTCTTTTTTTTTTCTTAACAAGCAAAGTGTCGTGGTGTTCGTGCGTCTGTGTGTCAGGAGAGAGGTCCCTTTTCCCTGAAAGCTTTCAAGGCTTTGCAGATCTAAAGTCACAAATCCTGGCTGTGCTGTGGTGGATACGTTCGACACCACAATGTTCTTATCTTATCATGCCAATTTTGTATTTTGTCTGAACCGGATACATAGTATTATTCACACTGCTAGCGGATTAATAGTTTGACTAGACGTCGGTGCAGAAGAGGAAGTCGATGACTTTCAGTTGGCTAGTGTTGGTGAGGCTTCATGAAGCAGTTTGCTTATTTTTAGAGCTCAGTAGGTGGCGCTCTCTGTATAGATATAATATGAGGTTTCATTGAAACCTGTTTAAATCCAGTGATTACAGAGCAGAGAGCGCCATCTGGTGGCCACTGAAAATGAGGTTTCATGAAGCCTCATCAGCCCACCGCTACAGTTGGAAAGTGTGGTATCGAAACAAGAAAAGGTATGTCAGCTATCGAAATAGCTGTTGAAAAAAAACTAATAATTTTAGGACAGAGAGTGCCACCTAGTGGTCTCGGAAAATTTGGACACTGTTTCACGAAGCCTCATTAGCCATCACAACTCATGACTTCTCAGAGTTTGCCTCAAAGCAAAGTGGGAATGAGCATGCACTGAAATCAGCCAAGAATATGGCAAGGTTTGAGAGGACCCATGTCGAGAATGTCATGGCTCCGCTTTTATTTTGTCATGTGAGTCCTGTTTTGTTTTCTCCCTTCGTCCTTCCTGTTTGTGTGGCACACAGCTGGAGCCAATTATCCCCTGATCACCTGTACAAAAACACCTGGACTCCAGCAACGTGTGCCAGATCGTCTCTCTCATTGTTTTCCCGTGATGTGTCTCTAATTCCTGAGATTTGGACTCTTCTTGTTCCCCTTGGTCACTCCTGGTTCTCTTGGCTCTCCTTGTTTCGGTCTCTCGTTCTGTGCGCTAGCTTACTTTCCTCGTTCTCTTGGCTCTCCTTGTTTGGTCTCTTGTACTGTGCGCTAGCTTACTTTCCTCGTTCTCTTGGCTCTCCTTGTTTGGTCTCTTGTACTGTGCGCTAGCTTACTTTCCTGGTTCTCTTGGCTCTCCTTGTTTGGTCTCTTGTACTGTGCGCTAGCTTACTTTCCTCGTTCTCTTGGCTCTCCTTGTTTGGTCTCTTGTACTGTGCGCTAGCTTACTTTCCTCGTTCTCTTGGCTCTCCTTGTTTGGTCTCTTGTACTGTGCGCTAGCTTACTTTCCTGGTTCTCTTGGCTCTCCTTGTTTGGTCTCTTGTACTGTGCGCTAGCTTACTTTCCTCGTTCTCTTGGCTCTCCTTGTTTGGTCTCTTGTACTGTGCGCTAGCTTACTTTCCTGGTTCTCTTGGCTCTCCTTGTTTGGTCTCTTGTACTGTGCGCTAGCTTACTTTCCTCGTTCTCTTGGCTCTCCTTGTTTGGTCTCTTGTACTGTGCGCTAGCTTACTTTCCTCGTTCTCTTGGCTCTCCTTGTTTGGTCTCTTGTACTGTGCGCTAGCTTACTTTCCTCGTTCTCTTGGCTCTCCTTGTTTGGTCTCTTGTACTGTGGGCTAGCTTTGTTTTTGGTTACTGTGTTAAACCCTGGCGCCTGAGTTAGTGTTTCATTTCTCCCAGTTTCCATGCGTTTCCTGTTCTCTTTTGTAGTTTATTCTCGGTTCCTTGTACATTCAGCTTTTGCTTTGTTTTCTCCCGGTTCGGTCACGCTTCTCTGTTGTGTTTTTGTCGTTTGTTTAATTATTAAATATTATTTCTTTCTCGCTCCTGCCTCACTGTAACCATCACCACTTCCACTTGGCTCCTCGTTCCCTTGACTCGTGACCGAGCAGAACTTATGGGCTAGTAATTTCTGGAGGAGACTTGAATTTGAAATTGTGATTTAGCAGTTTATTAAGGGAAAATAATAGAGAAACGTGATCAGAACTGAGGACCAAAGCAGAATGCACAGATCACAAACATAAAATTGACACAGCTGTCAGCAAAAAAAAAAAAACAGAAGAAAATTTGGAGGTCGGAACACTCGCACAGTATAGATCCAAAAAATGATGAGAGCAAACAAGCATGTGGTGGTCGACTCACACACACAGCTGGCCAGAGGAAACAAATTAAGAAAAAAAAGAAAAAAAAACAAAGCGTGCAGCAGTCAGAAATAGTTCATGTAGTGATGGCCTGCTGACGCTTCATGAAACAGTGTTCTCCTTTTCAGAGCCCACTAGATGGCACTTTCTATACTTAATAATCACTGGATTTCAACCGCGGGTTTCAATGAAACCTCACATTATTTCTATACCGTGAGCGCCACCTACTGAGCTCTGAATATCAGCAAACTGTTTCATGAAGCCTCACCAACCCATTACTAAGTTAACCTATTAACCCAACAGAAACCTCAACCCCTAAGAAGACAGATCACAGGAGGAGAGAACAGGAGCGAGTCATCCGATGACAAAAAGCAGTGAGTCACATGACACCACAGTAAAGCCATGAAACCTAAACCCAGCGGACTCCTTGTGAGCGACGTTGATCATAAAAGCAGAGGTAAAGGACAGGTCCGAGTTTATGCAGTCCATGTTAAAAATGAGTATTTCTGAGGAGAGTACAAGAGGAACGACGCGCAGTGAGTGTTCATTCATTCTCTAGTCTGAACTGAATTGAGCTTTCCTCAGACAAAGTAGAAAAAGATAAAAAACAAGAACAAGATTGTAATCCAATCATCTCCCGTGAATGTGTGGGTCTCACTTTCATGCATGACCACACAGTGATGATCCTGACGCAAACTTTACAGATCCCACATTTCAGATGTGATGAACTTTCTCTGGTGTAGTAATTACAAAACAGCAGAGATGAGCGCTGTAATACACACTTCCCCTCTCCTCGCCGTTTTCACTTGCAACTGCAGTAAGTCATTGAGAATGAAATGAGCAGAGCTGCAGTGTCCAGATCTCAGTGAAGCGCACAGGATGGGATTAGAATTGAGGCAGCGTGTGTGGAGATGTAGCGTTGAAGGGACAAGAGTCCTTGTTCTGAAAAGCAGAAGAGGGGCAGCGGAGACGTGCCTGAATCAAAGTGCTACGCTTACATCACATGTGGCTGGACAGGAAGTCACTTGAGTCAAGAAGTGAGCTTCTGTCACAACAGTACTTGAAGCACAACTAGTAAAATAGAAAAACAACAGAGACAAGCAACATCAAAGTTGCGATTTTTTTGGGGGGGGGGTTTAAAGTGCTTATACAGGTGATCGACCAAACTTCTGGGCGGCATTTTCAAGCAAATACATATTTTGTTGTCCATTTACCCTAAAACGTTCACTGACCACTGTTCTTGTCTTTGAATGCTAAGTATCTTCTTCTGGTGACAGAGAATCTCCTTGATGCCCCCTACAGTAGCGGAGGACGTAGCGCACCAACAAGCGTTGTCTCCAGTTCAACTGAATAATTTATTTCAGTTAAGTTTGACAGGTGAAAGTCTTCTCAGGATGGATGAGGGTTGCTGGCCAACTATGAAGAAGCCCTTGCTGCGCCACACCTCTTCATACCTGCACGATGTGGTGCATTTATTTTTTCATTTTTTTTTATTTTAGTTCTAAGTTTTAATAGGTCATCATTACACATTAGTTTTGTGAGATGGCGTTCCTCGTGCAAATCTACATGCTACCTATTGCTGTTGCTTAAAAAATAAATTGTTCAAATATAAATATCATACTTAACAGAAACTAAATTGAGTCACTTGATATTAACTTACTGTATCTCATATCAAGTGACTCAATTTAGTTTCCATTTGGATGTGAAATTTTGACTTCTTTATTTTATATTTATAGAATGTAATTATTTTTTTGACCAAGGAATCTTCTTCAAGTGTGTAGAATATAAATCATTGTATTTCTGGAGGCACTTTTCAGTTTTGCGACGGATATTCTCCATTAAATCAGCTTGTCTTCTGAGTTGAGAAATTGCATGGGGTTATTTTTGGCACCGTCTTCAATAAATACTGTTTAACAGAATGTTGCTGTTCTGCCATTTGTGAGACATCATCTGTGCTGATTTCATTGTGACTTCATTTTTAAATTCATCTCTTTATTTTCCTGTCACCACTGCCACTTAACCTCAATGTTTTGGACCTGCCTCTTGCTCAGTGAAGCAGGAATTCCCCATGCAGTGAGCATTATTTGATGATATGTTGGATGATGTCGCTTACTTGAGATATCAGTGTGATGATATATAAATCATAGATAAATACGAGTGGGTAAAAAAGTCACATGAGGGTGAGCACATACATGTTTAACAGATTGGAATGAGGTCACTGGATGTCATGGCCACTCCAGGAAATGAAGGGCTTAATGGGAGAAAGAAATGTGCTCAGAAAACCAGCAGAAGGTCTGAAAAGGCTCTTTTAGCTACTTAGTCTGTGGTGCGTTGACAAAGCATGATAGGCATTAGCTGCAATGGTGATACATCTTTAATGCCTTTTTTTTTCTTGGGGCTTGTTTCCAGCTGAAAAATTGAGCCGTTCTCGTCGAGCTGGATAACAGTGTAAAAAAATAAAAGATGGGCACTATCTGTGAGGCAGCGTGCGCGTGTGTGTGTGCGTGCGACAAGGAGACAGAGGCAGAAAACAATGAGGAAAACAGCTTAGCTGAAGAAAAAACTATGATTTGGTGCTGACATTAAGTTGATTAAAAGTTGTTTTGGTTGTAGGAGTGTCGTCATGCAGCCATCCATAACTGCGGCACGGCGACAGATTGCTTGGCTTTCTGCTCCAGCAATTGTTCCAAGGCTTGGAAGAAGAGAAAAAAACATTGTAGTTTCTTCCAAGAAATGTCAAAAATAGGCATCAGAATCCAAGATTTACTGCACGTCGAGGAAGAAATGGGCTCAACAGTTAAATGTTGCGGTATGAAGAGACTCAAGTCTTTGCTTGGTGATGTACGCTATGTACGAGTGACGGACTGATGAAGCTCCGTGAGCCTACCATTGATACGCACAGGTGGATGTCACAAAGAAGGAATCTGAAACTCATGACATGCAGGACGCAGTCCCACAGCCCACCACTTGGTGTCCAACTCAGGTTGCCAGGTCTTACCTTAAGAACCAGACCTTTTATTCATGGCTCTAAACCAGAACGCATCAAAATGTGATTTTGAAAGCGTCTCTATCATGCTGCTAGAACACTTTTTTTATTTTTCATTTTTAGTGAACAGCACAAAAAAAGATGACAACTGAATTTCCTGAAGGTTCCAACAGTCAGTACTTAGCAGGAAGAGTACAGGCCTCTGCTCTGAATGACCGCTCTTCCAGTCTCCTCCACAGTTCAGTGGCTGTAGTGAGGTTCTCAGGACTGTGGGCCATGCCATTGTTTTCAATGTTTTCAGTTGAACACCCAACACCGTGTGCCGATTGGGTGATGAATGCAGCGAAGGAACCATATGTTGTAGAAGAAGGTATTGATAAACATTTGCATTGGCTACATGCATGTACAAAATAAGGGAAACACCTTCAAGCTTTTTTTGCTTTAAGGTGTTTCCCTTATTTGGCCAACCCCTGAAGCTCTAGTCCCAACCCTAGAATAGGCCCAACTCCTGCTGCAGAAAACATGCCAAACCATGACACTTCCTCCTCCACTTGCCACTGACTTGTTTACACTCTTTTAGTTGAGTTTGTTGTAGAATATAATGTTCCCATCAGACCCAAATGAATTTGCTTTCATCGCTGAAGTGAACTTTGGAGCACTTCTCCTCTGTCCACACAACTGATTCCTTCTGATTCTTTCTGCTACTAAGACGTTTGCTCACTGCAGACTGGGCATCTAGACCAAATGCTCTTAAATGTTGAGACACTGGATGATGATGATACAGATCTTTATCGTGTGCAGCGCTGAACTGGTGAACAATTCCAGCTGCAGTGTAGAAACAACAGCCTATTGAGGTCCTCCACAGTGTCCTGTCCTCTCGACCATTTGCCTTCTGTGGATGACTTCTTGTGGGACTTGAATGAGTTTGTCATGTTAAGATTCAATATTCTGGAAATCAGAGATTTGGACGGACCAACTAGCTGCTTGTAAAATATGACTTGACAGATCGTCTAGGTCATTCACAGCAGGTGCCAGATTAACGCCAATAATTTAAAGGTATCTCAAAGTATCTCAAAATAAAATGCCTTTGTTACTTGGTGGAAAACTTGTAGCATTGTATAGACACCAAAAGAATTCTGTTGAGCAATGAAGACGACATTACACATAGAATCATCCTGTTGTTTTGAGATTATACTTTCATTTTGAGCTGCAGTATATACTCACTAGTCAAATTTAATGTATAGTTATGTGAGTGAGCAAATATGTGTGTGAGAGGTCTACAACTAGTTTTGTCCTGTATGGCTCCTCATACTTTTATGTCAACATTGGACGCATAAATCCTGTGGACAGAAGTCGATACTTAGATTGTCTCTTTATTTACATACTGTAAGCAACTCAGCCTCCTGAGTCAACAGTGTGTGACCGGCACCTGCAACATTTCTCTTGCTCTATTATAGATTAAAGACTTGAATAATGTGTGTTAAAATGACATTTTGAGTTTGTCTTTTTTCATCAGCTACTCGCGTTCTCACCTTCTGCTCACTAGTCGTAGCGCATGTGATGGAAGCCACAGCTCTTACAGTAACAAAATAAGGGAAGATGTCATTCTGCCCACTGGCCAATGTGTTGGTTTCCATTTTAAAACCTTTGAAACAAGAAGAACCTGCCATGTGTCCTTTCAACCACTGAGAATTGTATTCAGTTAAAAACAAGCCAACTATAAGATTGCTCAAAAAAGTGCACATCCTCTTCTTAAGGTGGTGAAAGACATTTCCTTTAGGGAAAAGTTTACATTCACATGAGCCTGCGATTGTTAATTCTCCTCCACAGGGGGTCAAGAGGTGCACATAATCAATGCACGTGAATAAACCAGGAGCATGAAACCGATGGATGGTGGCGAAAGATAAAGCAAAGGTGGCGGCAGTGTTCACTTGAAAAAAAGGAAGGAAGGAGGGTCACCATTAACCAGCAGGACAAGAAGGCCGCTGAGGGTTCGATTAGCTTCTGCGGCGGTCAATAGCGGCTCAATGGAGCTCTCTGGGGACGTGACAGTGAGTTATTCTTGTAGGGCAAGAGGAAGCAATGTCAGGGACTATTTATGGGCCGCTGTGTTGTATAAAATACAGAACGCCGCTCATCACTCAAGTAAAAGTTCTCGAGGGTGAAAGGCAAGAAACTTGGGCAGCAGACTGAAAATCTACTGCTACATATAGTTGGGATGGTTGTTGTGTGGATGTGTATTATAGAATTGGTCAGCAAAACACAGGTCTTTTTTGGTTAAAAAACAGTATCCACTTGTGAAAAGCCTGACACATGCAGCCATATTTTCCAGTTACGCTCTGCACTTCCAAGTCTGAGGCAATGGTTCTCAGCTGGAAATGGGTGAATCGCCCACTCCTGGGTGGAAGTGGAGCGTGATCAGGGGAAGAACACTGGAGAAGAAAACATGAATGACATTGGATATCACTGGCTATGTACCAAGGGTTCTCAACCTTTTTGATCTCGGGGCCCATTCAATAGAAGTGATTCATGACTCTTGATTTCATTTGTGTTCAACAACCATATTTAATCTACTTACACGTAAACAAACCAAAACCTTGTGAAATGGCACGAAACCAAGATATTTATACCTCATCAAAAAGTCCAACTGAAAGCAGAACCAGGTGCAAATCATTTTCATCAAATTTAATTTAAAAAAAAAAAAAGCAAACTGTTGAGAATTTTTTTTTAAACTGAATAAAATTCGGAATAAAATAAAAATAATAAAACCATGTCTGAATATCAGAAAATAAAAGTAATATATTTTATTGAAACTCCATAGAAGATATAAGTAAAGTGTAAATGAAAGTATCGCCATAAATGTTGTTGTAAATAAATGTTAATTTTCAAAAGTTTTTTGTTTTTTTTCTATTCAAGAACTTCTCCATAGTTGGTAACTATGACAGATTGGCAGCTGTCAAGTCAATTCAGTGGCACACTACCACCACCATCTGTGGCTAACGTATTCAAACTGAGCGTCTCGCGGCCTTCACGGCCCAGAGGTGAAGCTTGCGGCCCAACCAAGGGCCCCAGCCCTGTGGTTTAGAATCAGCGCTGTATACAACCCTCTACGTGGCTGTTCTGCTCACCGTGATTGAAACATGCAGTTGTTTGGGGAGTGTTAAGTTGCTAAACTGACACGTTAGATGTTGAAGGAAAGCACCGTCCCATGGCTTTCCTAACCCCAGATCCGCTGGAGAATGAGGAACATGTGCTTCAGTCGGAAACCTGAACATGCAATGCTGAAAGCTGCCGTTGTCATCAGTATTGTATGCAGAAGTTCACTCTCCTCACACATACTGAGGCGCTATACAACAGACCAGCTACAAAGAAAGATTGGTTTACCATTATACTGAACCTTTAGTTTTGTTAAGTATATTTTCTCACATTTCAAATGCGAATAAGATGTATTTTGAAATGAAACAGCTGAACTGGTTGCATTTAGATCACAAGTCCAAGCTGTTGTTTTGATCTAATTGAATTCGGATTGGACTAGACTCTCCTTTCAGGACGTGTGACCTTTGGATTGTCGTTGGTTGTGTCTCTGCTTCATCAAATGTCAGGGAAAAACTGCAAGAGTCTAGTATTTACTAGACAAGGGGTTATTCCCTGGGGTCCCTTGTTAGCCAGCGATGCCTCACACACACTTTCTAGGTCAACACACACACACAAACACCTCTACAACACAACCCAAACGTAACAGAAAAACACACTGACGGTCTCTGCTGCGTCTACGTGTCAGTCTGTCCCCAATTTACAGGTGGAATTCAGTATATTTTGGAGTAAAGAACATGTATAAAACATTTTGTGACAAAATATTAGCATCAATATCAATATCAAAATAGCAGTCTTCCAATAACTGGCAGTCACTTCAAACACAAATGAGTATGTGTGCTGAATAGTCGGGCAACAAGATGTTTAAGTGATAAGAGAGAAAGTTGTGTTCAACTAAGGAGGAAAAAGTGAAGTCACAGCACGTAAAGTTGCCATTTAGGGTGCAACATCCAGAGGAATAGAATGATGTTGAGGGAGCAAAAGCAGGCAGAGTGGACTGGGAGGGCACATCTGACAAGGTGATCTATGACAGAAGAGTAGTACTTTGAGTGAAACAGACGCGGACTACGGTATTTAGAGTGGCACAACACAAGGATAAGAAGGAGAGAGGTGAAGATGCACACGTTTTGGTAGTGACTTTGAAGGACACACCAGGAAGAAGAAGAGGAGAAAGAGGAAGGTATCCAATGTGGTTCTTGGCTTTGATGAATGAGGACACCAAGAGGGTAGGTGAAACTCGGGAGGGTCATGAGGTTGTAGTTTTCTGGAGAAACCCTTGATTGGAAATGCTAAAAGAAAATCCAGATCTACATGTCATGAGGCCCATCGAAGTACAGTCGAAGTAGTGATGACCACTTAGTGTTACTGTCTATAAACAGCCTATGAAGTCCCTTTATGAATCCCTCGGTTGGCCTTTGAAAAACTTAGGGGAACAGGTGAGATTATGTGAAGATAACTGCCTTGTCCACACAGTTAAACTGGCAGCAGGGCTGGTCGTGTCACGGGCACATTGCGATCACTTTAACAGAAGACAGGTTTTTCACGCTGCTTTCTGTTGCTTTGCTTAACGTCACCAAACTGAGCAGGTAGACCTCGGAGGAGCCACGAGGAAGGGCGCTGGAAACAGATGGAAAGGAAGGTGACAGCAGCACTATCAAAACTGCCATTAGCCATTCCAGCCCAAACAATGGCATCAATAAAACAATGCTATTCTTGTTGTTGTACCAGTGAATGCATTCTATTCCTCGCCATCAACATGATCCCTGGACAACAAAGTCACATTCTCGTCAACATTTTTTGTTGCCATTCTCTCTCCAGACCTCTGGTCTTAAAGGGGCCCTATTCAGTTCTTCCATGTGTAAAGAGTGAGCTACAGTGTTAGCAAGAAGGATTCACATATGGTGAAGTGTGAAATAACACTTCCATGAAATGTATTGCTCGCTACACTGGTCCAGAAGTGGAAGCGCGATGGTACTTGTCAAGATCATGGCAAAAGGCAAGAAGAAACCTGGCTAGCATTTCAAGTGAGGCAGCTATTTTGCAAACTTTTACATGATTTATTTTTGAAAGTACAAACTCTACATGTTTTTAATGTTGATGACAAGCCTTTAGTATGTGAGATAAATAAATAAAAGCACAATAGCTGCAAATGCTCTCGCTGCCCCGTAGGTTCTTTTGGTTTGCGTCTTAAAGAAGCGCAGCACAGCATGAATTCATAAAGAGACCATCTGCATTGTTTGTTCTTTAGATTCAAAATGTATGTATAATTCATCTCAAATACAATATATGATGTAAGACTGAGGTTCCGAGGATCCACTGTCTGTCTGACTTTGTATCAAAGTCCATATTCATAATGAATGACTGAGACATTGTAGGATATCAGTCGGAAATTTCAAGGATATGTTTAGTGGTAAGAGGTATAAATACTGCGGATGACTGGGAGTATGACTGAATTTATCGAACTCAGATTGACTCAAAAACGCATTGGTTTTCAGGAGAACGGAGGTTATCTCAGACACGAATTCAAGACATGAGAGATGGTGGAGCTGACAATAAAGCAAAGACAAGCGCTGTGTATGACTGTGCTACTCCACCTGAGAAGAACGATGCATGTGCCTGACGGTGCACACTTTTGCAAAGTCATGAGAACTAATAGAGACACAAATTTCGGGGTCATCCAAGTCTCTCAGGACCGATGTGAAAAGCATCTCTTTGTATAAGGCAGATGTAATTTCCTTTCCCATTTCCTATCTGCGAGCAGCAATCACTGATCCCCCTGCGGACAGTGATAGAGGCTAATATTGCACCAATATGATAATCATTCGCTTATTGTGCCGCAACATTAGAGGAGCTCTGGATGTCAATGCAGAATAGAAAAGGAGAAGCACCATGTGCACGTTCACATTGTGTACAAAAGCCATTATGGGACAATAAATATTTGAAGACGGTTGCTTTCTGAGTACTTTACTGGAAATGCTGAGAAAAGTCCTTATCAGCAGGGACAGTAAAAGGCTCGGCAAAAGTGTGAAATCCTTGAAAAGACAGGAGATCGAGGAGACAGAGCGGGAAGAAGCACAGATGATATCAAGGAGAAAATATCAAAAGGCGAGAAATCAGCTGATAAGAAAACATCGGCATGTGTGTAGTGTCTATATATTCATGTCTGAGTGGAAGGTGGAAGAAAAAGAGATGCTCTGTGAACTGAAGTATCATCGTCTCTGCTGCTTCAAGGAGTTCACAGGTCAGCTTCAACAATAGCAGATAACATCTGGGATCCTTGGAGTCAAAGATTCACCTGCCATCTCAAAGAAGGTTCTATCTTTCACCATCAACACAAGTGGATTTGTGGGACCAACGTCGCCTTCAAAATGCTTGTTGCCACATTCTGCTCTCAGCTGAAGCACATGCTCTCCCTTCCATCGCTTTAAAGAAAGGTGGTGCTCCTCTGGCATTTCATGAAATTGTGCGTCACTTGGTAAATAAAGCAACACAAATGACCATGCATTTCAGTCATGGTGTCCTCCACCACACCATCAGTACGAAGGAGAGTCTTGAGGTGAGAGAGTCAGCATTGGACGCAAAAGTCCACTCGCAAACGCTAAAATATTCCGCCATCAGAATGTGTTGCTTTATGACAGTATTGATGATTGTCTGAGGAGACGTCAACACTGCGGCCCTGCTCTGTACCTCAGTGAATCATTTTGAGGGAAAAGTGAACTGCACTACATATAAAGGGAATTATCTTTACTTTTTATCATGCTACATTTCTACTGTACAGGAGTGAGTTCAGTATTGTGCATTGTACTTCTCAAATGTGACTCAAGCATAAATGCTCAAGGTCACTTCTGGGCCAGAAAACCTGCTCAGGGAGGTTTCTGGGAGTTACCCCAACCTTAGGCCCAAGACAGTGGGCTTTTCCCAATGCTGAGGACCTGACAACTATGAACCTCTCTCAGAGGTCATGCCTCATATCTAAGGGAGCGTCCTGTCACACTGGGGAGATAACTTACCAGTCACAACCCAACACTGAAGACACTCTGACGTTTGAAGTCCTCGTAAAGGACAGGTCAGGAGGTCCAATAAACTCTGTTGACTGATATTTTTAGAACTTTCTAGTCAATGCTAGCATTGGTATCGGGTTTAATCCAATGATGTAAAGTGAGATCCCCATATGTGTTGAAAACGCCTGCTGAAATCTGAAGTTTTTGCATTGAAGCAGTTGAAGCAGTGTCCTTACTTTCAATAAACATGTTCAATACAGGCATCACAATAGCAGTAATTAAAGGGTTAATTTCATGACAACATATATGATGTACCCTGAAAATAATATGTGTTTTTATCAGTGTTGGAAATCAAGTGTTGGCCCAATATCGGTATATCGTGTTTCGGCAATATCGGGCATCTCAATATTTTCGGCGGAGAACCTTGGATTGATGAAAACCCAATGCTGGTAAGATCAGTTCACAGTCATGTCTCACCTTGAGAGCTTCACTCTCAGTTAGCAGTCAGTGTTTCCCTCTCAGTTTTACACTCAATCCTATACATTAATACCAATCTAATTCATGACTGGCAACTATTAACCTCAGTAATGAAGGTCTGTGATGCAAGTGTGCCCATGCTGCTTCACTCAGCAGCCTGGTGGGTGCTGAGTGACATTTGAGGAGGCAGGAGTGAGTGGCAGCGGAGGAGACGAACAGACAGGATGACCAGATGGCTGAAGATATCTTGCCCGCAGTGAGCCGACGCAGGAATTACCAAAAGAAAAGTGGCAATGATGACACAAAGCATTCCAAAAAAAACAGTATCTATGCATCTAGTTGTTGATCTTTGCAGTATTTAGACTCAGCAGATGGGGCTTAATATCACAACTGAGGTACTGTTGTCTTTTTTAAATAGTGTCAGCAGGAGCCTTCTGCATTTTTAAATGGGTGATCTTTTGTGTAACGTCAACCACTCGAGCTACGTCCACACAATGCAATGAGTTGAAAGCGACTGCTTTACTGTCCATGTAGTGGCATACTGTTGTGTTACAATATGGGAGTGGGGGATGCATCACACTTGGGGTGACAGACTCACAGCTTCAAAGTGTTTCTGGGGTAACACTCTCAGGAGACATCTGTAGCATGAAACACTCAAGTTCAAAAACCCAGACTCTGGCAACAAAGTTTGCAGAAGTCAGTCGACTGTGTTGCATGTTGACGCAAGAGGAGTTCAAATGAAGCAAAGGTTTCGCCTTCCAGAACTTTTCCATGACACCTCAGGCAGTAAGTCATGTAAAAGGCAAAACACATCCTCACTCCCATGGCATCATACATTGATGTCATGTGAGAAAATATACTCACTACAAAACAAAATGTGTTGTTGCAAAGGTGCCGTCTGCGCCTTCAGCGTCGCATATTGAAGCGTGGCAGTGTGACGTAGGTTAGCGTTAGGGTAAGTGATAGGATGGTGCTTCATTCATTCTATGTTTAATAACACGTCAAATTGTGATTTAACTTACTTACAGTACCGTCACTAATGAGGCGAGCAGCGTATAAAGACCAACTGGCATCCAGTGTGATTCAGCAAAGAGTTTCATCACGTTCAAAGAAACCATTCTTTCAGTCCATTGAAACACACGTGTAACATTTTATACGGAAGGCTGCCTTTTTAGTTCGCAATGGTCCACTTTCCCAACGTCAATATATTGTATTACGCCGTGGTAGTGAGGATGGGTTGGTAAAAGTAGAACTGCGGTTGGGGTTTGGGTTCAGCCATGTGGTGGTGCTTCTTTCAATCTGAATGTTCAAGATCCTGTCACTTGGCATGTATAGCGCCTCACCAAGACGCCACCATGGGTGAAGTGCATGACTGCATAAGGTGCTATATATTCCAAGTGACATCTAAAGTCAAGTGGAAATAACAGCTCATGACAAATGGCAGGCAGCAAAGTCACCATTTATTATCACCATTGAAATGCCATATGTGTCAACATGCACCGTGGTCGACTTACTTCCCGCTAAACACAAAAGCATCACCAAAGTAAGTCGGTATGGGGCCCATTGATGCTCAATGTAACGGACAGAGCCCTCTGTCCATGGTTTGTCTTCATTACATCTCTATTTCTGTGTGTTACCGCAGAGCTTGCGGGCACAAGCCAAAGGGAGCAGTTCTATCCGAAACCTTGGGGCAGTGCTGCTGTTACCCGATACATAGCTTTGAGACGGTCGGGTACATATGGGCAGCATAAATTGGCCTTTTGTAGTGAGAAAGTGTTGCTGCTGTCAAATGTATTTTGCTCAGAATGTACAGGCCCACGTTTTATCAGAAAAAGAATTAAATATTCAGAGAGTGTTGGCCTCCACTAAGCAGCTTATTGCCACCTACTTTTCCAATTTCACAAAAAATAAATAAATAAAAAGTCATGATACAGCCAGCTTTTGGGTGGCTTTTGTTTCTCATCGTAGGATGCCGACCGCATCTGTGATTTTCCATAAAATATTGACAGACAGTGAAAACTTGTGATGCCCTGATGAGGCTTCATGAAACAGTGTTGTCATTTTCAGAGCCCACTAAGTGGCACTCTCTCCTCTAAAGTCTTTAGTTTGAACAGCTATTTAAATAAATTCTCACATCTAAACCAAGAGTGCTTACAGCATGAGCTCTGAAAATATGGACACTGTTTCATGAAGCCTCATCAGCCCATCACTACCATTTTTTTTTTTTTTCATTACACTAGTGTAAGTGACAGGCTTAACCCAGCGGACAGCAAGAGGAGCTTGTGCGCATGACTGCAGTGGTCAAGCCTTTTGGATCAGTAAAATATAAAAACATCTGCGCCTGTGATCCATTATCAAACCTTCCACAAAGACGCTTAGCAGACAGAAGGATTGACTGACTGACTGACTGACTATCATACTATTGTCCTTGAGACTTCAGAAATGTGGCCATTCAGTCATGTACTTCAGAGAGACCAATTCAGCAGAGCTCACCGTTTCTCCACAACCTTCCAACTAATGTTTAGTGACATTTGTTTAAAGTAAGGCTGAAAGGTTCTGATGCATTTTAATGTAAAGCTTTCTATTGAGAGGAACATTGTGAGTGAAAAAAAGAAGTAAAATAAGAAAGAACCCCCATCGATTTAATGGCAAAGTCACAGAGACAAAGGACATAAAAAAAAAAAACAGGTGGTGACGACACTACCTTTCCTAATAATTATGCCATCACTGCACTGATAAACTTGGCACTGCACCAAAAGGGCATTAAACTGTCACTTTCATCTCACAAATTTCATTTAAAAGATGCTTGATAAGATCACAGGAAATTGCTTCTAGGCACAGTCTTACAATTCATGCCTGCGATGAGAGAAACAGTTCGGTCTTGAAGGAACTGCAGACCTTAGATTTCACATGCCTTAAATGATGACCTCTACCTTTGTCAGGAAATTATTGAAACTGAAGTTGAACTTGCTCTTTCGCCGGGAGTCTGTGACCTCGCCGTGGTCTGGTATTGGTTAGTCCCTGTGACAGCTGCTGTGTGGCACAGTCAGGATGGAAGAGAGATAGAAGGTTTAAAATCATGACCAACAGACAAAGTACTTCATGTACACCACGTCCTGTTGCAACGTTCCCCTCTGTTCTCTATCTTATCTGCACGCTGCAGGTGTGCAGTGGCACGTAGGGGAGCCTAATTTGATCAACAGGTCCTTCGTATTCAGGGTGATTTCTCTGTTGTGTTTGCCTCTTAACCACTCCCAGCAGGTTCCCTCTCTGTGAAACAATGCACTGACTCCTGTGTATACACTCTATACACTGTGGAAAACCTGACTCCCTTCACAAATCAATGTGGATTTTACAGTTTCTTAGCAGGTGGCATCTTCTTCTGTGCTACAGGTCGAGTGAACCAAAACTTTTTTGTAGGACATAAAGAAAATAAGCTTCTTGTTTGTCCTGTCTGCGCCAATAAATGCTTCTGTTTTGTCCAATTTTTTTTCTCATTTATCCAGAAATTCACTCAGAGAAATAAGCAAGATCAAATACTGAGAGGGAGTCGTGCGTGACTCCTATGGGAGTAAAGTAGGGCTGAACGATTTTGGGGAGAACATTTAGTTTTACTATTTGTTTTGACAAAATTGCAATTGCAATTCATCTTTTTCGGTGTTTAGTCATTTCTGCATGATTCACTAAACATGAGTAATATATCATTCTGTATTATGAAATCTGATACAATTGAAATATAAGAAAATATAGATGCTTCTACCCTGTAAACCAGACCTATACAGTATGTTATGATGAGATCAACAGTTAACAAATCTTTATGTAACTCTTGAACAGCAAAATTGAAGGCCTTCCATCACTGTAGACTATTGACTGCAAGTCCTGTAAACATTTACAGTAACTATCATTTGCTTAAATGAAATCAGAAACAGGAACAAATCACTGCAGCACAGTCACAAAAAAAAAAAACCCTGGTCACAGCGTTGAGGGGATCTCCACCCCAAAACTCTGACACATGGCACTTCTATTTCTTTCTACATCTAGAGTGGGTTTCACATTGCTGTAGACTGCAATGGATCGCTCCGGCACACTGTACGCTTGTTCCACATTTTCTCATTGGAATTGGGAACCATCACATCATCACCATTGATGATCCAATATCAAAGTCAGGTAACTAAGAAAAGACCATGTCTTTGGTTACCCATAATGCATTGCAGCAAAACAGACAGAAGAGCAGAGTTTGAGTTAGTGCATGCTTTCACTGAGGAGAAGAGGAGAGGAGAAGTCAGTGGTGCTACACTGACTGTGAAGTAAATAAAACGTTTTCTTTTTTTGTCCTCTGCGACCAGACAAGTCCCTGGGGACGTCCCACTAGAGAAACGGAGCCTCTTGTGTGTCCTGGGTGAAATGGCTTTATACCAAAGAATGAACAAAAAGGTAAACACCAAACAAGGTAATAGGATTTAACTTCTCAGAGCAGTTGTTGCGTGATTTCAGGCACTTGCATTTTCTTTTCACATCTGATGACGTAATGTGGCTTTTCATCTTTTAAGCAGAGACTGATCGGGATTATGTGGCCCCTGAGTGTCACTCCAGACTAATCACCAGCAATTGTTTCCACCTGTTTTCCAAAAAGCCATTAAAAATCTAAAGGACTGAGAGAGGTCAAGAGTGTTGTGGTCATGGAATGAATCCCACTTCTCAGGAGGCCTCTCTCTCTGTGTCTCAATGTTGCTCTTCACTCTGAAAACACTTCTGCTGCTTCGTGTGGATTTAACACGTGGCAGGTTATTGTTTGGGTTTACACTGGTCCACCTTTGCCTTTAGGTCTGGAGGAGGAAATGTGGTCCGTCTGGTGAATCTCTTCAAAAGTGATAACTGCGTGAATGTGTTATAGTTGACAAATAATAACGTAATAAAACACATAAAAAACAGCCTCCTAGTTTTCATTTACCACACAAGACGACGCACAACAGCAGAAGTATCCGCCAATTACGTCTCGCCTTCCTGTTCCGCGGTGGCTTCAAACATTTATGAATATGTGCTTTAAGTTTTACTACGTCACGGAATTTAATCACCAAACCTCAAGCCAAGATATTGCAAATGTCTGTTATAGATGTGACATTTAGTGACTTTCCCCAACTTCCAGTGCAGGCGGCTGCTGGATGGTCCAGCAAAGGCCACCCTGCACCACAACCACTTGTCAGTTCTGATCATGCGCTTGCCTCACAGTGCTTTTTGAAACTTTACTTTTTTAAATACCGCAATATTTTTGACTGATTTTAATGACGATAAATAGTTTTCAATGCAGAGAAATTGAGTTAGAAGCCCACTCACGTAAAAATAAATTAATAAGAGTCACTGTATATAACACATACGATGCGATGACACTTGCTGTCGCCCAGCAGGTTTAGTCAACCACATCAATCTGACCCATTTCACATGTCAATGAATTCACCTCATACAACTTTACAATGAACACAACAGAATAATGGCTTCTAACTACAGTGCTCACAACTTTTTTCAGCTTACTCACCCGAAATCGACCAAGATGGAAAACGACTCACTTAAAAACGACGGGAGGACATCTGTCCTTCTCAACCGACGCCGTCTGGGACAGAACAGCTCCGCGGGCAAGCTGGCTTCCTGTTTCCTGCGATCAGTGTTCTTTGAACATTTGCCACCATATGGGACCGTTGGAGATTCCGCAGACAGGCAAATCTATATCTTTTCTTTGTGTCTCTTGTCAGAGAAAGTACTGAGAACATTAAAAAAAATATACCATTCAAAAACACGGGGGGAGGAAACAAAACAGTACGGGATATGAGATGTGTTTGGGGTAAGAGGGTTGCAGCAACAGGGTTGCATGTTTCAAGCCACAGATTTCAGCCGACATTTGTCGCATCAAACGCTGAAGTTGAAAAATCTTAATTTGAAACGTTCTTCACTGAAAGATCTAGTGGACCCACAGACGTCAGTGGCCGAATGGCTTTTTGCCTCTAACATAGTTGCAGCCTCGATAATGGGGCCCCCACTCTGCCTCTATGTCTTTAATTTGACTGTCCACTAACTTTAGATACGCCCCCTGCAGACTTACACATGTGACCTCTAGGGATACTGCGCCGATATTTGGCCCACGATAATGATAAAATCACAATGTCTGCAATATCTGATGTGTTGCAAGAAATGTCATCGATATATCATGAGTTGTCATCACCTTTGACTGGAAAGTTTGAATAAACAAACTCTGAATCCAGCCCACGTCTCTTGACTCATCGAGGATAGATTTTGAGTTTGTTGAAGGTTTTTCGACCTTTCACGTTCTCACCATGCTGTAACCAAATAATATCTTGAGTTCATGGTATGATTCCATCCAATTCTATCTACCAGTCTGTGTTCTTGATATAATGCCGCTGTCATATCCGTAACTACTTTGTCTGTTTTTACCTCTGTTCGCCCCGCATTGTTCCATGCTTTTATTTTGTTACTCTCAGTTGCTCCTGTGTTTCCTCTTCCTTCCTTTGTTCCAGCTTCACAAGCGGCGCAGCTGGTGTTCATTTGACAATCAAGCGTCACATGGTTTTCAACACCTCAACACCAGTTTGTGCCGCCAGATGATTGCTTCGCATTCGCATGGTAAACTCTTCCAAGACTTAATCTCTCTCGCTTCGTTCCCCTGAGTTTTCTCAATTTCTCTGCGCGCTTAATTTCCTTTTCAGCCGCCTTCTTAGAGCTCGTTCTTCCTCGCTCCGTTTTCTTTTTCCTCCTCCATTCACATAGTCGACCCGGGTGTGAGCACTTAGTCTCACCTCCTTCATTTATCGCTTATAGTAGTTGTTTCCTCGTGTGACTTTGAAGTTTCTCCTCCACGTAGCGCTTTAAGTTATTTGGACCTCATGAGCTTACCTCCAAGCGTGTTTGTGTTCTCCTCGTTTTTGAAGGCTTGATTCTACTTCGCCTCTCTTCTGTTTTCAGATTCTTCCCCAATCCCTACGTGTAGTTCCCGATCCGCGTTCTGGCTCCGGCGCCTTCTGTTCTCCGTCCTTGTTCGTCTGTCTTAAAACTCGCCATTGTTGAATAAATTCTTTAATTTACTCTCGTTTTCTGAGTTTTCTGTCGACCAGCACACACTGCACCTGGGTCCAACTTAAAGCAGACATGACAGCCGCTCTCCTGCTAGGCAGACAACGCGGAAGGAGGAGCAGCTTCATGTCCCTTACTAGGCAATGTATTTCAAGAGGGTGACTATGGAGTGTCTATGCAAACAGTAGATTCTGAGCGAACGTCCATACAAGGATACATTGGTGAACAGATTTTACATTTGAACAACAAACAATTCTGGGTAATGCACGATGTGTGTTGTAATAAAATATTTATTTGCCGTCTGTGTATCGACATCAATTTATTTGGCTGTTTGCTTTTATTTTGGTAATTCACTTCCTGTTATTTCCTAGGCTGCTGCTGGAGCCTATCCCAGCAATAACTGATAGTGCTTGCCTTTTCAGGCGTCAGGACTCCTGACTATTTACCCTCCACCCATCACCACTTTTTCATCAGTATAGGACGGTAAAGGCAACTTTCCCAACTTCAAGATATGTTGCCACGGAAGTGAGGATGTGTTGAGACTCTTGTAAAACCTTCTCCGTTCGTGCAGCTTTTTTTATCGCACTGGCCATTCAGGATGCACAAAACTCCAGAACCATGAGCCAGGTTTCACAAGGAAATCTGCTCTGTTTTTGCTTTCGAAGGGCTGTGAGCTACCGTTTCTGTGTGCGAGGAAAACAAAAAAAACTATTAAAACATGCATGCCCACTGACTTGGTAGCACAAGAAAATTGATATGGGGTCACTGTATGGGGCCATAAATGATCTGCTGTTAAGGCTTTTTGTTGTTGAGTTTTATTCTGCTGACTTGAACGTGGCACTATTGATGAGCTTGTCAAGAACTATTGACCAGTGAAACTCCAGTTTAGGTGAGAAAACTTGTTCAAGGGCAAACTGCCAGCCTGACATGTCACAGACTTGACACTAGCTATTGAAGGGTGTTGACCTTCTTAGTTACTAGAGCGCCGCCATCTGCTTGACCACTCAAAGGGTTTAATAATGTCAGTCAGAGCTACTTCATGTTTCGAGAAGCAAGTCCAATATCAGAAGAAGACTCTTCTTACAAGACGGCAGTGCACATCAAGAGCTGCAAACCTTTTTTTTCTTGACCTTATCGACAGAAGCAACCCACGCAGTAGAATCAAACCAGATAAATTCCCTGCCCTTTAGCAGTTATTCAGACGAACATACTTCCTTCATGCTTAAAAGGCAATATCAGTCTCCATGCTTTGGTTCAACTGCTCGGCTCCAACAAGGATGCAGTGAATTCAGAACAAGGATGACTTTTAGTCACTACTAAGTAATAGAAGCAGAAGTATTTGTAATACAAAGTATGTGTTGGTGTGTACAGCAGCTTCCCAAGTGGAAGGCCTTATGTTCAAGTCCACCAAAGTGGCAAATCGTAGGTGGAAGAGAACTTGTTCCAGGGGTGTTGAAACCGTTTCTAAAAGGTTTTGGTTCCATTCGTGTAGTACACACGGTTCAACCAATCAGGTGAAGCCGTGTGTGCAATATGGGTTGGAACCAAAACCTACACCACTCAGGCCTTTTGAGCAGCAGTGTGAACACCTCTGACCTCCACCTTGTCTGTACAGTCGGATCTTCTCGAGAGGGTTTCCTCCAGGCATGATGGACTTTTAACAGTTCTACCACTCTGCTGCTTTTGTTACTTTACCTGTCCCTGGAGTAGTTCTCAGTAGCTTGGTGAGGGTTCAAATCCTGTGATATCAATGGTATGTTGGTTTCTTGTACACGAGTCATTAAAAGATGGATCATGGCAGTGAATGATGTATTGGTAGAGGACCAGGAATGATTGTCACCTGTGGTCACAAACCTTGTCTACTGGATGGTAATGTAGTCAAGACCACCAAACCCAAGACCAAGATCGCGCAACTGAATCCAAGACCAGGATTTGAGGCTGCAAGTCTGAGTCAAGACCAATGAGGGGTGAGATCATGATCGAGACAGAGACCGAACTGAAATACTTTCAGTTCTTGATATTATTTTGAAAAAAATGATACAGTATGATGAATAAATGTGAGTGTGTGTGTGTGTGCTTGACTAATAGACTTGTGCTTCTCTTCATATTCAGTTTGGTCTTGGTCTTGGTCTTGGTCATGGTCATGGTCTCGCGCAAGTCTTGGGCCCAGAAAGTCTTGGCCTTCGACTTCATCTCAGGTTTGGTTGTCTCGACAACAACACAAGTGACCAGAAGAACAACTCTAATATTACTCAAATATAATATATAATATTAACTCTAATATTCTCCACAGGGTGTCAAGATTTGTCTTCAACTCGTGGTCATCTGAAAGAAGTTAAGACTAGAGCCACTGTTTTTCCATTTCAAGCTCTGGACGCTGATAATGTGTGGGAATCACTGAAACTATTCAGGAGGTGTCTTTCAGTTATTCTCAGTATTCTGCAAAAGGTGGATGAAAGTCTGGGCCGGCAGCTGTGAAACGACTCGACCTGCTGAGGTAGGTCCTCAACCAAAAACCCCTTGCTCATGTCATCTTGAAGTAGAAACCTCTCTGCTTTTCCCTGCACCAGTCTGTTTCAATCCCTCCATTGCATTCGCATTATGAGCTCACATTCATAGGTCTAAACTCTTTCCAACCTCTTTCCCACTCAAAGAGACATGGCATCACTGTACACTGTGTTTGAGAATAAAGATGCCTCCTTAACGTGTCAGCGGAAACACACTGAGGCTGTGACCTTTCACCGCAAACGTGTCACATCCCAAGCTCCCACACTGTGGCATGATAACTTGTCGCGTGAAATTGTGCCTGTACACTGACTGTAAATCTCTCATTTTCAATGCTTCCATCAGGCTTGACGTGAACGGACCGTGCAAGGAACAGGAGAGATGAAATTGACTCAGACCACACAAGTTTCCGGAGATTGTTCCCCCAAAAAATTGTACCTAACTGTCCTCACCATGAACGAGTTCCTCACATGTTATGACTTTTTTAAAAATTATGAATATGTGTTATAGTTATTCCTCCACCGCACAAGACTTGAGCCTTTTAAATAATAAAAAAAATGGAATAAATTATAATCATAAATTAACATTGCTATTTTCCTCTATTAATCAGCAACACACGATAATGTCACAGGTTTCTATCTTTGTACAAAAAACTCCAAAGGTGCATCCATCAAATGCGAATCTGAAAAACAAATGTGTGCATGCGTGAAGATGATAAAACCTCTCCAGCTGTGGCTGACCACATCTTGGATGCAGCATGGATAATTCACTGTCATGGAGGAAAAACAAGATCAGTTGCTCAGCCACGTGCGACATATGAAAGGGAAAAATGCTAATATTGGTGCCAGCTCCTCCTGAAGGAGCGGCAGTCTTAAAACATTACCAAAACAACGGGGGGAGGCACAAGTTTCCCTCAACAAACCCATAGCATCAGCAGCTGCTTGTGAGCAAGTCATTAGCATATTGACTTCCCCTCATAAATGCCTGCAGTGTTTTGCAACAAATATTTTAATTACCATTTTTCAACGACTAGGTTCTTTCTGGCTAATGCAGTGGATTAAAAAATGTCAAATTGTCATGTATTAGAAACGCTTTAAGGACCACATATGGCTCCCACTGGATATGGGAATAAATATGATTCAAATATTTAAAAAATTGCCATAGATGTATTTCACCTTTCTGGCAACTAACAAAGATATAGCTGTGTATTTAGTTTGTCTGTCGAGAGCGGAGGCATTTACGAGGCCAGTAAGGATTTGACTATCCAGAGCATCTACTCGCGCCCAGCTTTGGAAAGTCTTCTGGCGGTGCCGAGCCTGAACTGGTCTGGTTCGTGTTGGTGCATAGTCAGCTCAGTAGAAAACTGGCTCTACCATTGGCAGACTTACCTGAGGCAAATGGAGGGTTGTGCACAGGCAAAAGACGTGCCACTATTCAGAGAAGGACTGAACTGCTACTTTCAATTGTCCGAAGATCAATTCTTCTCGAGGTGTGTATCATTCATCTTTCACAGGATTATTCTGAATCATCATCGAAAGTGCCAGAATGTCCATAAGGAACACGTTTTTCTGTGAATACCAGGTGCAAAGCTGAGTTTGGCAACATGGCCCCAAAGCTATGTCAGAGAGTCTTCGCTGCAGTGAAGGGCAAAAACTGGCCCGGCGATAATGCAGCAGAGGCAGAAATGAAGGCAGGATATTGATTTAGTCATGCAGATTTATGTGCATACAGTATGCAGAATGCAGGCTTTCTCTGATAGTGATGAGTGACAGGAAAGTCTGCACATGTTTGAAAAAGGCTTTTAATGGGGTTTCTGAGAGGCAGCAAAGGCGCGTTGTTGAAGTCAGACATGGGAAAGTGCTGACGTAGATTCCTATTAACAGGAAGTCTTCGCCAAAGACAAAGGTCTCAGGTCTGAATCAGCTTGGACCGAACCTTGGTCCATTCTGTCAGGCAGGCGCTGGTTTCCTCCCGCAGTCCAAATAGGAATTTCTATGGGTGCATGTGTGGTCTTTGTACAGCTCTAGAGTCCTCATGGATTTGTATTTCGCCAGTCCCCACAAGGTTAAGTCTCCATTTGAGGATTAAAACTTCAAAATAACTGGGCCACTATAATTGAATTTAAGTTTGGTTTAGGTCCTGGTAAAGGTGAGCCATTTGTTATGAATGGTTCAGTTTAGGGTGAAAGGATGGGGCGGGTTACATGTCAGTGAGTGGACCTCATAAAGATGGTGCGATAAACCTATGCTTGTGTGTGTGTGCGCAGGCATGTTTTGTCATACTTGTGAACCAAGCCTTGACAAGTCACCTTCTTGTGAGGACATTTTGCTTTGTGAGGACACCGTGGCCTGTCCTCACAAGGTTCACAGGGTTAAAACCTCAGTTGTTTATTATAGTTGGGCAAGTTTGGTTCAGAGTCCTGGTTAAGGTGAGCCATGTGCTTTGGATGGTTAAGTTAAAGGTGAGGGGCTGGGGAAAGGGTTACGGCAATGAGAGGTCCTCACAAAAATAGCAAAACAAATCATAAGTGTGATTATAAGTGGTTTGTCGCACGGTAATGAAAACAAAAACTTGTAGAAACAACTTTGGCAACACTATAAAACTATACAGGGAACGTTTGGGTCATAAGAAGCTGCTTTTCATTTGAGAGATATAAATGAAAACCGGAAAATTGATTCGTCTTAGACAGCACACATTAAAAGGAAACACATTCGATTTTCTATTCTACCAGAAACCGAAGACGCATCACCATTTGTACGACGCCGACTCAACATTAATTATTTTCTCTCAAAGGCCGAATGAAGTATTATTGAATGCAATGTAATTTGTTGAGTCTTGGTCACCAACGCCTGGAATGTCTTACATCGCTGTAACGGTCAGCTTCACAATGAGCCTTCAGAGGAGTTCAAACTGTGTTCTTAGATTCAGCTTCAGGAGGTCAGGCTTCGACGTGCCACAGGGACTTTTGAATATGCTGCAGCGGGTCCTCCTGAGAACAAAAAACACCTTTTGAAATATGTTTGCAGCATTATTGGGAAATAGATGGAAGGAATGTTTAGCAACGATGTGGGAATTTGCAGAAAGCAGAGAAGTTCATCCAAAGTTTATTTTGAGTTACGAGTGAAGATAATGCCTCTCATTTCCCATAAGGGCACAAACATATATTTTCAATAACCAGTTTCCATCAGTAGGAGAATTTCTTATTTATGTGATGAAGGTTGTTCTGTTTTTTTTTCTTTCACTAACCAAAACTCCTAAAACAATCTCAATATGTTCATAGTTGTAAATAATAGCAAACAGTAGTGGTGGGCGGATGGGCCTTCATGAAACGGTCCTTTAGTCAGAGCGCAGTAGGGGGCGCTCTCCCATTCAGTACCAATTATAATGGAATGGAGTCAGTCATATGGTGAACTACGGAAACTTGGTTCATGAGGCCTCAGCAGCTTATCTCCAGCTAAAAGAGGGCAACCCATCCTCACTCCCAAGGCGTGATATACTGCCGTTGCTAAGGTGGACACGCGCGTCCTGTGCTGATACCGAAGGCGACCTGTCGACGCATATGTTCTGCCTCCCTCACCAGGTCATGACGGCGTGGGCAGTGTAAAAGAAAGAGGGTTGCGTAAGCCATGTTTGACGCACCTTTCCGTTCAACATGTAACAATGTGTCAATTGCTATTCAAAGCACCTATACTGTAACAGCCGCGCGCTTCAGTCACGCTGACTTCCTGTGATAAAGTCAAAGGAGGAGAGTCACAATAAGAAATGAAATCCAATGTAATGCAGTGAAGAGCTTCTGTGCCACATACACTAAGAGAGGGTGATAGATAGATAGATAGATGGACAGACAGATAGATAGACAGACAGACAGACAGACAGACAGACAGAGAAAGATAGATAGATAGACAGACAGACATAGATATAGATAGATAGATAGATAGACAGACACAGATAGATAGATAGATAGACAGACAGACAGACAGACAGATAGATAGATTGATAGATGGATGTACGGACAGATGGATAGATAGATGGATGGATATATGGACAGACAGACAGACAGACAGACAGACAGACAGACATAGATAGATAGATAGATAGACAGATAGATAGATAGATAGATAGACAGATAGATAGATAGATAGATAGATAGGCGTGACATTTACTTCTCATGATTAAAACCACTGTTTTTATTGTCATCAATTCAATAAATGTCAAGACGCCCCCCTTTGCTTCCTTGTTTCTCAGTCGAATCGCTGCTCGATTGGCTACATTTCCAGTCAGAGCAACAGACTCTCCCCATGCACAAGGTGATTTTCGCTTGTAAAAATGGAACATGTTTACGGAGCATTGTCGACTCCATTTTTCATTTTTCGTCTCAGGACAGGTTCCCTCTCAGCACAGCCCAGACAAAAGGTTTGTCTTCAAGAATCATCTTTTAAAAGTTACGAGCTTTTAAGAGTCAAGTGCAAAATCCGCCAGAAAGCAACGCAAACATCATTGTGAGTGAGGTCCCCAGAACAATTACTACCCATCCAGTTCCTGTCGAATGGTCTCACATCTCTTTGCTGGTGTCTCTCTATTGCCGCTCTCACTATTTCAGGGGTCTGAAGTATTAACTAGTGCTTGTTGTGGAAGCGTGTTTGTCCCTCGCCTGCCACTTCCTTCGTCTTGTGCGAACCTCCTACCTCTATTTGTTAAAGTCCTGTCACATTTTCAGTTTCCAGTGGGCCCTACCTGCGCCTCCACTGTGTTCCTCGTGGAATCTTTTATTTATCTATTTATTTACTGAACGAAAGCTTTAAGGATAACATCCATCAACAGTCACTCCGTGTCCTGGTTAGAAAAATGGTTAAAAATGGTTAAAAAAAAAAACAAAAAAGCAGCAAGCTGAAGCCCAAACACCCACTTGCCTCCCACTCTAAAGATGACAGGCACATTTCAAACCTGTGAGTGCGACCGGCTTCTCGATTGACAGGCGGGAGATTCTAGCACCTTATCCGGATCTGCCATCAGGATGAGCTCGCCGTCCGCGGCTGCTTTCCAACCAAACCCACGTTACATTTGTGAGGGACTCCTGATCCGCTGACTGCTTCAAAGGCAGGCAGAGCCATCATTTACAAATTCAGCACACACACAGCGTATATGACAAAAATGGCATCTGTTTTTTTGTTTTTTTTTTCCTCTGAAAGATTCATGCAACCGTCTTCCTGTCAACTGCCGACATTGTTTTACCACAATTGTGCTTTTGTTTTCTTCTCCATGTGCAAACCTGAACCTCACTTTAAAGCAGAGAAACCTGAATCATTCATCGGAAAACATGAAAAATACTGAACACCAAAACACGCCCGCCACAATCTGATCCTGCCTAATAATGAGGACATTGAGCGCTCTAATTGTGCTTGAGCTGTGTCTGGCTCCGTTTGCCAATTTGTAATTAGTTGACGCAGTCCATATGTGCACACTCGAGCTGGTGAGGTGAAGCTGCCTCTGTCTTCTCTGCAGCCTTGTTTTCAGTCACAACCGCTGCATTTTAGGGACTATAGATTTCAAGTCGTCCTAGTTTTCCTCAGTGACAGAATCTCACGAACAGAGTAGCTTTGTATCAAAAAACAATATTAATATTATTGAGTTCAAAACTGAATCATCTGTCTGTCTGTCTATCTATCTATCTATCTATCTATCTATCTATCTATCTATCTATCTATCTATCTATCTATCTATCTATCTATCTATCTATCTATCTGTCTGTCTGTCTGTCTGTCTGTCTGTCTGTCTGTTAGTGATGGGCTGATGAGGCTTCATGAAACAGTGCCCTCATTTTCTGAGCCCACTAGATGGCGCTCTCCGCTCTGAAATCTTCGGTTTTGAGCAGCTATTTCAATAAAATCTCACAACATTCCTAAGCCCAGAGCGCCACCCACTGAAAATGACCACATTGTTTCATGAAGCCTCATCAGTCCACCCCTACTATCTATCTATGATCTCACATGTAAATGGGGAGTGACCTCAGTGTGGTCCTTTTCGGTGTGAAGTGAAAAGTGGGTGCAGATTCCACTCCCTTCATCCATTACATACAGTCCTCTCCTTAAGCAGCTCAAGGGGGGAGAGGAATATTATTCCGAGAGCAGCATCAGAGTCGGGGCTTCAACAATATTCGCGGCGCAGAAGTGAAGCCGCCTGAGACAAAACAAGTTTAAAGGTGAGGACCGCTAATGGCTTTGGAAGTGATTGAGTATAAGTGAAGGTGCAGCAGTGGTTCCTCCCCACTGGTGCCAGGGAGCATGAGATAATGCCACTGCTGCGAAGAGCTGTCAGGGACTGCTGTGGTTAAATTTAGCTCACCGTGTGCTCACAATCCATAATGAACCAAGTGGATGTGGAGACCAAGATCTACACACCGCTGTCTGTCCCCGTCAGCCTTCGGGGGAAACGACTTTACAATTCTCTGCCCAAAATGTACACACAGAGTTTTCCAGTTCAGCTGCAGGAAAATAAAATAACAAGTGCAGCGATGCGCGGCCAATCACTAACTCTCACTATGTCGATGATATGATGTTGGTGAGGGCTCAGCGAACATTTAGTCATAGAGCATGTCTTCAACTGCACAGATGCTGTTTAGGGCCCTTTTCTGCACTTTAAATACATACTGTAACTAGCTACTATGTGCAAGTGCACTCCATGAGTGACGCCTAAGTCAGTCTTTAGAGTTGCACGTCGCTACATTTGACTTTCAATTGAGCCACCTTCCAACTTCCTGGGCAGAGTGTCATGGTGGCTCAGGGGAACAGACCCAAATGCTGAAATCACTGCTGGTTTACAGAAGACTCGACACAACAAAGGTCATTTTAACAGAGGCTTAATACAAATACACAGAAAACAGGGCACAAATAGGAAACAGGGAAACCAAGGACGTCGCCACCAAAACACACTGGGACAGGGAAAAACCTGTAACGGAAAATAGGTCAATAAAAGTCAAGCCGAAATAACGCGGGCAACAAAAACGCTCTCGGATAAACTCACAAGGCCCAAATAATGAAAAGCGCTCAGTGGTGGAATAAACACACACACACACACACACACGAGGAAGAAAGCCAACAACAGAAAACAAAAGGTGAGTTACAGAAACTCTCACACGAAGCACGCAGTGATAGTAAAATGCAGAAAATAAAACAAGTAAGAAACCAAGGAGGCGGCAGATGAGGCACACATGCACGATCTGAGAGTTATCAAAAACGCTGGAACACTCTCACAGATTCTTCCCCAGTGTTAAATTGTTTTTTTATTTTTTTGTACTTTTTTATACTAGTTCCAGTGTTATGTTTGCATTAATACACATTTTTTGTACTTGTGTTTAATGTAAATATTGAACAACAAAACTAATAAACATTTCAAATTACTGTGTGACATTTATTAGAAAGATCAGTCAAATATTCTTGAATTCGCATCAGTCAGCAGCTACGGTTGATGACGTAGCAAGAGTCAAGGGGTGTCCCATTTCTCAGTGGAATATTTTAACCCAATATTTTAGTGGCCTGCACGTCCACACTTCAAAGGTGTTGGTCTTTCATCCACATTACACCATAGTTTGCGGTCACTTTTTGAACTCTATTCCAGTAGGCAGAAACGTCGATCTTCTGTCAAACAGTAACGTTTTGAAAACTGTGATGTCAAAGCTCCGCCTCTCACCCCCAAGAATCAGCTGCTGCATTTACACGAACCACTATAATCGGAATAAATGCTTGATTCAGAATAATGTGAAAGTAACATGTGAACCAAAATTCTCATACAAATACCTGTAGAAATATATTGCTCTTTGCTTGAAGGTGTTGCTTGGGTCTTTTGTTTCCAAAGGGATCGAGGACGTAGTGAGTCGGCACATCAGATTGTATCGTTTTTCTATCATGACAACCGGGATGATTTCATTTCCGATCACGATACACTCATTCAGACTGTGGAAACGTGCCATGTGACAGCAGCTACCGTCGTGCAACAGTTGTTGCAGAATTTATTTCAAATATTAACACAAACACTTCTATCACTCAGTCATACATGCACCACACAATGTCTCCCTTATAGCGCCACATACAGGTGTGGAAAGACATTTATGGTATTTTTATGTAATAATATGATAATTTATATTTTTGATATTTTTCCATATACTGAGTAAAGATCAGGTCTGAAAATAAAACCAACCAGTAGACAGGAAGACAGGAGACTAGAGAGAGTCAAAAGTCATGGCAATTGTTGAACAGGTAACTATTTAATGTGCTTTGTTGAATAAAATGTGAAGCAGTACATCGCAGTGAAGGTCGTGTTGTAGACGTCTAGTGATTATCTCGCATTAGGTTGAAGTATTTTCATGCATGGTTCAGCGCTGGTCGATGACTGTAGCTCACAGCAAGCATGTTTGGATGCTTGTTTTAGTTCCAAGCTTCCTTTAAGTCACACACGGTTAATGGTGGAGGGGGGGAGGTGAACAAGCTCAAAGATACCTGCACAGAAATCCCGACAGCATGACTCTGATTTTCAACTGGGAAGAGAAATGCAGTCACTCTCTGCCTCTCTCATGTATTCACATGGTGGTCAGGGAAATCCTGATCAAGAGCCAAAGGACTGAGGAAGCTTATACATTTGGAGCTGAGGTGTGAGATGAGGATGCATAGTGTGTTCATGACACGCCGTTCCAGATATACACTGCCTTGGAGGGGGAGGTGGAATATTAGTCAACACTCCCACATCAAAAGGTTGAGCAAGTATGACTTCTGCTGTGTAGGAAGTGACGGCAAGCAGGAACCCTTCATATTCAAGTTAGAGAGTCAGAGAATATCTCACTCTGCTTATGGTGGATGGCCAAGTAAACTGAATTACTGCCTCGGTAGAGCAGCGTTTTTAGTCTAGAGTTAGCTCCTCGGGAAGACGCTAGGATTATCGACAGCAAGAGAGAAGTTTTAGCTGGGATTTTGAGATAGAATGTGTCCATGTTGTGTTTGTGACTCGATATGCAGTGAATGTGTGAGCGTAATGTGGTGGTCCAGGTGGATGGCCCCCTGTGAAATGTTGAAATTTGAACCCCCCTTGGAACTCTTTCCTGCATGCTGATGGGCACAGTTTGCCAACACTGCCAGACGTCTCACCAGTTCCAAACATCCATGCCACGTCGACCAATGGATGACCTCGAGATTTCACCTGAATGATCGGAAACGTTGTCCTGCTGAAAAAGAGAGCATCCACTTTCTCATGTTTGTCAGCCCCTCTTTCTAAAAGCCTGAACTAGACACTCAGTTCTTGGTGGATGTCTGTGGTGAATAGCAATACAAAGGAAGGGACGTCTTCTCTTTTATTCAGGGACTGTTAAATTTACTTATAGTCTGCAACTATAATGGGATTTCCTGCAATTTCAACAAAGCTCAGTTGTTCACTGGCCAAGGTTCCAGTGTGTGTGTGTGTATATATATATATATATATATATATATATATATATATATATATATATATATATATATATATATTGTCAATGAAGTGCGCCGTGGCTTAAAAAAAGGTTGAAAGACACTGGACTGAGGAACACAACAATTTGTGAGGTTGGAGGTTTCCACACAAAAAAAGTGGCGATGTGGAGGTGAGGTCTCTTTGTCGTCCTGAGGGCGATCATTATAGCTCAGATAACCTCAGCCGCGTTGGCCTCCTCTCTCGTGACTTGCTCAGATTATATCTCAGCACAGTGCACAACAGTGGAGAGCACATCACGTTTTGTCCGCTGGTCTGTGTGTAGCTTCAAGGCATTTATTATTATTAACCGCTGTATCCTGGTGCTGCGAGACTTGGATGAGAAGAGCTTTTTTAAATAATATGATATATATTTTAATCATTTTTAATTTCAACAATTCATATTTACACGTGGATGTAGAGGCACAGAACACATTACCATAGTCTCATTATGACGGTGGAGAGTCGGAGGGTGGTCCCAGATTATCTTGCTGGATTCCGTGCATGTGAATAAATATACACCATCTATATTAATAATGCTGCCTCGGGCTGAGCACTCCCCAGGAGGATCCTCTCAAGTCACGGCGAGGCATCAGGAGGTGTTGGGACAGAAGCAGTGATAAATCCTGTGTCCTCTCACAAGGCGCTAATAATTCAAGATGATGTCGCCAAATGTCACAGTGCACATTTCCTGTCTCCCTCTTTGACTCAAATACATGACAAACCGTCCGTACTTCCGTCTTTGCATAAAGGATTCTCATGGCACTGATTCACTCTTGTTGTAAGGCTGAAGTCACGCAGGGGGTTGGTTTCAGTTTGAGCTTTCAAATGATGAACATTGTCCATAGAATGAGGGTGAAACCTCACACAGAAGCGAGGGCCGATCTGCTTCCTAAATGTATGGAGAGAAATCTGTCTTCAACCAAAGTGTTTCTTATCGATAGTTTTTTAACAATTTTTTTTGTCAACATTGTCTGTTGTAAGCTGTTGCTGTAAAAAAATCACTCTTTATCCTCAACTGACGCAGAAAACATTCCCTCTTTTGTTTCATTCTTGAGGAACTCAATGGTGGTTTACGGACAAAGACGGTTCTTTGTGTTGACAACTAGCATCTCCTCTGACTTCTCCCACCCCAGAGACTGAATGGTGGGGAAAAAAATAAAATAATAAAAATAAATAGTAAAGTAAAAGTAGACCAATGGCTTTCTACTGGGTGAGTAGGGATACAAAGGATTATTATTATTTTTATTTTTTTTCTATTGATTTGGGTCACAACAATAGTCCAGCCTCCAGAAAACATCCTAGAACTGTCAGGCTATTCTGATGAGACACTATTATGCAATTATTGCAGACTTATTGGTGAATATTTGAGTGACTTTCATTAGAAGGCTTTTTTTTAAATGTGTTCCTATTTGAAGGTATAATTTACATTTGACAGTCAGCACATAAATTAATAATAAAAAGAAAAAACTGGACCAGGCTCCTTGCTTAGAAAAAAACAATGGATCTTATAGCTGCCTTTTTTCTTTTATTTATTTTTTTTTCAAAATTACGAATGAGGCGAACCCAGAAAATCAGTTTTGAATGTCTTTAAAAATGGGTTGTGATCGAATTCTTGTTGTGCCGGCATTGTTAAAATATCCTATTTTTATAGCGGATATCAACTTATGAATGGAAGACAAAAACACCCAGTCCATCTTTGACCTATGAATTACACCATTCACTTATTTTGGATGATGGTAAAATTTTTTTGTCTTGTTACCTGATCAGGTGGCAGTCGAAATAACCGGATCAAAAGTCATTGCAGGAAGAAAACCAACACTTCCCCTCTTCCATGGCGTGAACTCCTGCGTCACATAGACGGCAAAGGTTGCCTTCAGCTTTGCTCGCATGAGGACACACGGGTGTTTGAAGTCATTGTTGTCCTTCTAGTGTTGCGTTCCAGGTGGGGAGTAGTTGCACATGGTGGGGAAGTGTGTGGTACAGGGAGTCATAGGGAAATTCACTTCTCTCAGTCATGTTGGATGTCAGTTACTATTTATAACCCCATCAGTGCCTCCTTAGTGACGATACCGAACATCACCGTAAAACACTCATCTGTTTGACGCCTTTAAATAGCAAACCCATACCCTATAACCCCAACCTCCATCTTTCTTAAACATGCCACAAACAAGTGAAACATGTGCTTCAGTTGAAAACCTAATGAGTCAACATGCATTGATGACAGCTGACTCTGGCATCAGTATCGGGCGCAAAAGTCAACTTTTTCAATGGCAATATATTACGTCATGTGAGTGAGGACGGGTTGAGAAAACTCATGAACCGGTTCCAAGAGGAGGAGCTGCTTCTTTGAGAGAAGAGACTCAAACTTGAGAAACCTCTATCTAGTATATAGTTTCCAGGTCGGTAGAGAAGGTTTTTCGAAGAGGATTATACGGTGAGGGTTTAGAGAGGGTTTTCAAATTTTCTGTGATCTGTGAACCTGAATGTGAGTTGGTGATTTAGCTATTGGTTGAAAGAAACATTTCTGGGACCAAGACTCGGCCAGTCATGCAGCCAAGTGGTCGCTCCCGCTCGATATACCAGGACACTAGTGGCCACACTTTTGAAAAGACCGCGCTATCGTGTCCTACCCAGAACCCCCTGTATCAGAAGTGGTGATGTAATGTGACCTCACCACGTAAGAGTGCAACCCTGTGAAGTCAGGATTTGTCTGTAAATGCTACCGGATAGTTGTCATTTACTACTCAAGAATCAAACAGCTACAAAGCGATTGACCTGAGGGTCCTGCTAGAAATCCTGTGCCCCAAATCTCATTGGGGATTGAGCCGCAGTCCCCTGTGTATTGGCACATTGAACTACTTTCGACAATCCGAAGTATTCCAGGGAGCACAGGCAGAGAGTTTGACTGCTGAGGAGAGTTGGAGGGCAGCAGCAGTGACGCCAGAGTAAATGGAGACGGTGAGTACAGAACGCCGCTGACAGCTCGGTAAACATCGGCCAGGTGGAACGCCGCTCCTGGAGCCACCGCGTTTCAAAAAACAGATGGACGCTGTCGAAGGCTGCAACACCTCTTTGTTGAGTGAGGAAAAAATTACAAATTAGACAGGCTGTGGTAATTGGATGTTGCGCAGACTGCCACTTTCATTATGGGATGGTCTCTTCTGCGGAAATGGGGCTGAGAGGAAGACTGTGCCAACAGGAAATGGGCCTTTCCTGGTCTTACATGAAACTCCAGTAGCACCTTCATAGATTAGTCTACTATTATTATCGTTGTTGTTGTTATTATTATTGCATCGAGGCATAATATAATACATTTATTAATAATAGATAAGACCATTGTTGCTTCCACTCGACTCTGTATATGCAGAAAAACTTTGAATGAGAATAATTCAAGGACTTCAGTCGGCAACAGTTTCATGCCAGTGTCCTTCTGTTAACACACAACATTGTCAGCTCATTGTTCCTCTCATTCTCTTTATGTTTTTTTTTTCTTTTTGGCATGGAAGCTTTTTCCGCATTTGAAGTTCTTTATCGCTGCGTGACACCAAAAGCATAGTCATTGCACCCTCTACTGTCTGATGGGGTGGTGTTCTAGAGATGTGGTGGTGGTGTCAGGGCAGGAGACTGTTCTTCTGCAAAGCCTCTGTCCATATGACCTTGGATCTGGTTCCTGACATGGACTTTACCAAGCTCCTCCTTGTTTGAATGCACTTTATGTTTCCATCTCCGACAATCTCCATCTATCTCTCTGTATATTAGACTTAATATGAATAGTGAGAATAGTTTTGCCAGGACAGTGTGTGGGAAAATGGTAAGCTGTCAGCAGCAAGTTGAGAAGACTATTCATCAATGTTCTTTCAAGCTTTCCCGCCGTTTGTATCCTGATCATGTTTTAATTTTTGACTTGCTTGCCTCGTGTCAAAACACAGCGTGGCTCTGACTGCGAGCCATTCAGCTCATCACTATCATCCTTCATGCTTTTGTGCATTTCTGAGAGCCTGCAATGTTCGCCAGTGAGAGCAGACACAGCTGGGCCGCAAGACTATTCATGAGACGTTGTTCTCGCGTCTCAGCAACAAAGCGAAGCGAGAGAAGGAGGAAGAAAAAAAGAAAACTAAAACACAAGAGCTGCCAAAGAGTGATGGCTGCGTCTTCGTCATCTCTTGAATGTACGTACCGCAGAGCTTTTGTACGTTATACGTTCAGTGTGTGTTGGTTCTCACTCTGACTTCCACTGCACACTCAGCGTTCTGTGCTACATTGGGCTGTCGATCCTCAGCCAGAAGTGACTGTTACATTTGCTGAAACGCCCCAGTGGAGTGTTCAGGCTTGAAAGGTTATCCAAAGCTGTGACCCAAAACCACTTGGTTTTTTTTCTGTCAAATATTCAGAGACCGTCCAAGTATGTTGGCTCTAAGACCAGTCGACATCAAGAAGGGTCCGTGTGTGTCCTCCATGACTGTCCACATTTACATATAAAGATCAAACAAAAGTCTTGGGGAGGGACAAGATGGTGAAGATCAAATCTCACTTGAACTGTCCATTTGGAATCTTTGTCCAAGTGCATATGTTTCATATAGACTTGTTCAGAGTTTGTTACAGTGATGACATACGAATGGGCATGCGCACAAATTTTGGCTATGGAAGTATGGCGGACAAGAGGTCACACAGAGGTATGAAAAAAGATGTAACATCAGAGGGTCCATGGTAGGAAGTGCCACACATCCTCACTCCTATGGTGTCATATATATTGATGTTTGGAAATTGAACTTTTGCGTCCTATGCTGACGCCAAAGGCAGCCTTCATTCATTCGACCCCAGACAACAGGTCAATTGCTTATTGAAGCTCCTCAAACAGCTGTGTGTCCCATGTGTGATCCACAACTCCTGCCTGGAACCAGTGATGGACAGATGCGGCTTCAAGGAACAGTGTCATCATAGTGAGAGCTCAGTAGGTAGCGTGCTTGGTTAAGAAATGCTGTGAGGTTTCATTGAAATAGCTGTTCATATCCAATGGTTTTAGAGCGGAGAGCCATTTAGTTAGCGCTGAAAATGGGGACACTGTTTCATGACGCCTCATCTGCCCCCATCACTACCTGGAATGCTACACAGGAAAATTGCAAAAACTCAAACTCTTACCAAATTCATCAAGCCTCACAGATATATTTATTCACGATAAATTCACATAAATATGGCATTTCAGCACGATGGAGGGACTTCTTTTCAGACAATGCATCTTAAATATTTGGGGTTTTTTCACTTATTTCAAGATAAAAGTGCTGTGAAATTATTGAAAAAATCTGGCCACAGATTAAGTGAAAAAACAACAAAAAACCCCAACAAATGTAGACTGTATTGTATTTAAAGAAGTCCCTCTATCTTGCTGAAATGACACATGCAGGTGAATGCATTTTAAATCAAGTGGGATGTTTTATTTTGGCTGAAAATAAGGTTTTACAAACCTGGTAAGAGTTTGGTTATTTACAGTGAAGGACAATGTTTGTCCTGTTGAATTTAGAAATGTGTGTGTGTCAACGTGCAACACAAAAGGCTGCCTTTGTCGTCAGCATCGGAAGCAGAAGTCCACTTTCTCAACGTCAACATATCACACCGTGGGAAGGAGGACGGTTGAGAATAATGGTATTAAGAGCCATTGCCAAAATACATAACAGAAATCAGCACCATACGTTTTCGAGAAAAGAGCTTTCATTTTTTTCATGGCGAAAGTAACTTCAAAGCGTCATGGGGAGGCTTAACTGTCAAATCCCAATCACTGGTTTAAACTGGCAAAAATGTGTTGCACTCTTTGTCACACTGTCAGCAGTGTTGCCAACTTGGTCACTGAATTTCACGACTTTGCAAACCCTCGGAAATTGCCAAGCTTCGAATTCGTCGACTTTTTTTCTGGTCCTGGTTTCCGTAATGCTGTGGTCTTCAGGACACTGACATGAACTCCCAGTTATCTATGTATCACTGAAGAGCCACAGAGCAGCTTCAGCTACAGTCCAAGACTTCTTCTAGCAACATCTATTATGACCAATAGCGGCTTTCCTGACTGAGCAGTCGGCATCGGTGTCATGGCGTCAAACTCGTTGCGGTACGACTGAATCACCAGGCTTGCAGACTCGACTTTGCGGCCAACGTCCACCGTCACAGCGACATTCCCTCAGACTAAATCCACTCATCCCCCAGCTCCCTGGATCGTCGTGCCAAATCGTTCACCCCATCCATCAACGCTGACCGTAACCTTTCACAAAGCCAGGTGAATATATCCAAGTGATTGTCCTCTGATAAAGACATGTTTCTGTGTCACAGCAGCCACTCACGAATGATCTGCAGCAACAACCACGCCATTGTCGGGTGAGTCCCCGAGCTAGCATGTTCATAAAGTAGGAACCGTCCGTCTCACCTGACTGTAATGCCTGTACATCTCCAACAAATGGGGACAAATATTGATTCTCTCACACAAAGCAAAGGCGATCTGCAGTCTGCGCTGATTTCCCAGTGCTGCAGTAACTGTTAGCATGTCAAAACACAGGTCTTTATTCTTCAAGAGGGGACAGTGCAAACCCAGGAGTGTCAAGATTGGACATGAGAGAGCTGCTTGTCTGGGTATATGGTAGGTCCCATTGTGAACATACTTCACCCCTGGAGAGACAACTTCAGCTCTCTCCAAACATCCATTATAAATGAAGTCGAGTGTCACCCTGCAATCCAGACTCCTCTCTCCGTGCAGTCAGCGTGAAATATTCCGCTGTTCCTCTCACTCACAAAGAGGGAATTAATGGAGAGGGAGAACTGTCGAGGGATTCTCTCTTCTTTGTTGTCTGAGCACCTGTACGAACAGGTTCAGTTTGCTGGTGATAAATAAAAAGGGAAACTCATGTTAGATTTTTCTGTTTTATGATTATTTGTTTTGATTTTATTTTATGTTAATTTAATCTATATTTATTATTATTATTGTTGAATTTTGTTTAGGTTATATTTTGAAATCTGTTAATTTTTTGTGTTTTTTTTTTAAAATTATATCTGGAATTTCTTTTATTTAAAGTGGAGGTGGGAGCACATTTTTATATCTAATAAAAGTTTAATTCATCTATTTATTTTCTAATTGCGTTTGTAATCTGCATATGTATTGATTTTTAAATATAATTTATTCTAATGTAATGCATCAGCATTAACACATTAATGTCCGATTTCCGTATTTGTTTGTATGTTTTTTGTCATTTACATTTACTTCTTAAACATGTTTTTCTTTTCTTTTTGTTTTTTCTTATATATATGTATATTTAGATGTAGACATCCTCTTTTTTATTATACATGGATTTTTTGTATTGATTTTATGTTTGGATATTTGCATTTCTTATATAGATTATTTTTATTATTATTTTGATATTTATTGCCTGATCTTTGACATTTTTTTTTTTTTTTTTACACACATCAGTTAGTGGTCAACATGGCTGCAATCTTTTTGGAGAAGTTCTGACCTCCTCAGTATAAGTTCAAAGGTCTCAAAATTCACTCCACCATTTGGAGTAGAGGTTCACTTCATGGATTAGTTATATAGTTTCCATCCAACTTTGCTGTCGCACCCATTGTCTCGGAGAGTTTAATAAGAGGAGTGTGTCACAATTGTACACATGTTCACTTTACACCTCACGTGCAGCTAATGGCGCTTGACTGACATGAACTCACCTCAGGCACAATACGTGCCTGAAATATACGTGTGTGTAATCTCTTGCCATCTGCGGAGGTGACAAATCAAGTCAAAATGACGTTGTATGTAACATGGAGAGCAATGATCTGAAGTCGGCAAAAACAATGAAACAAATATTCCCTGTGACCCTTGCACACAACCAGCAAGTATAGATACTCCTTCGCCTAATATTTGAGCCTGCAGGTGTTGATTCAACAAAGAAGCTGTGGTTCTTCGGAGTCTATTAAAGGAATGTTTGGGTCATACACACAAACCCAGGTTTGCTCTTCACTCCAGTGTTCAGAAGGTAAATTGCTCATGCTTCAACAGTGTGAGACTTCAGGGGATGCATCAGAGACTTGGAGCGGAGCCTTTGCTTTTGGAGGGAGGGCCACCTTACACACCTGAGGTGACATTGTACGCGTCGGCCACAGGGCCCAATAGGATCTTACTGTAAGCTACGGTCGGCACGCGACGACATCACGTGACCATGGGAAACTTTTTCATGTGATGAGTTAAATAATCTGAAAAAGGCAACATTGGGAAATAATAATATGATGAATAAAGTTGTGGACTGCTTCTTGTTTTCTTCTTTGAAAAAAAGTTTCGGACAGATAATTGAGTAGTACCGAGTGACTGAGGGCGGTGCTATCACTGTAAGCGTCTACAAGTAACATGCGACTTACGACCGGTATCGGTTCCGACCAACCGGTCGTAAGTCAGATTGGACGTAAGTCGAATGCCATTCAAAATAGCCGACGCGAGGGTTATAGGTGCTACTACTATAGTGGTAGATGGCTGTGTGAGAGGGAGATGCTGGGATACTGCGCTGCCGTAACTGTCGTACGCGTTGCCAGGCTGCAACGTGCTGCGGTGCCAGACATTGAATAATGGTCGTAAGTACGAGTGGACGAAGTCGAGCAGGTCGTAAGTCGGATGTTACTTTTACTGGCCCATGTTATGTCCCCAGTCTAGGGGGAAGGTGGACACAACATGATTGTCTCCATTCTCCAAGCAGTCCAGCAGCCACGAAGGGGACATTTAACATAAATTCATTCAATGCTAACACAAGGCAACCATTTCTCTACAGCATGAAACAAAAGTTAAAGACACAGTCCACAAATGAAACAAAATTTCCCATCCTTCTCGAGTCAAACGGCTTGGTTCTTAAACAAAACTCTGAAACTTTAACAGATGCGAAGATAACTCGAACTCTAACTAAGCTGTGTTACGATGCAAATGGCAAACCAAAGGTTCTTCACATAAGCTAAACTCAATGTATTTGTTTAAACTTAAATTGAGGGATTTAACACAAATCAAATGCAATGACAAAAAGGAACAAAACAAAAACTCTGAATACTAACTCTGAGGAACATCAACACAAAAGAACAATCACAGGAGCACAGAACAACACCTGCTGCAGCTGGCTTGGGAGTGGTTGGAGAAGAGATAAAGAGAGAGCAAGCAGCAGCTACAGGTACTTGTAGATGTCTCCACAGCCTCTGATAGGCTGCACTCCGGCTCCAGCAAAGCAGCCTCCATCTGGCCACGCCCACAACCACACACCGCAGGAAGCAAAAACTGCAGTTAGCGAAGCCATATGACCCTGGGGTCATAACACCTCCCCACCTAAATAAATCAAACAATTCCCCTAAAAATGTTTGATTTACAAAAGTCCTCGAAAGAGCACTGACATTTTCCTTTCCCTTTTTGTGATGGATCTCAAGATTAAAATCTTGGATCATCAACGACCAGCGCATGAGATGGTTGCGCTGGTTGTTGTTTCGCATCTGGGTTAAAAATACTAGTGGCTTATGGTCAGAATGAACTACTGTGGGCACAGAACTGGATCCTAAATATACCTCAAAGTGTTGTAACTCCAGCAAAAGTGCAAGTGCTTCTTTCTCTATAGTGCTATAAAATCGTTGGTTTGTTACTTCTGCAGAAGAACAGCACCAGCACCACTTGTGTCTATTTCCATTTTAAATGGTCGTGCAAAATCTGGAGCTGCAAGCACTGGGGAACAACAGAGGACAGCATTGGCTGCTTCAAAAGCCAACTGACATGAATGGGAGACAAGTACTGTACCATTAAAAACAGCCTTTCAATGGACCACGTATGGCCACAAACCTACACATACAAACCAAACAAATCAGAGAAAACAACCCAGAGCTAAATGACGAAATATCTGTGGGACCCTTTGAACAAATCCAGAAACCCCACACACATTCCATTCGCTTCAAACAGCCTGTCTTTTTTTAATCACAATTTAGAGCTGCACGCAGGAAGCAATCATTTCAGTCTTAGATCATTAACTTGGAGAATAATTTTGTTGACATACTCTTGACTGCTGCGGATGAACTCATCAATCCACGCTGAAGCCGCCTGAATTCTTCCCTGCCGGGGGACGTTACGCTTCACTTTTCACAAGCTACTCTGCAGCGCACAGCCGCAACAAAATCGGGTGGCCATTTTAATAGGTAACTCTTGTTTGTTTATTTATTTTTTTCACTGCTTCACTGTTTGTATGTCTCTCATTGCCAAACTGAATTCACATCCAACTTTTTTTATACAACGCCTCCTGGGAATGAAACATTTCAGCGCAAACTCACACTCAAAGTTAGACTTTTAACCTGTCATTTCATATCTCTGTTCTCTTTAAAGAGCGACTTCAGAGGTGCCACTCACATGTCTGTCACTCGCCCCTCAGA